>NC_090445.1:989919697-991169697 GCF_031143425.1 Pleurodeles waltl | reverse complement strand
CTTCAGGAATCCTCTGCAACAACTTCAGACTCTTCTGACCTCAGATCAACCGCAGCCTGCTCCAAGAAACGCTGTAACAGCAACAAAGTGTCTACAATAGACAGTTTTCTTCAGCAACCTCAGCTCCAAGTCAGCAACTGCAATGGTTTCCATGGTGTGCACGCTTTGGGGACTCCCTGTCTTCATCCTGCACCAGAAGGACCGAAGAAATCTCCAGTGGAGTGACAGAGTCACTCCCCTGCTCCAAGCAGGCAGCTTCCAAGACAACGACCAGTACCCTTGGACTCCTCTCACAGCAACGAGCATGCTCCTAAGGACACAGAGGGTGGATATCATCGACATAGACTGTCCTGAGGTCCTGCTGACACAATTTGGAGGAGGTAAGACCTTGCCTTCACCAAGAGCGACGGTACCCCTGTGTACTGCGTCTTCTTCGCCTCCTGAGTCCTCTGTTCACTCTTTGCAAAATTCCTTCATGCACAGCCTGGTGCAGGTCCCCAGCACTCCATCCTGTGACGCACAACTCAATGAGTTGTTCTCCGGCGGTGTGGGACCTTCTTTTGTTGTGCTGCATCAACCGCATTTTGCACCTCCTTTAAACCTGGATCCTGTGGCTTCTGGGGGTGCTAGCTGGCATCCCGAGGGCTCTCTAAAGTGCTGAGAGCCTCCTCTTCCTTCTCACACAGAGTTGAGGCCCGAAGGGGTGCCATCCCGCCATTTTGACACAAAACGTACTTTTTTCGTAGCCAAGGCTTGTTGGTGCCTTCCAACACGTATCTCATCTGAAATGATCTTCACACCATGGGACATCTTTTGCATCATGCAGGAACCCACTGGCATCTTCCTAGGGTGCATTTCTGCAGTCTTCCACTAACCAGGGACTCTTGTTTTGCACCCTCTTCTAGGTTGGCAGGGGCTCCAGTCCTTCCTGGAACTTCTTTCGACTTCTGGTCTTGGTCTCCTTCCTTTGCAGGGCTCCAGGTCCAATAATCCAGCAGGTTGTTCTTTGCAGACTTAGTTGGCTGCTGCAAAATCCCAAAAACGAGGTGTAGTGTGTCCTAACGAAACTTGCAGTACTTTACTCCTGCTTTTCTGGGCTCTGGGGTGGGGTAATTTACTTATCTTTACTGTATTCTTACTCTCCCATCGATTCTGCACACACTACACTTGTCTAGGGGGGAATTCGTGATTCGCATTCCACTTTCTTAATATATGGTTTGTGTCGCCTCTAGACCTACTTTCTCCCATTGCGTTCTATAGGATTTCCTACTGTTTGCATTGTTCTATGACTATTTACTTGTCTAATTTTGGTGTCTAGTGTATATATTGTGTATAATACCTACCTCCAGAAGGAGTATTGTCTCTAAGATATTTTTGGTACTGTGTCACCCAAATAAATACCTTTATTTTTGGTAACACTGAGTATTGCCTTTCTTTGTGTATAAGTACTCTGTAACTATATGTGGTATTGCATGAGCTTTGCATGTCTCCTAGTTCAGCCTAAGCTGCTCTGCTATAGCTACCTCTATCAGTCTAAGCAGCTAGAACACTACTACATTTCACTAATAAGGGATAACTGGACCTGGTATAAGGTGTAAGTACCCAAGGTACCCACTACAAACCAGGCCAGCCTCCTACAGCCACCACCCAGATCCAGCTCACTACCCGATAGCTGACGCACCGCTGGGCGGATATAATCGACTTCTCAACCTGTTAGATGTTGAGATTTCAGGGCTTGGTGAGTATTATATTTTTTATTGTGTTTGTGTTCCACAATGCTAACTTTTTTTCTGAATAGCATGCGACTTCCACTGAGAGGTAAGTTCTGTTTTGTTTATGTTAAGAATTTATTTATTAAATGCTCCAGTTAGAGCTAGGCAGGTGTTCGGCGCTACATCCTCGTACTCGTAGGCACTCGCTGTGGCTGATTATTTTAGAAGCCACTGCAATGCAGACTCCTCTGTCTTCCTGTCTCATTGTGAATTAGTGATATCAGTGAGTTAGCATTCTCTGTGACTTTATGTAGCTCTTAGAGTCCCAAGCAATTTCACAGTGATGTGATTGCGCATGTATTGCAAAAAAGGGAGACTGAGTTGGTCCATCAAAGGCCTGAGAAATGAGAATGGAATGAAAGATCATTCATTGCACTGCATTAGTTCCAAATGTCGTTCGGATAGTTGATCATACTAGTACCATAGGCGATCTCAAATAAGTACAATGTTATTGCATATGCCTGGTATATAATAATTTTGTGGAGATTAATGGTACTACTAATGCATTTTTTTAATCTTCTTTATTTCTTACATCAGCACCCAAGGGCAAGAAAAGGAGCACTATGCCGGCGTGTCCGGCAGGAGCTGGGGAGGTGCTGACAGCCAACACAGATGTTGATGGCTCTGCTCATCACACTAAGTCCTATTATTTAATATTATTATTATTATTTCCCTAACTTTTACCTCTCCCCACGTTTAACTCCCCTGTCCAACTTTTGTTGATTTTTCCTGCTATCCCTGCATTATCTTTTTGTCTGTCTTTCATTGACCATTTTGTATTCCACCCCTTCATTGCTCTTCAATGATTCTGAGTCATCATTAATCATAGGGTATAGCTCTGCCCCTCTATTATACAAAGCATTTGGTTGGCTTGACTATGTGGTTTTTCTAACATCCCAACAAAATTCCCAGGGTCATATTTTTGATAGAAGATACTGCAGTGCTAACTGAACTGTAACAATGTATTGCAGTTGCATATGTTTGAGTAAAAAAATTAAGAAGGAGGAGGTGTAACTGGCATTTAAAAACTGTCTGCTGTTTTTTATAGCCACATCAACCAATGGAACCAGTGGAGCCGGCTCAAGTTCCACCACTTCAGGAGCAGATGGAGCAGGGGGAGACACGGCAGCAGTTATGGGCGATGGTAAGTCACATTGCTTGCTTATTGACAATTATTATTACTCACTAGCTACAAGGGTGTTGCCATGATTGGCTTCGTGAACTCCCTGCATTACAGCTACAGAGGTGGTTGGGTTGCTTATGGCCTCTTCCATCTGCAACTCAGCAAAAGCACGCATAATGTACACTAAAAATGATGGCATGATGGAAACATGAAAGAACGGAAGGTTAAAAGAAAGGTTGGGTGAAAACAGTGAAAAGAAAGGGTGCATGGATGGATGAAAAAGGATGCGTGGGTGAGTATTCAGTAAATGGAGGGATGGGTGAAAGGATGATTGAAAGAAAGAGTGGATAATGGGCACTGAATGGATGGATAAAGGATTGTGAATTTGGGTGAAAGACTGAATGAGAGAAAAGAAAGATTGAATCATGATGGCTATGTGTGAATATAGTAGGAAGAATGAAAGGATGATTGAATAATTGCTTGGATGAATTAAGACGGGAGCTCTTCTATAGCGGGCCATGCTTAGTTCTCACATACTTTGCTTACTTTTTGTGTTTTTATCAATTATGGTTATCAAAGCTGTGGTTAAAAGTGGGGAGTATTTAAATGTGCGTTCTAATCCCTTGACTCACTGTATTTGTTAAATGAGGCAGATATGCATCCATCATCATTTATCAACCCCCTCCCTGCCCATGGCATTTCACCACCGATTTATTTTTTCGCCTGTTCATATTTTTCCCTTTTGATTTTCGCTATACTGTGACTGAATAAGCCAAAGCTTAGGCACATGATGGAACGATGATCAGTGACGCCCCTCTATTCTTTTATAGCAAAAGCTCTACCTACCTGCTGAATCCCTCTGCCTTACTCTGCAGTAGTGTAAGTCAAGTTTCTTTCCTTTCCTTACTGCCTAGCGAATTAATTTGTTGAAATGAATTTGTGATGGCGAGTGAGGCCAGTGAGTAAAGTGAGACTAGTAAGTGCCCGATTTCAATTCAAGTTTGGCATTAGGGATACTCTGTGATGAACATGCTAAATACAATCTATGAAGCCCATTCCTTTCACTGTAGTGCATTGCATTGTTTTTTCCACCATCTACTTATGGCAGACAGGATAAATATGAGCATGTTTTATACATGACATGTGTTACATGTCTTATTCATTCATCTGCCTCTTTGGCGTGAGGGTAGAAACTAAGTGAAAGGCTTTTGGGGAAGAGCAGGACCATTGGAATTAAGCATAGATAATTGTCCGCTACAGCTGCCCGAGCTGCAGATAGTAGCAAAGCACTCGAAGCGCTGGGTAGCATGCCTCCAATTATTTGGCTCAACAACTTGTACTACATAGTGCATAATGCCCTACTCATCTTGAATGAGAGGTAATTCATTTTTTTTTCCCATTAAATGTTTCTGTTTAGTGTGGGAAAGTACCTTCTTGGTTGCATGGTTACCCTCACTTTTTGCCTGCTAACAGTGTGTTTTGAATGTGTTCACTGGAAACCTATTAACCAGGACCCCAGTGACTGTACGCTCTCCGCCTAAATTTGGTTGTTTAGGACTTAGCACACCCAACAATTGGCATACTGCCCCCCCCATATAAGTCCCTAGCATATGATACACACATACCCAGGGCATTGGGGCACCAGGGGACTCCCATGCCTGCAGCATGTATTATGCCACCTATTGACGCCTATGTAAAATGAGTATGCAGGCCTGCCATTGCAGCCTGTGTGAAAAGGTGCATGCACCCTTTCACTACAGGTCAGTGCACCATGTCACTGTAAGTCACCCCTATGGTAGGCTCTCCTAGCCCAGGGGCAGGGTGGAGGAACCTGTTTGTGAGGGCCCCCCTGCATGAGCAGAAGTGCCCCTCTGAACTCCAGCTCCATTTCACTGGACTTCGTAAGTGTTGGGGAGCCATTTTACCCCTGTACTGGACATCTGTGTCCGCCTACATAATGGCAACTCCAAACCTGGACATGTTTGATATCAAACATGTTGGAATCATACCCCAATACTGTTGCCAGTATTAGTTGTTTGATTCCATGCACTTTGGGGTCTCCTTAGAGTACCCCCAGCATTGCTCCTACTCGTCTTCTGGGGTTTTCCGGGCAGCCTGCGCTGCTGCCACCACTCAGACAGGTTTCTGCCCTTCTGCTCCTTTACAAGCTCCGGCAGAGGAAGGCAGAACAAAGGATTTCCTGTGGAAGAGGGAGGTAACACCCTCTCCCTTGGAAAAAGTTGTTACATGGCTTAGGAGGAGTAGCCTCCCTAGGCCACCGGTATACCTTGAAGGTCACATTTGGTGCCCTCCTTACATAAATTGGTGTGCACCTGTCCAAGATCCCCGGTCCCTGCTGTGGCACGAAACTGGACAATGGAAAGGGGAGTGACCACTCCCCTGTCCATCACAACTCCAGGGCTGGTGGCCAGAGCTCCTCCAGGTAGCCACTTGATTCTGCCATCTTTAATCCAAGATGTGCAGAGGCCCCTGGGAGTATCTGAGTGGCCAGGACAGATAGGTGACATCAGAGCCCCCTCCTGATAGGTGGTCACCCTGCTGGGTGACCAATCCCCTTTCTGGGCTATTTCGGGTCTCCCTCTTGGGTGGGTTCCCATAATCAACATGCAATGCTGTATCGTTTACTTCATCTTCTGGCCACTGGGACTGCAACTGGACCCTCCAGGAATCGACAATCTGCACCTCCAGCAACGACTCCGCTTTGCAACATTGTTTATCCGACTCTTTCTAGCAACTGCAACATTTCCCTGGCTGTGCATCCTCTCAGGGTGGCGAGACTTTAGCCTGCACAAGAAGCAGGAAGGAATCTCCCTTGGAGGCAAGGAGTCACTCCCCTGCATCTGCAATGACGACCGGCTGCGTGGATCCTCTCTCCTTGCCAAACCTTCTTCTCTGACTCTTACATTTGCCAAGGCTTGTTGGTGCTTTTCCAGCACCACTGACCGACTGCATCATGACCAGTGACGTGGGACATTACTTGCATCACTTTAGGACTCCTCTTCTGCTTCTGTGCTGCACTAATAACTTTCCTCATCCACCGTCGACATTGTCCTGCATCCACAGAAGGATGGGTAGTGGCTCCTGCTACATCCAGACACTCCATCACAAACTGAACTTGGTCCCCTTCCCTTGCAGGTCCTCTTCTGCCAGCATCCGCCTTTGGTTTCTTCCAGTCTTGTCTGGGTCTTGCACAATCCTTTTCTAAAGTCCTCCTGTTGGTTTTGGGGAAAACCAGGTACTTACCTCTTCTCTCCTGGTTGCTGGGGGGTACCGTGGTACTTACCTCTTGGGGTAGCTCCTCCAGCTCCCCTCTACTGAGACCACTTCATTGGGTGGAGGACTGCCTTTCACATTTCATGTCTTTAGTATATGGTTTTGCCCTCTCCTAGGGCCCTCACTATTTGCTATTGGTTTTAACAAAACACCTATTGCTTTCTATGCTACTTACTGATTGCTAATGTGTATATAATAGTGTATTTACTCACCTCCAGTTGGGGTATTGCCTATACAGTATTATAGTATTTGTGTTACCATAATAAAGTATCTTTATTTTTGAAACACCTTGTGGGTGCTTCATGTGTGTAGGTGTTGTGTGACTATAGTGGTATTGCATAAGCTTTGCACGTCTCCTAGATAAGTCTTGGCTGCGCATCCACAGCTATTTCTAGATAGTCCTAGCTTCCTAAACACTGCCTAATCTTCACTAATATGGGATAGTTGGACCTGCTATAATGTGTGAACACCATTGGTACTCACCACACACCAGGCCAGCCTCCTATATTTAGTTACTAGAAAAGCCTTTAAAAGAAAACAATGAAATCACTGTTGTTTTTTGTTTTTTTATTTGGTCTTATTTTACCTTAATTATTTTCTACTATACAGTTATTGCTTATTATGTGAGGTATGTGTAGGTAAACAAATAAAATTGACCCAGTGACTCTCCTAATAACAATCACATCAAATTCCAATGTCCCTAGGGGACTAGCAATGTAGTGCTACTGTGCCACCTACTACCTATTATTTGAAGAAGTGTTTGTTCAAAGCATTGTTTACAAATCATCTTTTTATTCTTCTTTTTCTCAGTATAGCTACTCCTGCTTGACAACAACCACCAACCAGGCAGGAGATACCGGCCAGTCTGCAACAGCAGAGGCTGGGGAATATCCAAGCCGAATATCGGCAGCTGATGATCCAGGATTAGGAAGAGACCGTAACTGCTGTCTCAGACCCAGGACCCAGCAGAGCAACATGCCAGCCCCCAGCGTCCCAGCCAGTACATTGTCAGTGCTGCCGCCAGCAGTCGGGGTCCCTAACTGCACCTGCTGCTGCCCCCTTCTGCTCCAACAGGGCATTGCTGCACCACATCCTGCAGCAGATGAACCACATGGAGAGCAGAGCCTTGACCAGCTCTAGAAACATATTGACAGTGCCCTCGTTTAAGCACTTTTTTATTTTTTTTATTGTGGTGGGAGGGACTTGCGTGGGTGGAGATAGTGGGGAGGGATTTGGGATGAACTTTGGACTATTCGTTTGACTTTTTGGGGATGGAGTTATTTGTTTGGGAGAGGAGTAGGACTCTTGTGGGTAGAGAGGGAGGGTTTTCTATTTGTAAGTAAGCAAAGGAGCTATTTTTTTACTTCATTTGCGACTCAAATCTTTATTTTGGTCTTGTAAACTTTTAGTTTGCACTGCTGTCTTTTAGTGTAGCCTGTTCTTTTTAATTTTCTAAAACAAGTGTGTCATTTACTTATACCCTTGCTCTATTGCCCTCTGCAACTATATATTAACCAGTAGGGGATTATAACCCTTGCCTATTTTGCCTACAAAAACCTAGGACACACAGACAACATCTTCTTCAATAGGAGTTTATTACTAACTAAACAAGTTCACTTCCAGCCATAGATTTTCTCTTACCTGAATAGATGAAGCAAGGGAGTCTTCTTACTACATGGTTTTTCCTAAAGTGGCATCTTAAGGGGGTGATAGGAGTAGCAGTAGCAGGCTAGCATGCTAACGGGGAAGACAGAAGGTACCACTCCCACCTACGCAAACTCCAACTGTAGGATTATTTAAATGTCTATCATTCACTGTCAACTAGATTGAAGGAAACAGCAAGTTAGTGGGTCATATAACATAACTCTAGGAAGACTGTGACCAGACTACAACAATGACAACATTCAACACACAACAAAGACCACATGTTAATAAAATCTAGCAATACCATTTTCTTTTGAGTGGTGTTGGTAAGCTATGAAGCTAAACTTAGGAAATGAAATCATAAAGTCAGGAAAAGTAGACTCAGACTCAAGAGTGGTTGGACCAGGTTAAGCGTTTACGCATAAGGCATAAATTATGATATTGATGGGGCCAGTGTGGAATATTGATCAGGTGATAGAAGGTTAGAAGGCCGTGCAGTGAGTTGGTGTTGCGTTCACCACATCCGCCAAAGCAAGTGTATGATTCATTTATGGTGTAAATTTAGGTCGCACCTCAATAAATCACACAGCCTGGGGTAAGAGGGTTAGGGGCTCGATGAATAGATGGAAAAAGGGATTTGGGGAAAGGTGTGACAAAGATAAACACTACACAACAGAAATCACAACAATATTTGTTGGGGCGCTGAGCAGCACACCATCATTAATCAGTTGTAGAAGGAAACAAAGGGATGAGTATGGCACAGTTTAGTTAACTGCATTGCATGTAGTCCTTGTGCCCCAGAGAGACCCCAGATAGTATACCCTAAGTGTATTGTCTTCTAGTTTTGATATATGGAACAATGAATTTAACCCTCCCCATTCTAAAAATGATGATTGTTAAAAGGAAAAAGATACTGGGGGTCATTTTGACCCCGGCCGGCGGCGGAAGCCGCCGGCCTGGCTGGGACCAAAGACCGCCACAGGTATTCTGGGTTTCCCGCTGGGCTGGCGGGCGACCGCCAGAAGGCCGCCCGCCAGCCCAGCGGGAAACACCCTTCCATGAGGATGCCGGAGTGGAAGGGGTGCCGGAGTGGAAGGGGTGCGACGGGTGCAGTTGCACCCGTCGCGATTTTCAGTGTCTGCATGGCAGACACTGAAAATCTTTGTGGGGCCCTGTTACAGGGGCCCCTGCAGTGCCCATGCCATTGGCATGGGCACTGCAGGGGCCCCCAGGGGCTCCACGACACCCCATACCGCCATTCTGTTCCCGGCAGCCACAACCGCCAGGAACAGGATGGCGGTGTGGGGGTCGGAATCATGGAGGATTCCCCAGGGCAGCGGGAAACCGCCGCGGTCAGAATGCCCATGGGAGCACCGCCAGCCTGTTGGCGGTGCTCCCGCGGTCGTTGGCCCCAGATTTTACCGCCAGGGTCAGAATGACCCCCACTGTGTTGCCAAATTGGGCGATGCATCTCCATTCATCTTGGAATGTCCGTCACTCTTGAGTGCCTGTCTGAACCTATCCGATAGGTAAGCTGGAGTTATGAGCTTTCCCCAAGTTTATAATCATGGAGGAGAGGACTGGGAGAAAGCCTGCCTACTGAAAAAAACAGTAGCTGTACTATAGAGTAAAGAAGAAGGACAAAAGAAAGCAAGGTAAGTTTCATGAGGAGTCAGGAGTGTACCAAGAAGTCTTAGAGGCAGAGCAAGAACATAAGAGGAGTTTTACGTTTGAGCCAGCAATTCAGAAAACACATACTCAGCAGCATTTCCAAATCAATCCACCTTTCTCCAGTTCACAGAGCTGGGTGAATACTAGGCCTCAGAGTCTTTGTGATCACCAAGAGCTCTCTTTGAAGTTGATAACTTTCTCCTGCTAGCTTTTGAGATAGTCCCACCCTGAGTCCTTCCATCCTCCTCCTCCTCCAGATTCTGAGTAACTCCGTCCCAATCCGAGCAAGGTAGGCCTGTGAAGTGCACTGCTGTTGAAGAACAAATTAAGAAACAGAACTGGAGTATTTTGTGTAGATTTGTGTTTGGTAACTAAAGTGGCTGGTCTGTTCTGAGGAACTACAAAAAAGGAGTGGACCCTGCAGGTGAATTTCACTGAGTTTGAAAGGCCAATAACATTCAGGGAAAAATTATCACCCATATGCCCCCAAACATTGCAAATCATCAGAAGCAAGTTTACAAATTTGTTGAACTCCCTCCCTCACTGTCAGCCACCATATGCATCAGTCTTCACTCACAAATTCAAAATCACTCAATATATCATCACTCATTGGTGCGATAGTTACTTAGTAGTTACCTCTTCCAATCCAAGCATGGTGGTTGGAATCTCCTTTTGACTAGATTTAGTGGCATCTGGAGTAGAAAATGTACTCCAGAAATGTGTTCGCGCTCACGAGTGGCACTGTTGTGGTCACTGGTGCGGCTGGAAGCAGTGTGAGAGAGCGCAAAGTCTCGCACATGCTCGCTAATGGCCCTTGAGAATTGTGGCACTCACAAGAGAGCACAAAACCCAATCTTGCGAGCACAAACAAACTCCACCCCATAGTGTGGAATTTGGGAACTCTGTGCTACTCCGTGTAGCGCTAAGTTTACGAATTCCACAAACTCTGCCGGTGGAGCGGAGTTCTACACCCATGCCTAATTTTATTGTGCAGGTTTTGTGTGACTTTGTCTACTATGTACGCACTGCCTAAGTCCTTAACACATTTCTATTGAATTAATGGTGATTGTTTTGGTCTCATTATATTCATAACATTGTTCTCTTCATTTAAAAATTAGATGTGGGATTTTATTGTGTTTTGCATGACTTTTACTACTGTGTATGCACTGCTTAAATACTATACACATTGCTTTTGATTTAATCATGACTGATTGGTGTCAGATTAGCAAGCATTGAGCACTGGATTATTTTATTTAATATGTGTGACATCTAGCAGGTGGTGGCATTTTTGAAGACAAAAGGAGTAGAGAATGACTGGATCACCCAACATGAAGCAGCCTTTCTGGTACAAGCAAATCCAAAGATACCCTACTTCTACATTCTCCCAAAGGTGCACAAAGGAAAGACCCTTCCACCAGGAAGATCAATAGTATCTGGTATCGGTTCTGTCCTAGAGCCACTCTCTCAATTTGTGGATATCTTTCTACAGCCACTAGTGAGAAAAATTCCAACTTATCTTAAAGATACCACTGATGTACTGGTATTGTTAGACTCTGTGACTTTTGACAAAACCAAAGAACTCTTGATCACTTTAGACGTTGAATCCCTCTATACTAATATCCCCCAAGAGGCAACCCTGGAGGTTATCTGTAATCTCCCTGAAGCGAACAGAGGCGAATCACGTACGCCCCCTGACTTTGTAGTGGATCTGGCACACTTGGCGCTCACAAGGAACTATTTTAAGTCTGAAGATAGTTTCTTCTTACAGATACAGGGAACTTCGATGGGCAGCAATTTTGCCCCGAGTCTGGCATGTCTCTATGTTGAGAATTTTGAGAGACTGGTGGTTCTTCATGAAGATAATCCATTCCTTCAGCAAATCAAGCTCTGGAAACGGTATATAGACGACATTTTGTTGGTCTGGACAGGAACTAAAGAAGAGGCTCTGACCTTTTCCAAATGGCTTAATACAGCCAATCCCTTCCTAAAGTTCACTCTGACAATAGGTGACAACCAACTGCCGTTCCTGGACCTACTCATCTATGCAAAGGACGGATCCCTGGCTACTGAGGTCTACCACAAACCCACGGATCGCAACAACCTGTTACAGTTTCAGAGCTTCCATCCACGGGCTCTGAAGGAGAACCTTCCAATGGGACAATTTCTGCATCTACGACGGAACTGCTCAACCCTTACAGACTATCATAAACATGCCGATAAGTTGGCCACGAAGTTGCAAGCTAAGGGCTACACAACACATCTGGTCAGAAGAGCCTACAAAAGAGCATGCAATAACAATAGGGACCAACTATTGCAACCACGTGCAACTAAACCAAACACGGAACAAATAGTGTGCGTTACCACCTTTAACCCACTATCCAATAGGATCTAGAAAATTATCAGAGATGCTTGGAAGATCCTCACATCTGGAGGCCTACCTTTTCAGCAACCCTTGCAAACTTACAAGAGAGCCACGAATATACGTGACATGGTGGTCCATACAAGACCTAGGGTAAAACCGCCTGCCAGACAAACTACACTCTGGCACCTACCACCACCGACAGGCCACTACCCTTGTGGCAACTGTAGCATCTGTCGGTTTACCCAAAAATCTACAACAATAAACTTAGACCTGAAAACACCATGGGTACAGAAATCACTGACTAACTGCAACAGCAAGAACGTTATTTATTTGTTTAAATGCCCTTGTCAGCTCAAATACGTTGGAATGACAATGAGGAAGGTTAGTACACGGATTTGTGAGCATAGGAGCACGATCTGCTGCAAACGTGATGCTACTAAACTGATTAACCATTTCATTCTGAACAACCATTCCCCAGATTACCTATCTTGGACAGTCCCTGAGCAATTGCCTCCAACGACTAACAACATGACACAGAAGCTTTTCGTGTTTGAACAGCGCTGGGTCTGGAAATTACATTCGGACATCGATGGCTTGAACGATGAGATCCCGAGGTTTTCACTCAAAAAATGAGTTCATCCTATTTAACTGCTCCACTGGTTCGTTCCTTCCTCTTTTCTCAGTTTTTTCCTTTCTTTTCTTCCCCCTTCTTGTTTGGTTTCTCACCTCCTTTTTCTGCCCTTTCCTGTAGGGTCACCACTACTTTTCCCTTGTCCTCTGACTTTTCTTTCCCACTTCACTGCGTTTTTCCTTTTTTTTCTATTTTTTAAAATTATTTGTAGTCCGTTACTCCTACTGTCCCCTTCCCTTTCTTCTTTGTTCTCTCCCTTTTGCCCTTTTCTTTTTCTCTCTTATCTCCTCCCATGCCTCCTAGTCCCTTTCACTCACCTATTACTCTTTTTCTTTCTCTCCCCTCCCCTTAGTTTTTCAACACTATCTTTCTGTCCCTCCTCTTCTCTCTTATCTGTATTCACTTTTATTTTCCCCTTCTGTTTTCTCTTTGCCCTCCCTTTCTCTCCCCCCCTCCTCCTCTATCACGATGAGCTCAGTCCACTCTCGCGGCCGCTGGGAACTACATTTCCCAGCGGCCCCGGAGCTTCATCTCAGCAGCGCCGGGTCATTAGACCAGACGTTGTTGTTATACTTCCGGTCCTTGCACCGGCCCGCAGCTGCAACTCGGGCTTGTGGCAGTGATCATACTAATTCGGCCCACACTTGCATATCGGGCCACGGCGGTGACGACGCGATCCTTGCGCGTCAGAATGCCTACTCCTAAATAAAAGACCGCCTCTCCCTCGGCCATTCCACCAAGCGGTCCAGGGAGAGGACGGTATAGGCGCACAGCGAGCGTCCCCTTTGATGCAGTGAGTGGCTACATCAGAAATCGCCCAGCACAGATAAGATAATTTCTTAAATGTTTTTACCCTTTTCATCCTCCTTGTATTGTCCGTTTTGGCTTCCTAACATTACGTTTTTATTAAAGGCGTCTTCCTTTATGTTGTGTCCCTCTCTCTTGTCCTGCACCAGATTTTTGTGCACTCCTTATCTGTCCAGTATATAGGACACTGCTCGTGTCGGCTAGGGTACTTCCCCTCATTTAATGTCTCCTAAATATAGGCATAGGCATTGTTTTGGGCAAATCTTCCCACTCGTGCGTACTATTTTCTCATTTTCAATGTATTCTACTTTCAGTGTTTTTCCTTAGTGTTTGACTATAAGGGGACACTCCCCCTCCTGGATACCAGAGGCTAGCAGCCTCTAGGGATAGGGTAAGATTTCCTCCCTTTAGTGATAAATCCTTCTACCACATCTATTTTGTGCATGAAAAAAAGTTATTTCTATGTCACGTGTGGGTGTGTGGTTTGCAGTGTTGTGTTTCAATACCGCATTGTTTTAATTGCTTCTTTGTTTTTTTATATTCCTTAGGCCACCTCAAGGTAATTTCTTGGTAAGGTAGGCATAGTATCTTAATTCCTCTACTCTCCATTATTTTGGAGTAGATTCTTTCACTCTAATCCGACTCTTAGGGATCCAAGGCCCTGACGAATGCCCCGAGACCTTCCTTAGCTCATAATTAAGGGCAGAAACATGTTGGCAACCGATTTTTGGATAGGTTACCCTGTGAGTCCTTGTTCTCACGGAGGTGTCCCATTTTTGTTTTTAA
This sequence comes from Pleurodeles waltl, assembly GCF_031143425.1. NCBI lineage: Eukaryota > Metazoa > Chordata > Amphibia > Caudata > Salamandridae > Pleurodeles > Pleurodeles waltl. The sequence continues at coordinate 991,155,607 of NC_090445.1, read as the reverse complement.
CCACACCAAACAGACACCATTATTAAATTGTGACTTTGCACAGGTGACTGGGTAGGTGTTTTTATTTTCCCTATGTTAGCTGGATCCCCAATCTTTTCAGACCAAGAATTAATTTACGCACTCCCTCCTGTTCTTTTAACAGTGAGGTTGAGTCCGCCCAGGTGGTATTGTCCTACCTGGGTGGGGCTAGGTGGTCAAATGATGAAGCACGACACTATATAGTGTGTGAGACCACCTAGTCCGTAAAGGAAAATTCTTCCATGTTTCCCCAACACTCCACAGCATCGCACTGACTTCATTCCCCTAGTAAGGACTTTGAGCGGCAGGTGATACAAGTGTACTCCTTGTTCACGCTCTTTGATTTATCAGTGAACCCCGTACTTCTTGGTGTGATTTCTGGCCTTTTGAGGAGGCCACTTGCCCACCCTAAATATGAATCCAATTTCCTACAGAGTGGCTTTTTACAAATGACTTTTTCAAGGGGCTATGGTGTTGCATCCCACCTAAGGGATCATTAACCCTCTTCTCTGATGTTCTTCTGTCTCTATTAAGCTGATATGTAGGCCTGAGAGATAATTATTGTATGTGGGCCATATGTTTAGTGGCTTAAATCTTTCACAATATCATGACATTTCACAATGTGTAATTTCATGTGGATTTCCTTCACCTACAGAAGGCGGCTTGAATTAGAAAATGTCTTGTGGGAATAGTAACATTCCTGTGCCTTTTGAATATCAGCTATTCTCTCTGGTTCAGTGTTCATGCAATAAACTAGTAAGTATACTTCATGAAATTTCCTGACATTTTCGTGAAATTTAACAAATAAATTTTTGATGTTGTGCCCCATCTTCCTAACATTCCACTAGACCTGCACAGCTGCCTTTACATAGCTCTTCCATTTTTGATTTTTGTGGGTTATTTATGTTTTAAACGTCACATCAACTTTTAAGACATTGTTTGCAAACTTTGTGATAGTGGGTGTTTTACTAAAACGTTATCATAGTGCAAGCATATCTTATGAAGAGTTACTTATCAAGTTCCCAAATGTATTAAGTACAGGCATGCATGCGGTAAAGACATATGTTGTATGCTAAAGAGTGTACACGATTATGTTGCACATTTCTCTACACAAAGTGGCTGACTGTTACGAATGGTATAAACCAGCAGTTCTTAACCTTTTGAATTCTGTGGACACCAATAAATCACTAGGGGAAGTCACCCCCCAAAGTTCTATGATTTGAGCAAAAATATACAGCACAAAAATATAAATCAAACAAGTATACAAACTTGAAAATGTGTTACTTAACTCACTAAGAAACAGGCAACATGTTTTATTTTAATATGAACATTGGCACTTTTCAAATTATATATTTTTTTCTAAGAGACAAAGCAATATGCTAGAGTCTAGCATATCATTTTGTCTAGGTTACTCATAATATGTGCGGTATTTTTGTTAGTGCATACCATTGCTTTGATTAAGACCACCAGTATCCCATAATCCATTTGCTGTACCTTTGCTGCTCCCACAAATCAACCCAAGGATACCAACTTAGTCATCTTAATTTTCAGCCTTCAAATTCAATTCCTTCACATTTGCAGAGCGTTTTAACATGTTACATTTTCTTTTTATGTGTAGTCTTTATTATTTCATATTATTTAATTAATTTAAACAGTCGGGGACCCCCAGGCGACACTGGACTCCAGGTTAAGAACCACTGGTCTAAACCAATGGTAATACGTCACAAATTTATTAAGAGAGGTTCAGCCTGTGCACACCCAGCCTACACCATAGATTAAATTGTTGTTACTTGTGATCGAGCAGGGGAATTGCTCAACTTGGGCAGACAAATATCTAAAATAGCAAAATTCCATTGCTGACCACGTGAATCAGGATTTTACTATTATAAATGATTTGTTTTCATAATGAAATTCTCTCAGAATTTTAACATTTCTATGTCAATAAATCTGTTGAGAGGGTAGTCATTCCTGGTTAGTCCAAATCTAAAAGTTGATAATTTTGCATCTTGAACGCATCTGAGCATTGGATATGGTCAAACACTGGAGTAAATAAATCCCCTTCAGAAAGGGGATGTGGAACACCTAAAAATTTAAGACAGTGTGGGTACAACTGGTAAACAAGGTACATATTCTTCCCTGTGAAATACAAAAAGAGATACTAAGGCCCATATTTATACTTTTTTAGTGGCAAATTTGCATTGCTTTTTAATGCAAAAGTGGCGCAAACGTACAAAATACAATTGTATTTTGTAAGTTCGTGCCGCTTTCGCGTAAAAAAATAACACAATTGCAGCACTAAAAAAGTATAAATATGGGCCCAAGTGTAATTGCACTTCTAGAGCCAGGAATGTACTTGGTGTTGAAAGAGCGTAGCTTGGCTGTGCCACTACATCTCTGGAAAATAGAATGTGAAGTGGTGATCATTTTATTTGATGGTCACTAGATGGTGGCCACATTTTGTGTAACATCAATATGATTAATTTAATTCCTGCACTGCAAAGCATTTGAGTGGAGTACATCTTTGTTTATGGCATATAATCAACATTCTGTGATTATCTTTTCAAAACTAAAGTTTTAATAGTATTATTTTGCATGTTCTTGTATGTAGTGTTTAGAGTTTACACATATAATTTTCTTTTTTCCATTTAACATTCATTGTGTAGTTGTTTTTGTTAAATGTTTCTTTCCAGATGCAGTGTTAGGAGCAGAGACAAAGTCTACAAGAATCTCATTGTGCATGTAAGATAAGAAAGCCTGGGAGAACTATGCAAGGATGAAAAGATGAGTGTTCTGAAACTTTGAAGCTTGGCATTCGTAACTCTTTTGAATTTGCTGAGACTGAAGAGTATCAAAATGGGATGCGTCAGGGGTTGGAAATTTCCCACTAAATTTAATTAGGGCTTCATTCAAGAAGTTTTGACTGTGATGTAATCATCTTCCTGGGATTTTGTGATTTAAGGAGGGTGTTAGTGAAGATTCAGACCCTTTCCTATCTTTAGAACTAAACGGACCTTTCTGAGGTACGCACCTCTTACTTTTATATGGCTTCATGCCACCACACCTCTCTTAACAGAATATTCTACTGAATTTCTGTTTTCAGACTTTTCTCAAAACATTTTTGTATTAGGATGGTTAGAGTTTAGTGTAAATGGTTAGGCAGGAGAGTTTGGATCTCGTGACCAAGAATCATATGGTTTTCCTGATCTTTTGTATCATTGCAATAAATGTTTGACTCTTGTATATGTTAACTAGGTTTAACATTGTGCAAAGCTTTCATTCTCCTTTTGTGATATTATATGTTTAAACTATGGCTTTGAGACTCATTTATATAACTTTGACTTTGAGGGGCGTATTTAAACTCTGTTTGCGCTGAATTTGCATCATTTCTTTTTATGCAAATTCAGCGCAAACTTAACTCCATATCTTCATCACATTACTTTATTTCGGTAAAAACATATCATAAAAGTGCAGTACATAGCAATCCAGAAAAGAGATTATAAAAGGAGTACCAATAAAATAGATAACAAACTCTAAAAAGAGAGGTGTTAAAAGCAATATAAAACAATGGTATAGAAAATGTTTCTTTCTCCATAAATATGATACTTAAGAAACATCCAGCCCCAACTAAAACATCAAACTAATAGACTTACACTTAAGTACAACAAATGTGCACTATAATACCTGCTTCTAAGAACTACTACCAAGTCTTACTCTTTAAAATCACTAATCTAAAACGCCATATTGATTCAAGAAATTTTGCCACAGGGTAAACTATTTGTACGGATGAATCAGATTTAAGTACTCTCTCAGCAAATAAACAGTTCCTGAAACCCATGTGTTTGCATAGGGGAATAATCCAAAAAGCCCTCTGTTTGTCATATGCACGACATTGAAAAAGGACATGGAGATCAGACTCTTCATTCTTACAGCCCATCGGACATAACTTAGACTTGTTGGTGGAATTGGGCCATTTATAAGTTGAAGAACACAGAGGAAGAGACTCTATTCTATATCTGATAAAAAGGGCACGTACAAATGGAGAGAATACTGCATCCATAAAGGGCTCAAACTCATAATTACATTTAAATTGCAGAAAGCTATCAGTCATGGAAGAGTGCACAACTTCAGCCAGTTGTGCAGTTTGGACTTTGAGCCAAAAAGCGTCCTTCATTGTCTGAGCAGCATTTTTGGGAATAGAAGAGGGATCCTTTCAATAGGACCCCAAGCCAAGATGAGATAGGGACAGTTCAACATAGGAACACCACTCGATTTTGGTATTAAGGTTAGTGCCCACCAGATTGAGCAGCCCACATCTAATTGGAATGAGTGCGTCTGATGACCATAGCCGGACCCAAAACAATAGTGGCCTTAAAGCAGCGATCTGGTTAATGGGAAAAAGATTTGAGTCTAATCGGATGGGCAAAGATGGAGTACTGGAAGGAACTTTTAACAACATCTTTAAGAACTGATTTTCCACCCTAGTCAGGTTCTCCAGATTGCAGTGACCCCATAACTCAGCACCATACAGAGCACCCCCCCCCCCCGGCTTGTGATTTGTATATTTCAAGAGCAGGAGTCAAGGCAAAACTGGGGGATCTAGTTGCAAATCTCGCAATACCACCCGCCCTTTGCTTCAGGCACATTAATGATTTCTGAAGATGGGCCTGCCAGTGATGTGAATCTTCTATTTTTACACCTAGATAATCAAAAGTGCCCACTCTTTCCAATAGGGCACCTTCTAGATAAACAGGTCTCTTCATTTTCTGCTTTTTGTCTCCAAACACCATATATTTCGTTTTTGATTAATTAATTTCCAGACCATGATCTTTACAAAACTCCACAAACCTTGTAAGCAAACATGAAAGGCCCATAGCTGTTCGAGAAAGTAGCAAAGTATCATCAGCGAATAAAAGACATGGGAACTTCGGCCCTCCCATACTAGGGGCATCACTAGAACAATCCAAAAGGTAGGGAATACATGCGTTGATAAATAGGAGAAACAGGGCGTGTGCAAGTACACAACCCTGTCTCACACCGCGAACTGTGGGAAATGCTGAAGTCAGATCACCTGCCAGACCCCAACGTACTTTGGCACAGTTGCCTGAATACAGATCTTTAATTATATTAAGCATGGAGCCGGGGACTCCAGCTTTACTCATGACTTCTCACAGTTTAGGACGCGTGACAAGGTCAAAAGCGGATTTCAAATCAACAAATGCCACAAAAAGGTGGCCTGAATCCACATCTACGGTCTTCCACTTTATGAGAGTAAAGCGGAAAACCTGATCGATAGTACTGACCTTGTCTCTGAACCCTGCCTGGAGGTGGCTTAAAATCAGATTTTTCGCTATCCAATGCTTCAGCCTACTTAACAGCTGATAGCAGAATTTTTTTTGCCAATTGTCTAGTAAGCTGATAGGTCTATAGTTCCCTGGAAGGTTTTTATCGCCTTTCTTGTGTATGGGCACAATTATTGCCTCCTTCCAAGAGTCAGGGTAAGACCTAGTGGACAAGGCAATATTTGATATCCTATTTATGTACTGAGTCCATTTGGGCAGATCTGATTTATATCAATCTGGGGGAATTCCATCTGGCCCAGGAGCCTTCCCTGATTTTTGGGCAAGAATTGCCAGCCCAGTTTCTTTTAGAGTGAAAGGAGGCATAGAGATCACCGAAGAGCAAAATGACGATAGCTCTCCGAAGCTGATGGCAGCGGAATCAGGTGTGGAGCCATACAGCTCCCTAAAGTGAGTTAACCAGATGTCAGCGGCAATATGGCATTCTGGGACGGATGAGAGATCAGAGTCTCTACACGTGACCAGAAGCCAGAAGAGTTTGGCATCATGGGTCCTAGCCGCCTCGGCCAGCTCACCCCATAGTCTCTCCTCATGCTCGAATTTACACATCTTGCATGTGGAGACATAAGTTCTTCTTGCTCTCACAATAGCTTCCTGATCCTAAGATCTTAATGCTTTTGTCAAAAAGCTCTTAGCCTCTCGCCACCTCTTGTCAAACCACTTGCTGCTAGATGGAGAGGAGGAATTGCTTTGATTCATAACAGTTTTAGTAAACAACTCCTTAAGGGCCACAAAGAGGTCCACATGAGAGGATATAAATTCCAGTGAAGTTAATGTAAAGTGGTCGTCAAAGAGCTGGTGTCCGGAGACTAAGGCATGCAGTTTGTCCCTTAACATGTTAGACTTCTGGAACGAATCCCATCTCACAGCACGCCAGTTGCTGGACAGCTTCAGGGCTCCATGAGCATTGCAAATGAAGAGAGACACAGCTCCTGATAAAAGAGTTCTGTCATAAACAATTTGTAAAGGCGCATGATCACTTGTGTGCCGTGGGCCCACCTTCACATCTATTATGGAATGCCAAACCCTTAAATCAAAAATAACATAATCCAGAGTACTGCTATATGATCCCCTAAAAAAAGTTGATCTAGCCGGAGTATCAGCTGGGAACCAACCATTACCAAGGCGAAGACCATGTATTACTGTAAGATCTATTATCTGTGACACCCTACTACAAACAGTAGATAACACTGGCTGGGTTGGAAGAGGGAGAATATTCCACACTTCATCTTCAATGTGTGTTGCCTCAATAAAAGCAGAGTTAAATTCAATTTGCGCATTAAGGTCACCTGCAGTAATAATACGATATTTGGGACGAAAGTTTATGCAGGAGATCTATAGTAGCAGACCGATGATTAGAAGGGCCTGGTCTGTTGTAGATGTTAATACATAAAACTGGAGTACCTGTGTTAGGCAGTATTGCTATTGCCAAAATATCAGGGGAATCTACGAAAATCTCTTTTACTTCACCCACCTCAGTCGTCTTAACCCAGGTGCATAGTCCCCCTATTGCCCTACCTATGGGAGACTGCGTAGCATTTTTAATATAAGAACAAAACCCATGCCTGTACACACTTTCCGTAGCGCACGTTTCCTGGAACATACAAATACAAAAGGTTTCAACATAAGCCCCCTATTCAGAATCAACTAATTTACCTTTACTGCCAGCCATGTTCCAGGACAGGAACTTCCCTGTTAAATGTGTGGTGCGACAGGTAGGTTCACTAGTTGAATCAACTGGGAAATTATTGTTGTTGTGTTCAACATGCGGTACAGGATTAGAGTTCAAAGTAGGGACAGATTGAGGATCCCGTGAAGTATGGACACCTGAACTTGACAAGATGCTTGAATGTGATAAAGTCTGTGGGTCAGGTTAAATATTAAAGTGGCAGAGACTGGAAAAACATAGTCAATCAACGTCTGAAGTGATCCCCTGGAGCTCAGGATCACATGCACTAATGCATTTAGGAGCGGAACCCATATCAGTCTCAACAGCTAAATTAGATGTCGGGCCAATAAAAGCAACATGGCCAGATATATTGATTGATGCCGGCACACTTGATCGAGTGGAAAAACTCATGCTTCCCGAAGCAAAAATGCTGTCACTGAAAAATATATCAAGTTCCTTCCTTGTGTAATTGCGAGCTTCCATCTGTAGTAGGCCCGTGACCAGAAGAGGACTTGAAGGATTGAGTTTAGTGATATCCCGCCTGCCAGATCGGCTACTTAAACGTTTGGCCGAAACGATGTCGGCATGGATAATTGTGCCCCAACCTCTAACATGACGAATCCAATGCGAAACCTTGTTGATTAAAGAAGATTTGTCTTCACACGTTTGTGCTGAGAGCGAAATGCAGTTTTCATTGGGCATGTAAGAGGACTGGCCAGATACTAGTGTGGTGTCCCAATTCCGATCGAGGTTAGCGAGAGAAGGTATAGAATTTGCCAAAGGCGGCACAGCATTTCTGCTATAATGAGGCCTATGATTAATACCCTGGACAACCTCAGAGTTCAACGACAAGTCTACTGGCGAGGGCGCAGGTGCCGAAGGGTGGTTACGTGGCAAAGGCAATGGCTTCAGTACACGAGGAAGAGGTAGATCAGGTTTCTTAAGAATCGCAATTGGGGAGCAAGGGATCGAGGGGGACCTGTTGAACACTGTCCAAGTCTTGTTGATCCAGAATAGAAAAACGATTTGAACAGGTGATCCCATGAATGATAGTATCAGTGACTAAGGCTTCCGAATTGGACGTAGGTACAGAATGTAAAGAAGAATTAACAATTCGAGAGGGGCTTTCAGAAGCAAGTGCTTGAGAAGGGACACTCATGGGCTGAACATCAGCAGAAGAGTTAGCTCCAGTTGTTAAAAACGGCAATAGAGTCCCCGATTTCAGCCTCTTCTGACCGTGCCTTTCTTTTTTATTGAGAAGTAGCTCCACTTCTTCTATTAAGTTATCGATCTCTCTAGACACGCAATTGGTGTGGGGTTGCATGACTCTATTAGGTTTTGAAATTTTTGATTTGGCAGTGCCCAAATCAGGACTAGTTCTCACCTTGTGTTTTCCCATTCTATACAAGAATCTCCACGCCAATATAGGGGCAAATTGAAAGAATGTAAGCACAACTGTATCAAAGAACCTCAAACCGTACCTTGGGGCCCAGAGGGGGAGCGCAGCCCGGCCTTAGATGGCCACTCTCGGTCACAGGCGGGCCCACCCTTGACCAGGGCTCCGTGGCACGCATAAACAAATCCGCGTTCAGAGAAGTCCAGCAGGGATCCTGGAGAATGGAATAAGCCTATACTCCTCAGGCCTCACCAATCTCTAATCCTCAATACAAAAAAACAAAAAATAAAGAGATGTGGCCCAGCCCAGCCTCTTCCAGGCGCTGACGGGCGCAGGACGGGCCCGCCCTTGGCCCGGGTGCATCCCGTGAAGCGGGCGCGCTGTGTAATTTAAAGGGGCTTTGAGTCCCTGCCCCCGCAGCAACTCCTTCTCAGCACGTCCCACGAGGCAGAGCAGGTGCGCGGTGTAATTTAAAGGGGCTTCGGGTCCCTGCCCCCACAGCAACTCCTTCTCAGCGCGTCCTGCTCCATATTTATATTTTGACGTTAGACCAGTCTAGCGTCAAAATATTGGACGTAACATCATTTTTTGGATGCGTCAACCCTCGTTGCATCAATGAGACGCAAAAATGGTGCACAGAAGGGAGGCGGGCCAAAATAATGGCACTAAGCCTGCTTAGCGCCACTATTTAATGCCTGGGTCGGGTCAGGGCAGGCGTTGGGGGACCTGTGGACACATTTCTATGGTCAAACACCAAAGAAAGCCCACAGGTACCCACCCCAAACCCCAGGAACACCAACACCCACACGAGAAGGACACTAGAGGATGGGGAGACCCCATCCCAGGTAAGTAGGGTAAATAGAGGTAAGTATAAAAAAAAAAAATGTGATTGCCATTGGGGCCCTGAAATGGGCCCTCCTACATGCACTGGGTGCAATGGACATGCCCAGGTGATCCTTGTCCCCTCTGCTGGCCATTGGGGTGGTGGGCATGTCTCCTGTCTTATATAAGACAGGAGTCATGTGGGATGGATGTTTTTGTGTCAGGAAATGACACTAGGCAGGTCAAAGGCATTTTTTCTGTCTCTAACCAGCCTAGCATCATTTTTTAGGGCAAAACCCCCTTACCTCCTACCGCCACCCCCACCCGGCTAACGTAATTTTCCCAGATGCTAGCCCAACCTTTGCGCCGGCTTGTGGGATTCCATAAATTTGGCGTCCGACTGGCGCTCTGGAATGACGCAAGTTGGCACTATACTTTTTGATGCAAAACTGCATTTGTGCAGGTTTGCGTCAAAAAGTATAAATTTGGGCCAGAGTTTGTAATAAACCCATTTAACCCTATGATCTGACTCTGAATGTTACTATGTGACATTTGGATTATAAAGACACTTCAAACTTCCGGACCCCAGAATTAGTGAAAGGGCCAGAGGCCCTATCAGTACATTTCTCTGTGAGAACATGGATATACATGTGGGTACTGTGTTGTATCTATGATAGTCAAAGCTTTCCAGTAATGCTTCCTGAATTCTTTGTGAGTTCCTGGAATGTAAACAATATATAGGCATAAAGTGCACGGGAGCAAATGTTCCACTTTTACAAGTAGAGACTGTTATTCGAGCCCTGTGTTTGCCTCTCATTTTAAACCCATTTGCTCATGTTTTCCCTTTTATTCTGTTACCTTGCTGAAGACTGTTCAAAGAGTTACCCTTTTCAAGTCACGATTGCTAAATTAATTATTTTACTATCTGCATGTCTTTATCTTAAATTACAGACTCCCTGCTAGACTCTAAGGAGGCAATTTGTTCTTAGAATGACAATTTCTGTAAAATAAACGCGTAATTTTGCTCCAAACGTCTTCACAGACCACAGATATCAAAACTATCGTGGGTTGCCCTCTGCAGGCCACTGAAAGAATAACGAATAGCATTTATATTGTCAGTGTTGTAGGTAAAATTCTAGTAAAGGTACCACTTTTTCACTTTGACAAACCCTTTTGCAGAACACTTATGTTCGAAGCGGATTGAAAATTAAATTCAACAAGCAAAATAAAACTGAGGCAGAAGATTATGCGATAAGATTTAAAGTGATGGAAAGTTTAAAAATGTGAATTGCTTTATATTTGTACAATTTATAAAGCTCAAACAATGAACCTGATCTTTTCTCGCACACATTACCACAGAGGTGGCCTGCATAATTGGTTTCAGATCACAAAGAACAAGTGAGATAATTCTGCCAGGTTTTAGAGCCCTTGCACCCTCCCCAGTCCATGATCCCCCACCCTATCTAGAAATCCCAAACGTCGGCGCAGCAGATGCTCTTTCATCATCACTGTTGAATGCCGAGCATGCTGCCAAGTTTTCCACCCACTCGTCTCTCTATTTTGCTTTTCAGTAACAATCTCCATAAGAAGGAACTTATTGATGAAAAGTAAATGAAAAATGTCCGCAACATGCAGAGATTTCTTCCTACCCGTAGGCTGATTTGGCAGAAATTAGGCTCATGGCCTAATAAGTAATTTTCCCTTTATTTTAAAATTGCTTTGACTGGGAGTGGAGAGGAGTCTTGGTTAGAGCCCCTTTGGTTGATGAAGGGCATGCCCGTGCACTCACCTAGCCAAAATTGACTGGAGTAGGCTACTAGAGCATAATGCTCACTTTGGAATGACAAGATGGCTGCTTTTCTTAATCTGTATGTCCTTGGCCTCACAAGGGAATGGGCCTGATGTAAGTTTAGGCAAGACACATAAGTCTGCATCTGATTTCAGAATCTTATACTGTTAGATGAGTGAGTGAGTCGGTCTATGGTAGAGAGGGAAAAAAGAAAGTTTGGCAATATCACAGTAGGGGTTGTGCACAGACCATCATTCTAAAGATAAAGAGTGAAAGCATACATGATTGGGCGAGTGAGTGGCTCAGTGAGAGTAAAAGGGTACATTCAGAAGTTAGAACAGAGGTGTTTTTAAATGCTTGAGCATGTGAGCGATTGAGTTAATTAATGAATAAATGCAGCGCCTCCCTAGGGGGTAGTGGGAAAATGGGAAGTGTGCCTGTAGGATTGAGCACATGGAGCATTACGAAGTAAACAAGCACCAGAATGGGAGGGGAGATGGGGATGGGCAGACACGAATAGGAAACTTCGGGACGGGCGGGAGGTGCTGGGGGACGGCAGCGCGAGCCAATTCATAGTGCCATGGCCACCATGAGCGTGGAGAGACACAAAAGAAACAAGCAGCCATCCGGTCTCCCTCCCACCACCAGGGACTGCATGCAGGCACACTTAGATCCACAAAGAGAAAATGTGACAGCCTGATTTACAGCCTTGTTTGTAGCAAAGCAAATGTAAATTGAAGGTTTCCTGAACACGAGCAGGCAACGAAGAAAAAAAAGCATTTGGAATGCAATGGTCTCGTGTTTGCTCGTGTTACAGCTATTAGAGTTGTAGATTACTGACTGGACTTTTCTTGCCACACAGACTGAAAATAACAAGAGGAAGAGAGCGAGCTGACCGTGGAAAAGCCCCCCTCTGCTGTTGGTTCATGTTTACTGAGGGAGCTGGTGGGGAGGAGGGACTGAACAAGCACCCACAGTGCAAGGCAAACAGGCAAATACTAAAACAAAAAGTCCCTTACAGAAGAGATAAACAGGACATAGCGTAATTACACAGTACTTTGTGCTGCTCCCAAAGTGAAAAAAGGCAGGACACAGAGGCAGAACTGACCACTAGCAAGCAAGGATTTATGAAAGACACTGCAACTAACAAATCAAATAGCTTTTCTTCACAGTATAAGTATACTAAAAGTATACAACACGTCGAACGCTAATGCTCGACCTAAAAACGATCTCCTTGCAGCGCTTCCATTCTCACCAAGTCCATATATGGCACAATTTGGAAACAGGAAATGGGAGACAAAATCAGGGAAATTTAGGGCCTGATTTCAATGTTTTTGGCAGATGGAATACTCCATCAGGATAGCTTGTCTGCCGTATTACGATCCCGTAGCTATAATGGGATCCTAATATGGCACTATTCCCCTCTGCTAAGTTCTAAATCAGGCTCCTATTTTCTTTATTGTGTTAATAATGGGGGATAAGGGTAGTGGGGAGTCATAGTGATAAAGTAAAAGTTACCAATTCTAGAAGGTAAGTTTTTTTATATTTTACTTGTATTGTTTCAATTAGTATACATGTCCATCACAAGTTTGTAACTTCATCCCCAATTCTATTCTGAATACTTCACAAAATCAAAAGAAGAATGCTTTGAAATCATATTATAATCTTTCTATGGCTATTCTGAAGTATATGGTAAGCCCAAATCTTTAAAATCACTGTTTGACATTTTGAGTAGCGTTTTTTCATGCGATTGAAGCACAGCTAAAAGGCACTTGTGAATACTTTGATATGAACTCGCCAGAGTTCAGTTTGCTTTAGCAAGATGAGAAGTGAATTGGCATGGATTCTGTAGGGTATTTCCTGTTTTTTATTCTATATTTACTTCTATTCTTTTGATTAATATCATCAACCACAAGCTCGAGCACTATCATGTTCTTGTTATTTTTAGTTGTATTTTAGTGTGATTGTGGACAATGTATGTGAATTAAATTCATTATTCAAATAATGATCTGAATGGCTAACCGATTCCTTAATATTTTAAGTATATGGTAAGTTTATATTTGAAGCAGTTTAGTTCCGACTCAGTTTAGAGATATTGGTAATATGTATTATGCAGCTCAATATGTTACCGTATCTTTGCATGTTGTATGTTTAAGTTGTGATATATATTATTTTTATATCTTCAGAAATAAGATTATTTTGTTGGCAAGGAATGACTTTCTTTGAGCCATTTATATCCTTTGGGACAGAGTTACCTTTGGTGAATCTAGGTTGAAGGTAACACATGTCATTCTTGGCTATAGTCATAATAATATAGCTTTACATTTTGTCAAGTGACTTTTATTGTCTTTGAATACTAGCTGCAAAAGACAAAGGGGCATATTTATACTCTGTTTGCGCTGAATGTGCGTCAAAAACTTTGACGCACATTCGGCGCAAACCCTGCCCCATATTTATACTTTGACGCCCGACCCCGCGGATGTCAAAGTTCCACCATGTGCGTCATTTTTTGGAAGGGGGAACCAGCCTTGCGTTAATTATATGCAAGGTAGGCGTTCCCTTCCAAAAAATGACTTTAAGGCCTGTGCCCCATATTTATACTGTGACGTCATTTTGACGCACAGGATGGGGCAGGCCTTAAAAAACGGCGCCCAGCCTGATGGGTGCCGTTTTTTAACGCCTGGGTCAGGGCAGGTGTTAAGGGACCTGTGGGCTCGGAAGGAGCCCAGAGGTGCCCTCCCATGCCCCCAGGGACACCCCCTGCCACCCTTGCCCACCCCAGGAGGACACCCAAGGATGCAGGGACCCATCCCAGGGAAGTAGAGGTAAGTTGGGGTAAGTATTTTTTTTCTTATTTTTTTTGTGGCATAGGGGGGCCTGATTTGGGCCCCCCTACATGCCACTATGCCCAATGACCATGCCCAGGGGACATAAGTCCCCTGGGCATGGCCATTGGGCAAGGGGGCATGACTCCTGTCTTTGCTAAGACAGGAGTCATTTCAATGAGGGTTGGGCGTCAAACAAAATGGCGCAAATCGGGTTGAGGCCTGAATTTTGCCTCAGACCTGACTTGCTCCATTTTTTGACGCCCAACCTCCATTTTCCCCTACGCCGGCGCTGCCTGGTGTGAGTCATTGTTTTTGACGCACACCAGTCCGCAGCGCCGGCTAACGTCATTCAATAAATAAGGCGCCCGCATGGCGCTTTGGAATGGCATTAGCCGGCGGTAAATTTTTTGACGCACAATTGCGTTGGCGCAGTTGTGCGTCACAAAGTATAAATATGGGCCTTACTGGTTTCCCATTATCTGACAATTCATATACATTCCACTGCTTTTTCCACACCTTTTTGCTCTAAATTCTGTATCTTTACTTATTGTCTTCCATTTGGGGCCTTTTCTTTAGTTTATATCTCTTGTCACTTTTCTCTTTTACCTCTGTTTCTGTTTCTTTTTTTTAATTATTTCTGATAGTCATTGACACTGTATCTTATACCAGGCCATGATCTTAATTTGGGTCATCCTGTTTTGGGTCACAGTACTACTCTGGTTTTTGCCCAACTGTACTAAAATAACTGTGTTTTATTTAAGTGCGTAATAAGTTGTGCCAGCGCATTATTTTCAGCCATGAAGAAGCAGATAGAATCTGTGAAGCATGTGTTGGCATCGTATGTCCACTCCTCCGTCAGCAAGTACAGACCAGACTTTCAGCCTATCACCTTGGTTGAAGGCCGAACTCAGATCCATGCATGGTTACAGTTTAGTCACTGTTCTAGTACCCCAAGGCCTACTCTGAAACCATACCGAGGTTCTAAAAAATAAGCTTGCCCTCAGTTCAGGTCAATACCTTCCCCTAGCTACTTTACCACAGAATCGATTAGTGGAATTGGATGGCAACAATGAGAATCATGCCATTTAGTTTGATTTAAAACATTGAATAATCATAGAGTGTGACAAAGACACAGCAATTACAAAGGTTCTAGCTGTATTAAGAACTGTGGTAACAACAGGATCCCACATGTCTACATGGTTCCTAGAAAAATCTGTGAGAACTCTGACTGACCTAGGAGCATTTGCTGCAGGGCTTTTAACAATTGTCATCCTTACATCGAAGCATGAAAATACAATATTGTTGGTCTCATTCAAAGTTGAATCAGCAAATTATGGTGATCATAATTCGATGAATTGATCTCACTATAAATACTGAAAAAATGACTAAGCCAATTATTAGGTAGGATGGTAGAATTTAGAGAACAACTTAAGGTTTTGTTAAAGAAATAGGAATTTAGAACTTTCAAAAAGCAATCATTGTCCTTATTTGAGTTGGCTGCAAGAAGGTCATTCCAAGCTTTATCCCTTATTGTATTTTACTGCTTACTAAGTTCATTCCTGTACAGTGACTTAAAATGTTCTATCTCAACCCCATCCCTAGTAGATTTACTCAAGGCCTGTCTACGTTTTTGATTAGCCTAAGAATAAGAATTATCAAACCACTTATTTGATCTGAAGGAGACACAGCCAGGGTTTTATAAAAACTATTTTTGAAAGAGTGAAAAGAGGTGTCCGATATACAAAATGTATCCAAACAATTGAGAATGTCACCTGCTCTCAAGTTTGATTTAATGCAATCTTGAATGTGGCCAATTGTATTCATCTGTTGACTTTATAATTAAAATGATGCATTATGTTGTGGTGGAGAATGTGTATTTTTATATTGCATTTTATTTCCTATTTTTACACAGCAAGAACCTTGCCAAAGGTTGACAGAGGGCTGCAAAACATCACAATACAATCAGATAAAACACAGCAGAGCAGCATAATTACAAAACACAGTTGTTCCGGTAGTCAAAACAGGAACAAGCAGACACCTACAATCCACCCCTTGGCTCACAAGTGAGCTAGCAGAAGAAAGAAAGCATTCCAAAAGTTAGAATGGCTATGGAGAAAACACTATGATAACTCTGATATAAGCTAGTATAAAGCACCCAGGAGTGTCTATCACATTAACCTGAAACTAGCACATTGCACTTACTATTCAAATATAATTGAAAGTGCCAACAATAACGCCAAGGAAATTTTAAAAATCATGTAAGACTTTATTGATCCCATAGGCTCCGTCCCAACTTTGGAAACCAGTGCTCTCCTATGTTCCCAATTAAGTACTTTTTTGAGGATAAAATCCAGGACAATCTGGTAGTATTGTTAAATATGACCTCCATGAATAATGAGAGGCTACTAGTGGCTACAGCACAGAATAAACTGCTACAGTTTAACCCCTACAACCAATGATTTAAAAAGTATTTTCTCTAAAAGTAAATCTGGCTCTCCACTGGATCCCTTACCCCACCAAATCATGAGATTGGTATGGAACAGCCTAGCCCCTATCTACCAGGAGCTCTTTGCAACTTCCATGCATTTTAGGATACTACCGCCTGCTTGGAAAAGGGCTAATGTCATGTACTTGATAAAAAATGTAATGCAGGCCCAAAACTACTTTCTAACTTCAGACCTCTCTCCTTGCTCCCTGGGGTCTTGAAGATTATCCAAAACATTGTTAATGCCTAGCTTACATGTTTTCTGGTAACCTTTAAATTCCTCCATCCTTCATAGCAGGAAGACAGCGCTTATGGAGATTACAGACTCCATTAAGTTCGCCCTGGATGCTGGTCAAAATGCTGCACTAATCTTGCTAGACCTCTTGGAGGCCTTTGACAAGATCTTGCATGAGATTCTGCTACATCGTCTTACACATATTGGGGAGGAAGGGAAGACGTTGGCTTGGTTAGGTTCCTTCTTAAAATATAGGGAACAAGCTGTTTGGCTTAAGCCATTCTTCTCTGAAGGTGAACTCATTAGGGTCCATATTTATACTTTTTTAGCACCACATTTGCTTCATTTTTTTTTACTCAAAAGCGGCGCAAACTTACAAAATATATTTGTATTTTGTAAGTTTGTGCCACTTTTGCGTAAAAAAATGACGCAAATGCGGTGCAAAAAAAGTATAACTATAGGCCTAAGTATGCTGTGCCTTAGGGCACAGTCCTGAGACCCACACTTTTTAACATATATTTGACCCCATTGACTCAAATGTATGGCGTATCTCATTGAATCCTTTGACATCCAAGTGGTCTCCTACACAGACGGTTCCCAACTACTACTGACCTTTAACAGCAATGAGACAGAGGCCAAAAATACATTTTCAGCCTGTCTGACAGCAGATATGGGATGGTTCAAAACGAATTGTGAAAAGTGTAAGCCAGTAAAAACGGAGATCCTGCTATTCAGAGTCAACCCTCTGCCCAGGTGGGTGGGGCATGTCCAGCCAGTTATACTACACCTTCCCCAACTATTGAGCTGGCCAGGAACTCAGGGGTATGTATGTATTTAGCACTTGTATAGCGCACTACTCACCCGTTAGGGTCTCAAGGCGCTGTACTCATACCGCTATGGAACCCCTCCTGGCCTTTCCCTGTGAGGCGCCCACTCCTGAGCACCCCCAGGGTGAAGCCAGGCATCCAAGCGCTGTTGGGGCCGTTGTGGAGATTAAGCAAGCTATTGCCCAGAGTTGCAGAGTGGGACCCATGAATTAGATTAGGCACCGAGGCGAGAATTATCTGGTCAAGGGGAATTGAGCCCAAGACCTGCCGAAGCAGGACTTGAACCCTGGTCTTGAGCCAGATCTCTGCTTCAGGGTCTGCTGCTCTAACCACTTCTCCACTCCGCAGGGGTTAAGTCCACATGCTGGATTTTAAGGATGCTGAGGAAATTTCTCAAACTCCTGCCATGCCATGGGAGCCCCTGAAAACGGTGGTACAGGCACTAATCCTGTCACGACTGGACTATGTAAATGTCCTATATATAGGACTTCCGGAGTACCTTAGTCATAGATTGAAAAAAAGATTCACATCATGGCAGTCAGCCTTCTATTCAATCTTCCAAAATATGCCTTGATCACTCTGTACTGCAACCAGCTACCCTTATTAGCAGTAAAGAAATGGATCACCTTTAAGACTCTGACTAGAGCACACTCGGCCTTCTATAAAACTGACCCCTCATACTTACACCAAAGGCTAACCGTGTATTGCCCTCAAAGATCCCTATGCTCTCAGCCAGTCCTCTGCCCATCCCCTTCACAAGAAGGAAGAATTAGGGTGGCTCTGCCTGCTTGATTCTAGCAGCCAAATACTGGAATGACCTTCCACTTCCCCTCAGATGCATTCCAGAGCAAGGACTGTTTCGGAAACAATTGAAACCCCATCTGTTTAAGGACCATCCACTGCCCTTCTTTTCTTGCCTGTGCTTTCCCCAGCACCGGGGCACTCTAGTAGTAGCTGTGCGCTTTACAAGAGACCTCTTTCATTCATTCAGTCATTCTTTTGTTTAATTGATCAAAAATGCACTACTGCCAACCGTAAGACCTAGAATTAAAAATAGAAAAAACTTCTTATTTTCGCCTCGACTAAAAACTTTCAAGTCAAAAAGCTAGTTCACACTGGGGTCCAGGATGTCATTTCGGGGTGCAATGTTCATGGGGTGCTGGCAGTAGTTAGACCTATGTGAACGGTGCATAAACCTACAATATGTGTAACTCATTGCCCGTGTCAAAAGATTGGAACATTTGTAGGATAGCAATACGAATTGGTGATATGGTTGGTTAATCTGTACTGAGGAAGAACTGCTTTGACTACACCATGTGAAAGAGTAGGCGGTGAACCACGTTCAATTTTGGATTGCTACTTTTAGAGGGGACATCTGTACCTTGTTGGTGTTCTCCCTGGCAACACGTCCATTTACCAGATAAATTCGGCCCATGTTTCATAGCACAGACATTTACACCTATACATTTGGAAGGGGGCACCTTAATTTTCCCATTGATTTTATCACTCTTACTGCAGCATTCAGTGTATGCATGATTTGTCTCAGAGGAACTTGTTTGTTATACTGAATTCCTCGTCTAATAAGATAGCAAATGGGAGATTATTTTGCACAAAAATAAAATTATAGACAAGAATATGGTTTGTTTGACAAAAGAACGCAAACCATCACAAATCAACACACAATGCCACATGAATACTTAAAAAGTAGATTTTTAGCGCAAGAAACAGAGCCATGAAAACTTCCCAAGAAATGACATGCAAAGAACATTCAAGCCTTGGTTGCCAAGAAACTTTTTTTTTAGAACATTACATAACAAGGGTTTGAATTAAGATATTCTCCCGCATAAGTAAATATTTTGCAGCATTTGGCAATGACATTGTGTTAAGAATAAGACCCCAAAAATAGAGCAGTTCATTTACCCCCGAAATAAATTCAGAACACCGTACTGCAAATTTTACTACATAAATGTGCAAAATGTATTGGGTCCTGGAATTCAACGAACTGAAATTAGTTTATATCCACTTATAAATGGCATGCTTGCCACACAAGAGTTTTTCCAAATTTAAATATAACAAGGTCACATTACCATCATCATTGCCCACTCTTAAGACTGCTAAAAAAGCACATTACTCATACATATTCATAATGTATGCATGAAAAACAGGAATGTTGATTTTAGCACTGTTTCTCAGATGGTAAAAAAGCATGCGTCCTTCTCATGAAAGAAGTCGTTTCGAAAATACCCCTTCGCATCTTCCTTCTGCTCCGACAGCAAAGCCTCAACCCTCGGTCACTGACCCTGACTGCACAAACAGCCAACTTTATTTACGCAAATTTTTTTGCCACTTTTTTTATTGGCTGAGAGTCTAAGAACTGAAAATATGTGTGCCAATATAGTTTCTACATGATGTGCAGGAATCCTAAAGTAATTAAAAAATGCAAATTTCGTTTATCCAAAGTGAAGAAAGTCCTAAACCTCACAGTCTTGTGTGGTCTTTGGATTTGTAAGAGAAGATAAATCTTCAAAATCCCCAAGGTTTTTAAATATCTGACAAGATCATTGTTAGAAATGGAGTCTCTAATTTTGGCAGTGGTTTCCATACTCTTCAAGCAGGGGTTCTCACTCAAGTGAGGGTAAAGGATTCACACAGCTAAGATAACCCCTGCTATCCCCCTTGAGGAGCAGCCACACTTATCCCGGAGGCAATGTGTAAAGTATTTGTACCACACATAGTAACACAGTGAAAACCCTATCAAAGCACTCCACACCAGTTTAGAAAAACAGGCAATATTTATCTGAAAAAAACAAGACCAAAAGGACAAAAATCTAGCATCACAAGTAAAGATATCACTTTTTAAAATGAAATGGCTCTTAACCCAGAGGAATGAATGGTTCTAACTTTTTAGCACAAGGTGCCTGGGATTCGTCAAAACAAAGACGATGCGGACTGCAGGGGATGAGAGGTGTTGAAAAGCTAAGCGATGCATTGGTTCCTTCAAATTTTTCAAGGCAATCCCCATTTTAACCTATGGGAGGGCTAGGCCTTGCAGTAGTGAAAACCGAATTTAACAATATTTCAATATAAGGACATGTAAAACACTGCAGTAAACGTCCCACCATTTAAATACACTGCACCGTGCTCATGGGGCTTAAAGGAAAGGTTTGGGCCTGGCAAGTGGGTGCACTTGCCAGGTCGAAGTGGCAGGTAAAAACTGCACACACAGACACTGCAGTAGCAGGTCTGAGCTATGTTTAAAGGGCTAGTCGTGTGGTTGGCACAATCAGTGCTGCAGGCCCACTAGAAGCATTTGATTTACAGGCCCTGGGTGCACATAGTACATATTACTAGGGAGTTACTAGTAAATCATATATGCCCATCATGGATAAACCAATCACCAGTACCATTTAGACAGAGAGCACTTACACTTTAGCACTGGGCAACAGTGGTAAAGTGCCCAGAGTCCTGAAGCCAAAAATAATTCAGCACAAGATCAAAAAACAGGAGGTGGGAAGCCAAAAAGAAAGGGGAAAAAGAGCTGATGGGTCTAATATATATATATATACATATATATATATATATATATATATATATATATATATATATATATATATATATACGGTTATGGTGGATATGCTGCAATAATCGAAGAGAAAAGGAAGTGGTGTCTGTGCCTAGTTGTTTTGGTGGGAGATATACAGGCACGGCCTGTCCTTTAGGGCAGAGGGGCCACGCCCCCCCACCTTTTGCCCCCCATGAAGTGTTTCAGTCAGGCTGAACAAAGGTCAGCCTGACAGACACTCTTCCTGTTCAGTAAAGTTCACCTCAGGCAGCCAGGAGTCTGCGCAAATCGCGAATGTCTCGCTCCGGGCTGCCTGACCTGAACTTTGCTGAGCTGAAGAGGTCACAGCTCCTGTGGGTGTGACTTCCTTAGCTCACCAAAGGTGTCTGGAGGCCCTTGCGGGTGACGAGGGAAGTGTCACCCATTGACTTTTGACCTGGGCGCTTCAAGTTTAAGCCCTGAAGCACTCAGGGCAAGTGTCAATTAGTGACACCTCGTCACAGAGTAGGGTGGGATCAGCAGTCTCACTGACCCCATCACACTCTGTGACGAAGTTGGGACTGCTGACTTCCCTCATTGGCTGACCTAAGGTCAGCCAGTGAGGAAAGGCAACAGTCCCAACCCTCCTGGGGCCTCTGAGGCTGAAGGTAAGTGTATGTGTGTGTGATCTTTTTAACTTAATGTTTGGTGCGTGCGTGTATGTTTGAATGTTGCTGAGTTTTTTTTAATGGATATGCATGCGTGCATGTGTGTGTGAAAGAATGAGTGTGTGTGCTTCCCGCCGCCCCCTTCCTCCTAAAACTGCCAGCCACCACTGCAGATATCTCTATATAACTTTGTTGGAAAGTGGATTATTGGTAAGGGCAGGTAAGTACCTTCAATTAGCGATAGGCCACTAACCTCCACTTAGGTCCAGTTAGGTCTCAATAAATTAAACCCAGCTCAACCCTTGGTAGCTTGGCAACGAGCGCCAAGGCTTAACTTAGGAGACAAATGTGTAAAGCATGTAAAAAACACAAAACAGTAAATAAGTAAAACTCAAAACACAATAAAAATCCAACACCAATTTATACAAATAGATTATATTTTTACCTCTAAAATGACAACAAAATGAAAAAAAATTGGATAAGGGGAACCAGAGATATGAATTTTTCAAGAATTAATGTTTTCTAGCGCATATAAATGAAAAGCATCAATCTGATCATCTGGTCGCACTTCGACCGGGGCAAAGTCAAAGTTTAAGGCCAACTGCGATGGCGCCCTGCTGGGCTACAGCAAGCAGGAGGCCTCGGTCAAAACCTTCTGACTTAGTCGTTTTCTTGAAAATTTTCTTTAGCGCAATGAAGTCGCCAGCCTGATTCGACTAAGTTGGAGCCCTTTCTCGAATAGGCGTTGCGGGAGCCCTCGGTGAAGATTTAAACGTTTTAACTTAGATGATTTTTCAAGATGAAAATCCATTGACCGGGCCGAACATGAATCTTTATCCAACGTCCCTGGAGAACTCTTCGGATACCCGGTCCAGGTCAACTTTCCACTTTCGGACTTAGTCACTTTTTCGGAGATTTTCTCCAGTGGGACGAACCTGCAAGTCAGGCCGGGTCGCGGTTGAAGCAAGCCAGCTAGACTTGTCGTGGCAGATTGGTCCCTCTATGAAGCTTTTTCCAAAATGTTCCCCAATCATCTCCAAACTTCTGGATCTTCTGAGTTGCTACTTGAGGGTGGGGACTACAACTCCCAGAATGCACCTGGCTCAAACTCCAAAACGACCACTGGACAGTGGTCAGCTGGTCAGTTTCTTCAGGATCTGAGGCAGGGGACTCTGGTTGGCAATTTTTCACCTGTCGCAAACAGGGAGTCCCTCCTTGAACCAGTTGAAGCCAGTTAAAGTCCTTCTTGTGGTGGAGCCAAAGTGTGCAGCTGGTGCAGTCCTTCAGAGTGCAGTGTCCAGGTGCAGATCAGAGGTCCAGCAGCGCAGTCCTTCTTCTGATGATCTTCCTTGTAGGGATCTGGTAGGGATCTGAGGTGTGGCTGCAGCTCTGCCATATTTATCCTTGTTCCTGGGTGAAAAACAAGGGGGTCCTGGTTCTCCAATCAGATGCAGGGTCCTTCCCCCTGTGATGACCACTTCCTGGGAGCAACATTCTTCAAAAATCCATCATGATTTTTGGAGGTCACATCTGGCTGAGCCCACCCACTGGTTTGACTAAAAAACTTAAACACACCCCTCTCCTGCCCTCTCCTAATCTAATCAGGAGGGCACCTAATTATCTGAGGTTGCAGGATGTGAGGGAGGTTCTGGGTTACACCAAATGTCCTTCCCTGCCTTTGAAGACCAGTTTGGCAGCCCTCCCCACTTCTTGCTTCCCCATCTGCTAATGTAGTTCTCCTCCCCCAGGCACGTCCTTTGTGTTCAGCCCAGGCCACTTCACACCTCATCAAGGCAGCCTGGCGAGGCTGCCAGAGGCTGGCCTGTTCGAGAAGGGCACTACAGAGATGAAGTTGGCAACTTTTCAGGTAGAGTTTAAAACTCTTTACCTCAACTAGTTATATTAAATCCAACAATTGCAAGTTGTGGGATTTATTATAACAATTAATTTGATACCAGACTCAAGGTATCCAACACTTAGGGGGACTTTGTTATTTAAAATAAAGTCTCCTCATTTTAGCGTATGAAGGCCATTCACTAAAGTGAGGGAAAAACGAATTTGGCTATTTTACCTCACCAGAGCTTATAAAACTATTTTTATAAGGTCCCTGCTTACAATTACTTGGCAGCCAACCCTAGGGGCACATAGGGCACACCTTATGGTAATTTAAGGTAGTTTAAGACTTTGGAAGTACTTTTAATTCCAAAGACAAATTTGGCATATAACTTTAGTTTAAAAACAGCCAGCAAGGCTGACCTGCCTTTAAAGTGACCCCGGGCACCTCAGCAGTGCACCTATGGGTGCACTACCTATGCTGAGGTCCCTAAACCTACATGCCCTACCTACCTATAACAGGGACTTATAGGTAGGTTGACAGTGCCAATTATAATTAGCCAAATTTGTATACTCATTTTACACATAGCACAGGCCCTGGGATTGGTTAGCAGTATCCACGGCACCATCAGAGTCAGGAAAAGACCAGCAAAAAGTGAAAATGGGGGCAAAAAGTTAGGGGGCCTCTGCAATCAGCCCTGTTTTCTCACAAACCTTATTAACCAACAACACCTAAACCCATATCCATCCATAACCTTAAAAACGCCTTTGCCAGGCAAAAGCCCATACCCACCATATAGCATAAAAATGTCTGCCACTTAAAAACCCATACCTGCCCCAAACCATAAAAAATCCCTTGGCATCCAAAAACCCATACCCACCCTAAAAATCCCCTTGCCACCAAAAAACCCATACCAACACTAAACCCTAAAATTTATCTTGCCATTGAAAAACCCATACCCACCCTAAACCCTAAAAATTGCCTTGACCAAAACCCATACCCACCTCAAATCCTAAAATGCCCTTGCCACCCAAAACCCATACTCATGATAAACCCTATATCTGTCCTTGACACCCAAAAACATTTTACAAACCTAAACCCTAAAAATCCCCTAGCCACCCAAAAACCCATCTTTACCCTGAACCCTAAATATGCCCTTACCACCCAAAAACCTTTAACCACCCCAAACCCTAAAAATGCCCTTGCCACCCAGAAACCTTTAACCACCCTCAACCTTAAATTAAAAATACCATTGCCATCCAAAAACCCATACCCACCACAACCCCTAAAAGTAACCTTGCCACCCAAAAACCCATACACAACCCGAATGCTAAAATGCCCTTCCCACCAAAAACATTGAACCACCCCAAACCCTAAAAATTCCCTTGCCACCCAAAAACATGTAACCACTATGAAGCCTAAGATACCATCCCCACCCAAAATCCTGTACCCACTCTAAATCCTAAAAATTCCTTTTCGACCCAAAAACGCATACCCAACCTAAACCCTAAAAATACCCTGCCACCCAAAAACCCATACCCACCCTAAACCCTAAGAATGCCCTTGCCACCCAAAAACTATTAAACACCTCAAATCCTAAAAATACCATTGCCACCCAAAAACCCATACCCCACCTCAACCCTAAAAAAAACCTTGGCACCAAAAAACCCATAACCACCATAAACCCTAAAAATTCCCTTTCCACCCAAAAACCCATACCTACCCTGATCCCTATATATACCCTTGTCAACCCAAAAACCTTTAACCACCCTAAGCCCAGAAAGTACCCTTGCCACCTGAAAACTCATACCTACCCTAAGCTCTAAAAATATCCTCGGCACCCAAAAACCCATACCCACCTTTAACCTAAAAATTCCCTTGCCACCCAAAAACCTACACGCAGCCTAAACCCTAAAAATGGCCCTGCCAACCAAAAACCTATACTCACCCTAAACCCTAAAAATACCCTTGCCCTAACATACATACACACACACACACACATATATATGTATATATATATATATATATAGATATATATATATATATATAGAGAGAGAGAGAGACAGAAAGAGAGAAATTCACTTAAAAAAACTAAAATTACAGCGACGTTATAGTTAGACTCACATTTGAAACATACCAAACCATAGAAATTCACCAGTTACAGTTATAGTTATCTCAAGTAACTATAACTTGCGCCCTAAGGTAACTATAACTCGCGCCCCCGCCATATACAGTTTTTTCATCAAACGTTTTACTGCAAACATTACATTGATATTAGCAATGATGTTACCAAAGATGTCATGAGTGTCATAGTTTGTGGTGCTAACCCCTATAACAACCCAACCCCGCAATGGCTCCCCCACCTCAGGCTGATATGGGCTCCGGGGACCCTACCCCAGGGACCCAGTGCAAATATTTATTTTTTGGGAGGGAGGGGCTGTGTACCCCCCCCAGGCTGATCTGAGCCCCAGTGATCCCATTGGCCTAAACATTTAATTTATTGGCATTCCCTGGCATACACATTTGATTTTTTGGGGGCAAGGGGGCCTCATGGACCAGAGGTAAGGGGTCAGGGTGACTCGACCCTGGCCCCTTTTCTTTATTTTTAACCTTTTTTTCTGGTACCCGGCTAAAGTTGTGTCCCAACAGTGTTGATGGCCAATCAGTTCTCAGCACAAGATCGGGAGGAGGGGTTCCAAATCCTTCACATCACTATCTATGCAAATTTGGTTCTTTAATTTATCTAAAACTACTGAACTAATTTACACCAAATAACAAAAAGGTTGCTTTCTAAACCAAGAGCTGCCTTTCTGCCAAATTTGGTTTAATTCCATCCAGTGGTTTCAATGCTATCACTGTTCAAATTCCCTACGGAAAAATGAATGGGTAAAACAAATATAGGGACCCCCCCTTTTTTCTCAGTTCTCGTTTGATGGATCACCCTGAAACTGTTCAGAAAGTAGCTAATGTGGCTGACAATTTTTTGGGGAAAATTTCTTGAAAGTTCATCAACCGGCGCCAAAGATACAGGCAAGTAAAACAAATGTTTTATTCTATAGAAGCTATGTCCAAACTATAAATACCACTAGGTATATATATATATATATATATATATATATATATATATATATATATATATATATATATATATATATATATATATATAGAGAGAGAGAGAGAGAGAGAGAGATAATGCTACAAGTTACAAGAAATTACTAACAAACCTTATCAATGAATTGGCGCTTAAACTTGAGTGAAATTTGAACACCTGGTATAGGGATTCTCTTATAAGTGATGAATAACTATAGTCCTCGAAGGTGGATGCTCCTGTAATCCCAACCATCAGATTTTTTTTACCTATGATTCATAAAAGGCTAATAAAACCACTGGGAGGACCAATCATTTCTAGTTGTGACTCCTTATTTGAGAACAGGTCTAATTATATTGACAACTACTTGGCACCAGTAGTGACATCACTAAGCTTCTTTATAAAAGACACAGAAGACTTTTTTCGGATCCTCACAGAAAAAAACTGTCAGGAAGGGATATGCTGGCAACCATTGATGTAGTCTCACTATATGCATCGATACAAAAAAGGAAACATCAGGCAAACTGAGTAGACAGACTATGTCGTATAATATCATGAGGGCTGGATGTTGGTGTCTGTCATCAATGAGAATATTAGCACAAGTATAATAAAGCCACTAAGTGCAGAAATTATGGGGACATGAACTGTAACAACTTGAGGAAATAGTAATAGTTCAGAATTATGCGTGTCAGAGCTCTTAAAAACATAAAAGAATGTGAAATAGTGCCTGTATCATGTGAAGACAATTTGTTGCATAGGTTGGTAAACAGTGGACATTAGCATCAGTTGACCATGATAACAAATACATAAGCATAATACAGTCACTAAATGCTGGGACTATGGGGACCTTAATAGTAACAACTTGAGGAATCATCATTGGTGTATAACTAGGCATGTAAAAGATCTTAAATGGATCAAATATTGTGAATATTACCTCCACAATGAAGAGAATTTTATCTTTCAGGGTATTTTTTAATTGGTCGGCATATCTCAGAATGCCTCATTGTGGGTATATATGGGCCATTTTATTAACATGGAAAGAGATGTAGGACTTCCATACCATGATCAAGACTTGTTGAAGTCGAAACGTCTTGGTGTGAAGTGGTGGCATGGTTTTCTCTAATAATATATTGAGCAACAAATCACCCAGGAGTGTGGTGTCCTGGAGAAATAGTAAATGCAGAATAATGTCAGTAATGTCAGGCTCCGACACCAGCACCAGCACATGTGAGCGAGCTGCATAATCTGACTGTATTGGGACTACAAATATATATATATACATATATATATATATATATATATATATATATATATATATATATATATATAAATATATATATATATTCATTGAAGAAACCAAAGGAGGGCAAAAGGTTACAGGGATTATAATTAGAAAATAGAATTAAAAAACGTAGAAATAAAAAAAAAAAAAAGATTACAGGGATGTTACAGTTAGGTTTAGCACTCACAGTCGCAAAACATAGAAATTCAGCTGTTAGAGTTATTTCAAGTAACTATAATTCATGCTCTAAAGTAACTATAACTCACGCCCAGTCTCATCATGCACAGTTTTTGCATCAATAATTTTACTGCAAATGTTACAGTGATATTATCAAGTATGTCATAGAAAATGTCACGAGTGATGTAATATCTGGTGTAATTAGCAGTGCATGGCGAGGGCGCGGGTTATAGTTACCTTAG
The DNA here is from genome assembly GCF_031143425.1 of Pleurodeles waltl. NCBI lineage: Eukaryota > Metazoa > Chordata > Amphibia > Caudata > Salamandridae > Pleurodeles > Pleurodeles waltl. The sequence continues at coordinate 991,127,349 of NC_090445.1, read as the reverse complement.
GGCACGAGTTATAGTTACTTGAAATAACTATAACTATAACAGCTGAATTTCTATGGTTTTGTGAGTGTAAAATCTGAACCTAACTAAAATGCCCCTGTAACCTTTGTTTTTTTAGTGAATTGCTAAGGTTTTATTAATTCTATTTTCTAACTATAATGTCCCTATAAGCTTTGTTTTTTTCAGTGAATTTCTAGGGTTTCTTTCAACGTTAAGCAAAATGCCCATCACGGTGGGGGGTGGGTTGGATGCAGGGCCTGTCCTGACATGTGCTGCTTCCTCAAGACTGCAGCTCCTGCCCCCCCTCCTCTTTGCTATCCATTGTCCAAATCCATGCCCCTCCTCCCTCATTACAGTCCTATGTGGTTGTTCTGCCACTACCCTTCCTTGCTGCCCTGAACAGTTAGCTTGCTGCCCCATCCACCTTTACCCTACTCTCTGTTGTCCAAGTCCATGCACGAGCCCCCTCCCTCCTGGTCTCCATTGTTCAATGGGTTGCCACTGCCCTCCATTTACTGTGATATTCCTTCCCACTTTTCCTGCCACTGTTGCCCAATCTATGCCCCATCATTGCCCTCCTGCTTAACCTCTGTGCTTAGCATGCGCTCCCTACCCTCCTTTCACCTGCCCTCTGACGACTGTCTGTCATGCCTCTGTTCTCTCCTTTTTGCTCACCATATTCCAAGGACCTGCCACTGCCCTTCCTGTATACTCTGAGTGTTCTGTTGAGCTGCCACTGCCCCTCCCACCTGCCTAGCATGGTCAGATGGCTGCCGTCTGTCCCTGCCACCTCCACCCTGCCTGTCAGAGTTCCATGCCCCATCCCCTCCCTCCTGTCCTCAATGATCCATTGTGCTGCCACTCCCTTTTGCCCTCCATGCTCTTTTGTGCCTGGCTTGTATGGTCTGTTATGAAGCTCCTTCCCCTGTCATCTCTTGTCTGTGTCCAGCCCCTACCCCCCTTCTGTCCTCCACTGTCTTTTGTGCATGCCCCTGCCCACTCCCTCTTGCCCACCATGGCTTTTCTGCTGCCACTAACCCTCCTGCTTGCCATGCATGGTCTTCTGTGCTGCCACAGCCCCTCCCACCTGCCCCATGTGGTCACCCTACTGCACCCGACCCCTCTACCTTCCCTCCATTGTCTGTGTGTATGCCATTATAGTCTCACTGTTGTCCTCCATGGTGTGTTGTGTTTCCAGTGCCCATCCTGTCTTCATTTCATGGTCCGCTTGCTGCTCCTGTCCTGCTCCTTTGGCCCGCGCCTCTGCTTTCCATGTGCGGGCCCCTATCCCGTACCTTCTCCCTTGTCTGGTCCGTTGTTGTGACCCTGCACTCTTCCTCCTGCCCTGCATGGTCTGTAATGCTGCAGCTGTCCCGCCTGTGTCTGGAATAGTCAGATTCCTGCCCTTGCCTCTTTCTCCTCTGCTCTCTGTTTTCCATGTGCAAGGCCCTGTCCCCTTCCTATTGCTTTTTATGGTCTGTTTTGCTGCACTGCCATCCCGTTTGCCTTGTGGTGAATGGTGCTGCTACAATCCCTGATGCCTGCCATATAAGGTCAATTTGATGCCCCTGCACATTTCCCTCCTTCCCTCTGTTATCTGAGTCCATGTCCCTATCCCATTCCTCCTGCCCGCCATGATTCAATGTTCTATACTTGCCAACATTTTGAACTTGGTAAGAGGGAGATGCCCCTCCTGCCTGCCCAGCATGTTCAACTTGCTGCCTCTAGACCCTCCTCTCTGCCCTCAATTATCCTAGTCTATGCCCTTGACCTCTGCCTCCCCCCAGTATTCTATTGAACAACTAGATTTCTAACATTCTATATTTATTACAAAAGTGTGGCACACCTGACATCATCTTTATGTAATAAAACCTGTAATACCTAAAGTATTTCCTTCAGAAATTAAAAAAATGAGAGGGTCCTATTCCCATAAAAAATATGGTTAGTGCTCTAAAAAACTAAAATGAGGACATATTTTCTGAGTTCTCAAATAGTGACAAAGCACCTTTGAATTATTTGCTACCTTTAGATGTTTTTATCCAGTTGATCACTTGACTACATGTTACACTTAGGAGAGAGGATGTGGTGGTACAGCTAGAGCTGTAGGCTTTGCAATTGGGGAACCAGGTCCGACCTTCAGCGTCAGCTCGACAGCCTGTGATTATGGGCAAATTACTTAATCTCCCCATGCCTAAAACCAAAATTAATGTGTCCTTGTGTAATGTAACTGATGCTCATGTAAAGCATTCCAATATCTTTGAGTCAAGTCTGCGCTACATATAACTGCAAAAAGACAAAAGATTAAGGGGGTCATTATAAACATGGTGGGAATCCCCGCCGAGTTCATGCTTATCACAGACCGCCAGCCCCCTTGAGACCCCGCTGGACGAATAATAAACATTCTGCTGGGCCGGGACATTGCCGACGTCTCCACATGGAGCCGTAGTCAATGCCGATGTGCGCCGGGTGCAGTAGCACCCGTCGTGCAGATCAGTGCCCCTAAATCAGGCAGTGACCTGCGCGACGGGGCTGTGCACAGGGGCGTCTGCACTGCCCATGCCAAGTGCATGGGCAGTGCAGAGGCCCCCAGGGGGACCCCAGAGCACCCCTTCCGCCAGCCTTTCCCTGGCGGGTGAACCCGCAAAGGAAGGCTGGCGGAACAAGGGTTATTTATTCGCAGGGCAGCGCTTCTTGCAGCACTGCCCTGTCAGATGAAGAATTCCGCCATTGTCAGGCTGCCTGTCGGCGGTAGCCTGGTGGTGGTGGAAGGCCGCCTGTGGCAATCCCCACTGCCTTCATTATGTGGCAGTCGAGACCGCCATGCCGGTGGCAGTAATTTCCACCGCCACCGGCATGGTGGTCTCGACTGCCAAGTTCATAATGAGGGCCTAAGTGTTTTGCACACTTTTGTCACTGGACAATACTTGTGCTACATTTTGGCGATATCTGTACTACATTTGGACTCTTTTATCTCTGGTGGCCATCTTGGGAAACCTATTTGTGATTAAGCTTCCTAATTTCCTCAGTAGAAAATGCTTTCAGTTTCCACTTCAGTTCCATCAAAATGGCGTTCAGATGTTCCACACTTTTGGCATAAATTCAGAATGTTTGCTCATTAGAACACTTTAGTAAAGCTGATGATCACCAGGGAGCTAAATGGCAGTCTACTACTTGTGTTGAAAGTTAATGTTTCAGTCTGCATTGTAGAGTATTGTTATGAAACAGAAGAGGAAGATATTTGAGAACTCACTCAAAACTTGTCCTAATTTTTCTTTATGAAGCACTAACGATAATTTCTATGACAGAGTGAACCCCATTGAGTTCCTTTCTAAATTAAACTTTTTAAGTTTTACCAGTTTGATCCAATCAAGATGGCTTCAGGTGTGCCACACTTTTGTCATAAGTAAGACCAGTAGCACTCTAGTTTTTCTTTAGAATTCTCTGGAAGGCCGCAGTAGAACACATGGGTATTAACTGAAAGGCTCCTCCCGTTGGATGTACTTGTGTTACTGAGAATGTCAGACTTCTTTCTGATATGACTGAGAAAGATAGTCTGAATTTACAGAAAATATGCTCTCATGTTAGCTTCTGGAGCACCCTCCACAACCTCCATGTGAAAATCGTGTGAAAACAGTATTCTCTCAAAATGATTCATGAAATCCCAGCAGAAGGCTTTTTCACAGGGCAAAATAACAACAATTCCTAAAATTAATATGGTAAAATCAACAAATAATGTATATTGTAACTAAAATCTGTTATAATCCCTTTTAAGTTCTCCTTTTTGTGACCCTCAAAACCTGCCATTCACTACATTGCATTTCAATGTGGTGCAATCATGTATAATGGTCCCAAGATGGCTGCCAGCAGTTTCTGGTTGAAGTGCTGACAGTCAATCAGATCTCACCATGAGATTTGTGCTTAGGCTCTGCCCAGATACCTATATTTATTTTTTCTTTAATAACTCCAAAACTACTGAACAGCTTTAACCCCTTCGCTGCCAGGCCTTTTCCTCCTCCTGTGCCGAGCCTTTTTTTGGCTATTTGGAGCAGTTCGCGCTTAGGCCCTCATAACTTTTTGTTCACGTAAGCTACCCACGCCAAATTTGCGTCCTTTTTTTCCAACATCCTAGGGATTCTAGAGGTACCCAGACTTTGTGGGTTCCCCAGAAGGAGGCCAAGAAATTAGCCAAAAAACAGTGAACATTTCATTTTTTTTAAAAAAATTGGAAAAATGGGCTGCAGAAGAAGGCTTGTGGTTTTTTCCCTGAAAAGGGCATCAACAAAGGGTTTGCAGTGATAAAATCACCAGCTTCCCAGCTTTCAGGAACAGGCAGACTTGAATCAGAAAACCCAATTTTTCAACACAATTTTGGCATTTTACTGGGACATACCCCATTTTTACGATTTTTTGTGCTTTCAGCCTCCTTCCAGTCAGTGACAGAAATGGGCATGAAACCAATGCTGGATCCCAGAAACCGCAACATTTCTGAAAAGTAGACAAAATTCTGAATTAAGCAAGGGGTAATTTGTGTAGATCCTACAAGGGTTTCCTACAGAAAATAACAACTGAAAAAGAAAAATATTGAAATTGAGGTAAAAAAAACATCCATTTTTCTCTAAGTTTTACTCTGTAATTTTTTCCTGCAATGTCAGATTTTCGAAAGCAATATACCGTTACGTCTGCTGGACTCTTCTGGTTGCGGGGATATATAGGGCTTGTAGGTTCATCAAGAACTCTAGGCACCCAGAGCCAATAAATGACCTGCACCCTGCAGTGGGTTTTCATTCTATGCCGGGTATACAGCAATTCATTTGCTGAAATATAAAGAGTAAAAAATAGCTATCAAGAAAACCTTTGTATTTCCAAAATGGGCACAAGATAAGGTGTTGAGAAGCAGTGGTTATTTGCACATCTCTGAATTCCAGGGTGCCCATACTAGCATGTGAATTACAGGGCATTTCTCAAATAGACGTCTTTTTTACACACTGTCTTACATTTGGAAGGGAAAAATGTAGAGAAAGACAAGGGGCAATAACACTTGTTTTGCTATTCTATGTTCCCCCAAGTCTCCCGATAAAAATGATACCTCACTTGTGTGGGTAGGCCTAGCGCCCGCGACAGGATATGCCCCAAAACACAACGTGGACACATCACAGAAAACAGACCTGTTTTAAGCAAAGTGCCTACCTGTAGATTTTGGCCTGTAGCTCAGCAGCCACCTAGGGAAACCTACCAAACCTGTGCATTTCTGAAAACTAGAGACCTAGGGGAATCCAAGATGGGGTGACTTGTGTGGCTGGGACCAGGTTCTGTTACCCAGAATCCTTTGCAAACCTCAAAATTTGGCTAAAAAAACACATGTTCCTCACATTTCTGTGGCAGAAAGTTCTGGAATCTGAGAGGAGCCACACATTTCCTTCCCCCCAGCGTTCCCCTACGTCTCCCGATAAAAATGATACCTCACTTGTGTGGGTAGGCCTAGCGCCCGCGACAGGAAACGCCCCAAAGCGCAACGTGGACACATCACAGAAAACAGACCTGTTTTTAGCAAAGTGCCTACCTGTAGATTTTGGCCTGTAGCTCAGCCGCCACCTAGGGAAACCTACCAAACCTGTGCATTTCTGAAAACTAGAGACATAGGGGAATCCAAGATGGGGTGACTTGTGTGGCTCGGACCAGGTTCTGTTACCCAGAATCCTTTGCAAACCTCAAAATTTGGCTAAAAAAACACATGTTCCTCACATTTCTGTGGCAGAAAGTTCTAGAATCTGAGAGGAGCCACAAATTTCCTTCCACCCAGCGTTCCCCCACATCTCCCGATAAAAATGATACCTCATTTGTGTGGGTAGGCCTAGCGCCCGCGACAGGAAACGCCCCAAAGCGCAACGTGGACACAGCCAAAATTTTCAAGGAAAACAGAGGTGTTTTTTGCAAAGTGCCTACCTGTAGATTTTGGCCTGTAGCTCAGCCGCCACCTAGGGAAACCCATAAAACCTGTGCATTTCTGAAAACTAGAGACCTAGGGGAATCCAAGATGGGGTGACTTGTGTGGCTGGGACCAGGTTCTGTTACCCAGAATCCTTTGCAAACCTCAAAATGTGGCTAAAAAAACACATGTTCCTCACATTTCTGTGGCAGAAAGTTCTGGAATCTGAGAGGAGCCACAAATTTCCTTCCACCCAGTGTTCCCCCACGTCTCCCGATAAAAATGATACCTCACTTGTGTGGGTAGGCCTAGCGCCCGCGACAGGAAACGCCCCAAAGCGCAACGTGGACACATCACAGAAAACAGACCTGTTTTTAGCAAAGTGCCTACCTGTGGATTTTGGCCTGTAGCTCAGCCGCCACCTAGGGAAACCTACCAAACCTGTGCATTTCTGAAAACTAGAGACCTAGGGGAATCCAAGATGGGGTGACTTGTGTGGCTGGGACCAGGTTCTGTTACCCAGAATCCTTTGCAAACCTCAAAATTTGGCTAAAAAACACATGTTCCTACCATTTCTGTGGCAGAAAGTTCTGGAATCTGAGAGGAGCCACAAATTTCCTTCCACCCAGCGTTCCCCCACGTCTCCCGATAAAAATGATACCTCACTTGTGTAGGTAGGCCTAGCGCCCGCGACAGGAAACGCCCCAAAGCGCAACGTGGACACATCACAGAAAACAGACCTGTTTTTAGCAAAGTGCCTACCTGTGGATTTTGGCCTGTAGCTCAGCCGCCACCTAGGGAAACCTACCAAACCTGTGCATTTCTGAAAACTAGAGACCTAGGGGAATCCAAGATGGGGTGACTTGTGTGGCTGGGACCAGGTTCTGTTACCCAGAATCCTTTGCAAACCTCAAAATTTGGCTAAAAAAACACATGTTCCTCACATTTCTGTGGCAGAAAGTTCTGGAATCTGAGAGGAGCCACAAATTTCCTTCCACCCAGCGTTCCCCCACGTCTCCCGATAAAAATGATACCTCACTTGTGTAGGTAGGCCTAGCGCCCGCAACAGGAAACGCCCCAAAGCGCAACCTTGACACATCACAGAAAACAGACCTGTTTTTAGCAAAGTGCCTACCTGTGGATTTTGTCCTGTAGCTCAGCCGCCACCTAGGGAAACCTACCAAACCTGTGCATTTCTGAAAACTAGAGACCTAGGGGTATCCAAGATGGGGTGACTTGTGTGGCTGAGACCAGGTTCTGTTACCCAGAATCCTTTGCAAACCTCAAAATTTGGCTAAAAAAACACATGTTCCTCACATTTCTGTGGCAGAAAGTTCTGGAATCTGAGAGGAGCCACAAATTTCCTTCCACCCAGCGTTCCCCCATGTCTCCCAATAAAAATGATACCTCACTTGTGTGGGTAGGCCTAGCGCCCACGACAGGAAACGCCCCAAAGCGCAACGTGGACACAACCAAATTTTTGAAGGAAAACAGAGGTGTTTTTTGCAAAGTGCCTACCTGTAGATTTTGGCCTGTAGCTCAGCCGCCACCTAGGGAAACCTACCAAACCTGTGCATTTCTGAAAACTAGAGACCTAGGGGAATCCAAGATGGGGTGACTTGTGTGGCTGGGACCAGGTTCTATTACCCAGAATCCTTTGCAAACCTCAAAATGTGGCTAAAAAAACACATGTTCCTCACATTTCTGTGGCAGAAAGTTCTGGAATCTGAGAGGAGCCACAAATTTCCTTCCACCCAGCGTTCCCCCACGTCTCCCGATAAAAATGATACCTCACTTGTGTGGGTAGGCCTAGCGCCCGCGACAGGAAACGCCCCAAAGCGCAACGTGGACACATCACAGAAAACAGACCTGTTTTTAGCAAAGTGCCTACCTGTGGATTTTGGCCTGTAGCTCAGCCGCCACCTAGGGAAACCTACCAAGCCTGTGCATTTCTGAAAACTAGAGACCTAGGGGAATCCAAGATGGGGTGACTTGTGTGGCTGGGACCAGGTTCTATTACCCAGAATCCTTTGCAAACCTCAAAATTTGGCTAAAAAAACACATGTTCCTCACATTTCTGTGGCAGAAAGTTCTGGAATCTGAGAGGAGCCACAAATTTCCTTGCACCCAGCGTTCCCCCACGTCTCCCGATAAAAATGATACCTCACTTGTGTGGGTAGGCCTAGCGCCCACGACAGGAAACGCCCCAAAGCGCAACGTGGACACAACCAAATTTTTGAAGGAAAACAGAGGTGTTTTTTGCAAAGTGCCTACCTGTAGATTTTGGCCTGTAGCTCAGCCGCCACCTAGGGAAACCTACCAAACCTGTGCATTTCTGAAAACTAGAGACCTAGGGGAATCCAAGATGGGGTGACTTGTGTGGCTGGGACCAGGTTCTATTACCCAGAATCCTTTGCAAACCTCAAAATGTGGCTAAAAAAACACATGTTCCTCACATTTCTGTGGCAGAAAGTTCTGGAATCTGAGAGGAGCCACAAATTTCCTTCAACCCAGCGTTCCCCCACGTCTCCCGATAAAAATGATACCTCACTTGTGTGGGTAGGCCTAGCGCCCGCGACAGGAAACGCCCCAAAGCGCAACGTGGACACATCACAGAAAACAGACCTGTTTTTAGCAAAGTGCCTACCTGTGGATTTTGGCCTGTAGCTCAGCCGCCACCTAGGGAAACCTACCAAACCTGTGCATTTCTGAAAACTAGAGACCTAGGGGAATCCAAGATGGGGTGACTTGTGTGGCTGGGACCAGGTTCTGTTACCCAGAATCCTTTGCAAACCTCAAAATTTGGCTAAAAAAACACATGTTCCTCACATTTCTGTGGCAGAAAGTTCTGGAATCTGAGAGGAGCCACAAATTTCCTTCCACCCAGCGTTCCCCCACGTCTCCCGATAAAAATGATACCTCACTTGTGTGGGTAGGCCTAGCGCCCACGACAGGAAACGCCCCAAAGCGCAACGTGGACACAACCAAATTTTTGAAGGAAAACAGAGGTGTTTTTTGCAAAGTGCCTACCTGTAGATTTTGGCCTGTAGCTCAGCCGCCACCTAGGGAAACCTACCAAACCTGTGCATTTCTGAAAACTAGAGACCTAGGGGAATCCAAGATGGGGTGACTTGTGTGGCTGGGACCAGGTTCTGTTACCCAGAATCCTTTGCAAACCTCAAAATTTGGCTAAAAAAACACATGTTCCTCACATTTCTGTGGCAGAAAGTTCTACAATTTGAGAGGAGCCACAAATTTCCTTCCACCCAGCGTTCCCCCATGTCTCCCGATAAAAATGATACCTCACTTGTGTGGGTAGGCCTAGCGCCCGCGACAGGAAACGCCCCAAAGCGCAACGTGGACACATCACAGAAAATAGACCTGTTTTTAGCAAAGTGCCTACCTGTAGATTTTGGCCTCTAGCTCAGCCGCCACTTAGGGAAACCTACCAAACCTGTGCATTTCTGAAAACTAGAGACCTAGGGGAAGCCAAGATGGGGTGATTTGTGTGGCTCGGACTAGGTTCTGTTACCCAGAATCCTTTGCAAACCTCAAAATTTGGCTAAAAAAACACATGTTCCTCACATTTCTGTGGCAGAAAGTTCTGGAATCTGAGAGGAGCCACAAATTTCCTTCCACCCAGCGTTCCCCCACGTCTCCCGATAAAAATGATACCTCACTTGTGTGGGTAGGCCTAGCGCTCGCGACAGGAAATGGCCCAAAACACAACGTGGACACATCAAATTTTTTCATAGAAAACAGTGCCTACGTGTGGATTTTGGCCTCTAGCTCAGCCGGCACCTGGGGAAACCTAGCAAACCAGCGCATTTTTCAAAAAACTAGAGACCTAGGGGAATCCAAGATGGGGTGATTTGCGGAGCTCTGACCAGGTTCTGTTACCCAGAATCCTTTACAAACATCAAAATCCCAGGGGGGGCAGAAATGGCCTAAAATAAATTTGCCCCCTGAACCCCCACCCCCACCCCCCCCGGAGCGACCATTGCCTACGGGGTCGCTCCCCCTGCGTGACATTGGCGCCAAAAAACAAATCCCGGTGCCTAGTGGTTTCTGCCCCCTTGGGGCAGATTGACCTAAAATCGACCAATCTGCCCCCAAGGGGGGCAGAAATGGTCTAAACACAGTTTGCCCCCCAGGGGAGCGACCCTTGTCTGATGGGTCGCTCCCCATCTCTAAAAAAACAAACAAACAAAAAAAAAATTGCCCTGGCGCCTAGAGGTTTCCGCTTCCCCTGGGGGCAGATCGGCCTAATAATAGGCCGATCTGCCCCCAGGGGGGGCAGAAATGGCCTAAAATAAATTTGCCCCCCTCACCCCCCCGGGGAGCGACCCTTGACTACAAGGTCGCTCCCCTTGTGTGACGGCGCAAAAAAAAGATCCCTGGTGCCTAGTGGTTTCTGCCCCCCTTGGGGGCAGATTGACCTAAAATCGGCCGATCTGCCCCCAAAGCGGGCAGAAATGGCCTAAATACATTTTGCCCCTCCAGGGGAGCGACCCTTGTCCAAGGGGGTCGCTCCCCATCTGTAAAACAGAAAAACAAAAAAATCCCTGGTGCCTAGTGGTTTCTGCCCCCCTTGGGGGCAGATCAGCCGAATCAAAATAGGCTGATCTACCCCCCCAGGGGGGCAGAAATGGCCTAAAATAATCCCCCCCCCAGGGAGCGACCCTTGCCTAAGGGGTCGCTCCCCTTGCGTGAAATTCACGCAAAAAAAAAACTCCCTGGTGTCTAATGGTTTCTGCCCCCCTTGGGGGCAGATTGGCCTCATCAAAATAGGCCAATCTGCTCCCAAGGGGGGCAGAAAAGGCCTAAATATAATTTGCCCCCTAGGGGAGCGACCCTTGCCTAAGGGGTCGCTCCCCACCTAAAAAAAAAAGAAAACATAACAAAAAGAAAAAAAAGATCCCTGGTGCCTAGAGGTTTCTGCCCCCCCTTGGGGGCAGATCGGCCTAATAATAGGCCGATCTGTCCCCAGGGGGGGCAGAAAAGGCCTTCCCAAAAAAATGCCCCCCCCTGGGAGCGACCCTTGCCAAAGGGGTCGCTCCCGTTGCGTGAAATTCGCGCGCAAAAACAAACTCCCTGGTGTCTAATGGTTTCTGCCCCCCTTGGGGGCAGATTGGCCTCATCAAAATAGGCCAATCTGCCCCCAAGGGGGGCAGAAATGGCCTAAATATATATTGCCCCGTAGGGGAGCGTCCCTTGCCTAAGGGATCGCTCCCCACCTAAAAAAAAAAGAAATTATCACAAAAAAAAAGGTCCCTGGTGCCTAGAGGTTTCTGCCCCCCCGGGGGCAGATCGGCCTAATAATAGGCCAATCTGCCCCCAGGGGGGGCAGAAAAGGCCTTCCTAAAAAAATGCCCCCCCGGGAGCGACCCTTGCCCAAGGGGTCGTTCCCTTTTGCCAATTTCACTGAAAAAAAAAAAAAAATCCCTGGTGTCTAGTGGGGTTTCAAAAGCCGGATTGCAAGCAATCCGGCTTTTGAAACCTGTGAGAGACTTCAAAGGGAAGGAAATACATTTCCTTCCCTTTGAAGCCTCTCGGGGCCTCCCCCATGGGATTGAAAAAGAAATGCAAAAGCATTTCTTTTTCAATCACGATGGAAGCTCTGCTTCCAGCGCGATGGGGGAGACCCTGTGACTAATCAGCGTGCGCTCGCGCGCTGACGTCACAGGGGGGGTTGGGGGGGTCGGGGGTGGAAGGGGAAGGGCTTTCCCTTCCATCCCTGACTTGGGGGGTGGGGGGGAACCCCACAGAGGGAGCGCTAGCGCTCCCTCTGGGCTCTGTGCGCAGGACGTAATGGTTACGTCCTGGGCACAGCAGCACTGTGCCTCAGGACGTAACCATTACGTCCTGGGCACAGAAGGGGTTAAATCAAATAACAAAAAGCACAATCTGTGCTCCAAGATCTAACATTCTGCCAAATTTGGTGTAAATCCGTTCAGTAGTATGGGCTGTATTCATGTATAAAGACACTATGGGAAAATGCATAGGGAAAATGTGTTGTGGGACCCCCTTTTTTCTTGGACCCCACTTGATGAATCACTCCGAACCCTTCAACACAGCAGCTGAACTGACTGTTGTATTAGTTTTGAGAATTTTGTGAAGAAACTTATTGGCAAAACAAAAAATGTTTTTCTTGTGAAAACTAGGTCACAACTATAACTACTTACCTGGAAAATACTTATGTTTTCATTGTAAGGTCGTTTGTGGTAAAGTCATATTCCTTGTAAAAAAAGGTTTTTGTAAGAAAGCCTTTGGTGTCCAGGCATCTTTGTAAAAGCTTGCCATTGTTCCGGTGTCGTGGTAAAGGCTGTTTTCCACTCACCTCTGTTTCAGACGCCTCCAAATGGCAACAACCATATGTGACTTGGTGTGCATGGCTGCTGATAGCAGTATCTATTAAGGTATAAAGATGCACTGCCCTATGTGACAATACATCTCTCTCTCCTATCAGAATTCTCTATGCTACAGCATGCACAATGACTAATCTCTGTAGGAGCACCTCACTGTTGAAAGACAAGTAACCATAGCTGCATAGCAAAGTAATTGGCTTCTCCATTACCAATTCTCTGTAGCGCAAAAGAATACCATCGTACCATACAGATACATGTACATGAAGCAGCAGACTTAAAGTTCCTGAAGATCAAACTGCCAGTTCGACACAATATTGCAATACTACAATAACATTGAAATTTATAATAAATATTACACAAAGAAATCAAAAGTAACTTTAAATCTTTTATTACAACAAACAAAATAATTTAACAACATTATAAAACTATAACTACATTAACAAATTATATCAACAACTATAAAACAAAAACAACCAACATTACTACCTTATAATTTCTCCATCGGATAATGAGTAGCCTGGTGAAGTTGCACCACCTCAGCTATCTCAGTCTGGCAAAGAACCTTTGGCATGGCAGTTAGGCCATCTAGCAATGTATGCCATGTGCACAGTTTCTTTAAAGGAATTGGCAAAAGCTGGCTAGGGCACGGTTGGTTCATTATGCTGAAATGCAGAGCTCTTCATGTGCTTCAACATCTTGTCAACCTACTTAAACTGTGCCCGCTCAGGTATGCACTGCTGATCAAGACAATAATCCTGTGTGTCTTTATTCATTATAAGGCCCATTTCTGCTGTTTATGTAAGCAGATAATTATTTCCTCAGAAACAAGTTTCCATTTCCTCCTAAAAAATTATAAAATAAAAAAAGATAACATACTGACCAATAATTGATAACAGTAAAAGGTGACTATATTATCTACATTTTACTACACTTTCAACCCACAATCACATATTTTCATCTAGTACACTAGAAACTTGTTATTCCTCTCTCCTAAAAATTCCACACCGTCAACCTGTCTATTTTCATATTTTCACAATTAAATTATAACATGCCATGAGCTCTGCTTCCATAACAGTTTCTAAAGTATCACAATCATCACAATCATCTTATCTCACCTTTGCTAACACTCACCACAGTGTTTCACTCTAGAAATAGCAAAGTAACCACTCAAGAATCTCATATGGCTAAAATATATCTACAATGAGGTTCATAAGAACAGTAGTGCTTTTTTATAATTTGAGAAACTGTACTTCTTTTATTAACATGTATATACAATATAAAACGTATTACACACAAAGAGAGATCTGGGAGTGTCTGATCCCCATACTACCTCTCTAAAACAAGAATCAACAATACAACGCGTATGGGGAATTTAGTGAACAGGCTAGTCTGGCCTGTTGACCTAGTCATCAGATCACGAACGTGGTGATTTAATTATTGGCATGGGGTGTGGTAGTGGTGGCTGTGTACTCTCTAAGGGGTCAGAGTGTTCCCCTTACGGAATAGGTGCTCTCACACACATTATAGTGTCATGCTTCATCATTTTACCACCTATCCCCAACCAGGTAGGATGATGCCACCTGGGGGGACTTAACATTTCCGTTAAAGGAACTCTGAGGGAGTTCTAAAATGATATTTTTCTGGATAAAGCAGGGATCCAGCTGAGTTAAAGTATAAGTTGAAATTACCTAACAAATCACCGGTGTATCCTATACCTTTAATGACGGTGTTTGTTGGTAAAGTTAAAAAATTGGGACACTATTAAATATAATGGTTCATGGTGTCGTCTAAGTCTACATGGCCACTATGTTTCTGCCCTCTGATCTAGCCAAACTGGTCTGGGGCATTTGTCAGGGCCTAGGATCCCTCCTATATACAGCATAGCTGGCTAAGCTAAAAGTGAGCAAAATCATTATAATACACACTGGGACTACATGAGGGACAGCTCAGTTAAGGAAGACCTATGAGGAAAGAAAATAGTGAGATAAATTAAAAACACAGCATACACATGGTGCATGTGGATATTCACTGCAGACCACAGCACACAGAATGTGAAAAACCATGCTAAAGGTGACACATACAACCATGCAATTACTATAGCTAACGAAATAGTGATGAACAAGGCTCATGTTTGAGCCAAACATGACACACATAGGGACTCAATCTCTTACCCTATGAGGGATGGGCAATTAGCCCCTGCTCTGGGAAAGGGTGGGGGAATTGCCCATTGTAGGCACACTTTGTGAGGGAATAAAGGTCCGAATCAGGGAAGGTAACAATTGCAATGGAACAAATCTAGTAGGGTGTCATAACACTAGGTCAGAAACGCGTAATGTTCAATAGTCTGATTGAAGGGCAAATTGTAAAACCAAAAGAATATCTGTCTAGCACACAGATGTCATAGACGTCTTGTTTATGGCAGGATGATATCAGGCATGGAACAACAACGGAGAAAGGAAACCCAAGGAACTACCCAGAACTAAAAACACAAAAACAAAAAACAGAAGAGGCTAGTGACAGAATACATATAAAACATAAACCTTATCTTGTGGTGGCAATAGGTTCCGGAATGTCAGCTTGACGTGGCCCCCCATGGTGAGGAAACTCAATGGACTCCAAAGGTGGTATTCCATTTCGCAACCTAATCGGTTCCCTGTCCCAGCCACTTGCAATAGTGGGCCGGGGCAAGTGGGACCTAAATATAGCTGATCATGGGAAACGATCGGTAAACGTATGGTCAAACCCTGCATGCAGCGCGTCTCACGTGCTCGCTGGACGCATCCTGGTAGCGTGTTTCCAAGGCTAGGACTCATGGGAAATGTAGTCTCATGAGCCCAGAAGCTTTTTGCATAACGAATGAGCACTCGCCGGACTCATACTGGTTCCGTGTTTACAAATGTTTTAGAGTCTGCGACTCATGGGAGATATAGGGCCTGATTACAATTTTGGCAGAGGGGTTAATCCGACCCAAATGTGACGGATATCCCGCCCACCGTATTACGAGTTCCGTAGGATATAATGGACTCGTAATATGGCGGGTGGGATATCCGTCACATTTGGGCCGGATTAACCCCCTCCGCCAAAGTTGTAATCAGACCCATAGTCCCATGAATCTACTACATGGTGAGTGCAGGGTGATACAGTATAGAGGAAGGGGGGAGGCAAAAGTGAGAGAAAGGCGGTTGGTGGGGGACAATAAAAAAGGGGAAAGGGGAGGGGAAGAAAATGGAGGGAGGGAAGAGGAGGGAAAGAGAAGAGAAGGGGAAATGAAAACAAAGGATGGGGGAGGAAGGAGTAGCAGAGGGGGGAGAAAAGGTGAATGAGGGAAAGGGGGAGGAAAAAAGGAAGAAGGGGAAAGGGGGAATGGAGGGGAAAAAGGGAAAATGTGATGGGTGGAAGGAAAATGGAAAAAAGGGGTAGTGAGGGAGGAAAACAAGGAAAGAAGTGAAGAAAAAAAGGAAAAGAGAGGCGAGAAAAGGGGTGGGGTGCCAGAAAGAGAAAGAAAAGAAGGAAAACATGAGTTAAGGTGGAAAGCGGAAAAAGGTCCGAAGGCGTTAATAGTGAAAGTGGTAATGGTCATGGTACGTCTCATGTTATAGTCCTCTGTTCTGATCTCTTTGGTTGTATAGCATTGACTATTGTATTTCATTGTTAAGTCCTGTAGTGTCTGTTCGTAATCTCCAGACCATCTTTGTTCATATCATAGGAGTTGTTGTCTGGTCGTGGTTTGGTCCAGTTTGCCAATGACGACCCATTCCATCTCATCAGGGGAATGGTTATTCCTGATATAATGGTCTGTGAGTTTGGTTGCAGCATGCTTACAGCGGATAGTACTTCTATGTTCAGAGATGCGTGTACCAACTCTTCTTCTTGTCATTCCAATGTACATGAGTTGGCACGGGCATATGATCTTGTAGATAACATTCTTACAGTTGCAATTCGAAAGTGCTCTTAGTTCCCAAAGGGTTTGTAGACCTAGATTCAATCTAGTTGTTTTTCTTGTGAACTGACACACACTGGAGTTACCACAAGGGTGATGCCCTGACGGTGGTGGCACATGCCACAGGGTTGTTTGTTTGTTCATTGATCTCCTTGTTAGAGAGCGTGTGAACAATCATATTGTGTATGCTCCTGGCTCTTTTGAACGCATTTAGTGGTTGATTAAAAGGCAGTCCTCCTCAAGTAAAAATTTCCCAGTCCTCCCTTATTATTTTTTGTACCCTGCTGGATAGCGGGTTAAAGGTAGTCATGCAGATTAATTTATCTTCATTCTTGGTACGTTGGGAGGGTTCTAACAACTGGTCCCTGAGATTGTGGCGTGCCCTTTTATGAGCTCTTCTGATGAGATTGACTGGGTAATCTTTATCAAGACATTTATTGGTAAGTCTCTTGGCGTGTTTCGTGTATTCTGTAATGTCAGAGGAATTCCGTCTCAGTCAAAGGAATTGACCTACTGGTAGGTTCTCTCTCAGATCACGTGGGTGAAAGCTCTGGAGCTGGAGGAGATTGTTCCAATCTGTGGGTTTTTAATATACTTCTGTTGCCAAGAAACCATTTTTCTCGTAAATTAGAAGGTCTAGATAGGGTAGCTCTGTACCGCCTATGGTTATGGTAAATCTCAAGTAAGGGTTCGGGGCATTTAGCCATTCAGCAAATGATAAGGCTTCTTTTGTTGTACCCGTCCAGATCAGGACATTATCAATGTAGCGCATCCATAATCTAAAATGTTCTTGAAATGGGTTGTCTTCATGAAAGATGTATTGTCTTTCAAACAAGCCAACATATAGACAGGCTAGGGTCGGGGCGAAAGTACTACTCATTGATGTCCTGTGTACTTGCAGGTAATAAGTGTTGTCAAATTCAAAGTAATTCCTGGTCAATGCTAGATGGGCTACATCTAGAACGATCTCTGGGGAGTTATAGATTCCCATGTGGTGCTGTCAAGCAGTCCACTGATTACCTCTAGGGTTGCCTCCTGAGGTATATCAGTGTACAGGGATTCTACATCCAAAGTAATCAAAAGCTCAGTATCTGTATTAAGGTGCATCCCATCGAGCAAATTCAGGAAATCTTTGGTATCTTTTAAATGCATAGGTATTCGTATGACAAGAGGTTGCAAAATTGTGAGAGAGGCTCTAGAACTGACCCTATCCCAGAGACAATGGGTCTACCGGGGGGGCAGATGTTTGTTTTTGTGTATTTTAGGAAGGATAAAAAAGTACAATATTTTAGGGTTTGCTTGAGTCAGAAAAGCTGCCTCATGTTTGGTGACCCACCCATTGTCCAATCCTTTAGACAACAAGAAGGCTATCTCTTCTTGGATCTCAAGGGTGGGGTCTTTGGATAGTTTTTTTTAGTGTTGCATGCTCCCTAGTAGGCAAAGGCATTCATCACTATACATAGTTGTTGGCATTATCACAATAGTTCCACCCTGCTGGTTTGATTACTATTGTAGTGTCTGATGTGAGACATTGTAATGCAGCCAATTCTTGGGTACTGATGTTGTGAAATATCAGAGTGGGTGTCAGTCGCAGATTATCAATCTTGCGGCTAACTGATTTTTCAAAAGCTAGAACTTCTGGTGGCATTTG
Source organism: Pleurodeles waltl (assembly GCF_031143425.1). Taxonomy (NCBI): domain Eukaryota; kingdom Metazoa; phylum Chordata; class Amphibia; order Caudata; family Salamandridae; genus Pleurodeles; species Pleurodeles waltl. The sequence goes on along the minus strand of NC_090445.1, from coordinate 991,109,467 downwards.
ACTACTCAGAGGAAGAAACTTAGACTTTGGACATAGGCCACTGTTTCTGTTTGCTTCCGCATTAGGGGTGGGGTATTCCCAGAAAAAAGTCTTAAGTCGAACTTTGCAGAAAAACTCAGCAAGTTCTGTTCTTAGTTTGAAAATGTCTAATTTTGGGGTTGGAACAAAACCTAGGGCCAGATGTACCAAACTTTTGCGAGTCGCAAATGGCCCGAATCGCTATTTGCGACTCCACAAAATCAGAAATGGGATGCAATAATCCCATTTCCGACTCGCAAAAAGCAATGCGAGCCATTACCGACTCGCAAAATGTGCAACCCCATTTTGCGACCCGCAAATAGGAAGTCGCAATTTGCGAGTCGCAAACCATATGCAATAGCAACTCGCAAATTGCGACTAGTCGCAAAAAGCCCAGTTTGCATGTCCAATTTACCACTAACTCAGAGCAGGTGGTAATCATTAACAAAGTATAAAAGGAGACCCAGAGGGCATCTGGGTTACTCAAGATGGCAGAGATATACCTGATAGCAGTGAGGAGGAGAGCCCACGCAGCCCAGCAGAGGAGGAGGAGGAGCCAGAGACAGGAGAAGATTTACAGAACAAGGCAGACTCTTTTCCAGCAAACTGAGGAAGAAATCTACGATAAATACAGACTTAGCAGCGCAGCTATACTAGATTTAATTGAATTACTCAAACCACAGCTAGAACGCCAGACACTGCGCGGCTGCGCCATCCCTATGTATATGCAAGTGCTATGCTCACTGCACCTCTTGGCCTCGGGGAGCTATCAGGGGGTCATTGCTGTGGCAGGTGGGGTATCCCAAAGTGCACTATCAAGGTTCCTCAGGGCATTCCTAGATGGGATACTCACACACATGTCCCAATACATATACCTACCCAGGAATGAGGCAGAAATTAACAGCATCAAGCTGGACTTTTACCGGATTGCCAACTTTCCCCATGTCATAGGGTGTGTAGATGGGACACATATTCAAATATGCCCTCCTGCAAACCTGGAATATCTGTTCCGCAATAGAAAGTGCACCCACTCACTCAATATTCAGGTTGTTTGTGACGCCCATTATGTCATCACTGACATTGTAGCTAAATTTCCAGGCAGTACTCATGACTCCTACATTTTTAGGCACAGTGGGATACACCAACGCCTGGAACGTGGGGAGTTTGGAGACGGATACCTCCTAGGTAGAGCTGCATACACCATGTAGACATACACACAGATCAATGTGCACACCAACCAGGACTTTCTAACAGTGTACGTTTTTGTGCCCAACAGGTGACAGTGCATATGCACTACGGCCATGGATAATGACTCCGTACTTAACACCCAGCAATGAATGTGAGAGGCGATACAACAGTGCACATAAGAGGACCAGGAACCTGATTGAACGCACCTTTGGATTGCTGAAAGCACGGTTTAGATGCCTCCACCGAAGTGGAGGTGCCCTCCAGTATACCCCCATAACGGCATTCAAAATAGTTGTCGCATGCGCTATCCTGCACAACATTCCCACCCGACGTGGGCTACCTCTCACCCCTGCAGACCCAGATTCTGAGGATGAAGAGCAAGAGCAACCACATCGCCATCATGGGGATCGGAGCATTGCACATCAAGGCAGACTGAGACGGGAACACATCGCAACACAATACTTTGGAAGGTACGTGCCAACGTCTACCATACTCACCTATTGACCAAACACTCCATTTGTTAAGTGGAACAAAAAAATTATTTAATACGTGCAGAATTCGAACTATTTACAATGAAAAACTGTTCAGTGACTTCATAAAGCCAACCTTGCATGGGGCGCATTGCCATCAGGTGCCCCAACATCAGGGACAGTGTTTAGTTTATTGCCTGCGGCGGCCTCTGCCAGCCTGGCTGGTACCAGGTTATTCTGCAGTGCTCTGCCTCGTACTCCCACTCCGGAGCACCCTGGTGTCACCAGCAGAGATACTGCTCACAGTGGAGCCCTCTTCGCTATCTTGTGGGGTGTCCCCTGTACCCCTGGACACCTGCCGTGCCTCCATGAGGTCGATCACATGTGTGATCCGGCCCAGGCCCCTTGCCACATCACCTGCAAAGTGGCCCATTTCCACCTTGAGGCCGACTGTTCTTCTTGACAGCCCAGTAGTGTTCACTGCCAGTCTGCAAATAGAGGAGGCCATCCTGTCCAGCCTTTGGAGCAGCTGGCGGTCCCTGCGCCTCGCACCCTCGCTCTGTGTTAGGAGTCCAGCCACCAGTTCACGCATGGACAGGGCTAGGTCACCAGTGTTGTTGCCTATTATGTCCAGTTGTGCATGGAGCTGCTTCATGCTGTTTTCATTGCTCCTTACGAAGCGGTGCAGAACCCCACTAATCCACCCTAACATTTGATTTTGCAGGCGCTGACCACGTAGCAGTTGTGCCTCTGTCAGTGTGGTGGACGGATGCCCTGACTCTGCCTGCAGCCCTGCTCTACTCATCCTGCGTCGCCTGCGCAGCGGTGGATGCCCTGTGAGATGTGCTGTGGCACTCCTGCCTGTTGCTGGTGCTGCCTCCGAAACCACTGTTGCAGCGGGTGTTGTCATTGAGGGGATGGTGTTGGTGATGCAGGTGGGAGTGGTGGCTGCTCCTGTAGTTTCCTCATGGGGCTGGCTGACTGTTGGCACCTGGCTGCTGTGGCTGGTGGTGGGGTCTTGTGGGAGACCTGTTGGACATGGGGAAAACACTGTCAGTGTCTACGATCTGTTGCACACTTCCTAATAAACATTTGCCTATTAACTGCCTACTTGACTATATTGCCCATAATGCATCATGCTGGTATCTGCAACTCTGAAATGGAGCTATCTTTGTTGTGCATGCCCCTGTGTACATGGTGGGTGGGGGTATGGCATTGATGGGGGTACAAGCATATCACATGGTACTCACTGGTTGATGTTCCGGGCTCAGAGGTGTCCAGATCTCTGAATCCTGTTACAGCCTCCTGCTCCAGGGTCTCCTCCACCCTTTCCTCCAGGGGTGTGGGTGGTGGTATGGATGATGGTCCCCCTCCTGTGCCTCTCATCTCCCGGAGCCTTTCTGCCACCCTCTCCTTGGTCCGGGAGTGGATGTCATACCACCTCTTCTTTATCTCCTCAACACTCCTGTGGCTGACCCCCAGAGAGTTCACCTTTTCCTGAATTTCCTGCCAAATTCTTTTTTTGGTAGAGTCTGGCACATTGAGGGCTGCCTTCCCAAATAGTTCATCATGGTGCTGACAGCATTCCTCTGTGAGCACCTCCAGCTCCTTCTCAGCAAATTTCAATTTCATCTTTCTGGGAGTGTCAGCCATGGTTGCAGTTGCTCTGTTAGCTGTGCAGCAGTTAAAAAGGGTGTGGTCCTCTCTCCTCCCAGGTGTATTTGTAAACTTCCTGGCTGTGATGTCATCATCATATGCCAGGAAGTGTTTCCAGAGTGTTCTGGAGTGGTTTCTGGAGTGTTCTGCAGCACCTGCAACCAATTTTCATTAAAATCGCAATTTGCGACACCCACGCGTAAATTGCGAGTCCGTTTTTTGCGCGGTCGCAAAAAGCAACCTCGCAAACAGCGGACTCGCTATCTGTGGTGCGACTCCGGGTGCGAGTCACAATTTGTCTCCGCAAATTGTACCCGCATTCCTGTTAGCGACACGCAAATTGCGAGTCGCACATGCTCGCAAATTGCGAGTCGCTAATTTTTTTGTACCTACATCTGGCCCTAAGTCCCTTGTCTAGTGTGCTTTTTTCTAGTTCATCTAGGTTCCTCTCGCTCAGGTTCATGACAGTGTTGCATTTGTCAGTCATATCTTGCTCGTACTGGGAGTACTCTCTTTCTGCATCTCGGGTTCTTATGTCTCTTCTCTTAGACTCCAATTGAACCCCTTCTTTCTTCCTCTCCCTCTTCCTGACCTCCTTCTAAAAAAGGGATGTTAGTGTATGCCCATTGGCGTCTGAAAATGAGTAGGGGTCCAAAATGGCGGGTCCACCCCCAGGGCTGGTTGCCCATTGCAGGAAACGGGGTCACTATTTGTGGCTAATTCCATCTACTCCATTGGGATCTATGCCGTCCCTGTCTCTGTCGTATGCCCTGGACAGAGTCATTTTCTGAGATTTTATTAGGTTTTGGGACCTAATCTTCTTTGGTGTAAGGATACACTTTCTCATGTGAGAATTTATGTAAATCCTTCTGAAACATAGAGTTTTTTTTTTTTTAGTCCTAGCCTCGGAAACACGCTACCAGGATGCGTCCTGTGAGCACGTGAGATGTGCTGCATGCAGGGCGCGCCCATCCATTTACCGATCGTTTCCCACGATCAGCTATATTTAGGTCCCACTTGCCCCGGCCCACTATTGCAAGCGGCTGGGACAGGCACCCGATTAGATTGTGAAATGGAATGCAATCTTTAAAGTAGTAAGTCCATTGAGTTTCTTCACCATGGGGGCCACATCAAGCTGACGTTCCGGAACCTCTTCCCACCACAAGATAAGATTTTTGTTTTATATGTATTCTGTCACTAGTCTCTTTTATTTTTTGTTTTTGTGTTTTTAGTTCTGGGCAGTTCCTTGTGTTTCCTTTCTCCGTTGTTGTTCCATGCCTGATATCATCCTGCCATAAACAAGACATCTATGACATCTGTGTGGTAGACAGATATTCTTTTGGTTTTACAATTTGTCCTTCAATCAGACTATTGAACATTACGCGTTTCTGACCTAGTGTTATGACAGCCTACTAGATTTGTTCCATTGCAATTGTTATCTTCCCTGATTCGGACCTTTATTCAATCACAGACTGTGACTACAAGTGGAAATTCCCCCACCCTTTCCCAGACCGGGGGCTAATTGCCCTTCCCTCATAGGGTAAGCAATTGAGTCCCTATGTGATTCATGTAGGGCTCAAACATGAGGCTTGTTCATTACTATTTCGACAGCTACAGTACTTGCATGATTGTATGTGTCACCTTTAGCATGGTTTTTCACATTCTGTGTGCCGTGGTCTGCAGCGAATATCCACACACACCATGTGTATGCTGTGTTTTTAAGTTATCTCACTATTTTCTTTCCCTCATATGCCTTCCTTAACTGAGCTATCCCTCAGGTAGGCCCAGTGTGCATTATAACGATTTTGCTCACTTTTAGCTTAGCCAGCTACCCCCGTATATAGAAGGGATCCTAGGCCCTGACGAATACCGCAGAACAGTTTGGCTAGATGAGAGGGCAGAAACATGTTGGCCACGTAGACTTAGACAACACCATGAACCTTTATATTCGATGGTGGCCCAATTGTTTTTAACCTTGCCAACAAACACCGTCATTAAAGGAATAGGATACACCGGTGATTTGTTAGGTAATTTTAGCTTATTCTTTCACTCAACTGGATCCCCGCTTTACCCAGAAAGAGATCATTTTAGCACTCCCTCAGAGTTCCTTTAACGACGAGGTTGATTCCGCCCAGGTGGTATCACCCTACCTGGGTGAGGATAGGTGGTCAAATGATGAAGCATGACACTATAATGTGTGAGAGACCACCTATTCCATAATGGGAACACCCCCACCCCTTATAGAGCACACGGCCACCACTACCACACCCCCTGCTGATAATTAGATCACCACGTTTGTGATCTGATGACTAGGTGAACAGGCCAGACTAGCCTGTTCACTAAATTCCCTATACGCATTGTGTTGTTTATACAGTTTAAAACTTCATTTCTTAACACAACCTGCAAACCTTGCTCACATTTCTGTACATTGTAACATATATTAACACATTTACACCACCTCAAACAGCTGTCCATGGTGTAAAATAAGTTTACCAACATTAGTACGCTTCTTGACACTTCACAACAAAGTCTATAAACTATATTATTAAATACCTAAGCTTGAAGTTCTGGCTTAAATACAGATGAAGACATCAGTCTCTTTCAGCTCCACATAAATTAACTTCTGCTGAGCACATCTCAAACAGACTTCCTTGTCCATCAAAGCACCAAGGACAAATTGAGCTATCTCTGGTTCTGCACCCAATCACATCATAGCATTTTTTCAACCATGAAATAAGAATGCTAACTATTAGTCCAGCCCTGACCTCTTTTTTTACTTTCCCCCAAACTATCTTGCAAGACTCTCATAGGGTCATAAACACCTCATAGCAGGCCCAGTAATTTTCCATGTGGGTCTCATGAGATGCTCCTGAGATTGTAACATTCATTTCAAATAAGAATTAACCAACAACTCATCACAGTACTAATCTCTAACACGCTTTCCTTCAAAAACAGGCACCACAATAGCCAGTTCTACTAATAAAATGCACTGTGAACTCATCTACTCATTTTTGCTATGCACAATCCTGCAAGAGTCCCAAGAGATGGTACAAATTAGCTAAAACAATATACATTTATCATCTATACAGTAATGATCTCCTAGACACTTTAAGTCTAAATCTAGGGGGACAGCATGCCTTTCTGCTGCTCCCTTATATAGCTTTTTTACTTCATTTCCACAACACCTCAAATTTTTCACAGTAAACAGTAACGGCTGCCATTTCATTACTAATATTCAAACAGCCAACCAATCAGAGTGTTCACTCTCCAGGAACTCGAAGGAGACTCTCACTCCTGCGAGAATGGGAAGGCTCATGGGAAAACTGGGGCTTTCAACTAATTACAGGGCTCCGTTTTTTAATGTGTGCTCTCGTTGGAGGCTTGCAGGACTCTCACGAGCCCAACCATCCAAACATCCAATTATTTTTTAAATATTGAGGACAAAACTGGTTCATGTGGTTGATGATTCTGAGGATAATCCCAGTCATTGTAAAAGTTATGAAGCAGTGATGCACTAGATTATATTTATCTATATTTCAATACAAGTGGATCCTCAAAGCAGACAAGTAAAAAGGTCCCAGGGATAATCAGCTAACACACATTTCACCCTCTCCTGGCATGGAAGCCAGGGGCTTTTTCAAGGTGTAGTGTTTGGAACGCAGTGGGAAAACGTTGCATTAGTTCAATCACTGGGCAAGTCAACTAAGCCCAACGCTTAACTCTAAAAGTGATCTGGGAGCGGTCCAAACATAAACTGCTGCAGGCTCTCAAATCTCTACGGTCCTAAAGTCACTCTGGTCTGACGGGAACAGCACGTTCGATCCGGCTGAGTTCCTTGTGAGGATAGTGCTTACCCAGATCAAATGTGCTGTTCCCGTCAGACTGCAGTGACTTTAGGACGCACAGATTTGGGAACCTGTAACTTGAAGCAGTTTATTTTTGGACCGTGCCCAGATTACTTTTAGATTTAAGAATTAGGTTTATTTGACTTGCCAAGTGATTGACTTAAAAATGCATTTTCCCATGGCGTTCCATATGCTATGCCTTGAAAAATCCCCAGGCTTTCATGGCGGGGGAGGGGCGAAACACATGTTGACTGATTATCACTGGAATTTTTTTACTTGTCTGCTTTGACGATCCACTTGTATTGAAATACCTATAATTTAAATCTAGTGCATTGCTGCGTCATAACTTTTACAACTACTGGGATTATCCTCTGAATCATCAACCACATGAATCAGTTTTGTCCTGAAAATTTTCAAGTATACGTTTGTGTATGGGTTAGATGTCTCCCATTCTGAAGGACGAACTGCCTTATCGACCTTACCTCAATACACAAGTATGGTCACGCCAGGGATTATAACCCCTGTTCTTGTATAGAGATACAATTATTTTTAAACCTTAGTTTCTCAAAAACTACTGAATCAATTTACACCGAATCACAAACATGACAATCTGTGGATCAGAATCTAGCTTTCTGACGGATTTGGTGTAATTCTGTTTAGCAGTCTTTGCTGCAGCTGCTTCTAAAAGAAGTCTATGGAAAGTGAATGGAGATTTTATGTTTCAGAACCCCTGTTTTTTCTCCCCCACCACTTGACAGATCACCCTGAAACTGTCCAAGAAGAAGCTGAGGTGGATTAACTTTTTTTCTTGGAAAGTATTGTGAAGATTCATCAAAAGGGGCCAACGATATTAGCAAACCAAATAATGTTTTTTCAAAGGAAAACAGACTTCACTATAACTACCTAGTGGCAACCATATATAGATTACCAAGTGGTGGTCGCAGCTGCGTGGTTATGGTTAAGATTGTGGTTCCATAGGAAATGCATTTTTTCGTTCGCTTATATCTTTGGCATAGTTTGACAAATCTCTACAAGACTTTCCAAAAAAGTTATACTTTTTCTCTAGTTTGGGCATACCATGTTTCGGATAGATTCGAAAGCGGAGCCCGAGAAAAAGGGGGGGTCCAGAAATATGTTTTCTCCATTTGATTTTCCTTACTAACTTTAGACACAGCTACAGCCCAAACGACTAAACAGATATACACCAAATTTACCTGAAAGCTAGATCTTGGTCCAGAAAAGGTGCTTTTTGTTATTTGGTGTAAATTCGTTCAGTAGTTTTTGAGAAATGAATGCTGAAAAACGTAACATATGTCACGCTGCAGAGGCTCAGCGGACCCCAGAGATCTCAGGAGGAGATCTGATTGGCTAGCACCACATCAACAACAATGTAGTGGCAGCCATCTTAGGTCTCAGGACTCATTCCAGAGTCCTAAGAGAAAACGTAAAAAATATATAAGATTCAGGGTAAGGATACCCTGACCCCCTAGGCCTGGTAGTGGGAGTCCCAGAGGGACCCCACCTGGGGACAAATACTTACAAACAACAATTTGTTGCAAATCTGCTGCAAAATAAAAAAAACATGGCCCCCCCATCCTTCTTTCTAAACCCCCCACCCCTGCAGTGGGTCAGAGCCCAGGCAACTGTAGGTTTTTTTTTTTTTTTTTTCGGGAGGAGGCACTGGGGACTTCATCCCCGGGGTTGAATAGCATAGTAAAAGGGGAGGGAGGCCAATGCCCCCTCTCGGAGCCATAAGGCCCCATTCTCTGGGGCAAAGGTAATAAATGAAGGGAAGGGGGCATGTGGCTCCCCTTCCTGGGGCCTAATTAGGTCCAAGGGACCCCACACACCAGGGCCAAAATGTATGATATAAGGAAAGGGGGCAACGGACCCCCCCCCCCAAGCCTTAAAAAGCCCTAGGAACCCCATCCCTCTGAGACAATAACAGAAAGTAAAAGGGAGACACATGCCCCCCTTCCCTTTCACGTTCAATTCTGTCCTGGTGGATGGGGTCCCTGGAGCTAATTAAGTCTCAGGGAGAGGACTAGATGCTCCCTTCCCTTAATATATATATATTTTAGCCCCACAGGATGGGGGCCAGAGGAGCCCTAAGGCCACCCTCACACTGAGCAGGAGGGTGTGCAGCATGGGGTTGGCCCAGCAGCCAACCTCTTGCCATGCTTTGCCAAAAGGGTAAGCTTTAAGTATGGTAAGAAAATGTTGCATTACAAAATCCTTGGAACTTCACTGAAAAACGAAAGGATAAAGTAATGTTATAGTTTTGTGAGAATTTTAGTGACACCATAACGTTTTAAATGTACAAAACTACTGAAATTCACCAATTACAGTTAGCAGTGGTAACTATAACTCACGCCCTAAGGTAACTATAGCTCACGACCCTCACCATGCACTACTAATTACCTCACATATTACATCACTCATGACATCCTCTATGACGTCATTGATAATACCACTCCAACATTTGAAACTGTGCAGGGCGGGCACACGAGTTATAGTTACCTAAGGGCACGAGGTACCCCGTGGAAACACACTCCAAAGCTGTTATGCAGTGAAAAATGTAAGGAGCAAACAAAGCCCAACAAGCTTCGGCTGCGACGCGGATTTCATCAAGATTGGAGGCCATTGCAGAGCTCAGTGCACATAACCAGTGAGATCATTAACAAAAACAACGCCTATGAGTGCACTAGAAAGAAGTAATCGTCATCTTGGAAGGATACAGGTTACATAATTCTAAATAAATCTTTCACATAAAAATCCTGTTAAGTAATATATCCAGTCAATAAAGCAACATTACTCACATACTTTCTTGCAAGTTATTCAACACAATTTCTGTTATAACAGCGAACAAAAATAAAAACATATAATGAAATACAGAAAGGCAAAAAGGATCAGACCGCTCCCGTAAGTGCACTACAAACTCTTTCTGTCTCCTATTACTCAATAAAAAATAAAAAGTGCAATATTTATTTTTCCTGTAAAGACGCCTCAATCTAACGAGAGCACATTTCCTCGAAAAATTACCTACTCTTAGAAGGGTGACGTAAATTTCAAATTAACTGGACCAGAACTTGCTGAAAGGATGGATCCTGTCGTCAGACAGGGTTGATCAACTCTAATTATGCATAGCTTGCCATGTCAATACATAAAAACCGTCTAAAATAATGCATAAGCAAAATCATTTCCTTTGGAACACTTGACTATAATCGAATAGGAGCAAAAGAGGACAAATTAGGTGATTGTCACAGCTTCTAGATGGAAACCTCCATTGTTGGTAGAATTAGACATACAATGGATCTGAACGCTCCTTTGGCCCTTGAGCTCTCTCTTGCACTGTATGCTCCCCCGCTTTCACCCTCAGCACTCACTTTCGATCAAGTGTCCTGCGTTTATCTTGTATGTTCTGTGCAATCTCTGCGTTGATTCATTGTTCATTCTCTTGCAAACTGTCCTCTTACCTTGCCCCCTTAGTTCCCTCTTGTGTTTTATGCTTACTATTTGCACCAGTACTTTCTCTTGCACCGAGCACTTATCCCTTGCAACCTGAACTTCACTGTGCACTCTGCACTTCCCTTTTCATCCAACACCCCTCTTGCACCCAGTACTCCTCTTTGACCTTGATCTTTCCTTTCACATCCTGTGCTCTCCCTGCACTGTCACCATCCCTTGTAAAGTGTACTCGCTCTTGCAACTTGTCCTCTCTCCCAATACACCCAGCACTCTTACTGGTTCCCTCAATTTCTTTTAAACTTTGCTCTTTGCCTTGAAGCTTTCACTTCCACCCGGTAGCCTGTGCCCTAACCCTGTGCATATTACTTAACCTTGCACTTCTACTTCCACGCAGTGCTCACACTTGCAGTCTGTGTTTGACATACCTTGAACCTTGTCCTTGTTCAACTTTACACCTTGCATTTGCCAGCCTCGCCTTTCCCCCATTCTTGCACCATATGTTTACCCTTGTATCCAGTGCTCCCTGCTTGCACCCAAACAATCAACCTTGCATGCTGCACTGCCTCCTCAGGTCCGCATTCCACTGTGTGATCCCCTTTCACCGTGCTGCTGTTCTTGGACCCTGCACTCGAATAAAAACGCTGCAGTTTTTCTTTGGCAGCCTTTATTTATACCTTACTCCCTGTGCTCCTAATTGCACCCTGCACTCCCTTCTTGCTCCATGCACTATCTTTCTTTCACTCTTCCCTCCATCGTGCACATTCTGATCCCTTTTGCACACTGTTTCCCATTGTTCTATGGACCACCGTCTGCTTCCATTTCCCAATCGTCAACCTTATACCCTGTACCTCAGTTGCCAGTGCCATTTGTTTTTACTTTGTATAGTGAAACAGTGGTCACTGGTCTTCACTGGTGTACACTGGAACAAGCAGCAGCAGTACTAGCTAACAAATGAGGTATCCTCTCTCTCACAGTTTATGTACAACACGTACCAGGACCTCAAATTCCCTGTGCAAATGACCATCCCCTACTACTACTACTCATGTGGTACCTTTACTGTGTACTGCCCAATTTCGCGAGCATTTTTGCTCTGTACAAAAGACAACATATTAGACATTGTAAATGCTTCTTTAAAGAGTAACAGGAAGCTTCCCTGATCACCTTCCTGCGCCAAACAAATGTAATTCTAGTACTACAACATGTAAAACAGGTGATTTTTTTTCAAGTAAGCATGGCTTGTCAGCTAAGAATTTAGAAGGTGAGGTCAGTCCAAATTGAAACTAAGGGTGGGATTAACTCGCAAAATTCTGTATATCGTACTCACGTGGAATTACCCCCAAATTTCTGCAATATTATGCAGAATTACATGAGGAGTAATTCTGCATTTAACAATATTTTCTCAGCACAAAAATGCCCCCTTGCATCCAAAATGGACATGAAGACGTATTTGGTGCTAAGAAACAGCACTAAATGCAACAGGATACAAATAGCGTGCATCCATTCATGCTCACAAAATGTGCACTTGGGGTACGATTTTGCCACAATTAGTTAGCTAGTTTCTTAGTGCAAATACACCCTTGTGTCCAAAATAGACGAGAAGGTACATTTTGCACCAAGAAATAGTGCTAAATGCAGTAGAAAACAAATAGCGAACAACCACTCATGCTTGCTAAATGCACTCACCTAGTTACATGGAGCTGGCGCTATTACGGGTAATTCCACATCAAAGAGTAACATGGAAGAACCAAAATTACTCCAATTACTCTTGTGTAGTTGAAATTCCTCCCAGGCCTAATTGTGATATATTTTGGGGAAACATGACACAGAACCAACAGTGCTACATTTCCACTGTCTCTAATAAAGAGAGCTAATTCTAACTATTCTATCCAGATGATCCTCAGCTTCTTAAACTAGCTCCAGGAAGCTCTAAAAAGTGTTAAATAATGGACTTATTCTCAAAAGTAAGAATACATTTATGTTTACTTATTGATCCATTAATGACTAAAGTATTATAAAATGCTACCATAGCTACCCAGTGGTGACTGGCATGTCAATGTACAATGGAATATATATATATATATTGTTGGGTCTGATGGAAAAACGAATTTCAAAACATGAGGAGGAGATAGAAACACGGAAGGCAAAAAAATGTAATAAAGATAAATTGGATTATGAACATAGTGGAATCTATACTTTTGTGCGGCAATATGATACTTTGAGGGCCATAGAACAGATGAATATTGGAGGTGAAATGGCTACTATCTATAGCAGCACAGATGTGAGTTCTGATCCAGGATCGTCTGCGGATGAGGCACCACAAAACAAATTGGATTTTAGAGGGGAGATGAGACTCATGCAAATGGCTATGCCGCAATCGGGCAGAAGCAGAGGGCGAGGTCATGGAGGCACAAGATGAGGCGAGGGAAGGGGAAGAGATAAAAAAAACAAAAATTAGATACATCCCCTAGTCTATGGACCAATTCCACAAATAACAACAAAACTGTGAATATCTCACAGAGCACATTGACTATGAACCAATAAAGAATTCTTAATCTAGGGCTCGGTTTTTGTCCAACTATTGACTGGGATTATGCCAAAACATGAATTGAAATATACAACTTTGTGCGGAAACTGCGTCCTATTAAACGCTATGCATTGAAAACTCTCCCCGGAAACCTGTGAAAGAATATCATTACACCATATATCCAGGGTTTCAGTTCAGTGATACTTCTAATCTTGCAGTTATCAGTGATTTAGCAGTTGAGAATTTAGTGGATAACCAGGTCATTCGCACTAGTGAGCATACATATATGACAAAGATGAAAGCAATGGCTTTACTACTGATCTGTCTAAAGTTAGCCATTTGAAATCACCCAGTAAGTTTAAGCCACAGTTACCAAGTGGGAATCTGATTGATACCGTCCATGAACTAATACTGGGAGACATTGATAAATTATGCATGAAACCAAACATAAAGAATAGGAGATCTAGAAATTTCACTCCCAAGAATTGGAAGGACCTTAATGCACTTAAAGAGAATAACTCCATCATCATTAAGCCATCAGATAAAGGTGGTAACATCATTATTATGGATGTTGCAGAACATATGAAGAAAGTCCATTGCCATTTGACCAATGATGACCTCTATGAAAGATTGTGAAAAAATCAGATTGTAAGCCATCAAAAAATCCACCATGAGATGTTAGATAAATGGTTGGAAAATCAACTTATTGAATATGAAGAGTATCAATATTTAAAAATTAACTCTCTGAGAATTCCGTGTATCTATTTTCTACCTAAAATTCTCAGAAATAAGTGTCATCCTCCTGGGAGAAGTATTGTGAGTATGATTAATTCCATCTTGGAAAACACGTTGAGGTATTTGGATCTCTTCTTATGTCCATATGTAACTGAGCTTCCATCGTATCTACGTGACACCACCGATTTCCTATCTAAAATTGAAAATATTCCATGGCAAAACAGCTATCTTTCGGGTTACAATGGTTGTCTCCTCCTTATACACATCAATCAAGCATCAGTACGGTATGGAGGCGTGTAGGTACTTTCTAAAGACATGGCCCCTCAAATTCCTCCAACATACTGAGATGTTAGCTCCAAAGACAAGGTACAGCAATGGGGGCATCCTTTGCTCCCACCTATGCAAATCTCTATATGGGATGGTGGGAAAAACAAGTAGCATGGTCGGATGCCATTGGTGCCCACATGGAGAGCGTAGTATTGTGGGTGCGATACATAGATGATCTTTTCCTCATATGGGATGGCCAGGAGAATGCCCTACAGGAATACATTGATATACTTAACAACAATGATCTGAATATCCAACTTGAAACAACATGGTGTAAGAACAAAATTGAGTTCTTAGATGTCCTACTTAAGGTAAAGAACGATAAATTAGAAACCTCTGTGTTCCGCAAAACCACTGGATTCTACTCCATATTACATGGCAATAGTGGGCACCCGAAAGCGCTAAAATGGAGTATACCATATGGTCAATTCCTGTGGGCTCGCAGGATTTGTTCTGATAACATCATGCTTGAAAAGAAGATAATGGCTATGTCACAAAGATTCTTGGAGAGAAAATATCCAAATAAAGTTTTCATTGATGCACAGAATAATTAATGTAAGACAAGGGAAGAATTGCTCTTTAAAAATCAGTATGTTAATGAGGACACAGTAACAAGTAGGTCCCCTCCAAGACTCTTTTTAGAATACAATCATCAACATCTAGCACTCAAGAATATCTTGAAACGTAATTGGCATGTTTGCAACAAGATCAACATATCAAATTAGAAATTGGCCAACACCAACAAATTACATATCCTAAGACTCGCTCATTAGGAGATCGTTTAACCAAGAGTTTATTCGTGAAGAATGAGAAAAAAGAAAACATATCTTGGTTGACCAAAAAGAGCATGGGATTTTGGAATTGTGGTCATTGTGAAGCCTGTAAATCTGCTGTAAACATGCATAGTTTCCAAACATTTGAAGGAAGAAAGTGCTCGATTATAGACAGAATTACATCTGAAACCGAATATGTGGTTTATGTTATTGAATGTGGCTGCCAGAAAAAATATGTAGATAGCACTATTCACAAACTACAAATCAGGCTTTTGCAACAGCTTAGAGCAATTAAGAACCAAGACATATCCTATTCACTGGCCAAACATTTCTGGGACACCCCTGGAGGAGAATGTAGCACTCTAATCTTTTATGGGATTAGATTGATACAATTATGCCCCAGGATGGGTGACAGGATGCTAGAATTAAGACAGATAGAATCGAAGATGATTTTATTGCTTGGTTCAGAAAATCCATGGGGACACAATCTAGATGCTGAACTACATGTGCATCTATGAAGGAGCATGTAGATATTAGACTCCAATAGAATACTGAGAAAAAGGAATCTGATATGTGTTTGTACATACACTTTCTCTATATACAGACCCTGCTACATTGGTCATTGACGCACTCCATCCTTGACGTTTTAGGTTATATTGAGGTTATAACCTATATTAATATTGCACCCAAATGCTGTATATGTTGAAAGTAGAAATCACAATCACTGAGACTGGGTATGATTTTTAATTATATTTTTTAGATCATTATCTTATTTTTTCTTCACAGGGCACCTTATTCACTATGGTGTGCTCTTTATAGGTGTAATTTATATATTAGGCAATGTATAGCACATTAAGCTGTAGATAACTGGATGTGGTGAATCATGATTTATCTATATCAGGGAGGCCAATATGATATGGTATTATAGGCTATATTGCAATATATGCACAAGATCATTTTTGTTGAAGGAAAGGCACAATATCACTTTAAAAATACACTCTACATATCAAAATATTGGGACAGACATGTTGTTTGAAGAAATAATGCTATATTACGAAATTGACTGGTCAGTATATTTCCCAATTTTTAGGATTAGATTTAGGCAAAAGTCACTTTAACTTAATGAGTCGTGGTCTTAATGCACATATATAAGGTAAGATTGATGATTTTATATACATGCATATATTTAAATCAATGGATTAGTGATCAATGAGAACTGAATTGTGTTTCATAACATGATTATATGGTATTTATATATATATATTTTTATCATTGCCCATTTGATAATTTTTTGTACAGTATATTCGATATATTTATAATAATGTGACTATTGTGGATCATAAGTGAATGAGATATAGGTTGACTATTACTCTGGCACTCTATACGTTATAAGATGGCCGCTCCAGTAGTTTGCACCATGTAGTAGTAAGAATAGATAAGGGACTAATGTGATATTTGAGGGAGTCTAAATGATGGGGGGAGTGTCCAGTAGAAGGCTTAGCCGAAATGCATTGACATTCCAGTTTTGTTTGGGAGCAGCACCCCACTTGCACTTTATTTGGAATAAAATATATGAATATCAAAGAACATAAACATTGGCTCTTTTATGTGATGGCAGCTGTGGAACTGTATTGTGGTGCAGCCGTATGATGAGTGGAATCTCATCATTTTGGAAGATATATATAGATAGATAGATAGTTATGTATATAGATAGACCGATAGATAGATAGATAGATAGATAGATAGATAGATAGATAGATAGATAGATAGATAGATAGATAGATAGATAGATAGATAGATAGATAGATAGATAGATAGATAGATAGATACATAGATAGATAGATATGTATATAAATATATAGACACATATATATCTGTATAAATCTCTCTCTCTATATATACATATATATCTATATATACATATATATATATATATATATATATATATATACACATGTATATTTAAAACCCTGTGAGTGCTCCAAACTGATGTGAAAGGAGTTGTTGTGAAACACGTAAATTTTCTCAAGCTCAAACCTTGCAAGTACAGGAGATGCACCCCCCATGTTCAGCGATTGTTGGTGGGGCCATTGGAAAGTAATAGTTAGGACCATGTTTCCATAGAAAACAGCTTTTTTTGACTTGCTGTGATGCTATTAATTGTGTTTGACCAATGACTTTGTGTTTCACCACTGCGCATATTAGTTGCTCAATGTTCACCAGTAGCACATTATGGGGGTTATTACAACTTTGGAGGAGGTGTTAATCCGTCCCAAATGTGACGGATATACCACCAGCCGTATTACGAGTTCCATAGGATATAATGGACTCGTAATACGGCTGGTGGTATATCCGTCACTTAACCGTCACTTTTGGGACGGATTAACACCTCCTCCAAAGTTGTAATAACCCCCTATATGTTTTGTTCAGTTTAGCTGCCTATTGGCTTTGACATGGCATTAGCCATTACATTCTGTATTCAGTTTAGCTGCCTATTGGCTTTGACATGACATTAGACATTACATTTGATATGTAGGTTAGCTGCCTATTGGCTTTAACGTGGGGTTAGACATTGCAGGTGAGACATTGCAGATGAGCTGTGTTTTTTCCAAGCTGTGTTTTTCCACATGGTAGACCAAGCAGTGTTGTTCACACCAGACCTTGGCTGATAAGAGCACGTGGATTTTGTGTTTACCTCGCAATCCAGTCTGAGAGCGAGGGAGCTCAGGAGAATTGGCCACTCTCCAGTGTTCTTCGGCTCTCACACTGAGTTTGCTTTTAAGGATGACTCTGGGCTACAGCAGGGGTAGATTGAATCTGCTTGACTTCAGACAGGAACGGACACGTCAGTTGCCTGTCTCCCGTTTGGGTAGAAAATCTCTTTCTCGCAGTTGACCGGAGTCATCAACTTGCAGACCCCAGAAAGATGAAGCTGAATATAGGCCCTACAGCCTTGCCCATACGGTGATGAGTTTTGACTTTTATGCTTTGCTTTGAAGTTATGCTATAATATAATCACGTATATTGCTGTGTACATTGCAATTGAAAAGTACTTTGATATATTTTGCTTTCATTGCTGCGACTACTTTTGAATGTGTGCTTCCAATCTACTAATTTCGTCTCTCAAGAACCTTGCGGTGAAGAAATAATAACAATAAATGTCTTCTTTAAACTCAGAAGTGCATTCCAGAGAGGTTCTATAAGCACGGTTATGAGATAAGAGCAGGAAGGCAGAACACTTGCCTGTATCTTTAGCACAATTTGACAAATCTTCACTAAAGTTTCCAAAAGAAGTGGCCCAGTGATTCTTGTTGCGCATGGAAGGTTTCTGGGTCAGCCGTCAAGATGGGGGCCAAGAAAAAGGGGGGGAAGGGGTCAAAAAACATTGCGTTTCCCATGTTAATTCCTAGATGACCTTTAGACACAACTAAAGCCCCTACAGCTGGAATGAATTACACAAAATTTGCAAAAAGCTAGCTTTTGGTATGCAGATCACGCTTTCACTTATTTAGTGAAAATTCGTTCAGTAGTTTTGGAGATATTAAAGGGACAATAGGTTTGTATATCTAGGGTGTTGGATCCTTCGTTATATTTCGAGAAAAAAGACAGCCATGTGTAGGGAAATGCACAGCTCTGATTGGCTGCCAACACTTCAAACCAGGAAGTGTTGGTAGCCATCTTGGGACTTGGCTTCAGGGGAGTCACAGAAAAAACACACAAAAAAAAGAAAAGGGGCCAGGGTAGAGACAACCTGACCCCTTAGCTCTGGTGCAGGGATCCCAGAGGGTTCCACTGAGCTAAAAAGAATTTTTTTAAATTTGATTTTCCCTGAATTTGCGAAATTCATGAATTCACAACAACATTATTTTTTTTAAACAAGTGCAGGCTCCCGCAAGTGTTTTTCTTAAAGCCCTTGGGTAGGCCAGGTACCGGGGGCATTTATAATTTTGAATGTGGGGGGACCTCCTGGCCCCCGCGCCCCGGTGTCCACCACCTTCCAGGGGAAAAATGCTTTTTATGTGTGGTCAAGGCCCAACACCCTCCCCCACAGCCCTGGGGACCACCACCTCCCCAGGGTTATACATAAAATATGTGTGGGGGGCCCACGTTGCCCCCTCAGCAGCCCCAGGGACTGCCACCTCCCCAGGGCCTTTAGCATAAGTAGTGCAGGAGGGTTGTGTACCTCCCCAAGGAGCCCTGGGGACCACCACCTCCCCGGGGCAAAACTTACCATGAAGTTCAGGGGCGCGTGGACCCCCCACAGCCCTGGGACCTCCACCTCCCTGGGGCTTTAAAAAGAGAATGAAGGGGATCTGTTTCAGACCCCTAACCCTCAGGGATTATCACCTCCCCAGGGCTAGGTTTGTAGGAGGGGGGCCATGCGGCCCCTCTCGAGGAGTCACCGATGGCCCTGGGGACCATCATGCCTGCCAGGGTTGGTTCCTACTATGTCCCAGGGTCCCTACCCTCGGGACAAAGCTGATTGCTTTTGCTTGGTGGGACCTGACTACTCCCACCAAGCAAAAGGAAACATAACTCCACTTTCTGACAATGGGATCCGTCAAACGGGTCCTGCCCTCAGAAAGCGGTGTTTTCATCTGTCTTCCCAGCTTTCAGATATGCATGCTGGGAAGACAGATGAAAACATTGCTCAAGCAAGCAGGGAGCTGCTATTAAAAGCAGCTCCTTGATTGCTGTAGCAATGCCGGCTCCCGCAGGAGACAGGAGACGGTGGGACTATGGGAGAGGTCTTGAGGCCACACCGCAGTTCCAGATAGCCCGTAAAGGGCATACAAAAATATAATTGTCTCGGACCGTGGGGGAGGCCTTGACTCTCTCCCCCACTGCGGTTCCAGACAGCCCATAAAGGGCAAAAAAAATTAAAAACAATTAACACATGTGGCCTAATGGTTCAGGTCTCAGACCTTCACACCAAAGTTGACGGTTCTACTCCAGGTGTGACTCTCATCATTTCCCTTTTTAAATTTCTATTCAACTTCAAAGGTTTAAGACTCATACTGGAAGGTGATGTCACTCTTTTTAATTGACAAATAAATGTTTCTTTTCAATTTGTCCAGAAATATCTCATTATAAGTATATCATCCTTCAAAGCCTAAAAAACGCTCTATCTCTCTCCCTCTCGCTCTCTTTCTCTCTTTCAATCTCTTTTGCCCACTCACACACCCACTCAGACCCCTACGCACCCACTCACAGACCCACTCAGACACTCACTCACCCACTCATAGACTCACTCAGACCCTCTTGCACTTACTCACAGACCCACTCAGACTCTCACCCACCCACCCACAGACTCACTGACACCCTCATTCACCCACTCATAGACCTGCGCAGAAACTGTTACACACACTAAGACACTGGTGCACACGCTCTCACACCCAGAGACTCTGACAACCAGTCTCACCCCCGATACACCCTCTTACACCTATTCTTGCGCACTCGCCATGTACTGCTCATTACCATACAAATTATAACACTAATGGCATCATTGATAACATCACTGTTAATATCAGTGTAATATTTGCCATAAAATATTTTACGAAAAAACTGTTCATGGCAGGGGCACGACTTATAGTTACTTGAGATAACTTTAACTGTAACAGGTGAATTTCTATGGTTTTGTATGTTTAAAATGTGAGCCTAACTATAACGTCCCTGTAATATTTGTTTTTTTCAGTGAATTTCTTTTTTTTTTTTAAATTCTATTTTCTAACTATAATGCCCCTGAAACCGTTGTATATATATATATATATAAACACTTAGGATCGGCGTTTCCTTATCTGCACCAAACCATCAAAGGTGCTTGTCTCGATACGCGCGCCATTGCGTATTATGTCAACACATTTCTCCCGCATTCAGGAAGAAAGACAGCACTCCACGAACACAATTTAGATTTAATCGTCTACAGGGACGCGTTTCGGCGTTGCCGCCTTCTTCAACCTGTCAAACGCCATGTTGGCTCGATTTAAATACTCACATGGTTGTGTTATTAACCAACCAGCAAACATTTCAAATTAAACTCGCTTATTGTCAACATGAAATATACCACTGTTGTGGTCATACAAAATCAAGTAAGACATAATTAATTAATTAACCGATCTTGACAGAGAAAAACTAAATGAATATTAGATAACTAATTGTGAATTCTTTTGGACTACTACATTAATGTATGTGCCATGCATTTCTATATTCACAATACATCACCAAAATTCTAAAAAATATTTTTATGTATATTTAAATAAAAATATTTTTTAAATTTTGGTGATGTCATGTTGACAATAAGCGAGTTTAATTTGAAATGTTTGCTGGTTGGTTAATAACACCACCATGTGAGTATTTAAATCGAGCCAACATGGCGTTTGACAGGTTGAAGAAGGCGGCAACGCCGAAACGCGTCCCTGTAGACGATTAAATCTAAATTAATGAACTGTGTTCGTGGAGTGCTGTCTTTCTTCCTGAATGCGGGAGAAATGTGTTGATATATATATATATACATATATATATATATATATATATATGCATACTTACTCCAAGGTTTGGGCAACAGTACCTTTACATCTGATTCTCCACCTCTAGGGCTGTAGTAACTTTAGAACTGTTGTTTGTGAATAGTAATGGGCTCACTGTTTTGTGGTTGCATGTTTGTTTTAGCATGTTCTTCCCTAAACTTCTCCTATTGAGTAGTAAATATTCGCTATTTTCCAGCCACTTTCCCTTATCCCTCCCACACGTACTATTGAAAAGCATACCTATGTATGCAGAGACCTCCACAAAGAAACAACAGATGATGGGGCGTTGGAGGTTCCAGCTCAGAGGTTGGTGAATAGTATTTTGTAGTATGTGAGTAGTACTACTGTAGCACTAAGGTACATACTACAAAATGGAGTTGTGCATAGACCCCCTTGTCTGGTGGTGTCATTGTTCAAAAATCTCAAAGATCTGTATCCAAAGAACAACATGTGATTAATCCGTCTTTTTCTGCGCTCTCTATTTCAGTTTACAGTTTTGGCAAATGTAAGCATAGGTCTTCTTTTTGAAGGTTGATATTGTGAAAAAATAGCTACGTTTTGCACAACTAAATATATGTTGACAGTTACCATACATTTCAGCAGTCATCCTTAGGGGCATGGTGGCTGTCTTTCAACAAACCACATTTTCTCCTCAGGGGAAAAATATAGCTCTGTGGACTGTGATAGAATGTGAAACCCACGATTATCAACAGCAGCAATGAACCGACTAAGTTTATGGCAGAACGGGAAATGAAAATGACATGGTTGCACTCAAAGCAAAATACATTGAGGACAAAATTAACCAATAAGAAGACAAAACCTCATGCTCCTCTTAACCATATCCACAAAAGCATCATGCACCTTTGTGACTGGGCCAAATTTAATGTAAAGGTGAAATCTGATAATGCAACCAGCCAAGAGAATGTATTGCTTCGGGCTGCAGTACTGTTTGCTCTTCACAGCTTTCAGTAAACATTATATGTCACTCCATGACTTACAATTCATATTTGTTTTACATTGAAAGCAGCATAGCAGTCTTTAGATAAACAAACAGTGCACTTAGAGTAATGCATTATACAGAAAATATATTTTGCTAACTTTAATCAAAAGGAACACAAGACAAAGTAAGAATTTAGTACACAAGTCTTTCAAACCAAAGGGGAAGAGAGCCAAACATTTAATCTCCGCCTGCACCTTTTTTTGGACTTATGCTAAAATGCATGTGGGCTCTAAAAAAACAAATTCGGCTGCTGGTCGAAAGTGGTTGGTATGTAATACCTTTCCACTTCTGTGTGTGAACTGGCCTGTGGAAGGTGTGACCACTGACTGCCTTTCTTCAAACTATTTTTGTGAGTGCGCAAGTGTGATATAATTGTTCACACCCCTACTAGTAATCTGATCAGGAAAGCACACAGGTCAGTGGTGCAGCTGATAGCAGCTCAGCTCCATACTGGAGCAAGACAGGATTAAGGAGGTCAATCAAACCAACCTTCAGCAGAGTAGGGGTTGTTTGAAATTCACTTAAACGAATCTCTACCACTAATTCTTTGTCAAGGCAGGGAGTGTAAAATACCCTCTTCCCATAGTTGGACACAGTGTGCTTTCTAAGAGTACAACACACATAGCATAAGGCACCTATTATGACATGCCCAAAATTATATCTATACATCCAACATCATATGCCATCGCACTTAATAGCATATGCCCAGAAAACCACCATCATACACAACGAAAAAATAACCATCACTCATTTGACCAGCTACCATTATACGTCTAAACACTCACCATCAGACAACCTCATACCTGACATCATACACTCACATAGACGGTTGTATGATGGAACCACACATGCCCGAACAACGAGGTCAGAACAACGAACGCATTGTTTCCACGCATGCCTTTACCACACATGCCGTTACAATGATTTTTCGATGTAAAGGCATGCCTAGTAAAGCCATGGGTGGAAACGGCATGCATGGTTGTTGCATGTCACCCCTTACCGTAAAAAGAGAAGTACCCTAACCCCCAATCATAAAAACTACCCTGAGAGCCCCCCACACACCATGAACCCTAAAACTGACCCCCACGCCCAAAAATAAAACATCCCAACCCCTAAAAACAAAATCACCCTCAATCCCCCATCCCACCTCTAAAAACAGAAGTACCCTGACCCCCCACCTTTAAAAACTACCCCGATACCCCCACCTTGAGCCCTAAAACCGACTTCCACCCCAGAAATAAAACTACCCAACCCCTAAAAACTAAATTACCCCGACCCCCCCACCCGCCCCTAAAAACCCAACCCCCCCACCCACCCTAAATACAAAATTACCCTGACCATCACACTCCTAATACACCGCCTCGCACCGGCCTGAATACAAAATTACCCCAACACTCCCCTAAAAACCAACTGCCACACCAGCCGTGAATACAAAATTACCCCAACTCCCCACCCCTGCCTCTAAAAACCTGACCCCCACCTGCCCTAAATACAAAATTACCCTGACTCTACCCCTAAAAACCACCCCGCCTCAAACACAAAATTACTGTGACCCCCACCCCTATCCCTAATAACATGCCCTCACCTGCCCTAAATACAAAATTACCCCAACCCTCCACCCCACCCCTAAAAACCTGACCCCCCCACCCACCCTAAATACAAAATTAACCTGACCCCCACCCCTAAAAATCCGCCCGAAAAACATAATTACCCCAACCCTCAAATACAAAATTACCCTGACCCCCCACCCCGCCCCTAAAAACCCAATCCCCTCACCACCCTAAATACAAAATTATCCGACCCCCCCGCCCACAAAAACCCAATCCCCTAGACACATTATTACCCCGACCCCACACCCCACCCCTAAAAATAAAATAACCCCCATCCTGCCATAAAAACCATAGTACCGACCCCTCACCCCTTAAAAAATATATAATATCCTAACCACCCCAACCCCTTCACCCCGCCCCACCTCTAAAAACTACCCCCAACCCACTTACCAGACCGCATCCTCCCCGATGGATCTTCCTTTTTCTCTGCATTACCTACACATGTGCGTTGTTCAGCACATGTGTGGTTAAGGCAGAGAAAAAGGCCTGCGTTTTTCAGGCAAACACTGTGCCACTTGCGTGAACAATGCAGGCATGGTTCCGGACGTGTTGTTCCGGATCTTTCCCACATAGACACCATCATACACCCCCACACCCACCGTAGCACACCAACAAAGCTGCATCATATACTCAGAGACCCACCATCATATGACACAACACTAACCATCATACAGCTGCACATCCAGTATCATACATCCACACAGGCACTATCATATGGGCACACATCCACCATGATACCCCCGCACAGACATCATACACCAACACAGCCATCATCAAATGTCACAGGTTCACCATCATACACACACACAAACACACACCCCATCTTATCCCCGAAAATGACATTTCCCATTTTAATTCCAATGGAGTTCTTTGCTCCTCGCTATGGAAAAAAGAGCTCAACATAATGGTACCAAATTTGGCATGAATGTAGACCTTTTTTAGAACAAGTGACATTGTATTGTTTGGCGTAAGCCCATTGTAGTGAAAATAAGTATGTTTGACCACTGACTTTGTGTTTCACCACTGTTCATATTATTTGTTCAATGTTCACCAGTTGCAGATTACATTTTGTATTCAGTTTAGCTGCCTATTGACTTTATCATGGCATTAGAGATTACATTTTGTATTCAGTTTAGCTGCCTATTGGCTTTATCGTGGCGTTAGACATTGCAGTTGAGACATTGGAGATGAGCTGTGTTTTTCCACATGGTAAACTAAGCTTGTGTTTTTCGTATTTTCTCTTACCGAACACGATAGCATGATAAGAAAGCGCATATTTTGTGTTTTTCTTTAGTGCAGAAAACAGTTTGACCTTGAGGGGGATGTCTCAAAACAATGGCCAGCTTTCAACACATTCCTGTCAAGGTTTAAGCATTTTTTTATAATTCCCATCTGAGAGGGAAGGGCCTTTCAGAAGGCTTTTTCCCATGATTATTTAACCTATAAAATGTGTCCCTGGGCAGCAGCGAGGGGAATTTTCCAAGACTTCAGTCAGGATTGGACGTCAAATGCCTGACACAGACACTTGTCCTGTGACGGTGGAAAACTCTTTCTCGCAGTTGAACAGGGGTCATCAATTTGCTGGCATGAGAAAGATGAAGAGCATTGACAGGTCCTAAGGTGATGAATTTTGACTTTATTCTTTGCTTTGCAATTATGCTATAATATAATCATATATATTTGCTGTGTACATTGCAGTTGATAATTACTTTGATATATTTTCCTTTCATTGCTGTGACTATTTTTAAACGTGTGCTCCTTTCTCAGGAACCTCGTGGTGAAGTAATAATAAATGTCTTCTTTAAACTAAGAAGTGCATTCCAGAGATTTTTATCAGCCCATTCATTAGTGAAAGCAAAATACCCATTTAATAGATTTCTTAATGAAATTAGCATTCATAAGGTATTACAGTGTGGCATAAAGAGGTTCAATTTTACAGATGTCTGGATGGTTAACCTACAGATCTTTCATGGATTCACAAACGTACAGAGGATTCATCAGTCCAATTAAACAAATGATGATAAAAGCACATCTTTGGACTAGGGAGCGTTTTCTCTTAACATGCATTGTGGGTTTGTAGCAAATCTAACAGCAGATGTGTGAATGCATTGCACTCTGTTTGGTTGGCCATCAGAGGAAAAGTTATGCTGCAGCTGTCATTATTCAACACAGTGCATTGAATTCTGTGTTGGTAAAAATATAAATGGAGAGGTCTTACGCAGGATGGATAACCTACCCTGACTTCCTGTTGCAGGACCAAATCCAAGGGACCCTGACAGCAATAAAGTAAATAAAGAATAATTAATACAGGATTTTTGAATCCTAGACAAAACCCTGGAAAAATTAACAAAAATGCATTGAGTGCACTATGGCTGGGCTTGACCAATGGCCACACATAATGGTTGACCACTTGCACCTTTTTGGGTGCAGAGCCTATCCGCAGTCCAGTCACAGCCAACAACCCACACTGGTCTTGCAAAGTAGGGGTTGGCTGGTTTGTGTCCATCCCCTGCTGCGCACAGAAGGCCTTGAACACCGGGATTTGGCCACATGCTATGGTTTGAGCATAGGCTGTGGCCACATACAGAACACTACTGTTACATATGGCTGAAGTCTATGTTCATAGAGGTTTGACTTCATGTGAAGAGTTGCCAAGCTTTGCTGCCCATCTCTGCAATGCACAACCAAAGGCCTGGCACAACAGGGTTTGACTGCCTGTGGGGGGCTAGGAGTAGGGCCCTTGGCCAGTCCCTGTGGCCAACCCACACTGTACACAGCCAATTGATAACATTATTGGTCTTTAATTAATGATGATAAAATGGTAAACAGAACTTTGAACAATGATAGGAACGTTGTACTCTGGTACATTGATCAATATAAAGAATAGGCATATTGTTAATTATTTGACACAGGATGTTATGAAACCATGCATGCAACAGAATACACCATGAATGTCATTCATGACCATCTTTGAGGTTGAAAGGAGAAGGAGTGGATTGACTATAATGAATATCGGAACATCGGTACTTGAAGACTGACAAGCCTGCCACCCCTGTCTTTTGTCTTCCTCATAAAGTTCATAAACACCTGGCAAACTCCACCAGGGACAGGGAAAGGGTCATCATTTGCAGGTATCATGGACAGTGCGGCAACATACCTTAATCAGTTCTTGTTAGCGAGCACACTGAATCTCACATCATACTGTTGTGATGCACTGATTTAAAAAAAAAATCTTTTATTCAATGGAATGACCCTTCCTTTTGATCATATTAGATGTCACATTCCTATACGCATGCATTGCTCATGAGCAGGGTATAGCGGCATGCAAATACTTTTTCAGGAGCAGACCACTACATCTACATAATCTTACCAACATGTTGTTGGAAACAATTAGATTCTCCTTAAATAACAACATAGTTTTGGAAGATCAATACCTCGGGTACACATAAGGGATTTCAATGGCTACCTGCTTTGTCCCCAGCTATGAATATTTATTTGTTAATCAATGATCTTTGTAACTGGGAGGGGCAAAGGGAGAGAACTGAGACGTTATTAAAAATGTGGGCACTAAAAATTAGAAACTGGCATAAATTAGCCACTTCAGTAATCAATAAGACCCTCTAGATATTCATGTGAGATTCACTGGAGGTAGACTTTCTAGTTAAAAATGTGAAAGTGAACGTTAATAAGTTCCAAACTATCTTATACGAAAGACAGAAAGAGAACAACAGTGTTCTGGTTGCCTGTAGGCTGGTCCCGGTGAATCTAACATGGAGCAGACCATATGGTGAAATAATTAGAGCCAAAAGGAATTGTAGCACACAGATTTCTAGTCTACCGGAGGAACAAAATGTGATACAAATTCTTTCAGAGAAGATATCCATACAGAGCCCTAAAACAGGCTAATGAAAAGAATGAGGACAAAAGCAGAGATATGTTACTGTTTAGACAAGGAAGGGAATAAGAAAAATATACCAACACTGTAGAATTCATCACTATAGACAGCAGTGGGTCACAAGATATGCACAAAATCATGACAAAAGTTTGGAACTTTCTGAAAGATGATAATACATTTGAGAATGAGTCAAACAGATATGTATCAGTCAAATATAGAGAATTCAAAGATTTGCCCATTTTGGGTAGCTTTGTTCCAAATAAGGTAGGACCGGGCCTGGCAGTTTGGGATGGACTGTTCCTATTGGAATAGGGTTGAGGCAAATTTGCATATGGCTGGTTCCAAACTGACGTGGTATGGTGGTCAAAAGAACGATGGGTTGAAATGCTACTGGAGAAATTGCCAGTGGTTATAATTACTGCAAGCGTTCCTCCAATCACATTCTGTGCGTTTGATACAATTGAAGTAATTGCAGATTTACTGTA
The DNA here is from genome assembly GCF_031143425.1 of Pleurodeles waltl. Lineage (NCBI taxonomy): Eukaryota > Metazoa > Chordata > Amphibia > Caudata > Salamandridae > Pleurodeles > Pleurodeles waltl. The sequence continues at coordinate 991,080,946 of NC_090445.1, read as the reverse complement.
AGAAATTCCTAGTCATACATATTGTATGAGGGAATATTAGTATCTTGGTTGAATTATACAATATCTAAATGTGATCAATTATACGAGTTACTAACTTAGACACGTAGGCACAGTTGGTTGTTTATGTCAATGTTAGTCTACTATATATGTTTGTGGTACTTAACAAACAGTGTTTGCTAGAAAAAGGTGAGTATTATAATGTATCATGAGTAAAGCACTCTATTGCACATTTCCCAGGACTGTGGGCAATTTGTTCATTCTTGGAGTCTGATGAATATAAATGGGTCAGCATCAGCATATAGATTGGTAGAGCAGCTCCTAATATAAAAAAAATATAATTCACCCTTTAGAAATTATAAGAAAAATGTACAAAATAAGTGAAAAAGAAGAGGGGAACAAAAAAAATGGGCTGCTGTAATCTTTCTTTTGTGTTTACTGTGGCCCCAAAGAAAGGAGTCGAGGAACACAGCATCAAAAAGGGAAGTGGAGAGAATCAAAGATAAGTAGTAATAAGGTAGTAGGAGGGCAAGGGAGGAAAGGAAAATGGTGGTGGAATGGAGAGGGCTCGACTTCCTTCAAGGGTGAGAATGAACCCAAGAGAAGATAAGAAAAAGATACCAACACTGTAGAATTCATCACTACATACAGCACTGGATTACATGATATGCACAACATCCTGACCAAAGTTTGGAACTTTCTAAAGGTGATAATGCATTTGAGAACGAGTCAAACAGATCTGTATCTGTCAAATATAGAGAATCCAAAGATTTTCCAATCTTGGGTAGCTTTGTTCCGAATAAGGTAGGACCTGGCCTGGCAATTTGGGATGGACTGTTCCTATTGGAATAGTGGTGAGGCTATTTTGTATATGGGTGGTTCCAAACTGACGTGGTATGGTGGTCAAAAGAACAGTAGTTTGAAATGCTACTCGAGCGAGTGCCAGTGGTTAGACTTACTGCAAGCGTTCCTCCAATCCCATTCTGTGCGTTTGATGCAACTGAAGAAATTTCTGATTTACTGTACGAAATTCCTATTCATACATATTGTATGAGGAAATATTAGAATCTTGGTTGAATTATACAATATCTAAATGTGATCAATTACAAGAGTTACTAACTTAGACACATAGCCACAGTCGGTTGTCTATGTCAATGTTAGTCTATTATATATGTTTGTGGTACTTAACAAACAGTGTTTGCTAGAAAAAGGTGAGTATTGTAATGTATCATGAGTAAAGCACTCTATTGCTCATTTCCCTGGACTGTGGGCAATTTGTTCATTCTTGGAGTCTGCTGAATATCAATGGGTCAGCATCAGCATATAGATTGGTAGTGCAGCTCCTAATATAAAACAAAATCCAATTCACCCTTTAGAAATTATAAGAATAATGTAAAAAAAGAAGTGAAAAAGAAGAGGGGAACAAAAAAATGGGCTGCTGTAATTTTTCTTTTGTGTTTACTGTGGCCCTAAAGAAAGGAGTCAAGCAACACAGCATTAAAAAGAGAAGTGGAGAGAATCAAAGATAAGTAGATAAAAGGTAGTAGGGGGGAGGAAGGAAAGGAAAATGGTGGTGGAATGGAGAGGGCTCGACTTCCTTCAAGGATGGGAGAGAACCCAAGAGAATCTAAGAAGGAAGGATTTTCAAGGTGGAGTCTTCACCTAAAAATACATTTTATGTGGGAGGAACAGGATGTAAGGTTTAAAGAGGACCTTCATTAAAAGAGGAGGAAGAGGTGGAACATAATAAAGAAATCATTGGAGGTTAAAGAGTGGAACCCTACTTTAAAAAGAGGTGCTGTGGTTCAACAATCAAGAAGATACAGTGAGGCAGATTTAAGAAAAGTGGTGCTACACCCTGTACAGCAGCACTTTCTTGCGCCTTTTGGCACCCCACTAATGCCACCATGTGTGTGCTGTATTAAAAAATACGGCGCATCATAGCGCAGGGTAGGGAGCAATAGGGTCAGCATTTTTTACGCTATTGATATACCGTTCAGGGTTAGCACCAAAAGTTTGGCACTAACCCTGAACAGTACATAGGGGCCCATTCTAATCAATGGTGTGCCCCCTTTTAACGCCTGCTTTTAGCAGGCATTGAAAATGCCGAAAAAAATGGTGCAAAGAAATCTTATAGATTTTACATTATTTCCAGCCCCCCTAATGTGGGAATGCCTCCCCATGCACACATTATGCCTGGCACAGCCATAATATGGTGCAAGGGGTTACAGAGTGGTGCAATGCATGCGTTGCGCCACCTTGTAAATATGGCACCGCGTTTTTGCCATAATATCGCCACATTAGCATAAAAAAAATGACGCTAATGTGGCGATATATGGCGTAAGGGGCTCTTAAATCTACCACAATGTTTCACCCAGCTGCAGCTTCACCAGTTTGGTTTCATCAGCCTGGTGAAAACCAGTCTAGTTAAAATACATTGTCAAAATTGGTTTGTTATAACAGTGTCATTAGAATGAGCTTATTCGGTTTATTTGTCACTGCAAACACATACAACCAAAATATCTACATTCATGCCAAGTTTGGTAACAATCTGTTCAGCTGTTTTTCTATAGTGAGGAGCAAAGAATATTATGGTAATTAAAATGGGAAATATCATTTTCAGACAGTACAACCAAAAAGGATTAGTAAAAGAATAGGCTGTATTCTATGATGACATTGCAGGTAATAAGAAATGAAAAGCATAATGTTTGAAATTATAGGGTTTATTTTGGATTAGTGGAAATAGAGATAGTATTGATATTTAGGGCCTGATGATGAGTTTGGCGCTCTGTGGACAGCCATGACAGCATTGCCGGTCCAATCACCGTCTGGTTGGGGATCAGACTGCTGGCAGCACGGACTGTCGCGTTTATGAGGCAGCATAAAAAGGCCGATGGAGACAGTGTTTCCGCCAGACACATTATGAGGTTGCACATCGCCAATGTGACCGTGGCGGTCCAACCACCATGTATTAGCAGGCAGAAAGGGGAAGTATAAGGGGAGACACTCAATCACTTTGCACATGCCCCTTAAACAACATTTGCCCAGGAACTGACCTTTTAGGTATTTCAGGGCAAACAGTACTAGACTGAAGTGACATGCCAATCTGCACAATGTAGAAGTGCAAGTCACAAAGCAAAAACAACTCCACCTGCATGAGACATACATCTAGATGAAGTAGCTGCCAGGTACAAAGAGCTAAATGAACACATGCACAGTCAAACGTAAGCAAAGGTAGCACAATTGAATGCACTCCATGTCTGCACAAACAAAGCTCAAGCTGCCACACATTGGATGAATCCATAATCCATATCAGGGGAACACCATACATTCTCACATTGGACAACACAAGATGAAATACTTACCTTACCAAACAGAACACAATGCCACCACAATTGCATCCCACATATCCATACATTCAACATATACCTTTGTCTTGGGGAACACCAGCACTGCCCACAAAGTCAGATACTGCAAAAAACTGTGAATGGATCAGCAAGCAGGCTGAAACACACACAGCTGTAGGCAGACAACACAAGTTACTCAGGAACAACATTAAGATAGAAAAGGAGCTGCAGTACCAATGTTTACCCAGAAACACACCTATTTAGGTTTATTTATAACCAAACTTGAAAAGTCCAAGGCCCTTGGCCAGTGCATACAGAATTGTCCAGGCACATCATTGTACTGTCACATGACTCCTAACTGCCAGGGAGCTGCCACAGGAAGGGGAATCAAGTGGGCAGGCAGGGATCTCAGGGAGCATCCTTGACGGTGTCAGATTTGGGATCGATTGGTTTGGGAGGAGCGGACTGCATCTTAGGAAGGGGTGGGCTTCTTCTTGAGGGGAAGGGTATGGGTGATTGTAGGGCGGCAGATGTGACAGGGGAGGACTTTGAGATGGAATGGATGGGTTGGGAGGTGGGTGGAGGTTCTTGGGTCGGGACTGGGTGGAGGTAACAGGGGAAAGGGCAATGTCAAACAAAAAAACTTTATTGGGAACATGGGGATGGTCAGAGGTGGGTGTGGGTTTAGAGGTTGAGGTAGTGGTTGTCTGCTGTATCAGTGTGGATGTCTTGGGTGCGTGTGTGTGGTATGTTTATGTGTGAGTGGTGTCTGTTGCATGTGTGAGTGTGGGTGTTTGTGTGTCTTGGGAGGCTGGAAGGTAGAGGTTCTGGGTGATGTGGGAGTGGTGGATTTGTGTGTGTCTCTTGTTGTGGTGTCTGCAGGTATGCAAGTAGTGGTGGATGACTGTGTGTCTGTTGGGGTGGTATCTGCTGGTGTTCTTGATGTGGTGGATGTCTGTGTGTCTATTGGGGTGGTGTCTGATGGAATGCTGGATGTGGTGGATGTATGTATGTCTGTTGGGGTGGTGTCTGCGGGTATGCTGGATGTGGCTGATGTCTGTGAGTCCCGTTGGGGTGGTACCTGCAGGTATGGTGGGTGTGGTGGGTGTGTCATTGACTATTGTGGTGGTGCCTGTGGGCATGCTTGATGTGGTGTGTGGGACAGTGGAGGTAGTGGGGTTACCTGGGGAAGTGGTGGCTAATGTTGTGTGTGTGGGTGTCTTTTGAGTGCTTACATGCCAGTGTGTTTTGTGGTGTTTGTGTGTGCTGCTCTTGTGTGTGGGATTGGGTGCTTGTGGATTTGTGTGTGTGCTTGGGACAGGTAAGGGAATGGGGGTTTTCAATTGGGAAGAGGGAGTTGGAGGGGGGACGGAAGGTCAGGGAGGTGACTGGCTACCATCAGTGTGGAGGCCAGAGCCTGAAAAAATCCCTGTAGGCCAGACATTGCATAATAAAATGCCTTCCAGGAATGCATTTATCTGCTGCAGTTGGGTGGACATCCCCTGGATGGCATTCCTGATGGCTGTCTGACCCACAGAGATACTCCTCAGGAGGTCAATAGCTTCTTCACTGAGGGCAGCAGGGGTAACAGGGGTGGGGGCATAGGTGCCTGTGGTAAAGGAGACGCCCACTTCTTGGGTGAGCTGGCACATCCAACTGGGTCAGGAGCAATAGGAAGGGTTGCACCAGAACTGGGGGTGGTGGACAGTGATGGCACAGGGGTATGTCCTGACGTGTCCGCCACCACAACGGAGTGGCAACTGGAGGAGAATCCGATGAGGATGAAGATCCAGTCCCCCCATGGCACTCCCCTCACCCTCCGGGCCACTGGGTCGCTCTGTGGTGGTGATGTCTTGACATGCAGCGCCATGGTAAGATGTTTCCCCACTCGGCTGTGCCCTTTCTCCTTCAGCTCCCTGGGCTGATGCTGCAAAATCAAAGAGAAATAGGGTCATCAGATGTCCATGATCACACTTGAACAACAGTTGTGATTAGCAAATATTACCATGACGTCAAGTAGGTCCCAGCAAAAAACTCCTTCTAAGATGCCCATACGTTTACCGTACCATATGCAAGCATTCCATCTGAACTGTCAACAGTTGCCCACAGAAAAATCAGGATCTCAAACAACTACAATTGAATGGCTGAAGTTGTGCAATCACAGTAACTAGTGAACAAGTAGGAGACCTCATCACCTTCAATGCTTTGCTTCTTGGAGTATACATCACTTACCTATTGTCATACAATAGTAGGCCAATACCAACTCCATTCCCACAGATCCCACACAAGGCCATGCACACATCTATGTGTCACATACACAATAACACAGCAATAAGAACTGATGTTCCCAGAACATGCTATGTTGGTGACAACAGCACAATAGCCTGGAGGAGGTGACATGGAAATACTTATGTCATACTGGAAACAGTTCCGCAAGATACACTTCGCCAAGTGGTATTTGTCCAAATGGAATCAATGAGGTAGTACTAATGTTGCTCAGATATGCCACACATTTGGCATGGAATGTAAACTGTAGACAAAACGTGCAAAATGTCAGGAAGGGATGGCTCTAAAATCCACAACTCAATGAATCAGTAAGTCCCAGGGAAATCACCACTAATATCTGGCACTCCTTACAAAAAATGGAATACTCTAAGTGCGTCATTAGTCGCTTGGATGTTGGAAAGGGCCAGAGATTTGCAAGTACTTGTAGAAGGCCATCAACATGTTGCCCAAGTGGAAGCTACATCATTGTCTCCATTTTGGTCATGCAAACCCAGATGTCTGTGGAGAAATGCTTGTACCCAAACACATGTGTTTCCAACATAACTGGAAGTCACTCCATGATGCATGGCAACAGTCAGGTTACAAACTGTCCCCATTTCACATCTGCAAAGCACTTTGATACATGATTCTACAGGAATTCCACGGAAATGCACATTGTGGGTAAAAATCTCTAGGTTCACCCGTCATGTCCCTCATTGCTACTGTAGTTGTACATGCCAAATGACATGCTATGATGGGTGACAGATTACGTGTCAGCCAAAAATCAATGGTGATACACTGCTGTCTGTTCTCAATAAGACCCTCTAGATATTCATGTGAGATTCACTGGAGGTAGACTTTCTAGTTAAAAATGTGAAAGTGAACGTTAATAAGCTCCAAACTATCTTATATGAAAGACAGAAGGAGAACAACAGTGTTCTGGTTGCCTGTAGGCTGCTCCCAGTGAATCTAACATGGAGCAGACCATATGGTGAAATAATTAGAGCCAAAAGGAATTGTAGCACTCAGATTTCTAGTCTACCGGAGGAACAGAATGTGACACAAATTCTTTCAGAGAAGCTATCCATACAGAGCCCTAAAACAGGCTAATGAAAAGAATTAGGACAAAAGCAGAGATATGTTACTGTTTAGACAAGGAAGGTAATAAGAAAAATATACCAACACTGTAGAATTCATCACTACAGACAGCAGTGGGTCACAAGATATGCACAAAATCCTGACAAAAGTTTGGAACTTTCTGAAAGATGATAATTCATTTGAGAATGAGTCAAACAGATATGTATCAGTCAAATATAGAGAATTCAAAGATTTGCCCATTTTGGGTAGCTTTGTTCCAAATAAGGTAGGACCGGGCCTGGCAGTTTGGGATGGACTGTTCCTATTGGAATAGGGTTGAGGCTAATTTGCATATGGCTGGTTCCAAACTGACATGGTATGGTGGTCAAAAGAACGATGGGTTGAAATGCTACTGGAGCAATTGCCAAGGGTTATACTTACTGCAAGCGTTCCTCCAATCACATTCTGTGCGTTTGATACAATTGAAGTAATTGCAGATTTACTGTAAGAAATTCCTAGTCATACATATTGTATGAGGGAATATTAGTGTCTTGGCTGAATTATACAATATCTAAATGTGATCAATTATACGAGTTACTAACTTAGACACGTAGGCACAGTTGGTTGTTTATGTCAATGTTAGTCTACTATATATGTTTGTGGTACTTAACAAACAGTGTTTGCTAGAAAAAGGTGAGTATTATAATGTATCATGAGTAAAGCACTCTATTGCACATTTCCCTGGACTGTGGGCAATTTGTTCATTCTTGGAGTCTGATGAATATAAATGGGTCAGCATCAGCATATAGATTGGTAGAGCAGCTCCTAATATAAAAAAATATATAATTCACCCTTTAGAAATTATAAGAATAATGTACAAAATAAGTGAAAAAGAAGAGGGGAACAAAAAAATGGGCTGCTGTAATCTTTCTTTTGTGTTTACTGTGGCCCCAAAGAAAGGAGTCGAGGAACACAGCATCAAAAAGGGAAGTGGAGAGAATCAAAGATAAGTAGTTATAAGGTAGTAGGAGGGGAAGGGAGGAAAGGAAAATGGTGGTGGAATGGAGAGGGCTCGACTTCCTTCAAGGGTGGGAGCGAACCCAAGGGAAGATAAGAAAAAGATACCAACACTGTAGAGTTCATCACTACATACAGCACTGGATTACATGATATGCACAACATACTGACCAAAGTTTGGAACTTTCTAAAGGTGATAATGCATTTGAGAATGAGTCAAACAGATCTGTATCAGTCAAATATAGAGAATCCAAAGATTTTCCCATATTGGGTAGCTTTATTCCGAATATGGTAGGACCTGGCCTGGCAATTTGGGATGGACTGTTCCTATTGGAATAGTGTTGAGGCTATTTTGTATATGGGTGGTTCCAAACTGACGTGGTATGGTGGTCAAAAGAACAGTAGTTTGAAATGCTACTCGAGCAAGTGCCAGTGGTTAGACTTACTGCAAGCTTTCCTCCAATCACATTCTGTGCGTTTGATGCAACTTAAGTAATTGCAGATTTACTGTACGAAATTCCTATTCATACATATTGTATGAGGGAATATTAGAGTCTTGGTTGAATTATACAATATCTAAATGTGATCAATTACAAGAGTTACTAACTTAGACACATAGGCACAGTCGGTTGTCTATGTCAATGTTAGTCCATTATATATGTTTGTGGTACTTAACAAACAGTGTTTGCTAGAAAAAGGTGAGTATTGTAATGTATCATGAGTAAAGCACTCTATTGCTCATTTCCGTGGATTGTGGGCAATTTGTTCATTCTTGCAGTCTACTGAATATCAATGGGTCAGCATCAGCATATAGATTGGTAGTGCAGCTCCTAATATAAAACAAAATCCAATTCACCCTTTAGAAATTATAAGAATAATGTAAAAAAAGAAGTGAAAAAGAAGAGGGGAACAAAAAAATGGGCTGCTGTAATTTTTCTTTTGTGTTTACTGTGGCCCTAAAGAAAGGAGTCAAGCAACACAGCATTAAAAAGAGAAGTGGAGAGAATCAAAGATAAGTAGATAAAAGGTAGTTGGGCGGGAGGAAGGAAAGGAAAATGGTGGTGGAATGGAGAGGGCTCGACTTCCTTCAAGGGTGGGAGAGAACCCAAGAGAATCTAAGAAGGAAGGATTTTCAAGGTGGAGTCTTCACCTAAAAATACATTTTATGTGGGAGGAACAGGATGTAAGGTTTAAAGAGGACCTTCATTAAAAGAGGAGGAAGAGGTGGAACATAATAAAGAAATCATTGGAGGTTAAAGAGTGGAACCCTACTTTAAAAAGAGGTGGTGTGGTTCAACAATCAGGAAGATACAGTGAGGCAGATTGAAGAAAAGTGGTGTCACACCCTGTACAGCAACACTTTCTTGCGCCTTTTGGCGCCCCACTAATGCCACCATGTGTGTGCTGTATTAAAAAGTACGGCTCATCATAGCGCAGGGTAGGGAGCAATAGGGTCAGCATTATTTACGCTATTGAGATACTGTTCAGGGTTAGCACTAAAAGTTTGGCACTAACGCTGAACAGTACATAGGGGCCCATTCTAATCAATGGTGTGCCCCCTTTTAACGCCTGCTTTTAGCAGGCATTGAAAATGCCAAAAAAAATGGTGCAAAGAAATCTTATAGATTTTACATTGTTTTCAGCCCCCCTAATGTGGGAATGCCCCCCATGCACACATTATGCCTGGCACAGCCATAATATGGTGCAAGGGGTTACAGAGTGGTGCAATGCATGCGGTGCGCCACCTTGTAAATATGGCACAGCGTTTTTGCCATAATATCGCCACATTAGCATAAAAAAATGACGCTAATATGGCGATATATGGCGTAAGGGGCTCTTAAATCTACCACAATGTTTCACCCAGCTGCAGCTTCACCAGTTTGGTTTCATCAGCCTGGTGAAAACCAGTCTTGTTAAAATACATTGTCAAAATTGGTTTGTTATAACAGTGTCATTAGAATGAGCTTATTCGGTTTATTTGTCACTGCAAACACATACAACCAAAATATCTACATTCATGCCAAGTTTGGTAACAATCTGTTCAGCTGTTTTTCTATAGTGAGGAGCAAAGAACATTATGGTAATTAAAATGGGAAATATCATTTTCAGACAGTACAACCAAAAAGGATTAGTAAAAGAATAGGCTATATTCTATGATGACATTGCAGGTAATAAGAAATGAAAAGCATAATGTTTGAAATTATAGGGTTTATTTTGGAATAGTGGAAATAGAGATAGTATTGATATTTAGGGCCTGATGATGAGTTTGGTGCTCTGTGGACAGCCATGACAGCATTGCCGGTCCAATCACTGTCTGGTTTATGATCAGACTGCTGGCAGCACAGACTGTCGCGTTTATGAGGCAGCACAAAAAGGCCGATGGAGACAGTGTTTCCGCCAGACACATTATGAGGTTGCACATCGCCAATGTGACTGTGGCGGTCCAACCACCATGTATTAGCAGGCAGAAAGGGGAAGTATAAGGGGAGACACTCAATCACTTTGCACATGCCCCTTAAACAACATTTGCCCAGGAACTGGCCTTTTAGGTATCTCAGGGCAAACAGTACTAGACTGAAGTGACATGCCAATCTGCACAATGTGGAAGTGCAAGTCACAAAGCAAAAACAACTCCACCTGCATGAGACATACATCTAGATGAAGTAGCTGCAAGGTACAAAGAGCTAAATGAACACATGCACAGTCAAACGTAAGCAAAGGTAGCACAATTGAATGCACTCCATGTCTGCACAAACAAAGCTCAAGCTGCCACACATTGGATGAATCCATAATCCATATCAGGGGAACACCATACATTCTCACATTGGACAACACAAGATGAAATACTTACCTTACCAAACAGAACACAATGCCACCACAATTGCATCCCACATATCCATACATTCAACATATACCTTTTTCTTGGGGAACATCAGCACTGCCCACAAAGTCAGATACTGCAAAAAACTGTGAATGGATCAGCAAGCAGGCTGAAACACACACAGCTGTAGGCAGACAACACAAGTTACTCAGGAACAACATTAAGGTAGAAAAGGAGCTGCAGTACCAATGTTTACCCAGAAACACACCTATTTAGGTTTATTTATAACCAAACTTGAAAAGTCCAAGGCCCTTGGCCAGTGCATACAGAATTGTCCAGGCACATCATTGTACTGTCACATGACTCCTAACTGTAAGGGAGCTGCCACAGGAAGGGGCATCAAGTGGGCAGGCAGGGATCTCAGGGAGCATCCTTGACGGTGCCAGATTTGGGATGGATGGGTTTGGGAGGAGCGGACTGCATCTTAGGAGGGGTGGGCTCCTTCTTGAGGGGAAGGGTATTGGTGATTGTAGGGCGGCAGATGTGACAGGGGAGGACTTTGAGGTGGAATGGATGGGTTGGGAGGTGGGTGGAGGTTCTTGGGTCGGGACTGGGTGGAGGTAACAGGGGAAAGGGCAATGTCAAACAAAAAAACTTTATTGGGAACATGGGGATGGTCAGAGGTGGGTGTGGGTTTGGAGGTCGAGGTAGTGGTTGTCTGCTGTATCAGTGTGGATGTCTTGGGTGCGTGTGTGTGGTATGTTTATGTGTGAGTGGTGTCTGTTGCATGTGTGAGTGTGGGTGTTTGTGTGTCTTGGGAGGCTGGAAGGTAGAGGTTCTGGGTGATGTGGGAGTGGTGGATGTGTTTGTGTCTCTTGTTGTGGTGTCTGCAGGTATGCAAGTAGTGGTGGATGACTGTGTGTCTGTTGGGGTAGTATCTGCTGGTGTTCTTGATGTGGTGGATGTCTGTGTGCCTATTGGAGTGGTGTCTGAGGGAATGCTGGATGTGGTGGATGTATGTATGTCTGTTGGGGTGGTGTCTGCGGGTATGCTGGATGTGGCTGATGTCTGTGAGTCCCGTTGGGGTGGTACCTGCAGGTATGGTGGGTGTGGTGGGTGTATCATTGACTGTTGTGGTGGTGCCTGTGGGTATGCTTGATGTGGTGTGTGGGACAGTGGAGGTAGTGGGGTTACCTGGGAAAGTGGTGGCTAATGTTGTGTGTGTGGGTGTCTTATGAGTGCTTACATGCCAGTGTGTTTTGTGGTGTTTGTGTGTGCTGCTCTTGTGTGTGGGGGTGGGAGCTTGTGGATTCGTGTGTGTGCTTGGGACAGGTAAGGGAATGGGGGTTTTCAATTGGGAAGAGGGAGTTGGAGGGGGGACGGAAGGTCAGGGGGGTGACTGGCTACCATCAGTGTGGAGGCCAGAGCCTGAAAAAATCCCTGTAGGCAAGACACTGCATAATAAAATGCCTTCCAGAAATGCATTTATCTGCTGCAGTTGGGTGGACATCCCCTGGATGGCATTCCTGATGGCTGTCCTACCCACAGAGATACTCCTCAGGAGGTCAATAGCTTCTTCACTGAGGGCAGCAGGGGTTACAGGGGTGGGGGCTTAGGTGTCTGTGGTAAAGGAGACGCCCACCCTCTTGGGTGAGCTGGCACATCCAACTGGGTCAGGAGCAATAGGAAGGGTGGCACCAGAACTGGGGGTGGTGGACAGTGATGGCACAGGGGTATATCCTGATGTGTCCGCCACCACTACGGAGTGGCCACTGGAGGAGAATCCGATGAGGATGAAGATCCAGTCCCCCCATGGCACTCCCCTCACGCTCCGGGCCACTGGGTCCCTCTGTGGTGGTGATGTCTTGACATGCAGTGCCATGGTAAGATGTTTCCCCACTCGGCTGTGCCCTGTCTCCTTCAGTTCCCTGGGCTGATGCTGCAAAATCAAAGAGAAATAGGGTCATCAAATTTCCATGATCACACTTGAACAACAGTTGTGATTAGCAAACACTACTATGATGTCAAGTAGGTCCCAGCAAAAAACTCCTTCTAAGATGCCCATACGTTTACCGTACCATATGCAAACATTCCATCTGAACTGTCAACAGTTGCCCACAGGAAAATCTGGATCTCAAACAACTACAATTGAATGGCTGCAGTTGTGCAATCACAGTAACCATTGAACAAGTAGGAGACCTCATCACCTTCAATGCTTTGCTTCTTGGAGCATACATCACTTACCTATTGTCATACAATAGTAGGCCAATACCAACTCCATTCCCACAGATCCCACACAAGGCCATGCACACATTTATGTGTCACATACACAATGACACAGCAATAAGAACTGATGTTCCCAGAACATGCTATGTTGGTGACAACAGTACAATAGCCTGGAGGAGGTGACATGGAAATACTTATGTCATACTGGAAACAGTTCCGCAAGATTCACTTCGCCAAGTGGTATTTGTTCAAATGGAATCAATGAGGTAGTACTAATGTTGCTCAGATATGCCACACATTTGGCATGGAATGTAAACTGTAGACAAAACGTGCAAAATGTCAAGGAGGGATGGCTCTAAAATCCACAACTCAATGAATCAGTAAGTCCCAGGGAAATCACCACTAATGTCTGGCACTCCTTACAAAAAATGGAATACTCTAAGTGCGTCATTAGTCCCTTGGATGTTGGAAAGGGCCAGAGATTTGCAAGTACTTGTAGAAGGCCATCAACATGTTGCCAAAGTGGAAGCTACATCATTGTCTCCATTTTGGTCATGCAAACCCAGATGTCTGTGGAGAAATGCTTGTACCCAAACACATGTGTTTCCAACATAACTGGAAGTCACTCCATGATGCATGCCAACAGTCAGGTTACAAACTGTCCCCATTTCACATGTGCAAAGCACTTTGATACATGATTCTACATGAATTGCATGGAAATGCACATTGTGGGTAAAAATCTCTAGGTTCACCCGTCATGTCCCTCATTGCTACTGTAGTTGTACATGCCAAATGACATGCTATGATGGGTGACAGATTACGTGTCAGCCAAAAATCAATGGTGATACACTGCTGTCTGTGGCATAACATGAAATGTACACCCATTGTACATGTCCTATTTCACACACAGGTTTGTATGCACATATATGTGAGGGAATACAGAAATTATCCCCTGAACACAGGTAGACCAGACATGAAACAGTATCTTACAAATGTTTTTCTAAAGAGAAAGGAGCACATGCTGACATGTAGGCACAAGGAATGTTGGCAACAGTGATGGCACATACATCATGTCAATGTACATTCCCCACTTACCAAGAGAAAGTAGTGATCTATAGCTGCAACCCTCAAATAATGTATGCACTGTCACATGTATGATAGCCATCTTCACATTACAGACAGTAGTGAGGCACCAGCACCATACATACACTGAAGACAAGTAGCCTCTGGGTGGCAGAGGCCAATATACTAATTCTACCAGACACATGGCTGAGGACAGTGATCCATCACTACTTTTCTTTTGGCCTGTAACACTGAGGAGTAGTGGTCTGTTGCATGGATATTACACCCACTACAACAACTAACACTACTCGTTTGATCACTGTACACAACCATATGTTGTCCCTTGAGAGCAAATTGTTAATTGTTTGTGAATCGAACACAGGTGTGTCCTAGGTCCATGGGCCAATAGGCAAGGCACAACAGTATGCCACATGGCATGCCTACACAATCACTCATCTACTGTATGGTCATCCATAATCATCATGGGGAGCTGTCAGAACTTAACACATTAACTTGGCAATGTGGCAGGCAGGAATATGCCCTATACTCACCCCTTGAGTTTGCTGTACTGTCCTCAAACGCCCATCAAGGTCTGGTAGGCCACCGCCAGAATACAGGCCATTAGGGGGGTCATGGTATGGCAGGCACCCTCCCCACCTGGGAAGGCATCCCTAGCTCAACCTCAGCAATCTTCTGGGCCCAGCATCTCAGGTCCTCCCACCTCTTGTGACAGTGGGCACTCTGCTGGTTTTAGACCCCCAGGGTCCACAGCTTCTTGGCAAAGGCTCTCCATAGGTCCTTTTTCTGATAGGCATTGACCTGCATGGATGAAAAAGACAAATTAAGAGATTACAATCACAATTTTTGTCACAAATGGTTGAGTCACATCCATGTCACAAACAACAAGCTAGAACATTTCAAATTGTTAACACTCCACAAGGGTGAACACACAAGCCCATAAGTACAGGGACATGACTACAGACATATGTTTTTGCATCAGCAGACTAATCCACCACCCTGCACATTTCCCTACAATGACTACGAGAGCTTAGTGACATCAGGTAGCACCTACTCCAACAACCTGTACTGTGATGTGAGCCACAATGAAACATTACACACCTATGTGGCGTCTGAAGGGTAAAATCCATAGGCCTGAATGGACCAACCCACACACTCTGTGAGATTGACTCACTGCATACAGTCCCTACAGGCAACTGCCATAGTACGAAGTTCATCATTACAACTTGAGTAACAATTAAGAGGCTGGCATAGTGGATACTGAACGTGTCTTCCTTGTCCATTTGTGGACATGTGGGATAACAAATTCAGACTTATGTCACTTCAGGGTGTGGGTTCTGTGGTATGTACTTGTACCATATAAAAGTCCTTTGAACATCTGTGTATATACTACAGAGATGGCATCCAACATTCAAAGGCATGCATTGTACAGTTTCTGCTATGTGCCCAAGCTACTGAGTCACATATCATGGCCTTCCAGGAATCAATACACTGTTTGCTCTGTGGGACTGTCATTTATACAATAAGCTTGTACAGGACAAATGTGACCTGTGTGAAGGTGACAACAGACCTGTGGGAGTAAGGGGCCTTTCATGAGTCTAAGACACACATAGACAATGATGCAAAATTCATATATGGACTACATGTATGGTTTACCTCAGTACCCATTCCTAATCTAGTCAAAGGAATGAGGCATTCAGGGCAGATTTCCCAACTAGAGCATCATGTTGGCCACATGTGTTGAAAAGATGAAACGTGGATCAAAATTGTATGAAATCTGGTCCTTTATTGGAGCATCCCATCCACAGCCAACTACACTCTTCTCCTCTCAGCTCTGCTCTCCTCAAAACTTTCTTACATTCCATATTCTACATGATGTCAGACTATGACATCAGCCTGAGAGCAGAGCAAAGAGAACAATCTATATGGACTTTACAATTGATTATATACCACACACCTCCCTCCTAAAATAAAAATGCTCCAGATAACTATATACAAGGTTTGAAAGAAATTACAATAGAATAGATAACAAAATACAATGCATTAAAACACCATCCTTAACAATTACCAATGAATTTTACAATTCTATTAAGATTCCATATTCTACCATCTTTTATCTTCACGGCATTTCTGAATAGTTTAGTAACTTCAAAAGGTCCTTGGAATTTACTCTTGCCTTTACTCAACGTCGGTTTTTTGATCAATACCTGATCTCCAATCTTTATGTCAAGCTCACACACTCCCTTCTTGTGGTCATAATACAATTTCCTTTTTTGTACATTTACACTCTCACGCACATTCTTCTCAACCATTATGTTTTGATCCAACACTTCCTTCCTCCAACGCACCCACGCAGGTGCAAGTGATGTGTTAGCCTTTCGACCTCTGAAAAGTTCGAATGGAACCTTTTCTGTTGTAGAATGAGGAGTCATCCTATAAGCATATAGAAATCCTTTTAAACCTCCCTTCCAGTCTCTATTTGAAGCATTCTCTAGTTGTATACATTCTTTCACGCACCTGTTAAACCTTTCAATTATTCCATTACCTTCAGGATGATAAAGAGAACATCTTTTGTGCCTTATACCAGCCTTCTCAAAAAACTCACTCATTTCTCTTGAGACAAACTGCGGTCCGTTATCCGTGACAACAGTATCAGGAAAACCCTCACGTCCAAAAATGTCATTGAAAAACTCAATGATTCTCTTGGTTTCTGTACTGTGACATATACCAATCTCAGCCCATCTAGAAAAATGATCAATAAGCACTAACAAATAAGTGACACCACCCCTACCATGTAACGGACCTACAATGTCCACCGCAATTTCTTGCCATGGTTTTAGTGGCATGTCTCTTACACACATTGGAGGTACTCTTGTTTTATAAACTTTGTCACTATTGCAACATTCAATACATTCTCTCACTACCCTTTCCACTCTCAAATCCATTCCCGGCCACCAATAGTCCAGACTAATTCTAGCCTTTGTTCTGCTCATACCTTGATGACCAACATGCCCAAGACTAACAATTCTATCTCTCAAAACTACAGGAACCACTAGTCTCAGACCTCGTAACAACAAACCATCCTGAATAGATAGTTCATCCTTTACCTTCCAATACCCACACAATTCGACATCCTTTTTGGCATCATATGTCCAACCACCTCTGATCTTTTCACACACTCGTTGCAAAACCTCATCCTCTGCAACCGCTTTCTCCCATTCTTTCTGTTCTACAATACCACCTGTCACACTGCATACATAAACATCCCTTAAACCATACTCACTCGAACTCTCTTCCTCATTTGAACTCAATCTGGAAAGACAATCCGCAACTCTATTATACAAACCAGGAACACAATGCACAGTGTAATCATACTCTTGTAAACTAATCACCCATTTACTCACTCTTCCAGAAATCGAATCTAACCCTTTCTTCATGAATACCTCAACTAAAGGTTTGTGGTCCGTAAAAACTTCAAATTTTCTCCCCCACACAAAATTCCTAAGTTTGTTAACTGCCCAATGTACACACAAAGCTTCTTTTTCAATTGTTGAGTAGTTGAACTCCGGTCCACGTAACGTTCTAGAGCAAAACACTATGGGTTTGCGAATCAAATCCTCATTCTCTTGTAACAATACAGCTCCTAAACCTTTTCACTCGCATCTGTCATGATTACAGTTTTCTTCTTGGGGTCAAATGATTCTAAACACCCTAAAGAAGACAAAATACTCTTGATGTTCTTAAACTCCTCTGAACATGCATCATCCCAAGCAAATTCAACATTTTTTTTAAGAAGCTGACGCATGCACACAGTTTTTGAAGCAAGATCCGGTAGAAACTTTGCGTGAAACTCACCCATTCCTAAAAAGGACATCAACTCATCTTTTTTCGCAGGTGCACAGAGATGCAAGATATTATCCACCAGTCATTGTACTTCCATATACCAGAATGTCATCCTGGAAACACTTGACACCGGCCATGGAACCAAACAGATTATACATCAACCTTTGGAAAACCGCAGCTGCAGAGACTAATCCAAAAGGCATTCTTAGAAATCTATATGTACCAAAAGGAGTGATAAACGTAGTAAGATCACGTGAATCAGGATGTAACACGACTTGGTGATATGCTGAGGTCAAATCAAATTTCGTATAAAATCTAGACCCCGATAGTAAAGTGACCATTTCTGTGATGTTGGGTAATGGAAATTGATCACTGATGACACATTTATTGAGATTCCTCAAATCCACACATAACCTCAGCTCACCAGATTGTTTCCTTGCTACTACAATGGGCGAAATCCACTCCGATGACTCCACAGGTTCGATGATACCTTCCTCACACAGTCTCTTAATTTCCTTTTCCACATCATCCTTCAACGAGATAGGAATAGGTCGCACTTTAGCTATAACAGGAACTGACTCTTTCCTTAATTTTATTTGATGAACATAACTCTTCAAACAACCCAACTTCGAACTGAACACATCTTTAAATTCATCAACAAATTCTTGGAAAGACTCCTTTCCTGTACTTATTTCACATACCTGACCAAGAGCCTTTACATATTCATCTTTGACCATCACTGGAGAAGGCGAATTAGGATCCAAAATTACTTTCAAACCAGCCTGATGAGGCCAACTCAATACACTACCCCCTTTGACTGGAACATACATTTTCCCATAAATTGTGTTGGACTTGTATACAATCTCCGCTTCAAAATATCCCTTCAAATCTATGACCTGACCACCGTACCCCCCAGGAACCAGATCAGGACTTTTCAAGTTAACCTTGTGACTAAAATTTTGATCAAAGAACTCATTAGAAATCAAGGTCAACCATGCCCCTGAGTCAAATAACATCTCAGTTGATTTTCCTAAAATAGATACCAAATCCTTAGGATGTTTTTTTTCTTAGTAGCCAGAGAAACAGACAAAATACAGTCCTCAACAGTTTTCACAGGTATTTGTTTTTTTGCGGATTTACAACACTTAGCAAAATGCCCCTTCTTATTGCAGGATCTACAGGTGGAGTTCACAGCAGGACATTTTTTATAAGTAGCATAATGTCCCAAATTCCCACAACGAAAACATCTGGCATTCTTATACCTGTTTTCTACAATTTGATCAATATTCCCATTTTCACGCTGAGATATATCACACTTAGAAGATTCTCCTTTCATTACAATCTTGTTTACCTCCACTTTCCTTTGTTTTTCCAACTCCTCAACACAAGCCAGTGTATGTTCAACTCCTTTGGCCAAAATAATTACCTCATGCAATGTGGGATCATCTTTACTCCATAATTCCTGCCTAATTTTATCACTCATAAATCTCAACATGAACTGATCTCTTATTCTTTCTTCAACTGTACTGCCAAATTTACAAGTTGACGCAAGTTTTCTAAGTGCTGTGATATATTCTTCTATACTCTCTCCCTGCCTCTGTTCCCTCATCCCAAAATGATAGCGTTCCAATATAGTGCTCACTTTGGGTAGATAATGTAAATCAAGTTTTTTAAGACAGAGTTCAAATTCATTGAGATCTGTAGCTTCTTCGCCCGGATCCGGAAGACTCTCAAATATTTCTTGACCCTCACACCCAAGACAGTGCATGAGTAGTGCAGTTCTACGCTCATTTGTTAAATTAGAACCACAAACCCTGGCATAGTGCAAAAAAGTCTTCTTCCATTTCGACCATTTTATCAAAGGTTCACCAGGCGTTGTCAGAAAGAAAGGTGGCGGTGTAACACTTTGCATATTGCCAACACTAAAACCCCAAATGGAGAACAAAAGTGCAATAAAACTATAAAAGATGAAAAGAAAGAGAAAAAAAAAATATATATATAATAACAGTACAATGTAAAATATGTAAAACTTGTAGGAAAAACAATTTCGTTTTATAACTAGTAACAATTAGTAATTTTTCTAAGGAAAATAGCCCTTGCTACTTAATGAACTTAGGGGCTCATTCCGACCCTGGCGGTCAAGGACCCCGCAGGGCATTCTGACCCCGGCGGTTTGGCCGCGGTCAGACCAGGAAAATCGGCGGTCTCCCGCCGGTTTTCCGCTGCCCTGGGAATCCCCCATGGCTGCGCCGCCATGGGGGATTCCGACCCCCTCACCGCCATCCTGTTCCTGGCGGTTCCGACCGCCAGGAAAAGGATGGCGGTGATGGGTGTCGTGGGGCCCCTGGGGGCCCCTGCAGTGCCCATGCCAATGGCATGGGCACAGCAGGGGCCCCCGTAAGAGGGCCCCACTTTGAATTCCAGTGTCTGCTCAGCAGACACTGGAATTCGCGACGGGTGCAACTGCACCCGTCGCACCTTCCCACTCCGCCGGCTCCATTCGGAGCCGGCTTCCTCGTAGGAAGGGGTTTCCCGCTGGGCTGGCGGGCGGCCTGCTGTCGGTCGCCCGCCAGCCCAGCGGGAAAGCCAGAATGGCCTCCGCGGTCGAAATGGCGGTTCCCTCCAGGCGGGCGGCTCCCGCCGCCCGCCGGGGTCTGAATGACCCCCTTAGTTCTCATCCGGAACCATAAGAAGAAATGTCAGGTGAGTTGTCTTTTGTACTCAAATATTCAGCAAAATTAAATATTCTACTCTCAAATGGCGTGCTGTAAATGAAAATTAAACACGTAAGAATAAATAGTCATTCTCAGCTGAAACGCCATTCTCCAGCGCTATCTGGAACTCAACACACACAGTTCTCCATGGAATCTGTAGTGTCCTGCTGGACACGTTCTAGTGTTTTGGCCAGCCTCTCTGGTGAGGGCTGGCCTCCTACGTACACCCCACACCCACCCAACACAGGCGTCACCGGTCAGGTGACCCTGGCAATAAAAGGGGCCGGGCGCACGTGCCCAGGGCCAGTTTTACCCACTAATAAACCGAGTACGTGTGTCTCATTTTAGTAGCATGGGGGCCTAGGGCCCCAACACTACATTGGCGACGAGGGAGACTGCCCCATTCGTGCACCGGCTGCTGCTGTATACAGAAATGGGCATCAAGCTGCTAAAAAAAAAAAAAGGGAAGGAAAGAGGTGAAAATGTAGACACCTGCTGCCATCGGGAGTGTGAGCTGCACAGACGACGCAGAAAAAGTGAGTGCCGGAAGGCAGGCGAGTCCGCACTTAAAAGCGCACATATGCCCTGCCCCCCCTGTGTCGATTGAAGCGCGCCACAGCGTGTGGGAAGGCTGCTGGGGCCACGCTTGAAATGCGCTCACGGTGCTGTCGCGCACCATGAATAAAAAGTAAATGCTGCCGTGAGGAGAGGTGATCCTCTGCACCCAAAACCAAATGAAAAGGAACATGCCTAGGGCCGCCCCCCCTCGAATAAAATGCCAAGTTATGGCTGGGGCCAGTAGCCCCCAAGAAAAGCATGCGGTCCGCAGCGTGTGCCAGGCTGCGGACGCGAGTGAAGGACACGGTGCGATCGGGCACCGAGAATAAAGAAAATGACCGGGGCCGTTTTCCCCTTTTCTTTTCACTCGTGGTGCTCTCGCGCACCGAAGCAAATATGCCCAGGGCCGCCCCCACCCCAAAAATGCCAGCAAGACGGCCCGCAGCACAAAGGAAGGCTGCTGCGGCCAAAAACGAAACCGAAAGTACACCGGTGCACACACGCACCGGAAAACTTGAAGTACATGGTGCAGACACGCATCGAAAGAAGTCTGAAACACAAGGTGCAAACACGCACCAAGTGCAAGGTAAATTGCCAACGGCCACACTCCCCCCAAAAGGAAAATGCGTGCATAATAATTCGGAGGTGCAGAAACGCACCGAAAACAATTTGAAATACAGAGGTGCAGACACGCACCAAAGTACTAAAATGCCCAGGGCCGCGCCCCCCTTTATGAAACAAACCAACAAGAATTTCGAGTAGTGAAGGATTGAGGTGCTGACACGCACCTGAGAAAAAAACAGTGCAGGGAGCCCCCACCCCCTCACTAAAATCCGTGCCCTCTGCATGCCTCTTCAAACGAGGCTGTACACTGCTGAAGAGAAAAAGTAGAAAAGAAAGAAAAGACACTTACCTGCAGCCCTCTCCAGCCTGGTTCCTCTCCGGTGTCTGTCTCCAACAAACAAACAAACAAGAGGAAGAAAGAATGTCTTTCAAGAAGGGAAAAGTGCACTAGTGGCATCCAGTGGCCAAAGTTGGTACTGCACCCTAATCCTGTGTTAAAAGGAAAACAAGATTGGATGAAGGCAAGTCTACAGCAGCACTTTCCGAAAGTGACTGCTCCAAACCAAGAGTGCGCCCTTGGACGGAAGTAGCGCAGAAGATGGAAACGGCAAGGAAGAAGGACGCGACGCAGACGACGCTGCACAGGGAAGGAGAAGACTACAGCTGCTCCAAGCAAGCTGCACCCATGGGAAATGGACGTATGTGCCACGTAAGGCACGAAGAGTGCGCACATGGACAGCGCAGCCCCTGGCGGCCATCCAACGCCATCGCCGAAAGAACGCCACGTCTCAGCAGTGATGAACATCACCGCAGGACAAGAAAGGGACATGCCAGGCAATAACACAGGACGCCCAGAAAAGAAAAGAGACTATGTCACATGTGCAGGGAGCTGCACCAGAGAACGTGACGACATGGAAAAGCGCCCGCAAAATTGGAGAGAGCACCCGAGAGCGTGACATAACGCACGGGACAAGAGGCCGTGCCAGCCGGCCCTTCTGCAACGCAATATGGCCACCGTTGGCCCATCACACAGAAGGTCATCCGAAGCGACCAACCCTGCAAAGCACACTAAGACTTCAAGCAAGACCCAGTGCCAAGAAAGCACTGCCTTGAGGCACAAGCACTGCTCCCTCAAGTGAAGAGGAAGCGGAAAAGAAAGTGACCCCATGTCACTGCCCTGCAACGGGCCAGAGACTCAGCAAGGAGTGTCCTCCCCCACACTGCCTCAAGACAGAGTCAGCAGAGACTCGCAACAGGCAAGAGGAGAGTCGCACAAGGAGTGTCCTCCCCCACACTGCCTCAAGACTGAGTCGGCAGTGACTCACGACAGGCAAGAGGAGAGTTGCACACCCTGAGTGGCACGACGCCACCACGGCAACACGGGGATGAGCCCCTAGTCCTTCGACAGGACAGGACCTTCGAAAGGTCCACATGATAGGAAGACAAGTGGTCAGACGCCACAACAAAGGAGAAGAAAGCATGGCGTAGCACCACGCTATGAAGGAGGAAGAAAGGAGACTGTGTGACATCACCTGTCACACTGCAACACCTGACGACCACAGAAGAACAAGAACGGAAGATCAACAGGGTGGAGAGATGAAGGACTCCCACAACAAAGAAAGAGTGCACACACAGACAAGACAGCCACCGGGGTGCGATGACGTCACTGGAGACAGCTCAGCGGGAGTGCCAAAAGTAAGACGCCATGCGCGAACCGCGTACTTACCCCACACGTCAAAGGTGACCATCCAAGCCACCTGTCATCGGCTGCTTGAAGCAGATGGCACCACTGCTAGCGAGCATCTGCACATGAGCAAAAGAAAGACTGCACTCGCTGTGACAAAGTTACTCCAATCACCCTTACTTCAGCAACATCACTTGTCGTCCTGGTCTCCCAACGGCAAATGTCATCATTGCCATGTGCATCACGGTATCCATCAAAGGAGCAGTTAAACAACCAGAATGGAGTCCTACACCTCTGCTTGAATGCTCTGAAGAACTAGTCAACCAATGACCAACTGCTCGCCCTATCGGTATCCTTCTCTCGGTGACAAGAGCAAGTCGTGACCCAGATCCATCTACCCCTGTAATTGCACGAGCGACTAGGCAGTGGCTCCTAGGAGGTCTTGCAGCTGCCCCATGTGGCACATAAGCAGCCCCAGCGCAGATCACAAGCAGTCCCGTGACAACCCAGACAAGGGTCCTCTCAAGCTTGAGAGAGGATTGGACATTGCCCCACCGATGAAGTCAAAGAGACAACCAGGGCTGTGCAATGGAGACTCCCAACAGGTCACCGCACACCAAGACTGTCTTCAGTGAATTAACATGACACCAACTAGACACCCTCCTGGCAACATGATAGACAATTACCCTGAGTCCGTCTGAGAGCCTGCATGCACCTGATCCATGTCGGCAAGCGCCCTGACCACGGAACATCCACCCTTGTGGTTGCACGAATGATTTGACCATGGCTCCTGTCGGAGAACCTGCAGCGGCCGGCAGATGGCCCACACGCAGCCCAGCACAGTCCATGCCAATCCCGTGGCAAACCCATCGAAAAGGCCTCGAGGAAGTTCCATAGTGAAGAATCCAAAACCGAGAGGTGGCCTGGAAGCAGCTCTGCCATCAGAGGGTCAGAACATACAAAGGTTTCAGAGGAGGACCTCACAACATCCAAGATGTCATCCGTCTTCGAGGGATTGGCCTTCGTGAAGCCAGGATGTCTTGGCAAGCAGATTCACAGTGGACTCCACCAACGCTCGTGATGCACCCAATTTGGGTGATGCACCCAATTCGAATGATACGCCCTATTTGAACAAACTGAACTGTAAACACCACCAGCCTCGCCACGAGTGCCCACAGGACTGAAGCACAGTGCATCAGTGGACATTTGTCCAACCATCTGACTGTCAGAGTCCAGATTTCTTCCACACTTTGTTTGTGCCCGGCTGTGACTGGTTAAATCATGAACTCGTGCAGAAGGATCCGGGTTCTCCCAGCTGCACCTGCCCACGGCAATCCTGCGGCCTGCCTTCTCGAGGCCGAGAGACTGATGGTGGTGTGTTTTGTTACTGTGTTTTTCCCTTGCAGGTTGGACTTGGTTTTTGTTCCTCAAAGTTTTGGAGGAATGTAGTGTCCTGCTGGACACGTTCTAGTGTTTTGGCCAGCCTCTCTGGTGAGGGCTGGCCTCCCACGTACACCCCACACCCACCCAACACAGGCGTCACCGGTCAGGTGACCCTGGCAATAAAAGGGGCCGGGCGCACCTGCCCAGGGCCAGTTTTACCCACTAATAAACCGAGTACATGTGTCTCATTTTAGTAGCATGGGGGCCTAGGGCCCCAACACTACAGAATCCTGCTCGCGCTCAGCTGAGAACAATCAAACCAAAAAAAACGGTTCAGTACAATTTGCCCTTAACACTTGAAAAGGAAAACAAAATCAATAAATCTTTCACGCTCTCCTGAGCATGAATGAAAACAGAGCGAATGCTGTTTAAAGAAGAAATCTTGCTCGTGCTCTCCAGAACGCAAATAAATTGCAAATAAACAAACGTTTCCTGTGTTAATCGCTTGTATTTCTCTTTTCTTCACAACATTACACTCTCCTTAGCTTGAGAATGAAAATCCATAACACTTTCACGCTGTCCCAAGCGTGAATAAAATCAAAATTAAAACCGTTGCACAACGAATGCTGCTGGCGCTCAGCTGAGCGCAGTTAAGCCATAAACAAACACTTGTACCTTGAAGAAAGAAATCTGCCCTCCTGAGCTGAGTCTCGGGTAAAAAGAAATCAATAACTCTTTCACGCTCTACTGAGCGTGAATAAACTTGAAATTGAAGCCGGGATAGCTGAAGTTAAATCTTGCTCGCGCTCTCCTGAGCAGCATTAACATGCAAGATTTAAATGTCCAGGATAAAACGATCTCCTGGAAGGCACACCACTGAGCTTTCACGCTCTCCTGAGCATGATTTCAAATGAAATAAAGAGTTTGATAGTTGATAGTTGATAGTTGAAAGTTGAAAAAAAAACACAACTAATGTTTAAAAAAAAACAATCTCCTGGAAGGTACAACACTGAGCTTTCACGCTCTCCTGAGCATGATTTCAAATGAAATAAAGAGTTTGATAGTTGATAGTTGATAGTTAAAAAAAAACACAACTAATGTTAAAAAAAAACACAGCTGATCACTCATCAAATCTTAAGGTGAAGAAAAATTAATACCTTAAGATTTTCACAGGGCAGAGAAAAAAAAAAAAAAATATGACACGAATCAGCACGAAGTAGCCTGACGAATAGTGTTAAGATGCTCCACAGGATCCCATCCTCGTCGCCAGTGTTGAAAAGATGAAACGTGGATCAAAATTGTATGAAATCTGGTCCTTTATTGGAGCATCCCATCCACAGCCAACTACACTCTTCTCCTCTCAGCTCTGCTCTCCTCAAACCTTTCTTACATTCCATATTCTACATGATGTCAGACTATGACATCAGCCTGAGAGCAGAGCAAAGAGAACAATCTACATGGACTTTACAATTGATTATATACCACAACATACCAGGATCTGCTGGGGTACAGGGAGTGGGCACAGTGTCACAGTTGCATAGCCATAGTGACACTCCTACACCCAGGACTAGGTCCCATACTGGGAGATACACTCGACAGGCCCTTGTCTCTGCATTCTGAGCACACAGAACCTA
This sequence comes from Pleurodeles waltl, assembly GCF_031143425.1. Classification (NCBI taxonomy): domain Eukaryota; kingdom Metazoa; phylum Chordata; class Amphibia; order Caudata; family Salamandridae; genus Pleurodeles; species Pleurodeles waltl. The sequence goes on along the minus strand of NC_090445.1, from coordinate 991,054,736 downwards.
TATGACACTCCAATCCCATTCCTTCCATGCATTACAGTACTTCATGTGCCCATCAGCAATTTAATTTGGCATGTGGTGAAGGGCACAATGAGTCACGATATGCCTTCCAAATAACAGTTTAGCAAGGCCAGAAGTGGTTTGGAAGATGTGTGGCACTATACACATTGCTCATATGAATCTCAAATGACTCATGCAAGATGCATTTACAGCTCATATTGTCATGCACATACATGTTGTCCAACATTTACAACAATCATGAAGACTTGAAGAAAGAGATGTCATGGAATTGCAGTAATGTCTCCTTACCTAGTTATGTACATCCAACACTAGGATGATCTGAGACCCAAAAAAACTCACAAAACACAATGTGACTGAGCTTAACATGTGGTACTGGTCACCACTTATGGAACATTCTACATCCCATTGCTGCTGCATAGACTCCAACAACAGACACACTAGAAGTCTTACTGGCACACAGGGGCACATTGTAGCCTGTAAGGAGGAAAAGGATGATGAAGTACATATAAAATTGACCAACGACATGAGGTATGTACCTGCTCCTCTGGTGAGCCATAGAGCTGGCCATACACCTCATAAACTAGCCTCTCCAGCTCCTCTGGAGAGAAAGCAGTGGCCCCATCATCTGCTGGACTTGGCATGATTGCTTCTAAAGGTGGCACACATCAGCTCAGATTGTGGAAGTGTTGCTTACAGCAGTGTCAGGAGTCAAGTGAGTGAATCTGCAGAACATGGCAGTCAGGTTCGCCACATACACAGTGGTCACCACCGGCAAACACAGCCATTGGCCAGCAACTGCCTATGGCTGTGTTCGCCATGGTTACCACCGCTTACCGCCATGACAACATCCGCCAGCGTTTGTGGGCGATTCCTAATGTCCAATGCAGTAGGTCAGGCATCCGCCATTTTGGCGCCCTGAAATGCTGTATTCAGCTTTATAAACTGCGTCACGCCTATAAAACATGTTTTTTTACCTCACAAACATCCTAATCCTGTCTTGTCATGTAGGTCCTACTATTCAACCACCATTGTAGTATGTTGCAGGACACAGATGTCATTTAACAGTGGGGCACAATTCACCTCTGCTGACGGTCATTTTGGTGGGGGGAATTTACAGTAACAGTTGGAAGGGAAATTGTGGTACACATCTTTGAGTTTTGTCCGAATCCGTGTTGTGGACACATGTTGAAAGCCATGGGGGTCACATGTGACCCTTGTGTAGTTGGGAGGTGTGATATCTACTATGTGTCATGTCTATACAGTCAGAAATGCTTTGTCACATTACATCATTGACATGCGTCATGGATGTTGCTGTGAACACACTGACTAATGTTAGAAATTATGCCTTGTCATACATAGGTGCCCAGGGATGCTACAACCTCCTGTCTACCCCACTGCTAGAAATTCAGACCATAGAGAAAAGGCACATCATCATGTACTACCACCTGGATAGGCAAACAATAGTGGACTTATGTTGTCAGTTGGAAACAGATCTGATGCAAGCAACTAGTTATCCAACCAGCATACAACCCATTGTACAAGTCATGTCTGTGTTGCACTTCCTAGCCATAGGGTCCTTCCAACATACAGTGGCCCTATTTGCTGGTATGTCCCAACCTATGTTCATTCTGCTGTTGAAGGATGTTCTCTCAGCAATGTTGAAGCACCTTGACAGCACTATCTGGTTTCCCAGACATGAGGATTTAGCCCATGTGAAGGCTGACTTTTATGGTTTTGCCCACCTCCCACATGTGGTATGGACCACTGATGGCACACATTTTGGCGTGTTCCCACTGGAGGTCAATGAACAAGTTTACTGTAACAGAAAAAACTTCCATTCCATTAACAGGCAAGTTGTCTGTTTGGTGGATCTCTACATTTCAAATGTGTGCCTGTTATCCGGGTTCAATCCATGATTCCTTCATAATGCAGAAAAGCACCATACACTAGCTGATGTCACAACGGTACCCAGAGAGGTCCTGGCTGGTTAGTTAGTCACATCTGCCCTGATTGTGTGTGTGTGCAATGTCAGGTGCTACAATCATAAAGTCAGTGACTCACACATATGTCCTATTCCTTAAAAGGAGACTCTGCATATCCAAACCATCCCTGGTTATTGATGCCACTAAGGAATCCAATTACCCCAGGGGAAGTCTGCTTCAATGGGAGGTAGTGGAGAAGGCTTTTGGGCTCCTGAATACCTGATTTAGGCATCTGGATAGGACTGTTCGAACACTCTTCCACTCACCTGGGAAACTGTGTCCGATCACTGTGGTATGTTGCATGTTCCACAACATCACCCTGCTGAAGAATATCCTGTACATCCCGGGGGCGGGGGGGCAGTGCCACCAGGTGAGACTCCTGAAATGCCAAGTGAAAATGGCAGTGGTGAAGAGGAAGCAGCTGACTTGGGGGAAAATCTCATCAACAGATACTTTCATGAGTGTAAGTATGATTTTGTGACTGTGACTGTACATTGAACTGTAGCTGTGAGAACGTGTGGAGTTGAGTGTTATAGAAACAACTAGGGAGCTGATATTCTACAATATTCAGCCAAAGGCTGCATTGATGAGGGTGCTCTTGACATATCCACCCTCAATGATTTTGCATTGTTTGTGTCAGTTTCCTAGCAATATAATTTCATTCCCAGATGCTTGCTATGCGATTTCTATAATAGCTATGTTTTCAAGCCTATACTCCTTGTTTTGTCTTTGTACAGGTAACATCACCATAACATCCTCATGTGGGCATTAAAGAGTTGTGACATTAGCAGGTATCTGATGCTGTTCTGACATACAAAGTGGACATGGATTGTTCCAGATAATGTAGGACACAGATTTGCGGTGTATGAGACCTATGCCAAAACCGCTTGCACAGTGTTTGGGTGGATTGGACTTGTTTTGAGTGCTGTGGTGGGCCGATTGCACGATGTGTGTCATAATGTGGGCATGAAATATGCAGCAACAGATTGCGACCAAATAATTATTCCTTCACATTGGCTAAATATTCTTCTTTTGTGACCTAGATGTGTTTCATCATTGAAGGCCACAGTGCCTGTGCCACAACACTGACATATGTTTGTGTCATGTCAGCAGAAGCATGGCCATTGGAATAAGATAGGCCTATGATCATGGACTGTTGTACTGCCATCTGACTTTATCTTGGATTATGTGATGTTGAATTACTTTGGTGTGGTATGCGATAAGGCTCAAGCTGCTGACATCAACCACTTCAATGTTTGCCTATTCTACAGGACAAGGTCTGACAAATCCCTTTCTTCTTTGGTCTGGGGGGCTGTTCATTGGAATATGTACTTTGACTCAGTATGAGTCACACATTTGTATTTCAAGGAGTCAAGACATATATCCAGCCTATGTGCTGTACACTGGAATAAAATGTTTGGTATGACCAGACACTTGTACCAATGTGTTTGTATGTAATGGTTGTAACCCTGAGCAGGGTAGTGTGTACCTGTAACATATCCCTCCTTCCACAACTAACTTGTGTCTTCATCATATGGTTCACATGGTCTTACATCTCTACATAGCAATATATGGAAATGTAGCAAGCAGGCAATGAGTTTCTGAATATATTTCAATGCTGATACAGAAAATAAAATGTGAACAGAAAGGAACAAAAAAGTAAAGTGTCATTCATGGTGAATGAAATCATTGGAGTAGATGCCATACCACTGGGAATCCAAAGTCCAGAGTACTCCTCACATTGCAATTGGTAGGTGGTTGAGGATCAGTCCACAGAGTGAATATGTGGCACACAAAGGAGGTCCTTTAGGAGGAGGTCACAAGGAGCAGTGGTGGGTGTCTTGCCATCCATACCACCGGATTGCTTGCTGGACGTCCCCTCTTGCCTGTGAGGGGGGATCTGCAGCTACAAAGGCAGGGGTGTTTGGGGTGAGTTCTACCTCTGGCTGGTCCTCCCATCCAGTGGCTGGCATCAATGGTGATGTGCCTGGTGCTAAGAGGCAAAGGAAGGGGAAGAATGGTTTTGAAAAGCTATGCTCAGGACTGTATGTCCCTGATAACCTCTGTTAGGGAGGTCATGTTGGTATTGTGGGTCTCCATCTGTTCTCGCATGTCTCTGTGCGTGTCCCTCTGTAGCTGCTTGATTTCCCTGGTTTTGTTCAAGACCTGGCCAGTCACGCCTATGGACTCCTGATAGATCCCCAAGACGTGACTGATGGTGTCCTGGCCAGAAACAGCCCCAGTGGCCTCACCCTGCTGGTCCACAGCATCCTTCCCATGCACCCTACCCGCAAGACCCTGTGCGCTTGCCACAGGCTGCCCTCTCCCACTGGGTCCTGGGACCTCATTGTTTGAAGTGTTGCACTGTAACTCAGGATCCAGGACAGGGGGGCACAAGGTGGTAGACACTATGCTGGGTACACAGGTTGGGGGGGGGGGGTGAATGGTTGCCAGCGATTTTGAGGCAAATGGGCTTGGAGGTGTTGATGTGGGCACAGTGAGATTTACTGTTGGTGTCTGACTTTGTTGTCCAGATGGGCCAGAACCATCCTCCATGTCCAGACATCCAGGAGTGTCATCTTCACAGAGGGCTTCATCCGGGGGGGTAGTGTCAATCTCTTCTGTCTGTGGCCTCTGTGTGCCAAGTGGTTGTTCGACCTGTTGAGGGTAAAGATACAATGTTACTGGTTGTATTGTGACATCTACCTGCAACAGTTTAGTGTTACATTAAGCAGAGACCTTATACAAACTTAAGTCACAGTTAGTCCTATTGTGGCAAGTACCAATGGTATTGGTTGCATTGGCGTGACATTTGTGGAGCATGCCAGATCTTTTTGACTGAAGCAGCTGCTGAAATGTGCAGATCATTTGCCATTGGAAGGATGGCCTGAGATGCCATCTTGCCACCACTGCAGGCAAAGCAGTGGCTGTGCAAGATATGTCTTTGGCCATTTTGAGGCCTAGTTGATTGTGATGCACGCAGACCCAGGAGTTTGTTGTATATGTGACTGGAGTCATCATGTGGTCAGTGCAGTGTGAATGTGCCTGCTGCCACAACCATTCTGGTTATGCATCTTGAGGTCTTTGGGATAATTGTTTTGCACACTACTGAAGCCGTCCTTCATGTCCTCAATAATTTCATCGTGGGTTAGCAGATCAAGATGGAGCTGGGTAGTCAGACACATTTTAGAGTTGAGCATGATCTGTGTCTTGGTCACTCCCAGGTGAGTAAACCTCAATTGAGAGTCAGCAAGCAAAGGCATTTGGTCAAGTGACCACTGGGCTGGTGTTTGGAGTGCCTCCTGTAAGTTGCAGTCATGTCACTCTCAATACTACACACACTTGCAAATGTTATCCTCTAAGGTGAGTAAACATTTTTTAAGAGTTCACAAATAAATGGATTTGGGCAACTTAACACTGTTTTTGTGGTTAGAGTTAGAGAAACTGGGCCTATTGGGCTTTGCATTCCAGTGACTGCCTCTGCTTCGCACCACTATATGAATGGTATCCTCCCAGGTGAGTAAACTTCAATTGAGAGTCAACAGACATGGGTATTTGGGCATGTGAACACTGGGATTGTGTTTGAAGTTAGAGAAATAGGTCCTCCTGCCCTTAGCAGTTATGTCACTCTGTCTATTTCATTCACTTGTTAAATGTCATCCCCCAGGTGAGTATGCTTCATTTGTGAGTTAACAAAAAAGGGTATTTGAAGAAGAGAACACTGGACTGGTGGTTGTAGTAATAGTAACAGAGCCTACTAGGAGTTGCAGTCATTTCAGTTCCTGTACTATACACAGCATTCAAATATTATTTCCCCAAGTGAGTACACTTCATGTTTGAGTTACCAAACAGGAATCTCTGGAGAAGAGGGCACTGGGCTGGTGATTGAAGTAACAGTGACGGTGCCACCCAGCCTTAGTAGTCATGTCACTCCCTCTACTACACACATTATACAAATGGTGTGCTCCTAGCTGAGTAAACCAATATTGAGAGTTGCCAAATCAGGGTCTTCTGACGAATGACCACTGTTCTGGTGTTTGTAGTCAGAGAAACCATGCCTCCTATGAGTTGCAATTAGGTTATTCCATCTACTTCACACTCTTACACCCCTGACCAATGTTATCCCCCCCAGGTGAGTAAATGTAATTTGGTGAGTTGACAGACAGGGGTCTTTCGACAAGGGAACACTGGGCTGGTGTTTGGAGGGATAGGAACAGTGCCTTCTGGGAGTTGCAGTCAAGTCAGTCTCTGTCCTACACACACTATACAAATTTCATCCCCCCAGGTGAGTACACTGCAATTCATAATTGTGCAATAGATGTATTGGGGCATGTGACCACTATGCTGGTGGTTGGAGTTATAGGAACACTGCCTCCCGTGGGTTGCAGCCAGGTTACTCTTCCACAATACTCTTGGCCAATGCCCCTCCCCCAAGTGAGGGCACTGCTATTGGGAGTTCACTAACAGATGTATTGTAGCACGTAACCACTGTGCTGGTGTTTGTGATTACAAGAATAGTGCCTGCTAGGAGTTGTAGTCATGTCTGTGTCTGTACTTCACAAACATGATTAATGTTACCACCCAAGGTGCGTACCCTTAAATTTATATTTTACAAACAGGGTTATTTGGACAAGTGAACATTGGTCTGGTGTTTGGAGTTATTGGAACAGTGCCTGCTGGGAGTTGTACTTATGTCAGTCCCTGTACTACACACACTATACAAATGGCATTTCCCCAGGTGAATACACTTCATTTGTGAGTTGCCAAACAGGAGTTTTTGGAGAAGAGGACCTTTGGCTGGAGAGTCGAGTGCCCGTGGTGTTGTCTCTTGGCCCTACCAGTCATTTAACTCCCTCTACTTCATACACTTGATGAATGTCACCCCCCAGGTAAGTATAGTTAATTTGTGTGAGTTACCAAACAAGGGTATTTGGAGAAGAGAACACTAGACTGGTGGTTGGAGTTACAGTAACAGAGCCTCCATGGAGTTTTAGTCATGTGAGTCCCTGTACTACACACACATTACAAATGTCATCTTCCCTGGTGAGTACACTTCAATTGTGAGTTGCCCAATGGAGGTCTTTGGACTGGTGAACACTGGGCTGATGAGTGGAGCAACAGTAAATGAGGCAAAAGGTGAGCTATAAGCATGCATGACATAACTTTTCTATGATTTTGTTTGTGCTGTGATTTACTAGACTCTACTCCCCCAGGTATTCCAGTCAAGCCCTCAGTATGCAGGATGGCCAAGACCTTCTCCTTCCAGGGAAAGAGATATAATAGGGCACTGGGAGGGCCATCACCAGTCTTCTTGGCCTGCAGCTGGTGCCTGGAGACCAGAATACTGACCTTGCTCCTGAGATCATTTCACCTCTTCCTCCCTTGTGCGCAGGGTGGTGCCTACATCATTCACTCTATCAACAATCCTCTCCCACATTTTCATTTTCCTACTGGGAGGAGTATGCTGGGCATGTGCTCCAAACAATTGCAGGTCTACTCTTAAGATTTCATCCACCAATACTCTCAACTCATCTTAAAAAAAGTTGGGATTTTTGTTAACGTTACATGGTAGAACAAAAACAAATAAGGGTGACAGTGACTTACTAAACAGGGGACGTTTAATAGGGTGTGAATGGGCAAAAGCGTGTGCAGGGTGTTCAATGGGATGGTTAAAAAATGGGGTGCCTAATCTATGTATTCTACAAAATAAAGTGTTCATGTTTTGTTGTCTTGCTGTGTAAATGCAAAGGATTGTGGTCTGTGAAGGAGTGGGTTTTACAGTGTCCTTTGCAGATGTGTCCAGTGTGGCAATGTGTGTCAGCTGTGTTGTTTTCCGATTCATCCCATGTGCTGTTGTGTATTACTTTGCTGACCGCCTTGGCTCGGACCACCATTGGCTGATCGCCATGGGGGTCCGCAACAGTGGCTGTGTGCTTATAATAAGGTTAGTGGTTGTTCACTGTGCTGTGGGCGCTGGAGGTCGGAATGCCTATATCCCGGCCACGGTGCCACTGGGGGTCTGCCTTTTTTGATTGGCGGTTGGCAGTCTTGCCTGTATAACTCATAATAGGGCGGTCTGGAAGACCACCAACATGGCGGTCTGGCGATCCAACAGCCAAATTTGTAATGGGGCTTTAAGTCACCATCAAGAAGAAACTGGTGGCAATAGTAAAATGTCTAAGAACTTGAAGCAATCAGTGATGCTGCACACCCTTACTTAGAGTTAATATGAGCATTGAGAATTGTGAAAAAGGGATAGAAAAAGTGAATGCATATCATTTCCAAACCCGCTGGATACTGCACTTAGGACGTGAGTGGATGCTTCAAGAGAGGTATTACAAAATTATTCATCACACCATAAAGAGCTCCCAGAACAGAGATGCATTTGATGATCGAATTCAGTGAAACTTTTACGAAGGGCGCAGAAGGGGCTTTAAACAGTCATGTAGGTATGCATAAGTTGAGATATATTTGAGATTGTACAATTTCTGAAGTGCCATGATTAGTCAGCTGTGGGGCATTAAGTGGTGGGTACTTAGCCAATGAAAGAGAGGAAAAATATATACAATATATAGATGTAGATAGATAGATAGATAGATAGATAGATAGATAGATAGATAGATAGATAGATAGATAGATAGATAGATAGATATACAGATATATTTATGAAAGTGCCTCTTTGGCATGGACATTCCCATTTTTTTCATTGATGCTGTTATGCATATTTGTATCTGTTCACTGGGGCCTGTTAACTATGCCCCAGTACATATGCTCTGACACCTCCATGCACTGCTAATTGGTAAACTCCTAAATGTCATATCTAGCATACCTATAAGTCCCTAGAATATGGTACAAATTATAACCAGGGCCTCTAAGAGAAACGTCACTAGTGGAATGCAGAATCTATTGTGCCACCACTATAGTGACAATGTGAAACACTTTTGACAGGTCAAAGCCATCTTTTTAAATATTAATAGGTCACCCCTATATAAGCCATATAAGCCTGAAGGCATGGTGCATGATATTTAAAAGCCAGACATAAGAAAGGTAATGTTACACATGTTCTTACTGTAAAGAGCATCAAAAGCCATTTCCACTGTAGCAAATCTAGCTGCTCCACAAGAAAGCTCTGGATAACATTTTTACATCAAATAATGCTAATTCATGTTTGGAAACAGCTAGACACTTAATTGAAAGACTCCTTCAGTATTTATTTCAAGCCCAGTTTAATGGTAACATTGAAAATATAGTAACTATTTAGGAAAATACACTTTCAGAAAGTTGTAGCTAACACTTGTCCCAGCACATCCTTTACCCACCAGCCAGGCAGACACCAATCCCAGTGGAAGGTGAGCTGCCACCAGATCTTGTTTAGAGTGAACTCAGAGGAGGTACTTCTCAATATCAAGACCACATCTCTGGCTGGAAATAAAAGAATTGAACAGGGGAAGAAGGATTGTGCCATGTTGAATTTAGGTAGTGAGGTACAGTGTGGGATTGTTTGTAAAAATCAAATAGGAACTGCTAAAAGGTGGGTAGGGTTACCCTTGAGAACTCTTTCCCTCTTGTTTAGGGAGGGGTCAGAAGTCTCCTCCACCCAGAAGCTAATGCCAGGCATAAATGTGGCACCCCTGGGTACCTTCTTGAGAACACTTTAGACTGGTGAAAGCAACACAAGAATATCTGTTCCTGCTGTTTGATACCTGCAATGAGACTGGGCTGGACCTGCTCCTACCTGTAGCCAGGACAAAGAAGTGGACTCCAAGGGTCAGTTGGCTGACCTCTAATTAAGCTACAGAGACTCAACCAGCTGCAAGAAGCGCCTTTTCCTGAAGAGTACATCTGACCAGTTCCCACTGGGTGTGTCGTGAACCCTTTTGGTATATTCTGCTGGGGTAAGTCTTGAGCTTCATGTGTCATTTTTTGAGGTTCTGGGAGCCCTGGCTGTGTCAAAGTGCATTCCTCTAATCATCCTGAGTTATCAGAGATGTAAACATATTTTCATTCCAAACATCTCTGGAGGACCAGCTAAGTTGATTCATCTCAGAGCTTTACCACAGCAGCAAATTCAGAGGGACCTCGCGGAGGAGCCTCCTGGAGCCCTCTTTGGCTACAACTAGTAGCCTTGTCCCTCTGGAGAAATCTGAGCTCCATAAAAGTGACTAAGAGCCTCATTACGAGGTTGGCGGTCTTGAAGCCGCCAGCCTTGTGCTGGCAGTTGGACCACTGCACTCCAGGTGGACCAACCCCCACATTACAATCCTGGTGGTCAGACTACCAGGGGACCTCCACCACTGCCAGGAAGATGGTTCCTTGCGGCATGGTGGTGGTTGAAGTTGTGGTCAGCCACGGCGGTACTGAGTTCAGTTTCTCCATGCTGATCACAAGTACAATTTCCGCCAGCCTTTTCATGGCGGGGACCCTGCCATAAAAAGGCTGGTGGAAACTCAGTGCTGGGAGGCCCCCTGCCGGCACCCTCGGAACGCACATTGTCTGCTACGGCTGACAGTGAGTATTCAGAGGGTGCTGGGAGCACCCACTGTGCAATGGCATTGGCCTCGGTTCCATGAAGAGCCAAGGCCAATGTCACTGCATGGTTTCCACTGGGATGACTGGCAAAAACCTTAGATTTCTGTGGTTTCTGCCGGTCAGCCCAGTGGAAACCTTGTAATAGGGCTGCTGTGGAGACTGCCAGCTCTGTGGTGGTCTCCTCTCCACGGGCTGGCGATCTGGGTTTCAGACTGCCAGACTCGTAATGAGGCCCTACATCCGAATGTAGAAAACTTGATAGGACGAAGATGCCAAATATATCCGGCCGGCAAGAGAGGTTCCCTGAGCGCAAATTTTACATTTTGCCCCTCTGAGTTTTTCCCATCCTAACCAATAGCTTCATCAGCACCTACTCTATTATAATTCATGCTGACTCCAGGAGATAGTGCTGATATTATATATTTAGCTCCAGAAGGTACTTTCTGCTTCAGCATGTATTTCATTATTGATGTGAAAGGTTTTTTATATCAGTAAACCTTTGTAGGTATGGCCTCAATAATGGTGCATGACATCACCTTAAGTCTAAACATAATGTTCATGTTTTCTAAAAAGTACCCCTTTGCATGTGTGTGTTTTTTGGAACACACAGCATGCTTCCACTTTTTCACACAAGAGTGAGAAGAGCACCTTCTGTTCTTTCCCTTATACTCATGATGCTGGCAGGATTCTAGTGACCAATACTCTGCAGGCTCATCCTCACAACATGTACTGCACCTTCTCCAGTGTTAACCAAATCATGGCATGAAGATGGTGACTACTCAGCATATCCTGCCTCTTGCGCTGGGTGGTATACTGGGGCAACATGAAACAGCGGAGGAAGAATTCAGTCAATTGCTGATGCTGAGTGCCACAGGTGCCCATGAAGACTTCTATGATATAAAATAAATATAAATAATATTGACATAAATATAATTAATAAGAAGAACCTGAATATCACCATTGTATAAATAAAACACAAAAACACAGATATCTTCTAAAAGATATAGCAGTAACAACTATCAAAAATACGTAGATATCAAAAACAAAAGTAAGGAATATAAAAAGTCATCAACACAGTAAAACAAAAAAAGTATCAGAACAGCAAAAACTAAAATATTATCAACCAAGATATTGCTAAAGAACAATATACAAACACAAAATAAAATCCAACGAACAATATACAAAATATATGTGTTTATAAAGATTTATATGAAACATAAACAACTAACACAAATAAAATTAGCATTTACCATGTAGCGTTCAATATTGAAAGGAAAATCATATTATTAACCCTGCAACCAATAAAATTAAACTTAAAACAGTTAACATATGGAAACCCTTTCCCATTTAAAACTTGTATAAAATGAAACAAAAATGTGCAAATAACTACCCAAGAAGAAGCCACCACTGCTGGAAAGCATTACAATATATTAAGCACTGAATTATAACAAGTTAAACTTAACTACAAACAACATTTGCATATTTTATACACAAAAATAAGTGAAAATCATTTTTAAGTTTTCTCTTGAAAACAAAGGTCTCAAAACTCTCAAACAAAGTTAAAAATGGATTAAGCCAGAAAAGTGTTGAAAATGTATTAAAGACAAAATTAATTATAAGTGTAATAAATGCAAAAATAGAAACATCGCTCCTAAAATAAATTAATAATAAACTTTTTTAAATGTAAAAATAGCCAATAAAAATGTATACAAAACAATTAAAATCGAACAACTAAAACATTTTTCCTTTTTAACCCTACTACTTAATACGTAAAATAACTAAACAAAGAAAAATGAAAACCCTCTAACGTTCCCCAAATCAATCAACTTGAGAAACACCATAAACATAAGTAAATAATGTACAACGTATTACTAAAATTCAATACTTTAAAAAAATATACAATATAAATAAAATTAGCTAATATTTTAATAATTAGGTAATCCATGGCCCACATGTCAGAAACTTGTCATTAGACATGCTCTAAGTATTAAAGAATATATTGTTGAAAGTGTAAGGGAACAAAAACACCCTCAAACCATCACTGAAGTTCACGTTTTGAACATCCTACAGGACTTAAGAGATGTAAATACAAGCTTATAAGTGCCCAGAGCACACAGGAACTATAAAAAATATTTATTTACCCATGTTTCTGAAGGAGCGACTGGCAACTCTCTACCATAGAAAACCTACAAAGGATACTTAGAAAAACTAGGTGTACAAAGAACATTCAAGGAAATACAAATGCCCCAAAATTTACCAATGACACACACTAACCAGGAATTTCTTAGTGGAAGAAGAATCATTGCATATGAAACTAACAATGTCTTCCTAATCCTAACACAATGCAACATGTATGATGGTTGGGACATTTACATTGGGTCCACCACTATTTTCACAAATATACAGCATAGATGTATAATACCATAACACAAATGTCCCTTTAATATGTGCACTACTGCCAAACACACAAAGCATAGCCCATAATAAAGCCTTATCACTAACCAAAAAATAGCAAATTATAACAATCTATAATCAAATATTATTCATTCTCAGCAAGATATTATATCCACAATACTAAATGTGTGCTCACAAACAGCAATAAAAAGGTTGATACTTCAATTTTAATTAAAGTATCTTGAGGATAGCATTAAGTACATCAATCAGAAAAGTAACAAAATATCACAACATGTTAATAGAATCCATAAACTATCAAAGAAATGAAAACAAACTCCCACCACTAATGGACTATTTTGAAGTCACTTGGGTTGGTCATCCAAATTAAACATGGAATGATAATGATAGCATTATCTCTTAAGAAAGAAAAACTAACAATGCAGTGGAAAGGTGGTACCATTTCTTTCAAGGAACACTTGGAACAAGCTGTCCTACCCTCAACCAATTTCAAGAAATACTCACAAAAAATCAAGGCTACCAAGACCTAGCACTAGAACAATCCCCACAACAACTGAAACCAACAATATCCCAAAAATTTAAAAATGCACAAAAATGCTAACAAACTGCAATTATTTATTAATAATAAAGGCCTTGAAAGAATAACACTACTTTAAATACATTCAGCAAGATACCGGAAACAAAAAATTGACTTACAAAATTTTAAGAAACCTAAACAATTTTCTAATGATAAATTATTTATTCATTTTATCAATCAATAAATTTGAAAATAAAAAAAAATAATCCAGGTGTATTAGTCCGGGAACTGGAGCCGTGGACCGGACGTACCCCTGGGGGGCCTCCCCGTATGACAAACCTGACCCGGAAGACGTAGGAAGGTTGGCAGCCAATCAACGTGGGATGACTGCAGATGAAGGAGGGGTTTTTAAACCCGGAGCGACGAAACAGGAAAGAGAGCAGGTTTTCCCGGAGGCGGAAGACGCACACGAAACAGAGGAGAGGAGAGGACACCAGCAGAAATAGGATGCAGTGCGGAGAAGCTGAACAACCTTGGAGAGGAGCCAGAGAGAGCAGAAGGAGGAGAGACAAAGTGAGCGGACTGCCACGCTCTGGGAAGAGTGTGGCCCCGTCAGGTACGGTCTGAACCCAAAGCGGGGACTGGGGTTAACGGGGAGAGTGGGTTGCACATTCATCAACGGGAGGAAGGAGGAGAAACGGTATAGTGTATAACCTGTGCACAGAACAATTTAGTTTCTCTTAAAATTTGTTTTCCTTTGGTTTTTCCTTCCACTTATCACACATAATTGGGCACTAGAGGGACTAGAGACACAGAACAGATATATAATTTTAAAAAAACAACAGAAAAGACAGCTTCACAAATAGAAAAGAAAAAAAAAAAGAGAGACCAGGCCAGTAAAATAAGAGAGAAAAGGAAGAAGATATCAAGACATTCTTGCACCAAAGAAAGAGAGAAAGAAAGACAGAAAAGCAGAGAGAAGAGAAAGGACAAACAAGAGGAGACTTTAACCAGCCAAGAATAGAAAGGGAAAAGATAAAGCCAAAGAATGAGAAGAGAAAAGTCCGAAAGCAGGAAGAGAAGGGGCAGACAAGACAGAATGGAGATGTAGGAAAGTACCATCTTGCCTGGCATGTTACCCCCATATTTCACTGTATATGTTGTTTTAGTCTATGTGTCACTGGGACCCTGCCAGGCAGGGCCCCAGTGCTCATAAGTATGTGCCCTGTATGTGTTCCCTGTGTGATGCCTAACTGTCTCACTGAGGCTCCGCTAACCAGAACCTCAGTGGTTATGCTATCCCTGCTTTCCAAATTTGTCACTAAACAGGTTAGTGACTAAATTTACCAATTTACACATTGGCATACTGGTACACCCATATAATTCTCTAGTATATGGTACTGAGATACCCAGGGTATTGGGGTTCCAGGAGATCCCTATGGGCTGCAGCATTTCTTTTGCCACCCATAGGGAGCTCTGACAATTCTTACACAGGCCTGCTAGTGCAGCCTGAGTGAAATAACATCCACGTTATTTCACAGCCATTTACCACTGCACTTAAGTAACATATAAGTCACCTATATGTCTAACCTTCACCTGGTGAAGGTTGGGTGCAAAGTTACTTAGTGTGTGGGCACCCTGGCACTAGCCAAGGTGCCCCCACGTCGTTCACGGCAAATTCCCCAGACTTTGTGAGTGCGGGGACACCATTACACGCGTGCACTGTACATAGGTCACTACCTATGTACAACGTCACAATGGTAACTCCGAACATGGTCATGTAACATGTCTAAGATCATGGAATTGTCCCCCCAATGCCATTCTGGCATTGGGGGGACAATTCCATGATCCCCCGGGTCTCTAGCACAGAACCCGGGTACTGCCAAACTGCCTTTCCGGGGTCTCCACTGCAGCTGCTGCTGCTGCCAACCCCTCAGACAGGTTTCTGCCCTTCTGGGGTCCAGGCAGCCCTGGCCCAGGAAGGCAGAACAAAGGATTTCCTCTGAGAGAGAGTGTAACACCCTCTCCCTTTGGAAATAGGTGTGAAGGCTGGGGAGGAGTAGCCTCCCCCAGCCTCTGTAAATGCTTTGAAGGGCACAGATGGTGCCCATCTCTGCATAAGCCAGTCTACACCGGTTCAGGGATCCCCCAGCCCTGCTCTGGCGCGAAACTGGACAAAGGAAAGGGGAGTGACCATTCCCCTGACCTGCACCTCCCGGGGGGGTGCCCAGAGCTCCTCCAGTGTGTCCCAGACCTCTGCCATCTTGGAAACAGAGGCGTCTGTGGCACACTGGACTGCTCTGAGTCGCCAGTACCAGCAGGTGATGTCAGAGGCTCCTTCTGATAGGCTCTTACCTCTCTTGGTAGTCAATCCTCCTTCCTAGGTAGCCAAACCTCCTTTTCTGGCTATTTAGGGTCTCTGCTTTGGGGATCTCACCAGATAACGAATGCAAGAGCTCACCAGAGATCCTCTGCATCTCCCTCTTCACCTTCTTCCAAAGGATTGACCGCTGACTGCTCAGGACGCCTGCAAAACCGCAACAAAGTAGCAAAGACGACTACTAGCAACCTTGTATTGCTTCATCCTGCCGGCTTTCTCGACTGTTTCCAGGTGTTGCATGCTCTGGGGGTAGCCTGCCTCATTCTGCACCAGGAGCTCTGAAGAAATCTCCCATGGGTCGACGGAATCTTCCCCCTGCAACAGCAGGCAACAAAAGACTGCATCAACGGTCCTCTGGGTCCCCTCTCAGCACGTCGAGCGTGGTCCCTGGAATTCAGCAACTCTGTCCAAGTCGCTCCCACAGTCAAGTGACTCTTCAATCCAAGTTTGGTGGAGGTAAGTCCTTGCCTCCCCACGCTAGACTGCATTGCTGGTACCGCATGATTTGCAGCTGCTCCAGCTCCTGTGCACTCTTCCAGGATTTCCTTTGTGCACAGCCAAGCCTGGGTCTCCGACACTCTAACCTGCAGTGCACAACCTTCTGAGTTGTCCTCTGGCGTAGTGGGACTCCCTTTTGTGAATTTGCATGGACTCCAGTTTACTGTTCTTCTAAGGGCCTGTTCAGGTACTTCTGTGGGTGCTGCCTGCTTCTGTGAGGGCTCCCTACGTTGCTGGGTACCCCCTCTGTCTCCTCATCCAAGTGGAGACATCCTGGTCCCTCCTGGGCCACAGCAGCATCCAAAAACCCTAACCACAACCCTTGCAGCTAGCAAGGATTGTTTGCGGTCTTTCTGCGTGGGAACACCTCTGCAAGCTTCTTCACAACGTGGGACATTCATCCTCCAAAGGGGAAGTTCCTAGTCCTCTTTGTTCTTGCAGAACTCCAAGCTTCTTCCAACAGGTGGCAGCTTCCTTGCACCCTCTGCTGGCATTTCCTGGGCTCCTGCCCACTCTCGACACTGTCGCGACTATTGGACTTGGTCCCCTTGTCTTACAGGTACTCAGGTCCAGACATCCACTTCTGTGGCATTGCTGGTGTGTGTTCTTCCTGCAGAATCCCCCTATCACGACTTCTGTGTTCTCTGGGGGTAGTAGGTGCACTTTACACCTACCTTTCAGGGTCTTGGGGTGGGCTATTTTTCTAACCCTCACTGTTTTCTTACAGTCCCAGCGACCCTCTACAAGCTCACATAGGTTTGGGGTCCATTCGTGGGTCGCATTCCACTTTTGGAGTATATGGTTTGTGTTGCCCCTATACCTATGTGCTCCTATGGCAATCTATTGTAACTTTACACTGCTTGCATTACTTTTCTTGCTATTACCTGCATAATTTTGGTTTGTGTACATATATCTTGTGTATATATCTTATCCTCACACTGAGGGTACTCACTGAGATACTTTTGGCATATTGTCATAAAAATAAAGTACCTTTATTTTTAGTACTTCTGTGTATTGTGTTTTCTTATGATATCTTATGATATTGTACCTATGACACCAGTGGTATAGTAGGAGCTTTACATGTCTCCTAGTTCAGCCTAAACTGCTTTGCCATAGCTACCTTCTATCAGCCTAAGCTGCTAGAAACACCTCTTCTACACTAATAAGGGAGAACTGGACCTGGCACAAGGTGTAAGTACCTCTGGTACCCACTACAAGCCAGGCCAGCCTCCTACAATATGTTCATTACTGCCCACTAATGTTACTAAAAACTCTTTATAGAAAGCTGTCTTTCCTCCCTCACCCCGTAAATCTGTAATTTATATTAATATTAATTTTTGACTTAACATGCTCTAAAGGACAGCACTTGTCCCACATTTTCACCAAAAATCCCCAGGGAAGGTTAAACTGTGATAAAAAAAATAAACAGTCTGTTTTGAAATCACATTACCACAGATGAATTTGTAAAAAACAAATTAAGGCACTACAGCCTATCCGAAATCTTTTCTTGATATTGTCATAACAGGGGGCATCATCCCCTCCCTCCCAAGGCAAATATCTCTGGCTACAGCCCTGCATATCAAGCCTCTTTAATCCACTGCCAGACACTCTCTGCCCCTTTAATCCACTCTTGTCAATCCCTGCTTTCTCCTTCTGTGACAGCGTTTTCCCTATCTCCCTTCCTCTTTTTTTCTTTTCTCCTTTGTGTGTTTTTGTCTCTCTTTTTCGGGTTGTGGGGGGGAGGGGAGAATCATCTTTTGTGGGGGGATTGACAGTCCCCATAAATGAGTGCTGGTGGCCCCTAACAACAACCACCAGCTCAAAGTAATCGCTGATTCCGCCACAGAGTGAGACGAACCTGTGACTTTTTACCTTCCTTGATTTAAACAAATTGTAAATAAGCGCATTCAGTTTACTCCGTGTTTTTCGTTGTGGCATATTTTGGTTGTGTTATACTGAAAGTATGTAATAACAGATACATGAGATCAATACGACATTGAAATAAATGTGCAGTTGGTTGCAATCGGCTTCCTACTTTAGACACTGTTTATAATTGGGAGGAGAGTAAGATTAAAATCAGACTTGTTTTCTGGCTTTTAACATTCTGTTTTCTTTTAACATTATGTTTTCTACAGCATTCCTGTGTTTTCTACAACATTCCTGTTTAATGTGTCTAACATCAATCGACAGCCTGAACCATTTCGAATCTAATACAACAGGTTTACACACATCTTGTGATTTTACTGAAAATTATGTGTATGTTCAGAGCCCAAAAATGCGCATTGTTTTAATTACGTCCGAAGAAGACTATTTAAAATTTACAGATTCAGTAAGTAAATATGACACATACAATGCAAATTATACCACAATGCAGCTCTGCGCCTAATCCTGGCCTCGTTGACCTGCTCCTGGTTTCATCAAAAAAGAGAACCTGAAAATGCAACTAATTTACAAGGCACTTTTCTGATTTAATCATGATAGCAGTCCGCAAAAAATAAAGTTATACCGTTTTTTTAAATAATGTTTTCAGGTTCCATTGGACCGTGCTATCTATTCGTGCATAGAGAGTACAGGCAACATGCTGCCCTTCAGAACGCTAAATTCATTAGCAGGTTGAGGCTTGATTTGCTATATGGGAGTCACATAATATTTAACAAAGAACTCATTTTATTTCATACTATGCTATATTTCCGCTTTGTTATGTTGTGTTATGTTGTGGAATCCCATAACAAGCGTTGTATTTAGCCTTCTTTTCATAAATAAAGAGCCTAATTGTTGACACAAGCTGTACAGAAATATGAATAATTTAATAATGTAAGTAGACAAAGGCCCTCATCAAAACATAGGCGGTAAATGCTGCCTACTGCAGCGGCGACGGCTGCCAAAAGACCGTCGGCGTGGCTAATAGCCGACTGCCAAATAATGACCACAGCCAGATTTCCACCAAAAGAAGGGCGGAAATCCGGTTGTGGCCATGCTGGCGGATGGCATTAAGGTGGCGCTGCTACCACCAGCAGCGCCACACCAGTAGACCACCTCCAGCCGTATTATGTCAAATAATACGGCCTGGTGGTGTTCTGCTGGCGGGTGCTGCTGGCGGTAGCAGTGCCCCGACCCATCCCCTGCCGACAGACCCCCTGTATCATGTAAGTCAGGTTTCCGACAGGGGAGCGGGGTGAGGGGGGTGTGAGTGTGTGGATGAATGCCAATGTATGTGTAGTGTTGTTTGCGTGCGTATATGCATGTGTGAGAATGCATGTATGAATGGATATGTGAATGCATGTCTGCGTGTCAGTGTGGATGTGGTACGGATGTGTGCATGAATGAATGGATGCATGCTTGTATGAATACGTGTATGCCTGTGTGAGTGAGTGTGTGTATGCGTGGTGCGTGTCTGCGTGTGTGTGTGGGGGGACGTGGGGGAATTACCTGTCACTGGTAGGGCCTACCTCCATGGTTTTTGTGGCATTACGAACACCACGAAAACCATGCGGTAGGCAGGATCAAAATGCCTGAGGCAGTACAATAGTGGCCACAGGGCTGGAGATTGCTATCTCCAGCCCAGCGGCTGCTACCACCATGGCACTCGGTGTGGTACATTGGCGGTTGGCTTCAGCCAACACGCCAATGTCATAATGTGGCGGTATGTACCGCCAGCCTGTTGGCTGTACCACCGCCACATTACCACTGACTACCGGGGTCAAAATGACCCCCAAAATGTTGTTATCTTCTTGAGGTATTTTGCTAAGTTTTTCACAAAGAACATTTTTAGAATAGTTTTAAGTAACTATTTGAAATTGGTATTCACTCGACCTTGAAGGGTGAAAAGCTGTGTGGGATTGCAGCCTGCAGCCTCGTTGTGTCTTTATGTGATATAAATGCATAGATATGCTCTGTATTTAATTTTATATTATGACTCGTTCCCACTGTGCCTATAGTATTCTCACTGGTAAATAGGGTCACTATGTTAACAGTTGATGGGCCTGATTACATATTGTAACAACTTTTCTGGCTCGCATAGATAGAACAGATGTACATGTCATTTTGCACCAATACCTTTAACTTCTGGCTAGCTTAAAATTAACATTTGCCCCAAATGACATGATGCAAAAAGGACATTTTACACTGCATGTAATGTAACAAACATTGCTGGCAAAGCCGCACTGGCAATTGGGCATTATCGATGATTGCATGTTCATTGGATAGCATACACTTTTCCACTGATAGCATGAAGTTCTGGACTACTGTTTTGCAATTTCCGACTTTAGTTTGAGTAAAGCAGCCAGTGCATACTAAGGCTAGATTTACTAAACTTTGACACAATGCAATCCAGCAAAGGAAGCTGCTGTCCTGCATTGTGTCAAAGGGAGAAAACAGAAATGACATATAAGATAAGGCACAGTGCTGCTCGCTCTTAATGTTGGCACACAAGGGTGCCTGTGTTGTGGTCAGAATAGTTTTTGGCCGGGAAGAGGTACCTCCCAGTGCAAAAACCTTTCTTGGGGACTTATTCCTCTTTGAATGTGTGTTGCAAAATGCAGCACACATGCAACGAGGAAGTAAAGATGAGATATAAAGATATACATTCATGTAGGTGCATCATTTTTGGTGCAAACACATCTTTACAAGGGTGGATGCATGGGAACGCCCATGCTCCACCCATGTTACGCCTCCACAATGCAAGATAACACAGGGAGCATTATGTGCTGCATCACCTTTTTAACAAAGTCACACAAATAGGGCTTTGATTGGCATAGTATATACCATAAAATATTTTGGTGGTCATTACGACCCTGGCGGTCGGAGACCGCCAGGGGTAATGTAGCGTCCGTACCGCCAACAGGCTGGCGGTACGGAGGCCCTCATTCCGACGCAGCGGTAGCACCGCGGTCGCACCACCGGGGCCGGCGGTTTCCCGCAGTTTTAGCCCCGGCGGTGATAATCCGCCAGGGCAGCGCTGCCCTGGGGATTATGACACCCCTCCCGCCAGCCTGTTTCTAGCGGTTTGCACGCCAGGAAGAGGCTGGCGGTATGGGGTGTCCGGGGGCCCCGGCACTGCCCATGCCAGTGGCATGGGCAGTGCAGGGGCCCCCAGGGGCCCCCTAACAGGGCCTCAGCCAGCTTTTCACTGTCTGCGTAGCAGACAGTGAAAAGCGCGACGGGTGCTACTGCACCCATCGCACGGCCGCAACACCGCCGGCTCCATTAGGAGCCGGCTCCTATGTTGCGGCCTCATCCCCGCTGGGCCGGCGGGCGCAAACTTGGTTTGCGGCCGCCGGCCCAGCGGGAATGTCGTAATGGGGGCCACGGGAGGGCGGCCGCACGGCGGTTACCGCTTGTCGTAATGACCCCCTTTGTGTCATGCCTGCATCAGAAAAGTAATGCAACCTGATGCAAAATCCTACTAAATCTGGGCCTAAATTGCTTCTAGGCCAAAGCATAAGTTTATTTATTTTGCACAAAAGTGCTTCAGTTGATTTGGATAGGTCAACAGCATTTTGGATAATTGGTCTCCCATCTAAGAGTAACATATAGTATAAACCTTTATGATATTTTTCAGTTAGAAAAAAATCTGCTTACTATGATTTGCACTGACACCACACATGCGTTTAACAAACAATTTTATATTACTTTTCATTTGGCCCTGAGGATAAAGCAGTTGTAAAATATGGTGGAATATCCAGGTCCCATATAAATATTGCCAGCACCTATTTCTGCCGTATTTTAAACTTGTCCTGACGTCAGGAGGTAACCGGCAAAAACTATTTTCTTTTATTAGTGGTCCGTGCCAAAAACAAATGCCCCCCTCCCATTTGCACTCACCCGCCAGGGAACTTTGGTAGGTCACTTCTCCAGCTGTGAACATACACCTCTCTTTCCCCCTTGTAAAATTGCTGGACTTACGTTGTTTAAGCTGGTGCAATAGATGTTTGCAGTTTTCAGTACGATCATATTAGAAAAGGGACATTTGTAATAATTTGGGAAATGTATATATTACATGGACATGACTGCTTGGCTCTGCTCCTGACAGTGTCGCGCAGGAGTCACACCCACGGCACTGACATGTCACACAAATCATACTGAGAACACTGAAATGTCACACAAAAGCACAAGGAAAACCTCGCAGTTATAAACCCTTTGTTCTCTATTTATAAAGGCTACCAATTAGGCATCAGCCATCAAGCGAGAAGAGAGGTGGGGCCCATGTGGGAAATAGAGAAATTGACAATTAGCCATTTGCTGTCCCTGCAGTGTTGTCATCCAAACCCACTTCTCCTTATCTTCTTACACCTGCATCTTCTTTCTGGTAGATGACCCTATCTGAGGGCCCTAGCAATCTTAGAACCAAGAAATGGGCTTGACTGGAACAGCACCAAGGATTTCTTCCTCCCCCACCTATTTTTCCCTACACAACTCCACTGTAACCAGAACATGTTACCCCAACCTAATGATAGGCAATCTTGGCATCATGGCTCGCTCACTTGACACGATGGGAAAAATACCCAGCTTCATGGTAGCATTAACTACCACGCTGGTATACTAGGGTACATTTAGCTTTATGGTGGCCCTCTTTGGATATATTATTCCCTTCGAGTCATAGTGGATATCTCCTACTTAATGTTGGACATCTCTGGCTTGGTGTTGGCCATCCCTGGTCTAGGGATGGCTGGATAGAATCAATACAAAAGACCATTCCACAACTCATCGGCAGCAAGGGTCCATCTTCATCTATAATGAGAGTAACTTCAATCTAAAAATGTGCATTGAACATATAACCACGATTTCTGTCCCTCAACTATCCCTAACCTTCAGAGTGAAGACATCACTTCCAGAAGAAAATATCAAAGCTGCCACAGAAACATTGGTGATGTCTCATGTCGATTGCAACTATGCCAGGCTTGTCAGTATGCCAGCCATCAACTTTTCTCCGCTAAAGAGCATTCCATTGAGTGGTCTCTGGGATCATCAGAGAGTAAAACCTGTCCGCATAGGTCTTTTGTCTGGCTCCCACTCTCCACTTTCATCCTTTCAAGACTTAACAGCATCATCTATATGACAGTCAATGATGGTATGCCACCTTACCTAGAATTCAAAATGAAAAAAGCTAGTGGTCTCAGCAAAAACCACAACAACATCACTGAGTCTGAAAACAGAAGATGCATGAAAGAGAGTAAACTAGATGTAAAACATTCTCTTGCTGTGCTTGTGAGCATGGAATAACATCACATTCAGAGTAACCAAGTGACTGTTAATTATTACATATGGAAATCTGCTCTGGGGAAATATCGTTCTCCAACCTGTTTTTCCAAACGGTTGTCATTCTCAGGATGGCATTCCAATCTGATGAATGCCCTGGGGTATTTGATTCCAGGATCACATGAATCTCTTGTTTTCGCATTATGTTGGGAAATCCAGTCCCTCGAGTTCCTATTCCAGATCTATCATATCTGTGTTTTGTTTTTGGGAGGATTCTCTCATGCCCATCCTGTATTTTTCTGTGGTCTTTTGCATCCATCATTTTACATTTAGGCTCAGATTGAGAAATGCTTTGCTCCAGGTTTGTGTCACTTTTGTGACTCAAACCTGATGCAAAGTATCAGGGTGGGATTTACTATCCAACACAAATCACAATTTGCTTGGATAGTCTCCCAATGTAAATGAAAGTTGTGCTATGCGTTACTTAGTGTTGTTTTGTGTCAAAGGTGCTTTCCATGGGTGATGCCTGGGTGTTCTGATGCAACAACCATGGGTTTTGGCACAAATCCCTCTATTGGTAGACAGGGATTTGTACCAAAACCGTATGCCTTCTCACGAAAGGTGTAATGATAAAAAATGTTTTATTTAGAGAATGTAGACACCTTTGCAATATGGCACATGCATGACTGTTTTGGCACATGGTTGCCAAAAGTGCACCAGTCCAGACAGAGAGAAATGTGCCACATCTTTGTAGACATGGTGGTATTCTTCACTCCCCCTTTCAGGCAAAGTAGAACAGCAATTTGAGTTGCTGTGCTGCACTGCATGACTTCTTAGTAAATGTGGCACTGGAGCTGTATGGAGCAAGCATGGTCGCTGTTTACTACGAGCATGGAGCCAGTAGAAAACCCATGCTTTAGCGGATGCACATTCCCTAGCAGCATGGGACAAGAGTATGTGAATTGGTGCTTTACTGTCAAAAGTGCACCAGTTCTGGGGGAGAGAAAAAATGCTCCATATCTTATCATTTCCATTTGAGGCAATGCAATGCAGCAACTTCGGAACAGTGTTGTCTTGTGTCTAAGGATAGTACATCTGGGCATTATTAAGTTTTCTGCATCTTCTCCTTTAGCTTGTTTTTTTCCTTTACCCAGACATTCCCTCCACTGCACACTCTACTGTACCTCCTCCTTTATCCTACTGCCTCATCCTGTACCAATACTATTATACCTCGGCCAGAGCCTATGCCCTACTACGCCTGCCAGTGCATATGGCCTTGTACCTCTACTCATGCCTGTGCCCAGGTACCTCACCATACCAATACCCTAGTGCACTACCACTGTCTCTCCACCAGTAACTGTACCAATGCCTACACCATGGGTAGCTTTTGCCCTACCTGTAGTCTGGAACCTCTACTCCACCTACACACTATCATCTATAACTTTCCTCTGTCTTTTCCATAATACATCAATCCCTTCTACATTCTAGTGCCCCACCTTGATTATTCATTTGTCTCCAACAACCATGCCAAGGACCAGCATTTCTGCACTCGACCTTACACACCACACCGCATTTCATCAGGGTGTAACGTCATGATCACTGATCCACAGATGTGACCCCTTCCTAATTTCCTAGTATTATCCCTCTTTTTGCCACCTGCACTTTACAGTACCTTCAAACGATTACTTTTACACATCCCTTCCCTTTACTTCTACATGTGGCCAGACCCTCTTATCTTACCACCATGAGACCGTGTCCCATCCCATTAACTCCATTACACTCCATTAATTTGTATCTAGACTTGCATATAGGTCTGTATTTACAAACATGATGGCTGTCCCTGGTATCTAATAGCTATCACTGAAATAATGCTAGTTTGAAAGCTCAAGAGATGGAGCTTCCAGGTCATGAGTGACATCACAGCTTTATAAACAGTTCAGTTCAGTTCTTTAGGGAAGGTGACTGGCAACATCACTCATTATATTGGTCCCTTTGCTAGCACAATAGTTCCTTCATCGTATTACCCGTCCTTCTTGTTTGTGAATTTGCTTCTTATTTCTGTTCTCTCAATTTTGTGACTTTTTCCTGAACTTTTACTTGCTTGCAGATTATTATTTGGTTTAGTTTATTGTGTATCATCCTTTGCTTCCTCTTAACTTTGTTTCCAGGATTGCTTTCAACTTGGAGTTCACCATTTCCGATACCAGCTTTCTCCAAGTTGGCTTAGGTTCATTGCAGCCTGCCATTCTGAAGCCAGTAAGCATGATAATGAAAGTCCTTTTACTGTATTTCTTCTGACAGTGAACTATAGTAAATGTTTCTTTGTTTCTCATAATTATAGTAAACGCTTGTGGTTATCCTGGAAGAACTCTATAGTGAGTCCTCCAAAAGCTGAGAGCTGTACAACAGACAAGACTGTGCACTCCAGCTGTCCCATAGCATTGCTACCCCAAGCCCTTTGAGGATGTGAGGACCTTGAAATTACAGTACCATGCATGCAACATAATAAATGACAGTGACACTCTCTGTGGATAAAAATATGTTGCAAGTTTATTGATTACATAGTTTAGGTCATCTTATGGCTGATCAAGGTGTTGATGGTGAGTTCCTTGAATGAGCAACACCCATCCTGAGAAAGCTAGAGCTGTCTTGTTAGTGTTTTCAGCACCAACACACTATGGGGGTCATTCTGACCCCGGCGGGCGGCAGGAGGCGCCCGCCTGGAGGGAACCGCCAAATGACCGCACCACGGTCAAAAGACCGCAGCGGCCATTCTGGCTTTCCCGCTGGGCCGGCGGGCGACCGCCAGAAGGCCGCCCGCCGGCCCAGAGGGAAACCCCCCTCAACAATGAAGCCGGCTCCGAATGGAGCTGGCGGAGTTGTAGGGGTGCGACGGGTGCAGTGGCACCCGTCCTGATTTTCAGTGTCTGCAAAGCAGACACTGAAAATCCTTATGGGGCCCTGTTAGGGGGCCCCACGACACCCGTTCCCGCCATCCTGTTCCTGGCGGTAAAAACCGCCAGGAACAGGATGGCGGGAAGGGGGTCGGAATCCCCATGGCGGCGCTGCTTGCAGCGCCGCCATGGAGGATTCCCTGGGCCAGGGGTAAACCGGCGGGAAACCGCCGGTTTCCCTCTTCTGACCGCGGCTTTACCGCTGCGGTCAGAATGGCCCAAGAAGCACCGCCAGCCTGATGGCGGTGCTTCCGCGGTCCCCGGCCCTGGCGGTCATGGACCGCCAGGGTCGGAATGACCCCCTATATTCTTTACATCTCGCTCATTTACAATGGTCGGCTACACTTTTCTTGTGTGTCATGCTCCTGACAAGTCAGAGCGAGACCCCGGTCAGTCTCCACAGCTGATCAGGATTTCTACTGTCGGAGCACCATCCTGTCATCACAGGCCTCGTCATAAAGACCTGAGGGATTGCTTTTGACCCCAAGATCCACTATCTAGAGGCCTTTTAGTTGCTGTA
This sequence comes from Pleurodeles waltl, assembly GCF_031143425.1. Classification (NCBI taxonomy): domain Eukaryota; kingdom Metazoa; phylum Chordata; class Amphibia; order Caudata; family Salamandridae; genus Pleurodeles; species Pleurodeles waltl. Next base: position 991,027,729 of record NC_090445.1, on the reverse strand, counting down.
AAGCTTTAGGATCGCCATGTAAAACAGTTGAGCCTCGGGATGGCACTTCACAACAACCAAGACCCCCCACCTGTGCTCCCCTCAGATATTTATTAAGTACAGCCAGCCTTTTCCAGGGCATCCCAAATGTACAGCAGGAAAATGTCAGTACCCATGTCAGACAAGTTTACCTAACTGGTGCAAAATTACCGCTCAGATGCCTACTGAGCAGGCTATGCCTAATAAAACCCAATCCATGCTGGATTGTAAATTTCTGTAGGAATAGGTTAATTCTCCACCTGGACATTTTAATAGCCACAGGTGATCCAGCTCCCTGCCACACCATAGGTGGGATGATTTCTGCCCAGACTATCTTGCCACCTCTAATTATGGTGGCCATATTAGTAAGACCCTCCCTACTGCCTGCAAAAGGGCCCCCCCCCCACAGGAGGTCAGATAATTTCCCTCAGATGCATTATCAGAATGTCAGGATTAATCTCTCTCTTCCCCAAAAGCTAGTGAAACTTCGGTTCCAGCATGGTCGATCTCATTGCATGGCTTCCCATCCAGGACAATTCAACCTTACTGAAGCCATGGTTCCAGCTCCTCTCTCTGGCCCTCTGTTCTGCTCTTGCCACAAAGGAATAACCCATCACCCAAACTGTTTTAAATCCTAAAAAGATAAGAAGGTAAGCATTACCACACACTTTATTGCATCTGTGAACACACTCAATTCATTAGCTTTCAGTACTATCATCCAGGCATAAGGAATTATTTGGGCCGTGAGTCAAATATTCACCACATAACACTTTATTGTAACACCGACCCCTGCACTGCTTACTTAGACAGGGAAGATGTTGACAACACTTGCAAATGTTAGTTATACAGTCTTTTCAGAAGACCGCTGCTACCTTCATGTCTCCACAAGGCACGGTGTACTCTGCAATTGGGGACGATGTCATGACAACTCTTCCCTGCCTCCGGCCTGAACATACAATTTGTATCTGTCTGACTGCCAAGGAGGTGGCAGCCTCAATTCTAAAGAAATGTGTTGACCATTTCTGTCACTGGTATCCCACCTCAGGACACTTCTGTATTGAAAATGGGTCAGAGGCTGGCCATCTGGTGAAGCAGTAAGTAACCTGGTTATTTGGGACAGCAGGCCATGTACGTCCCAAGAAGCTCTATCAGGCAATACCTGGGGTCTCCCAATCTGGTCAAGCGGACGTCTGCACCCTTTCTCTTCAGGTCTGTTTTTGAACGCCTCACTGTCAATCCAACCACATTGTGACCCCTCTCGAGGTCGCCCAACCTTAATGCCCTATACGCCTGGTAATTTTTTGCTTTTGCCAGTAGCTCAGAAGTCCTAAAGGCCACCATAAAAGGCCAGGCAAAAATTGCTAGAGAATAATAGCTCCTCATACTGCGAGCCACAGATGGCCTTCAGTGCCCCTATCAAACCCTTTAACATGCTCAAATCAATGAATGCCCTCTGGTCTGGTGTATTTTCCTCTTGCATAGCCCACCCCTTCCGTGCTGCCCTCAGAGGGAAACCTGCAGTTGGATCTTCCCCGCTCGTCAGCTTTGTAAAGTGGGTGATTGCCGCCAGATGTCTCGAAACCCAAGTGTGTGAGTTCCCATTGTATTTGGTCCAAAGCACAAACTGCGGCACTCTTCTGGCAGGAAGGTGGTCCTCCCCTGCTCCCAGGGAATGGGTCACTGGCCCGGTATCTGGCTCGGGTCCTAAGGACCAATGATAATCCTCCCAAAGCCCCTATCCTTTGTTCCACTGTACGAAGCGCCACCATTCTGCAATGAAGGATGTCATCTCGTCCATCGCCTGGGGTAAGCCACCTGGAAACTACACCCACTGAAAACGAGAAAGAGCATCAGCAGCTACATTCTGTACCCCTTGGACATGGCGTAAATGAAATTCTACATTTCTTAACTGACAACCTTTTACCAACTCCCTCAAAAGCCAAGACGGGGCAACTCCTCAGCTAGCAATTAATGCCCTCTTCTAGTGCCATATTGTCCGACCAGAACGTAACCCTTCTGTTAGCCAGCACTTGCAGCCATAGATGGAGTGACAAATCGATTGGGAACATTTCCAGAACAGTAGTGGTTTTTGTTAGCCCATGCTTCCTTCACGCATTAGGCCATTTTGCTGCAAACCATCCTAGGCCCAGAATGGCGCCAAAACTTTCTCTCCCCAATGCATCTGTTGAAAGCTGGAGCTGCTGACCGCTGCACCAGAGTGTGCCACAACAGTGCATCATTGAACTCTTCCAGAAAGGACAGCCAGATGGACAGGTCCTCTGTCAGCCACCCCCCAAGAGGCACTATGTGATTGGCTTTTGTGACCTTCACTGTTGCCCTAGCTAGCTGCCTTGCAAAGATTCTACCCACTGGCGTAATTCTGGCTGCAAAGTTGAAGCCTGCCCAGCAGGCTCTGAATTGTGGCCAGTGTCACTTTGTTCTTTCCCAGAACCTGCAGAATGTCAGATTGAAGAGCATCAACCTTCTCTTTCAGCAATCTGCAAATCCCTTCTGTAGAATCAATCTTGATGCCCAAGAATGTCAAACACTCTGTTGGTCCCTGAGTCTTCTCTGGTGCTAAGGGCACCCATAATTCCTGACTGAGGTGCTGAAATGCATGTAGGGTTTTGCTGCACTCACTGGAACCTTCCATACCAATGAAGAGGAAGTCATCTAGGTAATACAATAAGCTCCCTGGGGGGTTGCTCTGCCTCAATGCCCACTTCAGGAAACATGCAAACGTTCCGAACAGGAAACATGACACCGCACAGCCCATAGGCATGCATTTATCGTAGAAATACTGGCCGTCCCATTCCCTCTCTTTCACTCCAGGGTTTGGTCCTCCTATTTGTGCTTACTCACACAGGGCTTTACAATGTCCTGGGGAATGAGCTGATTGTTATCAGACTCTGACATTCAGGTCCTGCAAATCCTGACAGACATACAGTGGGGATACATAGACATGTCAGTCTGTACGTGTTGTAGTGAGCATCAGTCACCCCCTACTAAGGTTTAATACACTCAGCAGGACTTGGAATATTTCATAACTGTCCTGTCAAAACTACCCATAAAACCGCTTTTTGAGGAAATGTGATTTACAAAATTCACTATTTTAAAATAGGTTTTGAAAAATCACCCCCAAATTCCAAACACCAAACTGACAGAGACTCACTGCTATAACAGTTTACCAGATGCTGCTGTTTTTCAATAATGCTGATAAAACAGTTTCATAAGACAAGAAATGGGACAACATTTACCATATCCGCTTTTTGTATATTTTTAGTCAGAATCCTACCGTACTGTCTAGTGAAAAAAATCAGAAGAACAATCTATTATAGAATGTTATAACTAAAATATGGTGGTTATCCACTTCCTATTTTGTTCAGAGTAGGCATGGGTGACTATTTCATAGAACCCATTGGCATTCAACACACCTCATATCTGTCAAATTGCAGACTTATACCTCAGCCACTCATTTATTTAAGATTAATGAAACATAAACAATTTAGCCAGAACTCTGCCACAGCTGTATGGTTTAGATGCATTTCTCTTTGAGCAATTATTCTAAGAAGCTACTAGCTGCAATGAAAGCTTGCGCAGGATTTTGTCTTCCATCTTAATTCTTCAACTCATCTCTCTGCTGCTACGTGGTTCCACAAGCTAATTCTCAACTGTTTTACAGCACCAAATCAAACACAGAATGACTGTTTACAATCACTTCATGATTCTAACCATGTGCAAATCTGATCATGCACAGTGCTGATGTCATATGACTCATCAGTTAACCATGAGCCATGATATCACCTCTGGTCACATGCACCTCTGATGTACAACACAGGCTTACACAGTAGCTAACATAGCAGCCAACATAGCAGTTGATGGGATGGGGAGGCCCCTTCATAGAATGTCTCTGGTGATGTGAGATGCAGGACCTGTCCTGTGACCTGGAGGTTGAATCAGGCATATCCTCATAGTAGACAGTGGATTTTTGTTGATGAACTGGGTACAGCACATAAAAGCAGTGGTGGCAGTGTAGCATTTTTTTGTGAATCTGAGCATGACTAGAGTTTTTTCTCTGTCAGGGAATGGATGGTCTATTGATCCCTCTTGTATAAAGTTACAATGTGATGTGAAACCCAGGCCCATATTTATACTTTTTTAGCGCCGCATTTACGCAACTTTTTTGATGCAAAAGTGCCGCAAGCTTACAAAATACAATTGTAGTTTGTAAGTTTGTGCCGCTTTGGCGTAAAAAAATGACACAAATGCGGCACTAAAAAAGTATAAATATGGGCCCCAATACCTTACGTTGAAATCCTGAGTGCATTTTAAGTGCACGTGTGTCTGGTGTGTGTATGTGTAGCAAAGGTTTGGTATTAGGACTCTGTATGTGTGAATCTGAGTAATGGGGCCAGTGGAATCCATTACAGAGCCCCATAATTTTCATGACACAAGATGGAGAACAAGGTTAGCTTACCCAGACAGTGGAAATGTGTTGCCTGCATTCATGTGGATGGAATGAGGAAATACAGATATTGAAGAGAGGAGAGGGGAGACTGAGCTACCTTTAGAGGTGATTGCTAGCAAAATGATCCTGATTAGAACTTCTTGAGCACTGACATTAGGTAGATAGTAGAGGAGAGCAGTAGGATTGCAGTTTCTGCTGTTCAAGTTGAGGAAGGTTCTAGGAAGAGTCTGCCGTTCGGTCTGTTTCTGATTACAGCTTCAGGAAGGCTGATTAAAGCCAGGTGCAGAGATCTCACAGTTCGGGTGCCTTTTTTGGATACTTCACTTGGAGCCACCTGTAGTCAGCAGGCCTCCATGTTAGCGACCTGCTTTTCAATAAAGCAGTTTTATTTTATTTTTAAATGTAGCCCGTTTTCCCTAAGGGAAAACGAGCTGCATGTCAAAAAATCCGAAACCTTTTGTTTTGGTTTTTTCAGGGCAGGGAGTGGTCCCTTGGACCACTCCCTGCCCTGAAAAAATATTTTGGGGTCCATTCACAAAGGGGAAGGGGTCCCATGGGGACCCCTTCCCGTTTGCGAATGGGTTACCATCCACTTCAAGTGGATGGTAACTGCGACTCCATTTGCGACCGCATAAGCGGTCACAAATGGAATTGCATACCATTGCGAATCGCAAATAGGAAGGGAACACCCCTTCCTATTTGCGATTCGGATATGCATTTTGCGAGTCGGTAACGACTCGCAAAATGCATTTCTGCATAGGAAACACGCATTTGTGAGTCGCAAACTGCAAATTTTGCCGTTTGCGACTCGCAAAGTGCTTCCTACATCTGGCCCTTACTCTTTTGTGGATGGGTGTCTGTCCCTCCCTACATGCCTCGTTAGCACTCCCGAGACACCTTCTTACTCCTTGCTAATCCACTCCAGTTTAGTGGTAAATATGCCTCATTTTACAGCTACTCCCCCATCTCTCCCACATTTAGTACTAAGTACTTAACATACATGTGTGAGGAGCTCCCTACAGAAAAGATGAGAGAGGTAAACGTGAGATTTATGCACATAGGTTTATGAATTGCATTTTCTTGCAAGTAAGTAGTACTACTGTAGTACTACTTTACATACTACAAAAATACAGTTTGTGCATCGGGCCCATAGTGTGTTGAGGAATATCGATATGGGGTCTCAACCATAGTAGGAGGCATCAATATATTCCTGCCTAGTTTCTATACAGCAAGAATTACTAAGAATATATTGGCATTTGCATAACAACGGAAACTCTTTACGTTTAATAAAGAAAATGTAGTGTTAAAACAATCGTTGTAAACATATATGTTAACCAAAAATATTTAATATTACAATTCTTTAAGATCCTTTAATAACCAAAGTACAATTCTCCCTTAGGTAACCACTAGTCACTCATAACATGACCTCTGGCATTTCTCTCAATTAGAAGTCTGCTGAATTCCAGCACAGCAAAACCTAAAACAATCTTGGTCTTCAGTATGATTTACCGTGTCAGATATGCACAAATATTTACATTTTGGGGTAGATCGTGGAGGCTTCAAAGCAAGAAAGAATTTGCTGGAATTAGAAAATATTCAATGATTAGCTCTATGTGCTTAAACTGTGTCGTCAGTGTGCTCAGCTGCTTTTTTCACACGTTTTATGCAGGAGTTTAAATTTACCACCTATTTGAGTTACAGGGGGGATTTGTGAGAAGACCACAATGACACCTTGAGCAGGAAGGACAGTTCACATTTTTGTTCCACTGATATTTGCCCTTCGCTTTGAAGTTTTATTATGAAAATGAATGATATCAGCTAAAGAGGATCTCTCTAAACCTCTGGTATCACATCAAGGGATTTTGAACTTCCCAAAGGGATAATGCTTCAGGCCGCTACCGATGCTGTTGGAATGCAGACTACAATACACATTATCGTGTCACGGTCAACGCCATCTTTGTTTTTCCATTTGTCCATGCAAATCTCTTCGCACCATACACAAGCGCTTTCACAATTCTTTACTGGTGAGTAGTGTTCACAGAAATTATTCTTTGGAATACCAATACAATTGGCAAGCAGTTTATAAAAACACAACTGTAACAAAACGAGAGAGCAAAGAAGCAAATTAATCACATCGCCTAGTACTTCAGAAAAATAATTCACAAAAACGTCCGAAATAAATATTGGATCCTTGGCATTTTGTGCAAAATCCATTGTAATATACAACAATCTAACCCTCTCTCCAACTTGATGTAACCTTGTTTTTCCGAAATTATTTCAATTGCACAAAGGAGTACATCAGCATACGAAGCACATCCCTTCAGTGCCAGTGGCTACAATGGCAATTGCTGCTGTTTAAAAATTTTTTTTTTTGCTTTTAGCCACTTTTGTTTTTTTATATTACTGAAGCCCTGCAGCTTCCCCAACAATAAAGTCTGCAGACCCATGACAAAACAAAACAAGCAATGACAAAGACAACAGTTTGGCTGCCAGCACCAAACCTATTGCAGACCTGCTAACTTCCTGAAACACTCACCCTCTGTGATGAGGCACCAAGGAGGGGGAGGGGCATAATAAACGAGCGCAACTTTAAATCCATAATCTCTGAAGCTCTGAAAGTGCTTCTGAGGGGGTGTGGCTAATAAGGTAGGGAACGGGACTTTGTGCAAGTTACTGCCGTGAACCCTAACCCGTCCTAAAAACGATTGGAAGCCTGCTGCTGATGTCCCGGGGAGGTTGTAAAACTTCGATAGACATCAGCTGTGCTCAGCCTTGAACACAATATGAGTTGGAAATGCTCATTGCAGGATTTTCCAACTACATTCCCTGCTACTGTGTGATCTTGGCTCCTCACTAGGTGGCCATGTAAAAGGATCCCAAATCGTATGACACACGATGGCGCCGTGTGAGTTGGCAGGTCTGCTATTGGTCTTCGCAATGATTGTTTTTAAATATTACACCCACTTTCATAAAATGGTAATAGGTAGGGAACAAAAATAAAACCTACTACTTACCTGTATCTAAGGTTCTAATCCAGAATGCAGCGAAACATAGGACGCAGAACACTGCAAAAGTGTGCTGGAAACTAAATTACCAATCAGATAATGCCTTCTCATCTACATGTACTGCACTATAACGTGATGTTACCATGGCATTCTGTGGCACAATATATACTTAAGTATTGTAACACTGATAACTTTAACACCACTTACACTATTTAAACATGCTACCAAACATTACAATTTACACCTCATAATCTATATTCCTGCCACATTACACCTACATTCATTCACCCACTTTCACCTGTCTGTTTCAAGCACCACACTTCACTCTATGCCACTCCATTTTATGCCACTCCACTCTACAGTACTACACTGTACACCACTCCACTCTACGTCACTGCACTATATGCCACTCCACTGTATGCTAATCCATTGTCTGCCACTCCACTCTATCCCACTCCACCCTACACCACTCTACTGTACACTATTACACTCTATGCTGTACCATTCTGCGAGACTCCAGTCTGTGCCACTCCACTGTACTTCCCTCCACTCCACGCTACTCCACTCTATGCCATTCCACTCTATGCCACTATATTGCACACTATTCCACTGTACCCACTCCACTATTTGCCACTCCATTGTACATCACTCCACTATATGCCACTCCACTCTACGATAATCCATTGTGCACTGCTACACAGTTCACCTTTCCACTCTAAGCCACCCCAATTATGCCACTTGACTCTATGCTTTTCCCCTATATGGTAGTCTATGTCACTCAACTTTATGCCACTATACTCACAGTTTTTCCACTGTACACCACCCCACTGTACGCTACTCTACTGTATGTCACTCTGCTCTAGGCATGCTACTGTAGGCCAATACACTGTATGCTATTCTGCTTTACCCCGCTCCATCCTATACCACTCCACTGTACACTATTAAACTGTACACCAATACCGTAAATCCCACTACACTGGACCCTGCTCTACTCTACAGCACTCCACTTTACAGTATTCCACTCTACACCACTCCACTCTATGCCACTCCACTCTATAGAACACCAATTGACGCTATTCCACTGTACACCACTACTCTGTACCTCACTTCACTCGACACCAATCCACTATACCTGACTCCAGTATACGCTATTTAGCTGTATACCATTCAACTGTATGCCACTCCACTCTATGCTATTCCACTATAGGCCACTACACTGTACCCCTCTCCACTCTACACCAGTCCATTCTACACCACTCAACTCTATGCTGCTCCACTCTATCCCACTGTATGCTATTCCACTGTACACCCCTCCACTGTATGCTATTCCACTGTACGCCTCTCCACGGTATGCCACGCACTCTACACAACTCCACTCTATGCTATTCCACTATATGCCACTAACTTTACCTTACTCCACTCTGCACCAGTGCACTCTACACCACTCAAATCTACACTGCTCCACTGTACACCACTCCAATGCACCCTATTCCACTGGATGCCAATCGAATCTACAACACTTCACTCTATGCCACTGCACTCTACACTACTCCACTGTACGCTATTGCACTGTACATCACTCCACTGTATGCTATTCCATTGTATAACAATCCTTTCTATGCCACTCAACTCTCTGCTATTTGACTTTATGCCACTCCACCCTACCCCACTCCGTTCTACATCACTCTACTGTACACTGTTCCACCTTACGCTCCTGCACTGTATCCCACTCCACTCTATGCCACTCAACTCTTCACCACTCCACTCTACAGTATTCCAGTCTATGCCACTCCACTCTTTGACACTCCAATGTATGACATTCCACTGTACTCCACTCCATTCTATGCTATTTCACTGTATGCTATTTCAGTGTACACTACTTTACTGTACGCTGTTTCACTGCATGCCACTCCACTCAATGACACTCCCCTATACTCTACTCCACTGTTTGTTATTGCACTATACACCATTCTACTCTACCTCACTCCACCCTATGCCACTCCACTGTACGCCACTCCACTGTACTCTATTACACTGTATGCCAATCTACTCCACTCTACTCCAATCCTCTCTACGCCACTCCAATCTACAGCACTCCACTGTTCGCCACTCCACTCTACAGTCTTCATCTGCTGCTCATATTAGGCTAGACTGAGACTTCCCGATCAGCGGGCTGTTGGTGCGGGTGCTTATCTCAAGCTGTGTCATAAGCTGCAGAGGGGTAGGGATGGTTGTTTGGAGGCACTGTTATGGTTCAAAATTAGCTCTTGTGGTCCAAGCCAAATGCACCATGGGTTCCTCCAGGACTGTCAGCACCTCCTGAATGTGAATGAATTTTGGACTAACAATCAGAGTCAATCAGCATATAAATTGGGTATAACAAATGTGTCCGTCTCTGCTCATACCACTCTGACAGAGCCATCTTAGCCAAGCGTAAGCACACTTGGGCAGTAATTCATACTTACCAGCCAGCATTCCACTTGCTTTATCTGGCCTTCACCTGCTCTAATCATTTGAAGGCAAGATTTATGGCCCTTAAACTGAGAGAGTGGCTGTTCTTGAAGCAGCTTGCCAGCTGGCGTCAATCCACAAAGGAAACATCCTTTAGGGGCTTTAGGCAGTTTGAAGAATCTCTCGAACATGTTGTGAGCCTCAGTCCAGATTTGTTGGATGAGCGCAAAATAAGGATACAGCAAGAGTGGAACAAATTGGGAGTTCGTACTTTTTGGAAGGCAATTATCATTTCTCTCAATCCAGACAATACTTCTTTAAACATCCTGCTGACCAAATGTGTCTCTCTTGCACTCAACAGGTTTAATGTTCCAAGGGTCCCACTGGGGGGGGGGCTTTGTTTCCATCTCTGGCATGCCCATAGTAGGCTTGGCCCAACTCCTCTTGCCTCCAGGACCCCCATTTAATGATTAATTTTCTGCTCATGTCTTTACACCAGAACTTTGTTAGTTACTTCTTTCTTCAGAATAAATGTTGGCGTATAAGGCAATGTTGTGCATTTTCAATAAGTGTCAGTGATATCAGTGTGATGTTCTTCTGTGTTAGAAATGGGGTCTCTGGTTGGAAGACAGTTTGCACTCTGTCCAAGCAGGGACCCTCACTCTACTCAGGGTAAGGGAGATACACAGCTCAGATAACCTCTGCTCACCCACTTGGCAGCTTGGCACAAGCAGTCAGGCTTAACTCAGAGGCAATGTGTAAAGTATTTGTACCAACACACACAGTAACACAGAAAATAACACTACAAAATGGACAGGTTTCCTGGTTAGAAAAATAGCCAATATTTATGAGTAAAACAAGATCAAAACAACAAAAATCCAACATACACAAGCAAAGTTATGAACTTTCAAATATTAAACTTCAATATAGCTCTTAGAAACACAAATGCTTTGATTTGGTGATATCATGGCGTCATGGCGCTGTTGTTCCCAACAATCCAACGCCAATGGCGCCAGTGACTGAGTTGCACGGACCCCTAGGTAGAGTACATTGTGAAAATGAGGAAACAAGCTGGTGCACAGAGTCGGGGATCGAAGCGTTGCTGGGTCCAGTGTGGCGCCAGTTCCGGTGCTGCAGAGCACAGGAGCAGAGGCTTCAGTGCGAGGAGGCAGGTCCTTGCTACGGAGCGGGAGAGATGAGGCAGCGCAGGTGCGAGTGTTGGTTCCTTACATCCGGCGGGGTTAACGTCTGGCTGTCAAGATGTGGTGGGGCGACCTCATGGGGTCGCGGTAACACCATGAGGCTGCAGGCGCCGCAGCTGGTGGCATGGATGTCGGTGACATGGCACTTCGGGACTCACAGAGTCGTGGACTTCAGCTAGTCTGCGGCAGCATCGGACCTGCGGGGTCGGTCAGGGTCGTCGCACCCCAGCAGGGACCATGGTTCATTTGCGGGTGGTGTCTCGGGATCCGGCAGTTGCGTCACTCCAGACGTCGACCGAAGTTGGTGCACTTGGTTTTTCTTGGTTTTTCACCAGCTTCTACTTTCAAGGTCCCAGGGGCTGGATTAGGCACCACTTGGCAGGGTAGGAGTCTCAGCAATAGAGTCCAGATGCTGGCAGAGGATGTCTGTGATGGCCCTGAGACTTCAGAACTGGGGGCAAGCTCAGTCCAAGCCCTTGGAGAAACTTGGCAAGCAGGAGACACAGCAAAGTCCAGTCTTTGCCCCCTCTAAGGCAGAAGAGGCAACTGCAGACCAACCCAGCAAAGCACACACAGCAAAGGGGCAGTACTCCTCCTCCAGCTTTTCAGCTCTTCTCCTTGGCAGAGGTTCCTTTTGATCCAGAAGTGTTCTAAAAGTCTGGGGTTTTGAGGCCCCTACTTATACTCCTTTCTGCCTTAGAAGTAGGCAAACTTCAAATGAAAGTCTCTGTTGTTCACAATATCCTTCCTTGTCCAGGCTGGCCCCAAACACACACCAGGGGGTTGGAGACTGCATTGTGTGAGGACATACACAGCCCTATCAGGTGTAAGTGTCAGCTCCTCCCTCCCCACTGTAGTCAAGGAAACTCATCAGGATATGCAGGCCACACCCCAGCCCCCTTCGTGTCACTGACTAGATTAAATTAACAAACAACCCAACTGTCAGTCTGACCCAGACGTGGATTCCACAGGCAGGCAGGAGCACAGAATGGTTAAGCAAGAAAATGTCCACTTTCTAAAATTGGCATTTTCAAACTGACAATTTAAAAACAAACTTCACCAAAAGATGTTTTTTTAAACTGTGAGTTCAGAGACCCCAAACTCCACATCTCTATCTGATTCCAATTGGAAACTGCACTTAAAAGATATTTAAAGGCAAACCCCATGTTAACCTATGAGAGAGATAGGCCTTGCAATAGTGAAAAACAAATTTGGCAGTATTTCACAATCAAGACATGTAAAACACATCAGTACATGTCCTACCTTTAACATACACTGCACCCTGCCCATTGGCATACCTGGGCCTACCATAAGGGTGCCTTACACGTACAGAAAGGGAAGGTTTTGGCCTGGCAAGTGGGTACGAATAGGCAGTTTAGAAACTGCACACACTGCAGTGCCACGTCTAAGCCATGTTCATAGGGCTACTCATGTGGGCGGCACAATCAGTGCTGCAGGCTCCTGAGTAGCATTTGATTTACAGGCCCTGGGCAATACTGGTGCACTTTACTAGGAACTTACTAGTAAATCAAATGTGCCAATCATGGAAAAGCCAATTACACACACAGTTTACACAGAGAGCACTTGCTCTTTAGCACTGGTCAGCAGTTGTAAAGTGCCCAGCGTACCAAAGCCAGCAAAAACAAAGGCCAGCACACAGTCACAAACACAGGAAGTAGAGGAAAAAAGAAAAGGGAAACCCCACCAAGGATGCCAGGTCTAACATTCTGGTAAAGACTGTTTTTATGTATAATTTGCTGCTACATTTTCTGCACCAGCACTTGTGAGAGTTGTGCTCTTATTAGTAGACCAGTGTTGTGTGCCCTTGCAAATAGCACTAAATGGTCTTCGTGCTAGATATCTCTGACCAATTGTACTCTCCACCTAATGGGCTGATGTTCCCGTTGCTTTTACCAAGTTCCCTCTTGTACTAGCACTTTGATCTGTTATGTCAAAATTATATGGCATCGGAATAATTGTCTGTACAGTTTGTGGTGTGATGCAATTCTGATGACGATTGTTTTAATAAAGAATTAGTTGTTATACTTTCTGCACCAGTACATATGAAACATTTACTCTCATTAGTAGAAAAGTGATATGTGTGTTTTTTCTTCGTTTTTTTCCAAAATGTTCCAAATGGGCACTGTGATAGGCTATTTGACTGATTGCATTTCCCATCTAGTATATTGATGTCTCCGCTGTTCTTATTATGTTCTCCTCTGTACTAGCACTTTGGGTTTTTTGTGATAACGTGACATGACACTGGAACCACGGTCTTAGTTTCTCGTGCTGTTTTAATTTATATGGTTTCTTTTTTGTGTAGAGTTGTATGTTGTTTTTAATTATTGAAAGATTTTAAGTTTTAATTAACAGTATGCAATAAAGATTATTATTAATCTCACTCCAATCTACGCCTCTTCAGTCAACGCCACTCCACTGTATGCCACTCCACTCTACACCACTCTGCTTTATGCTATTCCACTGGACATAACTCCACTCAACCCCACTCCACTCTATGCTATTCCACTCCACTCTATGCCGCTTTACTGTACACTATTGCACTGTATGCTGCTCCCCCCACGCCACTCCACTGTATTCTTCTCCACTCTACCCCACACCACTCTACACAACTGCACTCTACGCTACTCCAATGTACTCCACTGAACTTCAGTCTACACCCTTCCACACTATACTCCACTCTATATCACTACACTGTACATCAATGTACTCCTGTCAATGACATTATGCAGCAGTCCACTTTACTCTATACTACTTTAAAACTCTACTCCATTCTACGCCACTCTATGCAACTTCCTTTAGGCCGCTCTACTCCAGATTACTATACTCTACTCTATGATATACTACTCCACTGTACTCCACTGTACACTGGTACTGCTTTCTGTGCCGCTCCACTGTACTCTGCTCTATGCTAATCAACTCTATGACAGTCTATCATATGCCACGCTGCCATACTGTACCACACTCTATTCTAGTCCACACTACTCTGCTTCACAACACTGTAATCCACTACACTCCATGATTTAAAACACATTTGTTTTTAAAAAAACATTGAAATTTGATTATAAAAAAACAAAGGTTTAATCATTGTTAGAGTTAGAAAAACTTGATTTTATCTTTTGATACAAACCAAGCTTAAAATACCCAAACATTACAAATTTGGTTATAGTTATACCTTAAATCTATAATTTATGCACCACTTTAAATAATATAACTTTATTTATTGTTTATCTACAAACCAAATTTAAACTACAGACAAAATGTGAAAGTGTAAACTTATATTTATTATTTACACAACACCTTCAAATTATATCTTTCACACCTCTACACGCAGTGTATTCAACTCAGTAGACACACTACATTAACTATCACACATGCTTTCTCCATACACTGCTTTTACTCCTTTACACTATGTCACTTATACCACCTAAAATAATAGTAGTTGAATAACAGTTATGACATCTCAAATCACATCTTTGGTGAGAATACAGTGTATGGTACAGTGGATAGACCTTTTATCCAATACACATCGGAACTGGGCATGGCCCTGAAGTCAACCCTTCACAATCCTTCCAAAGCATTAACCCTGCATTTCATACAGTTTTCAGCGACACATAGGACAAGTATGACACATGGCTTAGCCTGTGGCTACAGTCTACACCCACCCCTCCACAAGCAGCCAATCCCCTCAATGCACAGACTTTGGACATGCACAGGGGAGGTTGTTTGCATGGCTGGTGCATTCAACATACAATAAAAGTTGGGCAGTGAGCTTGCCCTGTTATCAGATCCTGTACCCAACGGTGAGGCCAGCACTTGCTAAGCATGGCAACAGGGTCTCACCTGCAGCTAAGCCCCGCACCCATCTCTCTATGACTGACTAACACCCAATTTGTTCAGCCTTCACAGTAAATGTTGACCAAAGGGTCTTTTGTTTAAATAATGTTCAGTGGCCAGCTATGAAAGTCACCTACCCCACTGCACCTATCCTTTGGATGGTTAGCAGTGAAAAGGCAATGGCATTCATCAAAGTGCTCCACTTTTGAAATAGGGATTTCCTTTGCATCTTTCAAAAGCATAGAGATAAGTTCATAAAAGTCCATTAATTGATTTAGGTTGTTGTATTGCTACCTATTCACAAAGCCTATAGCAGCATTCTGCCAGAATTATTGGTTGATCTCATTGGTGATTTCAACAATGCTGGTATTTATATATATTCAGTGATGTCATGAATGATTTAATTTAACATGTTCTGAGAGATGTAGTGTGTGATGTCATACGCAATGCATGATGGGAGTGCAAGTTTCAATTAGTTCACTAATCTATAACTGGTAAATTTCAGTGTTTTTGCCCTTGTTGATATTAGCTCATGTTTTTAAAAACACTACATTTTCCATAATGCACTAGTGTGGGTAGTGGGGAAGAGACTATAAATAATAGACACTGAAAAAATACTGAGATACTGTGAACAAGACCAGTAGGTCGAAATGCTTTAGTGGTGATGGTTGGTGATTCTTATGACTGCAAATAAATAAGAACAAGCATAATAGTTCCCCTGGAGTGCAGAGTTACAGTTGTTTTCAACTGTTTGTTTTGAAAAAAAAAAAATTAAATTAAAAAAAAAAAAAATATATATATATATATATATATATATCTGCAAGGCACATAGATGGGGAGTTCAAAATGGTAAACATAAGCTTACCTATATATGCTTTCCTGCCAATATAGTAGTGGTCCAAACATTGGTCACAATATTTTGTCAGGATGATATTTTTGTCCTCAATATTCTGACATACAACCATGAACAGAGGTCTGAAGAGTGATGAAAGAACATGAAAATGAGTGTGGAACATGTAAACAACAACCGGTGTTGGTACTAAGACAACTACAGTTCATAATTTGTTTTCATTTTGGAAATAAACTCTTTTATTCAGCAGATGAGTGTGAGCTAGCCTGGTTCTCAGAGTTCTTCTCCAGTTGTCTTTCAGCCACCAAACAAGAAGATGTTGTGAAATGACAGAGCATTGCCCGCTCCACACATACCTCGGAGCTCTAAGTGTGGCAGACCATCTCCAGAAGAAAGTAAATGTAACGAGGTGCACTTCATGGTGCCAAGACCTGCCATTTTCCTGTTCCCTGTAGCTGTTACTGCTCTGAGGATTTTCTGCTCTAACAAAGGGGTTACTTCAAAAGTCACTAGCTTCCATTAAAGGCATTTTCACAATCCTTATGTATCGAAAGCAGAATCATCTCAGGAGTCCGCCACAGGTCATTGTAACATCTTCAGAATTATCTGCAATTAACACTCTCATGCAAGAAATTTGTTCTGTGACTACAACTAAGTGTGAAGGGTAAGTGCATAAGTAGGTAATGTATTTGAAAAGTGCACTGTGACCGAAAAATTGTATCTTGGCGCTTCAACAATTGTTTGATACAAAAAGGAGTGAAAAGTTGAGGAACAATGCAAAGAGAAGGGAAGTTACTGTTTTGGGAATAGCCATGTCTAAGGCTTTCTGAATTTCAGCATCTCAGTATGCGCTCTCAAAGTAGCTGGAAGCGTATTCCACCACTGAGCAGCTTTAATAGAGAAGGCTCGGCCCCCTCAAGAGGGCTCTTTGAAATCTGGGTACCCGCAAAAGATTAGCAGTAGCAGAGTGCAGGACTCTCCTTGGTGCATATCTTTTCAATCTGTGCTTTCCCCGGTAAGGCTCTAAACACAATGCAAATTCATTTAAATAATCTGTTTCAAAGGGAGCCAATGCAATTCTCTAAGACATTTGGAAACAGGGGATCTTTGTGGCCTATTCAGTGACAGCTTTGCAACTGGTGATAGGACTTTTTGGAGTCTCTTAATCAAAGAGTCAGGAGCTCCAAGTAGGATGGCATTACAGGAATCAAGCAGGTTAAGTATGACGCCTTGTGCATTTAATGGGTTTCGTGGACAGTGGTAAGACTGAAAACAATTTTCTTAGGCCACAGAGCAAAGCAAAGCAAAGAAAACACCAGCCACTTTATTTACATGCTTGTCAAGTGACAGATGTGCATCAAACATTACACCCAGGTTGTGAACCACTTCAGAGAAGCACATTTAAACTACAGTAGGTATTGGCCATAGGTTATGGGACAATAATGGCAGCACCTTAAATGGAGAGCAGCAGAGAAATTCAGTTTTATACCCATTCAGTTTTAGGGAATTGATATTCATCCACTTTACAATATCAGTCAGGCAGGTCTGGAAAGAAGTTGTCACATTCTGCTGGTTAAGAGACAAAATCCAGATTCTAAAGATACAGCACTGAGTGTTATGTCCTGAAGAGGCCAGATAAACCACATAGGCCGAAACGCGACGACAACACAGGCTTCGGAGAAATGCCCCTAGAATTTAGAATCATGGACTAGAAAGGAAATAGATGGTACCATAAATACATAAGACGAATAAGAACCTACTAAATGATACCATAAGACATTCCTTCTGTTATAACAGACTGCTATCCCAAAAGAGCAGCAGCATATACAAAGAATGACTCCAGTGCAAAGAACTTTATTCCATAATTTCCTTTAGTTTCGTTTGTTAATGTTATGTGTTTATGTAATTATAATAACGGTGTGACCAGTTGTATAGAACGTTTTTTTCCTATAATTATTGTCAGAACTCACTAACACAGGGAGATTGTTGATAGAGAAAAGCCTAAAAGAACAGACCAACAATGTTGAAAATAAAATAGACAATAAGTGTCTTCGAGTGAGTAATTAATTTCCTCGCTTAGGATTTATATCACTTCATAGATCTATCTCACCTGTATATATAATTCGTACTAGCAGTTCTAGCCCAAATACAGTGGAGTTACAGGGCTCCCCCTCCTTGGTTACCTCAGGGAGGAGCGGTCATACACTTGTATAGACTGAAAAGGGAGTCCATCATAGGATTACTGCAGACAATAGCGCCAAGTCTCCAGCCAGCAACTGCAAGGACTAGTGCAATCCTAGCACACGTAAAATGGATGTCTGTGGTACACATGTTGACCTTATGATCCTTCCAAATCACATTGGCCAGACTGGCTAGCATTTCAAAGAGATCATTTTATGCCTTTCTCCCATCTGTGTTGGATGCCATCTTACAACTCACACAGCAATACATTATACTCCCCAACACAGATACCAAGGAAGGGTTCTACACCATGGCTGGATCACCTCATGCTTGACACGTGTCCAATTTGTGCCCCCAGCAGCATGTGGTAGGAAATGTGCAAAACACACACATTACTACAAATAAGAAATGTGAAAATATCGTGCAATATCAAGCATCAATAGAGGCTTCCCCCCTTTTTACAATCAAAAAGCAGTTTAGGCCAAACCCCCTCACTGACACAAGGAAGGTGAAAGGTTCTTTCAAGGATGTAGCGGAGTAGGAAACACAAGAGGGTCATATGTTAAATGCAAACTAATGTCTGACCAACCTGCAGGTATTTATGACATTAGCAAATGAGTTCCCGGCACACTCTCCGTGCCTACAAACAGATCGCAAACTGATTAAAGACTGGACACCTAATTGAATTAGCCCAAAGACCACAGGTGCCCAACTTACATTGGGTGCGGGGGGAAAACAAATTCCAAACGCTCAGGAGTCTTGGACTCACAATGCTGTCATCACATACTTCAAATAAATAACATTTACAAAAGAGCACATACACATTGATAGGTGAAAGAATGCTGAGTCATGAATCTTTGTCAAATGTATAATAAAGAGTAATGTCTTAACCTAAGAATTCGGTTATGGGGTCACATGGTTTTGAGAGTTTTCCATGTTAATCTGTAAACTTACAAGTTATCAATTGTTAATCATGTGTAATAAAGTTTTGCACTGATTTATATATAAGAGCCTGTCTACGAACAGGCATTTGAGAAAAAACATAAAGGCAGGTCGTGCAGGGCTGAGGTGCAGTCAGAAGTGTTTTTCTCTCTGTTGCAACAGTTAGTAAATACTGTCTTTGGAACTGCCAAGAAGAGTCTGTGTGGTCATTTCTAAGTCAAGAGGACATATTTGTTCACCACCACAACAGTTGGTAAACCACCCCATGAGGTTGCTTTGCACCCCCACCTGACTGCAGGCACCTCAAGACCACCTACCCCCCACAGAGAAACCAGCACGCCCAAACATGATGAGGTGAGCAGAAGCCGAGTTAATTGAAGTTCTGCCTGAGCATGGGGGTTGGAAAGGCTCTAGCGACTGCCGTCCCCTTAAAGGTGAGGACAAAGGGAACCACAATTCTCCTTTTAAATAGGCGCAATTCTTTGTGAATCAGTAAGGCTGTAAGCATAAAGCATGCAACTTGCATGCGATTTGTGTTTTACTTTGTGAATCCGTAAGGACGCAAGCGTAACACATGTGACTTTCGGACAATTTGTGTTTTTTCTTTGTGAATCAGTAAGGCCATAAGGGTAATGCATGCAACTTGCATGTGATGTTTTTTTTTTCTTTGTGATACAGTAAGGCCGTAAAGGTAAGACATGTGACTCGCTTGTGTGATTTGCCTTTTTTATTGTTGAAGGATTGAGTACATGTGTTGCACATTCCACAGAAATATGTCTTTGTGAATCAGTAAGGCCATAAGGGTAACACATGCAATTTGCGTGCAATGTGTGTTTTTATTGTTGAAGGATTGAGTGCATGTGTTGCACAGTCAACAGAAATATATCCTCATGAATCAGCAAGGCCATAAGGTTAAGGTATGCAAACTGTTTTTATTGACATTTTGGTTTGTTGAGTGACTGAAGGCGACAGAATACAGTAGAATGAAGTGTGGCCACAGTATGATGTTGTTGTGAGATATTGTATGAATATGCAAACAGTTTTTTTGAATGTACATTGCATGTAATGGAAAATTGAACTGCAATGTGTCCCATAAGGCTGGGTAGACAGACCAAAAAAAACTGTAAAAACAGTACAGTAGAAAAAGTAGGCAACATTGTTTCCCACCAGAAAGGTGGTGTGTATCAACTTTAGACTAATGTAAACCTGGTAGCAGAAAAGGTAAAATGTAAAAGATTAAGAACACCTGAACATGGAGACCTCCTTTACAATACATGCAGAGAGTATTCCCCAGTGACAGAATGAAATTACAAAAGTATAACCAGGAGTGGTTTAAAGCAACCCAGAAGCATACGTATCCTTGGCTAAAAGAAGGAATGTTCAATGATAGAGCAATCAAGCATGGTGCCACGCACCTTCGAAGTAAATACGCAGGGGTCAAATTGAAGGAAAGAAAAGCCACCTTAGCGTTATGGAAATTATTTTGTGTAAAATTGAAAAGATTCCTCACAGGAAGAGATCTTGAATGCCCCTTCTGTTCCCCCACTCCCAAATGACCCTACAAGCGCTACACCCATTAGTGCAGCTGCAAGAAACCGCAGTAGGATTTGAAAGCCCTGAAATTGAAACCCCTTCACACTAACCTAAAGCATGAACACCCCATGAATACTAAAACCAAAGAGGGCAAGCACTCCTAGACAGCAAACCAGGATAGGGAATACACAATTTTCAGGGCAATCAGAGGCACAGCTCATACTTCATCTAGACCAGTGGTTCCCAACCTGTGGTCCGGGGACCCCTGGGGGTCCGCGAAGCCTTCTGAGGGGGTCAGCGACTGCTAAGAAAAAAAAAAAATATTAACAAATTAGGTCCCCAGCTTCCAGTAATGACTCAGGCGGGGGTCCCCATGTTCCAATGATGATTCAGTGGGGGTCCCTGGGTTACATTAATGTTAAAGTGGGGGTCCACAGGAATCAAAAGGTTGGGAACCACTGATCTAGACCCTTCCTTTTCACAAGAGAAGAAAAGCAAAGAGCGGAGTTCAGGGGATAGCAATGACCAATCTCATATTTCATCAGCAACGTCACAGTTGCTTCAGAAAAGATACTTAGGAAACAAGCGTCCACCCCACAATGAAGGGATGCCAGGTAATTCAGGGTGGAGCAAACATGTGCATGGGACTGTAGAGACTGCAGGACAGCTTGCATCCCAAGGAAGGGAACAGGTACAAAGAAAGACTGAAAGTAGTCCACCACCTTGGCAGAAGGAGAGGGAGGGTGTAATAGCCTTACAGAGAGTGTGCAGGACTGGCTATCACGGAGTGAGGACAGGAAAGAGAGAAGTGAAGTAAGGAGAGAAGAGCATGACAATGACTGTACAGAGCAAACTCAGAGGATTCTTGGGAAATTAGCAGATAGGACTGTATCCATACACCTGCGTGTGAAAAGCATAGGTGAACTTCTCCAAACCCAAGAAGCAATCCACAATATTTATGGTCTCGAAGAAAGACCACTCATTGGTCTAGATTGCACAAGGTGAACATGGAGACTGACTAACTCAATTGATGGAAGGGGAAGAGAATGAGATGCAGCCCTTGGAAGGAGGAAGCCCCAAGCTACAGAGCTTGAGTGGCTACAATTCCAAAGCACCCATGGCCAGCCAGACCTCGGAATGGGATCAAGCGAGTTAAGGGGACGGATGACTCTCCACAAAAGACTCACCTAGAAAATAAGAGCATAAGCCCATTCACGCAGTACAGGTCTCATCCCCAGTAATACCATCTCTGACTGAGAAGATAGATGGCATTTCATTGTCCCATTTGTGCAAAACCTAGTAGACTGTACTGAGCAGCTATCTCCACAGATGCGTTTCTGGCCTGAAAAAGGGTCCTTTGACCCACACGATATGGCAAATGTTGAAGACTGCATTCTGTATGATAAGGGTGATCCTGATTCAGACTACTCTTACATGTGGAAATATCTGCTTATATGGTAGCAATACGCCCGACAACATCACCCCCAGCGTGTCACCACCTCTTTACTTCAGATGCCTCTGATACTTAAGGGCCCTGGGGCACCACATTATGGGGGTTATTACAACTTTGGAGGAGGTGTTAATCCGTCCCAAAAGTGACAGTAAAGTGACGGATATACCACCAGCCGTATTACGAGTCCATTATATCCTATGGAACTCGTAATACGGCTGGTGGTATATCCGTCACATTTGGGACGGATTAACACCTCCTCCAAAGTTGTAATAACCCCCTATGTTCCTTAGCCACAAATGGACAAGGAAAACCTCAGAAAACAATTGCCACTGCTTACAGAGGGAGCAGGGAAATGGATCAGTGCATTTGAGAAGCAGTAGAGATCATAAAAAGCCTGCTTAGCTCCCTCATAGGGGACGAATCTACACAGTATTTCAAAAGGCTGGAGTTAGAAATGTGACCCTCACTGAGACCAGGTGTGATGGATCATCATTTAGCCTGGTCAGATCTGCAGTGTGGGATCAGCTGAGGAAAATGTACCATGACAGACCAGACATTGGATCACTCATGACTCATTCTATGCAAAAGAATAAGGATCCAGCTCAATACAACAATAAAATGAAAGAAACATGGACCCAGAAGTAGGTCAGGGCTTGGAAGTAACAGGTGGTAATGCTGTGTTGTTCTATAATGTAGTTAAGAAGGGATTGCCTTCTGAGGTACAGGACAGCTTAGATAACATAGTGCCAGTGGAAGCCAAGCCACAGATCAAAGATCAAGCACACACCATCGATTTTTGGAAGAAGAAGCAGGAACAGGAGAAAAGTAAACATATTAGCAGAGAAAGAGGCAGCCAAGTTGGTGCAGCAGAAGTTAGCAAAGAAGGCAGCAATGGAAGGTGATGTAGTGGCATCGGCCACTCGGCTGCAATACCTGTAGGAACGGTCTCAGGAGTCACCCAATGACAGTACCCACAGCAGCAGGCTGACATAGGGACACGAGGAAATAGTAGAGGGGGACGAGGAGGAGTAGGAAGAAGTAGGATAGTCCACCAAGAAGGGATCAGCCATGTAATTATTGTCAGAGGTTTTGCCATCTTATAAGAGAGTGTTACATGAGAAGATGGGATGAGCAAAATGGAAGAATGAGAAATGATGGTCCATCTGGAAATATGACAGTGCAGCCACAACAGAACTCACAGATCACATATGTACCCCAGACACCCCCCCACCCCAAATTGTGCAGTCACTAGGAATGCCCCAAGCGCAGCAAGGACTGCCTCAGCAGAGCTATCAAGTACCCTCCACGGAAATCCTCCCCCAACCAGGACAAGGAGGGGTGGCAGTGAGGGGGGAAATCCTTTCCAGGGGAACCCTGCAGCACAATACACACAATGAGGAAGCTTGCTGAGGATTTCTGTGTGTCCAGCCTGTCAATAACACACAGGTCAGATGAGGAACCCACTGCGACGGTATCCATAAATGACAAGAGATATTCATTCCTCATAGATAAAGGAGCAACAAACAAAATCTTGTATCAAAGAGGGAGGACTCCCACTTTCCAACAGATTCATGGAAACACAGCGATTCACTGGGGAAATTAAAAGGGTTCCTTCTACAACACCAGCAGAAATGGAAGTAGGGGGGAGACAAATTGAGGGCTGCTTGCTGTTTTCACCAGCTGCCCCAGCGAATTTGTTAGGCAGAGACTTGATAGCAAAATTGAATACAACCATTCATTTTAAGCAAAACTGTAGCATGGTTTGCTCCACACCTGGAGTTCCACCCTCCAGAGTCCTGGTACTAACTGTAGACTCCTCCAGCAGAGCATGACCCACTGATGTAGAGGCAATTACTGCAGCAGTATACACCATCATAGCAGAGACACCAGAGCTAATGGTGAGGGAGGTTCAATTGGCCAAAAAATTTCTTTTTAGGCAGCAAGGACAGGACTCCGGATTATCAGAAGCAGGGATAATATTGCAGATAGAGGCCTTGGAACTAACACCCACCCATGGCATCTTGACAGCCAGAGACCATAATGGTGCTTTGTGAGCATGTGTCATCTTTCTCGAGCCAGGAAAGACGATTAGGGAGATACTGTACGAAGAGCTATTTGCTGATAGCCCCAAGAAAAGGATTATACTGTTCCAGGATGACATACCACTAAGAACTGTGTTAGAAATCAGAACGCCCATACCAAGCAGAGCTTTGGACTCAGTAGATGAAGCCGATCTGTTGCAGGTGCCAGACTTCCTGTGGATTAAGGGCCCTCACGATGTCTGCGTCATCCACACTGCCACACCATTTTGGATTACATTGAAGGAAGGCGCCATCCTACCCAGAGTAAAACAATACCCCTCAACCAAGGAAGCAGAGGATGGCATTGCCCCCACTATACAGGCGTTACTGGAATAAGGAGTAATTTACCCTGGAGTGTCACTTTGTAAAACCCCTATTTCTCTAGTTAAGAAAGCCAAGGGCAATACTTGGTGCAAGACCTGCACCTGTTGAACAATATTGTGTAACCCGAATTCCCAATTATCCCTGACACTTCCATCATCCTCACAAACATCCCGAAGGACAGCAGGTAAGTTTTAGGTATTGATCTTAAGAATTCCTTCTTTAGCATTCCTCTACATCCAGATAGTCACTATTTGACAGCAATCTTATATTGTGGGACCCAGTATTTGTACTCTTGTTTGCCCCAAGGATATTGAGAATCCCCCAGTGTGCTCAACAGAGCAATAAAAAGTGGTCTGTCATATTTTCAGTCTGATAGCACTCTGTTGCAATATGTCGATGACATATTGGTTTGTAGTCCTACCAAGCAACAGTATAAAAGGGAACTATGGCCCTCATCATGACAGTGGTGGTAAATCCCACTTACCGCCATGATGACTGCAGCCAACATACCGCTGCAATGGCGGATATCCGTTCACCATATTATCCATCACTGTTCAGCCACACACACAATTCTGCCACACCAAAGGTCAGTGATAAACTGGCTGTACCAAAAGCCACACCTTTATGCCAACAGAATAACACCCACCACTTTATGACCCACGAATGACCACAGCAGACATTCAATGACAGTAAACCATTGTCAGCACATACCGCCGCGCTCAAAATAACCACACACATAGAAAACAACACCACATTGGACAATTCAAACGATATACACCTGACACCTATACACACACCACACCCACCTACTCACACCATTATAAAACACACACCCACATTATCCACAACCCTTTACGACTACAAATAATTGTGAACTGAGAGAGACAGCAAGAGCACTCACACAACCAGAGCCACATACCACCATCACCTATACACCACCCACACACCTTACATCACACACCCCTAAACATCACCCTATACACCCTCACCCACACTACACAACACCCATGGCACCACAACAACACCCCAGATTCTCTGAGGAGGAGCTATGGGTCATGGTGGAGGAAATCATCCGGGAAGAGCCACACCTATTTGGATCACAGGTGCAGCAGATATCCATTGCTAGGAAGATGGAGATATGGCGGAGAATCGTGGACAGGGTGAACGCTGTGGGACAGCATCGAAGAGCAAGGGACGACATCAGGAAGAGGTGGAACGACCTACGGGGGAAGGTACGTTCATTGCAGCAAAACACCAGCTCGCAGTACAGAGGACTGGCTGTGGACCCCCACCTCCTCCCACACAGCTCACAGCATGGGTGGAGCAAGAGAGATTCACTGGAGGAGCTGGATGACTGGACACTGTTAAGTCAGCATTTACCACTTATCACCCCCCATAGCTGCATGCCATCACACCCCCTCACACTCACTCCCATCACTCCACTACATCCAACACACTGCACCTACACATATGACTGACTCCAATGCCCAGCCCTGCATGCCATACCAATGCATGGACAGCCCTCCCAGCCCTGCATGGACACCCATTACGAAAGCATGTACAGCATAGTGGAACTAACAATCCCACAATACATCACAATACACAATCAAAGGTGGCAGGGCAAAAGCAACCATAGAGGGGAAGATAGGGATGTTAAACATGTCACAGGTATTAAGCATAATACATCACTTACATCCCCACAGTTGCCCCAGCCAATGTCAGTGAAGTGGAGGTGCCACAACTATCCAGTCCCCCAACAGAAGATGTCCCCAGTGATGACAGTAACTCTGGACTCCAGGATCTGGATCAACAACCTGGCCCACCAGGGACCACTGGATAGTCGGTTACCTCAGCCCACTCACAGTCCACCACAGAGCCTCCCCCATCAGTTACCAGCACCACAGCACCCACCCAGTGTACCCACACCTCTGTCCCCAGGACACGTCAATCAGCAGTGTGCCCACCTGTACAGGGACCCCAGTCCACACCTCATACCCTATACAATCTGGGACCTGGGGTCAGTGGCAGTGGGCACACCATTCAAGGGACAAGGGCACATGGCAACAGGGACACTGGGAGGACCGTCGTACGCCAGGGGGAGGATAGGCCCATGGAACCGACTCTCCAGGAGGCGCTCACCAATGTCCTGGGTGCCTACCAACAATCCCAGGACATGATGGGCCAGATCCTGAACAACATGCAGGAGAACAAGCGGCTTGCAGGAGGAACATCATCAGGGATCAGGGAGGAATTGCAGGCCTTCAACACCACTATGATCTCCATAGCAGGGGTGCTGGCAGACATGGCCAACATCATGAGGGAATGGACTGCACAGCAGCGGGACCCTACCACTAGCCAGTCTATTGACTAGCCCTCCACATCCGCTGCAGCTAGAGTACAGGAGGCCCCGCCACAAGACCCACAGGCCACCAGCACCCCTCCCCCTGCAGAACGTGAACCACCCCACAAACGGTCCCTGAGAACCAGAAAGAAGCCAGAGACATTTGCCAGGACCCAGACCACCACCAGGAAATGAGACTCTCCTGATTGTCCCCCTTGTCCCACCCTGTCATCTTGTCCACTTTGAACTGCTATTGCTTCCTTTCCTAGGGCCCCTTGGACACTGGACCTGTGCTACAAACTGGCTGGAACAATACCCTGGACTTCCTCCACCATCAACCCATTCCATTGCACTTCACCCTCAGCTTTATAGCACTACAATAAACACCCTTGAACACAATTTGAGCAACACTGTTTTATGTGTCTTAAATGTGCATTTGTGGAACAGTCACACCAACTGCAAATTATCTGAACACTGTGATAGCTAACAAATAATGAGCTGGAACCGTCTGTAGTGATCACATCAGGACAATGTTGTCATATCACCAACATCTGGAAAATGAGAAACTATAGGTGACAGTAAGTTGAGATGAAAAGGAAGTGAATGCCATCATGCCACATGTACACAGATAAATCAATAAACAGAATAATGGTCAGTTCCACTGTCTCACCTGTTTGTCATTGGAAGTATTGTCGTATAACTGATGTTCTGCTGTCCTCATCCTCATCCTCTGCCTCCTCATCCTCACTGTCCTCAGGTTCCACTGCTGCCACAGGATTATCTCCAGTCCCCTCCTCCTGCAGAAAAGAAACATGTTGTCTGAGGGCCAGGTTGTGCAACATGCAGCATGCCACTACTATTTGGCAGACCTTTCTGGGTGAGTAACACAGGGATCCACCTGTCATATGAATGCACCTGAACCTGCAAGTATTGAGGGACAACATTTAGCCTTACAGAATCCGATGGGGAGAACACCTGAAGGCAAACACTGACATACAGTGGGTGAGGGATCTGGCTCATCTATTAGCCACACCCTGTGCCTCTGTAGTTGGGCTATCACATTTGGGATGCTGATATTCCTCAGTACGAAGGCATCATGCACTGACCCAGGATACTTGGCAGTGACATGGGAGATGTACTGGCCCGCCAGGCAAACCATTTTCACATTCAGTGAGTGGAAACTCTTATGATTCCTGAACACCGGTTCATTCTGGCACTGGGGGTGCTAACGCAATACGTGTACCGTCAATCGCACCAATTATATTGGGGATATGGCCCATTGCTTAGAATCCTGCCTTTACAGTGGCCAAATCTTCCACCTGGGGGAAAGCTATGTAGTTGCACATGTGTTTCACCAGGGCAGACAAGACCCTTGCCAGCACAATAGAAAACATTGGCTGTGACATTTCATCTGCCAAGCCCACTGTCACTTGGAAAGAACCAGTTGCCAGGAAATAGAGCACTGATAGCACTTGCACAAGAGGGTGATCCCAGTGGAATGACAGATAGCTGATATCAGGTCAGGCTCCAATTGGGCACACAGATCTGTGATTGTGGCCCTGTCCAGTCTATAGGTGAGTATAATGTGCCTGTCCTACAGTATAGCCAAGTCCACAAGGGGTCTGCATACAGGGTTCATCTTCTCCTTCCATTCATCTTCAGCGGTAGGTATCTAAGAGACACAAGAGTGAGTAGTCTGTCACAATTTGAACAATGGACCACAACCTCAGTGTACATGTTGCATTTATGTTATGGGACAGTGGGAATGACAGGTATGTGCAAATCTAGGCAGTGACTCAGTAAGGGTTAATCTGATGATTGTCGATCACCATGACATGGCGATCGCCTGTCCTGTATGTAGGGACAGGTGGAAGTGAGGTAACTCCTCCAACGTTGAGCGTTGTGGCGGAAGGCTGTCTTGCACCACCATGCAATTGCTCATTGGATAATTTGGGGCTCTATGGAGTACAGTGGCCAAAGGGGATTTGCGCCGGCGGTGACAGTGTACACCCCTGCGGACGGGAGCGCCATTTTCTATCTGATTCCTCACTTGTTTCCTGACCTTCAACAGGATAACACCTACACTGCATGTGCTGTTGTGACCCGTGTCTGGAACCTACCATGGCCCGTGTGACCGGGGAAAGGGCCCCTGCCTTCACTTCGGAGGAGTTGGAGCGATTGGTGAATGGGGTCCTACCCGAGTATGGACTGCTGTATGGGCCTCCAGACCAAAAGTTGAGTACACCCTGGGCACGATGCATGTGGGAAGAATGCATGGAGATGTGTGTGCAAGCAACGTGTCATGGGGGGTGATGTCATGTGGTAGTGTACATGGTGTGCGCCGGCTGATGTGTGTGCCAATGGTGAAGGAAAAGAGATTGGTGGGCCACATCTGTGACAGGCTGGATTGTATGTGTAATGGTGTCCTCCAATCTGTATCACCTCTTCAGGTCAGCGCCCATCAAAAAAAGGGATTATGGTGTGCCATCGCCAAGGACGTGCGGACCCTGGGGGTCTATGGCAGGCGGGGGACCCACTGTCGGAAACAGTGGGAGGACCTGAGATGAGGGGCACGGAAGACCGCAGAGGCGCAGCTGGGGATGGCCTCCCAACGAGGAAGGGGTGCCCGTCAGAACCTGACCCCCTGATGGCCCGCATACTGGCGGTGGCCTACCCAGAGCTGGATGGGCACTTGAGGGCATCACAGCAGCCACAAGGGGGTGAGTACAGTGGGCATTACTACAATAATTGGTAGGTGGCAGGGGATCCGGGTGGTGGGTGTCATTTAGTGGGTGCCCCTTAATGCCAGGACAGACATTGCAGCGTGATCCAGCTCCAGGGAAATGGATGAAAGGGAAAACAAGGTAACCTAGCTAGGTTGCATTCCATGTCATACAGGGCTTAGTGGGTGCCAGGAGGTGTGCAGATGGTGGTGTTTGGCCCCCATCTTATTGTGACATCTAGCCAAATCAATGGCCGTGCAATGCATAGTGCTCAGTCATGAACCCTGTGTGTGATGGTGCTGTGTATGTCAACAGTGTTGTTGGTGCAGTAATTGACCCAGTGTTCTCTTTCTCTCTCTCCCCTTTATCTTCTGTCATCCTGTCCATGTGTGCATTAGCATCATCTGGCGGAGGAGCAAGGGCACCGGCGACAGAGGGAGCTGCATTCCACAGGACCCAGGAGGCAGAGTCCACCGATGATGAGGGAACCAGTGGGACGGAGGGCGACGGAAGCACCACAGAGGAGACAGGAGGTAACAACACAGACTCAGATACCTCCTCCGATGGAAGCTCCCTGGTGGTGGCGGACACCTCTGTAACCTCCCCAGCTGCAGGTACAGCCGCCACCCCCATACCAGCACCGCCCTCCCAGCATCCCCTCAGTGAGTTGCCCATGCCTGCTCACCCAGGAGGGTGGGAATCTCCTTCACCTCAGGCCCTGCCCCGGTGATCCCTGCTGACCTGAGTGAGGAGGCTATTGACCTCCTGAGATCCATCTGTGTACGGCAGTCAACCATTGTGAATGCCATCCAGGGGCTGGCATCCCAGATGTATCAATGCAATATATTCCTGGAGGGCATCCACAGTGGATTGGCGGCCCAACAGAGATCGATTCAGGCTCTGGCCTCCTCTCTGATAGCAGCCATTTTCCCTGTCCCTACCGTCCCCCCTCCAACTACCACTTCCCAGTCCCAGTCTCCTCAACCCCAACCCATCCTATGCCCACATACAGACGAGCATGCACACAATACAACACACAAGAGTAGCAGTCAAACACAGGCACCACACTTCAACATACAAGCACTCAAGCAAACACCAGACAGTTTCAGACACAACCACATCCACTGCCTCCACTGTCTCCCCCTCCTCCTCCTCCTCCTCCACCACCATCACAGTCACGTCCACACTCACACCTGCATGCACTGCTTCAACATCCACCACCAGCATCACAACACCAAGCATCACACACCTCACTAGAAGACACCTCCACAACATCCATGAACGCATCCCCTGTGTCCTCTTCAACCCTGTCTGTCCCCCCTCCTCCTAAAGGTCACAAACAAAAGCACTCAGGCACCCAAAATGCCATCCACCTCACATCAGCACACTGCCCATGCACCCAGGTCCAGCAGATGTACTCCAACAACCACTCACTTAACCACCACTCCCATCCCTCCTTCCTCTTCCTGCCCCACCATCCATAAAAAGCTTTTCCTTGCCCAACTTGACCTCTTCCCTCCCCCTCCCCCTGTCCTGCCTGTAAGAGCAATGTCTCAATGACCCAGCCCAGCACCTCAGCCAAACAGTCCACACAGACAGTGGAGGCACCTCTTAGTCGTGGACGCAAGACGGTGATGGTTCCCACTCCACCAGCCAGGAAGGGTAAGGATCCCACAGCCACTGCCATGAAGTGGAAGAAACCCTCGACTCATGCCATGAAGGGGAAGGAGGATGTACCTCCTGCGATGAAAGGGAAGAAGCCCTCGACGTCTGACATGAAGGGGAAAAGCCCTTGACGACAGCAAAGGCTGGCAGGATGACCACCACTACCACCAGTGGTCACGGAGCCCTTATTTCCAGCTGAGGCAGTGCAGCCCACTCCTCCTGCAGAGGCTACACCTTCACCCACTGAGACAGTGCAGCCCTTACCTCCAGCAGAGGCTGCCCAGGAGGCACCTTCACCTGCTGACATAGTGCAGCCCTCACCTCCAGATGAGACAGTGCAGCCCTCACATGGAGCCCCCTCTAGAACCAGTGGGCATGTCACCCACCTGAGAGACTGTGGCCTTGCACTCCCCAGCACAGAGAAATGGGAAAGTTCCCGATTTCGGCTGAGATGCCACCCCATCCACCTGAGGTGCCTGCCCACTTACAAAATGATGCCCCTGCAGAGTTCTGTGCAGTTGATGTCAGGAGACAAGTTGGGCCTTGGACTGTGCCCTGTGCCCATGTGGGCTCTTTGTACTTTGGACTGGGCATTGGCCCTCAGTTGACAATTGTACATATCATGTTCATGTGGTGGCTTTTCCCTTGCTAAAACATTTTCAGTACTTCTGAAATCTGGTCCATGTTTTATTGTGCTGTTTGTCATGTGTGATTGGTTTATGTCTGCAGCGGGTTGTGTGTATGGTGTGTGTGTGTGTCTAGTATGTGTTGTGCGTGTGTGTGTGTGTGTCACTCTCGTTTTCCTCCCTCCCTTCCTTGTGTGCTAGGCGGCTGTACTCACCGTCATCGTCTTTGTCGGCATTGGTGTTCCAGGGGAAGCATGGCATAGAAGAGCACCGGGAAGACTTTAATTTCCGGTTCCAGGGCAGCAGCGGCGTCCTCTGTGTACTTGTTGGTAAGTCTTTTGTTTGCTGTGTTCTGTTTCCGCCAGGCTTTTAATGGAGTTGGCACCGCCCCGGAAATCCTGGCGGCTTCCTATGTCATAATTTGGTGGGCAGTACTTTCTCTTCCGCCTGGCTTTTAATGGCGACCGCCGTGGTGCGTGGTGTTAATGCCCTGGCGGATGGTGGGGTACATTGGCTGTCTATGGGAGTTCTCACTGCCATGGTCATAATTTGGAGGTAATTACCACCGGCCTGTTGGCTGTATTGCCGCTACTTTATCACTTACCACCAATGTCATAATGAGGGCCTCAGTGTTCGCTATAATCCAGAAGGCCATGACCACTCTGACTACCCAGAGAGTGTCAGGATATGAGGTGATAGTGTCACTACCATCCTTGGAGTTGTGAAGTGTCATACGTTCAAGCCTGCAAAATTCTTCACACACCCTGTTTTAAACCCTGAGAAGAAGGAACACAACTGTGCGATATATACTCTCAATGAATGCAGTCAAGTCATAGAGGACCCTATACCAGACAGCATTGTCTATTTTGTGGACGGTTCCTCCACTATCAACCAAGAAACAGGGATGAGACACACAGGGGCAGTGGTAGTCAGGGCTCAGCAACATGGCTCCATGGATACAGTGCCATAGACCAATTACTCCTGCCCACACACTATTCAGCACAGGCAGCAGAGCTAATAGCTTTATTAGTGGCCTTTAAGTCAGGAGCAGGAGAAATAATTACAATATACTCAGACTCAGCATACGTAACAACCACTGTAGACTCCACTCTCATGAGATGGAGTAGACGAGGGTTCCTTAAATCAGATGGTAGTCCTGTGATGCATAGAGAACTCAGAAGCCCTAATAAAGGCACTGTGCTACCACCGGCAGTGGCAGTTATGAAATGAGCAGCACACACAAACGGACAGGATTTTGTGTCCCAGGGTAAGGCACTGGCAGATCAGGCAGCTAGGAATGCAGCTAGACATACACTCCTAAAGGTACCATCAGGCTTGCAACCTGTCCCTGTCCTGGTGGGTCAGACTGCCTCATGAGCTGAGACCGAAGCGAAGACTACCATAGATAAGGACACACCCCACTACACTGAGTCAGCAAGGTTACACCTGAGGGAACTACAGAAATGCTGCATCACAACACGAAAAGTAGTTCTGGGGATACAGAGGGTGTGTCCAGTCTGGGAACAACCTAGTATGTAAACAACTATCTACGGGAAAACTAGTTATACTACAAGCTTTGCTTGCAGTTGCCCTGGATCAGATTCATTTACCAGCTCACACTTCCACGGACCATTTGGCAACCCAAATAGAGCAAGACTGGTTTGTCCCCAATTTGCATGACATAAGAACCATGTATCTACATAGCTGCATGGTTGGTCAGCAGTATTCCACTAATCCCACTTTAAAAGTGGTAAGCTCACCACTCCATGACCACAAGGTCCATTTGAGGCCCTTTATTTGGACTTTGTGGATATGAATGGCCCGTGCAACAGCTACAGGTACTTCTTAGTGGTGATCTGCCCATTCTGCAGATGGATTGAGGCAGGACCATGCATCCGTTGTGATACCAAATAAGCAGCCATGTTCCTAGTTCAGGAAATGGTTCCCTGGTGGAGGATTCCAGAAGCTATAAGATCTGACAATGGTACTCATTTTTCAAATACAGTTTGAACACCTAACAGCACTATTAGGGATAAAGAACAAATTGTCCTCTGCATACCACCCACAAAGTAATGGTATTGTAGAGTGCTTGAATAGTGTCTTGAAGAGTAAAATCAGCAAGTTGTGCACCACCCTAAATAAAAAGTGGCTACACTGCTTGCCAACAGCATTGTTTTCCCTGTGGAATACCCCGAGCTTAGTCCATCACCTGAATCCTCACCAAATAGTGACAGGAAGATCCATTGATGTCCAAGTTCCTGCCACTAGAAATACAATTCAGGGAGTAAGTTTGTCCCAAGAACTGAGTGATGAAATGCATATGCAACAGCTCTCAAATTGGATGGAAGGAAACCGTGGATTCATCACAGCCATTTGCATATTGACCCACAAGCTCGTCAAAAATAATGGACTGTTCAAATAAAACAAGAGAGGGGATGAAGATTGTCACCCTGAAAGAATCCCCCTCCAACTATATTTTTGGACCACCTCTTGAATGGACAGTACCAAAGATATGTATTTTTGTTTGTTCATTTCTCATCTATCTCTTAAATCTATCTTTTTTCCTCTTTGCTAGAAAAGTACCCCCAAAATCTAATATCTTTCTTGTCCGAATAGAGCTCTCTAGTAACAATGTGCTCTCTAACGCTCATGCTAAGTCGTCAGAAAATATGTGGTATCAGCACGTCTGAAATAGGTACAAATGAGAGATGCTTTGTGTGCTCCTTGATTCCCCATGCTACTGGTTCAGACAGACTACACTCCACGAAGGAAGTATCACCTGACATAGCTTGTTGCCTATTACATCTGTACTTGTGTAGAATAAAAGCCCAAATACAATTGACTCACTTTAGAGTAGTACGCTTCCTAATTAATGCCACAAGATACAACACGTTGCCAGAAGTACTATACATCCTTGCAGACAGACAAGAGATAAGAGAAAATAACACGCATGAGAAAAACATAATGCCTCACCACTGTAGATTGGTCCCAGATGGTCCTAGGTTTCCTAGGGGTACATACCCACCAACCAAGTATAACAGCTGTCTTGCAAACCCCTTGCCCCCAGATTGTGTCCACAGGCCAGGGCTCAGAGGATCCATCTTTGCACATAATCAGTGGAATCCTGACATTGAGTTTTCCTGTAGGTCCATGTCTTTGTGGAATGGCACTGATGTTAACCAGGATGCCTTATGGAAATGCACCCCAATCGGAGACGAAAAGTTTCTATGCTACACCTGGGTTAGACAGCATTGTAAATCCTCAGACTATTACGAAACTATCCTCTGTCTCCTTATGTTTCAGAGGAAATGGGACCCTGGACATAGGTTAGAAACATGGTTGCAAGGTCACAGTCTTC
Source organism: Pleurodeles waltl (assembly GCF_031143425.1). Lineage (NCBI taxonomy): Eukaryota > Metazoa > Chordata > Amphibia > Caudata > Salamandridae > Pleurodeles > Pleurodeles waltl. The sequence continues at coordinate 990,992,653 of NC_090445.1, read as the reverse complement.
CGTTCCGACATGGTGGGGGCACCTCTAGCCTTATGGATTTCTTCTGGCAGTTTGGAGAACTACTGCATGTCCAGTTACCACATCATTGGGGAGGACTTTGTTCCATGGAAACTTTGCAAGCTCCAGTTTTAATTTTACCCAGAATAAACATAAACACTTTGCAAAAGCATCCCATAACCCATCCGACGACCTTACTACATCAGAGTCAGAAGAAGAGAATGACGCTGAGCTTTTCTTTGGGAGCATCTTGCCATTTGTCAAAGCTGAGGCAACCGCTCGTTTGCTCTGGATCACAAGGTGGGAACTCCTCAAGGTCAATAACACCAAAAACAAAGGGCTTCAACGCCATAAAGGAAGAACTGAGGTCCGTAAGGATAATGGTGCTGCAACACCGTTATATACTGGACCTTATGACGCCCATGCATGGGAGCATTTGTAAGAAGATAGGTACTGCATGCTGCATAGTCATTCCAGCAAATGATAGAAAGAATGGAACATTGTCAGAAGCAATACGGACACTGCATAATCTACAGACTAAAATGATAGATGAAGGAGGTGCCCCAGATAGTTGGTTTAGTTGTTGGTTTTCAGTACCAGAATCATGGATGTTGAGACTGTGGGGGGCTCTGCTACCAATGGCTGTGATCTTGCTACTAACATACTGTTTATTACAGGCAGCACTAGCAGGTGTTAGGAAACTAGGCACTAAGGTGGAAGGGATGTTTTGAATTAGTACACCAGCACAAGTAGTGGATTCTCACTCCAATATGTTTCCCCTAGTACCAAAGGCAGGCCAAGATTTAGATAAGGTAGTTGAAATATCAACTAGAGGGGCGAATGTTGTAGGAAATGTGAAAAACAAACTCATTACCGCCAATTCAAAAGGTGAAAACATCGCGCAACACCTAGCATCAATAGAGGCTACACGGTTGTTCACAATAAAAAAGCTGTTTAGGCCAAACCCTCTCACTGACAAGAGAAAGGTTCATTCAAGGATGTAGTGGAAGAAGAAACACACATGGGTCATCTGGTAAAGGCCAACTCATGTCTGACCAACTTACAGGTATTTACGACATTAGCACATGAGTCCTTGGCACACTCTCAGTGCCTACAAACAGATTGCCGACTGATTAGAAACTGAGCACATATTTGAATTAGCCCAAAGCACACAGGTGCACGATTTACAATGGGTGCAGGGAAGAAACCAAATTCCATACGCTTGGGAGTCTCGGACCCACAATGCCGTCGGCACACACTTCAAATAAATAACATTTACAAAAGAGTACGTAGACAGTCATAGGTCATAAACCTTTGTCAAATGTATAATAAAGAGCGAGTAATGTCTAAATCTAGGAATTCGGGGCTAGGAGGTCACATAGATTTGATTCTTTTCCATGGTAATCTGTAAACTTGCAAGCTATCAATTGTTAATCATGTGCAATAAAGTATTGTACTTGTTTGTATATAAGAGCCTGTCTGTGAACAGGCATGTGAGAAAAACCGTAGAGGAATGTCATGTAGGGCTGAGGTACAGTTCACAGTTTTTACTCCCTGTTGTGACAGTTAGTAAATACTGTCTTTGGAACTGCCAAGAAGAGTCTGCATGGTCATTTCTGAGTTAGAAGTGTATATTCCTTCACCCTTAAACCTCTACAGAAACTGCAAGGACAACTACCCAAGAAATGTCCAGGCGAAAGTGGACCATCATGGAACTTTGATCAAAGTCCTTGCAGAATTTCCAGGAAGTGCACATGATGTGTTCATCTTCCACCACAGTATCATCAATGAGCACTTTCAGAATGGCAGATATGGGAATAGCCTACTTATTGGTAAGGAAACTAGAATTATATATGAAACCAACTAAGAAGTTGTGATGTATGACATGATGACATAATAGCCATCTTTGTGTTTGTGTCTGGATTGTGTGTCATGTGCACATAGTGGGAGTTTCTTACTCTAAAGTCAATGATGTCCCATTGTGTGATTCCCTCACTGAATCTGCAATGGAAATTGGAAAAATCCCACAGTGAGAAGTATTGTCCTCTCACACTGTGTGAGTGGGCAGAACAACCATTTCTGCAATATCGAACACATCAACAAACAAAACATGTGGTCAACAGTTATATTCACTATAAAAAGAAAGGATAAATCTTAGCAAAGTTCGAGATGTGTGTATGTGAAATAGTGTGGCACGGCAAGATGATTTGTAAATGCCCCACCAAAATAATGCTTGTTAAACAAATCTTGTGACCTTAAGCATAGATGTCACATATGGCAGTAAATCTGTAGGCTGAGCTGAGTATCAGGAGCACGAATGGGTGAATAACATCAAAGGTCCACATATGTCATGCACTGAAAGTGTGATATCAAATCTTGTTCAAATTTGTACTCCAGTACACAGGTGATAGAAAAAGATCAAGTGCCACAAATAACGAGGCATTTCAACATTCAAGGTCCAAATATACACATAGATAATAAGCCACATTGACATACTTCATTAATGTGATAGATGAATGAGTGAATGCCTCAAGTTGGCTACATTGCCTGCATCTTAGTCCATCAATGTAATACTGGCACAATGAATATATAGGCCATGAAAGATGTCATACTGTATGAAATAACTATGGTGAAATGTAACCAAGGTAAGGTATCACACTGTACTTACAATTAAAATTTTAAGGATCGCATGCTACAAAAATGGTGTAAGAATCAAGGCATGTTAGTACAGATTCACCAACAAGGCAAAATCTATACATACATGTTAACATAGAAAGTGTTGTGTACTGGTTTGCAGGGCAAAGTCACTTATTTCAACATCATGTTGGCCCACACAAAAATGTCTTCATTGCAATACCTCTGTGTCATACTAAGTTCAGCAAGACAACTTGCCATGCAAAAAGCATTAGGCGCTGTAGAAATAAACACAATTTAAATATACATAATACATGTCAAATAATGGTTACATTTCCTAAATAACTAGTCATGCACACATACCTAAACTAACATAAGGCCATGCAACTGTCATGTAGGCAAGCAAGGACATCATAGTTGAAAATAGGACAAATGTATGTGTGAGTGTCAAACCTGTTGCCACTGTCACTTATACTTATATATAGCTCAAAATGTATACTAGATAACCTGGTCGTCCTAAGTTGGATGCAATGCATACATTTTGAGTGCAATTCTCATACAGCTGATACAAATATTCTATATCATAGCAATCCTGCAAAGCTCCAAACTAGCCTAAAAAATGTTGACACTTGTTTCCTAACTACCGCCATGGTGAGCCGTATCTTAGATATGACTGGTGCTAAGAGGCACAAGAAAAGTGGCGCTCCGCTGGGTGTAGCGTCACTTTTCTTAAATCTGTCCTATAGTATTTCTAAGTAACAATGTACTAAATCTTTGAATGCTAGCTTTTTCCACTTTAAAGGTGACCAAGAAAATAATTTGCAGCCATGGATCATTACCCCATTTCGAAATACACAGACGGTTGGGCAGAAAAAATGTAACTCATCTCTAAGCAAAACACGAAATGTTGTGGAGAAAATGTTTGGGGTCCTAAAGTCCCATTTTCTTTGCCTGGAAAAATCAGACGGGAGACTTCTGTACTTGCCTCCTATGGTCTGCAAGGTCATTTTAGTCTCATGTCCCAAAACAAATGTGCCATGGGACTCTGGGACTGCAATTCCACTGGAATATTAAGAGGACAATGAATCTGATGCAAATATACAGCACACAATGGCAGGTTGTGTGAGACGGTACCAAATTATTACATTTTGTTTCCTGATCTTTGTAGAATCAATAGTCACTCTGCCATGATTTTTCAGTTGTAAAAATACATCACTTTTCCCACATCAAAAACTCTTCATGTTTGCATTATTTAATTTGGTTTGAAAATGTTGACCTAATCACTGCAACAGTCATCAAAAAGTTGTGAAGACTTATCAGACAAATATGTGACATACCATGGAATTTTTTTACAGGCAATATATTGAAGTTGTGAATTATGAATGTGTGACATCAGGTACACTACCAACAAATATAGATTGGAATGGCCATGCATATGAGACAACATAATTACATGGTACTCAATAATGGATCTTAAAAAATATTATCCCATCACATCACCATGATTGTTTGGCTGTAAACATTTCAGCATACAAATCCCTTTTGCATCTTTTAACTCCACAGTGCAAAATGACTGTCTTGTGATTTGGACTTTGCCAAAGGGTGAACTGTCTCTAAAATAAGTCCACAAGTGGCCTATTAAAATATGACACTTATAGATATCCCACTATGGCACAGTTTTAGCTGCCTAGTGCCAATGCTTGCATCTTTGTGTCATGGTTCAAGTGAACCTGTGATGAAGTTGCCCAGCAGTACTTACAACATCACATGCATGGAGCCTGATTTTTCCATATGATGTTAGACATTTTTGACCTTTCACCTCCAGGCAGATCAGACCTGCGAAGTGATTAGCTGCATTCCATGGTCTGAAAATGTATACATATGTGTGTGTAAGGGTGTCTAAATGTGCCATTACACTGGTATGTCTTAGTGCAATTTTTCAGTTTTTGTTTTGCAGGTGGACATTGGCCAATTACCCAAGGGGAAATTGACAGCTTCAGAGATGCTGATACAGAAAGTAAGTGGCATGGCTGTATGGTTTTAGCTCTGTGCCAAGTGTGTGTGTGATGCATGATAGATGTAACAGAGAGATGTGCATAAGGAGGTATTCATCACCTTCCAACAATTCACTCAGATTTATTGAGCAAACACAACATCACATGTTTTAGCAGACTGAAAAATGAACAAGGAGGCATGTTAATGTGAATGTATTGTCTATAAAGGTGTAGGTAAGTATTTCTGCAGTACCCCACTGAAAATATAGGTTAAGTTTAACCTATATGTCATACCTAATAACACTTTGCATAGGCATTTGTGACAGTGTCATCCGGTTGGTCATCACATTGCAATCAACGTACAACAGATAGTAAATGTAGGTGTATCTTGAAAAAAATGATAAAAATGTACACTTGACATCTCAACATGTGTTGCCGTAGAGGGGTGAGTCATTTGAATACCATCAAAACATTCCCTCAGTATTACCACTTACCTGAGGTATAGCTATTTTAATCTTGTCTCAGGAGTTCTGAGCCTCAATCAAATCATGGAAGATCTATATAGAATGGAGTGGCAGTGGCACTATTGCACTGATGCCCTGGAAGCTGCATGGATGAGGGCAGCTAATGCATCAATCCAAAGTTTACCCCAAAACAATTACTCTCAGACTGTCTAATGCACATTGTGAAGGCAGATGTCCTTGGGGCAGGGAGGTTGGTCTCTGGCCTAGCAGCTGTACTGTGGATGACAGCCTGAATTTCTCAGTTAAATATGGATCTATAGTGCACAGATTGGCAATATTTTTGTTGGAAAACCTACCATTGGCAGTGGTATTGGTCTGCGAAGAGGGTTTCCAGGAAGTCTCTCAAGGTCCTGTGTTTCAGGTTTTTCACTGCATGTTTGGAAAGACTGAGGGGGTATTTGATCTTGAAAGCAGGAATTGTGCAGGATTTAAAAAATGGCTCTGGGGGGAACTGCTGGCAGCAGGTGGCGACAACATGTTCGGGGCAGATGCCAGTTGGGAAGGTATAGGTATTGACCTACACAACGTTTGCTGGGTTGAGGCTGGAGTCAGCCACAACGAAGTGGGGATTTGAGGTTTTCACCCAGGGAGAACATGTGAAAGACATTCACTGCTGCGGCCTCGGGCCGAAGTGTTGAGATGAAGTTGGCATCTTCTGGTCCTGTAGCGTTTTCAGGGAGAAGAGATTCCGTCATCTTGCTCCTTCCTCATTTAAACTCAATGGCAATGCATCACCAGTTTTGGTAGCTACCCGAAGCACTACAGTCACTATGTGCCGATACAGAGAGTCTGATAGTTTTTAATTTTGGTTCACATGGAGGTTAGTAATGTAGGTTGTCACTCATATCTACGCCATTAGGCGGAGTTCCAGAGCTGTGGAAGAGGCATAGTCACCTTAATTCCTCTGAGTCAAAGATCTGGGCTAGTATGGGGTTGTAGTCCTTTTTTTGTTTTGGGAAAAATTGAAGGATAGAAACAAGATGGCTGCCGTGGGGGAGGAAAACATGTGGCCTGGAGGGGCAACAAAAACTCAGAATGGGGGCAATCGAATTAGGGCGTTGATGGAATGAATTGAAAGTCTACTCACGGACAACTAAAGTGGGCTACTCAGCCTCAGCAGCTGAATGATTACATCCAGTGGAACGCAGTAGCTGAAAATGCATCAAAAAGATTGAACAGCAGGACGTAGCGTGCATATATTGAATGCAAGTCCCAGTCGGGAATGCCTCACATGCGCTCCCAACACACTGTGAACTCAGTGATTCTATAATGAAAGGGGTGGGTGGGCAGCAGTACTGTCTGCATGCCACAGTTGGGATGCTGTTGTTATTGTGTATCCTGTAGGGAGCGGAGACAAGCCAGCACAGTGCTCGGCAGCAACCCTCGTAGAGATGAAAGGTGAGGGACGGAGGACTCCAAACATCGGCATAATGCATATGCGATGAGTGAATCACTGAGGTGGGAGGCTGGTCTTGGAGCGGACGGTTGAAGGATGCCAGGGATCCGCCCTCGCTCTGTCGTGCAAAGTTGTCAGCAAAATGGCAGAGTTTCATCGATCAACGCTGATCCAATCTTCCTTGTGGTCAATGCGCATGCCCCCTTCCCTGCACTTGGCAGCAAGAACAGCACTCCGTGCACACTTACACAGCGCAAGCACTACTTCTGTCTCCACCGCCACAGCAGCTACATTCTGGGCCACACATATCAGAAGGCAAAGTCGTGGTGCAATTGGGGAGGATCTACATGGTCACAAGCACAGATCACCCCGCAGCGACAGCATCTCAGGTTGCCATTCAGCAGCCAAGCAGATCACAGCCCACCCCGGACTCTCAGGTGGACAGCAACTGCAACCTACAGGACAAAAAAAGAACAGAGGTGCAGCACCGAAATATTTCCATGTTTTGCTTGTCCGACGGTTACATCGTATGGACCGGATGATAGCCCAGGTTGAAAAGGAGCAGAAGGGTCAGGGAGATATTTTGTTGAAGTGCCAGGAGACACTCCAGAACACTGCCACTAAAATGTAATTCTTGGACTCTCCCTCTGGATAGCCCCTTCCCTATTTTTCATGCATTTCATATTAGTATTTTAAGCGCTCATGGTTACATTTAGTGTTTAGTGTACAAAAAATATACATTTCTTTAGGATTCTATGTGAAGGTAGTATATATTTAGCATGTAGTTAATGTTTTTATTATACTGACCTCTGTGTATTAAGGGGGCTGGGGGGTTTATGTTTAACTTGTCATGAGTCAATAGTGGTTAAGATAGATTAAGTGTTAGATAAGGTTGTATAGGCTAGTTGTAATGATAGTGTACGTAAGTTAGGATTAGGTAGTGCAATAAATTAATTATTAGTCTCTACTTGAATATTATTTATTTGTCATGAGATAGTCTTATTGTGTAGGTGAGCACATGATGTTCAATTAGTCCTGAGTATATTGTAGTAAAATGTTGCATTTTCTCAGTAAAACTGTAAGCCTTCTTCGCGTTAGAGTTATGTATGGACCCATTTCCATACTTTAGACACTGTAAGTGGGACTTAGTATGTGATTCTACACACAACACAACATGGGTAGACTCCTTCCTGTAGCCTGCTGTGTAAATAGGAGAGGGCAAGTAAGTGTTGGATTTCACATGATACTACAGATTGGACATACATGGACATTTGTCCATGTATCTGCCAATTTGCCACCCCCCCCCCTCCACGTGAGGTGTCACATTGTCATAAATGTCCTGGTCTGCCACTTATGCATAATTGTATGTGCAAATGATTTGATGTGTTGACGTGTGGATGACCTCACATTAAACATGTGATGCCGCTCTGGGGCAGTGTAACATATGTTTGCTATTTTGGCCTGTGTTGCATTACTCTACATTTATCAGAACACACAGGGCCAGGAAAGGTTCCCTTGCATGTCTCAGTTACTGTCATTCAAGCTGTTGGGTTGCCGTTGTGCATCCTTGTGTGGCAAAAGTACAATGCAAATCCATGAGGGATATGGGCATGAGTATCTGGATAGTTTTGGTCTAACCATTGAAAGTCATGTATTGTTGATAAACTTTTGTGTGAGCAGAAAGGTATTCACATTAGGTAATAATGTTGTCATATTTACTAGGCTGCATGTATGTGGAACAGTTGTTTGAGCTTGCATACTTCACACATCCCATTTATATGTGGTAAGTATTTGTGTACTTAGCAAAAATCTCACTGTGTGTCTATCAAGAACATGTGGCTTGTTGATTCACCCTAAAGTTGCATAGGGAAACTAGACGTAGGTCCTTACACCACTGCAATAGATGTCAATGCTGTAGGTGCACATACAAAGATAGTATGTGCAAGTAACTTTAGATCACTCTTCTTCAGCTTCAACAGAGTGCTTTTGTGTTTTTGATTTACAATATGTATGATGACTTTTGAGAATCAACAATACAAATCTCTTAATGGTCTTTTAAATGTGTTATTATTACACATGTTCAGAATCTCACATTACAACATGTGAATAGTGTATTTTTTTACAATCACCATATGGTACCAAATTAAAATGTTTTGTGCTTCCAAGTACATTTGAACAAAAATGTGACTTCACATTTATAGGTGTTATGTGAGGTAAGAGTGGAGGACAAATTACCATTAGCAAATGTAGCAGAGCTTTTTTAGCACAGATAGGCAAGATAAACTATTGCACAAACAGAGTATTGTTCTGGGTTCGAAAGAAGGAGGCATGATGTCCTGCACAGGACAGATAGAAAAACTGGCCAATAAGCATTCACAAATGTTTATCGGGAAGTTCTTCTTCAGAAACTGGGGAACTGTACATATTCCTCCTCTGTTGAGTGTTCTACCTCCTTTGGAAGTTGTGGTGCTGGAATGGGAAGCAGCTGAGTGATATTACTAGGCTAAAACACTCAAACATCAGTGGCAAAAGATGTAATTCCCATGTTCCCAATAACATTTGTGAATGCCAGTAAGGCAGCATGGTAGTCGCTGGCAAGGGTTTGCAGGTTGGCCAACAAATCAACGATGTTGCTATTAAAGGCTGGTTGATTCGGGAGGATGCGCAAGCCGCCAGCTAAGATGGCAGTGAATTAACGGAGCTCCTCGCATCGTCGGGGCGCGTTTCCGACACTGGAGCCATTTGTCTTTTACTTTCATGGCCCCTGACATATAACTGCCTGCTGGATCTGTTGGTGAGCATTTTTCATGTTTTAAATGCCACCTAGCTTATTTGTTTGACTTTTAAAAAGGTCTCTACATTTCTCCACAGAAAATTCGGTCATTTTGAAAGCTATTACTCACCAGTACGATGTTCTTATTTGCTTGTTTTTTGATCCTCTGATGTTTTTTGTTCGCAGTTTTCTGCGCAAGCCATGTAATTTATTTTTACTATTTCACCAATATATATTTGGAGTTCTTGGACCACTCGTTTCCTTATTGAAGGGTATTCATTTTAATGGGCAAACTAAAGAAAATAAAATCTCTGTCACATCAGCTCTCCTCAACTGATAAACTTTCGCAGTTTTTACAATTGGGTACTTCTGCTGCAGTGTCTTCTTCTGCCAAGTCAAAGAAGTCTTCCTCATCTTCTTTTTCGCCTAAAGTCTCCCAGAATATCTCTACAACTACTCGTAAGAGGGTCAAACAAGACCCACCTTCATCAGTAAAATCTCCCTCACCGATCTCTCTGGAATATGTGCTTGACGAAATACGTGCACTACGTCCTTTTATTGAGGAAAATAATTCTCGGATGCAAAATCTTGATACTAAGTGGTCTCAAATGGAAGTGAGAGTTTCTGTTTTAGAGCAGAGAGTCAGTGATATGCAAGATGAAACAAATAAAATTGCTAACTTGGAGAAGGAAGTAGCAAAATTGAAGACACTTGCAGAAGATTTGGAAAACAGAAACAGGTGCAATAATCTTCGCCTTTATGGATTACCGAGGGTCTTGAAGGGAGTGATCCAATTTCCTTTTTTACTTCATTCTCTCCAAAATTAGTAGACCTACCATCTTCCACAGTTTTGAACATCCAAAGGGCACATCGCATTGGCTATCATCCTCCACATTCCTCCATATCTAAACCAAGAGGCGTGATTATTTTCTTTCTTGAATTTACTGATCTATTGAAAGTGCTTAATGCTGCAAAAGCCAAAAAACAAATCTCTTGGCATGGAAGTAAAATCTTCATCTCACAGGATGTGTCCAAAGTCACAGCAGACAGGAGGAAAGCATTTTTGGATCTTCGTTCACAGCTTCGTGACTTGGGCGCTCATTTTGGATTATTCCATCAGTGTTTGTTCAAAGTGACATATCAAAACAAGACCACTTCATATACCGCCCCTGCAGCTCTTTGCGATTTTCTAGGACTACACTCTACAAACCCTATAGAAACAGCTGGTCCTTCTACATGTTGAAAATATACGTTTCTTAGTTTATTATGCCCTTGTTCATTTCCATTATGATACAGTTGATGGTCCTTCATATGCAGCTTACACATTATATTATATTGTTGTGACTAAAGGTCCTCTATGTTAATGTATTGTCTTCTTTCCACAGGTTCCTGGTGTTCTATAATCATTATTTTTGCACGTAAAATCTGTCCGTTAATGCATTCCGTTTCCTGGCTGTGCTGCCTTCAGTCTGTGCTGTCACAACCCCTCTCCTATTGTTCATTCATCTCCGGTGTGTTTTTGCAGTCGTCTTTATTTGACATGTACTGTCTCTTCTTGTTTTCTTGAATACTTTCCATCTTTTTTCTTGCTGTTTCCCCTTTACTCCTCTCCCTCTTTGTTTTTTTTGTTTTCCTTTCCCCTATATGTATTTTCAGTTATTTATGGTACAAGACCTTTCGTGTATATATATATATATGGTTATGTGACGTAAAAATTCAGAGTTATTTCTTGGAATGTCAAAGGATTTATTAACCCAATAAAAAGGCAGATAATTTTATCCCATTTAGCTAAAAATAATCCAGACTTGTTTATTTTACAAGAGACCCAATTGACAGATTCTAAAGCTCTGAAACTTAAAAGAGATTGGGTGGGCAATGTTTTTACTTCTCCTTCATTTACAAAGAAAAATTATGTAATTGTGCTCTGCCATAAAAAATTATCAGTTAATGTTATTTCGCAAGACTCGGATTCTGATGGTACGTGGCTCTTTGTGAAGTTAAGTATTAATGGGATTATTATGACTATTGGTAATGTTTACGGGCCTAATCACTCAGAGTATCTTTTCTGGCCTAATGTCACTAAACAATGTTTGCATTATAATGATGATTTTTTTCTTCTTGGAGGTGATTGCAGTCAAATTATTGATCCTTTTATAGACAGGCAATCTGTAATTAAATTTTCTCCTCATAAAATGCATAAACAATTTAAGGCATTTTTCTTACAATGGAATTTAATTGATTCATGGGGAACCTGTAATACAGACAGTAGGGATTTTTCATTTTATTTTCCACCACTTGGCTCCTTATCTAGACTTGACCATATTTTTGTTTCAAAATCACTATCCCAAAATATTACTAACTCCTCCATTGAACCTATGGTAATCTCTGATCATGCTCCAGTCATCACAGATTTTGATTTGCTCCCGGTGCATCCCAAATCCAATAGGTGGCGATTTAATAATTATTTATTGCTTGATTCTAAATTTTCCACTTCCTTTGTTGCCTTTGCAGAGGAATTTTTCCAATTTAATGATGACTCTCATGTTTCCCCACAATTGTCAAGGGATTCGTTTAAGGCTGCGGCTTGTGGTTATATAATAAATTTTGTCTCTTATAAAAAGAAAACTTTTAATGCACACCATCAATCTCTGCCTTCTCAAAATTAAACAGTTAGAACATCAATATTATTCTTCCTCTTCTAATTTTAATTTACAAGAACTTATTCAAGCAAAATTGCAATTTAACAAACTCTCGATGGATAATGACTCCGCTTTTCTCCAACGTAGTAGCGCCCGCTATTATGGAGGTCGAAATAGATCAGGGAAACTTCTGGCTAATTATTTAAAAGTACGAAAGCAATGCCACACAGTGAAGTCTATAGTTACAGATGCTGGTGAGTCCCTTTTTAAAGATGATGATATCTTAACGGACTTTGTTAATTATCACCAGAAACTTTATACTCCTGAATCAGTCCGACCTCCTTACAGATTGATGATTATTTAAAGAACATTCCAAACCCCAATAAGACGCTTGTTGATGTCTCTTCACTTGAGGTAGATATTTCTTCGTCAGAATTTTTTAAAGCCCTTCCATCTCTAAAAAAAAAAAAGGTAAAACCCCTGGTCTGGATGGATTTACAGTGGAATTATTTCTACATTTGTCTGACATTTTACTTCCCAAACTTACACAGCTTTTTCAATTCTTCACAGGTTCTGGTTGTACAGGGGGAACATTTCAAGAAGCTTTGATTTGTTTAATTCCAAAGGAAGGTAAGGATCATACTTTCTGTAAAAATTATAGACCAATTTCTCTCCTCAGTACAGATTATAAAATCTTTGCTAAATTATTAGCCTTACCTCTTGATACCCTTTTACCTGCGCTGATAAATAAGGAACAAACTGGTTTTGTCAAAGGTAGACTTGCTTCTGACAACTCTAGAACATTCTTCAATGTACCCAGCAAAGCTCCCGCTCTTTCGTACTCCTTAGCAGCAATTTCTATAGATGCTGAGAAACCATTTAATTTAATCGGTTAGGCAGGTCTTTTCTATTAAAATCTTTAGCCTGGCATGGTTTAGGGCCTCATTTCATTTAATTTATCTCTTTGCTTTATCAGTCCCCAATGGCATCGATATTGGTGAATGGGAAATTCTCCAGATACTTTGTATTACGTCGTGGTGTTTGTCAAGGTTGTCCGCTCTCTCCACTCCTATTTATTCTAGCTTTAGAGCCCTTTCTATCCTGTATTAGAAATAACATTAAAAATGAGGGTTTCCAATATGGTGAGAAACAGTTAAAATTAACGGCACATGCAGATGATATACTTTTATATATCTCAAACCCTGAACTCTAGATTCCGTCTCTACTTCGAGAGATTGAAGATTTTTCTTTGATTTCAGGTCATAAGATAAATTCAGATAAAACTGAAATCCTTCCTCTAACAAAATTTTGTTTTAGATCATTATTCGATATTACTGGCTTCAACTGGAATTCTTCCAAGATTAAATATTTAGGTATTTGGTTCACCTCATCCATTAAAAAGTCCATTGAAGTAAATATCTTGGATGCTTTAGAGAAGGTTGATAGATCCCTTTTGTTATGGAATCCCTTATTTTTATCTCGGTGGGGTCACCTTGACTCTATCAAAATGATGATTTTGCCTAACATTTTATGTATCCTATCCATGATTTAGATTCCCCTACCTGTTACTTTTTTTTAAACAACTGGACTCCAGATTGTCTAAATTCCTCTGGAACAATGAGAAATCTAAAATCTCCCTTAGTCACCTTCGTCATCCTAAACAGGAGGGGGGAGCCAATTTTCCTGATTTCAGACTATATCACAAATCCTTTTGTTTGTGTCAAGCTTCTAGATGGATCTCCTTGTCAAGCTCTGTGTTTACTCCCTTATGGTTGGATACTGAATGTTCTTTTCTTCAACCTTTTTCTCCTCGTGAGGGGGTATCCTTTTCTCATAATATTTCGCTTATCTCCTCCCCGCTTCTTAAACATACTTGTGCTCTTCTGCGTTCTCATTACTTACCTCCAACCGTCACTTATTCCTCTTTTCTGAATTCCTCTATTTGGCATAATTGTCTCATCACTATCAATAAAAAAACCTTTATTTGGGAAATCCTGGAGACAAAGAAATATAGTATGGGTCAAAGATTTATTTTCCAATGATACTCCACTTTCTTTTTCACAATTCCAACTTCTATTTCACTGTCCCAATTCATTTATGGCTAAATATCTTCTTCTTCTTAATATTATTCTTGATGTACTTTTTTCCTTGCCTTCCCCTCTCTCTTCTTCGGAATTACCCTTTTCTCTGTCCTCCTTTCTTACCTCATCTCCTAAGGCATCAAATATTTAATTCTGCACAGTGTAGCAAAGTGTCTTGCTGCATTGCGCTCCATGACAGTTTGAAAAATATGGTCCTTTATTTTCACTCACCCTGTAGTTTTTGCTGGTCCTCTACTTCTACTGGTTGTACTACTGTCCTGACCTTCCACTCCAGCTACCAACGATGTTCGAATGAGGGATGCCACCTGCTCCAACTATGGATCCAACTCTTCCTGGACATCAAGTCCTCCTCCAGTCCTCAAAGCTGTCTCACAGTTCTTGGCCAGTTTTTCTTTGATACTGCATTTGTAGACATGCAATCTCTTCTTACATTTCAGGACTGTGCGTTTATGTTTGTGCAACACAGTTTATCTTGTCCACTATAGATTGCCAAATTGCATCCTTTTTTTCTACTGGTAATTCTGAGGTTACAAGTAATAGGTGCTCATTCTTTGCCACCTCACTGATTAGTATCTGGTTCTCCTCCTCATTGAATTTGGACTTCCTCTTCCTTTTCCCCTAGGATGTTCACATGTCTTCAGGGTTGGGGTTGTTGCTCTGCTGGCTTCCTGAGGCTCCTTCCATGCTTCTCTGTCTTGAGGCATAATAGTTGTGTACATTGCGTTACTCTGTTTGCTTTTTCAAATATTCCAACAACACAAAGTACTCTTGCGTGATGCATTGCTGATTTGCAGCATTTAAAGGTGTTTTATGACACCCAAATCAGCTTTGCATCTCATTGGTAGTACTTGCATTGCAGCACTTTGCACCATTCTTAGAACCTTTGCATACATTTTTTTGGTGCGTCATATCATAAATATGGAGTGTCCATGGCGCAGGGAAATGCCGCAACACAGCACAAACATTTCTGTGCAATGCAGCATTGTGGCAGTCATGATAATTTGCCCTTAAGTGTCTTTAGTTGCTATTGAATGTTGGTCCCTGAAGCTGGTTCTGTGAGGTAATGGAACTTAGAATGTGAAGAGGGTACTGCTGTTCGAGGTTGGAGTTGAGGCAATTGCAGGTGGCTCTTCTTTCTTCCTGTTGTGTTACGACTTACAAATAAAAAATAGAAGTGTACATATTTTGAGCTTTGCTCCCTTTAAGTGGGGGAAGAGCTGAGCAACAGGGCAACTTTCCTTTCATGCTGACACTGGCTGCTTTATCGTGTAGCTCTTGGTATTCCTTGTCATGTGCTGGGCCTGTTTTGTCTTCAAGCGTCAGCCACAGGATTCTTCATGTCGGAATCTTAAATCAAACTCTATCTCAGAAGCTGATCACTTCTACCTCTTTTCAGGTACAGTGATGTTTCTTTTGGCTTTGAGTTCCACTCAAAATGTCTTGTGGGCCAGTGACGTCACATGTGGTAACTTGCGCAGACAAACTCGATTGCATGCCACAGTTTTGCTTTCAGCGGACTCATCACCAAACTGAAGCACCGGGATTTGAAGTGCATTATTTTGTTTTTGTGACATCTCGTGTTAGGCCAGGTTGCCATTTTAAATAGGTTTTCAACAAAAAAATTCCCTGAATGTCCATGATTTGGAGTGCTGCCATTTGAAGACGGGATTTCACACGTCTGCAGCAATTGTTTCTCAAAGCTCATGATTTCAATACATAAGTTCTGATTCATCTCATCTTCATGTGATATGCTTTGTTTCATACACTTTAACTTCCATCTGTGATATGCACACCTGGCAGACATATCAATGATCTTTTACCCAGAGGCTATTTGGAGCATGTTCTGTCTATGAAGTAACTATATAAACGCCTGGCACATCTGTGTATAAGTGCTATACACACCTTTTGGAGTTGTTCTTTAATACATAATGTCATTGGTAATGCACACTTTTTAGTGTATCATTCTGCCCAGATTTCAGAGATATACACTGTAAATCAAAATGCAACAATCATTTGTAGTACTTTCTTCCTTTTCACCGTATCCTGTTGCTCCTGAATCTGATTGGGAACAGTGTAAGGGAGGTTTTGAGGCATATCTTGATGCCTTAGAGAGATATTCCTTACACCTAACAAAAAACAATGCTCTCTTGCACCACTCTCTGGGTCCTTAAGGCGGGAAAAATTTGAAACATACTCCTAAGGAAGTTCTTCTGAGTGATGGTGAATGTAATGGTGAAAATGTTGATGAGTATGCCTCTGCCTTAAAATCTTTAGATGTGAGGTTTAAAGCACATGCGAATGTTACCATGGAGACACATACTTTTTACAAAAGAGCTCATTGTCCTGCCTTGTGGAAGCACCGAGAATTCTCGCCGTATTTGGGAATATAAATCTTTTGAAAAGGAGAAGGCTAGGGTCCAACCAGTGGAAAAACTGTAACAAAAAGATTCAGGAGCTTTATTATCTACACCTAAATTGACTTTAGAGAAAACTATAGAAAATGGTGCCAGGACTGTGAGCACAACCTCGTTGATGAAACAAACGACTCTTGTGGACAATAAATCACACACTTAGGGTGTATAATCTGTAAATTGAAAGCAAAAGTTATTAAAATTAGATGATGAAAAATCTAATCCCTGGGATGAATAAAAAGTCTCTGAAGTGATATAGGTGTGGAAGTTCTTCACAACTAGGCAACTCTAAATTCTGTCCTGTCACTGACTGAATTTAAGCCAAGTGCAGAAAAAAAAACATTTTGCAAGGTGGGCAGGTTCACTACCAATGTTTGGTCCAAAATAATTCACAAAGTAGACTCAAGCAGTTTAAGTGGCAATGACACAACATCCGGTGATGAAAATGAACTTTTAACAATAAATAAGACATGCATTTCTGAGGTTTCATCTTTAACAACTGCGAAAAAAGAAACAATAATGAGTGTGAATATGGATCTGATTAAACAGCTTTTTTGTTGATTAGAGATTGATGGTATATAAAATAAAGTTACGGCAGATGCTGGTTCGCCATCTACTCTAATTAGTGTGAAAATTTGGAAAGAATCATTTGGCAGTCCCTCTGACATAAATTCTTTAATCCATCTTGTAGGTTATGGGGGCAAACCTATTGAGTGCTAGGAGTTTGAGTGCTCAAATTGAAGGCTAGGAGTGGTGTGGTGTATGTGGCCAAAGATGACTCATGTTTGCAGGGATAGCTTGATCAAAGAAGTCTTGGGATGTCGCTAGATCCTAACAATCCTGAGTAAGTTATGTTAAGAGCATTGTAAAGTTCATTCTGTCAACTGTGATGCATGGGTGAGTGCTTACCCTGAGGTGTTCAAACTAAAATTGAATCTTTTTAAAGGGTTTTGACATTCATTTGATGCATATTGCTCATCTATTAGTGCACACACTTTGAAGGGTGAACATTAGCACTGAGGTTTAAGTTAAAGAAAGAGCTTGACAAACTTTGTGCAAAAGGCATCATAGAACCAAGAGAAAGTTCTGACCAGTTAGAACTGATTGTTTTAGCCTACAAAGCCAATGGTTCATTGTGCATGTGCATCGATTTATGTGATTCTCAAATCTGCGTAGACAGGCATCCCTTTCCCAATATCACGGAAATGTTTACAGCCTTGATGGGAGGAAGGATTTGTACTCTATTGCACAGCACAGGATGGCAAGTGTCCTTTGTATGCTCTGCATGCCGTTTTCATTGACCTTTTATTGTTTTATCTGCCTGATTTACGCCACATTTATAGGGAAGGGGTTTTCACCTGTTTTTTAAAAACTTTTCTGGGCTCTCCAGTCTGCCGCAGTTTCCCGATTGTGGGAGAGAGAGCTGGGCTTTTTCATTTCCTGATTGCCACTGAACCACCGCCATTTTGTCAGGTTGGTGGTTCAGACAATTTGTCACCTATGCCTATAAAATTAATAGCAGGGCGTGGACGCATAGCAGATGCGCGCAGCGGGCTCCCCGACGCCATGCCGAAGGAGTGCCAAAGGAGAGCCGTCTGTACCTGCTCACACCTAGATGTTGCCAGAATTCTTGCATCACTGACCAGCCATTTTTTCTCGTCATAGTAAACACCATTTCACACCATTACTCTTCCTCTGAACTTCATCTAATATCCACTAATGTTATCACCTCCTGCATTTCTCTCCACTTTTTTCCCCTGCGTTTTCTTACCCTAGAGGGCCCTGCATCCTATAGAAAGTGTAGGACTTCCTACCTTCCTACCCCTTCCACATTCATAGCTAGGGAGAATCGGACACGCTGTGCTACTACTTTTATGTTACACAAAAGTAGGCCATCAGTACCTTCCAAACATAATATCCGTCCCATGCCTTTTCATGGAATTTACTATAATATCAGATCATTACCAAAACATGTGACTGAAATGTGGGATCTTCTATCCTCTATTGCCCTAGATTTCTGCTTCTTTACAGAGACTTGGCCAAACATCTCTTCCCTCCTCTCTATCCCTCTTGCACTGCCTGATAATTATCAGTTAATTAGACTGGATAGGGAAGTTAGACCAGGTGGTGGAGGTGCCATTGAATTTTGGAACTCAGCTAAGTTTCAAATCATTGAATCATCCTTAGAGGAGTGGAATTAAATATGCATTATCAAACTCGAGATTTTGCCCAGTTCTCATTGAAAGGGTGCTCTTAACTACTGGCCACCAGGTTGGAAGAAATACTTCAGCCACCCTCTTACAAAATGTATTGCCCCTTTTATTTGTCCTCTAGTAACTTTCTTTTGCTGAGAGACTTTAATTTACTGACCCAGAGGCGCCCACCTTTTGGAGAACTTAGAGATGCTTGGCCTTTGCCAGATTGTTACGGGTTCAACCACTGTGGCAGGACATGCCTTAGACTTGATTTTCACTAAACCCACACTTCTAAAGAGCGAACACCCTCTTCCTCTCACATGGACAGACCACTATGTGATTAAGATGCAGAATGATGTGGTGGATGCCTTGTATCAGCCGGCCAAAACAAGACCTAATGCCTACAGAGCTTGGAATGACATTTCATCAGATAGGTTTTGTAAGGTCTTCAGCCCCAAAGCTGTGAACTTCAACTCAGATATCAATGAAGCGCTTTCAAGCTATCATAGCACCCTTACCTCTGCCTTCGACATAATGGCTCCTCTTAAACAATCTAGGCATACCATCTCTAGGACACATGCCCAATGGAGTTCTATGGAGCTGACTACTCTGAAAGCTTACTGTAAAAGGCTGGAGAGAAGCTGGCGACATACAAAAACCCCAGATGACAGTTCTGGTTATAAACAGGCACTTTCCCAAAACCATGCCTGTATCAGGAATTCTAGGAGTAGGTGTATATATCTGGTAGAATTGAGAGGGTGGGCAGCTTTACCAAAGAGCTTTATAAAGTGCTCAACAAGTTCATCAAACCTCGTGCTTGCATCTTGGGTATTCCTGTCTCTGAACAATTATGCAACTCCTTGGCAAACTTCTTTGAGGATAAGATCAAAGATATATGTAAGAAGCTTCCTTCCAGCCAGACTCAGACCAATTCAACCTTGTTAGGTCTGCCTCCCTAGGGAATTACGCAGATCCTAGAGAGATTTCAACCTTGTACTTTGGATCAAATTTGGGAGTTACTGATTAATGCCAAATCAATTTCACATGCAGACCTTTGGCCCCCTAGAGTCTCTACGAATCTTGCCACCATATGAGCCCCTTCCATTCTTTTGCTATTCAATCTCTCTCTTGAATCATCTGAAATCCCACTACTTTGGAAGGCTGCTCTGGTTTCTCCGTTACTGAAAAAACAAAATGCCCATCCAAACAGTCTGTCTAGCTCCCGCCACATATCACTCTTACCTTTGCTGGAGAAAACTGTTGGAAAACTGTTTTAATAAGCAGCATATGGCATTCTTGGAGGACCATAATATTCTGAATCCGTCCCACTCGGGATTCAGAGATGGTCACAGTACAGGAACTGTGCTGGCGGCAGTTGCAGATTCTTTACACTGTCCTTTGGATCCTGGTTTCCCTTCCAGGCTATGTTGTTAGACCTTTCAACTGTTTTCAACACCGTTTCCCATGCAGTATTGATCAGCAGGTTGCAGACGATCGGTTTCAGAGACAAGGCCCTACTGTTGCTTGCAGACTTCCTAGAAAACCGTACTCAAATAATCATGCTGAGCCCATTTAAATTGTGCACTATTCCCATCAACAAGGGGGTGCCTCAGGGCTCATCTCTAAGCCCGACTTTGATTCACATGTATATGCCCCACTGGCCCAGATTGTTATATCTTGCGCCTTTGGTGTAATCTCATATGCCGATGGTGACCAGCTGATCATCTCAATGGGGCAGGACATTGATGATGCAAAACAAGACTGTCTTACGAAAAGTGCGGCCTGGATGACAACCAATTGTCTTCAGATGAATGGTGAAAAAACGGAGATCTTACTGTTCGGAAAAGCCCAATGCCTCCGGACCCCTGACTGGTGGCCTGCAAAGCTTGGGGCAGCTCCTTCACAATGTCATGCCAAAAAAATCTAGGCATTCAACTAAACCAAGAACTTTCAATAAAAAATCACATCATGGCAATATGTGGTTCCTGTTTTGTGACTATCAGATTTTTGAGGAGGGTCTTTCCTTGCCAGGAAAACGCTGGTGCAGGCCTTGGTCATAAGCCACCTGGAAAACAGTAATGCGCTATTTATGGCAATTAATAACATCTTCCTGTACAAGCTCCAGGCGGTGACAAACACCGCAGCCCACCTGGTCAGCAATCTTCCAGCAGGCTCTCCCTCGGTCGCTAGTTTGAGAGATCTTCATTGCCTTCCCATTCTTAAGCGCGTATTTTTAAAATGTGTTGTCTCTCTCATAAGTCCTTGATAAACAATACTCCTCGCTACCTAATGGTTAAATTGCATCACTGCCGGCCTTCCTGCACTTTAAGATTGAGTGATAAGTAGCGTCTGACAGTCCTGCATGTTCGCAAAGCTAGACTCAGAGCCTTCTCTTTCATGCCCCCTACTGCCTGGAATCAACTGCCTCTCTATCTCCATTGTTGCGCAGAGTTTGTTAAATTCAAGAAAAAGTTGAAAACATGGCTGTTTTTGTCTCTGGAGATGTACTTGTGCCGGCTGAGGTATGAGATGTACCCTTGGTATGATTTGCTGCACTTTATCAAATTTGATTAACATAAAAACACATAACATTTTGGATATGACCTTATCTCCAAATTAATTTGCATCATATTTCCAGACATCTCACCTCCTTTAGCACGCCTAATGAGCCTTAGCACTTCATTGGCTTGACTTTTGGTTTAGCTTCAGCCTCTACTGTGTTTCAGATGGTAGTAGAAAGTTTGTTCAGAAGTACTGATTGTGTAAACTGCCTTCCAGGATGATATGGTGGTTTATGGGAGTGATAAACAGCAACAGGGTGATTTGTGTACTCTCTATTTTAAAGGAAAGAGAGATCACACTAAGGGCTGGAAAATGTACGTTTGGAACCTCAAGTATTGATTATCTAGGATCCCAACTGTCAGCCAATGGTATTGAGCCCAAGTGTAGTCTCATAAAGGTCATTCATTTTTTGTTCATCCTGGGAACAAAGATCAATTGAGATTCTATATAAGGATATTGGAATTTCACACCAATTTATTCCCAAATGTGCAGAAGAAACTTATAATATCAGGAAACATTTGAAAAAGAATGAAAGATGTGTGCAGGCAGGAATTAGACATGGTGAAAACGTAACTAGCTCATGCTTTTTCCCTTAAACCTTCCGATACCCATGACAAGAGTATTTTCATGATGGATGGCAGTCAGGGTGGTTTGTGAGCAGTGTTGCTTCAAAAGCAGGAAAGGAGAGAGGAAATGGTTGCTTTTGCCCTTAGGAGTCTGAGAGGAGGAGAATCATCTTATTCTGTGGTGGAAAGAGAAGCACTGGCTTGTTGGCTCCTCATCAACCATTTTAAACCAGAACTGTGGGGTACGTTTCACTGTGCAGGTAGTTCATAAATCCTTTATAGATCTTTTCACCACCAAAGAGGGAGGTAGAGCCACTCCGAGAATCGCCAGGTGGCAATGTAGATTAGACGAGTATGATTACTGAGTGGAATATGGTCCAGGAGGCAATAAAATTGCTGGCTGATTGTCTTTTGATTCTTCCTGTGGATCAGCAAGTTGAAGAAGATTGTAGTTGGGATGACTGCACAGCGGAGTGTCACTCCAAGGAGGTCACATCACAGGATAAATGGGTGACAGCATTTAATCAGGGGTTGTAGGAAGTATGGGATGGGATTCTTCAAGAATGGTCTTGTAGGAAACTGTGTGAGGGTTCTAGTAATGAGCATAAACATGTGTCTGAAGAGATGTCCATAATTAACAATTTAATTTTTTCTTCAGATGAACTGTTTGTACCTTTTGGAATGAGAAACAAAGACCTGACTCCAGATTAAATGGGGCATAATGAGATGTGTGCAACAAAAAGAAGAATTAGCAAATATTTTTGGTGGCCAGGATTGAACAAGAGCATTGGGCATTTTGTGCGTGATTGTACGTATAGTGCCGTCCGTGACAAATCACGTTACTGTTTCTAGTCGTGTCAAGGCTATTGCTATTCCCAACAAGGATTGGAGCAAGTCGACTACACATATTATAGGCCCTGTGGTGATATATGCAGGTGTTCAGGAGGATGCTACTGTTGTCATGGATTTTGTAGTCAGAGGCCAGGAGTCAGATTTGTAAAACTGCTAGTGTCACAAACAAAATTGTATTTTTAGAGTCGATTCCAGATGGAAGTATAGCTGACAATGAGAGTCAGTTCAAGTCCTCTCAATTTTCTGTATTTTTTATTCATCTGGGTGTGAAAATTCTAAAACCTCATTGTACCATCAAAGAAGTAATGGTCTTCTTCAGAGGTTTGATGGAGTTAGCAAAGATAATCTGCAACTTGCTAGGGCCAATGGTTTAAATTGTGTTCTGGAGCGAAGCAAACTTTATTGGGCAGTGAGTACGACTCCTAATACTGATACTGGCACATTGCCTTTTCTTTTGATTAGGGGCAGAGTTCCTTCTTTTAAACTGTTGAGAACTTAGACGGGAGAGTTTTCTGTTTCTAAAACTAAATTACAGGATTTGGATAAAAAGTGATTGCAAGCTCAAGTCAAGTATTTTGGCAAGGGTGGAAGGAGTGGCAATGTATCAATTGATGATTATGTGAGGATTAAAGTATCAAGAATCCTACCTATGGGCGAGTCTAAATGTTCTGCTCCCAAAAGAGTGATGAGGTGAAGAAGAGTATACTTAAATTAAAGCACAGAAAATGGTGGAATAAGGATACACATTCTATAGTTCATTGTATTTCAGGTGTGGGAACTGGACCAAAGATGAATGATGTGGGAGAGAAAGTATGGAATCATTTCAAAGAACTGAGTGGGGAGGGTGGAAGAGTGAAAGGAAAAGTAAAGAAACAATAGGTGGTCAGTGGTGTGAGAGTCTCTCAAAGAAGGAAAATTTTGCCTGTCAAATTTCATGATTGTGTGATGCAGGTAAAACATACAATTGTTTTTTTGCGATTTTTTTGTGAGTCGTAAAACAAAATGTACAATTGTGTCTGAGACAATGTGAGCGATTCCAAAATAGTATGCAAGTGACCTGCCTCATTAATATTCATGAGGCAGGTCGCAAATTGAAACCCATTTGGGAATTACCGCACTCACAGGAATGGTAACACCCTTGGGTCAGCAGACTACCATGTCTCTAACTGCTTTTTCAATAAAGCTGGTTTTTTTGTAATGTAGTGCATTTTCCTTAAAGAAAAACTGCATGCATTTTAAAAATAAAATGTTTTAGTTTCATTTTTTCAGAGTAGGCAGTGGTTCGTGGGACCACTGGCTGCTCTGAAAAAATGTTGGCATAAGGATATACTAACAGAAATGTTGGGTCCCTTGAGGACCCCTTCCCGTTTGCGAATGGGTTATCACCAGTTTGAAATTTGGTGGTAACTGCAATTGTTTTGCGACTGCATTCATGGTCACAAAACAATTGTACATGGGCCTGTGAGCCACTATTAGGAAGGGTCGCTCTTTGAACTTCCCTTCCTAATAGCGAGTCGCAATCCCAATTTTGTGAGTTGGTAATAGGATACTGACTCGCAAAACATTCTACAAGGCCATTTTGCGGTTGCAAAAGGCAATTTTGGTTTGTGCGACCTCAAAATAGCTCTGTACATTTGGCCCCAGCACTCCTGGTAACGCAAATCTGTCAGAGGTGGTTCAGTGGAGGAGCCTTCTCCCATCACAAGTGTACAGAAAAAAGAGGAAAACTCTTTCAGATTTTAAGAGCTCCCAGAGACAGTTCAGACTGTACCTTGGGCTGGTGCGGCTCTTAGGAGCGTTTCTCATGGTTAAGGGCTCCAGGCTTTAAAACTGCTCATGTCCAGGAAATCTGTATTCCACTTCTCTTTCAATGGAAGAGTGTGTAAGCTCCTGTCCGTCTTAACCTACAACTGGGATCGTATCTCGAAACTTCAAAGCAGAAACAATAACTGTGGTTCAGAAGCCAAGGAAAACCAGCAGCACAGAGGCAGCTGGGCGGCCCCTCCTGTATGGCGGAGGAGCGTCATTCCACTGATGAAAAGCAGAAAAAAAGGGTTAGTAAAAGTATTTTACTATCCCTTTCATTTTCCACCTTCATAGGGCGGAGCAGGACCAGCCTCCTCCACATCAAGTGGAGGAGGAGTGGCATGCGCACTTAGTAATTCCCCTCCCTGTTGTATTTTGCAGCCAGCTGGAGACCAACGCAGTGCTCCACTCTCCCCTAGTGGCATTTCTGCCCGCTCAGGCAAATCGCGGCACTTCTTTCATGCTTGGTTGAAGAGAGAAGACGAGGCAGCTGGAGCGGAGTGGTGCATCATGGAGGGGCAGGTATGTTTTTTTATTTTTATTTAACTGCTCCGTGCACTCTGCTCTGTGTGCTGCCCCCTACTCAGCGCGCTGCCCCCCCCCACCCTTTTGTGGTAGCAGCCACGGCTGTGAGGCAGTATGAACAAAGGAGTTGTATCTGAAATATAACTAACTGAGCACAACTGCTTAGTTTTACATGCATAAAAGTGTCACTCAAAGGTCCACTAGTAAGGCACCGAAGTGTCACACATAATCACAGTGCAGACAATAGGAATGACACACATATCCAAACTGAAACCTTGGCCTCTATGAGAGGGGCAACGACACTCAGAATCAGTGAAAGGGGCACAGGGTTAGTGACTGACCACTGATGGGGCACTTAATGAATGAAAGGCTGAAATGATACGACTATGCAAGAACAACTGCATAGCACATCTTCTCAATAACATGTTCAAATCACATGATGTTTTCTGTAATTCGATCTTAAACCTGCTCAACATGCCATAAACTCTGCATGCAGAACCTCTGCATCGAGCTGCCCATCAGAACAGCAAATTCAGTAGCACTCCTTCCCCAAAACTCCATGTCATCCGTTCCCCAGCAAAATGCTGGTATTTATTTGGGATGACTAATAACTGTTTTTAATAAACAAGGAACTTTCTGGTTAGTATAAACTTGTCCACCAGATGGCAGTCCTGGGCAACAAATTGAAACGATATCGCGTACGCCACTGCAATAACTATTTCGAGGCATGCGGGAATTTCGTTTGCAGTATTAGCGAATACAGAATTAATGCGGGTAATACCACGGCCAGATTTACCAGGTCAAGCTGATGAATTTTGTTTCAGCAAAAATAGCAGGAATTCCGGAATAACACAAGGTGTAGAAACAACGACGTTTTCCGAATGGAACTCATTCACTCATTAAAATGCCAGACACCAAACCCCGAGTGCTGACCTCTGCCAATGGCATCTTGTTTAAGAATGAAGAGGAGCACTGAGGGGAAATAATTTTTCTTTCCATATAAGGACATTGCTTCTTTTGTAGCCAATAAATCACAAAACAATGTGATTTTACTTTCAGTGACTAAAATCTCACAAATAATTTGAATCAATTGCCAGCGTTAGCTAGACACTGTACGCCTGCAATTCGGGTCCCTTCTGAATCTCTTTGGTTAAAAAAGAAAATGATTAGTCTATAGAGGAAGAATACAGGGAAAATCAAGCCAATTTCACAGAACTAACCACTTGATTGATTTCTTGCCAGTACTTGTATTACTCCAATTCATTCTACCTCCTCCCATTATTTACATTCAAAGCAGGCTGGGCTCTCTCTCTACTACTGTTTCATTCAGCATCCATTTTTCTGGCTTTGCATCTAAACAGCACGTCCTTTAATATCGAAATGATTCACTAAAGTATTAGTTGCCGACTGATCCCTTAATTTCAAAGCAATATAATTGCCTCCTGAGACAGTGTGGTGGTTTTATGTCAGAATTCTGGGTAGCTAAAAAATAATCTACAGAAACATTGTGTCCTATCATTTACCAAAATATCTTCCCGTTCAATGTAGATTTTTCTTTTATTAACTCCAAAGGGGAAATATTTTTGTAAATGGTATTCCAAGTGATGGCTCAGTAGAACGTGCAAAAAAGTGTCCCAAATAATAGTAACAACTGTTGTAAACTATATTTACATTATGTACAAAGAGAGAGATCCACCAACCAAAAAAGACAATCACTCATATAAATCTGATAGTCATATTCACATTTAAGTAGTCCTAAAATTATTTGGGATGACTCTACACCTCAAAGAACAATCACGACTCTTCTAGGAAGAAAAACTCAAATTAACCTGACCATATCCCTGGTAGCAAGGTATCTACGGCAGAAAGCAGAGAGGCTTCTATTAGGGTCATGGGTAAAGCATTCTGGAGTATCGAAATAGTAAAAAGAATAAAAAAACACCAAACCAAATTAGAAGATAGGGTAACATTTAATAAATAAAGAGGGGAACCAGAGATGTGAATTTTAAAAGTTTTAAACAGAAATAGCTCCAAAACACACAAAACGCCAATGGTGGTGTATGACTGTGATAGACCAGGGTATAGATGCGATTTAAAGCTGACCACAATTCAGCCGTGGTCAGAAATGGTGTAATATCCATTACATTAATAATGTATTAAGTCATAGTGAGGGCACTGTGTTCTATCTGGAATGGAATGAAGTCAAATGGAATGTAGAGATGGGACTGGTGGGCAGATGCTAAGCAGCAGTTGTGAGGAGTGGATGGGACCTTCATTACTAAATAAACCTACTCTAACCTATAGTCCTGGATTTATTGGATGACCACCTCGTTACAAATGGTTTGGTTCTAGTGAAACTCTGGAATTCCAAAAAGATGTTTCTAAGTCCCAACGCAGACGGAGTCTTTTTCACTTTTTGAGAAGAAAAATCCTTCTGTACTGTAGTTGCCACCGTGAAACTAAGGCAAGTTACTTGAAGTAGGTTGGTCTTGCTGAAACAACAAAGCTTTGAAGATTTTTGCTGAAAGTTTTTTAAGTCCCAAAGCAGGAAGGGACTTTGGGGGTCATTCTGACTTTGGCAGGCGGCAAAGTACCGCCGTCAGAATACCGCTGCGCGGTCAAAAGACCGCCGCGGTAATTCTGAGTTTCCAGCTGGGCTGGCGGGCGACCGCCAGAAGGCCGCCCGCCAGCCCAGCGGGAAACCCCCTTCCATGAGGATGCCGGCTCCGAATGGAGCCGCGGAGTGGAAGGGGTGCGACGGGTGCAGTTGCACCCATCGCGATTTTCAGTGTCTGCTTGGCAGACACTGAAAATCTTGGTGGGGCCCTGTTAGGGGGCCCCTGCAGTGCCCATGCCATTGGCATGGGCACTGCAGGGGCCCCCAGGAGCCCCACGACACCCGTTACCGCCAGCCAGGTTCTGGCGGTCAAAACCGCCAGAACCGGGCTGGCGGTAAGGGGGTCGGAATCCCCATGGCGGCGCTGCCTGCAGCGCCGCCATGGCGGATTCCCTGGGCCAGGGGAAAACCGGCGGGAAACCGCCGGTTCCCCTTTTCTGACCGCGGCTTTACCGCTGCAGTCAGAATCGCCCAGGAAGCACCGCCAGCCTGTTGGCGGTGCTTCCGCCGCCCTCCGCCATGGCGGTCATGGACCGACAGGGTCAGAATGACCCCCTTTGTCTTTTTTTTCAGAAGTGGTGGGAGCCTTGACAGTAACAAAGTTGAAATTGAATCCAATGCCATGGAACTACCAGTTGAGTACATTTCTTGGGACCCATGACGTCATTAAAGGCACTTAGAGACTCACAGGGTGCCAGGTAAAAGCCAATAGTAAAGTCCAGTCCAGGTCCAATTGCCACTGGTCAGCTGGGCACTTCACAAAAAAGGCATCCTGCTCCTTGTGTTGTCCCTATAGCCACACAAAAGTTCAGACAACTGACCCTAGAGTCCATTTCATTGTCCTGGGTACAAGTGGGAGCAGGTTCAGTCCTTCAGTGCTTTTCCCAGGTCACAGAAAGCAGGTCCAGTTCTCTTCTGTTCTTCCAAGGATTCAGAAATTCTCTGAGGAGGGTTCCTGGAAATGCCACATTTATGTCTGGTACCAGATAGTGTGAGAGAAACCCTAACCACGTTTTCAGTAGTTTTCATTTGTGTTACTGCAAACTGTCCCAAAAGTCTTGTGACAAGACATTTTCAAAATGGCAAAGGTCTGCCACCACACTAAACCTAGGCCCTGAGGGTTGTGGGTGTGTAGCAGAGTGCACTGTGGCAATCACTTTTGTTCTCGGACATCTAACACTAAAATCGAGTTTGAAGCAGGCCCTGTAGCCATAACAAGCCAGGAGACGGAAGTCTGCTAGGACAGAATCAGGGGGCTGCAGCATCCAGACAGAGAATACAAAAGAATTACCCTGGCTGCCTGTTTGCTTTCTTTCAAGTGCACCAAAGTTTAACATGTGGTTTAGAGAGACAGACTGTTGTGTTATTTAAGAATGTTCGTACTGTTCGTAGTAGAATGCTCTTAGGTAGAAAGAATGTGGGGAATGGAATGTGAGGGCTGGCAGTTGGTGGAGACCTAGGTGGAAGGCACAGGTGTTGGCGTATTAGAGAACTCAACTTCTTGTCGTCGGCATCACTACAAGAATTTCGGTGACGAGAGTTCATCTATGAACCACGTCGAAGCCTCTGGATGACTCACTAACCAGGACCTCCAGTACAGAGTGAGTACGTGAAGCCCCAACACCTCACCCAACCCCTAAAGCCTTAATTGTCTTTGAAGACAATTTTACAGAGGGCTTTCTGCACCCTACCGCCTTTTCTATATGGATTCCGGCAGATTTCTATATCGCAGACGAAGCAGTCTGTTGTATTTGAAGTGGTGGCACAAGCCACCATAACGCAACTCTCCACACGCGCTTGTGACGCATTGTGCATGAGGAATTTGGAACGCGCCGCCTTTGGAATATAGGCCGGCATTAGCGCAAACGCGTGCATTCGTACCTATTGCCGGAGCGGTGAGCTATACACTCACGGTGTATACTCTTGGTGTACACCGGAATCATCGTCTGCGCTTGTGTTAAGCCTCGTTTAGACTCTCAGCGCTTCTGGAGGCACTCTGTCAACTTCTTTCTGGAGCTCGTGTGCACTAACCTTCAACAATTGTATAACTTCCTTTTGGAACGCTGGTGTATACACTTGGTGTACACCAGAATCACCGTCTGCGCTTGTGTTAAGCCTCATTTAGAC
Organism: Pleurodeles waltl; assembly: GCF_031143425.1. Taxonomy (NCBI): domain Eukaryota; kingdom Metazoa; phylum Chordata; class Amphibia; order Caudata; family Salamandridae; genus Pleurodeles; species Pleurodeles waltl. The sequence goes on along the minus strand of NC_090445.1, from coordinate 990,962,933 downwards.
TCTCTGCGCTTCTGGCGGCACTGTGTCAACTTTCTTCTGGAACTCGTGTGCACTAACCTTCAACAAGTGTATACCTTCCTTTTGGAACGCTGGTGTGATAACTGTCAACTATTGGGACCCTCTATTGGTGGCCTTCTTAGAAGTACTGTTGAGACACTGGTGAGGTAACCCTCACCCACTGTTGAATTCTAATTGGCAGCCATCTTGGGAGTAATACATTTTAACACTCCAGATTTCACCACAAAGTCGTTTTTTTCTTTTTTTTTTGGAGTGTTAACTTTTTATGGTAAAATGTGTGCTGCCGAAACATTTACTCTCACTCCTCCATTACCATTTTTGAGCTCTAAAGGTGATCCGCAAGTAAAATGGCAAGAGTGGAAAGAATTTTTTTCGAATTACTTGGACACAATTGATGAGGAAGATTTAACTCCGGCTAAGAAAAAGAAGATTTTGCTACGTTGTCTCGGGCCTAAAGACTTAAAGTGTATAACTCTGTGGAAAAAAAGATTCAAGAAGATGATGACTCTAATGTTTTTGCACATGCCTTGGAAGACCTAGACAGATATTATTCCACTTCAGTTTGCATTGCTATTGATAGATTACATTTTTTCAGTAGAAAACAAGAAAAAACAGAATCTATAGAGAAATACGTCTCTGAGCTCAAAAAATGTGCGATTACTTGTAGGTTTAGTGTGGTACATAATGAACTGATTAGGGATCAGATTATTATGCATGTACACAATTCTCATATCCAAGAGAGATTGTGGGTGCATGGCGAGTCGCCATTGGAAGAGGTTGTTGGCCTAGTTAAGAAAGCAGAAATTTCTAATAAATGTGCCAGGGCTATTTCACTTGACAAAAAAGAACCACAGAATGATGTAGTCAGTTAAAGTTAAATATAAGAAAAATAGAGAGGAGAAACACGAAAAAGCAACAAATTGAGAAAAGGAAAACTGATTAAAAAAATTATCGGTGTGGGAGTAAGGAGCATGTAGCATTCTACAAAAAATGCCCTGCACGTGACCAATTGTGTGCTAATTGTGGCAATAGGGGGCATTTTGCCAAAGTGTGTAGAAGAGGTAAAAAGATTGCAGCGGTTATCAACAAATCTGATTCCAAATGTAGTTCTGATTCTAGTCAAGATACAAAAAAACATGAATGTGTTTTAGGTATCAACAGCGCCATTAATTCCTCGGTCTTAGGAGAAATTGAGGAAATAAATCTTAAGGAAAGTTCTTGTGTTACACACTTGAGTGCACAATCCAGGAATAAACCTGTGTGTGAAATTCTCTTGGGTGGTGTGCAGGTATTAATCGTAGCTGACTCTGGGTCCCCGTTCACGATAATTAATAGGAATTTGTGGGAGAAAACAATTAACAAATTTATTTGGTTCTACCTTGCTTCCTCCGGATGTCTCCCCTGAGAGTTTCACGGGAGAATCTATACCCATGATTGGGTTTAGGGAAGTTGTTTTTGAGTTTAAAGGCAGGAAAACTGTGGGCAAATTGCACATCGCTGAAGACGGTCCACCGGTTTTCGGTTGGTTGGATCAGAGAGCTTTGAACATTGTGTTGGACCCCAATAGTACAGAACAAGTAAAGGTAGTAAGTGACAATAGAGATTATGGGATCACTTTAAAAAACAAATTTCCTGAGGTGTTTTCAGAAAAAAATGGCGCACTTAGGGATTTTACACATAAAATTCTACTAAAGGAAAACGCTGTGCCGAAGATTCACAAATCTCGCAACATCCCTTGGGTGATAAGAGAGGAGATTGATAAGGAACTGGAGTCTCTCTTAAAGAAGGGCATAATTGAAGAAGTTGATGCATCTCAATGGATCTCTCCATTGGTGGCAATACGTAAGGCTAATGGGAAGATTCCTTTGTGCATCGACTTGAGGGAGTTGAATAACAACATTGTGGTGGAGAGATTTGCCAAGGATAAGTGAAATGCTTGCCTTGCCAAAGGACATGGAATGGTTCACCTCCATTTACTTGTCCTCAGCTTATCACCAAGTCAAATTACATGAGGATAGTAAAAAACTGACTGCCTTCATGTCTTCTCAGGGGTGTTATCACTATGCCTGTATGCCGGTTGGACTGGCTTCTGCTGCAGCAGTTTTTCAGAAACTAATGCACAAACTTTTCAAAGACGTAGAGGGTGTGGCCTTTTTTCAGGATGACATTTTAATTATGGGAAAGAATAGAAAGCAACATAATGCTAGATTAGATAGTGTACTTGATATTTTGAGGGATAAGGGCTTAACAGCTGAATTCTCTAAGTGTAAATTTAGTGTGCAACAATTGAACTATTTGGGACATGAAATCACGGCAGGTGGAATTGAACCAAAGAAAGAATTGTTGTCTGCTATTAAAGATGCACCAGCACCTAGTAATAAGGATGAATTAAGATCATTCCTTGGTCTAGTGGAATTTTATGCTAGGTTTGTTAAGAGTTCTTCAGAAAAAACTTTTGGTTTAAGACAACTATTAAAGGAAAAATTTAAATTTGCATGGACAGACACTTTGCAGGAAGATTTTGACAGCATTAAATTGGAAATTTGTTTGGGAAAAACATTGTCTGGATTTGATCCTAAACTCGCTTCCATTCTTACCACTGATGCAAGTAATAAGGGTATTGGTGCTGTGCTAAGTCAGAAAGGTGTCAATGGTGAAGAGGTGACTATAGCATTTTCTCTAGAGCACTGCCCCCCACAGAAGAAAGGTACTCTGTTATAGAAAGGGAAGCTCTTGCTGTTGTATGGGGCTTAGTGCACTTTAGGAATTTTTGGGGGGGTTTTGGCGTTGAGGTTAGATGTGATCCTAAACTCTTAATTAAGGTGCTAACCACTGAGGGACTTCCTAACGCTACGGCAAGAATAGCAAGGATGTCTATAAGACTTTTGGACTTCAAATATAAGTTGGTATATGTTCCAGGTGTTAAGAATAAAGTTGCGGACGGTTTGAGTAGATTGCCCTTACCGCTCCAAGAAACTGTGGATGATGTGGAAAGGATTAATGTTGCATCAACCGGCACTACTGAATGGAGTGCTATTAGTTGTAAGGTTTGGGATGAAACATGTTCAGATGATCCAATGTTATCCACATTAAAGAAGTACATTCAATGTGGTTGGCCAGGAAAAAAAGATATTAGAGCAGAGTTTAAGTTATTTTTTTTTTAGTTGCGTGATGAGTTAACAGTGGTCCATAACAAGGTTATGAGGGGTGATAGGATTGTACCACCTGAAAACTTGAGGGATTCTATTATCAAGATAAATCATGAGGGGCATTTGGGCATTGTTAAAACTAAGCTGACAATTAAAGAGAATTACTGGTGGCCAGGTATGGATATTAATATTGAGAGAATTGTTAGAAATTGTGATCCATGTCTGAATGCAGACAAATCCCTAGTGACTTTAAAGCCGACTTTACATCCTGTTCCGTGTCCTGAAATGGCATAGGAAGTTATTGGAGTTGATATGATGGGGCCAATCGTTTAGGAGAACATAGAATGGCATTTTATAGTGGTGGTTAATTACTTTTCAAAATGCCCAGAAATTAAATTTGTAACTAAAGCCAGTTCAGGGAACATTTTGATGTTTTTGGATGAACTTTTCCAGAGGGAAGGTTTACCATAGAAAATCATTACCGACAATGGAGTTCAATTTAAAAGTGAGGAAATTAAAGAATTCCTGAATAGGAATGGTATTGAACGCAAATTTGTGTCAGTTTAATGGTGAAGTGGAGAGGTTTAATCAAGTCATTAAAGACTCATTGCAGTTAGCTAGATATAAAAATGTTGACTGGAAAACCTGTATTAAAAAAATGATTTGGATGTATAGAACCACCCGACTTTGACGAGCTACAGCCCATTTACTGTCATGAGAGGAAGAATTCCTTTCACGAAGGATAATCAGGGTTGGTTAAGTAATTCTAGGATGAAAGAATGGTGTCCTTCTGAGATTAAAAAGAACATTCAAAAAGCTCAAGGACATTATAAAAGTTATGTGGACCTGAAGAGGGGTGCTAAATTACCAGGCAAAGTTAAAAAAAAGGAGACAGCAAGTATTATGAACCTAAAACAATTCTGGAGGTTTATAAAAATTCGGCCAAATTGGGTGATGGCCAGGTTTGGCATATGAGTCGTTTTACAAAGTATAGTGGAGAATCTACTGTTATGGATAGAGATGCTTCAATGGAATCAACAAAAAATCATTTTGGGCTAGACACTGTGCATGATTACATCCCTACCGGGAATGAAGATGCCAATGAAAATTGGGGAAGGAAATTCTGCATATGAAGATACCAGTGTTAGCAATGACAGTTCAGGACAAGGTGTGAGGAACAGGACTTATAAAAGTAAACAGGGTAGAATTGTCACGAAACCAGTTTATTTAAGAGATTTTGTTGTAAATTAGAAAGTTCTCTCCTTCTGAACCTCTATTTTTTTATTATTATTATTCCAGGTTTGTCATATAAAGGGGGAAGATGTGTTGTGTTATTTAAGAATGTTCGTACTGTTCATAGTAGAATGCTCTTAGGTAGAAAGAATGTGGGGAATGGAATGTGAGGGCTGGCAGTTGGAGGAGACCTAGGTGGAAGGCACAGGTGTTGGCGTATTAGAGAAGAATTATAATAAATACATATTATTCTACTCAACTTCTTGTCAGCGGCATCACTACACGGACCTGTCAGACAGGATTTGAGACTGTTCAATCAATCAATCAATCAATCAATCCATCTTTATTCAGATGTGTCAACCATGAAAGATAAAAATCAATACATCACAAGATAAAAACACAAATTAAAAAACAAACATTATTAGGACAGTAATCAATTGAAATTCAGACACCACAAAGGCATTAGTAACCTTGAGCAAACACATGGGACAGTTAGAGCTAATCTCATCCCTGAGGATCACAAATATTTGTTAAAATGGAACGCTCATCATCAGAGATGTGCCTTTCATGGATTTCCTACACTTTACTGCTGATTTAAAAAAGGAGCAAACACTGAAACAACATCTGAGATACCAAGCTGCTGCACGTACAGTAGGGCCTCATTACACTTAGCAAAACATAAACATTTCAAAATCAGTTTAAGAAACAAGATAAAGTAATACCAATTACATTTCCCCCCCCCCCCAAAAAAAAGAAAGTACGTCAGTGATTGTGCAGACGCTCCACCGCAGGGGTAAACAGGTGTACAGTTCCCCATTGATAGACATCTCCCTGGAAACACAGCAGCCTCCACACAGTACCTGACCTGAAATGAAACTGAAGAGAGCTTTCCCATCTATCTAATACCAAGGCAAAATAAGATGCCGGCTCCGGAAATGCTGGGGCTACAATATACTCTTTCACGAGCACTTATTATATTCTTGGTCTAATCTTGATTCATCAAAAAGTCCCTAAACTTGCCTTTAACCAGTAATTTGTCCGATCTGAATATGGTGTGCGTTGCAGAAAATAGGTGAAAGCAACCTTATGACATAGTGCAACCAAGGAATAGAGAGGACCCGATCAAGCTTAAGACAGACTAAAATTACCTTCCTATTAAAACCAGCCTCGGTGTTACCCATACACTGACCCATAACATCAACAGGGTCAACCTAATCCTTTCAGAAACATAAGGTAGATTCAGCTCTGAATGAAGAACATATTGGGAGCGGGATGGTGGGAGATTAAATGAGCCTGCAGATACAGTTTTCCTCGGTCTAGAGAGTGGAAAAATGTTGATACCCTTAAATCCCTGCTCTGTGCGAGCTTCTGGGAAACACTGCTCTCCCAAAACCAGGTGGTAAGAGCTTCATAATGGCCAGAGCTGCCCTACTGAGTTTCATACCTGAGATATTAATCTGGGGCTTCCACTACCCTCCCAAATTGGAAGTGACCCCTACAAAACAAAAGTTGTTCACGCAACTCAGGGACTGACCCTTAACTGTCATAGACGCCAAGCTTCTCTTCCCTGAGCCACACACCACAATGTGAGACTTCTCAAAGATAGTCACTAAGTCAAGGGGGCCCATAAAAGAAACAAATGATTTCACTAAAGTACGTACAGCTCTGGGAATCCTAGCCAGCAAAATGGCATTGTCGGCATCAATTAACGCCGGTACCGAGGTGTTGGAAATTTTAGGAACATTATCAGTGACTGCACCCAGGTGGGAGCATACATTGGTAATATATATAAAAAATAAAATAAACAAAGGAAGTGCCAAAATACACCCCTAGGGCACTCCACAAGCCAATGGAAAAATATTGGAGGTTTCACCCACTGAGCCAATACTGTACTTTGGCACTTATGTTCTTATGTAAAATATACAAAAAATATACAAGGGTATCCTCAACACCCATATCCAAATGCTTGAGCCAAAGCCTGGTCTTATTAACAGAATCAAAAGCTATGGACAGGTCCATAAATGCCAAGTATATGGAACAGTGCTTGGTGGCCATGCATTTACCTTAAATCAACTTCAATTGTAAACATTGCTCCGCGTTACCCAATCCAAGATGGAAACTGTATTGAAATGGAGACACTGTTATACCAAGAGGATGGCATACCCCTCCCTTCTGCTTAGCTCAGATGGGCCATTTTTTCGCATTCAGCTCACAGTGACCTTTTCTGTGGTTCATGGGAGGAATTTCAAACCTCATTAAGAGGCAAGGGTAACTTTCTAAAAGTTCCTACTTTACCATTAGATTGGATTACTATTAAATATAAACATGAGCCTGTGAATGGCTTCTGTAGCTGATACAGGTCAAATGTTTGAAGTGTATGATCTGTACTTTGATTTTTCCAATGGGCCAGTTACAGCCTGGCCAATGACAATGTCGTTTTGGGCCTAGTCACTGAGCAAACATGGCATTTTCAATCAGTGGCGAAACGAAACTTGAGGGCCCCCCTGCAAAGTACCTGGAGGGGTCCACCTACCCCCTGGACCCTGTCAGGAGCATGCCGCCAATGCACAGTTTACTGTGCCTGAGGGGGCCCCTGGAGCGCAGGGGCCTCTGTTACGCACAGTTTTCAATTTCACACATGTTATGCTCTTAAATATTATGTACACTACCTTGAGGGCAGCATGGGGTATGTAGAATTTACTTATTTATTTTTCAAAATTTGTTTTTTCTACCTATCAAAGGGGTGATTATGACAGGTCTGGGCAGGATGGTTCAAGCCTCTGCACAAGGTAGTCCTGAAGTCTTGTTTTCACTTCCACTGTAGTGGATGGCTCAATAGGTGCTGCAGTTCACAGCCACCCTTTAACTTTCCATGCCATAGCTGGATTTTCTACACCATATACTAGGGGTTTGCAAGCAACTTAACTGTGTCAACTCAGGGACTGACCCTTAACTGTCATAGAAGACTATTTAACTGCACTTAAAGGAGGAAAAGAGGCACTTTACTCCTGTTTTGCAGGGGTTAAAATGAGCCAGTGGATTCCTTACAATATCTATAAGACAATATTTCTATCAGAGTACATGCTGGTGACAATGTTCCGCTAGACTTCCCTTTTACCTTTGTACATCAAATGACTTTCAAATGAAGTGATAGCAGTAGAGTTCTCACGCTGTCACTTTCCCAAGGCTAAGTTTACTTGGGTTCTTTACCCACTGATTTGGGTAGAGATGCCCATGACCCCTAGACCTAGTGTGGGTGGGGGCATCTCAGAGGGACCTCCCAAGGGGCAGAATTTAAAAAAGAGGACACCCACAACATTACCAAATGTTGGGATTCAAGAGGGAGGACCAAGGCCCCCCTAAACCAGCCTGCTACCCAGCCCATACCCATCTCAGGTGTTCTCTGCCACCAACAGGGCAGGCAGGGAGATACATTTGTGCTTGGATCCGATGGGAGATTTTCTGCATCTGCTGTGAGGGAAGAATGAAGAGTTCGGAGCCTGTAGGCATGGAACAACACAGTGCCCCCCAAGCCCCTCCTCAAAAATACAGAAATCAGGGATGGGGTCTCCGGGGACATAAAGTGGCTCAAGCAGGTGCTCAAAAAAATATAATGTGGGTGGCCCCAAAAAATGGGGCCCCAGGGTTATTATGTGGTTTGGGTCGGGGGCCCCACAGCTCCTCCTCAAACAAATCAATATGTCGGACCATGGGAAATGAGTCTCTAGAGCCATCTTGAATCTCAAGGGAGGAGGGCAGATACTCACCCTTTACTTAATTGTTTTGAAAAAAGGAATGAAGCAATGTCCCTGGGCCCTGGCCAAACCCACAAGGATTCTAATTGAAAATGATGGGGCCCTGCTCTGTTTTTTCACTTTGCCCCTTGGGTGGCCCCTCTAAATCCCCCCTACAAGGCTTAGGGGGCCAGGTTATGCCTTCCTACATGTTTTTTTCTTCTTTTTTTTATCAGGACAGGGGTCTCAGTCTCCAAGTCCTACAATGGCTGCCAAACATCTTTGTTGTTGTGAGGAATCCAGTCAAATCTTATTGTTTGATCTGCCAGTCCCGCTGTACTACTGTGGCCTGAAACATTTATAAATTCTGAATCTTAATTTCTCAAAAACTACTGAACAGATTTACATTAAAAGTTAAAGATCCAGCTTTCTGCCAAATTTAGTGTAATTCCGTTTATCCGTTTTGGCGGTAACTGTGTCTAAAGTTTCTTTAGGAAATTGCATGGAGAAAATACTTTTTAGGACCCCTGTTTTTGTCAGCCCTACTTGATGGATGATGCTGAATCTTTCCAGGAACCATCTGAGGTGGATGAACCTTTTGTTGGGAAGGTTTTGTGACGATTACAACTACACAGTGGTGACTGCCACAGTGTCATAAACATATTCACTGAAAAATTAAGCTTTAAAGTGATGGTATAGTTATGTATGATAATAAGATATTCTCTTAAGTTTAAAAAGCCCCAGAAGCTCACTAAAAAGAAATATGGTGACATTACAGCTTGGTATGGTAATAAGATCTTAAGTTATCTTTAAAAAAAAACCTGGACATTTGCTAATAAAAACAAAAGTTAAAGTGACGTTATAGTTAGATATTGAAATAAGATAAAAACTAATGTTTTAACTTAAAAAACACAGCAATTTGCCAGTTATTTTCTACTGAGCTAACTATACCTTGCTTCCTTGCTATGCATTGCGTATGACTTCACCTATTACATCACTGATTCCATGTTAATCATTCATTGATGACATCTCAAATGACATCATTGAAGCCACAGTGATAACACCATACTCATATGCTGCATTGAGGTGAGTAAATAGCATAGAAACAGTGTAAGTCCTGGAGGCAAGTGTGATTGTGCTTGTTGAAAGTTATTTGGTGTTCCACTAACAAATAAGTAAAGTTTGAGGTTAAAGTATTGCTTCGCGTTGAACAAAGTAACGGTTGAGTGCACCTGATGTCCCTCCACCACTGCCAGTGGATCAGGGTGTCCCTACATGTCCATATATGTTTTTTTAAAATTTTTATTCAAGACATTGCTACCAAGTCCCTGAGTTCTAAAATAGCAGCCGCAATATTTTTCTCTAAGCTGCGGCCAGCCAATGAGATTGTTCGGTACCACAGGACTGGTATCCGTCACACGGTACTGAAAAGGTCGATAGGAGAAATAACTCCCTCCTTCAATCAGCAGGACAGTAGTTTTTAATTTATAGTACTCCAAGACTCCTGCAAGACCAAAAGTCCAGATATAGCTCTCTTTTTAAATCTTTCATGACCACCCAGAGCACCGTTTTAAACATTAATTGTTCAAAAATGGTTGAATGGATTTACAATAAATCACAAAAAGCATGCTTTCTAAATAAAGTTCTAATATTCTTTCAAATTTGGGGTAATTCGATTCAGCCATTTCTTTTATAGCAGAGAAAAAGTTCTTATGGGAATTAACATGGGAAATCAATTTTTGGGATCCATTTTTTACTTGGCCCCACTTGATGGATAATTCTGAACATTTCCAGGAACTATTTGAGGTGAATTAATGCTTTTTGGAAAGCTTCATTGCAGATTTGTCAAACTGTGCCAAAGTTATTCATAAAACTAAAAACACTTTTCCTATAGAAACTACGACCATCTATAATTACACAGTGCCAGCCCTATACATATGCTTAGAACTTTAGTGCTATTTGACAAATCTACATGAAACTTCTTTGACATTTAACTTTTATATGGTAATAACTTTGGTGCTTTATCCCACACCTGAACCATATTTAGTAGGCCCTTAGCATGTTCAACTTCCTCTTGAGATATTGAGTTTCATGCAAAACAATCAAGGAGAGGCAGAGTTAGATAAGGAGGTTCAAAAATGTGTTCATTTGCAAAGAATTTTGGGGCTGGTTAATAAATTGGCATGATATTCGCAGACTATTGAAAAGTTGAGCTCAGTGCAGGAATCTCAAGCTTCAAGCAGATCTCACAAAGGGATAAAGGTACTTGTTGACATCTTTGATGCAGTATCATGAAAGGGTACAAATGTTGTACCTTAACTTTTACCTTTACCTTATTGTGAGGTGTTTCTTTTTTCTTTTTTTTCTTTTTTTATTTATGTCCTCATAAAAGCCCACTTTCACCAAGCGAGGGTCATCAACCTGTGCCCTCCAATACAGGAGGGCACAAATAATTATCACCTCTCCCGGTCACGGACTATTCTCCATGCCTGCTGAACAGTGCATGCCTGTGAATCTACCGTGCTTACGGGGTAGACCTCCTGAACCCAGGGGGCCAGTAATCATTGGACTATAAGGAGGGAAAGCAGCTACTTTGTTGAAAATTTGCCCATATGGCCCAACACTCATCTCGTTTACCAACCGGGGAAAAACACTCCAATCGACAAAGACAATTCACAGATGTCAGCCAGTCAGATATTGATGGGGGTACAGATGAAACCCACCTAAAACATATTTGCCGTCTAGCCAATAGTACCAGTATGAAAATCAGATGCTTATAGGGTTTGGGGAGTCTTGGGTACCAGGTTGTGCTAAGTGCCACCCCAAAGAGTTACCTCTAATTCTACACTTAAGATTTGTGTAAGCAAGCTCTCTTCACCAACCCAGAACCCCCTTAGGCTCGCACAACTCCAAAACATATGGATATCGTCAGCCTTTACTTCCCCGCAACGTGGACAGCTCCTCTCTGTCCTCCCCAAAACTGGTAGCTTCTGGGGAGACCAATATGATCTATACAATGTAAATAGATGTTTTTTCTTCAACATATCTGATCTGGTGGTCAACCAGAGGATAGAACAAGAAGTTTCCCAGAACTTTGACACATCAATAGCTGGTAGAGTGACGCCGCCATTTCTTCTCCACCAAGGACAGACTTAGCTCTGAAGCATCTAGCAACGCCTGATACCAAACAGCGATTTGTTTAGGCGCTAAAGCTTGAGCTAGTTTTCCCTCCCAGACATTCTCTATAGCCCCCTCGTCTTGGAGGGCAGCAGCCCAGCTAGCTAACTGATAATACTTGAACACTGAAATCTTGTGTTCGGTAAGTTCCTGCAGCCTGCTCCAAGACACCAGCCTTGACTCTTCCAGAATTTGTCCCCACCGTTCCACCCCCTTCAATGGGAGCGCTAATTTGTCAGTAACAAATTCGGGGGTGCCAGGAGAGTCCCAGACCGGAGCCAGGAGCTATAATATTTGATTCCTAAAATTTGTCGGACCAACCACCACAATCTAGCAGCAGCTTTAAGAATCTTCAAACGGATCTTTTTGAAATATTTAGGATGACCAAACTTGTACAGAAAATGCCTGCCGGTCTCTAACAGTTCCTGCGTCATCGCCCCCCAAAAACCTGTATATTCTGACCTGTCGCGTAACAATACCCTCACATTCTTCAAATGAAAAGCCAAATAATACTTATAAAAATCTGGAGCCGCAATCCCCTCTTTTTCTTTTTTCCTACATAGTTTTTGCCAGGCAATCCTGACGCCCGAGATGACCACACAAACAAGCCTGTATCTTCCTAAACCAAGACTTCTTAAATTCCAAGGGGATTGTGTTAAACAAAAAAGTGAACTTGGGGAAAATAATCATTTTAAGAATGTTGGTTCTCCTGATCAAGGACAAAGGAAGGCCCGCCCAAGTTTTGAGTAATCTACGGGTTTCCATGCAAGCCTTATCAAAGTTAATCTTAGCTAATTCCGTGAGGCAAGAAGTGACTTGAATCCCCAAATACCTAATTTGTTGTTTATTAAGAAGACTATTATACGAGGTGTTCCAGCACATAATCTCGGTCTTCTCCATATTTACCAAAGAACCCGACACCCTGCCAAAATCCTCTAGATGTTGAATGATTCTGGGAAAGACCCCCGTAAGGTCGCCGGTGTAGATCATAAGATCGTCCGCATATATAGCGATCTTCTTTACCCAGCCTCGACATTCAAAAGAGGCAATCTGATTGCCTGCCCTAATTGTTGCCGCTAAAGGCTCAATATATAGGTCAAAAAGAAGGGGGGACAGTGGGCATCCCTGATGCGTCCCTCTCTCGATCTTAAAACTCGAGGATGCTTTATCATTAACCAAAATACTGGCCACCAGAGCTCTATAAATGGCCTGAATCGCTCTAATGAATTTTGGACCCAAGTTATATTTATCCATGGCCAATTGTAAAAAACGCCAATTCACCTGATCAAAAGCCTTTGCGGCGTCGAAAGTGAGAACCGTTAAAGGGACTTTACCTAGAGTCGCCAGGTCAACTGCACCTAGTAGATCATGAGTTAGCTCATGCAGCTGTCTACCCCTGATAATGCCTTTCTGATCCTCATGAATCAACCTGCTGATCGACTCCTGGAACCTTATAGATAAAACATGGGTATACAGTTTATAATCTGAGTTCAGCAAGGATATCGGCCTGTATGAACTACATTTTACTGGATCTTTCCCGGGCTTCAAAAGAAGACTTATCACGGCCTCATCCCATGACCTCGGCGTAGCAGCACCCTCCTGTAAGAGAAGATTAAACACCTCCACTAGGATAGGCACCAAATCATCACATAATGCACAATATAATTTGTTGGGCAGACCGCCCGGGCCCGAAGCATTCCCCCTTTTTAAGCAATGTATTGCAGCCTTTACTTCTCCTAGATCTACCTTCCTCACCAGTTGTAACTGCTCCACTTCCGTTAACTGGGGAAGATGAACCCCCTCCAGATATCCCCTGCCAGCTTTGTCTGACAAATGCAGATTGTCGGTATAGAGATCCTGAAAGAATGCTACGAAAGCCTCCTCTATCTCAGATGCGCCCGTACTTAAGGCTCCAGTTGACTCTTACTTAATACACGCAATGTAATTTTTAGATCTGTCTGTTTTAGTTTTCCAGGCCAGAAGCCTGCCACAACCTTCCCCATACTCATAATGAGCGTACCAACTACACTCCCAACTCCTTCTATTTTTCCTCTTGAGAAATAGATGAAGATCTGTTCTAGCGGCGTCCAATTGGGCCTCCAAAGCGACTAACTGACTTTCCTCACCTGGAAGGATGTTAAAAACTGCCTCCTGCGACAGGGCTACCTGGGATTCAAGTTGCTTTAACTGGCTCTTCTCCTGCCTATGTTTGGCGGTAGCCAAGCAGATGAGCCTCCCTCTGATAAATGCTTTACAGGCATCCCACAGAGTCTGTAAAGTAGTAGAGCCATAATTAATCTGAAATAATTCTTTGGTGTCCCTCCTCAATCCCTCAACCCTCAGTTCATCCAAAAAAAGTGTTCGGTTGGCAGTCCACCGGGGGGTGGGTGGCTGGCAATTAAAAGAGACATGCAGTGTTACAGCAGAATGGTCCAATTGCACATTAAAATCCCTACCTACTATAATCGGATATTTCACTACTAATAGGTGACTGTACAGCTCCTGAAAAGGCGCAGGGTCATCCACATTAGGCCCGTAATATCCAGCTATCGTGAGCCATACGCCATTCAAGCCCACCTCCACAATCAACCACCTACCCTTGGGGTCTCTCATGATGTTTGTAACGTTTACCCTTACCGATTTCTTTATAAGAATGGACACCCCTTTCACAGTGCACAACTGATTTGTACAAAGATATCCGCTCCACTCAGACTGTAACAAATGAGTCTCCTGTAAAATGACAACCTCCTCATCTAACCCTTTTAGAAACTCAAAGATTTTCCCCCTCCTCCTTATAACCCGTAAGCCATTAATATTCCATGAAAGAAATTTCATTGTGACCCTTTTATCGCTATCCATTATCTAAGAAAGTGTAAACAAAGGAAAGACCAGTATATAAATAAACTATCAGACCCTTAGCAAATCTCCCTACAACATACCTGAGGACATTTGTGTACCCAATTTTTTATTTTTCTCCCCTTGCTTCCCACCTGGTGTCAGGAGCCTGCCATTCAGTGCCCGACTCTTGACCCTCCCCCTTAACCCAATTTGGGGGTGCAATACCATGGCACCCCAGAGACTAGGAACTAAGAACTGAGAGAGCAGTGTGGCGACACTTCCCGAAACAATAGTCAACCGACTGGTATCCCTGCCAACCAGTCAGACTTTTATCTATGGTGGCAGTATAGGTGCCCAAAAAAGATCTCGTGTACACAATGTGAGTATAGCGGCCTATAATAAATCATACAAAAATAAGGCTACCAACTGTACCCAGCTTCTTAAAACTTATCGCTACGCAATGACGCAGTGACGCAAAAATCTAACCACCGCTCTGCCCCCCTTGCCCTTGCCCGCCCCTATCCTTTAGCCCCTCCTTGATTTTTTAGGAAATCCAGAAAGTTAGTTGCTTCCTGAACGTTCTGAAAGACTTTCACCTGGCCTTTGTGTAGAACATCGAGTTTAGCAAGTTGGATGATACCTGCCAGCACCCCCAACCTCAATTAAACCAACAAACTCAAGACGCAGGTGCGCAGCCGCAACCGACATATCTGCGAAAACTCGAAAAGTGAACTTGCCATCAGACTTAAACTCTCTGATTGCTCTAGCCTGGGAAAGAATTTGCTCCTTGATTCGAAAGTCTCCAAAATTAACCAAGATAGTACGTGGATATTTGGAATTGACAGGGCGGGTGAAGGGCACTCTGTGGGCCCTCATGATTGAGAAGTCCCCTCCAGCTCTGTCCTTATCCGGAAGGATGACTTTATAGATAAGTTCCGAGATAACGTTGGTCACTGATGAGGCTGCTTCAGTCCCCTCTGGGATTCCCACGAATCTAAGATTGGAACGTCTAGACCTGTTCTCTGCCTCATCCAGCTTTAACTGAAGATCCTCCAGCTCAGATTGAATCCGAGATGTTGTAGATTTAGTACGATGCTCAACATCTTCTAGGTTGGAGACCCGCTGCTCCATTTTCGAGACTCGAGAGGAGAGGTGAGTTAGGTGTGTATTCAATTGAGAAAGCTGATCTTTCGTCTCTCTACGTGTCTCCTTTTGCAAGAGTTTTAGAGCTCGGAACTCTACCAGAATCTGTCCCATCAGCTCTTCCAATGTTGAAGAACCTTTTATCCCACTTGCCGTGTAGGCTGAAATTGAAAGATTGGGAGAAGAGCCAGGAGAGTGTGACGCAATGTTTGTATTGAAGTTGATTCCCGATGTATCGAGAACTTCGACACTTGGCTCTTCCAACGAAGGGTTTGGAACCGAAATGGCAAGATCACCAGTACGTGGTGGGGTCTCTTCACTGGAAAGCGTTCCCCTCTCCCCCGCTCCTTCTTTTGCCCCCTTCGTACTTAACATGGTTATAGCTTTGAGCTGCTAGTGGGATTTAAGAACAAAGGATATGCGGGCTTCTTTGATTGATCCGTATTAGATGGGGGAAGAGTTACAAGATGTTCAGAGGGAGGATTGCCTAACGACGCTGGATAAACTGGTTCAGGTAAGGAGCCAAAAACATCAAAAACAACGCCTCCCAGATAGGTAGAGGAAGATTGAGAAAGAATTTGAGGAGATGACTCAGTTGAGGATGGTGGACACTCAACCGGGTGGTGCACAGGCTCCTCGATATTGAGCTCTGAGATAGCAATAGAGCCTGAAGAAAGTGAAAATGAAGGAAGATCCTGCATCTGAGACACTGGGCCTAAGGGATCAACAAAGTCCTGTTGGCTGGAGCTTAGCCTGAGCCTCCCAGAAGCTGAGGTCAGGGTCTTAGATTTAGAACCTTTCAAAAACTTGCCTGTTGGCCGTGACTTAGACCCAATATCCTGTGTCGCACGTTTCATTATGGGAGACAATAAAGTGGAACAGCAAGATTGTGAAGGACCAAAATCCCAACACTTTATTGGCAACAGGGCCTGAAGGCGGGGGGTGAAAAAAAAAGATCAGAGAGGGGGGAGGGAATTAGAACGCACAAAGTGGCCAAAACTGCATCCAATAAATAAGCACCGCTACCGGTTCCCCCCTATAGAATCTTAAGATATGGTTGAGCAAAACCCGAACTGACAAGACCTTATAGTTCCCGCATACTGCTGGAAATGTTTAGCCGTAACGTTAGTGATTAGAGATCATGCAAACAAAAAATTAATTTAAGATTTCCAACATGCCCTCCATGTTAAACAGGAGGTCAACTCCAGTCCTCTCTCCTGTCACAGTTCCCCAATCTTCAGCCTATCAGTATATACATTATCAATGTGTCTGCAGAGAAGCCTCATATCTGCTGCCAAAATTACTGTCAGCCGAGAGGAACACGCACCCACATAGGCCAACTTCTTTGTATGCCCTGTCTTTGGTGACTGGAGGGGAGGAGGGGAGAGGATGCCCTCCTGCAAATAGCTGTAGGTATGAAAGAGCCCCAGCACCCCTGCAGCCTTTTTTCCTCAAGGCAAAACGCACATTCCAGCATGCCTACAGGCTCGCACAATTATACTCACGAGCACCGCAAACAAGTCCTCTGAGCGGCGCTGTGAGGCTTGCCGCTCAGTAACGAACCGCGCGTTCCAGCACACCTTCAGGCTCCCGCAGCTGTGCTCACGAGCACATCAAAACAAACGAGTCCTCCGAGCAGCGTTTGTGCTGCTCAGTGCCACACTACCTTCAGTGGCTGCAGAATCTCCAAGCCGCTATCCCCAGACAAAGGTAGACAGGGATTTCACAGCACGTCCTGCAGCCATAACCTGCTCTCCCGGATCTCACTCAGGCGCGGAGCATGACGGGAGCTCCGGCTGTCTCAAGTCCCAGGACTGCTCCTCTTGCTAGTGCCCCCTTATTGTGAGGTGTTTCATGCAAATCCAATAACCAGGGGGCACAAAAATGTTCATTTGCTAATAATTTTCCAACATGGCCAACCTGAGGCAAAAGACTTTCAAGCATGAGTAGTATGGTTTGGCTGTGGGGCCTGGCCTGCAATCTGGCTAGGTATTTTATTTGTGAGTCTTGTTTTAATTGGTTTGGAGACCAAACTTTGGTACGGCTGACTCGAAATGGACAACGGGAGCTAAAAGGTTCTTTGTCTAATCAATTTTTCATTTTTAAATGAAGATGGACTGAAAGTCTGCAAACCTGGGTTTGAGGACTGTTTGCACACTAATGCTTCACCTATTTCTATCTTTTAATCCTTTCAAGCCCACTGACACATTATTGTAATGCTATTTTTTTAAAAGTATTGAAAAGTTACTCCAGACCAAGCAACAGCAGCTCTCTGAGTAAAGATATGTTTCATTCCAAGGTTGACAAAAATCCCTTCAGGGATTATTTCTGTATCAGAGAGAAGAGATTTCTATTGGAGTTAAAATGGGAACTACTGCTTGAAGACGTCCCCTTTAATTGTACCCATTCTTGATAGGTTTGCATGCAACTAAATCTATCACAAGTAATCTAAACATAGGAAGTGCTCCCCAAGCATTGCATAGATCTTTAAAACTGCCCCAAAGTCATTACCAATTGAATTATTTTTTGAACCCCTGCTATTTAACCTTATCCCCCACTTCTAGGACCTGCTGAAACCTGGGATTCCTGCATTAGCTTAGTGTACTACGATCCTGCAAAGTTTCATTCATAGACATTACAGATAAGCAAGCATATTAGCATGTGACTGCTACTCTGTCTGCCTTTGGCCAGGTCCTGTGTCCAACCCCTTGCAGGCAAGCAACCCCTAAGTATGCTCTGCCAAAGGCATGAGGTTGGCCTCAGGGCTTAGCCTGCGGTCAAGCTCTTCATCTAACCCATTCAGCGGTGCATGGTGTGGAGTTAGCCACAAGGCCTGCATCTAACCACTCGCAGAGAGCAACCCCAAGTCAGCCACAGCCTTGGCCATACCAAGCATCAGGTTGGTTGCAGGGCCTAGCCTGGGGCCAAGCTCTACATCCAACTCCCTCTTTTGGCAGCAAACCCTCCTTCCCATCCACAGCCTTTGGTATTGCACCTCAAAGGGTTAGCTGCAGGGTCAACATCCAATCCCTTGGAGATAAGCACACCTATGCCACGCACGACCCTTGGTTGTGCACAAGGTGGGGTTCACCACAGGGCCTGGCCCTGTGTCTATCCCCCTACGAGAAGCAAACTCTATGCAATGCACGGCCTTCTGGCATGCAGAGCTTGAGATTGTTCTTGCAGATGCTGGCCACACTCAAGCACACTCACTGACTTTGTCAATGAGTCACAACACTAAAATATAAAAAGTGAGCTTATTGGCTTTATCAAGGGGTGAGCATATCAAAATTTATAAAGCAGATCTATCATCTTTCTACAAAAATCACAAATAGTTTTAATCCAAAGTATATTTCAAAATGTTCACAATGCAGTGATTGATAATACTGTAGTGATTATTATATAATGCTTAAAAAAGGTTTCAATAAACAAATGCCTGTGAGTCTTTCTTTTAATATAGTTTTTACTATTGCTTTTTGCAGGCTTAAGAATGTTATAAGAAATACTCAGAGACATATTGGTTTTCTTTTTCCAAATAAAGCCAACATGTCTCAAAATCTTTCTTTTAACATTTTTCAGCCCACAAAATGCACCCATCAAATCAACCACAAGATGGCCTTGCCCACCAGCTTTAGAGCATAGTTCTCCAGCTAAGAGTACATAAAAAAAATATGGTAAGCTCACCTCGGGTCATGGATTTAATGACACTGGAGACTTACTGTTTTTTTAATGTTGATGGGGCGGTCGCTGCTCTCCCTGCAGCCCACCACAAGATTAAACAACTATTTGAAATGCAATGGGTCTGGCGTTTGCTCGAGTTAGAGCTATTAGCATTATAAGTTCATGACCGGACTTTTCTTGCCACACTAATTGAAAATGAAAAATAAAATAGTTGACACAAGTGCCACAGCTGCCACAAACAAGAGCATGAAGGAGAGACAGAAAAAGAAGTTTGCTCGCAGTCAAATATATTGGCAAACGTGCAATTTTCCATGTAACAGGGTCAATGGCCAAGGCGGTAACAAAACCATCCCAAGGAGGGACAAATGTAAAGCATTTACTAATGATAACAAAGGATTTTTTAAAGGCAAGGCTATGAACAAGTGATAGTGACGGGTATGCAGTGGGCATGGTTACAGAGATTACAACACGTCACAACACTTCTGCGCTTGACTCTAAAAAAGTGTATGCGCCGGAAGCAGCATGTAAGACAACAAAATCGCAGAGGCGCACCCATCTCTGTAAGCTGTCAGTGTCTGCACCAGGGAAGCCCTCGTCTTTCTCTGCAAGTTGGATCCCCCACTGCCACCCTCCCCACACCACAGATAACAGCCATGTTACAACTCTCCTCATCAGCTCCTGCCTGGCTGACTGGGAAGGAAAGTTCCCTTACGTTCAGGGCCACCGGAATTATGTGATTGTGCGGCTGCATTGTTTTTCGCATAAATGAAGACTTGCCGTATTTGCCTCACAATCCATTATCTGCTGCATAAACTGCAGATTTTAACAAAAAAAATGTGTCTACCTTAAACAGTTCAAAAGTTACTAAAAATGCGGCAACATATGTTGCTGCGCAGTTGAAGGCCCTTTGGAATGATTGAGGGTGTCCTTTCTGTTGCTCATTGATATATTTGGATGTTAAATGTTTACTAATGAGGTGCAACCAATGCCCAGGCAGTGTTCACAACTGTGAAAATGACAAAATAATGAAGAAAATCTTTCAGAAAATGTGCCACATTACTCCGCATGCATTGCATTTTCTTGTGGCATAATTTACTCACCTGGGCTGCATAATTTGGCCCTTCCCGTCACATAATTCCAGTGGCCCAGCTTATATTCATCTTAAACACTGTGCAATGAAACACTTCAGAACCTCAAGTATTGCAAGGCAACATTGAGCAGGCAAAGGCCACTCTTAGGCAATGAAAAATAGACAACCAGAATTTTTTAATGGGGTTGCTTGGTCAAACCAGTTGTTATAAGATGAAGGAACTCCATCGCTGGGGGAGCTCCGTACAATGTCGTCTTCAAGAATTCCTGTATGAGGAGAGATGGTATGATCAAAGGAGCTCTAACTTAGTATTAGAGTGCTTACTCGCCCCACAGTGCTTTCAACGTTCACTTTATCAGACAATCTGGGGTCCCAAACAGTCACACAAGCCAGCTCATGAAGCTTGGCCTGGGGTAGGGTCCCAGCTTGCGGATTGCTCCTGTCTAGAAATGCCAGTGTGGGTTCCACAAGCGCAAGTTGCTTTTCCGACCTGCACTCTTGCCAGAAACACTAAAGGCTACTGCATGTAACTATAAATTAAAGGTAAAAAATGCACTGCTTGTTACTGGCCCTCACATCCACCCAGCGCCAGGATATCCTCCTCCTTGGTGATAGTGCGCTCTACACATCTGCGTAACATTAGTAAGACAGGTTCATTGTCATCTTTTTACAAAAGTGCCCATGAGCAAAAACAAAAACAAAAAATGAGTGGAAACTGAGACAAGACAACTCAAAAAAATAAAATAAAGTCAGCCTAAAAAAAATAAAAGTTTGCAATTTTGTTACCTGCTGGGCACATTTTTGCCAGTGACAAGCCTTCTGCTTGCGGGGCACTAGAAGTTAGAACAAAATAGTACCTCAACCACGTCGGAAGCAGCAGATGGGTACTAATTAAGTTGAAATAAATTGGTGCTTGAGCCCTGCTCCACGCTGAGGAACAGAAATGATTCCAGACATCCCATGATGGATTACGAGGCTGTAAAGAAGAGTGCCACACAAACCAACGAATGGTGAATGCCAGGGGGGCTCCAATCCTTTTACTGATCACAACAGCGTCTCGCACACAAGATGCATGCTCAAGCGCATGCACTCGCAGGCTTGACCTTAAAAAGGCTTGGTGGCGCCACTCTCTCTTCTAGGCCACCACCAAGCTCAAACTATATAAACAAAAAAGCACTTGCAGGGCATTATGCGGCGCTCCTACAAGGAGCAGTGAATAATAACAATAAATTTTTAAATTATTTTGGTGCCCCAATGCCAACCCAGATGCCCTTTTTCATAATGATTGGGAACAGGGGTGCGTGCCCCCCTCCCTGAGCTTTTAGATGACCTGGGGACCCCATCTTCCAGGTCTGTAATATTTTTAAAGGAGAGAAATATGCATACCCCTTCACAATCCCTTTATCGGCCCTGGGAAACCCATTGCCAGGGTCTTTTTTATTTAAATGGGGGGTGCCCCCCTCACCAAGCATCTACGGCCCACTGGACCCCATCCCCCAGGACCATTCATTTACTATTGGCAGAGAGCATGTGGCCCATCCTCTGAGCCACTTTGTGCCCTCGTAACCCCATCCCTTGGGACCTTTATTTTTAAATAAGGATAGGGGGACACATGGCCCCATTGTCTGAGCCACTTCAAGCCACAGTGAGCCAATCACCAGCGCCTTTCTGTTTTTTAAGAGGAGTGGGGCGTGTGCTCCCCCCAAGCCATTAGTGTCCCCAGGGACACCATCCGATAGGGGCTTAGGTGGGTGCCTATAGGGGATCCCCAGGGACCCCAATGACCTGTTGACTCCCCGCATGCACCCATTCTTGGTGCATTAATGGCCAGCATTGCTCCTGCCCAGCAGAAGCAGCTGTTTTTGGATGTTCCAGCCAGTGGGAGCAATCTGAGTTTCCCTGTCCTTACCCAGTGGCAGTCTTCATAAATGTAGTAATATGTGACGTCATAAGCAGTGCACGACAGGAGCACAAGTTATAGTTATTTCACTGAACTATAACAGGTGAATCCCAGTGGGTTTTAGGTTTGTTTTTCAACCATAACTGTACATCAACTGTGGTTTTCTCAGTGAATTTCTGAGGTTTTTTAACACATGTTAAGAAGGAATTACAAAATCTAACTATAATGTCACTTTAACCTTTGTTTTTTCAGCAATTTTCAGTTGTTTTAACATATGTTAAGAACTTATTAACAAACCTATATGTATACCTGGAGGCCACTGCTCTGCATTAGTATATTAAAGTAGGAGTATTTCAAGGGATCCCCGCATGTTGGATGACTGGGCTATCATTCCGGCTAGTTGCTCGAAGGAGAAGGTGAAGATAATAACCAAATATGAGTTGTTTCAGCAAAAGGAAATACTACAGCGAATTGAGATTCTACTGTCTGAAATACCAACATATGAGGATCAGTCCACCATTGAGATCTTCTAGAAAACCATGTGAAAGAGGCTAGATAAATTTGATGGAGATGTTAAATTTAATAACAATGTAAATTTAAGAAAGGCAACATTTTGCTATTTGTAAAAGAATGACAGTATTAGAAACCAGCAGCAGCAGTTCAAGTATAAAAATGTACAAAACAGACTATTACTGGATTCAGAATCAGATGTAAATTCAGTTACTGACAACTCTGGGGGAAACGACACAGGATCATCTAGAGAAGTACAACATAAAGGTACTTTTTAGATGAAATAAGACTTCTATGCCAAGTTTAAAAAATAACACATCTCTGCAGAGGCCTACCAAGAAGTGTCAGGAGATGCAATAAAGGAGCAAGAGAATGAGATGTGGCATCCGACAATTCAAAGGAATACAATCTCACCCCAGCCAGGCAGGAAATGATGAGACAATGGAGAAAAAGGATCCAGGACATTTAGTCGAACAGGTAGCATTGATCTTTCTAAGTATACACTCAGTTCAAATAAATTGACACTTTTGGAACTTGGTCTATCTATTTTTACCCTGACCAAACTATTTTCAGATATGAGTAGATTTATCGTGCTTTTTTAAAACACTGAAATTGCTGAAATTACATAAAGTGGCTACTAAAATAGTTCTTGAATAATGAGAACGTTAACACCATAGATAAGACGGCACCATTGTCTAATTTACAGATTCGTGATATTGAGACACTGCAGGAATTGAAGGAATGGAATGTGATTTTAAGGTTCTAAATGTAGAATCTGATGTTTTACTGGTTGAATTAGGATTAACCATATGTAAAAGCCTTAAGAGTGATTTTAAAGTGAAATAGAAATTTATGTTTCAATTGTATAGATGCTTTAGATACATATCAGGAAATTGTGTTGAAAGACTTCAAAACGCTAAGGAGAACATGAAACAAGTTTACATATACCAATATAGCTTATGAACAGAATTCAACCTTACAATGTATTTTTGAAGTACAACACAACTGTCAGTAAACCGTCAGACACTGGGGCTCATGTTGTGATTATGCCTCATGACATGTACACACCAGAAGCTATGAGACAATTGGAGTGATTGAGAATGCTACACAATAATTACTCCTCTACAATACCATGATACTATTCCCAAATACTATGATTTATCAATGCAATAGCAAGCCAGATGTCCAATACAAACTGAAAAATACTGACTCCTTAGATGTGAACACCTAAAATTCCCTCTGCTTTGTATTTTCTACACAAAAGACTGTAAGTAGCCCCTCAGGGAGACCGAGTGTCTCTTCATGTGACAGTCTCTTGAAAAACACCTTCAGATTTGTGGAACAGTGTTTAATCCCTTCATCTCTATTTTACCATCTTACATCAAAGCTAGCAGGACTTTTTGGCAAAGTTTCATGTTACTCAATGGGAAAACAGTTCCTGGGTTATTACACAATTGATGTCAGCATTTTATGTACAAGTATTAGAAGCAATGATGGCATCAATGCCTGTGAAGATTTTTTAAGAGTTATGAAGGTACAATATCATTCCCTAAACACGGATGATTCTATCCATGGTCAACACTAATAAAAAGGTATTCAGCTCAGTGACAACTAACAAATAACAATTGGCAATGGGCAGCTACTTCCCACCCCACTAGATAAATTCTTTGATGGCCTGGCCAGAGGAATGGGTGGTCTGCTATGGTCACTTGCAAATCTTTACACAATATGGTGTCTTAAGGCTATACTATATCGATTACTTATTTCTGATTTGGAATAGCCCTAAAGCCACTGTAAAATAATCCATTTAAAGGATGAATGATAATAATCTGAATTTGTGTTTTGCTTCAACCACGAGTCAAACTTCCATTAAGGCCTTGTATATGAAGTGACCAAACCAGTGACACATGATGACAAGGTAAGGTTCATCTCTACTTTCAATAAACAATCAATGAGACTTGATAAACTGTTATATAGGCGCTGGGATATTCTCAAAACAGTCCATGTTATAGAAGAAATTATCACACCTTTGCCATGCTTTACTTATGGAAGATCATGCCCATGAAAGAAAAGCTAGAGATGAGCCACTTTGAGAATAACTCTGTAAATAGAAGACTTTGGGGGGCCGCCAGGGCCACCGACCACGGGAGCACCGCCAACAGGCTGGCGGTGCTCCCACGAGCATTCTGACCACGGCGGTTCAGCCGCGGTCAGAAGCGGCAAGTCGGCGGGCTCCCGCCGACTTACCGCTGCTCGGGGGAATCCTTCATGGCGGCGGAGCGCGCTCCGCCGCCATGAGGATTCTGACAGCCCCTACCGCCATCCTGTTCATGGCGGGAAACCCCCCATGAACAGGATGGCGGTAGGGGGTGCCGCGGGGCCCCTGGGGGCCCCTGCCGTGCCCATGCCAATGGCATGGGCACGGCAGGGGCCCCCGTAAGAGGGCCCCGCAAAGTATTTCAGTGTCTGCCTTGCAGACACTGAAATACGCGACGGGTGCAACTGCACCCGTCGCACCCCTGCAACTACGCCGGCTCAATTCTGAGCCGGCGTCCTCGTTGCAGGGGCATTTCCTCTGGGCCGGCGGGCGCTCTTTTGGAGAGCGCCCGCCGGCCCAGAGGAAATGTCTGAATGGCCGCCGCGGTCTTTTGACCGCGGTGCGGTCATTTGGCGGCGGTACTATGGCGGACGGCCTCCGCCGTCCGCCATAATCAGAATCACCCCCTTTATGTGACGGGACTCCTTACATGTAAGAAGTACAAAGTCTGCAAGAATATTAGGGACTATGAGGTTCTGCCTCAGACAAAGCAAAAGAAAATCTCTAAACCTAGTACATGTAATTCTGATTGCACAGTATATATAATCGTGTATCAGCGTGGTTTGAAGTACGTGGATAGTACCATATATCCATTGAAGAGGATGATTTTACAAAACATGAGAGACATTAATAAAAACGATAGTTTATCTGGTGGCCTGGCGTTTCTGTGCATTTCATGAAAGAGAGAGTTATCTGAATTTCTTTGGAATAGACAGGGCTTTAGAAAATCCCCAAGGTGGTGACACAATTTTATATTTGAGGTTAGACTCACGTTATATTGTAGAATTAGAAACTAAATATCAAACATCTAAAAAATTCAGACGAATTATCATTTAATTTACGATTCTGTTGTAGGTAGGAACACCAACTTCCTCCTTTTGTAATTGTGTTTTTAAATCACACGGCAACTATTTTAATTTATTTCTCTAAAGGAGAAGTTCTGTCCAGTTTAAGGTGCATTCTGTTGCAAATCAATTGGCACACTAGGGCATGTATTTCTTAAAACCATTGATCCTTGTTGGCTCCATGCATTGGACATCATTTAGGGGTCGCCAGGGGTCGCAGCTGCGACCCCTGGCTTGCCCCTTGAGACCTCTGTCTGGCATAGCCTTTGTCACGCCTAGCCCCAGAGATGACCACGTCAGTGCCAGGAACAGAGGGGCAGCTCGTCCTTATCCACTTACTTGTTCTCAGCTTTTTTATTACATTAATAGTGAATAATAAAATTGTATTCACTGTTACTGCAATTAAATAATGGAGTACAGTTAGCTGGAATATGACCCTCCTTGGTAGAAGAGGTAAGTAAAAAACACATTTAATTGTATTTTGTGTACATGCTTGCGGGTGAGAGTGTGCTTATGTAAAAGAGATTGTGTGTATGAGTGAATGTGTGTGTATGTGTAAGCGTATGTGTGATTGAAAGTAAAGATGAAATGGTGTGTGATGTCACTTCCACTACCCCTGGCTTTCTGGTGAATTGACGTCCATGGTTGGCTCCAGTGGTGTAACAAACCCCCCCACCCCCACACACCACCATCCTGAGTGATTCAGGCGGGGGTAGGGGACCTCCATGTGCTGCGCATCCAGCCCCCTCCCACCCCCCAAGTTTTGTTACACCACTGATGGACTCATTGTCCTAATTTAAATCATTTTGGAGACAATTCAGACATATAGGTTGTATTTTTTCTATGATCTGTTTATTTCCATATTTAGGTATTCTATGAGTGATTATCGGTTCCTTTGAGATGGGTATCTGAAGACGACATTATTACAGCAGCATGCATGGACACTGTTATCCTGTTTTTGTACTTGTTAGTAGTCTTTTTAAACTTTCACTGTGAGCATTTAAATGAAAAATGGACTGTCATTTTTCATCCTGAACAAGTCCTTGCAGACAAAAATGAGTTATTTTTTTTTGGCTGCGTTTGCATGATACAAGACACAATATTCTGGTACACCTGTGTGCAGCTCCTTCTTAAATGGAGTTGTTTGGAATACAAACACATTCCAAACAAAATTAAAAAAAAGGGGGCCGGTGTGGTGCTCCTTCCTCATTGGAGATGTTTGGGATATACACATATTCTAAACAACATAAATAAAGAAGGAGCGGCACACTGATGTGGCAGTATATCTTGCCATTTATTATACCAAGGTAGCCAAAAGAAAACTACATAAAGATATTTGCAGTTAAGTTTATTTATTCACACAGGAACTGTCAAATAACATGTAGAAAAATCTTTAGACTTTTGTCTGAATAATAAAATGTAAGAAAAGTTATTTTGCATGTAAAGAAAAGGCCATTTTTAATTAATAACACCCATATATTTACAGTGCACACTTATTCTAAAAAATAACACAAGTATTTTACAAATGTATAAATAAGTTGTACATCTATTTATACTTTTTTTAGACAATAACAGAAACCATATTGTTTTTCAGTTGACCAGTGTAACTGTAGTCTCTTTTTCCTTATACAGCTGTATATTTAGTACTTTGTAGGGGCTTCCCTTGATGTCATTGCGAGGCGGAGATCATGAAGATGAAGGTTAGTGTTTCATGGGTTTGTTTAGAAAAGCTTATTTTTATATTTATATAAACTGTATAGGTTAGCTTGGTTTGATTTTAATTACCTTAAGTATAATTTGTTATTTAGAGATGTTAAAGTTAGCGTTTATTAGGAGGAGGTCAGTATATACTGAGTTGTTTCTTGTGAACATATTATGGGGACTTTTTTATTGATTGTTGTGTATACTGGGGCTTGAAATGAAATTGAAAGTTGCATTGATAGAATATTGTTAGGACTTCAGGAAATAGGCTATATGGTGCCTCGCACAGTAAGTGAGCCGTTTAAACCAGTCATCATACGATTGTTCACTGTGGGAATTACAGAATTACCCCAAACAGACAGGGCCAGAGTTAGAGGCTATGGAAGACGGGACAGTGGAACCAAAGAACAGCTAGTCCACCACCCACTGTGGGGGTTGTAGCTTCCTAGTGTGAGCCTCTTCCGAGTTATCATGCATTAAGCATATATTAACAACTGAAAACATGATCCTGTGCCTGCTAACATTTTGTAGTTGTAGCTGTATTGCTCTCCACTACTGTGTAGAGTTTCACTTGGCCTTGTGTTCCATACTTTTGTTGTGTTCTTTCTTCTGGCTTCCCTGCTGGTCAAGTCCCTGCCAATTTGCTTGTTGTTTTGCCTCTAATGTGTGTCAATTATTGTTTGCCTGTGACCTAGCTGCTGCCACTTTTTAAGTCTCCATGCTATAATTCTGGGGATCAGCGCTGTTATCTGGTTGACGTCTGGATTCTGGAAATACTAAACATGTAAGGGATTCCTAGGAAATATAGGCCCTCATTATGACATTGACGTTAAATCTCACTTACAGCCACGCTGACTGCCGCCAACATACCGCCGCCGCAACGGATATCTGCTCACCATATTATGACACAGATACACCAATCCATCAGTATTCAGCCACATCCACAATTCCGCCAGCCCAAAGGTCAGTGATAAACTGGCAGAATCCAAACCCACACCATTACGCCAACAGAACTATGCCCATTACATTATGACCCACGAATCACCACGGCGGACATTCAACGGCGGTAAACCATTGGCAGTACATACTGCCACGCTCAAAATACACACACGCAAACAAAACAACTCCACATTGGACAATTCAAACAACACACACCTTACACCCATACACACACCACACCCACACACCCACACCACTATAAAACACACACCCACATTACCCACAACTCTTCACAACTACAAAGCATTGGCACGAGACAGACACCACGACCACAGACAAAACCAGAGCCACACACTACCTACACAAATAATCCACCCACACAGCCCACATCACACACCCCAACACATCACACTACACACCCTCACCTAAACAACACACACAATAGCCAAGGCACCACAAAGACACCCTCTATTCTCAGAGGAGGAGCTAGGGGTCATGGTGGAGGAAATCATCAGGGTAGAGCCACAGCTATTTGGAGCACAGGTGCAGCAGATATCTCTAGCTAGGAAGATGGAGCTATGGCAGAGAATCGTGGACAGGGTCCACACGTGGGACAGCACCCAAGAGCCAGGGATGACATCAGGAAGAGGTGGAACGACCTACGGGGGAAGGTACGTTCCATTGCCAACTCGCTGTACAGAGGACTGGTGGTGGACCCCCTCGCCCTTCCCCACAACTAACAGCATGGGAGTAGCAAGTCTTGGCAATCATGCATCATGAGGGCCTGGCCAGGATAGGAGGAGGACTGGACTCTGGTAAGTCAACTCTATACTACCCCTCTACCTACATGCCATCACATACCCCCACCCTCAACCTCACTCCATCACACCACCACTTCCACCACACACCCCACCATCACAATTCACTCATCCCATTGCCAAGTCCTGCATGCTCTACCAATGCATGGACACCCCTCACAGCCCTGCATGGACACCTATCACTGAAGCATGCACACTAGAGGGAATCAGCTATCCCACCACATGCCAACGTACACAAGTGAAAGCTGCCAGGGCAAATACAGCAAAAGAGGGCAAGCCACGAATGCACAATATGTCAGACACAGAAACAATGACACAGCATTTACATCCCCACAGGTACCCCAGCCAATGTCAGCGGAGAGGGGTGCCAGCAATATCCAGCCCCCCCACAGAAGAGGCCCACAGTGATGACAGCAACTCTGGACTTCAGGATCTGGATGACCAACCTGGCCCATCCGGGACCTCTGGACAGCCGGTTACCCAGGCCCAGTCACACACCATCACAGAGCCTCCCCCATCAGGAAATATCACCAAAGCACCCACCCAGCGTACCCACACCTCTGTCCCAGGACACGTCAATCAGCAGTGTGTCCACATCTACAGGGACCCCAGAGCACACCTCATACCCAAGACAATCAGGGACCTGGGGTCAGTGGCAGTGGGCACACGGTTCAGCAGACAGAGGCTAAGGACAACAAAGAAACTGAGAGGAGTGCTGTGTGCCAGGGGGAGGACAGGCCCAGAGAACCGTCTCTCCAGGAGGCACTCTCCGAGATCTTGGAGCATATCAACATTCCCAGGACACCATGAGCCAGATCCTGGACAATATGGAGGAGAACAGGCAGTTGCAGGAGGGACAGTACCAGGGGATCAGGGAGGACTTGCAGGCCATCAACACCCCCCCGGTCTCCATAGCAAGGGTGCTGGCAGACATGGCCAATATTATGAGGGAGGCAGTCTCACAACAGCGGGCCCCTGCCACTAGCCAGACATCTGAACTGTCTTCTACCTCCGCTGCCGCTAGTGGACAGGAGGCCACACCACAGGACCAACAGGCCACCAGCACACCTCCCGCTGCAGAAGGAGAATCACCCCCGCAAACGTTCCCTGCGATCCAAACTGAAGCCATTGACTATTGCTAAGACCCCGCTAGGAAATGAGACTCTCCTGATTGTCACCCTTGTGTCCCACTCTGTCACCCTGTCCACCTTGAACTGCCATTGCTCACCTTCCTATGTCCCCTTGGACAATGCTTCTGTGCTACAAATAGACTGGAACAATACTCTGGACTTTCCTCTATTATCACCACAGCCCATTGCACTTGCCCCTCTTTTACTTAGCACTTCAATAAACACCCTTGGAAAAAATAGATTTATGGAGTATGTCAAATTTTTCAAATAGGTATTCAATTAACCAGATTCAAACAATGCAATTCAACTGTACAGTAAATGAGCATATGTTAATGACCTGTTGCTGGGTCAGTGTTCAGACCAGGAACTATTCTGAGGCACCAACATCTGTAAAATGAATTGCCAAAGTGGGCATAGAGGTGGGAAATAACAGCATGCCAGTTCCACAGATATAAAAAATAACTACAATGAAATGTAAAGTAACACTGTCTTACCTGTGTGTCCTTGGAAGTACTGTCTGATGAATGCTGTTCTGTTGTCATCATCCTCATCCTCTGCCTCCTCATCCTCACTGTCCACAGGGTCCACTGCTGCCACACGGGCATCTTCAGCCTCCTCCTACTGCAGAATAGGCACATGGCGTCTCAGGGCAAGGTTGTGCAGCATGCAGCATGCCACTATTATTTGGTATACCTTCTTGGGTTAGTAACACAGGGATCCACCAGTTAGATGGCGGCACCGGAACCTAGCCTTCAGAAGGCCAAAGGTACGTTCTATAATCCTTCTGGTTTACCCATGTGCCTCATTGTAACATTCTTCTGCCCTTGTCCTGGCATTCCTCACAGGGGTCAGCAGCCAAGATAGGTTGGGGTAACCAGAGACACCTGCAAATATTGAGGGACAACATTTAGCCACACACTACCCCATATGGCACACACCATACCCATACACCAACATATACTGGATGGGGACCAGGGCTCACCTATTAGCCACACCCTGTGCCTCTGTAGTTGGCCCATCACATTTGAAATTCCTAAAGTCATCATGCACCTAACCAGGATACTTAGCATTGACATGGGAGATGTACTGGTCCGCCAAGCACACCATCTGTACATTCATAGATTGGAAACTCTTACGATTTCTGTACACCTGTTCTTTTTGACGGGGGAACAAATGCAATATGTGTGCCATCAATCAACCCTATTATGTTGGGGATATGTCCTATTGCATATAACTCGGC
This sequence comes from Pleurodeles waltl, assembly GCF_031143425.1. Lineage (NCBI taxonomy): Eukaryota > Metazoa > Chordata > Amphibia > Caudata > Salamandridae > Pleurodeles > Pleurodeles waltl. Next base: position 990,931,470 of record NC_090445.1, on the reverse strand, counting down.
CTTCACTGTGGCCAAATCTTCCACCTGGGGAAATACAATGTAGCTGCACATGTGTTTAATCAGGGCAGCCGACACTCTTGTCAGCACAATTGAGAACATTGGCAGTGACATTTCAGCTGCCAAGCCCACTGTCACTTGGAAAGAACCAATTACCAGGAAATGAAGCACAGATAGAACTTGCACAAGAGGGAGGATCCCAGTTGGATGACGGATAGCAGATATCAGGTCAGGCTCCAATTGGGCACACAGCTCTGTGATTGTGGCCCAGTCCAGCTTATAGGTGAGGATAATGTGCCTGTCCTCCAGTGATGCCAAGTACACCAGGGGTCTGTACACGGGGGTATGTCTCTATCTCCTATTCATCTGCAGCGGTAGCAATCTACAGGGCAAAAGAGTGAGGAGCTGGTCACATAATAAACAATCTGGCTACAACAGAAGGTTGCATGCTGTTAATTTGTAATGAGCCAGTGTGAATTGTCCAGTATGTCCATATTTAGACAGTGATGCAACAAGTATCCAGGGCTTCCCCCCACCCCTGAAATGACATCTGCCTGTCCTGTCTGGAGGGACAGGTGGAAGTGAGGTAATTCCGCTGACGTTGGGCACCGCCGTGCAACTCCTCATTGGGTAGCATTGGGCCCTATGGGTTACCATGGCCAATGGTGATCTACGCCGGCAGTGACGGTATGTACCGCCGTGGACGTGACCGCCGTTTTCTATCTGATTCCTCACTTGCTACCTGACCTTCAACAGGGGAGGACCTACACTGCATGTGCTGCTGTGACCTGTGTCTGGAACTACCATGGCCATGACTGGGGAAAGGGCCCCTGCCTTCACTTCTGTGGAGTTGGAGAGACTGCTGGATGAGGTCCTACCCCAGTACGGACTGCTGCATGGGCCTTCAGACCAACAGGTGAGTACACTGTGGGCATGATGCATGTGGCATTAATGCATGGGGTGGTGTGTGTGAAGGCCTCGTGTAGGGGATTGGGTGGATGTCCTCTGGGCGGCATATTGGTTATGTGCTGGGTCATGTGTGTGCAAAGGGTGATGTGAAGGGGTATGGTGGGCCGTAAGTGTAACAGGCAGGACTATCTGACTAATAATATTTTCCTGTGTGGATTTCCTCTGCAGGTCATCAAAAGAAGGGTACATAGCTTCTATCGCCAAGGAGGTGCGGACCCTGGGGGTCTAGGGCAGGCGGAGCACCCACTGTCGCAAACGGTGGGAGGACCTGATACGCTAGCACGGAAGACAGTGGAGGCCCAGCTGGGGATGGCCTCCCAACGAAGAAGGGGTGCCCATCAAACCCTGACTCCCCTGATGGCCCACATACTGGCGGTGGCCTATCCTTAGCTGGATGGGTGCTTGAGGGCATCACAGCAGCCACTAGGGGGTGAGTACAGTGCCCATCATTACTACTAACGCCTGGTGGGGAGGTATCCTGGTGGTGGATGTGTGTCACTGGGTGACCCTAGGCCAGGCCTGACATTGCAGCGTAGGTCCCCTAGTGGCTAGGGTGCAGAAGGGCAAATTTAGCTACCAAGCTCGTAGGCATCCACTACTGGTCAGGGCTGCGTGGGTCCTAGGTGTGCTGCATTTGGCGGTGTGTGCCCCTCCCCATGCCTTGGTGGTGAGCAATATCACTGGTAGTGCAATGTATAGTGCGTAGGGCTGTTCCCTGTGTGTGAGGGTGCTGTGTATGCCAATGGTGGTGTTGGTACAGTCATTGACCAAGTATATCCTTTGTCTCTTCCCCTTCTTCTTGTTTTGTCACCCTGTCTTTATGTGCATTAGCATCATCGGGTGGAGGAGCAGAGGCACCAGCGATGGAGGGAGCAGCATCCCAAAGGACCCAGGAGGCAGAGTCCACTGACGCTGAGGGCACCAGTGGAACGGAGGGCGAGGGGAGCACCATGGCGGAGACTGGAGGGGACACAGATACCTCCTCTGATGGAAGCTCCCTGGTGGTAATGAACACCTCTGTGACTACCCCAGCTACGGGTGCAGCTGCCATCCTGCGTACCAGCACTGCCCTCCCAGCAGCCCCTCATCGAGTTGCCCGTGCCCGCTCACCCAGGAGGGTGGGCATCTCCTTCGCCCTAGGCACCTCAGGCCCTGCCCCAGTGAGCCCTGCTGCCCTGGGCGAGGAGGCTATTGACCTCCTGAGATCCATCTCTGTAGGGCAAGCAACCATTGTGAATGCCATCCAGGTGCTGGCAGCCCAGATGCAACAGACTAATGCATTCCCGGAGGGCATTTACACTGGATTGGCAGCCCAACAGAGACAGGCTCTGGCCTTGTTTCTACCCACCCCCTCCAACTTCCTCTTCCCAATCCTATACGCCTCAACCCCAACCTATGCCAAGCACACAGACAGACGAGCCTGCACACAAGACAACACACAAGAGTGGTTCAGGCAAACACAAGCACCACACTTCATCCCACAGGCACTCACACAAACACCATCCAGATGCAGACATCCCAACATCCACTATTTCCGTTGTCTCCCCTTTCTCCTCCTCCCTCTCAGTTCAGTCTACACTTGCATGCACTATACCATCATCCACTACCAGCATCGCCACCACACCCACTGTGTCTGTCCCCCCTCCTAAGGTACACAAACGTGAGGACTCACCCAACAGCCATCCACCTCACAAAAGCATACAGACTATGCACCTGCACCCAAAAGCATCAGACACCTCCAACAACCACTCCCTCTTCCTCCACTCCCATTACTTCTCCCTCTTCCCGCCCCAATGTCCCTAAAAAGCTTTTGCTTGCCCAACTTGACCTCATCGCTACCCCTCCCCCATCCTGCACGTCTGGCAGGGTGGAAAAACCCAGCCAAGCACCTCAGCCACCCATTCCACAGACCCAGTCATCACCATACCACTTGTGGTAGGAAAGGATCCAGGGCACATGTCCTGAGGGTTAAGTAGCCTGCACCAGGCAGTCTCAAGGAAAAGGAGCCTGCCCCAGCTGCTGCCATGAAAACCAAGGAGCCTGCCCCAGCTGCTGCCAGGAAGACTCAGGAGCCTGCCCCAGCTGCCAGGAAGAGCAAGGAGCCAGCACCATCAGGCAGAAAGAGCAAGGGATCTGGGGCAGGAACTGTGATGGGGCCCCCACCACCAACCATGGTTGTGCAGCCATCTGAGGCTGCAGGGGATGGGCAGTAGTCTCCCCCACCAGCAGCACCAGCACCACCACCTCCAGTGAGCAGCCTTACAAGGCTGTAGGGGATGGGCAGAGCCTCCCCCCACTAGCAGCACCAGCACCGCCACCTACATGAGCAGCCGTCACCGCTGGGGGACGTTTTGTAATCCTGCCTCCATGGGCTGCTGTGCGTGCTGTCCCCTACCAAAGCCAGTGGGTATGACACCCACCTGAGAGACTGTGACATTGCACTCCCCAGGATCAAGAGCACAGGGTACAATGCCCCCGCCAGAACCAGTAGGTAAGACACCCACCTACCCCAGCCTCCCCAGGATCGAGAGCACAGGGCACAATGCCCCCACCAGAATCAGTGGTTAGGACACCCACCTACCCCGGCCTCCCCAGGATCAAGGGCACAGGGCACAATGCACCCTCCAGAGCATGTGGGCAAATCACCCACTCAACAGACTGTGGCCTTGCACTCCCCAGGATCAAGCACAGGGCATGTTGCCCCCTCCAGAGCATGTGGGCAAATCACCCACTTGAGAGACTGTGGGCTTGCACTCCCCAGGATCAAGCACAGGGCATGTTGCCCCCTCCGGAGCATGTGGACAAATCACCCACTTAAGATATTGTGGTCTTGCACTCCCCAGGACCAAACACAGGGCATGTTGCCCCCTCCAGAACCAGTTGTCTTCTTTCATCTCCCTGCTGAGATGTCCCCCCGTCCCCTGTCCCCCCTGAGGTGTCTGCCTATTTACCAACTGATGCCCCTGCAGTGTTCTCTCTGTGTTGATGCAGGTGACAAGTGGGGCCTTGGACTTTGGCCTGTGGCCATGGGGCCCACGCAAACTGAGGACTGGGCAGTGTCACTTGAACTGTACATTTGTAAATATCTGTTACATTGGCTAAATTATTATTTACACTGTGTTGATTTTATTACACTCACTTTAGTAAATTTGTTTCGATCTTGCATTATATCATTAGGGGGAATAACTTGGTTTCTTGTGTACCTGGTTGTGTGTATTGGGTGTGTTTGTCAGGTGTGTGTGGTGCGTGTGTGTGTCACTGGCCTTTTTCTCCCTCCCTCTCTTGTGTGCTAGGCAGCTGTACTAACCGTCGTCATCTTTGCCATTGTTGGTGTTCGTGGTGGAGCAGCATGTAGAAGACCATGGGGAAGACATGCAGGTCGGGCTCCATGGTGGTGTGGTTGTTCCCTGTGTCTGCAATGGTGAGTTCTTTCCCTTCTGAGGTCTGTTTCCACCAGGCTTTTGATGTCGTTTGTACCGCCCCGGAAAAGGTGGCGGTTTGCAGGGTCATAATATGGTGGACGGAATATTGACTTCTGCCTGGCTGTAGGCGGCTACCGCCGTGGTGCCTGTTGTTTCCGCCCTGGCGGTCGGTGTGGTAAAGTGGCTGTCTATCAGATATCTATCTGCCATGATCATAATTTGGTGGTAATTACCGCCAGCCTGTTGGCAGTATTACCACCACTTTTACACCAACCGCCAGGGTTGCAACGAAGGCCATAGTCTATATAATCAATAGTGAAATATTAGTACAGCCCATCAAATTGTGGCAGAAACCACGTTTATGGTGCATTGCTCATTTGATGACACATCCCAAACTCAGGACTATGAGGAAGTTATAACAAAAACATATTTACTAATTCTGTATGACCTAAAGAATCTACTAGTACAAGTCAAACTTCCATTTTATTGACGTTCTGCATGTAGAACATTCTGACTGATGTTTGTCAGGTTTTTAGCAATGTTTCCCAAAATATTGTTATTCCTCCAAGTCTCCCTGATGTAGAAAAATATCGCTGCCAAGGGTTAACTTGCAAGCTTGTTATACAGGGTCTCCTGAGCATGGGAGTACCAGACATTTATTGGTTTTCTGTGGGTTCAGCGTACCCAAAAGTGATAAACAAGGTTCAGTGCATTTTGGAAATTTGAAAAGGAAGTGCCATTTACAATACTGGACTGTTTAGAAACCTAAAATAACCATATATACTTAACATCGATACATTCTCTAATGTGTCAATCTCTGGGTGCCCAACCTCTTTCACCCTGATTGGCAGATCAGGAGAAGGTGCTGAACCTGACGTTTGTCAGATTACTAGCATTTTGTGCCAACACATAGTAATTCTCTCCAGTATCCTTCACACAGTAACACACTTGGCTAAGACTTGATGACCATCTCTGTTCAACTAGGTACTCTGTGCATGGTGGTACCATATGGGTTTTCTATTGCTTTAATGTACCCATTAGCAATGAAGTGAGTGCAATCCCCTTTGGCAATCTGGAAAGCAGCTGCAAAAGAAATGTTGGTTTAGGATATCTGTCTTTTGGTCACAGATATCCCCCTTGGACTGTATGAAAACATATCACAACCATACTGTATATTTTAACATCTACACATCCTAAGGTTTCTAAGGCCAGACCATATTGACACCAATCAACGAGATGATATTGACATGAAATTATCAAATTTGTCAGATTTTTTGTATTTTTTCCCAAAACATGATAATTCCCCACTGTCTCCCTGGCAAATGAACCTATTCTGTCAACATCTGACACACAACATTGTTGTACAGTTTCTGCTTAGCGTGGGAATAACAGACATGCATGTTTCTCCATGTGTTCGGTTGACATTGACAAATACTAGATGCAGTGCATACTAGAAATTTGGAAAACAGCCACAGCCAAAACACAGGGTACCTGTCCATGATGAAAGATATAATACCTGCACTATAAGGAAACACACAAAAAACAAATATTTTGAATATCTGCACGCCATAATTTCTGTAGCTGGGAGCCAGACCACCCTTGCCCTAGTAGGCAGGCCCGGACAATGCACTAAACAAGACATTTGTCAAATTTTCGTATAATTATTCTTACCAAATCATGGTGCATCTCCCTCCAAACTCGACCCAAATCTGTGTTCCCCCAGGTCTTTTGAGTGTGGGGTTATCAAACATGGGTGGATTTTCCACTAAACTATAATCCACACACTGCATACCACAGATTTGTTTTCATGGGGTAGACTTCTTGAGGATGTCTTCAGAATTTGGGTTCATGGTCAGCTGGCACCCAAGGAAATTTCCCGATCCCAGGCATTTTGAAAAACTATAAAACATGGGAATCCATTGTGATGTAGCTTGCATGAGTGTCAATATGTGTTATGTATGTGTAGAAAACAATCACAATTCCTTGCTTTTCAGTGACTGAAAACTTCAGAACTTCAAGCAAATCACAAAGGCCCTATCATCCGGTGTTCCTACACTTCTCCCAGTAAAAACTGTATCCCAAAAATATGGGTGGGCCTATGGCACAGGAGAGGTCTATATGAAAATTAGGACCTTGTGAAGACATTCTATTGATTTCACAAGGTCACATATTTGGCCTGCTCCTGTCATTTACGATGAACCCACCCACATATGTGAGGTACTGTTTTTATTCCTAGTAATGTGGGAGCACTGGGTGGTGGTAGATTTGCTCTTCTCCACACATTCTAGAACTTTCTGCATCTTTTACCAATGTTTTACTTCTTCAGGGAATTCTAAGTAAGAATACATAATCCACACTGCCCAGGTCTTTTCCAGGGGCCTAGAATTTAGAACTTTCTGGGTTGACAGACTTCCTTGGGTACCGGACGATCCGAGGCAAACATATTTGTGACTCTGTCCCAGCGAGGACTCTATACTGTTTTGATTTTTTATGAGGACAACAAAAATCCAAACACTGCTCAGGCTCCTCACTGGGATGTCTTGACCAGCAAGAAGCCAAGTGCTGTTTAGATTTAGGAAATACCAGTTTACAGCACCTGTCTTTTGAACATTGATATCACCCTTCAGTTATATCGAACCATACCACAACCATATATTATTCACATGAGGATTTTTTCCGAGCAAAGAAAAATATGCAACCAAGGTCTAGGGTTCTCACTGGGGCCAAGCCAAGAGTGTGCCTGTGCCCACAAGGAGTCAGATGCTGTTTGGATTTTTTTTAAGTGTCAGAAAAAAATCCAAACAGTACCTAACTTCTTGCTGGGGTAGAGAAAAGTGTACCTGCTTCCAAGAATGGAGTCAGGCAATTCATGTATTTTTTCTTAGACTAAGAACAAAACAGCTACATAACTGTGTGTCCATGCCCAAGAAAGGAACCAGAAATCTTTTGGGTTTTTCTTAGGCCAAAGAAGATCCAAGCAGCATCTGGCTCCTTAATCTGTCACAAAAAAGACAGCTTCTTTACATCCCAAAGCTTTCCTTGGCTTGAAAAGAATCCCCTTCCAGTTTCCACCTCCTGGTTTATTCCTTCTATTGGTGGACAGTGGGAGGAACTGGGTTGTTCATTCTCTCCTTCCTTTCCCCCACTTACATAAAAGCGGCTCAGACTGGTGGGCACGGCTAGAGAGGATCAAAGGATGTAATTGCTGCCCTTTGCAACTCATGTTACCCTGCCCAACAGCATGTTGCTTGGAAGGACCTAGAAAGAATTAAGAAATACCCTCTCTACCTTTCAGATCTGTGTGTGACATATTTCGTGACATCACAGGCAGTGTCAATGAGTCAGCTCAGAAGTAAGCACTGGGCTGTCCCATTCAGGAGTTTCCCAGTATCCAGAATGGATCAGGCACCAGCAAACGTCTTCCCCAACCTAGGACAAGTAGTAATTTGTCTCTCCCCAGGGGGCAGAAAAAAGATAAGTTCTGGGCTGTGACACATGCCGTACACAAATCTTGAGCATGTGCCTGACATCACTCCTGAGCCCCATGGCTATTCAGAAGAAGTGATGAGGTGCAGGACACACCAAAATGGCTTTCACACATTGGATCTCCAGTGAGCTGTTGAGTTAAGAGGCGTAAGCAGTGATGCTGAAGATGCTGACGTGGTCCGATATACAGGGCCCTTTATGGAGGGCGCTTGGAATGTTACTCCATTAAGAAGAAAAAGTGATGGGTGGAATGCTTGAAATAATCGGACTCATAACAATTACTACTGACCGAGATTAATTCAAGCATTCAAGCCATTATTGTTTTTTCTCGTGGTATGACCTGTCCCGCACCATGAATAAATACAACTACAACTTCCTTTACAGCTCTGGGGTTACACTGAGCCCAGTGACAAGCTGCCTCAGACGCCACCAGGATACTAGTGCACCGTTTTACATTGGGCTGTTGTGCTGAATTGTGCGTTTTGAGTTTATTTTCTTAGAGGTTCAGGCAGAGAGTCTTCAGGCACCACAATGACCCTCCCCTGCGCAAGAAGCTTCACTGGATGGCGACTGAACTATGACTAGCAGCATCTTTGGAGCCAAACTGTACCTGCATCACAAGCACAGGCAGCACTTCACTGCTTTCCCCCTATAACTCATGGCGCCAGTTGTATCTGCTACCCACTACGTTATTTAATAAACTAGGTTTACCCCTCATGTGATATGGCCCACCTCTGGAATAATTGTTATTATTTGTTGTTAAAGCCGTGGCAAGTTGTGTCACAATGTGGGCATCTTTACTTTGATGGTACCCACTTCTGGCACATTTCCGGCTCCGAGATAATGGTGGTAACTCCGGGAATATTGGTGCCAGTTAATGGTGTAATGTTGTTAATCATAGAATGAAAGTGCCCACCCATGGTACACTACTAGTTTTGGTATAATGCTGATAATGATTAGCATACTTTACACACACATGGCATGATGGCACCCATTTCTAGCAAAATGTTGCCCCCGGGTATATTAGGGGAAATTCTTAGTCTATGGCACGTGGTGCACAGTTTTAATACAATGATGGGCCCAACATTATAACTCTAATTCCTGACAGAATGTGATATTTATCGCATGATAGTATCAATTTCTTGGCATAATATTGGTTCTTTCTTTCACACTGTATGTACTTGGCATGATGATGCTTGCCCTGCCATCATGGCGTGATCACACCCCTTCCTGCTAAAATGCTGGCACTGGAATCATGGCGCAATGCTTGGCAAATCTGGGCATCCATGCACAGTCGCTAACAGCCACAGTACCTGATGGGTTGCAAAACAGAGATCCTTTGCATTTTATTCTATTGATGGGGATGGACTAGCCATATAAATCATGGAGGAAATCCCAGTCGGCTGACGGCCAGGAACATTTACTTAATGTGGATAGATGGAGAGATCATTAGCCATCCAGTCTGGCAAATGACCCTGAATGAACACCCACAATTTTCTTCTAGACAGCGATTTACCCTTCACACTCAAAAACTCCCGGAGAAGATCAAACTCATTCGCTATACTCACTTGATAGATATGGGGCTGTATGAACATATTTTCAGGGCTGCTTTTAGCTCCCAGTCCGCCACTGCTGTTGAGAAAAAAAAGACACACGAAGGTTTGCTGCACAAACATTTTCAGCAAAGTACTTTCATCTATATATTCAGCCATTTAACATCTCATTGTGACTTACACATACACACTTACCACTAAATGAAAATGCACTTTTATGTGTAAATCTGCTACAACAGTTAGCTTTGCCAATGCAATAGCACTCTTGCCGCATGTAATCATCATAAAATGACAGTTGTTATAATTACCACATTTAGGCCCTCATTACAACCGTGGCAGTCGGTGTTAAAGCGGTGGTAATACCGCCAACAGGCTGGCTGTAAAAAAAAAATGGGATCACAACCACGGCAGAAACCACCAACATATACAGCCACTTTAATAACTCCGACCGCCACGGCGGTAGCTACAAACACCGCGGCGGTCACTGCCAACAGACAGGCGAAAGACAATGTACCGCCCACCCCATCACAACCCGCCAATCTGCCAGCTTTTCTGGGGCAGTACCAATGCCATCAAAAGCACGGCGGAAACAGAACACTGAAGGGAAACCACTCACCTCTTGACACCCAACGAAGAACCAGGACGCCATGGAGCCCGAGTTACAGGTCCTGCCCATGCTGGTCTACCTCCTCATCTACCAGGAATACCAAAGGCGGCAGCAACGACCACGGTGAGTACTGCACCTAGTACACAGGGGAGGATGGGAGGAAAAAGAGAGTGACACACACACGCAACATGCAACACCCCCACCCCCACCCCCAACCTCACCCACAACACTATACACACAAACACAGGCAACAACATTACATTTACACCCCGTAATCCCCTGGAAGAACACACGGGCAAAAGGAATTGAGTTAAATCAGTGATATATATTAGAAATAGGCAGATATATGTAACAAATAGAAAAACTGTTTTTACAAAAATATACAATATGTAAATAAGGCCATACATTGTCCTTTCCAAATGTCCGTGGGCCACTGGGCCAAAAGTCATGGGCCAAGCTCACACTTGACTCCTGCCTCAATACGGAGACAACACTGCAGGGGCATTAGGTTGAAAACACACAGGCACCTCAGGGGGACGGGGAAGGGGGGGGCACCTCAGCCAGAAGATAGGACAGCGCCACTGCTCCTGGAGGGGGCTCCATGGCAACAGCGACGTCCTGGGGAGTGCATGGCCACAGTCTCTCAAGTGGGTGGTTTGCCCACTGCTTGGTCCTGGGGAGTGCAAAGCCACAGTCTCTCAAGTGGGTGGTTTGCCCACTGCTTGGTCCTGGGGAGTACAAAAGCCACAGTCTCTCAAGTGGATGGCTTCTCCACTGGTTCTGTAGGGGGCCTTGTGCCCAGTGTGCCTCATCCTGCCAAGGAGGGGCTGGGTGGATGCATATCTCCACTGGTTCTGGAGGGGGCCTTGTGCCCAGTATGCTTCATCCTGCCAAGGAGGGGCTGAGTGGATGCATATCTCCACTGGTTCTGGAGGGGGCCCTGTGCCCAGTGATGCAACACTTGGGGTGTGGCAGTTCACATTCCCTCACCTGGGTGTCTGAGGCACGAGATTTGCAGGGACCAGGTTGCATGATAGTCCATGGAGGCAGGGCTAGACTCCATCCTGCGGTAGCTAAGGCTGCAAACTGTTGGTAGTGCCGGGGCTGGTGGGGGTGCTGCTAGTGGTGGTGGGAGGCTCCAGCCCGACTCCTGCAGCCTCGGACAGCTGCCCACTGGGGCTGCTGCTGGTAGTTGTCCTACTGTCAGCGGTGCAGGTGGTGGTGCTTGCGGCAGGGCTGCTGGCGGTGTTGGCCGTGGTGCAGGTGGCGGTGCTGCCAGTGGTGGAGGGAGGCTCCGCCCCTTCTCCTGCAGCCTCGGACGGCTGCCCACTGGGGATGCTGCTGACAATAGTGGTGCTAGCAGTGGTGCAGGTGGCGGTGCTTGCAGTGGTGCTTACGATGGGGCTGCTGGCGGTGCTGCCCGCGGTGCAGGTGGCGGGGCTGGTGGTTGTGCTGGTGGGCACCAGGCCTTCACCTGCAGCCTCTGACGGCTGAAGTGCCTTGCCTTGGGTTTTCTTCCCCTTCCTAACCTTGGCAGATGCTGTTGTGATCTTGGCTCTGACAGCTGGAGTTTTGGAGGATGGCTTGCTGGGTGGGTCGTGCTCCTTGCCCTTGCTGCATGCTGTCCCCTTCTTCACCTTGGCAGGTGGCAGAATGGTTTTGTCCTTTGCAGGGGTTGGTGGCACACTGGCTGGGCTGACGGGTGCCCCCTTTGAGCCTCTGTGAGGTACCACAGTGGACGCCGACTTGGTGGCTTAGGTGCTGACCTGGGCTCTGGACACCCTGGCCCGAGGGGAAGGACAGGCGGAGGGGTAGCGAAGAGGTTATTGTTTGCCAGGAAAAGCTTTATAGACACACTGGGGCAGGAAGAGGGTTTGGTAGTGGAGGAAGAGAGAATGGTTGTAGGAGGTGTCTGTCTGCTGAGTTTGGGTGAAGGTGCATGGGCTGGATGCTGTTGCGAGGTGGATGGTTGTTGGGTGGGTGGGTGCTTGCGTTTGTGTACTTTGGGAGGAGAGGTCACAGACAGTGGGAGAGGACACAGGGGGGGTTGTGCATGTATGTGGGGGCGGTGACTGCCAGTGAGGGGTGAGTAGTGATGGGCGTGCTGGTGATGAAGGTAGTGGATTAGGATGTAGTGCATGCAGGTGTGAGTGGAGACGATACTGGGAGGGAGGTGGATGATGAGGAGGAGGGGGACACAGTGGAGGCAGTGGATGTTGGTGTGTCTGCATGGGGATGGTGCTTGTGTGAGTGCCTGTGGGATGAAGTGTGGTGCTTGTGTTTGCCTGAGCCACTTCTGTGTGTTGATTTGGGTGGATGCTGGTGTGAAGGTGTGTTTGGGATAGGCTGGGGTTGAGAGGATTGGGACTGGGCAGAGGAAGTTGCAGGGGCAGGCTAGAGACAGGGACAATGGCTGCCATCAGTGCGGAGGCCAGAGCCTGAAATGCTCTCTCTTGGGCTGTCACGCCAGAGTGAATGCCCTCCAGGTATGCATTTGTTTGCTGCAAATGCCTCTCAACACCCTGGATGGCATTCAGAATGGTTGACTGCCCAACAGTGAGGGATCTCAGGAGGTCAATAGCCTCCTCACTGAGGGCAGCAGAAAAGGGAATTATTCAACCGTCCGGACCGTCATACTCATTGCTCACCAGTTCCCACCCATGCCCTGACGCACATACACTGACTACCTTACATGCTGCATTCTGGCCAGGACACCTCAGCACCCCCCAACATGTGGCTTACATCCACAGCACTCCAATCATTCATGGCCCAAGCATCATGCTCACAGTGTACTCACCTGTTTGTCTGGAGGACCGTAAAGTAACGTGTACTGAGGTAGGACCCCACCCACCAGTTTCTAGAACTCCTCCGCAGTGAAGGCAGGGGCCCTTTCCCCAGACACATGAGCCATTGTCGCTTCCAGACACAGGTCACAGCAGCACTTGCAGTGTAGGTCCTTTCCTGTTGAAGGTCAGGTAGCAAGTGAGTGAACAGATAGAAAATGTCGGTGACGACCGCAGGGGTGCGTACAGTCACCGCCGGCGTACATCGCCATTGGCTCTTGGAACTTATAGGACACAATGATAACCAATGTGAAGTTGCGCGGCGGTCTTCAACCGCCTACCGCGACGGCGCACAACGCCAGCGCAATTACCTCATTTCCACTTGTCCCTCCTCACAGGTCAGCAGCCTCCATTTCAGGGGGGCACAGGGCATGGCACCTAACTGCGTCACAGCAACTGATTGTCAGATTCACATCTTGTTTCTTTAAAGTAAACAAATCATCATTAGTGCGATAGATGTGTGAATATGGCCGTCTGCTCACCGTTTTCTTCCATAGGCTTCAACCGCTGAAGCTGAATATGAGATGCTGGCATCCTCCGGTGTACAGACCCCGGGTGGACCTTGCGACAATGGAGGACAGACACATTATCATCACCTACAAACTTGATCCTGCCACAATCCTAGAACTGTGTGCCCAATTGGAGCCAGACCTGATGTCAGCTATCCGCCAGCCCACAGTTATCCCCCCTCTACTGCAGGTCCTGTCAGTGCTCCATTTCCTGGCAAGTGGTTCCTTCCAAACAACAGTGGCCATGGCATCAAGGATGTCTCAGCCAATGCTCTCCAACGTGTTGAACAAAGTGTTGTCAACCCTGCTAAAACACATGCACAGCTACATCGTGTTCCCCCAGGTGGAGGATTTGGCCACAGTGAAAGCTGACTTTCATGCCCTGGGACATATCCCCAACATCATTGGTGCCATTGATGGTACACATGTGGCATTTGTCCCACCCCAGACAAATTAACCAGTTTTCAGGAATAGAAAAAGCTGTCACTCTATGAATGTGCAGATGGTGTGTTTGGCGGACCAGTACATCTCCCATGTGAATGCCAAATATGGCTCTGTGCATTACACCTTTACCTTGAGGAATAGCAGCATCTCATATGTGATGGGCCAACTCCAGAGGCACCGGGTGTGGCTAATAGGTGAGGCCAAGGTCCCCACACAGCACGAGTAGGTGTCTGGGTATGGGTTGTCCCTAAGGGTTAGTGTGTGTCTAACAGTTGTCCCTCAATATTTGCAGGTGACTCTGGTTATCACAACCTCTCATGGCTACTGACCCCAGTGAGGAATGCCAGTAGAAGGGCAGAGGAATGTTACAATGAGGCACATGGGCATACAAGGAGGATTATTGAAAGGACCTTCGGCCTCCTGAAGGCCAGGTTCCGGTGCCTCCATTTGACAGGTGGCCCCCTGTACTACTCACCCAAGAAGGTGTGCCAGATTATCGTTGCATGTTGCACAACCTGGCCTTGAGACGCCAGGTGCCTTTTCTGCAAGAGGGTGTGCCTGGAGATGGTCTTGTGGCAGCGGTGGAGCCTGTGGACAGAGAGGAAGAGGAGGCAGAGGAAGAAGATGTTGACAACAGAAGCAATATAATTCTGCAGTACTTCCAGTGACCCACAGGTAAGACACTGTAACTTCACTTTACATTTCAGTTTTGTGTTGGGCATTGTACAAGGCAGCCTGTTTCCCTATGTCTATGGCCACTGACTGTACCCTTTGGCATCTCTAATTTTCAGATCTCTGTGTCCCACTCTGGCTCCTGCTATGTGTACTGCTGTCCACCAAAGGTCATTCCAAAGTATATTTCACTGTACATTTGTGTTGCAATGCTTTGATAATGTTGTACTAATACATATGTGAATCATTTGACAGACTCCAGAATAGTATTTGTTCCAAGGCTGTTTATTTAGGTGCTCATAAGTAGAGGGGGATGTGCAATGGGCTGGGCTGATGGTGGAGGAAAGTCGAGGGTAGAGTCCAGTCTCTTGGTATCACAGGTGCATTGTCCAATGGGGCATAGGAAGGGGAGTAATGGCAGTTCAAGGTGGACAGGGTGACAGAGTGGGACAGAAGGGTGACAATCAGAATAGTCCTATTTCCTGGCAGGGGTCTTAGCAATGTTCTCTGGCTTCTGCCTGGATCGCAGGGACCGTTTGCGGTATGGTTCTCCTTCTGCAGGGGGTGGGGTGCTGGTGCCCTGTTCCTGTGGCGGGGCCTTCTGTCCACTAGCGCCGGCAGAGGTGGAGGGCTGCTCTTCGGTGTGGCTAGTGTCAGGGGCCCGTTGTTGTGCCACTGCCTCCCTCATGGTCTTGCCCATGTCAGCCAGCACCCCTGCAATCCTCCCTTATCCCAAGGTACTGTCCCTCCTGCAGCTGCTGGGTCTCCTGCAACTAGGCCAGTATCTGGCCCATGGTCTCTGGGAATGGTGGTATGCTACCAGGATGTTGGAGAGTGTCTCGTGGAGAGTGGGTTCCCTGGGCCTGTCCTCTCCCTGTCGCACAGCAGCCATCCCAGTTTCCCTGTTGTCCTGTGCCTCTGTCCACTGAACCATGTGCCCACTGACACCAGGTCCCTGATCGTCCTGTGTTTGTGGGGTTGCCTGGGGTCCCTGTAGTGGTGTACACACTGCTGATTGACGTGTCCTGGGTACAGTGGCATGGGCCTGCTAGGTGGGTGCTGTGGTGGTCTTTTCTGAGGGGGGAGGCTCTGTGGTGAGTTGGGATTGTGGCAGGGGAACCGACTGTCCAGAGGTCCCTGATGGGCCAGGTTGGTCATCCTAATCCAGGCGTGCAGAGTTGGTGTCATCACTGTTGGCTTCTTCGGGGGGGGACTGAATGTAGCTGGCACCTCCTCTCCTGTGACGTTGAGTATGGGTCCTGTGGGGATGCAAATGCAGTGTTATTGTATCTGTGTGTGCCATCTTGTGCCTGGGTGTGTTTCCCTGTATGATTGTAATTTCCCTGTCAGCTTGGCCTTGTGTGAGTGGTGATTTTGTGGGCTGGGTGAGTCTCTCTACTGGGCATGCTGTGGTGATGAGCGTCTATGCAGGTCTGTGTTAGGGGTCCATGCATTGGTGTTACATGCAGGGCTTGGTATTGGGATGGGTGGGTTCTGATGGTGGGGTATATTTGAGGTGGTGGAGTGATGGGGGAGACGGTAGGGGTAGGAGTAGGAGTTTGTGATGGCATGCAGGTAGGGTGAGGGGGATAAATCAGTAAAGATTTGACTTACCAGAGTCCAGTCCTCCTGCTACTCCTGCCAGGCCCTCAGGATGCATTATTTCCAAGACTTGCTCCTCCCATGTTGTTAGTTGTGGGGGAGGAGGTGGGAGTCCACCACCAGTCCTTTGTACCGCTACCTGGTGTCTTGCAACCACGGAATGCACCTTCCCCCGTAGGCCGTTCCACCTCTTCCTGATGTCATCCCTTGTTCTGGGGTGCTGTTCCCTGGCGTTGACCCTGTCCACAATTCTCCACCATAGCTCCATCTTCCTAGCAATGGACGTCTGCTGCACCTGTGATCCAAATAGCTGTGGCTCTACCCGGATGATTTCCTCCACCATGACACTTAGCTCCTCCTCTGAAATCCTGGGTGTCTTTGGGGTGCCATGGATGTGGTGTGAGGGATATGTGTGAGGATGTGTGGGGTGAGGTGTGGGGTGATGTGTTGGGGTGTAGGCTGTGATGTTCGTGGATGGTGTATGTGTGATGGTGTTCTGTGGCTCTGATTCAGTGGGTGGTGCTCCTGGCTTGTCTCTCTCTGTTTTCTATCTTTTTTTCATAGCAAGGGTTGTGGGTAATGCAAGTGTGTGTTTTATAGTGGTGTGAGTGTGTGGGTGTAGTGTGTGCATATGTGTCAGGTGTGTGTGTAGTTTGAATTGTCCAATGTGGTGGTGTTTTGCAAATGTGTGTGTATTTTGAGCGCAGCGGGGTGTGTCACCAATGGTTTACCGCATTTGAAAGACCGCCTCTGTGATTCGTGGGTCGTGATACTGTGGGCGTCTTCCTGTTGGCGTAACAGTGTGGGTTTTGCTATCTCCAGTTTATCACTGACCTTTGGGCTGGCGGACTTGTGTGAGTGTCTGAACAGTGGCGGATTTCTCAGTGTGGGTCATAATACCCGTAGCTGAATACCGCAGCAGTCACAGTATGTTGGCGACCGTCAGCACAGCAGTAGGCGGCATTTACCGCCACAGTTGTAATGAGGGCCTTAATGTTACTCAATCTACCGACATCAGAAGGAAGGCTCAATTGACATTTCTGAGATGAATTTCACCAAATGCCAGGAGAGACTAGGGATGGGTAAAACATTCTGCTCTGCTGGTGGAGTTTTGTCCACTCCTCATCCCGCTTGGAGCACGGAGTTCCGGCAAAACTCTGGCAACAGCCTCGTGGTGGAGTTTCGGGTTTTTTGCACTGTGTTGGACATGGTTATCCCCCAAACATTTTGCTGCCTTCCTCCTATTTTTTTTTACCTGTTTTTGTTGGTTTTAGGACTCTGGGCACTTTACCACTGCGAACCAGCGCTTATGTGCATATGTTCTCTGACTAAAATGTATTGGCGATTGGTTTATCCATGACTGGCATATTTGATTTACTAGTAAGTCCTAGTAAAGTGCACTAAGTGTGCCCAAGGCCTGTAAATCAAATGCTGCTAGTGGGCCTGCAGCACTAATTGTGCCATACACAAGTATCCCTATACAAATGTCTCAGAACTGCCACTGCAGTGTCTGTGTGAGCAGTTTCAAACTGCCATTTCCACCTGGCAAGTGCACCCATTTGCCAGGCCCAAACCTCCACTTTTACTACATATAAGTCACCCCTAAAGTCGGCCCCAGGCAGTCCCATAGGCAAGATGCAGTGTATATAAAAGGTAGGTAAACCAATCAGAGACAGAAACTATCCAGCTATGGTGAAATAAAAATAAAAATAATTTATTAACGTGACACGAGGACAGCTGTCTCCCAAAACCAAATTACAGAACTAAAATATAGGCCCTCATTATGACCCTTGTGGGCTTCTGACCGCCAGGGTTAATGTGGCAGTATTACTGCCAACAGGCTGGCGGTACATACCATCACATTACGAGATTGGCGAGTTGGCACTTCTCCACTCATACCGCCATGGCGGTATGAGCCACTGGGCACGATGTGTCTAACTCCAGCCCGGCGGCAGTCACAGTACCGCCCATGGCATTATGAGCCGGCCTACCACCATATTTTTGTGGCGTTAGCAACACCACGAAAACCATGGTGGTAGGCCCTACCGGTGACAGGGAATTCCTTCCCTGTCACCGGTAGGTGGCTCACCCACCCCCCCAACACCCACCTGACGCCCCCCTCCACCCAAGCTCACCCCCACATCCACCCCCCATACACACACTAACCCCTCCAATACATTCACACTCCCTCCAAAACATTCACACACACCCCCATCCCCTATATACGCAGGCAGACGCACACACCACACAACTGACCCCACAGCCACACACATCATCCTCCTCCTCCCACCTCCACTACAGTCACAGCACCCCACACCCCCCTCCTCGCATACACGCCCACAGACTCCTACACGCACCACGCATATGACCATTCACTTACACTGGCTACATGAATTTATTCACACACTGGCATACACGCATTCATACATGCATACTTCCAGACATACTTATACACATTCTTACACACAATCACACTGACATGCAGACACGCACTCACTTCACCATTCTTACATGCATTCACTCACACACATACAATCATGCATACACCACAACACTTACAGACGCATTCACACACACACTCAAATATTCATGCACACACTCAGACACACACACATACACACAACAAACACCCCCCACCCTCCCACTCCTCTCCCATGTCGGACCCCGACTTACCTTGTCTAGCGAGGAGGTCGTCCGGCAGGGAACGGAAAGGCGCACTACTACCGCCAGCAGCGCCCCGCCAGCAGAACACAGCCAGGCCGTATTTCTGGTCATAATACGTCTGGTGGCATTCTACTAGTGGGGAAGTGCTGGTGTTAGCATCGCCAGCTTACCACCGTCCACCAACATGAGCACTGCCGGATTTCCAGCCTTATTGTGGTGGAAGTCAGGCAGTGCTCATAATATGGCGGACGGATGGTAGCCACTGAGACGGTATGTTCGCTGCTGTCACGGTGGCAGTATTTACCACCAATGTCATAATGATGCCCATAATCATTTATTCATACAAATGACAAAGGGTGGTCTCATTCATTGTCGTATCAGAATTGAGTGCATGATCATTTCTTGACAATCACAGACTGGTACATCACGTGTCCAGCAATATCCCAACAAGATTTCATAACTTTTATATATAATATGTGATCAAACCACAGAATAATAGGACATTGTTAGCAAATATGTCACAATATACATGTGTTTCCCATAAT
Organism: Pleurodeles waltl; assembly: GCF_031143425.1. NCBI lineage: Eukaryota > Metazoa > Chordata > Amphibia > Caudata > Salamandridae > Pleurodeles > Pleurodeles waltl. Next base: position 990,912,157 of record NC_090445.1, on the reverse strand, counting down.
GTCAGTTGGGGACTTTTCGAGATTGAGAAACACATTAGTCAATATCAGGTGTTTTGTTGCATTAATAGAAAATTAGTGCTGAGCTAGCATGCTGTGGTACATCACGGTTGCTGTCTTTGAGCAAGCCTTGCATTTTGCTGCGTTTCAAGCTGACACATGTAAAATAAGGAAACAAGTGGTCTTCAGGGTCATATGCTTCAACAACAGGCACCATTATCATTGAGTAGCACAGGATGAGGATAGGCCTGAGAATACAAAATGGATGCTTTAACCAATTTCCACAGTAGGATATGTACTGGTGTGTTTTGCATAGCCTGATAGTGAAATACTGCTAAACTTGTCTTTGCAAGGACTATCTCTCCCATAGGGTAACATGGGGATTGCCTTGAAATATCTTTTAAGTGTAAATTCCTATTGGGAACAGATGGACACATGGAGTTTGGGGTCTCTGAACACACAATTTAAAAATACACCTTTTGGAGCGATTGGTTTTTGAATTGTTGCTTAACCATTCTATGCCTCTGCCTGTCTGTGGAATACATGTCTGGGTCAGGATGACAGTTGAGCTGTCTGTGTATTCACTCTAGACAGTCACACAAAGGAAGTAGAGGTGTGGCCAGCATATCCTGGTGACCCATCACCAGGCTGGTGGGAGGAGTTGATACCTGTACCTAAATAGGGCTATGCCTGTCCTCACACAAAGCAGTCTTGATCCCCCTGGAGTGTGTCTTGGGCAAGGGAAGGGAAAGGCAGGGTCTTGAGCACTACAAAGACTTCTCTTTGAGGTTTGCCTACTTCAAAGACAGAAATGGGTATAAGTACAGGACTTCTGACCCCACATAGTTAGATCACTTCTGGATTGTGGGCATTCTGCCAGAAGGAAGAGCTGGCTGCTGTATGAGGGACTGCCACTCTGCATGATACTTTGTTGTGCTGGCCAGCTGCTTGCTGCTTCTGTCATGGAAGTGAAAGGACTGGATTTTATGTTCTACATCCTGCTTTCCAAGATTCTCCAAGGGTATGAACTTAGCTTGCCTCCTGTTAAGAAGTCTCAGGGCCATCAAAGACTGCACCTGCCAGTGCCTGGGCTCTCTTGCTGAGAGTCCTGGCTTTTCAAGTGGTGCCAAATTCAGTCCTTGGACCCTTGGAAGTGAGCTCTCGTACAACTAAGAAGAAACTAAGCACATCAACTCCAGAGCAGTTTTGGAACCGGCGCCACTCTCTAACTCCACCCCGCTGCCTGCACCAGAGCTGTGGTGCACACTGAGTGCAATGACTGCGGCCTGCAACACAGGCCTGACGCTGCCACAGCACCTTCGGAGTCCCGCCACAGCATGAGTCATGAGTGTTGTGTCACCAACATCCATGACATTCAACTCTGACTCCGCTGCAGCACCTGACGCCCTGTGTTGTGATCACCATACTGCAAAGCTGACGCCTCAAATCTTGACCTGCTGGATTCATCGACCCGCCTTGTCGTAAGGAACCAACGCCTGGCAACTGACGCTGCATCACCTCCCCTGCAACCGTAAGGAATTGACACCTCACCTCCCCAGTAGCAGTAAGGAACCAACGCCGCACTGGCTACAGCAACGCTTCACCTCCCTGACCCCATGCAACGTCTTTGTTGCCTCATTGTGCTTAAAGGTACTGTACCCGGGGTCTGTGTGACTCCATGACCGTCCAGTACTCCCTCTCAAGTGACATCGAATTGTTGGAAGCAACACCGTCAAGACGACATGATAGCCCTAGTTAGATCTATTGTGTTTCTAAGCGCAATACTAAGATTTAGAGCCTCATTACGATCCTGGCAGTCACAAAACCACCAGGGCCGCAGTGGAGGTCGGCCACCGCCGAAGCTGCGGTTCGGCCTCCATATTACGACTCTGGCAGGGCCGCCACGGTCCGACCGGCAACACTGCCAGGTTGCCACCAGCTGACAGCCTGGTGGTGCCCGTGGTCTCAATCTGCCAGGGCAGAGCTGCTTGCAGCGCTGCGCTGGGGATCGCGAGTCCCCTTTCCATCAGCCTTTGCATGGCGGTAGCCCCGCCATGAAAAAGCTGGCAGAAAGGGGTGGGCCATGGGGGCCCCTGCACTGCCCATGCACTTGACATGGGCAGTGTAGGGGACCCCATGGATAACCCCGTCTCGCTTTTCACTGCCCAAATTACGGGCAGTAAAAAGCGCAATGGGTGCTGTCGCACCCTACGGACCACCACATTGCCCATGGCACATTTATGAGCCAGCGTCAATGTTAAGGCCCTGTTCCCAGCTGGGCCGGTGGGTGGAAACGCTGTTTTCACCCACCAGCCCAGCAGGGAACTCTTAATAGGGCCATCAGGTGGAAGACTGGCGTGGTGGTCTTCCGCGTGAATGAGTTTGGCAGGCGGCCTCTGCCTCCCACCAAACTCATAATGAGGGCCTTAGGGCCTTAGTCTTTGAAAATTTTCTATCTTTACCTGTGTATGCGGATTTCTGTTGTTTTGGTCTTGTTTTACTCAGATAAGTATTGGCTTGTTTTCTAAATTGGTGTTGAGTATTTTTGTGGTGTTCTCATTGTGTTACAGTGTGTGTATACAAGTACTTTACACATTGCCTCTGAGATAAGCCTAACTTCTTGAGCTAAGCTATTAAGGAGGTGAGCAGGTGTTATCTTAGCTGTGTGACTCCCTTACCCTGATTAGAATGTGGGTCCCTACTTGCACAGGGTGCAAACCACTGCCAACTAGAGACCCCATTTGTAAAGGCACGGTGAGTGAACTTTAAGTTGGCAAGCGCAAGCAAGAATTTGCATCCCCTAGTGTGAACATCTGGTACTAGAACACTTCCCAGCTACATGTTCTCAATGTGGGCAGTCACAGCAGGTCGCAACCGTTCACATTGAGAAAGCTGCTACTCAAGTAGGAAATCCACTTGAGAAGCAGAAAGAAGGAGTGCTCTCCGGCGCACTGCATGGTGCAGTTTGTGCTGATTTTACAGCAATGGGACACGCTCTTGGCACTAAAAATCAGCACAAGTAGCAAGACATGCCCGTAATCGGCCTGCTAACGGAAGTCTGCTGAATTTCACAGAATTTTTATGTAACTCCGAGCAATTCCACAGAGTGAAACTGTGCGAGTTCTGCCCAGACCTAGGAAAGACCACGTAACTCACAGAGATCTTCCCACCCCCAACAACAAGAATCTGTCAAGCCACATTTACATTTAACAATGGATTGCAGTGTGAGGCGCCAAAAAGGAAAAATAAATATCCGCTTCATACCAATAAGATAAATAAACAAGAACGTTTTAATGGCCGGGCTCTCAAAAACACCCTATTGAACACTAAAGTCAAGCATGAGTGAAGTTGGATCATATTAAAAAGTTATCTGAGCTTTGTCCAGCTACACATAATAAGTCTTGAGTCATTGCTGATCAGAGCCATGAGTCACTTCTGAAACAGGCTCTTATTATAGTACTAAACAGTGCAAGTGCCAAGTATTATCATCAGGGCACCAGTTATAGCCAATGATCTCATAGTCAGACCTACAAACGGATGCATTTTCTATTAATAAATGTAGTAGAAACCAACTGTGAAAGTGGCAGTCGCATTTTGATGAGGCCTTTACCCAATATAAAATAAACTGTTTATAAATGGAGAGTGATGTACCGATCCACAGAGTACGTGCGGTCTGATGCTTCGACTGGAATCTTATACAAACTATTTTAATTCCCACATTACATTTCTATGGATTATCAATGGAGGTGCCTGGTTTCATTTCGCCCCAAACATTTCATTGGCAACCCATTGTCAAAGTCACCTCTTACGTTAACTGAGTTACTGCACAAGGTATCATGGAAGTCACGTTCAATCATTAAAGATGTTGTCTTTGCAGCAGCTGCAGAGGAAAAGAGACTTAAAGTTAATGTGACATGTAAAAGAGTGACCCGCTCTTCGAAACGGATACAGTAAAGTGAAAGTGGTGTTGGCTGGCCAAAGTAGCTACTTAGAGAATAACAGCCAAGAGAAGCAAAATGAATCCCAAAACATTCATAAATTTGTTAATGGTCAGAAGAGGGAAACTGCTGTACGTCTCCGGGGTGCTGGCAGATGGAAAATATGCAATAAATAGGAAATCATTGGAGATTAATCTTGACGTTGTTGCACCACATCCAAAGGTCCTAGTTGTTGCAATAATTAACTATATAAACCAAAAGTAAAGACAACTAGCTAGGCTGGCTCCCTGCAGAAAGGCTATGGCCATTTACAGTTAAGTAAGGCTGAAGTTAGTAGATTTCTTTTCATTCATTTATAAAAACATGAAACCATAAAACATTAAGACAAGTTGATGTGCAATAATCATTTAGAGTTCAGAAGCCCACAAGTTAACTTTCACCTTTATGATTCAGCTGTGCCCTACCACTGCATCCAGGCCACTGGATGTTCTTTTACACAAAGCAACCCAAAACACTGGATGATGTTCGCAATAGATGCTTCATGTTAGCACCCTTTTCAGAGGGCACGCAGGGGTTACTGGACCCAACCGTGGTGTTTGAGGCCTTTTACTCCTGATGTCCCGGGGTCTGACCTACTATAAATCTTGAGCAACTGGGCCAAGTGCCCCTTCTGCACTAGACTCTCAGTGTTAGCTGTAGTCAAGGAGTCAAGGCTCCCTCAGCGTGATGTAGATACAGGTCAGTAGGCATGACTCATAACTCAGAGTGCAAACAGTATCAGCAAAAATTAAATGTCCAGTGCAAGACTCGCTTTTATTGAAAAAATAAGTATTTTATTTCTAACTCTACACATGCAAAGTATACGACCAGGGGCACAACTAGACCCGAACTTCAGGGGGGAGGGGGGCTAGTACGTCAAGCAGCAGTGGTGGGACTACCACTTCACATAATGTGGGAAGAGACATTCTCAGAGTAAGCATAAGCTCACACATTGCCAAAACGTATGCCTTTAATGTGCCAACACATGCAAACAGCATTCATGTATGCCTCTATTTTCACGCATAAATACATTAAAGTCGGATACACAGGTTTTGCCACTAATTTCCATTCAGACACTAAGCACTGCTGGAGCTTCTAGAGTATCCACCAGACCTGTGAGTATCAGATGTCTCCAAGATGTTTTGTACCAACGAATCTTGTACCTATATGCATGTCTGACACAGAGAAAAGAAAGCCTTACCTTATAAGTGTCTTTCCTTGCTAAAAGCAACATGAAACACACAATAAAAATGCTTCAGGTAACAAAAATATGTCTATGAGGGGGTTCTCTGAAAAACACAAGAAATTGCTCTTTCAGACATCGAGAAGGAAACTTACATGAGCTCTATCAAAGGTGTGGCACATACTCGGATAAAGAAAAACGCATAGGGCTTCTATGTGAATGTCACAAAATGAGGGATGTTCACAAAGCATCCAAAAGGAATTGGCATTCACAGAGCAGAATAAGCAGAATAACTTCACAATGTAAAAATATGACAGTTTACATTGTTATAGCACAAATGTAGCTGGGGAACAACAGAGTGCTGTAAATTATGAGTAGTGATAGAGACAAAGCAAGACTGCGTACATCAAGTGGGGCCTAAATCGTTGAATAACACACAATTACACATTTATCACAGATTAAGTGATTTGCTCAAACACACTTTTCAGTCAAGATCTAAGTTGGATTCCAAGACAAGCTCCCAAGTTGCCTTCATCACTACACCACATCTTCGTCCTCAGATAGCATAATAAAACATTAAAAAAAAGGTTGATTTGAAATTGCTCCAAAGTTGACTTTTACAAATCCTTCTGAATATTTATATTCTTTTGATATTTTTCCATATGCATTATGCTGTGTTCCCCATGCAGTTTAGTGAGTTGACGCAATGCACATTTTTGTGGTATGTAGGTATTATACAGGAGTCACACCTTAATTCCATCGCCTGTTGTTTAACGTTCAGGTTTGTGTATGTGCATACACACTATGGGTTGAAGTGTAACATGGTATTTAACATAAATATGCATTTATTTCTCAACAATGTAATGATTTATCAATAGTGATGCATTTCCAGTGCACCCATCAGGGTGCAACAGAGATTATTGTTCAGGTGATGAGTGCATCTCTGTTTTTTTACTGTGGATTTATTATTATAAAATAGTATACAAAGAGTTGATTCATCTTATTTTCAGTCTTTGGCCCTTCAGTGCTTACTTGACATGGCTATGCACTGCTGTTACACAAAAGTCTGAAATGTTGCAAATTCCAAATAGTAAAGCCAGTTTCTGTTTGTAAGCTCCAAGTTAAATATCTTTAAAGAATACAGACACATGTCTAGGGCAAGCTTGCACTCAGTCATGTTATCTTTTTGTCTGAATAAAAGAGGGATAGCTAAAGAGGCAAAATTTGAAATGTACAAATGCTGCACCAGACATTTATTATTGTAAATAATCTTGTCAGTCATATTTATGAAAGAGTTGAAGCTGTGTAAGCATTACATTACCTCTCGTTATGGTGATAATCCACAGCACAAGACACTGGTGCAGGATTAGATTGAGAGTTTTGAGGATAAGCAAAGGGAGACCTGGGCATAGTGCTTGAATGGGGGACGGTGTGAGAATACCTGTGAACCTGCTACCCCCTCACACTGGGATCCTTTCACTCCAGCTGGTGACAGCAACTGCACCACCAGCCAGTGATGAGCTTATGTTCCTCCACCCAAACACATGCCCATTGATCTCACAGGAACCTTGCCTAATACTTACCTAAAGTCCAGGAGATTGGCCTCGTAAGTCGCTGTATTATACCCGAGTGCAGTACTTGATCTTCTCTCCATAGGATAACATTGCTGCATCTGAAAACTGCACTGTCGACGTTTGAAATCTACAAATATTTTTCTTGCAAAACGTACTTACCTAATTATATTGATTCTAGTGCCTAAACATATATAAAGATACTTGTTATTATTGTAGATTGGTGTGGATCTCCTTCTTGAGTCATGTGTCTCATTTATTGACTGTGTGCCTAAGGTAAATGCCTAACACTCCTCTCTGATAAGACTACGGCTGCTCGACCACACTACCCCGTAAGAGAGCACCTTGAGATTGCTAGAGCAAGGCCTTTGTCCACTAATAAGGGAACTCCTGGACTCTGCAAGATGTATCCCATTTTGATATATCATATAAACAACCCAGCTTCCTACAGTTGTGTTAACAGCACGACTCAATGTGACTGCTTTAAAAGTTTCAGGATATTTCAGAAGCATCTCTAACAGCATCTTAACTAAATGAGTGTGCCTAAACAAATACTGTCAGACTGCCACCACAGTGAGACGGGCAGTAGCGCTCATACTTTCACCAGTATACCCATTACAAAGGATTTAGCACCTGCTCTAATGAACTGTTCTGTCAGCGACACAAGTTTGCACTACATCAGTTCTAAATTGATGTTGAGATTGCACTGCTGCTACCTACTGCGAACAAGGGAAGCATAATGGTGCTGTCAAGAAGTACCTGTTCTGTGAGGAAATAAAGATGGCACTGTGGGGCTGATATGTAGTGAAGCTTCCAATGCTGCTGTCCAAGACATAGATGTTCTGTAAGAAAGGGAAGCTTGCATTGCTGTCACCTAAGTTGCACCTATTTTATAAGCAAGCAAAGCTTGCCCTGCTAATGTCATGTGTGTTCTTGTTCTCTGAAAGAGCGATATGTTTCTACTGGTGCTTGTCTTCTACCTATTCTGCAGGGAAGCTTTCACAATTCCTGGACAATTTCAGAGGCATCCTTTGTGTACCTCCTGTGTTTGACAGCACCTTCTGCTGCTACATACACAGTACCTATCTTTGTGCTAGGAATGCTGCCAATGTCATGATGTGTCTATGATATGTACTAGTGATCCTTCTAATAAATAGTTTACCTTTGCAGAAGTCTAAAAAAATCGGTTTGTCAGTGTTTATTTGTATACATTAATAAAAGACCGAGCTCACCAAAACATGCAAAAGGTTAATGCTTCATGTCCCATGTGAAACAGAGATTCAGAAGTGATTATATTACCTTCTACAATTCTAAAACATGGCTGACAAGTGACTATGTATGTGTGCAACACCTTCACTCCTGCCCAGTGCTTAGTTTCTTACAAAAAACAAGTTCTGTTATCCAAAACGTTTCTTGATACCTGCAACACCCACATCAAGAAGTGACATCGCCCACACACACAGTGACAGTCAGATATCTAGTGAAAAACAGGGCAAAAGTAATAGGCAAAATGTGCAGTAAAGTTTGCCTTAATATCACTGCTAGCTACTTGTTCACACGTCATTCATTCTGCCATCTCCCATTTCACACACTTTCTCTCCTCTTTCCCATCTCAGCCACATTCTCTTATCATTTTGCCCTCTCTTTCTTCCCTCCATATTCTCTCACACATTCTCCCTCTTCTCTGTCACTATTCTCTATCTTGTCTCTCTTTCTCTACAATATCTTTTCTCAATCTCTCATCCTCTCACAAACCTTTTCCTCCAAACTCCCTATCAGAGACAGGCCATGTCAGAGAATAACCTAGGTGAGAGGCCTGTGGCACTCCCACAGATTAGAAGCTGGTCACTGGTATCTCATTCCCCACAGAAGTTCAGATTATACATTGTATTAATGAATATTTAAAGAGCTGAACCCTGCCTGGCTCAACACGACTCATCCTGTGCAAGGGCTGAGCTCTATGTATACAGAAACTCTATTCTGGGTCAGTGCAAGAAATTAACTATCTGTAAAGGAACTCAACAGAATGTCTATAAGAGCTCAGCTCCATCTGTGCATAAACTTTGTTCTATCTATGCAGGTGTTCAACACTGTGCATAGAGGGACTCAGCTGTGGTGTTGTGACCAGAGATGCTGACTTTGGAACTGGGGAACGAAGTTTGAGTCTCAGTGTCAGTTCAACCTTCTGTGATCCTGAGCAAATCACTTAATCTCCCTGTGCCTAAAAAACATGTGTGTCCTTCTGTAATGTAACTGGTGCTCATGTAAAGCACCCCATTACCCTCAGGTCAAGTTTGTGCTTTATAAGACTGCAAAACAAACTGTGCAGGAACTCATTTGTTTCTTCTAGGTATTCTATGGCATATCTAGAAGTGCAACTGACTTCAGTTTTGGGTTCCTTTACTTAATTATGCAAGTACTGAAATGTGGCTCTCAATCTCAGGCAGTCTTGACGCTTTGATTGCTATGTTATGCAGGAACCCTCTAGATATATCATGCTTTGGCTGAGTTCACCTTGTCAAGTTCTAAGTAGGGGCTCTAGTTATAATCTGGTGGGAGGTAGGGGCAATCACATTTTCATGGGATAGTGCTTAAAGGGCCAGGCCAGGCCAGTGTGTAACCATGATTTTGAGAAACTGCAGACAGAACATTTTGTTTATGTGTCTTTTGGAAAAATAAATACTGTCTAAGAATGTTCAATTCTCAAAACTAACTTTGGTGGTTTCAGGTTAGTTCATTGCTTTGGTGCTGGGATGTGGAGTGTGGTTGTTTTAGTATTTTCACCCAGATGCCATCCCTACTGAACCTCTCTGATACCTTCGCCTATGCAAAATGTGAACTCTTGTCTCTGACACTAAGCTAGAGCTCTAAAAACCCCTCTTCAAGCAGACATTCAAAAGACAGGAGAAATTTGGAGTGTGTCTCAGAAGAAGGTGCATTAGCGCACAAGAATACAGTTGTCAGTTTTAAATTGACATAGGATAGTAGAAGGCAGGGGAAGCACCAGCTGACTGCAAAAGTGAGTTAGCTTTAGAGACATAAAAGCCCAGAGATTGTACAACCAGGGTGTGTTCCAATTAAGCCTTTGAAATGTGTCTGTGTGTTGGATTTGGATCTAGGAACCCTTTCACCATGCTTTCCAACCATCAACTACCACTTGCAGAGACACCCAATGGATAAGTCACAAAAGCACAGTGCGGTTTGGGGTACACCATGCTGCTGCAACAGTAAGCTTTAGTGGGTGCAGTGCCGGGTGCAGCCCATGTACAGTGACATGCTGATCCTCTCTGTCAGCCTATTGCATGTTCAGCTACCAAATACCCAGGGAACGAGGCACACCAACGTTTTGCGAGATGGACTGTGAGAGGTCAGCACCCAACAGCCTCGACTAGGGGCAGTGGAATATTGCACAACATGTGTATTCCTAATGTGGTGTACATGTGCTGCCCTATCAACCTGAGCTACATATCAATCATGAGGTAGATTAACCCAATGACAGATGGCTCTCCTACGCTGCTGGTGTATGGACTGCCTGATAGACCATAGCTAGCCTTCCTTCTGGTACAGAACAGGCAGCCAGGCCGGAGGAACAATCTCCTAAAAGTCCCTGCTGCCACTGATAAGTGCTGGTGCCACCTACCATCAACCACCTCAACAAACTGCTTCCAAGACCCCTATTTTCCAATATCACTTTGCACACTCTTAGGACTACATTTACTAAGGACTTGCATTGCTCTTGCAAGAAACAAGTCATCGCAAGGCGACACAAGTCCTTTAGTAGTATTTAGTAAGCTACGCAAAGCCATTCTGTATGGCTCTGGGTGGTTTACTAAATCCACAGTAATGTGTTCCATGGGTCGAATGTGGGCATTCCCATGCATCCGTCCATGGATTTTGACAGAATCTCAGATTTACAAAGTTGGTAAACTGGGATTGCACCAAAATGACCCTGACCTAGGCTTAATGAGGAGAAATATCTTTATTTTTCATCGTTACTTCTTCTTTGGTTCTTCTTTGTATGTGCTTTGCATTCTGCAGCACACATACAAAGAGGAAAATGCTTCTAAGGATTGTTTTTAAACAGGGAGGTATCCCTTTCTGCACAAACACAATTCTGCCCAGTAACATAGGAACTCTGCATAATGGCGTAAGTGTACCTGTGTTCGTGCCAAGCAGCCACAAGTGCTTCAGCGCTAGGAGACAGTAAAAATGCACCATAGCTTTGTAAATGTGGCACATATCTGCTCTCTCCTTTTCACACAACGCAAAGCGGCAAGTTATCTTCCCTCGTTGAATGAAAGAGTAGTAAATCTGCCCCTTAGTGTTTAGCCAGTATTGGAATTTTTAGAAGCAAGACCACAAGCATCTTAATCCTGCCTCCCACCTCTACCTCCACCTCCCCCCACACACACTCAAATACAATATGTTGTTGGTAGAAACATTCTGGACACAAGAGTCATTTCAATGCAATAATATGTAAAAAATAAATATATATATATATATCTTCCCTTTGCATGCATTCATATAGCACTTGCTACCCCTTGTCATGCATAGTAAACGCTATATAAATACAATAACATACAATATCATTTGTGATCTGTGCCTTTTATGTTTGACTGCTCCAAGGCTAACTGTTAGGAATGGGGCGCTGATTGCCTTCAATTGTATATGCTGCCTCAGGCATCGTAGTGTGATAGGCAATCATTGTGCCGCTTTCAAAACAATGAGGAATGCTAAAGCATATGGCCTTGCAAAGTGAGAGCCCCCACCATGAGGTCCCTGACTTGGAATCCCACTGCTGACCACTCCTTCTTTGAAGACACTTTCCAGCAGCACCAAAGCTGTGCATCTTTCAAAACAAAAATATTTTTTTCCCTAAACAGTGCTCTGTCCAGGCACTCCCGGAGTCAAGCACCCAGGAGCTGCAGTCCAGGCTATGGCACGTGATGGGGTGGCTGGAGCCCCTTTAACCCAATGGGTGTTGTGCGTCTGTATATGACTTTCAGAAGCAATTACATTCCCTCTTAAGGCCTGAGCTCTAGTAGTTGTCAAGTGAATCCCTCTCCTACACTTCATGTAATGTGTTTGGGGTTACTCCCTATTCACTGTTGGTCGCATTCAGGAAATGCACACTATTAAGCCGTACTCAAGAGTTCTCACTTTGATGCTTTAGGAATTAGTCAAAAGGGTTTATGGCATCACAGCACTGTTAGCAATAAGTTCCCTGGGACCCAAGGGACCAATTCCAGCCATACCTGCTCTGGCAGTATGGCAGTTTTCCTAGGTGCAGTGAGTGCCCTCTCTTTGGTTGCTCGCTAGTCCAGATCCTATGTGGTGAAGTTGACCCACCTGCAATGCATGCAGCAGCACCTGGAGGAGCAACGTGGACAGTTTGTTCCTGCGATCGGAGCTGCTCCTGCTCGGCAGATACAAAAGTAAATTGCTCTTCCACCTAGCAGAGGGGGGTGTGAGTGTGCTTGTGTGATCATCGGCTCCCGTCCAGAGCTTCCAATAAGGGTACGATGTCCTTGATGTTGTCTGGTGATCTTCGCGGAACCCGTCAGGTGCATATCATAGTTGCAGGTTCACTCTACTGGTCACAGCAGTCTTCCTTCCATCTAGATAATGTGGTATGGGCAGCCCACAAGACAAACAAGGTTGCTGCAGTACTCATGAACTGGGAGCAGCTCTTCTTATGCGATTGCCCTCACTAATGCAGCCCCTTCTGATATACAGGGTCACCGATTTCACCAGTCACAAGTCCTGCACTCCTACCCCAACATTAGTTCACCGGTGAACCCCTCTACAATACAGGGTCAGCACAGCAGTGTGGCCTGGTGCTTTCCACATATTGCTTCAGATACGGCTCAGCACAAGGTGGCCCTCTCCTGGCATACAGGGATCACCAATTTAGCACATGGGCAATGGCCCGAACGATGCCCAGCCTCACACCGCACTCAGGTAAACCTTGTGCAGGGTTCACAACTGGACCTCGCTCCCTCAATGCTTTCCTCACCCTCACAGGGCACACTAGTTTTAGCAAGCAGGAAGGTGATGGTGCTCCAGGGCAGGTGAACTTGGTGTCCTGGGTGATGTGGACTCAACCAACAGGGAGACTTGCAGGCCTTGGCACCAAGTCATGGTCACATTAAGAAGTCATGCTGAGCTATCTCTTCTCATACAGCCCATCTGGCTGATTGGCAGATGACATGTTTTTGGGGGCTCAACCTCCCTTAGTCCTATTGGCCTTTTTCCAGACACCAAATGTGATTTAGGGTCTGAGTCTTACAAGTTTTATGTTGGAGTTCTGCTTCTTTTGAAGGGGATGCTTCTCTCTTTCTTTGCTAATGAAAGATGGTCGTCAAATCAGGCATGACTCAGAAGCTGTCCTACAACACCACTCAGTGTATGTCCCACCTAGCTCACAGGAATGCAGCAATATACAAATCCATTTGGAGGGATTCCTCTCCTCCTCATGTCTTCACCACACAGGTGAAGCCCAAAATTAAACCCAAGGTCCTCCATATAATGTACCATTGCAGTCACACTTAGTGTACATTCACAGCACACCGTCCAGCACTAGTTCCTCCATGCATTGTACCATTACATGTACACATGCATTCAGTAAACACACTCACTGTGTGTGCACTGTTCAGCACTGAAGCTTTTCTATATTTAACCAGGGTGTGGTATTTACAAACACAAGCTGCTAGCACACACACTTACTATGTGAATGCTCACAACACTTTACCCTTCATGTCTTATACTTCACACAATTACAAATCTACATAGTACATGCTCTCATTGTACACACACTGCACAGCGCTACATCTTTCATGTTATGTATTCTTCACAGGCCTATATATACACTCAGCACATGCACCAGTCTCACATGTACTACACAGTACTGCTCTATTCCTGTACTGTAGTCTTCCAAAGCACACAAACAGCCACTGCAGTCATCACTCCTAAGTTACACAGCACTCCACATCTGCGTCATGTAGGCCATGAGTGAGTTAAGCACACAGCAGCATAACATTTTAAAAGGTGAATGAGCCTGCAGTCCTCATTTTAATGACTGAGGGGGAAAAGGTCTATTCAATACTCCTGATCACTACACAATATGCCTCCACAACCACACGTGTGCTGCTAACTCCCAATGAAGGAAGTGGCCTTTTACTACTATGAGGGTAGGGCTTTGGGCACCCCACCCAGTCCAACAAGACTGCAAACCATAAGACAGGCCCAGATCATGAAGAAAATGCATAATCTGTGTTTGCCTATGACAGAAATGTCAGCATAAGGGATCTAGATAACAGTACAGTTGGGCACTCAGGGCAGGGGTATGTCTCTTACTGTGCAGAAGACTTTTCTGTCCAAACACTTGCATATATTAAAAATGCTGAACTCCAGTTTTCAATAGTCATAGGGATTTTCAGATGCCAAACACATGCAATTGGTGGTGTCCTGCCTGGAAGTGGACGTGAAAGTGCTCACCAGAACCAACACATACCATCTGCTGTGTGGGTCTTGAGTAGAAGTGATGCATTGCCTCTGCTGCATGAACTTTTCTGTCATAAGGACTTTCCATCACCTCCACAGCCCGCAGCATCATTGAAACTGTTGGTGCGCAATGCTTCCATGACACAGGACTTTGCATCGCAACCAAATCATTTACGACTTCCCCAACAGAGATGCATGGCCTCCCACTACAGCCTCGCAGCTCCCTGCAACCGACACTGCATGACTCATCTCCGACCAGGACCTTGCATCGCCTTGATTGTGTGATGCATCCTCAACACAGGACCTTGCACTGCTCCCCAAACAGGATTTAAGGTGCTCTTGTTCAGTGGGCCTAAACGGATCCCTCTAGCCGGCCGGCATTCCACTGTGGTCGGCCTGAACATGTGACTTTGTCCAGGACCGGCATAACCAGATAACCACTGTTGGCGCTTTGTGCTTTTTGCCACTATATTCACTGAAATCTTTAAAACTGCATGTCTCCAGTTCTTCAGATTCGATTTTTGTAGTTTTGGTCTTGTTTTATTTATTAAAATGTATTCTATTTTTTCTGACTTGGTGTGGGGAGTTTACTTGTGTTGTGTTGTGTTTTCATTTTGCTACTGTTTAAAGTGCTGTATGAATACTTTACACATGACCTTTAAGTTAAGCCTGACTGCTCTGTGGCAAGCTATCAAAGGGTTGAGAACAGGTTAATAGGGGGCTTGCCTGTGACTTCATCTTGACAAGGATTGTGGTTGCTGCTTAAGTAGGTTTCATAGAGCGACATACTCAGGGTAGCATCCCAATCTGTTGTTATTCTGCACACCATGCCACCTCAGTTTGGACCCAGCCGCATGCAAATCAGTCTTGACACTTCTCCAATGGGGATAGCCCAGCCTGAACTGCCAAGCCAGGTCTTCCCTGAACTGGAACACAAGCAAGCCAGGACTAGTTTTGCCCTTGTTATGAACTCATCAGCATGGTGTAGCTTGGCCTGACTGATGAGACTTAAAAGGGTATAACTGGTCTTGGGTTGCTTGTGTTTTGATTCAGGGAAGCCCTGGCTTGGCAGTTCGGGTTGGACCCTTCCCAGTCGAACAAGTTACTTACCTCCGGTAACGCATTATCTGGTAGAGAGTCCATCTAGCTGCAGATTCCTTACCTTTAGAATCTCAGCTTGGAGTCCGGAACTTTTTCAGAGCAATACACTTGCACATGCCGTCGGGTGGCATTGTTCGGATCCACGTGGCGTCAATGGCATCATTGGAGCCGTCTATGATATCATGATCGCCTATAAAGGCACCACCCAGGCGCACGTGCGTCAGTTACTTTTCCACAGACTTCCACACCAGAAGCGTGGAGCCATGAAAATATCCAACAGTTCGTCTATGCTAAAAAAACTAGGACCCTGAATGGGACAATCCCTAACCCTAGCAGAAGTATCCGCAGAGCGGGGAAGCATGGGTGTGTGTGTGTAAGGAATCTGCAGCTAGATAGAGTATCTACCAGATAATACATTACCAAAGGTAAGTAACTGGTTTATCTGATAGAGACTCTATCGGACCTGATTGTCCAGGCAGTAATGTCTTGCGAACATGTGCAAGGACGCCCAGGTCGCCGCCTGACAGATATCCAGGACTGGAACACCCTGTGCAACCCCCGTGGAAGCAGCCTTGCCCCAGGTGGAATGAGCTCACAAGCCCTCAGGAGGCTGCTTCTTGGCCAGCACATAGCAGATCTTAATGCAGAGAATGAGCCAGTGTGAAATGGTTCGCTTCTGCACTGTCTTACCTTTCTTTGCTTCCACGAACCCCACAAAGAGCTGGTCATCCACCTGAAACTCTTTTGTGCGGTCAAGTTAAAATGACAACACACTTTTTGGGTCCGGCAAGTGGAGTCGCTGCTCTTCTTTAGAGGAATGCGGTGGAGAAAAGAATGTGGGCAGAGTGATGGTCTGATCCAGTTGAAATGGGGTCACCACCTTGGAATGGAAAGAGGCACAAGTTCTAAGTACCACCTTGTCCGGGAACATGGTGAGATACTGCGGCTTAGATGAGAGATCCTGCATCTCACTCACCCTCCTGGCAGATGTTATTGCCACTAAGAAGGCTGTCTTGATGGTGACAAGCCAGAGAGGACCGGTGTGCAGTGACTCAAAGGAAGCACACATGAGAAAAGTGAGGACTAGATTTATGTCTCAATGAAGCATGGCAAAGGGCGTAGGAATATACATATGTACAAGCCCTTTAAGAAATCCACTTACCATGATATGAATAACAAAAGCTAATTGGGCAGCTGAAGGAACACCAAGATGGCGGAAAGATACCTTTGAGGGTTCTAATGCAGAGCCCTGCTGGGCAAGGGATAAGACAAAGAGAATAATGTCAGCCAAAGAGGCAGAAAGAGTATCAATAGATCCTTTTGTACAATAATATACAAAGCTTTTCCAACAGCAGGCATATAGCGTCTTAGTGGAGGGATGCCTGGCTGCCAAAATAACCTTACAGACTTCCGGAAGAAGGCGCAGAGTTGACAGGTTCAGGTGGAGAACCTTTCCCTGCTGCTGCAACAGAAGATCTTCCCAAAAGGGCAGACTAATTGGAGGATTGATGCTCATTTTCAGAAGCAGTCCGGGGCAACCAGGATTACTTGGGCCTGATCGTTCTTGATCTTCCTGAGAACTCTGGGCATAAGTGGTATGGGCGGAAAGGTGTACAGGAGGCCTAAGCTCCACTCGCAATAATAGCATCACCGAGCGAGTGCCGCCTTGCAAAGTCTACCACGCAATACTGCTGACATTGTGCATTCTCTTCAGAGGTGAACAGATCTAACCAAGGCTCTCCCCAGTGCTGAAAGAGTCCTTGTGCCACCTCTAGAAGGCCCAGGGGTTGAACCACCAAGCTTATGTCCTGCTGTTCCAGCCATGTACAGAGACACAAGGCCTCTTAACAAAGGGTCCAGGACCCCACACTGCTCTGCTTGTTGCAGTACCACATTGCGGTGGTGTTGTCTGTGAACACCTGCATCAACTTCCCTTTAACAACAGGGAGAAATGCCTTCAATGGCAGCCAGATCTCCCGGAGCTCCAGTGAGTTGATATGGAGTCTGGATTCCGTTGGAGACAAGAGGCCCTCTGATCTCTACCTCTCTCAGATGGCCACCCTATCCCAGAAGCAACACATCTGTCACTACTGTAAAATCCGGTTGAGGAAGGGAGAGGAGTCTGCCTCTGACTGAATCTCGGTTCAATAACCACCACTGCAGATCTTTTGCAGTTCTCTCCAAGATCTGAACCGTGTCAGTGAGATTTCCATGATGCTGTGCCCACTGGAACTTCAGGTCCCACTGCAAAGCCCTCATATGCCATCTGGCATGTTTTACTAACAGGATGCAGGATGCCATGATGTCCAGCAGCCTTAGAGTCTGTCTCACCGAAATCCAGGATAGAGGCCAAAACATCAGAATCATAACCTGAATATCCTGGACTCGCTCCTCAGGAGGACAGGCCCGAAACTGCACTGTGTCAAGAACAGCTCAGATGAAACGTAGTGTCCGAGAGGGAGTCATGTGTGACTTTGCCACGTATATAGTGAACCCTAGTGAATGCAGGAGGCTCACTATAGTCTGAAGGTGGGTGACAACAGCCTGGGGCAAAGGAGCCTTCAACATCCAGTCATTGAGGTAGGGGAAGACTGAAACCCCTAGCCTGCGCAGATGAGCTGCGAACACCGTCATCACCTTGGTGAACACCCGGGGGCGCCGGTGAGGCTAAAGGGGAGCGCGGTGAACTGAAAGTGCTTGTGGCCCACCATGAACCGCAGGTAATGCCTGTGGGCAGGCAGGATGGGGATACGGAAATACTCATCCTTCAAAACCAACACTATCATCCAGTGCCCTTGATCTAGGGCAGACAAGAGCAGAGTGAGCATTTTGAATTTCTCTTTTTTGAGGAAGAGATTGACATCCCGCAAATCCAGAATAGGGCGAAGGCCCTTGTTTTTTTGGGTATCAGAAAGTAGCAGAATAACAACCCTGCCTTCTTCTGATATCAGGACCCTTTCTATGGCTCCCTTGGCCAAGAGAGTCGCAACTTCCTCACGGAGCAAAACCAAGTCATCCTCCATCAGCTGTCTTTTTGAGTGAGGCATTGGGGTAGGGAAAGACTGTAAGGGTAGGGAATAGCCCTGCTGTATGATCTGCAGGACCCATTTGTCCGATGTTATAGACCGCCAGTGAAGGAGATTAAATTGAATCCTCCTTCCAACTGGATGTACATGGTCTTGCAGAATCACACTATGAGGGCTTGGGCGCTGTGGAGGTGGGGGGATGGGTGGTGGATGACTTCTGGCTAGATCCTCTGGGTCTGTAGGCACCACAACCCCATCCCCGCACAAGATGTTGGACTGGCGGAGAATGGTGGCTGGTCTGTGGATAGCATGGTGCCACGCCCCATCCAAAGCCTCAAAAGGGACGAAAGACAGACTGTTGGCAAGGGGTCACTGAGAGGCCCAAGGACTTGGCCGTAGACTGGGAGTCCTTCAAGCGCTTCATCATCGAGGCTGCCTTTTCACCAAAAAGGTAGGTCTCATCGAAGGGTATGTCCATGAGGTTTGCCTGGACATCCCCTGAAAAGCCAGAGGTACATAGCCAGGGGTGGCGCTGAAGGGTCACTGTTTAGGAAATCGCCCTAACCAGCAAGTCTGTCATGTCCAAGCCACACCTAATGGTAAACTTGGCTGCATCTCGCCCATCTTGAACTTCTTATGAGAGAGTGGCTTGCTCGTCCTCCAGGACCTGAGGCAGCATCTGTGCCATGGTATCTCATAAAGTATGAGAAAAATGGCCCAATAGGCATGAGGTGTTTACCAACCTCAGTGCCAGGCTGGAGTAAGAAGACATCTTCTTCCTCAGTTGGTGCAGCCTCTTGGATTCCCTATCTGGGGGAGTGGAAGGAAGGCAACATGGGAAGTGGAGACCTGGACCACCAAGTTCTCCGGTGTGGGGTGTTGCCTGAGGAAGCTAGGATCGCCCGGAGCTGGGAGATGACAGTGGCCAAATGCCCTGTTTACAGGTGCCCCTGTGCTAGGTTTGGGCCATGTCCCCAGCAGGACTTCAGTGAGGGCCTCATTGAAGGACAACATTGGTTCCAAAGATGAAGCCCCTGGCTGAAGCACCTCCGTCAAGATGTTAGTCTTGACCTGCAGCAAGGGAAGCTCAAGGTTCAGGACTTCAGCTGCCCTGCGTACCACCATTGCATACAATGCACTCTCCTCCGTAACCACAGTAGGAGGTGAGAGCTTTCCAGTATCTGAAGAGGTGTCCAGTCCACTGGCCTCTACTAGCTCTTCATACCAGTCCATAGGTTCTAATTGGGACTCTAAGAGGGTCCTGAGACCCTTCGAATTCCTCACCAGTAGCTTGCTTTTTGTAGAAATGTTTAGACAATGATCTGGCACCTGTAGGCACCGTCGGCTCCGGATCATCGTGAATAAGAATGGGGCTCACGCCACCGGTGGGCCCCAGTGGTGCCGGCAGCGTCGATGTCAGGAGCGATGCCGGAGGAGGTTGACTGTGTGGACCCGACATCGTGCCATATCCAATATCAAATTGAAGAGACCCTATCAGCACCGAGGTCGAACCCGCCGGCGTGGAACCTGATGGGGCCTCTGCCAACCTCGTGGGGCCGAAGGTGCTCTGGAAGGGCCAGCCCACTCAAATACTAGGCACATGGCCTTGTTAAACTCTTTAAGTTGAGCGGGGGTTGCTCTGGCTTCAAGAAAAGGAAGAACAAGTGGAGTCGGCCATGGCAGTGGTTCCATGGAACCGTGCTTGGAACGTCGACGTTCCTGACTTGCCTTGTCGCTGACAAGAAGTCCGCTTGGACGACTTCTTCTTTTTGTGCCTCTTTCCCGAGTGTCCAGAGGACCTCGAATGGGATGAAGGCTCCCTGGAACAGTCCTGAGACTTCCTCCTTGACCGGGACCATGACCTCTGAGGAGTTGCACCCAGGGATGTCAACTGTTAGGCCACCATTAGCTTCAAGGGCAGCTCTATCAAGACTTTCGGAGTCATGGCCCGGAAGTCTAAACACAACTTTGAGTTGTGGTCTTGGTCTAGGAACCAGAGACATATCTGGCAGGGATCCGTCACTGACATGGCGCGGTGGCAGGCGCCACATGCCTTGAACCCTGTCTTCCTCGAAGTCATTTGCACAGATGAAAAAAGTCTCAACAAAAAGGTTGAAAAAGGCCTGTCAAAAAAGACAGAGGGTAGCTCTGTTCCAGATCTATGCTTTAACCGCTGCGAAAGGAAAAGAACTGACATATGTGCACTTGGTTGCTGCCTTTATAGGTGACCGTGACGTCACAGATGGCTCCAACGACACCACGCGGATCCGAACAACGCCACCTGATGGCACACGCAAGGGTATTGCTCTGCAAAAGTTCCAGAATCCATGCTGACACTAGGAAATTCTAAAGGTAAGGAATCTGCAGCTAAAAGTCTCCATCAGATAAGAATGATTTGCATATGGCTGGGTCCAAACTGAGATGTCATGGTGTGCAAAATAACAATAGACTGGAATGTGGCCCAAAGTTATTTCAGTGGCTGAGATTAATTCAAGCATTCCATCCATCACTTTCTTTATATATGTTCATACACATACACATACTGACTCACATACACAACTGGAAGCACAATATGACACTTGCAGGTCCCAAAGCAAAGTACACACATGGACATAGTTTACAATTGTGATGTTGTTTTTATTTTGGTACAAGTATTATTTGGTAAATAAATACTTACACCAAAATAAAAATTGTGTGTGTCATTGATTTGTGACATATACAGGTGTGTCCCCATTAATGTCTGACATAGGTGGTTTCTTCTCCATTAGCCCCGCTGTTTTCAACTACACCCGGCACTACAAGCTTGTTTGTTGGATACCTCGTTTTGTGAGCATTCCATTGTGAAGCATTTGGTACGTTGAAGTAAAGTTCATTGTTTGGTGTTTGCACGCAGGTTCCGATGCATAGGGATATAGGAGGTTTTTTGTAAAACACACCATTGGATAAGATGACCCGGTTATAACTTCCACTATCTTGGCACCAGGTGTCTGTGGTGGTTCCACACTCACCGCATGCGGGTTTGGATGAGCTACGTTTGCACCAGCACTTATGTTTTCGTGGACATTTTGCTTCTCTGCACTTTGGGCACATATGGTTCTCACGGTGCATGAGGGCACTTTTATACGCTTTGACATTTTCACACTATAGTTTGTAGGCATATTATATGCTAGTAAGTCAGTAAACTAGAGTTTTTTTCTCTCCATTACCTTTTTTCATGGGTTAATGTATTTATGTACTGCGTGATTTCCATGCCTGACTTCCCTGTATGACAAATGTTTTGCAGTTTTCCCTGATGAAGGGTTCTATCTGAAATGTATTGGAATCAAGTATACGTTTTGAAGTCCTCGGTTTGTTCAAGTGTGAAGTAACATTTGGATCTATCAATGGATAATATAAAAGTGCCTGCTTTTTTAGTAGTAACATATAGCAATAATCAGTGTTCAGTGGGTTTCCTAGAGCTTTTGGCCCCTGTGCCATTGCGCCTGCTGCACCATTCAAATAGTGGGCCACTAGTGCCTGCAAATTAACTGCACTTGTGACTGCTTGTTTAGTGGTAACATTTAGCAATAATCAGTGTTCAGTGGCTTTCCTTGAGCTTTTGGCCCTTGTGTCACTGTACCTGCTACACAATTCAAATCGTGGCCCCCTAGAGCCTGCAAGGTAACTGCACTTGGGCCTGCTTGTTTAGTGGAAACCTATCGCTATAATCGGTGCTTGGTGGGTTTCCTGGAGCTTTTGGCCCCTGTGCCACTGCACCTGCTGTACCATCAAGATCACGGCCCTAGTGCCTGCAAGGTAACTACACTTGTGACTGTTTGTTCTGTGGCAAGATATAGCAGGAATCAGTGCTCAGTGGGTTTACTAGAGCTTTTGGCCCCTGTGCCACTGCACCTGCTATACCATTCAAATCAAGGCCCTAGTGCCTACAAGGAAACTGCACTTAGGGTGCTTGCTCAGTGGCAAGATATAGCAAGAATCGGTGCTCAGTGGGTTTCCTAGAGCTTTGGGCCCCTGTGCCACTGCACCTGCTGCACCATCTAGATCATGCCCATAGTGCCTGCAAGGTAACTGTGCTTGGGGCTGCTTGTTCAGTGGCAAGATATAGCAACAATCAGTGCTCAGTAGGTTTCCTAGAGCTTTTGGCCCCTGTGCCACTGCACCTGCTGCACCATTCAGCTCATGGCCCTAGCGTCAGCAAAGTAACTGCACTAGGCCCTGCTTGTTTAGTGGCAAGATATAGCAAGAATTGGTGCTCGGTGTGTTTCCTAGAGTTTTTCCCTGTGATACTACACCTGCTGCACAATTCAGACCATGGCCCTAGTACCTGCAAGGTAACTGTGCTTGGGACTGCTTATTCACTGGCAAGACATAGCAAGAATTGGTGATCGGTGGGCTTTGTAGAGCTTTTGGCCACTGTGCGACTGTGCCTGCTGCACCATCCATATCATAGCCCTGGTGCTTAAAAGGTAACTGAGCTTGGGACTGCTAGTTCATTGGCAAGATATAGCAAGGATCGGTGCTTGGTGGGTTTCCTAGAGCTTTTGGCCCCTGTGCCACGGTACCTCCTGCACCATCCAGCACATGGCCCTAGCGCCTGCAAGGTAACTCCACTTGTGACTGCTTGTTTACTAGTAAAATATAGCAATAATCGGTGTTCAGTGGGTTTCCTGGAGATTTTGGCCCCTGTGCCACTGCACATGCTGCGCCACCCAGATCATGGCAATAGAGCACATTTTGGCCCCTGTGCCACTGCACATGCTGCGCCACCCAGATCATGGCCATAGGGCACGCAAGGTAACTGTGCTGGGGACTGCTTGTTCAGTGGCAAGATGTATCAATAATCGGAGCTCAGTGGGTTTCTTGGAGCTTTTGACCCCTGTGCCACTACACCTGCTGTACCATCCAGATCATGGCCCTAGTGCCAGCAAGGTAACTGCACTTGTGACTGTTTGTTCTGTGGCAAGATATAGCAAGAATCAGTGCTCAGTGGGTTTACTAGAGCTTTTGGCCCCAGTGCCAGTGCACCTGCTATACCATCCAAATCAAGGCCCTAGTCCTTACAAACCAACTGCGCTTGGGGCTGCTTGTTCAGTGGCAAGATATAGCAAGAAACGGTGTTCAATGGGTTTCCTAGAGCTTTGGGCCCCTGTGCCACTGCACCTGCTCCACCATCTAGATCTTATGGCTAGTGCC
The DNA here is from genome assembly GCF_031143425.1 of Pleurodeles waltl. Taxonomy (NCBI): domain Eukaryota; kingdom Metazoa; phylum Chordata; class Amphibia; order Caudata; family Salamandridae; genus Pleurodeles; species Pleurodeles waltl. Next base: position 990,888,606 of record NC_090445.1, on the reverse strand, counting down.
TACAAGGTAACTGCGTTTGGGACTGCTTATTCAGTGGCAAGATATAGCAACAATCAGTGCTCAATGGGCTTCCTAGAGGCTTTGGCCCCTGCTGCACCATTCAGCTCATGGCCCTAGCATCAGCAAAGTAACTGCACCAGGCCCTGCTTGTTTAGTGGCAAGATATAGCAAGAATTGGTGCTCGGTGGGTTTCCTAGAGCTTTTGTTCCCTGTGATACTGCACCTGCTGCACGATTCAGACCATGGCCCTAGTACCTGCAAGGTAACTGTACTTGGGACTGCTTGTTCACTGGCAAGACATAGCAAGAATTGGCGATCGGTGGGCTTCATAGAGCTTTTGGCCCATGTGCCACTGCACCTGCTGCACCATCCAGATCATAGCCCTTGTGCTTAAAAGATAACTGCGCTTGGGACTGCTAGTTCAGTGGCAAGATAAAGCAAGGATCGGTGCTTGGTGGGTTTACTAAAGCTTTTGGCCCCTGTGCTACTGCACCTGGTGCACCATCCAGATCATGGCCCTAGTACCTGCAAGGTAACTGTGCTTGGGACTGCTTGTTCAGTGGCAAGATATAGCAGGGATCAGTGCTCTGCGGGTTTCCTAGAGGTTCTTGCCCCAGTGCCACTGCACCTGCTGCATCATCCAGATCACGGCCCTAGAGCCTGCAAGGTAACTGTGCTTGGAGCTGCTTGTTCAGTGGTCAGATGTAGCAACAATCAGTGCTCAGTCGGTTTCCTAGAGTTGTTGGGCCTGTTACTACACCTGCTGCACCATCTAGCTCATGGCCTAGTGCCTGCAAGGTAACTGAGCTGGGGACTGCTTATTCAGTGGCAAGATATAGCAAGAATGCGTCCTCGGTGGGTATCCTAGAGCTTTTGGACCCAGTGCCACTGCACCTGCTGCACCATCCAGCTCCTGGCCCTAGTGCCTGCAAGGTAACTGGGCTTGGGACTGCTTGTTCAGTGGCAAGCTATAGCAAGAATCAGTGTTCGGTGGGTTTCCTAGAGCTTTTGGCCCCTGTGTCACTGTACTTGCTGCATCATCCAAATCATGCACTTGGGACTGTTTATTCAGTTGCAACACGTAGCAATAATGAGTGCTCCACGTTTCCTAGAGCTTCTGACCCCTGTGCCACTGCACCAACCAGATCATGGCCCTAGTGCTTGCAAGGTAACATCGCTTGGGACTGCTTGCTTAGTGGTAACATAAAGAAATAATCTGTGCTCAGTTGGTTTCCTACAGCTTTTTGCCCCTGCACCACTGCACCTGCTGCACCATCCAGCTCAAGGCCCTACTGCCTTCAAGGTAACTGCACTTGGGACTGCTTGTTCAGTGGCAATATATAGCAAGAATTGGTGCTCGTGGGTTTCCTAGAGCTCTTGGACCCAGTGCCACTGCACCTGCTGCACCATCCAGCTCCTGGCCCTAGTGCCTGCAAGGTAACTGGGCTTGGGACTGCTTGTTCAGTGGCAAGCTATAGCAAGAATCAGTGTTCGGTGGGTTTCCTAGAGCTTTTGGCCCCTGTGTCACTGTACTTGCTGCATCATCCAAATCATGCACTTGGGACTGTTTATTCAGTTGCAACACGTAGCAATAATGAGTGCTCCATGTTTCCTAGAGCTTCTGACCCCTGTGCCACTGCACCAACCAGATCATGGCCCTAGTGCTTGCAAGGTAACATCGCTTGGGACTGCTTGCTTAGTGGTAACATAAAGAAATAATCTGTGCTCAGTTGGTTTCCTACAGCTTTTTGCCCCTGCACCACTGCACCTGCTGCACCATCCAGCTCAAGGCCCTACTGCCTTCAAGGTAACTGCACTTGGGACTGCTTGTTCAGTGGCAATATATAGCAAGAATTGGTGCTCGTGGGTTTCCTAGAGCTCTTGGCCCCAGTGCCACTGCACCCACTGCACCATCCAGATCCTGGCCCTAATGCGTGCAAGGTAACGGTGTTTGGGACTGCTAGTTCCATGGCAAGATATAGCAAGAATTGGTACTTAGTTGGTTTCCTTGAACTTTTGGTCCCTGTGCCGCTGCACCATCCAAATCATGGCCCTAGTGCCTGCAAGGTAACTGCGCTTGGAACTGCTTATTCAGTGGCAAGATATAGCAAGAATATGGTCTTGGTGGATTTCCTAGAGCTTTTAGCCCCTGTGCAACGGCCCCTGCTGAATCATCCAAATCATGCTCTTAAGGCTGCTTATTCATTGGTACCATACAGCAATAATCAGTGCTCTAGGTTTCCTAGAGCTTTTGACCCATGTGCCACTGCACCAACCAAATTATGGCCCTAGTGCATGCAAGGCAACTGTTCTTGGGACTGCTTGCTTAGAGGTAACATATAGCAATAATCTGTGCTCAGTGGCTTTCCTACAGCTTTTGGCCCCTCTGCCACTCCACCTGGTTCACCATCCGAATCATGGCCCTCGTGTCTGCAAGGTAACTTCACTTGTGACCGCTTGCCTTGTGGTAACATTTAGCAACAATCGGAGCTCAGTGGGTTTTCTAGAGCTTTTGGCCCCTCTGCCTCTCCACCTGGCGCACCATCCGAATCATGGCCCTCGTGTCTGCAAGGTAACTTCACTTGTGACCGCTTGCCTTGTGGTAACATTTAGCAACAATCGCAGCTCAGTGGGTTTTCTAGAGCTTTTGGCCCCTCTGCCTCTCCACCTGGCGCACCATCCGAATCATGGCCCTCGTGTCTGCAAGGTAACTTCACTTGTGACCGCTTGCCTTGTGGTAACATTTAGCAACAATCAGTGCTCAGTGGGTTTTCCCGGAGCTTCTGGCCCCTGTACCACTGCACCTGCTGCACCATTAAAATTATGGCCCTAGTGCCTGCAAGGTATCACGAGGGAATCATTTATATCCAGTAATGTATGTGTTCTGAAGGATGCACAGTTGCAGATGGAATACATAATTATTTTGTCGGAAAACAAAAACAAGAGGTTTCATAAAAAGTGCAGTTAAACTTATCCAACTCTCCCAAATGATTTGCCACATGTCATAAATAAATATGCTTTACACATCATAGTGAGTGAAAACCAAGCGTTGTTAAATTGTGTTACATATCTTGTGCTTGACAGTAAATGCGCCATAAACAGTGTAAATTTCCCAAGATCACCTTGTTAGGCTGACGCGGAGACTGAAATGCTGTTTTGTACTTTGTTCTTAAAAAGGCAGTTTCCTAAATTAAATGGACTCAGTGAAGAAGAGTTTTGGGAAAAATGTGCAAAGTTTTTGTGCAGATGAAGAACAAGAAACCTTTTGAGATAGCTGTGTCTAAAATAAAATTGGAAAAAGGGCACAATCAGGTTCCGTAGAGAAAGGTTGCATTCATCTTTCCTATACAGGCTGACACTTTGAAGTCAGTAGAAAGCAAAACAAAATAACCAGGTTCCCAGGAAAACACAGCTTGACAGTTGACCTCGGTCTCTGAATGGCCGGCAAACGGACAGGTAAGAACAAAATGTAAAGGCCTGTTGACAGAAAAGGAGTTTGTAGACGTATTTAGTGACCACAGTTTTCTCCTTGGGGGGGACAAACTTAACCTGGACAGCCTAAAGCAAAAAAAGCCAACAAATGGGAAGCAAGAAAACATGAGTTACAAACCACAAAGTCGATGGCACGAGACAGGCAGAAGCATTCACAGGTCAACTTTCTGAAACTCCCAAAGATGTCTTTAGCATACAAAGACAGCTGCGCTGTTTGGTAGGCTGCGACCTAAAAGCAAAAGTATGCCTTCACCTAAATATGGTTTCCTTATGCTTACAATACAATATTTCAATTTAAAAAACATTCACCAATGAGCCCAGACTTATTAAGGACATGAGTTGTCCTTGCGTAATGCAAGGCGTTGCAAGGCAAGTTCCTAAATAGTATTTACAAAGCCATTCAAATGGCTTTTTGCACTTCCTTGGGTGACTTTGTTACATTATATTTACTTACAAAGTGGCTTGTGTGGAGCATGGTCATCCATTTATGGAATTAGAAATAATCCCGGATTTACTTATAACAGTGGATCTGTGATTGTAGCAAAATGGTGTACCTATAAAACAGAGGCTTAACAAGGAAACTTCACCTTTCCAAGCATAATGCATTCTGCAACACACAAAGAAAGAGGAATACGCCTTTAAAGATTGTTTTTGTGCTGGGAGGCTTCCTGCACAAAAACAATCATGCCTGTCACGCAGTTGCCCTTACACAACAAGGGGGCCTGAACTGGTGCTAGGCAGCATACATTGCACCTGAGCAGGGAGGGAGCAGAAATGCTCAATATCTTTGTAAATATGGGGCATTCTCCTCTCTCCCTTTCACGCAACGCTGCACACCAAGTTCCCTTCAGTCAGTATTAAAGGTTTACAAAAAAATAAATAAAATATAAGGCACGTCTTAAAACAACTTTGCACCTTACAAAAGAATTTACTATTTTAAACCAATGCCCAAAAATATTTCTGCCTGGCACCAGCTCTCTCCTAAAGGAAGTCAAGCTGTTTATTCTTGAAAATGACATGAGAAATGCTGTTTAAAACCTCAAACTCTTGCAGGTGATGGAGGTAGTGCCCTGCTCCAAGGCCTTCCAAACTCCAGACTATCACCCCTTAATGGCGTCCTGTACACCATAGCATGTGCCATCCATGGGCTGAAGGAATCACATCACCACATCCTCATTGAACTCCATTGGCTCCCCCTGCCGGTCACCATCATTTTCAAAACCAGCTGCTTCATTTACAAAGCCAGAACAACCAACACTCCTACTTAACCTGCAGTCAAGTTCACCATCTCTGGTGGTTTTCCACACACACACACACACAGCCCTGACACCATCAGAATGAAGACTGAAACATGTATAAAAAGAACAAAAACTAGGTAGCAGACATTTTCCATTTATGCACCCAGAACCGGGAACAACATCCCGGTATCCATCAGAACTGCTCACAGTTTAAGAAAGAGACAAAGGTGCACCAAAACCAAGAAACAGCTATCTATCCTATCGCTCGCTGACTTTATGATGGTTTTTGAACTCCACTGTCTTTTGGCTACGTATGCATATAGAAAAAACAAATACATAGGATGTCTATAGCGCAAACCTAGCCAAAAGACAGCGGATTTTAACCCCTTAGCTGCTGGGCCTTTTCCCCCCCAGTGCTGAGCCCTTTTTTGGCTATTTGGGTAGTTCGCGCTTAGGGCTTCATAACTTTTTGTCCACATAAGCTAACCATGCCAAATTTGCGTCCTTTTTTTCCAACATCCTAGGGATTCTAATGGTACCCAGAGTTGGTGGTTTCCCCTGGAGGAGACCAAGAAAATAGCCAAAATACAGTGAAAATTTTGTTTTTTCCAAAAAAATGGGGAAAAAGGGCTGCCGAAGAAGGCTTGTGGTGTTTTCCCTGAAAATGCCATCAACAAAGGGTTTCTGGTGCTGAAATCACTATCTTCCCACCTTTCAGGAACGGGCAGACTTGAATCAGAAAACCAAAATTTTCAACACAAATTTGGCATTTTACTGGGACATACCCCATTTCTACTATATTTGGTGCTTTCAGCCTCCTTCCAGTTAGTGACAGGAATGGGTGTGAAACCAATGCTGGATCCCGGAATGCTAAACATTTCTGAAAACTAGACAACATTCTGAATTCAGCAAGGGGTCATTTGTGTAGATCCTACAAGGTTTTCCTACAGAAAATAACAGCTGAAATAAAAAAATATTGAAATTGAGCTGAAAACAACAGCCATTTTTCTTTATGTTTTACTCTGTAACTTTTTCCTGCGATGTCAGATTTCTGAAAGCAATATACCGTTTTGTCTGCTGGACTCTTCTGGTTGCGGGGATATAAAGGGCTTGTAGGTTCATCAAGAACCCTAGGTACCCAGAGCCAATAAATGAGCTGCACCCTGCAGTTGGTTTTCATTCTCTACTGGGTATACAGCAATTCATTTGCTGAAATATGAAGAGTGAAAAAGAGGTATCAAGAAAACCTTTGCATTTCCAAAATGGGTTCAAGATAAGGTTTTGAGGAGCAGTGGTTATTTGCACATCGCTGAATTCCGAGGTGCCCATACTAGCAAGTGAATTGCAGGGCATTTCTCAAATAGACGTCTTTTTTACACACTCTCTTATATTTGGAAGGAAAAAATGTAGAGAAAGATAAGGGGCAATAACACTTGTTTTGCTATTCTATGTTCCCCCAAGTCTCCCGATAAAAATGATACCTCACTTGTGTGGGTAGGCCTAGTGCCCGCGACAGGAAATGCCCCAAAACACAACATGGACAAATCCTTTTTTTTTTATAGAAAACACAGCTGTTTTTTCCAAAGTGCCTACCTGTAGATTTTGGCCTCTAGCTCAGCCGGCACATAGGGAAACCTACCAAACCTGTGCATTTCTGAAAACTAGAGACCTGGGGGAATCCAAGGAGGGGTGACTTGCGGGGCTCGGACCAGGTTCTGTTACCCAGAATCCTTTGCAAACCTCAAAAAGTGGCTAAAAAAACAAGTTTTCCTCACATTTCGGTGACAGAAAGTTCTGGAATCTGAGAGGATCCTCAAATTTCCTTCCACCCAGCGTTCCCCCAAGTCTCCCGATAAAAATGATACCTCACTTGTGTGGGTAGGCCTAGCGCCCGCGACAGGAAACGCCCCAAAGCGCAACGTTGACACATCCAAATTTTTTGAAGAAAACAGAGGTGTTTTTTGCGAAGTGCCTACCTGTAGATTTTGGCCTCTAGCTCAGCCGGCACCTAGGGAAACCTACCAAACCTGTGCATTTCTGAAAACTAGAGACCTAGGGGAATCCAAGGAGGGGTGACTTGCGGGGCTCAGACCAGGTTCTGTTACCCAGAATCCTTTGCAAACCTCAAAAAGTGGCTAAAAAAACAAGTTTTCCTCACATTTCGGTGACAAAAAGTTCTGGAATCTGAGAGGAGCCACAAATTTCCTTCCACCCGGCGTTCCCCCAAGTCTCCCGATAAAAATGATACCTCACTTGTGTGGGTAGGCCTAGCGCCTGCGACAGGAAACGCCCCAAAGCGCAACGTGGACACATCCAAATTTTTGGAAGAAAACAGAGGTGTTTTTTGAGAAGTGCCTACCTGTAGATTTTGGCCTCTAGCTCAGCCGGCACGTAGGGAAACCTACCAAACCTATGCATTTCTGAAAACTAGAGACCTAGGGGAATCCAAGGAGGGGTGACTTGCGGGGCTCGGACCAGGTTCTGTTACCCAGAATCCTTTGCAAACCTCAAAAAGTGGCTAAAAAAACAAGTTTTCCTCACATTTCGGTGACAGAAAGTTCTGGAATCTGAGAGGATCCTCAAATTTCCTTCCACCCAGCGTTCCCCCAAGTCTCCCGATAAAAATGATACCTCACTTGTGTGGGTAGGCCTAGCGCCCGTGACAGGAAACGCCCCAAAGCGCAACGTTGACACATCCAAATTTTTTGAAGAAAACAGAGGTGTTTTTTGCGAAGTGCCTACCTGTAGATTTTGGCCTCTAGCTCAGCCGGCACCTAGGGAAACCTACTAAACCTGTGCATTTCTGAAAACTAGAGACCTAGGGGAATCCAAGGAGGGGTGACTTGCGGGGCTCGGACCAGGTTCTGTTACCCAGAATCCTTTGCAAACCTCAAAAAGTGCTAAAAAAACAAGTTTTCCTCACATTTCGGTGACAGAAAGTTCTGGAATCTGAGAGGAGCCACAAATTTCCTTCCACCCAGCGTTCCCCCAAGTCTCCCGATAAATATGATACCTCACTTGTGTGGTTAGGCCTGGTGCCTGCGACAGGAATAGATCACACAACGGTCAATGTTGGTCCTTACGTGAGGCAGCTGTTGACCCTGGGGTGATCCATTCCTGACACAGGCACTAGATGTAGGCACTCAAGTGGGGTAGTGTTTTTATCAGGACAGGTGAGGAGTCACTGGGTGGTAGGAATGTTGTGGATCCCAGCATATTCCTGTAGTTTGTGTGACAGAAATGCGAGAAAAATAGAGTTTTTTTTCAACATTTCAGCTTTGCAGGGTATTCTGGGTAAGAAAACTTTGGGGAATCCACACAAGTCACACCTCTGTGGACTCCCCCGAATGTCTAGTTTCCAGAAATGTTTGGGTTTAGTGTGTTTCTCTATTATGGCCGCCGAATCCAGGACCAAAAACACAGGTGCCTGCCTTACAAAACCAGTTTGTTTTGCCATAGACAATTTTGATGTCTCCACAATATGATTTGGGTGGTGGAATTTGGGGCTGAACTAAATTGGTGAGCTCCCAAGAGAGCACTCTCTCTCTGCTTGCCGCCGCATTCACCTGCTCTCTGGGTTGGCCTAACCCACTATTACCCAGTTGCACGAACAGCTTGCGAAGGGACAGCAGGACTGTCCTCATCACCTTCCTCATAATGTACTGGAAGAGGAGTTTTCGAATGGGACTCCTCTGACTGAAAAATCACTCCCAGAGTCTGCGCCATTATCCTATCCCTCAGATGCTGTCTCAGTATCTGATGTCTCAGTCTCTGATCCTATGTCAGAGCGGTCCTCTATAACCCGAGTGCAGGCAGCAGTCATCCATCAAGATGCCATCTCTGCTATTGGCTAAACTGTTGCTCTAAAACACTAGCCTACGTAGACAGTCACAAAATCGATGGCGTGTGTGAGATACGTGCAACAGTAGAGGCCACCTTACCTGCGCTTCTTCCCTCAATCAGCACGTACTTTCAAGACACTCAAAAAACACCTTGTCACATACCATTCGTCACAGTCTTTAGCACCTCCTGCGCCCAGTCCAACAATCATTATTGGTGCTCCCACTCCCTCCTCCTCGGATTCCCTCATTACCACCCAGCAAAAGTGCCCTTCATCTCTCCATAGACTTTACTAATGTACTCAGCTATTTACATAAAATACAGATGTGCTCTTTGCAGTAGGCATATAAACCTTCTGCGCTTCTTTATGGCACTAAAACTGCCACTAGACAAGTCGGACCCTTTTCCACCCAGGGAAACCACACACATATTGACAAAAGTGATATATATATGACAGCCAACCACCTGAAACTCAACTCAAGCAAAACCGAAATAATCCTCTTTGGCCCACACAAAAACACCTGGGACCCCCCATGGTGTCCCACCACGCTAGGCCCTGCACCCACCCCCGCCAACCACGCACGCAACCTCAGCATCATCCTAGACTCCTCCCTCTCGATGACCCAACAAATCAACGCTCTTACCTCCTCATGCTTCAACAAACTCCGTATACTGAAAAACATTCAAATGGATCCCCACAGAGACCAGAAAAACTGTCACTCACGCACTCATCAGCAGCAGGCTTGATTACGGAAACGCCCTCTACGCCGGCACCACTCTAAAACTCAAGCGCAAACTACACGCATCCAGAACTCAGCAGCACTACTCATCCTCGACCTCCGCCGACACGAACACATCTCTCCACACCTCAAATCCCTCCACTGGCTCCCCATTGACAAAAGGATCACCTTCAAGATCCTCATCCTCGCACACAAATCACTCCACAACACAGGCCCTGCCTACCTCAACGAGAGTCAACTTCCACACCCCCACACGAAACATCCGCTCAGCTGACCTCTCTCTCGCCTCTGTCCCCCCCATCAAACACACCACCACCGGGGGCAGATCCTTCTCCTACCTTGCACCCAAAACCTGGAACGCACTCACAACCCACCTTCGCAAGACCCAAAACCTACTTCTTTTCAGGAAGGGCCTCAAAACCTGGCTTTTTGAACAGTGAACCTCCCAGCCCCTTTCACTCCCCCCGATCCCCACCCCCCCCCCAGCGCCTTGAGACCCTCACAGGTGAGTAGCGCGCTTTATAAATCTCTTTGATACAGATCTACCTCTATATATATATATATATATATCTACATAGATATATCTATAGATATATCCATGTACCTAGATATATCTATCTACATAGATATATATAGATATATCCATATATTTTTTTTTTTAGTTGTTGTATGGTTTCCTTGGGGGCCAAAATGGCCCCCAGGGAAACCCTACAACATCTAAAAAAAAAAATTGCCCCCACAGGGGGTCACCCTGCCCACGGGCGACCCCCTGTCAATTCATTTTTTTTTTGGGAGAAAAAAAAAAATCCCCTGGGGGGGCCCCTACCTTTTTTTTCAAAAAAAAATTATGCCGGGGGGGCCGCCCCCCAAAAGTGAAATCCCTGGTGTCTAGTGGGGTTTCCTGGCCCCCGATCGCAGCTGTGCTGCGATCAGGGGCCAGGAAACCATTTCAGAAGGCCTCGTAAGAAAGGGGAGAGTCTCCCCTTTCTTACGAGGCCTTTTCAAAGTGTTTCCTGGCCCCCCCGATCGCAGCACAGCTGTGATCGGGGGGGCCAGGAAACCTGAAAGTGTTTCCTGGCCCCCGATCGCAGCACAGCTGCGACCGGGGGCCAGGAAACACTTTCAGGAAGGCCTCGTAAGAAAGGGGAGTGTCTCCCCTTTCTTACGAGGCCTTCCTGAAAGTGTAAAAGGCCGTTTTCCCCATCAAAGCAGGAAGCGGCCGCAAGGCTGCTTCCTGCTTTGATGGGGAAAACACCTTTGCAACGTCAGCGCGCCGCGACCACAAAGGGGCGGGTGGGGGGCGGGGGGATACACAGTAGCTTCCGTGTCTCCCCAGGGAAGTAAAAAAAAATAAAAAAAATCCTCGGGTGCGACGCACCTGAGGATTTATTAATGCCCTTCCTGGTGTCGGCCACTGGTCGTGACCCGCACCAGGGAGGGTGTGTGGGCGTCGGCCAGTGGCCGACGCCCGCACCAAAGCGGTTAAAGGCCAGCATAAAGTCAGCAAGTGATAGAACAGATAGCAGGTTTTTGGATGTTGTAAACGATTCCTCTTCTTTCCAAATGCGGTGATCAATGTGCACAGACTTAGTGCAGTCCCTGAGAGTTAAGGGAGCCAATGAGTAATGTAAGCTAACCCACTGCCACCTGCTCTAGGCTGTAGTGGATAAAAGCAACATGTCAGCAAAAATTTAAGACCAATGGATGAAGCCTGTTGACCAAAACCTCCACTCCGCATGTAGACTATATAGATAAAGCCATCTCAAATGCCAGACCTGACAACTATTAACACAATAAATTCTCCTGTAGAGCTAATCGGAAATGCCAATATTACTCAAATTATAAAACAATGTGCACCTCTCTCTCACACTTCCTCATTCATCACACCACTAAGACCTGCATCTCATAACACGATAAAACAAATCTATGGTTATCAGGTAAGATATGGAAATACTTTCCACATACGTTCAAAGCAAAGTCAACACACTTCCAACTACAAGGTGTAGTGTTACTCGTTTGGATAAGCACTTTAATGTCCCATAGAGAGGTATTAAGCACCATACAAATGCTATAATATAAATTACATATGCATTTGGAAAGAGGAGGAATAATTTATAATTGTTGATACTCTATGGAGATGGCAACGCTCTGGATCCCCCCTCAGTAGACCTTACATGTTGTAACTGTGTGCTAGCCTCATTAGTGCGGCCACAGGGCTGTGATGTCATGACAGATGTAGTGGCAAAACTGTGAACCAAACTTCCTTTAGATGTTAACAATGGTTCTAAACGAAAGGCTTTGCAGATTCCATTGTATGTGATGGTGAGCAGGTTCCAGGCTCGCTAAAGGTCAAACTACAACTCATACTATAAAGCTCAGAACATGCGCTGTACATACGCCGGAGGAAAGGCTTCTAGGAAAGGGACTGTGACTCATTGTGAAGGCCAGTATGAAAATTTCCCTGGAGCAGAATCGCAGCTAAATCTCAAACTCTTTGAAAATTCTCGTTCCGAACTGCAAACTGGCCGTCAACGTTTTGGAGTTTTGCTGCATACCGCTGTTAAGTTAGGTATGATTTACTACTGTGGGTCCCTTTAAATCCTCAGTGTACAGAGTCCTGGTTTGTGTGTGTGTTAATGCTATCTGCTGTGTACCTTTTTCCTTGTAGTAAAACAGTGACTGATAGTTGGGGCAGATCCTGTGTGACTGATCACTTAGAAGCCCCCTACATCGTCAATGGTGCTCCCTCCCGGCTCCTACAGAAGATAGCTGCTAGGGAAGGAATGGCAAATACTTTTATTTCTGGTAGTACACAGTGTCAAGTACACAGCAGCTGCAACTGAGTATCCATTAGATTCATGACAGGACCAGCCGCCAGTGTGCCCATCTTAAACCAGTATGGCACTCCCTAGGATAGTCTAGAATGAATCGATTCCAGAAGCAGGGTTCATGCAGTTATTTCCTGCTCGTGCATAGGCATTCAGGGATGTAAACTTCACAGACTTTTTATAAGGGACCAGAGTAAGACTTGGGTCCAGTAGCTACAGTAATCAGGGACCGCTTGTCTTGAAAAAGCACAAGTGACCAAGATAGGTCAACCTTTCCAGGCAAAGTCACAGTTGATGAAAAGGCAGAACATATTGAGCCTGAATCCAGGCATGGGATTGAAACATGAAAGCCTTAACGGACCTCTCCAAGGACATGGTGAAAAGCTTACTCCAGAAGGGGAAGTCCTTCTGAGAAGCAGCTCTCCTTAAGGTTTCATAAGTCGCTCTGCTCTCGACAACAAAGGTCTGCAACTCTCCTGATGTATCTGACCATCTTGGTATATCAGTACCCTCTAAAGTGAAATCAAGAAAACATGGAGATGAGGACAACCAGGACTGGACAGTGTGGAAAGCCAGGAAATACCTAATCCCATTGATTTGTTGCCATAGCAGAGAGGCTACGAGCACTAGGGTGTTGAAACTGATAGAACATTTGAAAAAGTTCCAAGTACCAAAGTAAAAACAAAGGTGGGTAAACTTCAGATGAGCAGAGCCAAGCCCCAAAAGGAATCCAACAAAGGACTCTTTGGGCAGCTGCCTTAATGCTATGCCTCTCAGACAGCATACATCTGCTCATTTTAAGTGATTGGGCATCTATTACTTGCAATCTCCTGTGAAAGAAAAAAGTGGTACAGCCAACAAAGTTAAGGGTGAATGAAGTGGACAACTGTAAGGGTGGCTCATTGCATGTGAAACTCGGGCAGACTTCCTTGAGGACATGATCAGCAGAAAGAACGAGTTACTTACCTTCGGTAACAACTTTTCTGGTGGATACATAAGCTACCTGTGGATTCCTCACCTAATGAATACTCCCATCGCGCCAGCATTCAACGGAAATCTTCTTCCTAGCTTCTGCACGTCGACGAGGACGTCACAATTGCCCACGTGACGCCGTCTGACGTCATACAGGCAATAAGAGGTCCTCGCCGACGTGCCGACATCAGTACCAACATTTTTTACGTGCCTGAGAATAATAGGCCATTGAGATAAAAGAACAAATAGCAATATTTAATGATATTCAAAATAAATACATCATTCTAAGAACGTAATTCTTCCTTTTTTTTTTTTTTTTAAACAAATGAATAAATATATGAACAATATATATACATATGAAAATATATACAAGTCCTCAAAACCAAGAGGAGCACACTCAAGAATTACTTGGTTAGACCAGACAGGCAACGGGGAGGCGGGTGGGACCTTGAGGAATCCACAGGTAGCTAATGTATCCACCAGAAAAGTCGTTACCGAAGGTAAGTAACTCGTTCTTCTGATGGATACAACTACCTGTGGATTCCTCAACTAATGAATAGAGTCCCAAAGCAGTACCGCACTCAGTGGTGGGTGCCTGAATGGTCAAACCAAGAAATCCTGCAGCACCGACTGTGCAAAATGGCCATCCCTTCTGACCTCAGAGTCCAAGCAGTAATGCTTCGCAAAAGTGTGAAGGGATGACCAAGTTGCGGCCTTGCAGATGTCAACCACAGGAACACCTCTAGCCAAGGCCTAAGAGGCCGACTTAGCTCTGGTAGAATGAGCTCTTATACCATCAGGAGGTTCTTTCTTTGCTAAAGAGTAACACATTTTAATGCAAAGAACAACCCACCTGGAGAGTATTCTCTTGTGGACTGCCTTTCCTCTCCTCTTTCCCACGTACCCGATAAAGAGCTGATCCTCCAGCCTGAAATCCTTTGTTCTATCCATATAAAAGCTTAGCGCCCTCCTTGGATCTAAGCGGTGAAGTCTCTCTTCTTCCTTTGAAGGATGAGGCGGAGGATAAAACGTGGAAAGAGTAATCGTTTGGGCCATATGAAAGGGTGAAACAACCTTCGGTAGGAAAGCAGCCTTGGTCCTCTACACCACCTTATCCCCATAAAAAGATGTATAAGGGGGCTTCACAGATAGAGCTTGCAACTCACTTACTCTCCTTGCAGAAGTAATTGCAACCAGAAGAACCTTCTTTAGGACCAATAATCTTATGGGGCAAGAGTGCATAGGCTCAAAAGGGGACCCCATAAGGAAAATTAGAACCAAGTTTAAATCCCATTGAGGCATAACGAAAGGAGTAGGAGGGAATTTATTAATAAGACCTTTCAAGAATCTAAGTACTATAGGGGATTTGAACAAAGAAGGCTGGTCTGGAAGACAAAGAAAGGCTGAAAGGGCAGACAAGTACCCCTTAACAATAGCCACTGCACAACCCTTCTGTGCTAGAGACAATGCAAAAGATAAAACATCTGACAAGTGAGCACGTAAGGGATCAATCTGCCTCTCTCCACACCAAACCACAAATTTACACCACCTATTAGCGTAGATAGATTTAGTGGAGTGTCGCCTGGCCGCTAAGATAACATCCACTACATCAGGCGGGAGAGAGAAAGAACTCAGGTTGCCCCGTTCAATCTCCAGGCATGACGGGCAGTGCGAGTTCTCCCGAGTGGCAAACAGATCTATCCGAGGAAACCTCCACATCTGGAAGATTAGACGGACTTGATCTGGATGGAGACGCCACTCGTGATCGGCCGAGAAATGGCGACGGAGACTGTCGGCACGTACGTTCAAGACTCCAGCCAGATGATTTGCTACCAAACAAATCTGATGGTCCTTTGCCCAGGATCATAGCCGAAGAGCTTCTCTGCAGAGAAGGTACGACCCTACCCCTCCCTGTTTGTTTATATACCACATCCCAGTAGTATTGTCCGTCAGGACCTGAACCGACTGACCGCGAAGGGATGGGAGGAAGGCCTTGAGAGCCAGACGTACAGCCCGTAACTCCAACAGATTTATATGAAACATCTGTTCCACTGGAGACCAAAGACCTTTGATCTCCAGGTCCCCCAGGTGAGCTCCCCACACTAGAGTGGAAGCACCCGTTATTACTGTGGCCACAGGTGGAGCTTGCGAGAACGGCTTTCCTTGGGAAAGAGTGCCATCCGCAATCCACCATTTCAAATCCGTGGCAGCATCTCTGGAGATCCTCACCGAGCCTTCGAGATCTCCTCTGTGTTGAGACCACTGCCTTCGGAGGCACCACTGAAGAGCCCTCATGTGCCAGCGAGCATGCGTGACCAACAGTATGCAAGAAGCAAACAGACCGAGCAGACGTAGGACCTTGAGGACCGGAATAACTGCTCCAATTCGAAACATTGGAACCAACGCCTGAATGTCCTGAATCCGCTGAGGCGGAGGAAAGGCTCGATTCAATGTTGTATCCAGTACTGCCCCTATGAACAGGAGGCGCTGTGAGGGCTCTAGGTGAGATTTGGGCACGTTCACCGAAAAACCCAGGTCGAACAACAACTGAGTGGTCGACTGAAGGTGATGCAACACGAGCTCCGGAGACTTGGCTTTGATCAACCAGTCGTCCAGATAAGGAAATACTGCTATCCCCCTCCTTCTGAGCTCCGCTGCAACCACCGACATCACCTTCGGGAAGACTCGAGGTGCTGAAGTAAGACCAAATGGGAGGACCGCAAACTGATAGTGCTGCGACCCCACCACAAACCGGAGAATACTTCCTGTGCGACTTAAGTATCGGGATATGAAAGTAAGCATCCTGCAAGTCGACAGACACCATCCAATCTCCATTGTTCAGCGCCAAAAGCACCTGAGCTAGGGATAGCATCTTGAACTTTTCCTGTTTGAGGAACCAATTCAAGATCCTCAGGTCCAGGATTGGCCTCAACTGACCATCCTTCTTGGGAATCAGGAAGTATCTCGAGTAACAACCTTGACCCCTTTCCTGCTCTGGAACCAACTCCACCGTGCCTTTTGAAAGGAGGACTTGAACCTCCTGTTCTAACAACAGGAGGTGTTCTTCTGAGCAATAAGATGGGTGGGCGGGATGGGGGGCGGAAACTCCTGAAAGGGTAGGGTATAGCCTTTTCTCACAATGCTGGTAACCCAGGAGTCTGATGTTATGACCTCCCACTTGTGGAGAAAATTCAGTAACCTCCCCCCTACAGGAAAGGAGTGAGAAGGAATTGGCGGAAGCCTAAGGCTGCTTCCCATGCTGCACCCCTCCAGAGGATGAGGAAGAGGCAGAGTGCTGCTCAGTGGCTCCCCTGGTACGGACCCTACCCCTCCCTCTGAAGGATCTATAGGATAGAGCAGAGGTGGGTTAGAGGAGGAGGAACCAGGACCAAATCCTCGAAACCTAAAAAATCTGGAGGAAGTAGAAGTGGCGGCTTGCAAGCCCAACGACTTGGCAGTGGCCCTACTGTCCTTGAACCTTTCTAAGGCCGAATCCGCCTTGGCGCCAAAAAGCTGGTCACCATCAAAAGGAAGGTCTAATAGGGTTGATTGCACATCAGAGGAAAATCCAGAGCTACGAAGCCAGGCCTGCGTCCTCGTAGCCACATCAGTGCCCATTGCTCTAGCAATCGAGTCAGATGTATCCAACCCAGATTGAATAACCTGGGTTGCAGCTGCCTGAGCACCAGAGACCAGGCTCAATAATTCCTGAGGAACCTCTGTGTGCGTTGATTTAATCTCGTCCATCAGGGCGTAAATGTATCTCCCTAAGATGCATGTAGCATTGGTGGACTTCAACGCCATGCTACATGACGAGAAAACTTTCTTGGATGACATGTCCATCTTCTTAGCGTCTCTATCAGAGGGTACAGTTGGAAAGGACCCAGGAGCAGATCAAGCTGAGCACGAAGCCTGGACCACCAGGCTTTCAGGTGTTGGATGCCTGGAAAGAAAGCCTGGGTCAGCCGGTGCAACCCGATACCTCAGAGCCACAGATCTATTGACGGCCGAAGAAGACACTGGCTTCTTCCAGACTTCCATAATGGGATCCAGTAGTGCTTCATTGAAAGGCAAAAGTGGCTCTGCAGATGTATAGGCAGGGTGCAACACTTCCGTCAAGATGTTCTGCTTGGCCTCAGTCACTGGCAAAGGGAGGTCCAGAAAGTCAGCCGCCTTTCTAATGACAGCATGAAAAGAGGCTGCCTCCTCAGTGTACTCCCCAGGTGATGACAAGTCCCATTCAGGGGAGGTATCTAGACCACTAGCAGTGTCAAGTCCATGGAGACCCTCACGAGAGTCCTCAATCTCCCCTTCCTCCAAAGTTTGTCTCCGGTATTCCTGTTCTTCCAGGAGGCGAAGAGCCAGCCTCCTCGAATGCAGCCTATCCTCTATCCTCGGCGTCGACATGGCGTCAGCGGACATCGAAGATTGACGCCGATCCTCGGATCTGTCAGACGCCGGGTCTAAAGGCACCATGGTTTTCTTCGGCGCCGAACATGGAGCCGGATGGAGAGAAGACTGTCCCGGAGTCGGAGGAGGTCAAGTCGGCGTCGCTGGCTGAGACGTCGAAGCCGCAGGAGCCGAAGTCATAGGAGCCGAAGCCACAGGAGCCGAAGCCACCGGAGTCGATACTGGCGCCGAGCCCACGTTTACAAGGGGAAGAAAGGGCACATAGGGTGCCGGTCGAAGTGGAGCCGGAGCACCCATGTTGAAAGCCAAAGGGCCTGAAGGACCAGCCGGTCCACCACCTGGAGCCATCTGTTGGAAGATGGAAAACATCGCATTCAGAAATGCGGTACTATCAGCTCCAGGGGCCGGGAAAGCCGGGTACTGAGGTGCCTGGTTAGAAGGCGACATCGACGCCTGTCTCGACGTCTGCATAGACAGAGAAAACACCTGAGGCTGCGGAACCTCAAACACTGAAGGAGGATGAACCGATGACATGGGTGAAGTCGGTGAAGCGAGAGAAGGTAACGGCGTCGTCGGCTGGGGAGAGACAGTGGGACTGACTTCCCAAGTCTTCCGACGTCGAGTTGATGGTGACCTCGATCGCGACCTCTCCCTGCTCGACCGGCGCCGAGATTCTCGCCGACGCCGGGAGTCCCGATGACGCCGATGAGACTTCGGTGCCGACGATTTTCGGTGACGTCTCTTCTCCTTCTTTTCCGATTTCGCAAGAAAAAGTGTGGCCTCACGTTCTTTCAGGGCCTTAGGATTCATATGTTGACAAGAATCGCACTTATCAACATCATGGTCGGAACTAAGACACCACAAGCAGTCAGAATGTGGGTCCGTTACCGACATTTTGCCACCACACTCACGGCAGGGCTTGAATCCTGACTTTCTATGCGACATTGTAATGTCTCAAAGTAATAATAGCCAAAAACGCACTGTAACTGTCGATACAGCAACAGTAGCTCCCTCGAAGATAACCGTTTCGAATGGCACGGAAAAAAGGGAACTGACGTCGACACGTCGGCGAGGACCTCTTATTGCCTGTATGACATCAGACGGCATTGCGTGGGCAATTGTGACGTCCTCGTCGACGTGCAGAAGCTAGGAAGAAGATTTCCATCGAATGCTGGCGCAATGGGAGTATTCATTAGGTGAGGAATCCACAGGTAGTTGTATCCATCAGAATGGGTCATTCATGATTTCATGATTTAAAATCTATAGGGCATAAAGAAGATCCTCAAGAGACACCATCGAGAAGCATGGAAAAAAGTCTTATGCATAACCAGGATGCTGAGAGGAGTGGACCCTGGAATGCATCTCAAGGGCTGTGAAGCAGCAGATTTTTTCAGAATGGCTGGTCTGCTTTTACTTAAACCAAAGGGAGTTTCAGAAGGCAAAAAGCTGTAGTGAGATCTTGGAAGCTACCTAAACAGTGCCTGTCAATAAGGCACTATGCAACACATTGTAGGGCCAGGTGAAAATTCTTGTGTGAGAAAGAACAAAAAGGTCAAGGGGGTCACAGATGGAACCTAGAGATAAGCCAGTTGTTCAATATAGGTAGACTGTGGAGGTGCAAGGCATACCACTAAATATGTGAATGTCCACAGGGGGCATCTCAGACAGGGCCATTGGCCTGGAAAAAACTCATATTTTCAGTGAAAAATATAGAATGTGCTTCAGGGACATCTTGGTCAAAAGTACCACAAGAACACCTTGAACAAAGCCAGATAAAAAGATTCAGCCCTCATTACAACCCTGGTGGTCGGTGTTAACGCGGCGGTAATACCGCCAACAGGACGGTGGTAAACAAAATGGGATCACGACCACAGCGTAAACCGCCAACACAGACAGCCACTTTAACACACCGACCGCCACAGCGGTAGCATGAAATACCACGGCGATCACTGCCAACAGACAGGCAGAAGACAATGTACCGCCCACCCTATTACAACCCGCCAATCCGACAGCTTTTACGGGGCGGTACCAATGACATCAAAAGCACGGCGGAAACAGTCTTTGGAAGGGAAACCACTCACCTCTTGACAATCGATGAAGAACCAGGACGCCTTGGAGCCCGAGCTGCACGTCCTGCCAATGCTAGTCTACCTCCTCATACATGAGGAATACCAAATGCGGCGGCGACGACCACGGTGAGTACTGCACCTAGCACACAGGGGAGGGGGTGAGGAAAAAGAGAGTGACACACACACAGGCAACACCCCCACCCCCACCCTCACCCACAACACTATACACACAACCACATGCAACAACAGTACATTTACACCCCGTTACCCCCTGGAAGAACGCAAGGACAAAAGGAATTGATTTAAATCTGTGATATTTTGAAATAGACAGATATACTTAACAAATATAGAAAAACAGTATATACAAATATTTACAATATGTACAGAAGGTCGTACACTGTCCTTTACAAATGTCAGTGGCCCACTGGGCCAAAAATTATGGGCCAGGCCCACACTTGACTCCTACCTCAATACGGAGAGAACACTGGCGGGGCATCTGGTTGTAAACACACAGGCACCTCAGGGGGACGGGGAAGAGGAGGGGCACCTCAGTCGGAAGATGGTACAACGCCACTGCTCCTCAAAGGGGCTCCATGCTCACTGCTTGGTCCTGGGAAGTGCAAAACCACAGTCTCTCAAGTGGGTGGTTTGCCCACTGCTTGCTCCTGGGGAGTGCATGGCCACAGTCTCTCAAGTGGGTGGTTTGCCCACCGCTTGGTCCTGGGGAGTGCAAGGCCACAGTCTCTCAAGTGGGTGGCTTCTTCCACTGGTTCTGTAGGGGGCCTTCTGCCCAGTGTGCTTCATCCTGCCAAGGATGGGGTGAGTGGATGCATTTCTCCACTTGTTCTGGAGGGGGGTTTGTGCCCAGTGTGCTTCATCCTGCCAAGGATTGGGTGAGTGGATGCATTTCTCACTGGTTCTGGAGGGCGCATTGTGCAAGTGTGCTTCATCCTGCCAAGGATTGGGTGAGTGGATGCATTTCTCCACTGGTTCTGGAGGGGGCTTTGTGCCCAGTGTGCTTCATCTTGCCATGGATTGGGTGAGTGGATGCATTTCTCCACTGGTTCTGGAGGGAGCTTTGTGCCCAGTGATGCAGCACTTGGGGTGTGGCAGTTCACATTCCCCCACCTGGGTGTCTGAGGCACGAGATTTGCAGGGAACAGGTTGCATGATACTCCATGGAGGCAGGGCCAAACTCCATCCTGCGGCGACTAAGGCTGCAAACTGGTGGTAGTGCCGGTGCTGGTGCTTCCAGTGGTGGTGGGAGGCTACAGGCCGTCTCCTGCAGCCTCAGACGGCTGCCCACTGGGGATGCTGCTGCTGACAGTTGTTGTGGCAGCAGCGGGGCAGGTGGGGGTGGAGGTGGGGTTGCTGCGGCAGGGATGCTGGCGGTTCCTGCGGAAGGGATTCTGGCGGTGCTGGCTGTGGTGCAGGCACTGGTAGTGGTGGAGGCAGGCACCAGCCTGTCTCCTGCAGCCTCAGAGGGCTGCCCACTGGGGATGCTGCTACTGACAGGTGTCAGGGCAGGTGGCGGTGCAGGTGGAGGTGCATGTGGTGGTGCTTGCCACAGTACTTGTAGCGGTGCTTGCCGTGGTACAGGTGGCAGGGCTGTCGGTTCTGATGGTGGGCACCAGGCCCTCACCTGGAGCCTCCAAGGCCTGAAGTGTCTTGCCTTGGCTTTTCTGCCCCTTCCTCACTTTGGCAGATGCTGCTGGGACCTTGGCACTGGCAGCTTGAGTTTTGGAGGAGGCCTTGCTGGGTGGGTCGTGCTCCTTGGCCGTCCTGCATTCTAGCCCCTTCTTCACCTTCGCAGGTGGCAGAATGGGTTGGTCCTTCGCAGGGGTCGGTGGCACACTGGCTGGCCTGACGGGTGGCCCCTTTGATGCTCTGGGAGTTGCAGTACCAAAGCGTCCGCCGACTTGGTGGCTGAGGTGCTGTCCTGGGATTTGGATACCCTGGCAGGAAGGGAAGGACGAGGGGGGGCGTAGGGAAGAGGTCAATGTTAGCCAGGAACAGTTTTTTAGACACACTGGGATGGGAAGATGGAGAGAGTTTGGGAGTGGAGGAAGAGGGAGTGGTTGTAGGAGGTGTCTGCTGAGTTTGGGTGAAGGTGCATGGGCTGGATGCTGTTGTGAGGTGGATGGCTGTTCGGTGGGTGGGTGCTTGCATTTGTGTACTTTGGGAGGAGGGGTCACAGACACACTGGGAGAGGACAAAGGGGATGTGTGCATGGTTGTGGGGTGGTGACTGCTCATGAGGGCTGTGTTGTGATGGGCGTGCTGGTGATGGATGTAGTGGATGAAGATGTAGTGCATGCAGCTGTGAGTGTAGACGCTACTGGGAGGGAGGTGGACGATGAGGAGGGGGTGGACACAGTGGATGTTGGTGTGTTTGCATGGGCATGGTGCTTGTGTGAGTGCCTGTAAGATGAAGTGTTGTGCTTATGTTTGCCTGAGCCACATTTGTGTGGTGATTTGGGTGAATGCTGGTCTGAAGGTGTGCTTGGGGTAGGCTGAGGTTGATGGGTTTGGGTCTGGGTAGAGGAAGTTGGAGTTGGGAGGCTAGACAAAGGGACAAGGGCTGCCATCAGTGCTGAGGCCAGAGCCTTAAATGCTCTCTGTTGGGCCGCCATGCCAGAGTGAATGCCCTCCAGGTATGCATTTTTTTGTTGCAAATGCCTCTCGACACCCTGGGTGGCATTCAGAATGGTTGACTGCCCAACAGTGAGGGATCTTAGGAGGTCAATAGCCTCCTCACTGAGGGCAGCAGGGCTGACTGGGGCAGGGCCGGAGGTGCCTGGGGGGAATGAAATTCCCACCCTCCTGGGTGAGTGGGCACGGGAAGCAGGCGGAGGGGCTGCTGGGAGGGCGGTGCTGGTAGGTGGGTGGAGGCTGTACCTGTTGTTGGGGTGGGCACAGAGGTCTCCACCACCGCCAGGGAGCTTCAATCAGAGGAGTCGCCGCTGTCTGTGGTCTCCCCTCCTGTCCCCGTTGTGGTGCTCCCCTCGCCCTCCGTCCCACTGGTGCCTTTACCCTCGGTGGATTTGCCCTCCAGGCCTAAGTGGAATGGAGCTCCCTCCGTCGCCGGTGCCTCTGCTCCTCCGCCAAATGATGCTAATGCACACAAGGACAGGGTGACAAAACAAAAAGGGAGGGGAAGAGACAGAGGATACACTTGGTCAATGCCAGCAACACCACCACCGTTGGCCTACACTACACACAGGGATCTGCACTATGCACTATGCCTTGCCCAACCATTTACTCAGACAGTCACCAGACCATGGGGTACAATGCCTAACGCCAGCATCTGCACACCAGATACCCACAGGACCCTGCCCAGTGGTAGATGTCCACTTATACCATTGGGGTAGGAGTGTTCCAGAGCCTACCCAACAAGGGACCTACCCTGCCATGACCGCCCTGGCCTAGGGGCACCCACAGCCCACATCCCCCACCCAGCTACCTCCTAACACGCGCAAAGTCAGCTTTTAGAATCTCTACTCACCCCCTTGTGGCTGCTGTGATGCCCTCAAGCGCCCATCCAACTCTGGATAGGCCACCGCCAGGATGCAGAAAATCAGGGGGTCATGGTGCTACGGGCAACCCTTCCACGTTGGGAGGCCAGCCCCAGCTGGGCCTCCGCCGTCTTCTTTAACAAGCGGCGCAGGTCCTCCCAATCTTGCGGCAGTGGGTGCTCTGCCTGTGAAAGACCCCCAGGGTCCGCACCTCCTTGGCGATGGCATGCCAAATACCCTTCTTCTGGTGGGTGCTGACCTGGAGGGAAAAGACAGCAGAAAAGGAAATAACTCTTCCGTCCAGACCGTCATACTCATTGCTCACCAGTTCCCACCCGTGCCCTGACTCACATACACTGACTACCTTACCTGCTGCATTCTGGCCAGGACGCCTCAACAACCCCCAACATGTGGCTTACATCCACAGCACTCCATACATTCATGGCCCACGCATCATGCTCATAGTGTACTCACCTGTTTGTCTGGAAGACCGTAAAGTAACGTGTACTGGGGTAGGACCCCATCCACCTGTTTCTACAACTCCTCCGCAGTGAAGGCAGGGGCCCTTTCCCCAGACACATGAGCCATTGTCGCTTCCAGACACAGGTCACAGCAGCACTTGCAGTGTAGGTCCTCTCCTGTTGAAGGTCAGGTAGCAAGTGAGTGAATAGTTAGAAAACGGCGGTCTTGTCCACGACGGTGCGTACCATAACTGCTGGCGTACATCGCCATTGGTTCCTGGAAACCATAGGGCCCAATAATAACTGATGTGAAGCTGCGCGGCGGTCATCGACCGCCTACTGCGACGGTGCACAACGCCAGCGCAATTACCTAATTTCCACTTGTCCCTCCTCACAGGTCAGGCAGCCGCCATTTCAGGGAGGCACAGGGCATGGCACCTAACTGCGTCACAGCAGACATTGGCACATCAACTGACTCTCGAGTACACATACTGCTTCTGTAAAGTAAATTAATCTACATTAGTGCAATAGATGTGGAAATATGACTCTCTGCTCACCCGTTCTCTTCCATAGGCTTCAACCGTTGAGGCAGAATATGAGATGGCGGCATCCTCCGGTGTACAGACCCCTGGTGGACCTTGCGACAATGGAGGACAGACACATTATCATCACCTACAGACTTGATCGTCCCACAATCCTAGAACTGTGTGCCCAATTGGAGCCAGACCTGATGTCAGCTATCCGCCAGCCCACAGGAATCCCCCCTCTAGTGCAGGTCCTGTCATTGCCCCATTTCCTGGCGAGTTGTTAATTCCAACCAACAGTGGTCATGGCCTCGGGGATGTCTCAGCCAATGTTCGCCAACGTGTTGACCAGAGTGTTGTCTGCCCTGCTGAAACACATGCGCAGCTACATCGTGTTCCCCGAGGTGGAGGATTTGGCCACAGTGAAGACTGACTTTATGCCCTGGGACATATCCCCAGCATCATTGGTGCCATTGATGGTACACATGTAGCATTTGTCCCCACCCCCTCGGAGAAATGAACAGGTTCACAGGAATAGAAAAAACTATCACTCGATGAATGTGCAGATGGTGTGTTTGGCGGACCAGTACATCTCCCTTGTAAATGCCAAATAACCTGGCTCTGTGCATGACCCCTTTATCTTGAGGAATAGCGGGATCCCATATGTGATGGGCCAACTCTAGAGGCACTGGGTGTGGCTAATAGGTGAGCCAAAGGTCCCCACCGAGTATATGTTGATGTCTGGGTATGGTATTGCCCCTATGGGTTAGTGTGTGTCTAACAGTTGTCACCCTATAATTACAGGTGACTCTCATGGCTACTGACCCCAATGAGGAATCCCAGGACAAGGGCAGAGGAACGTTACAATGAGGCACATGGGTGTACAAGGAGGATTATAGAAAGGACCTTCGGCCTCCTGAAGGCCAGGTTCCGGTGCCTCCATCTGACAGGTGGATCCCTGTACTACTCACCCAAGAAGGTGTGCCAGATCATCGTGGCATGCTTTATGTTGCACAACCTGGCCTTGTGACGCCCGGTGCCTTTTCTGCAGGAGGATGTGCCTGGAGATGGTCTTGTGGCAGCGGTGGAGCCTGAGGACAGTGACGAAGAGGAGGCAGAGGAAGAAGATGTGGACAACAGAACAAACATAATACAGCAGTACTTCCAGTGACACACAGGTAAGAGACTGTAACTCCACTTAACATTTCAGTAATGTGTTGGACATTGTACAAGGCAGCCTCTTACCCTATGTCTATGGCCACTGACTGTTCCCCTTGGATTCTCTATTTTCAGATCACTGTGCCCCATTCTGGCTCCTGCTATATGTACTGCTGCCCACCAAAGGTCATACTGTAGTATATTTCACTGTACATATACGTTGCAATGCTTTGATAATGTTGTACTAATGCATTTGTGAATCATTAGACTGACTCTAGATTGGTATTTGTTTCAAGGGTGTTTATTTAGGTGCTAATAAGTATAGGGGTATATGTAAAGGGCTGGGGTGATGGTGGAGGAAAGTCCATGTTAGAGTCCAGTCTCTTGGTATCACAGGTGCATTGTCCATGGGGGCATAGGAAGGGGAGTAATGGCAGTTCAAGGTGGACAGGATAACAGAGTGGGACAGAAGGGTGACTATCATCAGAGTCCTATTTCCTGGCGGGGGTCTTGGCAATATTATCTGTCTTCTGCCTGGATCGCAGGGATCGTTTGCGGGGTGGTTCTCCTTCTGCAGGCGGTGGGGTTCTGGTGGCCTGTTGGTCCTGTGGCGGGGCCTCCTGTCCACTAGCGCCAGCAGAGGTGGAAGGCTGTTCCTCGGTTTGGCTAGTGTCAGGTGCCCTTTGTTTTGCAACTGCCACCCTCATGGTCTTGCCCATGTCAGCCAGCACCCCTGCAATGGTGACCAGGATGGTGTATAATTTTGTTAGGTCATCCCTTATCCCCAGGTACTGTCCCTCCTGCAACTTGGCCAGCATCTGGCCCATGGTCTCCTGGGAATGGTGGTATGCTCCCAGGATGTTGGAGATTGCCTCGTGGAGAGTGTGTTCCCTGGGCCTGTCCTCCCCGTCGCACAGCAGTCCTCCCAGCTTACCTGTTGTCCTGTGCCTCTGTCCCCTGAGCCTTTTGCCCACTGCCACTGACCCCAGGTCCCTGATCGTCCTGGGTTTGTGGGGTTGCCTGGGGTCCCTGTAGTGGTGGACACACTTCTCATTGACGTGTCCTGGAGACAATGGCATGGGCCTGCTGGGTGGGTGCTGTGGTGGTCTTTCCTGAGGGGGGAGGTTCTGTGGTGGGTTGGGACTATGGCAGGGGAACCGACTGTCCAGAGGTCCCTGATAGGCCCGGTTGGTCATCCTGATCTAGGCGTGCAGAGCTGCTGTCGTCACTGTGGGCCTCTTCAAGGGGGACTGGATGTAGTTGGCACCTCTTCTCCGGTGACGTTGAGTAGGGGTCCTGTTGGGATGCAAATGCATTGTTAATGTATCTGCGTTGGCCATATTGTGAATGGGTGTGTTTCCATCTATGATTGTGATTTCCCTGTCAGCTTTCCCTTGTGTGTGTGGTGATTTTGTGGGCTGGGTGAGTCTCTCTACTGGGCATGCTGTGGTGATGGGTGTCCATGCAGGTCTGTGATGGGTGTCCATGCATTGGTGTCGCATGCACACCTTGGTATTGGGATGGGTGGGTTGTGATAGTGGGGTATATGTGAGTTGGTGGAGTGATGGGGGTGAGGGTAGGGGTAGGAGTTTGTGATGGCATGCACATATGCGGGATAAAGTAGTAAAGATTTGACTTACCAGAGTCCAGTCCTCCTGCTACTCCTGCGAGGCCCTCAGGATGCATGATCGCCAAGACTTGCTCCTCCCATGTTGTTAGTTGTGGGGGAGGAGCTGGGGGTCCACCACCAGTCCTCTGTACAGCAATCTGGTATCTTGATACCACGGAACGCACCTTCCCCTGTAGGTTGTTCCACCTCTTCCTGATGTCATCCTTGGTTCTTGGGTGCTGTCCCACGGCATTGACCCTGTCCACGATCCTCCGCCACAGCTCCAACTTCCTTGCAATGGACGTTTGCTGCACCTATGATCCAAAAAGCTGTGGCTCTACCCGGATGATTTCCTCCACCATAACCCTTAGCGCCTCCTCAGAAAACCTGGGGTGTCTTTGGGGTGCCATGGATGTGGTGTGAGTGATATGTGTGAGGATGTGTGGGGTGATGTGTTGTGGTGTATGCTGTGATGTGCCTGAATGGTGTATGGGTGATGGTGTTCTGTGCCTCTGATTGAGTGGGTGCTCCTTGCTTGTGTCTCTGTGCTTGCTCTCTTTTTTTCACTGTAAGGGGTTGTGGGTAGTGTGTGTTTTATAGTGGTTTGGGTGTGTGGGTGTGGTGTGTGTATGTGTGGCAGGGGGGTGTATTTTGAATTGTCCAATGTGGTATAGTTTTGTAAGTGTGTGTGTATTTTGAGCGCGGCGGCATGTACCGCCAACGGTTAACCGCGGTTGAAAGACCGCTGCGATGATTTGTGGGTCATGATACTGTGGGCGTATTCCTGTTGCCGTAACGGTGTGGGTTTTGCTATCGCCAGTTTATCACTGACCTTTGGTCTGGCGGACTTGTGTGGGTGTCTGTATAGTGGCGGATTTCTATGTGTGGGTCATAATACCTGTGGCGGATTACCGCCACGTTCACAGTATCTTGGCGGCCGTCAGCAATACGGTAGGCGGCATTTACCGCCAGGGTTGTAATGAGGGCCTTAGAGTACAGCTTTGAAGAAGTATGGTGTAAAGGTACTGATACACCTCTTGACTGAAACACAGTGAAAGTTTTAATAGTGAAAAGGTCCCCAAGGCAGTTTGGACAGAAAACACACCCAAAGGCCTCGAAGAGTGTCTTATTCAGTGGGTAGAGTGCAGTTAAAAAAAAAAAAGGGTTTGGATATTCTGTAGGAAAAGCCTGTAGGCAAACATGAATGGCTCAATGGCCATTAGGACAACTGCCATAAAAGTCTCTGATTGGAAAATCTTGGATCCAATAATGCATGGTTGAGAACTCCTTCACCTATCTGGTAGGGCTGAACTGCATTTTCCAGTTGAGATGACCTTGTGAGACCCGCTGAGGCATTAGTCAATTGTAAGAATTAAAAAGCATGTTACAGGGCGTGGCCAGTACTGCAATGAAGCCAGACATGTTTGTCTGAGCTCCGGAGCTACGGCCCCAACTGTCATATAAACCTGACCCCCAGAGTCGCTCCCTGTCCCACATGGGTCCTGGGGACTTGTCAGAGGGCCTGTGCGGTCCTGGTTTGGCCGGCGCCATTCCTGGAACCAGGGGAGTCAGGCTAGTCAAGGTAGTTGCAGCATCTCAAACGGCTGGCCTGAGGCACAGCAAATGGAAATTATGACTCGCAGTCCCCATGAGCGGGGAAAGATAAACGGGTTCCCCTCCCCACCGGCAGATCAGACAACTGAAGGGAGAAAGCCTAGATTGCGATGATAGGGATGGCGCCCATGGGTAGTGGACTGGCAGAGAGAAGTATTAGGAGCAGGTGACTTGGCTGGTCTGTGCGGCCAGGTCGGCCTTTGATGGCCCGCAAGAGGAGGAGACAGAGGCACAAGCAGTGAGTTTCTGCCCATCATGAGGTCCCAGTGAACTACTGGACAGCGTAAGGCAGTCTTTCCCTTTCTGGTTCTCATCACATTGGCCCTGGAAGAGATGGGGGAAGATTAACGCTATAGTAATACTAAGTAGCAGGGCCCTTAAATGTATAGGAAGAGATCTGGGGTGTGGTAGGAGCCCTGAATGGACAATTTGCACGGTGAAGCCAGGGAAAGTTTAAACCTGGCACCGCCTCCAGCCAGAGTAATGGGACACAGACAAACCATGCAAGTGGCAGTGAATGACAGATGAGCATCCCAGATTTGCCTAGACGATGGTCCCCATTTTAGGCTCGGTGCATGAGGGGGGAGCAGTAGGCCCAGGTGGAGATCGCCCTAATGAGAGTGTCCCCAAGAGAGAGAGAGGGGTGAAGGGGCCACAATAACGAGATCAAAATAGCAGTATAGGAAAGGGAGCCGGACAATTGACTGAACTGGTAGATACACAGAGCCCTTGTGCGACAGGGCAAGCCACTATGGGAAACCAAAGACCAACAAGACCATGTCACCAAAAGAGGTCCATCACTGGGAAACCGGGGGATTTCCGCCTTCCCTCTCCCCCCATCCAGCCTACTCCCAGATCAATAGCGGCTGCCGTCTGTGGGCAGCAGAACGATTTGGCATAACTTTGAGGACAATTTTTTTAATAAATGGGATACATGAAGCCGAGATTGATAGAGTAGCCGAATACTTGCTGACAGGGTGATCCAAGAGGAGGCGAGGTAGTGTGTCTTAACTCAGATGTCAAAGAAATGAAGGTACACCTCAAAAGGTTGGTGGACTTACCTCCAGGAGTAGGCAGATGATAGAGATGGCCACTCTCGCTGCAATAATATCTGGATAACAGGCCTCTCGAAACATATTATAGGGCAAAGTGTGGAGATTTTTCCTGAAAAATGGCTCATCCAATACATTTTTGCTGGTAACCCCTCAAATCTTCTTTATGGTGAAACAGGCGCATAGGGTTCCTGGATGCTCTTAAGCCTTGGGGACCCCACCTAGACGTACTGGTGCTAGACCACTGAACTATAGGGACAGGGACTACCTTCTCACTGTCTTCCAAAGTCTCTGCCCTCCAAGTCGAGGCAAAGCTCCACCAGCTGGGACTCTGCTACGCACTTCTCCGTCCTGCGAAACTCAGTGTGGAAAAGGAGAATGCAAGCTTCTTCTTTGGGACACTGGAGGAGGTCTAGCAGAGGATGTAGCATGAAGTAACACCAAGATGGAGGCAGATGATTGGCAGTAATTGGACCAAGGAGGTGGAAGAGGGCAACAAGGCACAGGAATAGGATGTTGAATAAACCTACAAAGGACCAAGCAGAGACCAAGAGGATAAAGTTGGTGGCAGAAATGGCAAACTACTGAAATAGACAAGTAATGGAGTCATGAAGCAGACCAGAAAACTCTCGAGATGATCTGGACTCTCTGGACAATGATAAAGAACTGCTCCTCCACCAAGGGCATGATGTTTAAGGGCAAAGTGTGGAGCTGTTTCTGGAAAAATGGCACATTTATGATAGTAAACACTCAAATCTTCTTTATGGTGGAACAGATGCATCGGGTGTCTGGATGCTCCACAGCCTTGGGGACCCCACCTAGACCCATGGGTGCTAGACCACTGAACTATAGGGACATGGACTGCATTCACAATGTCTTCAGAATCCTTTTCCAAAGGAAAAGGAACTCTGCCCTCCAAGTCAAGGCAAAGCTCCACTAGCTGGGACTCTGCTACACACCTCTCTACCCTGCAAAATTCAGTGTGGAAAAGGAGAATGCAAGCTTCTTCTTCGGCACACCGGAGGAGGTCTAGCACAGGATGGAGCATAAAGTGACACCGAGAATGGAGGCAGATGATTGGCAGTAATTAGACGAAAGAGGGCAACATGGCAGAGGAACAGGATGTTGAAGAAACCTACAAAGGACCAAGGAGAAACCGAAAAGGCAAAGTTGGTGGCGAAATAGGCAAGAAATGGATTTGTGAAGCAGCCCAGAAAACTCTTGTAATGATCTGGACTCCCTGGACAAGGATACATAACTCCTCCTCCACCAAGGGCCTGCAATAGCCCCAATGATAGAGAAAGTGCTAGGCTGAGATGGTGTCCGCCGGTCAGGGGTGCTAGACCCACCAGTCCCTGGGCTGTGGAGAAACTGGGACGCTGGCTGGCATAGGGCAACAGGAAAGAGCCCCTCCATGAACATTGTAAGACTTTTACTCCTATTCAGAGGAGACTTCAGTCTTGGCACTGGGACCTTTGCACAGTAGACTCAGAGATGTGAGGGTGGTGGGGGCGCAACAGATATTTCCTAAGTTGGGGCAAGCACTGTTTGGCCTATGTTCAGGAAAAGTGGGGTGGGGGAGGAGGGACAACAGAAGTTTGTCACTCAAGAACAATTAGTTTGATGCTCAGGTGAGGTTGGGAATAGGGGCTGGGAAAGACGTCCCCTGGATGGACTTTGAATTGACCATGCCTGACCAAGAAATGGGATGTGTCAAAATCTTACGTGAAACCTTTGGGCCTGGGGAACAAAACTACTGGCACAGAACATTAAATGAGTGGCACCCGATACCGCATACCTGCAAGAAACTCACCTACTGGGGACACAATGTAAGTTCCTGGATGGGGTCAGTATGTGTCCCTTGGGCATGTGGGATTTTCCTGGGGATCCAAAGGAGTGGCAATAGTTTCGAAAAAGGCCCCCTTTTGACAACAACTGAAGTCTAGATGGACCTGAGTGGTAGCATCCTCCCAGTACAGGGGACCAGGGGTCTACAGGGGTAGTCTTTGATCAAGGTGTATGCCCCTTTCACCTGCAGTGGGACACGCTAGAGAAAAAAGGCCTGATAATTCAGGAAGCGAGTGACACAATGACAATAGTGGGAGGGAGACTTCAACAATAGCATGGCACAGGACCTCAACAGGCTGAAGACACGATCAGAGACTGCGACACCCCATGACTCAAGCGTATTATTTCTTCTCAGGGGCTGTGGGAAAATTGTCCAGATTAGATTACCTGTTTACACCTGCGGGGGAAAACCCAGAAATAAGAGAGGTGGAATGCCTTGCGAAACGTATGATCACTCACCATTATTGGTCAGCCTGGACAGAGGGGAGCAACAGGGATGGGGGTCAGTGGAGACTCAATGCCTAGGCACTCTGGGACCCAGACACTGTAAAACAGCTACAACTGGATTCTGAAACATATGTTGAGGAAAATAAGGACTTGGTGCACTCCCACATTACTGTGTGGTAGGCATATAAGGTGGTCCTGTGATATAAAATACTCAATGCTTGGGGACTTTGGGCCCCAGACACTGTAAAACAGTTACAACTGGATTTGTAAATATACTTTGAGGAAAATAAAGACTTGGTGGACTCTCCTATTACTGTTTGGCAGGCGGTCCTGCAGGACAAAATACAAATACTGAAGGCATGTAAAAAGCGATCTGCAGCAGACAGACTGGTTGCCCTCTAAGGGTGAGTCTTAGACTTGGAGAAGAACAAGTTACTTACCTTCGGTAACGAGGTATCTGGTAGAGACTCTATGCATAAAGAGGTACCGAGGCTGCAGGGTTTCCCCAGGTGGGATCTGACTGGGATCTTTAAAGTACAATATGTCATAGATCATGGAGGTTTTAGGTCATTTGAGAGCCTGCAAGTAGAATATGACACATACTCAATTACATAAATATACACAACTCAGACACGCCCTCCACTTTGAAGGGATAGACTGGGAGGACCTGCCTGAGTTGGTTCCCTTACAGAATCTCCTGCTGCGGGAGCAACTGGGTAATAGAGAAATATCCATACTCCTTGAAGCCATTATAAATAATGTTCTGGACAACCTATCGAGTTTGTGACAGCACTGGGAGCGGGGCATAGGGGAGATGGAAGATGTGGACTGGGAGGCTGGTTAGACGCACCCTACCAGGAGCCCTTAAACGCATGATTGTGACTAATTCAACTGAAGAACCTCCACCAGGTCTGCTTGAACAGGGGTAAGCTTTATTAAATAGGAAAGACCCTATCACCCAACTGTTGCCGATGCCGAGAGGTCGTGGGTTTGTTCTACCACATGCTGTGGTACTGCCCACAGATGATGGGACATGATCCTGAGGTAGCCATACTTGAGGACGAAATACCACACAACCCGCCAGTTCATGTTCCTGGGAGTCCCTGGGGATATTGATCTCCCAAGAAAAAAATATTTTGTTCATTAGGCAATCAATAGGAAATTTCCATCTCCATCTGGGAAACTCCTAGGAAAAAAACAGTCACGTCTATGTCCCAAGAGACTACAAGGGCAGGTTGAGCACAATTCAAAAAGAAACATGAATGGGAAAGGAAGTGGGAAACTCTCACCTAATCAATGTGAAGAAATATAAATCAACAGCAAGAAGAAAGAAAACTTGAGTATGTGGAGTTTAGAAACACAATAAGTGATCTTCTGCAGTTCCTGGCCAGAGGAAAGGAACATTGCTTCTCCAGCCTTAAGAGCCTAGCTGAATTACCTTGGGGCGCTGATTGAGTACTGAAGGGACATGCCATAGATTGGTCATTTCCCTGTTCCAGTGCTTCTCACTGCTGATGATGTCATAATAATAGCCCCTACCCTAAATGGCTTGCAATCTTTGCTAAATGCCTCAGGCCTTTATCTCTCATTTGGATCTACATGCTAATCTGAAGAAAAAGTTTGTTATGGCATATGGACCTAGCACCCACAAAGGAAGACTTTTTAATGTGACAGTAATAAGCACAGCTGAGACCACCTCTTTTATGTACTTAGAGGTTCTGTTTGATATCCAAGGATCTTGGAAACAGCTACTCATTGTCAGAAAACGAAAATATGGGAAAGGTATAGCAGCCCTATTTTGTTTCTCAACAAAATTAGGGATGAGTCCTCTGAGGGAAATGGGCATAGTTTATCCCTACAATTGCATTTTAGTACAAGTTACTTACCTTCGGTAACGATATATCTTGTAGAGTCATATTCTAGTTGCAGATTCCTTACCTTTGAATTTCCCCAGGCGTCAGACTGGATCCGGAGATTTTTCTTCGAGCAGTACCTCTGCGTGCCGTCAAGTGGCGTCGGTCAACTCCGCGGGCGCGGTTGGCATCGTGTTCGCTAAGATGACCTTGCGGTTGAATATAGGTGCCACCCCAGTGTGCTGACGTCAGTTTCTTTTCACGACTTTCCACACCAGTCGCGCTGAGCCATGAAGAACACAGAGTGGTGTGCCAAAACTATGGCCCTTAAGGGAAAGTTCCCGTCCCTAGAAATCAGTTCGCAGTGCCGGGAGGATGGGCTGATCGGTAAGGAATATGCAACTAGAATATGTTTCTACCAGATATATCGTTACCAAAGGTAAGTAACTTGTACATCTGATAGAGACTTCTAGTTACAGATTCCTTACCTTTGAATAGATACCCGAGCAATACCATCCCCGGTGGTGGGCTGCAAACCAAGATCACACCAAGATGTCCTGCAGGACCAAACGGCCAAAGTAGCTGTCCCTTCAGACCCGATTGTCTAGGCAGTAGTGTTTGGTAAAAGTGTGCAAAGATGCCTATGTCGCTGCCTGACAGATGTCCAGGAATGGAACGCCCCGTGCTAGCAATGTGGTAACAGCAGTAGCTCTGGTGGAGTGAGCTCGCAAACCTTGGGAGGTTGCTTTTTAGCCAGAGTGTAGCACATTTTGATGCATAAGAGTATCCATCATGAAATGGTCCTCTTCTGCACTGCCTTCCCCTTCTTTGCACCCACATATCCCACAAAGAGTTGATCGTCCACCCGGAAGTCTTTGGTACGATCAAGATAGAACGCCAACACACTTTTTGGGTGCAGACGGTGGAGTCTCTCCTCTTCATGAAAGGGATGTGGAGGTGCATAAAAGGTAGGCAAGGTGATGGACTGTCCGATATGGAAAGGTGTCACTACCTTAGGTAGAAAAGAAGCCCTCGTGAGAAGCACCACTTTGTAAGGATGTATGGCCGGAAAAGGTGGCTTAGATGACAGAGTCTGGAGTTCACTGACTCTGCGGGCAGAAGTAATGGCAACTAAAAAGATAGTCTCTATAGTTGAGAGCCGTAAAGGACAGTTGTGAAGCGGTTCAAACGGGGTACACATAAGGTATATTAAGACCAGGTTGAGATCCCATTGGGGCATGATGAATGGGATAAGACGAAAGAGATGTGTGAGGCCTTTAAGAAACCTCCCAACTATGGGAGATTTAAATAAGGAAGGCTGATCTGGTAACCTCAAGAAAGCAGAGATAGCAGAGAGATATCCATTAAGAGTGCCCAAGGTGGAACTCTGCCGGGCAACGGAAAGAATAAAGAGAAGGACTTGAGAAAGAGGAGAAGATAGAGGATCGACAGATTTGTCGAAGCACCATGCCACAAATCTCTTCCAATAACAGGCGTATACAGTTTTGGTTGAGGGACGCCTGGCTGCCAAGATAACGTCACAGACGTTCGGTGGCAGGTCAAAAGAAGTCAACTGTCGCCGCTCAATCTCTACGCATGAAGCTGCAGAGTTGAAAGGTTCAGGTGGAGGACCCTCCCCTGCCACTGCGACAGAACAGCCTCCCGAAGGAACAGTCTGATCGGAGGAACTATGGCCATGTTCAAGAGCTCAGGATACCAGACTCTTTGTGCCAAGTGGAGCCACCAGTATTACTTGGGCCCGGTCTTGACTGATCTTCTTCAGAACTCTGGGCAGAAGTGGTATAGGCGGAAAGGTGTAAAGGAGGCTTGAATTCCAACAAAAAGCGACGCAGAGCGAGTGCCACCTTGGAAACTCCAACGTGCGAAACAGCTGACACTGAGTTCTCTACGGAGGCGACCAAGTCTAACCAAGGTTCTCCCCACTGCAGGAAGAGACCTTGCGTTACCTCTGGATTGAGATACCATTTGTGATCGACCACATATCGTCGGCTGAGTTTGTCTGCTCTGGCATTCAAGGAGCCTCCCAGGTGTTGAACCACCAGGGAAACGCCCTGATGTTCCAGCCAAGTCCAGAGGCGAAGGGCCTCTTGACAAAGGGTCCACGACGCCAATCTGCCTTGTTTGTTGCAATACCACATGAACACATGGCAGTGGTGTTGTCTGTGAACACTTGCACTGCTTTCCCCTTGAGGGAGGGAAGGAATGCTTTTAATGCTAGTCGAATCACTCGGAGCTCCAGATGATTGATATGGAGCACGGTTTCCGCCGGAGACCAGATGCCTCTGATCTCCGCCTCTCCCATATGGCCATCCCATCCCAGGAGTGACACATCTGTCACAACTGTACGTTCTGTTTGGGGAAAGGAAAAGGATCTGCCCTTGACCCAACCCTGATTCGTTCACCACCACTGCAGGTCTCTTGCAGTTCCTTTCGAGAACTGGACCTTGTGGGAGAGATTCCCCTGAATCTGAGTCCATTAGAACTTCAGGTCCCACTGCAGGGCCCGCATATGCCATCTGGCATTCTGAACCAGCAGGATGCAGGAGTCCACGAGGCCCAGCAGCCTCAGAGTCATTCTCACCGAAATCCAGGACAGAGGCTGAAACATCGGTATCATAGCCCGAATATCCTGGACTCGCTTTTCGGGAGGATATGCCTGAAACTGCACTGTATCCAGAACAGCTCCAATGAAAGGGAGCACCTGAGAAGTCAGGTGTGAGTTCGGCACGTTGATAGTGAACCCCAGCGAGTGCAAAAGGTTTGCTGTATCTGGAGATGAAAGATGACTGTCTGGGGCGAATTTACCTTTAACAGCCAATCGTCTAGGTAGGGGAAGACTGGGACCTCTAACCTCCGCAGATGAGCTGCCACCACTACTATCACTTTCGTGAATACCCAAGGGGCACTGGTAAGGCCAGAGGGGAGCACAGTAAACTGAAAGTGCTCGTGACCTACCATGAATCGTAGGTAACGTCTGTGGCACGGCAAGATGGGAATGTGGAAGTATGAGTCTTGCAAGTCGTAAGCTACTATCCAGTCTCCGGGATCCAGGGCAGATAGTACCTGAGCCAATGTCAATATGTTGAACTTCTCCTTTTTGAGGAAGAGATTGAGGGACCAAAGATCTAATATAGGCCGAAGACCTTTGTCCTTTTTTGGAACCAGAAAGTAGCGGGAATAGCAACCACGACCTACTTCTGGCAACGGAACCCTCTCTATAGCTCCTTAGACCAAAGGAGCTTGGACTTCCGCGCGAAGAAGCACCATATGATCCTCCGATATCCAATTGGATGAAGGTGGCATGGCTGGAGGAGATGTCTCGAAGGGGAGGGAGTAGCCCCTTCGGACAATTTAGAGGACCCACCTGTCCGAGGTAACGGATTGCCATTGGGGCAGGTGATGGCGAATCCTGCCTCTCACTGACTTCTGATGTACCGACGGACTAGGAAGACTTGGAGGTTGAAGAGGGGGTGGGGTGGACTGGGTGACTCGCTGGCTCCCTGATCCCCGGCGGCGTGGGATCCCGCAGCAGTGTAGGGGCTGTACAGCATGTACTGGTCGATGGGCGGGGGGAAAGGACGCGGTTGGGTGCCCCTTCCATAGCCACGAAAGGGGCGAAAGGCCGACTTCTGGGGTCTAGGAGCAGGCGCGAGGCCAAGGGACCGGGCCGTGGCTCAGTAATCCTTAAAGTGCTCGGGCGACGAGTCTGCCTTTTCTCCGAAGAGACGTGTACCATCAAAGGGCATGTCCATCAAAGATTGCAGGACATCCCCTGAAAAGCCAGATGTTCTCAGCCAGATGTGGCGTCTCAATGCAACCGTCGATGCAACGGATCTGTCCAGAGAGTCGGTTGTATCCAGTCCACAACAAATCATGAACTTCGCTGCATCCCTCCCATCTGTTACGGCTTGGGAAAGGACAGTCCGGGCCTCCTCCGGAACTGCAGGCAGCTCTTGCGCGACCGTATCCCAGAGAGTATGGGAATAGAGGCCAAAAAGGCATTCCGGTGTTCACGAACCGCAGCGCTAGACTGTTGGAAGAAAAGAACTTCTTCCCCAAATTATCCAGTCTTTTTGATTCTCTATCCGGGGGTGTGGCAGGGAATGCACCAGATGAAGAAGAAGCCATGATGACAAGGCTCTCAGGCGTGGGGTGTTGGGAGAGGAATTTGGGGTCTAACGGCGCAGGCCGATGGCGGCGGGCAAACGTCCTATTTACAGGAGCCTCTGTGCTGGGTCTGGACCAAGTACCCAAA
Source organism: Pleurodeles waltl (assembly GCF_031143425.1). NCBI lineage: Eukaryota > Metazoa > Chordata > Amphibia > Caudata > Salamandridae > Pleurodeles > Pleurodeles waltl. The sequence goes on along the minus strand of NC_090445.1, from coordinate 990,850,661 downwards.
AGGACGTATGTCAGTGCTTCATCAAAGGGAAGAAGGTGCTCGGAAGAGGAAGACCCCGGCTGAAGCACGTCGGTTAGGATATTAGGCCTGACCTCCAAAGAAGGTAGCTCGAGGTACAGGACCTCAGCCGCCCTTCTCACCACCATGGAAAAAGAAGCACCCTCATACGTAGCCACACTAGGAGGAGAGAGAGCATACCAGTGTCAGGGGAGGTGGCATCACCGAAATCCTGCACCCAGTCCATTTGGGGTCCAGCATCCCCTCCATACTCTCCCTGTATCCATACCCACAAGAATAAGGGTCTGGATCACCCCTGGGCCCAGGAGAGCCCATAGAGAATGGAATCGGTGTTGAGCGACGTCGTTCTGGCTCCGGGTCATCGGGTATGAGGATGGGATCAATGTCGACTGTGGGCCCAACCGTCGTCGGGAGCGTCGACATCTGCCCCGCCGTGGCACGACTGGCGTCAGGACAGATCTGCGATTGGATCCGGAGGGGCCCTTCGGAGCCGTGGCCGAAGCCGACGACTTTGAAGCCAAGGGAGACCCCACCGACTCACCTGTGCCCAAAGGTGAGTCGGATTGCCCAAAAATGAGGTGCATGGCCTCGTACAATTCTTTAAGTTGGGCAGGGGTGGCTCCGGCTCCCGGGAAGTCGGGGAAGCGCAGAGCTGACCCAGATGAAGGCTCCATTGACGGAGACCTAGAGCGTCTACGCTCTTCCCGCGTGGCATCACCTGATCGATGAGGTGAAGTCGAAGAACGCTTGTCCTTCTTCGACTTCTTCTTTTTGTGACCCGAATATCCCAATGACTTGGAAGACGAGGAGTGGTGGTGACTCTGCGGCCGGTCTCAAGACCTTCCTCTCGAACGAGACCGTGAGCGCTGCAGTGTCGAGCGTTAGGCCGCCATGAGCTTTAGGGACTGCTTCAGGTTCATGGCCAGTCACACGGAGCACGACTTCGGGTGGTGATCGCGCTTTATGCACCAAAGACACTCGAGGTGCGGATCCGTCACTGACATAGGGCCTCATTCTAAGTTTGGCTGGCGGCGGGCGCCTCCAGCCAAACAGGAACCGCCAAATGGCCGCTCCGCGGTCAGAAGACCGCAGATGCCATTCTGGCTTTCCCGCTGGGCCGGCGGGCGACCGCCAAAAGAGCGCCCGCCGGCCCAGCGGGAAAGGCCCTGCAACGAGGAAGCCAGCTCCGAATGGAGCCGGCGGAGTTGCAGGGGTGAGACGGGTGCAGTTGCACACGTCACGATTTTCACTGTCTGCTAAGCAGTGAAAATCTGTATGGGGCCCTGTTAGGGGGCCCATGAACTGCCCATGCCAGTGGCATGGGCAGTGCAGGGGCCCCCAGGGGCCCCACGACACCCGTTCCCGTTCCTGTTCCCGTTCCTGTTTCTGTTTCTGGCGGGAAGGCTGCAGGATTCACCGGGCCAGGGGAAAACCGGCGGGAAACCGCCGGATCCCCTTTTCTGACCGCGGCTTTACCGCCACGGTCAGAATGGTCCTGGAAGCACCGCTAGCCTGTTGGCGGTGCTTCCGTGGTCCCCGGCCCTGGCGGTCATGGACCGCCAGGGTCGGAATGACCCTCATAGTTCGGTGACAGGAGTCGCAGGCCTTAGAATCCGGTCTTATGGGACATCCCTCGACGCATCGACAAACTTGTGAAAAACTTAGACAAAAGTATCAACGTAGTCAAAAAATTACTGAGGTGGCTCTCTCCGGATCTGCGTGTAGGCTGCCGCGGAAAGAAAAGAACTGATGTCAGCGCGGCAGGGTGGCGCCAATATACAACCACAACATCATCACAATGAACACAACGCCAACGATGCCTGCGGAGTCGACCGACGCCAGCTGACAGCGTGCAGTGGTACTGCTCGAAGAAAAATCTCCAGATCCAGTCTGACGCTTGGGGAAATCAAAGATAAGGAATCTGCAACTAGAAGTCTATCAGATATGATGACTTACGGGGCTGAAGTTTATGGCTATACCAATGACAAGTCGCTAGAGTTGGTTTAAAATTAATGTCTGGGAAGAATTCTGGCAGTACCACCAATATGCGCCACAATTCTCTGCCATAAACAACTATGTGTAAGCCATCTTGAAAGGAGAGTCCTCCATGTTTTTTAAAGCTGCCTCCCTCAAACTGTTTTCTGCCTATGGATTGCGGTCGCACCACGATCCACAGGCAGGAAACACACTCGCCCACCAAGGACTCAGTCCTTGAGCTGGAGGGGGCTGACCCCCTTGGGGGAGCGGGCTAAAAATTGCAGAAGTGTTTTTCCCCACAGTAACATAAAAAATAAACAAAATTAAAAAAACAAAGGACTCCTATTGACCCTGGTTTGATCTATTCCTGTCAAAGTTGCTAGGACAAGGCACACAAGTGGGGCAGCATTTTTATTGGGGCAAATGGGATATTAATGGGTGGTATGAATTTCGTGATTCCTGCACATTCAGGACTTTTTTTTATTACAAAAATATGAGGAAAATGTGTGTTTTCAGCCAACTTTTGTGGTTTGCAAGGGCTTCTGGATAAACTTGCCTAGTGCAAGCCACGCAAGTCATGTACCCCTAGACTCCCCTGGCTGTCTACTTTTCAAACATGTGCACGTTTGCTGGGTTTACCTGGTTGCCAGCAGACCTAGGGCCCAAAATCCACAGTTACCCACATTGTAAAAAAGGGACAGTTTTCAGTCGAAAAATGTGATGTGTTCATGTTGCGTTTTGGGCCTTTTCCTGTGGGGGGCACAAGGTCTACTCACACAAGTGGGGTACCATTTTTATCAGGAGACTTGTGGAAATGCTGGGTGGTAATACATTTGTGAGTCCCTGCAGATTCCAAAGGTTTTCCTCACCGAAATGTGAGGAAATTGTGTGTTTTTAGTCAAAGTTTTAACTTTGCCTGGGCTTCTTGGTAATAAAACCTAGTGAGAGCCATGCAAGTCAAATCACCCTTGATTGTCTTAGGTGTCTAGTTTTAAAAAATGTGCATGTTTGCTAGGTTTCCTTAGATGCCCGATGAGCTAGGACCTGAAATCCACAGCTACCCACATTGTATAAAAACGGATCAGTTTTCTGTGGAAAAATGTGATGTGTCCATGTTGTGTTTTGAGCCCTTCATTTCACAGGCACTAGACCTACCCGCAAATGAGGTATCATTTTTATCCAGAAGTTGGGGGAATACTGGGTGGTAGAAAGTGTGTGATTCTCAGCAAACTCCATAAGTTTTGCTTACAGTAATGTGAGGGAAATATGTGTTTTTAGTCAAAGTTTGAGAACAGCTTCTCAGTAATAAAACCTGGGGAAAACCACACAAATTATCCCACCTTACAGTCCCTTTAATGTCTAATTTTAAATAGTATGCAGGTTTGGTTTGTTTCCCAAAGCGCAGGATGAGCTAGCCCAAAATGTACAAACTCTGACTACCTTTAGAACCCTAGGACCTTGAGAAAAAAGGATGAAATTTGGTGTGGATACCTTGTGTGTGTGTCTGGTGTGGGGGGGGGGGGGTGTGTGCACGTGAACAACCCCAAATAGCCAAAAAGGGCACAGAACTGGGGTGTAACAGTCTCACCAGTTAAGGGGTTAGGATGCCACATTATTCACTAACTGGTCACATTTCCCAAACAAAATGATTAGTCAAGAACACTGTCATTCTGGCCATATGACCAGATAGCCAAACAAAGTATTATGCACTTTCTGCTTTTCTGCAAGTATCCCTACCAAAGCAACTTAACTGTAGGTATTGCAGAAGAGCAATGATGTTGATTCAGCAATTGGGTAATTTAGAACTGTGCATAGGGTTTCGACCTTTACTCTGCAGGGTATGAAATTCCGCGCACGTCTGTATTATATAAAATTAGACCAATGTTCTTAGCGATAGTTTATGAATTGGCATTCTGATTTTAACATTCTTTGATGTTTATCTCGTAATTAAATTGTAATTGTGAACACATGTATGTTTTTAATATTTCTTGTGTTTTTTACAGTTTTTAAAAGAGAAGATGTATAAAGTTATTAATGACTGAATAAATAACCTACTTTTATGGAAAATTCTGAGAACATAACTTTTCAGAGAATCTTACAACCAACACCCCCACGCAGCAAAATGTAAACCTGGATGGCAGGACAGCTGAAAACAACCTAGGCGCAAGACTGTTGATGCCCCACCAGCAACTTTATTGTCAACATAAGCTTTCCCAGCTTGTCAGGCAAATGACTGAGTAGCAGATCAATTACCTGGAATATATCAATTATAACCCTAACAAAAGGATGATGGACGGTGTGTCGAACAATGCAAACACTCACCCTCAGTCACAGATCTGGGTTTAATCCATTGTTTTTTTGCTCACCATGCCATATCCCAGCCATATGCAAATCAGTCCTGACCCTGTTCCTCATGGGAAAAGTCCAGCCCGAACTGTCAAGCAATGTCCTCCCTGGACGGGAAACAAGCATCCTGGGACCAGTTTCAGGGTATCACCCTTCATCAGCCAGGCTAGCTTGGATCCAGTGGCACAGTGAGCAAGGGACCCACGTCTGGGCATACCCTTCCCACTTAGGGCAGCTTTAGCAACACAAAAGGATGATGGACGGAGTATTGAACAATGCAAACACTCGCCCTCAGTCACCATGCTGACGTGGGTCCCGTACTCCCCATACCAGTGGAATCAAGCTAGCCTGGCTGAGGAAGGGTGATACCCTAAAACCGGTTCTAGGATGCTTGTTTCCAGTCCAGGGAGGACCTGGCTTGGCAGTTCGGGCTGGACTGTTCCCATGGGGAACAGGGTCAAGACTGATATGTATACGGCTGTGTCCAAACTGGAATGGCATGGGTAGCAAAAAAACGATGGATTTAGGCCCAGATCTCTGTACTGGTGGTGAATGTTTGACGTTGTTCAGCATTCCGTCCATCACTTGTTCTTTTTGCATATAGCCTCTACACCAGCATCAGAGAACAAGACGAGGACAACAGCTAGATAAAATTACATATGACGGGCTGACACTGATAGAAGCATTGTGCACCTGTAAGCCTGTTGGTCTTGGTCAATTTTCCACACATTTTGTTCGGGCAAAAATGTTGTGAGTGGTGGAGTGGCAGTCTAGAAATAACACGAAGTCTGGAAGGAAGGGAAGTAGACATCAGAGACATTTTAAGACATGGCCGAAGTAGGCAATTGCTCAGGGATCCCACATTCCACTCATAACAAGGCTCTCTCTCACTCTGCGCACGTCTGTGTTCCTCCCTCTGTTGTGTTGATCTCCATCTCTCTCTGTCTTCCTACCTACCTCTTTCTGTATCTTTTTTATCTCCTGCTCTTTCACCTTCCTCTCTACACTACTCACCCTCTATACCTCTCTATAATTCGATCTACACTACCTACCTGTGACTTACTGTTACCTACTGATGTCCTCTGTGCCTCTAACTCTACCCGCTCTCTCTACATCATTATCTGCTCTCTCTCTACGTTTGTATTGTAGTATCTCCTCTTCACCTCATTAAACACTAATTCCCCATCTTTCTCTCTACTTCTCTCCCACCTCTCTTCACCGCAACTCTTTCAAACTCACGAGGGCTTGAATTAGCTACAAACGAGTAATAAATTTAATGTTGTTCCAAACACGGTGCCCCAAAATATGCCTTGCCCAGGCCCCCAAAAATATTTCAGATGACACTGCTAAACAGTTGACTAAGAGGTGATGGCAACAAGGAGGGGGACCTCTTACCAGCCATTGTACCCTGGTGGTATTTAACACTTGCATCAAACACATTTTACTGCAAAACAATTAAAGCAGTGATGCTAGAAAAGGGCCGATGTTCATCCCCACCTACACTCTCAAGTAAGAACTCTTGATGCTTTGCCTTTGGGACCACTGGTGTGAAGTATATAACAAGGTTTTCCATCACTAATACAATATGAGTAAATGTATAATGACCAATTAAGTGATAAGTCAACGGGATTTTTCAATTTATAAATTGAGCAGCAATACATAACATGAAACGCATCCCAGTTTTCCAAAGGAAAATGGGACTACAATTGTGTGGAGTATAAAGAGGATAAATAAAGTTAGCTTACATTAGCAATGGAAATCTGGACAGCTTTAAATAAGGTTGAACTCAATTGAAGGGAATGACAATGGCTATCACTTGTAAATATAAAACTGGGCCAACAGCAGTATCTGCATTTGTTGCACACATCAGCAGAGTACTGTTACACATAAAATAACAAAGGCTTCAAAAGCACATTGCATGAATTACACACAGGAGCCTATTCACAAACTGCATTTTGGTTTATGTTAGTAGTACTACGACAGTACTAATAACGTACTACATAATGCTATTCCCAAACTGAAGCAGGGAGGTCCCGCCTCCGCTTCTACTATCTTTTTCTGTGAGGAGATCTCTGCAAATGTATGAATTTTGTTATTACATATGGAAGTGACAGAGGGTAGTGGCTGGAAAATGAGGAATACGTCTGACCGAAGGGGAGGAAATTAGGGTGGACTAAGGAGGGGCTTAGGGAGAGTTAAGGAGGGCTTTAGGAGGGGACATGCACCCACCCACCCACAAAAGAGTAAGCCTGTTCCTAATCACACAGAGCACTTTTAAATTTACAATAGCCAAAAGGAATCCAAAAGAGTAGTAAATTACCTCGGGCCAGAGCTGTAGTAATTTTCTACATCAATTATAATATTTATTAAATGAGTCTCTCTATAATTGTTCTTACATGTAACAGACAAAAAAATCTACAGCTCTATTAACTTAATTCTAAAAGAAAAAATAAATCCAGCCTAAAATAATTTTTTAATTATACATTAATAATTATTAAAAGAAATGCATAGATAAAAAGTAATATAATTCTTTTTTTATAAAAAAAAAGAATAAACTGATTTTTTACAGCAAAACCTTATCAAAATATTTGGCAATTAAATATTATTTGTATACAATTTTAACATTAAATTATGTTTAGTCATATTTAAGTCCCTACTTTCATCATTTTCTGTGGGAGGGTGTTGCAGTATTAAGAGTTGGCCATTTGATGCTGGACTTGCTACTGTTATTTTTTTGTGATTAGTAACTTTACACTCATAAATTTAGCTCTACCCTCTTTTTCAGGGGTGAAAAAGTGTGGACATACACTTTTGGGTAACTCTGCACTCAGATTTTGTGATTAGCCCAAAGTAGTAAATTTACTTAAAAATGTAAACTCCCACGTGTAACCTACACACAAATGTAAGCTACCACTGTGAACAGCCTAGAATGTGTTTACATTACATGAGCAAAACCACAAGTACAGAGATCATACTGAAATGTGTAGCACAAGTACATCTATACCTGTAAACGCCCATCTGCATTGGTTCAAATCTATTAAAAAATAACACAAGGAAATCAAAGTGGACAAATAAACCTGTATTATTCTATTTGAGAAGCTCTTGACATTCAGTGCAAACAAGTTAATTTCATGACTGATATATTTCCTTTTTAAAGGTTAAAATGCAAGTCAGTGTCACAAAAACAACTGTATTAAATAGTTTAATACAAATACTATCAAAGCATAATCTGTCTCTTTCAATACATTTCTAATTGTCATTGTATTGCACAAAGTATACTACAAACTGCAACATCACAAGATATATTCTTTCTGCCAATGTGATAACCTCATCAACACATTAATTAATATACGTGTGCAATAAGGAAGGAATGTGTTCTGGAAATTCAGATTTCGGTTTAGTGCAAAATAGGTTAGGATTTTGGCTAAGACTTAAAGTCTGTTGGAAAGCTAGCTAAGCTAGAAAAAACGATCCTATGTACATATTCCAGCTCATACATAGCAGGAGAATTTTTGAAAAAAATATAGATGTTGATGATTTCAAGAGACGGCTCCTTTGAATACAGTAGGTCTCCATGGTCCACGTCTGTCTATCCATTCACTCGTTGTAGAAGTGTTGATAAGTAAATAGTGCAGGGTACAACATAGTGGGATCCAAGATCATTTGTTAACCGAAGTCTATTCTTGGACGATACTGTAGTACCATAGGGTATAACTAAAAGAAAAAAATACGAATTACACATTTTTTCGTATCAAACTATATCTACAACACATTTAAAATTACAGTACTATTTCTGCTAATGGACAAGGGTTGCCTTGTCTCCATCACTGTTGCAAAATGTTTAGATGTAAACATGTTAATTGAGCAAAGCACATCACGGAGCACAACCTCCAACAGCACCCCAGAACCATCAGACTTTCTCAACTACATCAAGCAGGATTATTCAATGGTAATAAAAACAGAACCAAATAGGAAATCAGCACCTGGGAAAATTGTAGGAGGCCAGAAGGGCCAAGAACCGAGAAAAAAGTATACCTGAAAATATGTTTTCAAAAATGAAAAAAATATGAGCCTCCGCTACGGAGGAGTATCCCGGAGCACGTGCATTACATTACCACCCCTCACAGCTACCACTTTATTCCGACCCAATCAAAATATGGGAAGTATTAGCGCATATCAGCAATCATCCAGTCCTAGTATTCAGGTCCTCCAATACGGATCCGCCAGACTCCGCCTGACTTTTATTTCCAAAAATACTCCATTCACTCGGGTTGGAGATAAAAATGTCACTAATGTGCTAAAAATCTGTGAGTCTGAAGCACTGCTCAAAGCACGGAGCAGTGTCCCCTTTATGCACTACTGTTTCTGTCCCATGAATGGGATCAACATTAGTCCAACTACATCATTAGTATTCATTATCCATTAGAACCTTTGTTCTTATTTATTTATTTTTTTGATCCATCTACGCATCCGCAGCTGAAGGTGGGCCATACTTCATGTTATTTAGGAATTAAATCCTCAAATCAAGTTTCACAACATACCCTACTACATAAAATGTGAACATTGTCAAAAAGTTCACAGCAAATTAAATTTCATTCACACGAATTTCAAACGTGTTTTCTTCATTTTATCAACATCTTGCTTCACAACTTGCACCATCCCTCCAACTTGTGCTACCCTACCTTTCCCACCATTGCAATAAACATAATTTTGATTTTAGACCGTTATATTGGTTATTGATGAAGCGCATCAAAGCTTTCTCTCCATTGAAGGCACACTTCTTCAGCAGAATCATGGGGCCTGATCATGAGTTTGGCAGGCCCAATGCAAGCCCACCAAACTCGCTGGGTGGACCCCACGAGGGGTCGTCCCCCCACCCTATTACAAGACTTCCACCTGTCTGACCTGGCTGACTGGCGGAAACCTTCAAATAGAGCGTTCCCGCCATGCTATGAGATAGCAATTAAAGGAGCTTAGTGCTAACTCATAGCAGAGGGGGTCCACCAGCACCCTCAGAGTGCGCACATTCTGACGGTGCTGGGCAGGGGGACCCCTGCACTGCCAATTCAATGGGCATGGGCATGGGCAGTGCAGGGGCTCCCCTGTGGCCCCCTGCACCTGTTCTCCATCAGCCTTTTCATTGTTGGTAAAAAACATGAAAAAGGTTATCGGAGAACAAGGTATTAATCAGCAGGTCGGCGCTGAGTTCAGTGCCGCCCTGTCTGATTACAACCAGGACTGCCATCACCCCGTTGAGATCTTGGATCCTAGCAGAGACGGCAGTCAGTTGGTGGTCTGCCCGCCAAACCTGTAATGTGGCAATCGGATCTCCACAGCCGTGGCGGTCTGACCGCCACCGGCAGCCTGGCAGTCTTGTGACCGCCAGACTCATAATTAGGCCCAAAGTCTTCTAAAGCTTTCTTGTGGGTAATGCTTTAGGGTGCAAAAAGCCAGTAGATCATGGGCGGCAGTGAATGAGGGAACAGATAGTGATCTTACCATAGCATGGACATAGCAGGCACTGCAACACTCAGTCTATGAACACCAGCCACCCTAGGGGTGCAAAAACATGAGGTATAAAAGGGTTGTGCTATGTTCTGTACTGTCCATGACCCAATTCAGTTACATGGTGTGGAATAAAGCGATACCAAAATTAGAACATTATTTCAGTTAGAAGGGCTTATGTGCACTAAACTGAAAAATAAATAAAAAATGTAGACAGATCAAGACAAAACTGTTCGGGCGCTTCACTGAAAGATTACTATTGGTGTTATATTTTGATCTAATGAATGATTTACTTCCCTTCTCAAAAGCTGTACTTTTATTATCATTTCTTATATATATATATATATATATATATATAAATATATATATATATATATATATATATATATATATATATATATATATATATATATTTACACACACACACAAACACACTCTATCACAGATCAAAACTATAACTATGTGGCATATATGATTCACAGGAATCACCGGCGGCATTGAGGACGGTAAACTGAAAGTGCTTGTGACCTACCTTGAATCGTAGGTAAGGTCTGTTGGCCGGCAAGACGGGAATTTGAAAGTATGCGTCTTGCAAGTCCAACACTATCATCCAGTCTCCGGGATCCAGGGCAGATAGGACCTGAGCAAATGTCAACATTTTGAACTTCTCCTTTTTGAGGAAGAGGTTGAGGGACCGAAGATCTAATATAGGCCGAAGACCTTTGTCCTTTTTCCGCACACGAAAAAGTAGCGGGAATAGCAACCACGACCTACTTCTGGCAACGGAACCCTCTATAGCTCCTTTGGCCAAAAAGGCTTGGACTTCCTTGCCATATGATCCTATGAAGGTGGCATGGCTGGAGGAGGTGTCTCGAAGGGGAGGGAGTAGCACCTTCAGACAACTTGAAGGACCCACCTCTCCGAGGTAATGGATTGCCATTGGGGCAGGTGATGGCAAATCCTGCTGCCAACTGGCTCCTGGTGTACCTGCAGACTAGAAAGGTTTGGAGGCTGAGGAGGGGGTGGGGGTGGACTGGGTGACCCGCTGGTTCCCTGATCCCCGGGAGCATGGGATCCCCCACCTACGGCCGCGTAGGGGCTGTACAGCATGCGCAGGTCGATGGCCAGGGGGGAAAGGACCTGGTTGGGTGCCCGTTCTGTAGCCACGAAAGGGGCGAAAGGCGGACTGCTGGGGTCTAGAAATGGGTGCGAGGCCAAGGGACTGGGCCGTGGCTCGGGAAACCCTTAAGCGCTCGAGCGCCTTGTCTCCGAAGGGACGTATGCCATCAAAGGGCAAGTCCATCAAGGATTGCTGGACATCCCCTGAAAAGCCAGTGCCACTGTTGATACAACCAATCTGCCCAGAGAGTTGGTCGTTTCCAGTCCACAATGGATCATGAACTTTGCTGCATCCCTCCCATCTGTTATGGCTTGGAAAATGATAGTCTGGGCCTCATCCGGAAGTCTAGGCAGCACTTGCGTGACCGTATCCCAGAAAGTATGGGAATAGCGGCCAAAAAGGCATGCGGTGTTCACGGACCGCAGCGCTTGACTGTTGGAAGAAAACAACTTCTTCCCCAAGTTGTCCAGTCTTTTTGATTCCCCATCCGGGGGTGCGGCAGGGAATGCGCCAGATGAAGAAGAAGCCTGGATGACTAGGCTCTCAGTCAAGCTGGTATTCTATAGGATCCAACGTCCCTTCCATTCTCTCCCCGTATCAAAACCCACAAGAATAAGGGTCTGGATCAACCCAGGGCCCAAGAGAGCCCTTAGAGAATGGAATCGGCATAGATCGACAACGTTCAGGCTCCTGGTCTTCGGGTATGAGGATAGGATTGATGTCGATTATGGGCCCAACCGATGTTGGGAGCGTCAACGTCTGACTCGAAGGTGGGGAAGGTCGCTGTGGCACGACTGGCGTCGGGACGGATCCGCGATTGGATCCGGAGAGACCCTCCAGAGACGTGGCCGAAGCCGATGACTTTGAACCCGAGTGAGACCCTCATTGACTCACTTGTGCCCAAGGGCGCCGAAGGTGGTTCGAGCTGCCCAAAAATGAGGCGCATTGCCTCATAAAATTCTTTACGCTGGACAGCGATGGCTCCGGCTCCCAGGAAGTCAGGGAAGCGCGGAGTTGACCCAGATGAAGGCTCCGATGACGGAGGCCTTGAGCGGCAACACTCTTCCCACGTCGCGTCGTCCGAGCGATGGGGTGAATTCGAAGAACTCTTATCCATCTTCGACTTGTTCTTCTTGTGACCCGGATGTACCGGTGACTTGGAGGACTAGGAGTGGTGATGACTCCCCAGCCGATCTTGAGACCTTCCTCTCAAACGAGACCGTGAGCGCCGAGCAGTTGAGTGTCGGGCTGCCATGAGCTTTAGGGACTGCTCCCTCAAAGCTTTCGGGTTCATGGCCCGAACTCGGAGCACAACTTCGGGTGATGATCGCGCTCCAGGCACCAAAGGCACACGAGGTGTGGATCCGTCACAACATAGTTCGGTGAGAAGAGTCACAGAACTTGAATCCGGACTTGCAGGACATCCCTCGACGCATCCGCGAACTCGTCAAAAACTTCAACAAAAGTGTTGACGTAGGTAGCTCTTCTCCAGATTTGCGCACAGGCTGGTGCCGAAAGAAAAGAACTGACATCAGCGTACCGGAGTGGCGCCTATATACGACCGCAACGTCATCACGGTGAACACAACGCCGGTGACGCCCGAGAGTCGACCGACGCCACCTGACGGCACGCAGTGGTACTGCTTGAAGAAAAATCTCCAGATCCAGTCTGACACCTGGTGAAATTCAAAGGTAAGGAATCTGCAACTAGACGTCTCTATCAGATATTTTCTAGTTGCAGACTCCTTACATTTTAATTTTCCCCAGATGTCAGACTGGAGCCATAGAACTTTCTGAGCAATACCACTGCGTGCCGTTAGGTGGCATTGACTAACTCTGTGTCCGTCGTCAGCGTTGTCCCAACTATATATGATGTTGCGGGTCTTGTACAGCTGCCACCCCTGCGCACAGACGTCAGCTTCTTTACGTGACTTTCCACGCCAAAAACACAGAGCCATAAAGAACACTGAGTACTGGTGTGTCAAAACTAAGGCCCTTAAGGGGAGTCCCTTGCCCTAGAAATCAGTTTGCAGAGCGGATGGATGGGTGGGTCGGTAAGGAATCTGCAACTACACTAGGTCTCTACCAGATAAGGCATTACTGAAGGTAAGCAACTTGTTCATCTGATAGAGACTTCTAGTTGTAGACTCCTAACCTTTGAACAGCAATGCCATCCCCGGAGGTGGGTCTGTGAACCAAGATCATACTAGAAAGTCCTGCAGGACTGAACGGGCAAAGTACCTGTCCCTAAGGACCTAACTGATCTGGAGGTAGTCCGCTTCTGCACTGCCCGACCTTTCTTCCCATCCAAAGAGTTGATCATCCACCCGCAAGAAGGCAGAGAGTGGGTAGATTTGGATGCAGAACCTTCCCCTGCGCCTGCATTTGAAGATCCTCCCAAAGGTCAAGTCTGATCAGAGGGTCCATGGACATGCTGACCAGATTGGGATACAGACTCTCAGTGCCAAGTCCGGAGCCAGAAGGACTGCTTGGGCGAGGTCATTCTTGATCTTCTTAAGAACTCTGGGCAGAAGTGGTGTGAGCATACAGGAGGCCTCAGTTCCACTTGAGACGAAAAGTGTCATAGAGCGACTGCTGCCTTGGAAAACCCAATGCGCAAAACTGCTGACATTGTGCATTCTCTGCAGACGCAAACAGATCTAACCAAGCCTCTCCCCACTGCTGAAAGAGACTTTTCTCCACTTCTGGACGGTGAAGCCATTCGTGATCCAGTAGACATTTTCAGCTGAGTTTGGCTTCATTGCTAGGCAGATCACACATACCTCCAACAGGCTGATGTGAAGTCGGGACTCTGCCGGAGACCAAATGCCTCTGATCTCCACCCCTCCCAGATGGCCGCCCCATCCCAGGAGTGACACATCTGTCACTACTATCAGATCTTGTTGGGGAAGGGAGAAGGATCTCCCTCTGACCCAATTGCGGTTTGTTAACCACCAATGCATATCTTGGACAGTTCCCTCCAAAATCTGGACCTTGTTGGAGAGATTCCCCTGATGCTGCACCAACTGGAACTCCAGGTCCCACTGCAGAGCCTGGATATGCCACCTGGCATGTTTCACCAGCAGGGTGCGGGAAGCCACTAGGCCCATCAACCTCCGAGTCATTCTCACCGAAATCCAGGACACAGGCTGAACCATCAGTATCACAGCCTGAATATCCTGGACTCGCCGTTCAGGAGGATAAGCCTGAAACTGCACTATATCCAGAACAGATCAGATGAAAGGGAGCATCTGAGAGGGAGTCAGGCTTGACTCTGGCACAGTTACAGTGAACCCCAGCGAATGCAGGAGGTCCACCGTAGTCTGAAGGTGGGAGAGGACAGCCTAAAATGAGTCCGCCTTCAACAGCCAGTCTTGAGATAGTGGAAGACTGAAACTCCTGCTCTGCCCATGTGAGCTGCCACCACCGCCATCACCTTAGTGAACACTCGAGGGGCGCTGGTAAGGCCAGAGGGGAGCACAGTGAACTGAAAGAGCTTGTGGCCTTCCGTGAACCGCAAGTAACATCAGTAGGCAGGCAGGTTGGGAATATGAAAATAAGAGTAGTACAATTCCAATGGTACCATCCAGTCTCCTGGGTCCAGGGCAGATAAAACCTGAGCCAGGATAAACATTTTGAACGTCTCCTTTTTGAAGAAGAGATTGACCTTTTTGGGTACCAGAAAGTATTGGGAATATCAACCATGACCTACTTCTGCTGCTGGAACCCTCTCTATAGCTCCTTTGGCCAACAGAGCCATAACTTTCTCGTGGAGAAGAGACAAATGATCGGCCGTCATCCGATCGTATGATGGTGGCATGGATTGACAGGTAGTCTCAAAGCAGAGAGAGCCCGACCTGTCTGACGTAATGGATTTCCAGCAGAGCGGGTAATGGCAAATCCTGCCTCCGTCTGACCCTTGACGGGGAATCAGCCTAGGAAGGCTTAGAGGCTGCTGCAAAAGGGAAGGGAGATGGCGGACTGGCCAGACTGCTGGCTCCCTGCTCCATGAGGTTGGTGGATCCCATGCCCTCAGCCACGCAAGGCCTGGGCAGCATGCACGGCACAGGGGCTGGCCGGGAATAGGCATAGTTGGAGACCCCTTATGTAGCCACGGAAGGGACGAAAGGCAGACAAAAAGTTGAACAAAGTACGGTCAAAAAGTGACAGAGGGGTAGCTTTCTTTGGATCAGCGCTAGCTGATGCAGAAAGAAAAGAACTGACACAGCACACCGGGGTGGCGCCTACATAGGACCGGCAACATCATATCTGGTGCAGATGACGACGACCGATACAGGAGTCGATTGATGCCACCTAATGACGCACAGGGGTATTTCTCAGAAAATTCTCTGGATCCAGTCTTACGTGTGGGGGAAATTTAAAGTTGAGGAATCTGTAACTAGAAGTCTATTACATGCAGTTATCTTCACAAACTCAGTTCACTACAGCACAAGTCACAGAAACTACTGTGTTTTAATTGCAGGATCATAGTCAAACTTTATATGATTTGAATTTTGCATCAAGGCCCATTGCATCCAGTGCATGTGTAATGCATGTACAATATGTATACTTGTGTTAGTAGCCGCCTTGAGTGTAGACATAGTGGAGAGTGAATATATAGGGAAAACTACAAAAATCTGCTTTCCCTGTGCCAGAGAACGTTCCTTCAAATTAGCAGCTGTTGAGCCATGAGAATCTTCTCAGTCAGAGTGAATCATCCCTCTGCAGTTGAGAGTAGATGAGATTTATAAGCTATGGGAATTGTACATCCTTCATTGTAAATTAGAAATGTACAGCCTGCATTGTTAGGAACAACCCTGATTACTAGGTCTGTCTTGTTGTCCTGGGTATGAAAATATTTTGTCTTCAACGTGGTTATGTCTTGTATGCTGTGTATGTAGTGTCTGCTGCTTGTATCCATAGTGTCTGAGGTAATGTAGAACCTTGGTGTGCAGAGGATTCCACAAGTCAGTTGGAAGAGCTAGGACTGAGCTGCGGTCAACAAGCTCCTGATGGGGTACTATTACATGCAACTTAGTTCAATAAATCTACTTGAAAGTACATATGACTGTGGAATTCTTTACTTTGTAAGTTGGCTGTCTGTAGTCCACGTAAAATAGCAGTATCCAGCTTTTTCCGAGAATAGTTGGACATCATTAAACCATAAAAGGGCATCATTTGCACAGCATAATTGTGGTAAGTAAGCACTCCCAAAGTTCTAATACCCCATTACGGCAAAAATGCATTTGGAGGTTGTAAGGTGGCAAAAGATGAGTGCCAATGCTTTCCTGTGCTGGATATTTTCTAAACAAGAACAAATCCCATAATCATAAGCAATTTTAGATTTTCGAATGTTTATTTTATATCAATGTAAAAGTAGGAGAGATACTATTTGGCCCATTTTATTTAGGTCCTCTTTTAATTCGTCATCTGTGGTGTATAAGTCATTAAGGTACCACAACAGTTCAGGATCTTCTTGTAAGATCTCCAAATTGTTTGCTTCAAAAGCCCAGAGTTATTGTTATACCCTGGAGGCAATCTAGTATAAGCACACGGGTACCTCCAAAGGCAAAATCTCTTCATTACAGTGATTCAGTTATTATATCTTGACTAGTAAACCATTAGCAATGTCCAACGTAATTTTGTACTTTTTCCTAATTAAATTATCATCAGTCCAGGTAGAGGAGCAGTTTTCATTGCATGTGTGTGTGTGTGTGTGTGTGTGTGTCTTCAAATTTCTATAACCTAAAACAATGCTTTAGTAATTATCTGGTGTTAACACTGGAAAAAGCTGACTGTTCATGTTGAGGTGCATGACACTATCACACGCTGATATTTTAATTAATCCACGATCAAATCAACCTTATAGCATGCTTCACTTCCCCCATTAATGGATACTGAGCTTGTACCTAGAGTCTTTATCCCATTCTTTGGATATTTTTATAATGCAGGCACTTGCTTTAGAACTCTATGCCTATTTTTGCCTCAGCTATTCTGGAACTAAGGAGGAAGGCTTCCTTTATTGACTCCTTATAATGAGACGCTTCTCTTACTGAGAATGGACGCCAGTCATATTCAGCCAGGATGATGTGTTGTGCACCAGATAAATACAAACCTGAATACAGTCTTTATGCTTTCAATTTCATTTCTACAATATAATCTATACCAGGAGTGTTTACATGTCCATCCAGTTTTTGTACCTGAAAGTAATCTTACTTGGTGTCACTGGCAGATGCTCTTCGACAGTCTAGCAAACTACAGTTACTTCTGCTGTGATGTCCGAAAGCACTCCTGCCTACGTCTCTTTCTGCATAAGAATTCACAGTATCTGAAGCATGCTTTTTTATTCTTGGCAAAACCAGTCACTTTCTTGTTTTTAAAATGTGCGTTTAATCCCAAGCCTTTCTCTTCCTTCTTTATGCAATTTTTTTTTCCTGCTCTTCTGCCTGGTGTACTTCTCTTTCTCATGATACTCAGATCATCTACTGCTTTCAGTCTATCTACTCTCCCCAAAATCTTGCAAAGAACAGAAAGACCAGCTATCAGTATACTGCTACGAATGCAGCCATTTCAATTTTTCACAGCCCTCAGACCACCATTCCTGGACTCCTTCACAAGGAGATCCAATAATAGTCCTCTGATTAACTCTGCTTTTTCTTGTTTTCTAGAGATTCCTCTTTCACCAAACCCTCAGAATCATTTGTAGATCTGAGTTCTGGTTTTGAAGCACCTAAGGTATTGTTGTTGGAAATGGCCTTTCTACAGGGTCACCCCCAAACTTTTTGCCTTCCTCCTCCTATTTTTCTGACCTCATTTTTGCTGGCTTTAGGACTCTGCACACTTTACCATTGCGAATCAGTGTTAAAGTGCATATGCTCTCTCCTTAAAACATGGTGACATTGGCTCATACCCAATTGGCTTATTTAATTTACTTTTAGGTCCCTAGTCAAGTGCACTACATGTGCCCAGGGCCTGTAAATTAAATGCTACTGGTTGTGCCACCCCTAACCATGTCTCAGGCCTGCCACTGCAGGGCCTCTGTGTGCAGTTTCACTGTCAATTCGACTTGGCATTTAAAAGTACTTGCCAAGCCTAAAACACACTTTTTTCTACATATAAGTCACCCCTAAGGTAGGCCCTAGGTAGCCCGTGGGACAGGGTGCTATGTAGGTAAAAGGCAGGACATGAACATGTGTGTTCTATATGTCCTGGTAGTGTAAAACTCCTAAATCAGTTTTACACTGCTGTGATGCCTGCTCCTTTCATAGGATAGCATTAGGGCTACCCTCATATACTGTTTGAGTGGTAGATTCTGATCTGAAAGGAGTAGCCAGGTCATATTTAGTATTGCCAGAATGGTAATAGAAAGTCCTGCTTATTGGTGAAGTTGGGTTTAATATTACTATTCTAGAAATGCCACGTCTAGAAAGTAAGCATTTCTCTATACTCAAAACCTTCTGTGCCTTACAGCCTGTCTCCAATCCACGTCTGGCTGGGTTAAGTGACAGCTCCCTTGTGCATTTCACCAAGACAACCCCAAACACAGGATGCTCAGTCACACCTGCACACATCTACATACTGAATGGGTCTTCCTGGGCTGGGATGGTGGAGGGCCTGACACTTACATTTGAAAGGACAGTGACCTGCCCTCACACAATGGACTGCCAAACCCCCTACTGGGACCCTGGCAGACAGGATGGAACTGAAAGGGGACATGGTGCACTTCTAAGCCACTCTTTGAAGTCTCCCCCACTTCAAAGGCACATTTGGGTGTTTAAACAGGGCCTCTGACCCTACCAACTCAGACACTTCTGGACAAGATACCTGCAACCCGCCAAGAGGAAATGTCTGGCTGCCCAAAGGACTCACCTGACTGTTTTTCTGCAGAGGACTGCTGCCCTGCTGTTGCTCTGCTGCCTGGCTGCCCTCTGCCTCTGCTGAGAAGTGCTCTCCAAGGGCTTGGATAGAGCTTGCCTCCTGTTCCTTGAAGTCTAGGCACCGAAAAGACTTCACCCTGCAGAGAACTCCTTGTGCAGTGAATTTGACGCAGAGCCTGCCAGAAATGACGCACAGCCTGCATTAAGGTGAGAAAATCACCGCATGCTGAACCGGAACGACGCATCCAGGCTCCCCGAGAGGGGATCGATGCACGGCCCACCGGATCGACGCAAGGTCGAGCCGGAACGACGCAGCCCGACGTCCCGTGAGAAGAATCAATGCAGCACCTTCCGTGTGATGGAAATTTCCACACATCGCCCACCGGATCGACACAGCTCCTCTGACTTTGTCTGGCACTCCCAGGATTTCTTCGCATCGTTTCTGTGGAGTCCGAATACTCCCCAACCCGAAGAGGATCCAAGTCTTCCCACCGGAAATCGATGCAAAGCCTTCTCTGTGTGAAAACCTTTTGCCCATCGCCTGTGTGCGCTGGAGAAATCGACACATACCTCCCCGTTTTCCACACATCTCCTCCTCGGCGGCCCCTTGCGGAGATTTTGAACACAAACCAGGTACTTTGTGCTTGTAAGAGACACTTGCTGTTTTTTAAGGACTCTTTTTATAATTCTCTGAAGTGATATTTCAACGTGTACTTTTTTGAATCCTGATCGTTTTGACCTGCATTTATCCAGATAAATATTCTATATTTTTTTAAACACTGTGTGGTGGTTTTTTGTGGTGCTGTACTGTGTTATTGCACGAATTATTGTGCAAATATTTACACAGTGCCTTCTAAGTTAAACCTGACTACTCAGTGCCAAGCTACCAGAGGGTCAGCACGGGATAATTTAGATTGTGAGTGACTTACCCTGACTAGTGTGAGGGTCCTTGCTCGGACAGAGGGTAACCTGACTGCCAACCAAGACCCCATTTCTAACAATTGTGATTTACTGAAGTCCTTGGGTCTGAAACAATTATAGGTAATTTAATGATTTTGCTCCGCAACAGCAGCCAAACGCTAGCCTATGGCCACCAAAGATGCTTTCCCCAAACAACACTAAGGCCTACTAAAGAGACAGTTTCAAAATTTCAGATCAACGTCATACCCAAATAAACCGACAGAACTTTGTCAGTATTTTATTCTATCAAAAATAGTCCACCATGTAGTACAACCCTCTACAGGTGGTTCCATACCAAGTGGAACACACGTAGTCAATAGCCTATGTTTATGTTGGAGTGTCATAGGAGGACTGATTTCAACTGATTTATTTTGCAAACAGTACAAAATGGCAATTCATCTCACTTGCTGGGGGTTTTACTCTTAACAGCATTAATATGTTGTGGTCTAATTATCTGCATTGGGGGTGGTTCTAGTATAGCAGTAGGGCCTAATTCACCAGTCCCTCTCGTCTACAGTACAAGTTGCCAAAGTGAAAAGTCATTAATTCATCCAGTGGGTACCTTAATTCCGAGGCATTTACATTTCTTACATCAGGATGAGTATCATAACCAGCTAATATTGGTCAGGAAGACCTTAAAAGACTCAGGGGACCAATTATGATTAGTTTCACTACAAATGGTAGCTGCACATCAAACCATGATTGATATTCTTGGAAAGCTATGGGAATATTCCATAGTGTACATCTTTTACAGGAATAAGGGCAGCCTTATAGGTAGCAGAAAGCCAAATAGCATGATTTACAGGATTAAACTCCACCCATGAGTAGAATATTTCAAGAAGGTATGCCGAAAGTGCTGTACCTACTATAGTTACCACACTCTCCCTGCCTCAGGGAACTGTCTTCTTGGGAGTTAATGGGACAAAGAAATCCCTAAAATTTGCCATTATCGGTACAGGCACTGCTACTATTTTAATTAATATTCAGAACAGGATTAGCAGTCCATTTGAATGGGGGAACCTTTTACTAGTCAAATGTCAAACAGACCCTAAACAAATAAGGAGCTTATAAGCTCAGGAAGGAAACCAATGTAACAGAAGTCTAAAATTATTTGTGTGGCTCCTAAGGGTACTCAAAGCCCT
Source organism: Pleurodeles waltl (assembly GCF_031143425.1). Lineage (NCBI taxonomy): Eukaryota > Metazoa > Chordata > Amphibia > Caudata > Salamandridae > Pleurodeles > Pleurodeles waltl. The sequence continues at coordinate 990,829,717 of NC_090445.1, read as the reverse complement.
AGCCCCACACTGTGTGCCATGATACATTTCTGCAGGTTGCTAAGCAAATACAACCCAAGGTTAGCCACCCAAAACTCTTATGCAGCACAAGTATGTACAAACCTGAGGTGGGGAATGAGGCAGATTGTACCCAACGTACCCCAAGCACACTGGGTTAGCATCAAGCCTGTGAGACCACAGAATTATATTTATTAGAGAACCCTGGAGCCATTCTGCCCCTTCCGCCCCATGAATGAACACAGACAAGGAATCCACACTATAAGTTAAGACTTTTTTTTTTTTTTAAAGAATGCCCTATTTAGTTCTGAGTATGAATAATGGTTACAAATAGGGATAGGATACATGAATTGATTAAAGGCATGGTAACATATGAGATGGAAGTAAATGAATCAAATCATTAATGGAATCAATCTGTACCGGAGCCCTTCTCTTCCTAGCCACAAGCTGACCATACCTCAGCACCAAAGTGTTTGTACCTCTGAGATATTGCAATCTATGATTACTTTAAAAATCAAGGCTGTGGTCTGGGTTTATAAAGGCATTTGCTGTGAAAGTATGTACAACACTAGTTGTGCCAGTTTATGGCCTTCAGCTGGAATTACTTCTCTGCTCCATGTCCAAAGTGCTCTTGTATCAGGCTTACATAGTATTTCAGAATTATTAGGAAAATGTCAGACCTCTTGATTCATGATGTAAAATGCACAAATTCGCACATAAATTACACTGCAGATTTACCTAAAGCTATTATACCACATAAATCACTATTAGCAAATACTATGGTGGTCATTACAACCCTGGCGGACGGTGTTAAAGCGTCGGTAAGACCGCCAACAGGCCGACGGTAAAAAAATTGGAATTACGACCGTGGCGGAAACCGCCAACAAAGACAGCCACTTTAACACACCGACCGCCACGGCGGTACAGACAAACAGCTTGGCGGTCACCGCCAACAGACAGGCGGAAGACAATGTACTGCCCACAGTATCACAACCTACCAATCCGCCACCTTTTCCGGGGCGGATTCCCCGTGGACAAAAACAGGGCGGAAACAGGACTTCGAAGGGAAAACGCTTACCTCTACATACCCCACGAGAAATTCGGACGCCATGGAACCCGAGCTGCACATCCTGCCAGCCCTCATCTTCTTGCTCCTCTACCAGGAGCACGAACGCCGGCGGCGAAGACAACGGTGAGTACTGCACCTATGACACAGGGGAGGGGGGAGGGAAAAACAGGGACACACACACGCAACACCCCCACCCTCACCCACTACAACACACCCACTAATACATATTTACACATTATAGTTACACCTCCCAACTCCCCCCGGAAGAATGCAAAGACAAAAGGAAATGAGTGTAACCATTGTAATATATTAAAATCAAGTAAGCAAAAATATATATATACACACCATAAACAAAATATACACCAAGCTTAGTAGTCACAAAATATACACCAAGCTTAGTAGTCCAGGTAGTGCTCCAATGAAGTCCGTGGAACACTGGGCCCACACGGTATGGGCAAGGCCCACACAAGATCCCCGACCATGACGGAGAGAACACTGCAGGGGCATCAGAGAGCAAGAAAACAGGCACCTCAGGGGGAGGGAAAGGGGGGCACCTCAGCCGGTTGAGTGCATGACGCCAAATCCACGAGGGAGCCACATGCCCACTGTTCCATCCTGGGGAGTGCAAAGCCACAGTCTCTCAAGTCTATACAGTGGGTGGGTTCAATCCTGGGGAGTGCAAAGCCACAGTCTCTCAAGTCTATACAGTGGGTTGGTTGCCCACTGTGCCACCCTGGTGAGTGCAAAGCCACAGTCTCTCAAGTCTATACAGTGGGTGGGTTGCCCACTGTTCCATCCTGGGGAGTGCAAAGCCACAGTCTCTCAAGTGGATGACAGTCTCCACTGGTTCTGGAGGGGGCATGGTGCCCAGAGTGCTTCATCCTGCTGAGGACAGAGGTAGTGGGTGCCTTTCTCCACTGGTTCTGGAGGGGGCATGGTGCCCAGAGAACTTCATCCTGCTAAGGACAGAGGTAGTGGATGGGAATATCCACTGGTTCTGGAGGGGGCTTTGTGCCCAGAGTGCTTCATCCTGCTTGTGACGGACTCAGTAGCGTCAGTGCCCTTGGCGCTCATGGGCCAGCGGTGCTTGTAGCGGCGGTGCCCTGTTCAGCGGTGCTTGTAGCGGCGGTGCCCTGTTCAGCAGTGCTTGTAGCGGCGGTGCCCTGTTCAGCAGTGCTTGTAGCGGCGGTGCCCTGTTCAGCAGTGCAGAGGCAGTTGTGCCCTGTTCAGCAGTGCATGAGGCGGCGGTGCCCTGTTCAACTGTGCTTGCAGCGGCGGTGCCCTGTTCAGCTGTGCTTGCAGCGGCGGTGCCCTGTTCAGCTGTGCTTGCAGCGGCGGTGCCCTGCTCAGCGGTGCTTGTAGCGCCAGTGCCCGTTTCAGCGGTGCATGAGGCGGCGGTGCCCAGTTCAGCAGTGCATGAGGCGGCGGTGCCCTGTTCAGCGGTGCATGAGGCGGCGGTGCCCTGTTCAGCGGTGCATGAGGCGGAGGTGCCCTGTTCAGCGGTGCATGAGGCGGAGGTGCCCTGTTCAGCGGTGCATGAGGCGGCGGTGTCCTGTTCAGCGGTGCATGAGGCGGCGGTGCCCTGTTCAACAGTGCATGAGGTGGCGGTGCTCTGTTCAGCGGTGTTTGTAGCGGCGGTGCCCTGTTCAGCGGTGCTTGTAGCGGCGGTGCCCTGTTCAGCGGTGCTTGTAGCGGCGGTGCCCTGTCCTTTCCTTTACAGTGACTGAGCTGCTGGCGGTCCTCTCTGTCCCAGAGGGGCTTGTGCTGGCGGCCCTCTCGGTCCCAGCGGGGTTTGTGCTGGCGGTCCTCTCTGTCCCAGCGGGGCTTAAAGCGCGGTCCTCACTGTCCCAGAGGGGCTTGTGCTGGCGGTCCTCTCTGTCCCAGCGGGGCTTGTGCTGGCGGTCCTCTCTGTCCCAGCCGGGCTTGTGCTGGCCGTCCTCTCTGTCCCAGCCGGGCTTGTGCTGGCGGTCCTCTCTGTCCCAGCAGGGCTTGTGCTGGCAGTCCTCTCTATCCCAGCGGGGCTTGTGCTGGCGGTCCTCTCTGTCCCAGCGGGGCTTGTGCTGGCGGTCCTCTCTGTCCCAGCGGGGCTTGTGCTGGCGGTCCTCTCTGTCCCAGCAGGGCTTGTGCTGGCAGTCCTCTCTAGCCCAGCGGGGCTTGTGCTGGCAGTCCTCTCTAGCCCAGCAGGGCAGGTGCTGGCCGTGGCCTCCTGGACAGCGGGAATGATGGCGGTGGCCTCCTGGGCAGCGGGGATGATGGCGGTGGCCTCCTGGGCAGCGGGGATGATGGCGGTGGCCTCCTGGGCAGCGGGGATGATGGCGGTGGCCTCCTGGGCAGCGGGGATGATGGCGGTCTCCTCTGCCGTGCTGCCCTTCCCAGACTTTCAGGGTTTCTTGTGGCCCTTCCCCACCTTGGAAGGTGTCGCAGCTGACTCCACACTCCCACCGGGACCCCTGGGATCGGCTTTGGAGTCTTCCCCCTCTCCCGCCGGGCACTGGCCAACTTTTGATGCTTGGCAGGTGGGGGACTGTCCGTGCTGTGGCTCCATGCCACACTGGCTGCGCTGGTGGCCGGTGCACGCCAGATTCCGGTGACTACAGGCACCACTGGTCCCGGAGATGTTGTGGCTGAGGTGCTAGGTTGGGACCTGGAGAGTCGGGCCCTAGGACACGGACAGGGTGGGGGAGGTGTGGGAAAGAGGTCAAGGTTGGACAGGAAAAGTTTTTGGGAGACACTGAGATGGGTAGCTGGAGGGGGTTTGGGAGTGGAGGAAGAGGTTGTGGTTGTAGGAGGTGTTCGTTTGGTGACTTTGGGTGATGGTGTATTCGCTGGAGGCTGTCGTGAGGTGGATGGCTGTTGGGTGGGTGTGTTCCGGCGTTTGTGTATCTTGGGAGGTGGCGTCACAGACACACTGGGAGAGGACACAGGGGACGTGTGAATGGTTGTGGGGGTGGTGACTGCACGTGAGCGGGTTGTGGTGGTGGGTGTGCTGGTGTTGGCAGTAGTGGCTGTAGATGTAGTGCATGCAGGTGTGAGTGTAGATGAGACTGGGAGGGAGGAGGGAGACGAAGAGGAGGGGGACACAGTGGAGGCAGTGGATGTTTGTGTGTCTGCATGTGTCTGATGCTTGCGTGAGTGCCTGTAGGATGTGTGGTGCTTATGTTTGCCTGAGCTTCCCTTGTGTGTTGACGTGTGTGCATGCTGGTCTGAAGGTGTGCTTGAGATAGGCTGGGGTACAGGGGATTGGGTCTGGGTGGAGGAAGTTGGAGGGGGGAGGCTAGAGACAGGGACAATGGCTGCTATCAGTGCTGAGGCCAGTGTCTGAAAAGCTCGCTGAAGGGCCGTCTGACCAGAATGAATGCCCTCCAGGAATGCATTGGTTTGTTGCAACTGCCTTTCGACACCCTGGATGGCATTCAAAATGGTAGACTGCCCAACAGTGAGGGACCTGAGGAGGTCAATGGCCTCCTCACTGAGGGCAGCAGGGGTGACTGGGGCATGGGCTGAGGTGCCTGGGGCAAAAGTGATGCCCACCCTCCTGGGTGAGGGGGCACGGGGAAAGGCTGAGGGGCTGCTGGGAGGGCGGTGCTGGTGGGGGGGGGGGGGTGGCTGTACCTGTAGATGCGGGGGGCACAGATGTTGCTGCCACCATAAGGGAGCTCCCATCAGAGGTCGAGTCCGTGTCACTGGTCTCAGCTCCTGTCCCTGCCGTGGAGCTCCCCCCGCCCTCCGTCCCACTGGTGAATTCAGACTCCGTAGTGTCGCCCCCCAGGGCCATGTGGGATGCAGCTCCCTCGTGCTCCGGTGCCACTGCTCCTCTGCCTGATGATGCTAATGCACACAAGAACAGGGAGACCACAAAAAGGGGGGGGGGACGACAGAAGAAAGACATGTTCAGTGCATGCATTACCGCTACCGTTGGCGGACACGACAGACACAGAAGCCCCCTGCACTACGCGGCGCTCTTGGGCTCCACTGTTCAATCCCTGGGAAATGGCCTACTAGGCTATGGATGACATCCGCACACATGGATGACACAGGGGCATGACTGGGTGTACTTGGAACTCTACAGAGGCGGGGTGGGGTGCCTTACGGAGGGATCTTGCCTACTAAACTCGCCCTGGCCTAGGGAAACCCACAGCCCACCTCCCCCACCCAGACACCTCCACTGAGCGCAAAATCAGCAGGATGAGAGTGTACTCACCCCCTTGTGGCTGCTGTGATGCCCTCAAGTGCCCATCCACCTCCGGGTACGCCACCGCCAGGATCCTGAACATCAGGGGGGTCATGGTGCGACGGGCACCCCTCCCACATTGGGAGGCCATCCCCAGCTGAGCCTCCGCTGTCTTCTTGCTCCAGCGGCGAATGTCCTCCTATCTTTTCCGGCAGTGGGTGCTCCGTCTGTGGTAGAACCCCAGGGTCCGGACGTCCTTGCCAAATATCTTTTTTCTGGTGGGCGCTGACCTACATAAATTGTACATGGGGAAAATAAAAGTTATTACCAACTGCACCGTCACAGTCATTGGCCCCCATCCCTACCCTTGCCATGTGGCACATGCACTCACCGTCGTTTCATGCATGCCGCAATGACCCCCCCACCTTCTTACATCCACCCCACACAGGCATAGCCCATACAGCATGCTCCCAGTGTACTTACCTGTTTGTCTGGAGGACCGTAGAGTAGCGTGTACTGGGGGAGGACCCCGTCCACGTGTTTCTCCAACTCCTCCGATGTGAAGGCAGGGGCCCTTTCCCCAGACACTCGAGCCACTGTCTCTTCCAGACCGAGGTCACAGCAGCACTTGCAGTTTACAACCCAGTTTGCTGGGTCACAGCAGCACTTGCAGTTTAGGTCCTCTCCTGTCGAAGATCAGGTATCGAGTGATTGAAAAGATAGCAAATGGCAGTCACGTCCGCGGCGGTGCGTACCGTCACCGCCGGTGTACATCGTCATTGGCTCCTGGGACCCATAGGGTCCAATGATGCAGCATTGCGCTGCGGTCTTCGACCGCTTACCGCGACGGTGTACAACGCCAGCACAGTTACCTCACATCCCATTGCCGCCATTTCAGGGGCCCACATGGCTTCATTTTTAAGTGCGTCTAACATACCTAGGCTTAGACTCAACACACATACAGGCCACTTTTTGGATTAGGATTCGTGTTCTTTGTAAGTTGTGGGTTTGTACCTCTGAGTTGGTTGACTCTGTGCTTGCTGTTGTCCTTCATAGGCACCGTCCGCTGGGACATGTGAGGAGATGGCGGCATCCTCCGGTGTACAGACCGCTGGTGGACCTGTTAACAATGGAGGAAAGACATGTGATCATCACATACAGGCTTGACCATGCCACAATCCAGGAACTGTGTACCTAGCTGGAGCCAGACCTGATGTCAGCTATCCGCCATCTCACAGGAATCTCCCCTCAAGTGCAGGTGCTGTCAGTGCTCCATTTCCTTGCAAGTGGGTCATTTCAAACAACAGTGGCCATAGCATCAGGGATGTCCCAGCCTATGTTTTCAAACGTGTTGTCCAGAGTGTTGTCTGCCCTGCTGAAACACATGCGGAGCTACATTGTTTTTCCTCAGGTGGAGGATTTGCCTACAGTGAAAGGTGATTTCTATGCCCTGGGACATATCCCCAACATCATAGGTGCCATTGATGGGGCACATGTGGCTTTGGTCCCCCCCGCAGGAGTGAACAGGTGTACAGAAACCGGAAGAGTTATCATTCCATGAATGTGCAGATGGTGTGTTTGGCAGACCAGTACATCTCCCATGTGAATGCCAAGTTCCCTGGCTCAGTGCATGACGCCTACATCCTGCGGAATAGCAGCATCCCTTATGTGATGGGTCAACTCCAGAGGCACTGTGTGTGGCTATTAGGTGAGCACCTGGAAGCAAGACAGTGGGAATGGTTGTCTGGGTCTGGGGTTTTCCCTACAGGTTAGTGTGTGTCTAACAGTTGTCCATCGCCATTTGCAGGTGACTCTGGTTACCCCAACCTGTCATGGCTACTGACCCCAGTGAGGAATCCCAGGACAAGGGCAGAGGAACACTACAATGAGGCCCATGGGCGAACACAGCGGATAATCGAGCGGACCTTCGGCCTCCTGAAGGCCAGGTTCAGGTGCCTCCATATGACAGGTGGATCCCTATTCTACTCACCAAAGAAGGTGTGCCAGATCATCGTGGCCTGCTGTATGCTTCACAAATTGGCTTTGTAACGACAGGTGCCTTTTCTGCAGGAGGATGGTCCAGATGGCGGTGTTGTTGCAGCTGTGGAGCCTGTGAAGACGAGGAAGCAGAAGAAGAGGATATGGACAACAGGGACTCGGTGATCCAGCAATATTTCCAGTGAGACACAGGTAAGAATACAAACCTGCCTACTACATGTACTTTAACACTACTACCTCTCTACTGTCTGTCGTTTTCACTCAGTGTATTGTCACTGAGTCGTCACTTTCCCTTACGATTTCACAGATGTGGGTCCCACTGTGTGACATCTTCTTTGATTCCTCATGGACTAGAGCTGTGTGACATAGGTATGTTGACATTACAATTGAAAGAGCTTTTTGCCACAGTAATTGCTAATACACTATTCCGAAATCACAGACTGACTCCTGATTGTTTTGTGCTTCAAGGGTGTTTATTTAAGTGCAAAATGGTGGGGGGGGGGGTTGCAAAATGGTGAGGGGTGATGGTGGAGGAATGTCCATGGCAGAGTCCAATCTATTAGTCTCACAGGTGCATTGCCCAAATGGGCATAGGAAGTGGAGCTCGGGCAGTTTAAGGATGGACAGGGTGACAAAGTGGGACAGAAGGATGACATTCAGGGTGGTCTCATTTCTTGGCCGGGGTCCTGGCATCATTCTCTGTCTTTGTCCTGCATCTCCGGGACCGTTTGTGGGGTGGTTCTCCCTCTGCAGGGGGTGGGGTGCTGGTGTGGTGGTCCTGTGGCGGTGCCTCCTGTCCACTAGCACCAGCTGAGGTGGTGGGCAGTTCCTCATCCATGCTAGTGTCAGGGGCCCCTTGTTGTGCCACAGTGTCCCTCCTGGTGTTGAGTACTTCCTTCAGCACCCCTACGATGGTGCCCAGGGTGGAATTGATGGATCTGAGTCCCTCCCTGAAGACCAAATACTGTTCCTCCTGCAGGCGCTGGGTCTCCTGAAACTTGGCCAGTAACGTTGCCATTGTCTCTTGGGAGTGGTGGTAGGCTCCCATGATGGAGGAGAGGGCCTCGTGGAGAGTGGGTTCCCTTGGCCTGTCCTCCTCCTGTCGCACAGCAGCCCTCCCAGTTCCCCTGTGTTGCTGGGCCTCCGTCCCCTGGACCGTGTCCCCACTGCCATTGCCCCAAGGTCCCTGTTGTTGTTGGGGTGGTGGGTTAGCCTGGGTTCCCTGTAGTGGTGGACACACTGCTGTTTGCGTGTCCTGGGGATCCTGGGGACAGAGATATGGGCCTGCTGGGTGGGTGCTGTGCTGGTGTTTCCAGAGGGGGGAAGCTCTGTGGTGGCCTGTGACTGTGTCAGGGGAACAGACTGTCCTGAGGTCCCCGATTGGCAGGGCTGGTCACCTAGATCCAGTTGGACAGAGCTGCTGTCATCACTGTGGGCCTCTTCTGTTGGTGGTGTGGACATGTGTCGACCCTCCTGTCCGGTGACGTTGGGTAGGGGTCCAGCAGGGATATAAAAGGATGTTTATTACATCTGTGTGTGGCATGGTGAGCAATGGGTGGGTGACCGTGTACCCCAGTGCTTGCATTCCTGTGTGGGACCTTGTGTGATGATGGTTTAGGGGTGTGTATGGGTTTGTGCAGTGAGGAGTTGGAGTGGTGGGGATGAGGGTGGGGGGTATGTGATGGCATGCAGATAGGGTGGGGGATGTAATAGTTCAGATTTGACTTACCAGAGTCCAGTCCGCCATCTACTCCTGCGAGGCCCTCAGGATGCAGAATCGCCAAGACCTGCTCCTCCCATGTTGTTAGTTGTGGCGGAGGAGGTGGGGGTCCGCCGCCAGTCAGCTGAACCGCAAGGTGGTGTCTTGAGACCACGGAACGCACCTTCCCCGCTAGGTCGTTCTACCTCTTCCTGATGTCATCCCGATTTCCTGGGTGCTGTCCCACTGCGTTGACCATGTCCACTATTCTTCGCCATAGCTCCATCTTCCTTGCAATGGAGGTGTGCTGCACCTGTGATCCGAATAGCTGTGGCTCTACCAGGACGATTTCCTCCACCATGACCCTGAGCTCATCCTCCGAGAACCTGGGGTGTCTTTGCCGTGCCATGGGGTGGTGTGGGTGATGTGTGGGGTGGTGTGTGTGGTGATAAGTGTGCTGATATGTAGTGGGGTGTTGCGTGAGGTGTGTGGAAGTTATGTGGGTGATGGTGTTGTGTGTGCCTGTGGATGCTGTCGTACTTGCTGGTGGTGTCTCTCTCTGTGCTTCTTTCTCAATTGTTGTCGTAGGGGTTTGTGGGTGATGTGGGTGTGTGTTTTATATTCTATTGGGTGTGAGGGAGTGGTGTGTGTATGTGTATCAGGTGTGTGTATTTCGATTTGTCCAATGTGGCTGTGTTTTGTATGTGTGTGTATTTTGAGCGCGGCGGTGTGTACCGCCAATGGAATACTGCGGTTAAAAGACCGCCGCGTGGATTCGTGTGTCGTGATATTGTGGGCGTATTTCTGTTGGCGTGACGGTGGAGGTTTTGTTTTCACCAGTTTATCACTGACCTTTGGTGTGGCGGACTTGTGTGGGTGTCTGAATTTTGGCAGATTCCGTGCTGTGGGTCATAATAGCTGTGGTGGATTTCCGCGGCGGTGTGTTGGCGGTCTTCTGCACGGTGGTAAGCGGCTTTTACCGCCAATGTTGTAATGAGGGCCTATATCCGCTACTGGTGCGCTATGAAAGCAATATGTTATATGACGGTACTTTGTATACAATCCCTACAGAACAATTATGACTACATGTGCACATCAATAAACAAATGCTGGAAGGGGCACACAAGTAAGAAAAAAACAAAGTGCACAACAGTAGTCATAGGCATGGGCAAAATATTGTTTCCTTGAAGTTTCTATGCATACGTATGTAAATGATTTCATGTATGATGGATTAGTATACCTTTTAGGATGTCATATAATCCCACAAGCGTTGCAAAACAAACATGTTTAAAAAAAACAGATTGACAAACAGCTAATAGCATGAGGCAAGAGGGTGATACTCATCTGAGAGGAGCCATAGCCCACACTCTGTATATGTTTAAAGAGCTATTGCTACCGATAGCTGAAAAAAAGTGTTTTCAAACCAGGCCTAATACCAAGACATAAGCTTTGTGGAGTTCAATTAAATAGAACATTATTGTACATGTGGTACACATTATAGTTAGCAGACAACCCCCAGATACCAAAAGAAGGAGTAAGTATGCATAACAAGAATACTCTCCATATGGCTCCAAGGGCATCTCAAGATTGCCAACATTTCCCACTAAACTATTCAAACCACGGTATATTCGAGACTAAATGGTGCAGTAGGCCTGTCACTTATCCTGTGGCTGCATCAATGTGATAAATGACAGACGTTGTCAGCACAGTAAAATAAAAAATCTTCTCACTTGCCTTATTGTGGCAGCAGCTAGACAAACATCATATACAAGAATCAGGGTGTTAGAAGTTCACTTGTCAAAGCTGCTAAGGCCTTGTGGATATTTCAGGGCCTGGTATAGAGTCTTTGCCACCTGGCGTGATCATGATTGGTAGGTAAGGGGGGGGAGAAGAAGAAGCTAAATGGATGTCATCAAAGCAGACAGGGATCTGTGACAGAATACCTGCATTTAATGGAAAAGGGAAAGGCCAATAGTTACTGGCACAGGACACATCTGTCTAGGCCAAGACAATGACAGCGAACTAACATTAGCAAACATGGGAAAGGCGCAACACTACATACCTATAATCGAACACAGAAAAAAAGTCAATACAGTTTTACAGTTTAGAAAGTGAGAAGATACTTTTAAAAGGGGTTGAAACTTACAAAAGGCCATACACACAGTTTATGTCCTATGTCCCTCAAACGTGGTTGATGAACAGGTAGCATGGGGGAGAATCCTGGTTCTATTCCACCCATCAAAATCAAATAGGTTACAAGGACAGAATGGATGAGAAGGAGTAGTTTCTTTCCTGTAACTCCAGTTCTCTCGTAGGGGTATTTCCATGATAGTCATAAGCTTTGAAAAGTTCTGCCCGCCTGCGGGGACCCCTGAGCACTTTTTCCAATATGAACACTTAAGAAGTGTTCATGTTCGCCTTACTTCAGGAAGGCCTGCAAAGTCACTTAAGAATGTCAATATGCAGCTTAAAGGAAAGGCTATAGTGTCCAAAATTCTTCACCCAGTTTGCTTTAAAAAGGACAAGGTTAAGGCACATGCATTCAAATGCATGAATGAGTTGAACATTTAGAAGAAAAAATACTTCACAACCCTTTTTGTAATGCAAAACAATGATGAAGGAGTGCAGGGCAGTGTAGCTCATAGGCTGCCATTATAAATAAAGAAAAAGGAGACTGTGACTTTAGAACAGCCAGTCCTCCAGTATCCCATCATGCATAGACAGAGGTAGTTACTTCAGTTATTTTTGTAGGCAGTCCTAGCTGAGAATAATGATATACCTGAGATATTATTTTGTCTACCCCACTGGGAAAGAGAGAGGGTTGCTTATGACTATCATGGAAATAACCCTACGAGAAAACTGGAGTTACAGGTAAGAAACTACTCCTTCTGTTGTAGAGATTTCCATGTACAGTCATAAGCGTTGAATAGAATAGCAAGCCCATCCCATAAACAGCGGAGGAGTAGACAGAACAATAATGAAATGCGCTATCAAGCAAAGGGATTCGAGAGAGGAGCCTGTCTTTCTTGAGCATCTGTCCTGGCATCACAGTCAAGACATTAATGTTTAATGAACGTGTGGACAGACCCCCAGGTCACAGCTCTACAGATGTCTGTTAAGGGAACATTCCTCATTGAGGCTGTTGTGGCAGACTTGCCTCTGGTAGAATGTGCTCTTAGTCTGCCAGCTAGGCTTTTGTTAGCTAGTTGGTAGCAAAACAGAATACCGGAGACAATACATTTAGAGATTGTTTAAAGGGGGCCAGACTGATGCAAACCATACCATAATTAAACAATTGTGGAGATTTTCAAATAGAATTGGTTTTAGCGAAGTAGAATTTTAAAACCCTCTTTGCATCTAGAGAGTAGAGAGCCCTCTCTGCTGGAGTAGATGGGTTTTGAAAGAAAGTTGGCAAGGAAATCAATTGGTTGACATGAAAGTCAGAGCTAACCTCGGGTAGGAATTTAGGATGTGATCGCATCACTACCTTGGAGGAGAGGAATACTGTGTAAGGCTGGTGAGCACAGAGAGCCTGAATCTGGCGAGCCCTGCGTGTTGATGTAATTGCCACAAGGAAAGCAGTTTTCCAAGTTTGGTGTTGGAGAGATGCCTTGTGTATGGCTCAAATGGATTTTGCATGAGCCGCAAAAGGACCACATTAAGCTCCATAGTGGAGAAGGGTGTCTAACTGGAGTAAAGACCTTTTTTAACCCTTCTAGGAAATCTTTGAAAACTGGTGTCCTGAAGAAAGAGGTCTGCGAAGGACCTTTTCTGAATGCAGTCCGAGCTGCCAGGTGGACCCTAACTGAAGAGAGTTGCAGACCAGATTTAGCCAGGTGTAACAAGTATGGAAGAATGACATCTTCCTTGAAAGATGTAGGGTTTATCATTTTGGAGGAACACCAGATGCAGAATCTCTTTCATTTATTATGCCGTACGGATGGATGGCCGTTTTGCCTCTTTTAAGATTTCCATACAATCCTGTGGAAGATTTAGGTGCCCATACTGTACTAACTCAGGAGCCATATTGCCAAACTCAAGGAGGAGAGATTGGGGTGTCTCATCTACCCTCCAAATATTGTTAGGAGGTCTGGCCTGCATAGCAGCCTGAGATATAGTTGGACCTACCGGTAAAGGAGGTCCTGAGAACCACCACTGCCTCAGCAACTCTGGTGCAATGAGGATCATTCTGGCTGAAGTCGTTGTGAGTTTGAGAAGGACTGCTGGGAATTGGTGGAAAGGCGTACAGAAATTTGTTGGACCAGTCTATCCACAGAGCATTCCCCAACGACTCTGGATGGTAAAAACTGGCTGCGAAGTTGCAGCATTTTCTGTTTTCCGCTGTAGCGAAAAGGTCAATAGAATGTGTGCCCCACAAACAGAAGATTTCTTAAACAACATCTTCGTTCAGCACCCACTCGTGATTCTCTTTGAGAAATCTGCTGAGAGTATCTGCTTGTACATTCTGAGCACCTGGAAGGTGAGTTGATACTATCTTCAACCTCCTGGCCAGGAGCCAGTGCCATATCGTCTGGGCCTCTTGAGACAAGACTCTGGATCTGGTTCCCCCCTGCTTGTTCAGGTAATACATGGTGGTTGTATTGTGTGTCTGGACAAGCAGCATGTCGGTGTTGAAGGATGGGAGAAATGCCTTGACAGCTAGATGCACCGCCTGAAGCTCGAGGAGATTGATGTGGTATGACGTCTCCTTGGGAGACCAGAGGTCTTGTGTTTGTAGGTGACCCATATGGGTTCCCCATCCGTGGGGAGAGGCATCGTCACGATAGTCTGTGATGGAGGCAGTGGACGAAAAGGCATCCTTTGTATGAGTTTTTTTGGAGAACATCACCAACTGAAGGATCTGATTGTGTGGGTGGACAGAAAGATTCTGTCTTCACAGTTTCCATACAGTTGATTCCATTGGTCCTCCCTGCACTCCTGAAGAGGATGCATGTGCAGGCGAGCGCTGGGTGTCAGAAAGATGCAGGAGGCCATGGAGCCTAGAAGTGAGGAGACTGTGTGCACTGTTGTGCGATGCATAGTTTTGAGTGCACAACATTTCTGGAGAATGGATAAGCGTCATTCCTCCGACGTAGGAGTAGTGCAACTTCTGGACAGGAACTGTCGTGGACTTGAGAAAGTTGACATGGAGCCCTAGACAATAAAGGAGATCGCATGTCCATCTGAAATGCTGTTGGGCTTCTGCACAGGTGGATGCCTTGATTAGCTAGTCGTCTAGATATGCGTAGACGAAGATTCGGTGTCTTTGAAGATGTGCTGCCTCCACAGCCTTGCACTTGGAGAAAGTTCTGGGTGCAGACTTGAGACCAAATAGTAGGATGGTGTATTGAAAGTAAAATTGTCCCACAACAAATCCCACGAACTTCCAATACTTGTTTACAATGAGGATATGAAAGTGTAGGTCTACTGAGCAAAACCAGTCCCCTTGGTGAATCTGGGGGTATATTTGGTGTAATGCCAGCATTCTGAACTTTTCCTTTTGGATCGATTTGTTGGCAATCTTCAGGTCTAGAATTGGTCTGAACTCTTTCTTGTCCTTTTTTGGAATAAGGATGTACCTTGAGTAAATGCCTTTTCCCCGCTGGTTGAGGGGAACAGATTCTACTGCTTTCTTTTACAGCAGGATGAAAACTTCTGCCTTTAGAAGGCTAGGAGGTGAGAAGTGGTCGGCTTTGGTGGAATACTTGGTGGTGGGGTGGAAAACCTGAGACAATACCCATTTTGTACAATGTTCAAGACCCAAGCGCCTGTTGTATTTCGTTGCCACTCTGCCAGGCAATTGGTGACGCTTACCCCCACTGGAGTGGGTAACGGATGCGGGGGAAGAAAGCTTATAGGGTTTTGAGACTGAAGGTTGTTGAGAACCCCGATTGGGTTGATGCGTCGTCCGTCCTCTTTGTTGTTTCCGCTGAGACTGGTAAGATCTTTGGAATTGCTGCTGAGGTCTTCCAGGCAGATAGTGAGGGGTTTGAACCCTCAGAGTAGAATAGCAACATTGGAAAGGTTGGAAGGGTCTTAGTTGCTCTTTGGGTTTTTCAAGGCCTACTGCCTTCAATGTGTCTACCTCAGCCTTCATCCTTGCCATTTCATCGTCGGCGTGAGAGCTGAACAGAGTGGAGCCTGAAAATGGCAAGTTCTGAATGCGTCGCTGAGCATCTGCTTTCAGTGATGTTAGACGCAGCCAGGAATCCCTCCTTAGCATTACCCCATGGCAGTATGTATATGCAGAGAGTAAGGATGAGTCTGCCACTGCACTAATGATCTGGTTAGAGACCATTGCACCTTCTTGGACGATCTCTAAAACATCCTCCTTCTGATCTCTCTGGAGGTAATCAGCAAATTGGAGTAGGGAGTCCCACAGGGGTCTATTGTATCTGCCCAAGAGGGCTGTTACGCTTGCCACCTTCATGGAGGTTGTGGCCGAACTACAGACTTTGTGTCCTGTTGAATCCACCTTTTTACTCTCTTTTTCAGGAGGAGAGGTAGTAGACAGAGACACGTAGCATGAGATTTGCGAGTAGCCAGTATTACCACCGAATCAGGTGGAGGATAGGAGTGCAGAAACAAAGGGTCTTGCTCCGGAGGATGATACTTTTTTAGTAGTCTGCAGGGAACAGACATAGTCGTAGCCGGCATAAGGAAGACTTCCATGGCAGGTACCAGAAGACCAGGCACTAGTGGTAGCAAAGGTCTGGTGGCTATGTGCTGCTGGACAGTCTCGAATATGATCGAAGTAGATGGATTTGGGACAGCCATTTGAATGTTCAGTTTCGCCGCACCTCGTACTAGAACTTCATGAATAATGTTGATATTGTCAACCAGTGAGGAGCGAGGTTAAGGTAAATCTGTTAGTGTGGGTGAATAGTCTCTGGTGGAGGACGAGGAATCTCTATGACAGTAGGCACGTGATCTTGATCAAGATCTGTGGTGGGAATGTCTTGACCTTGAACGGCCAGATGACTGATGGCCTTGACAAGAATGGTGGCACGATCTTGAGCATGGTCTGGGAGCTGGGGCGGTGCTAGGCACTTGAGACACTGGAGGTGGTACAGGTGCTGGGAGAACCGGAGCAGCTGGCTGCAGCGGAGTCAGACTTTGAGGTGAAGGTTAAGGAGGAGGTGTAACAGCTGGCAGAGGAGAGGTGTGAAGAGAAGGGGACGAAGGAAGAAGCACCAGAGAAGGAGAGATCTTTGGAATGGTGTGATCCCGATAAAGAATAGATCCTTCTCTGTTTCTGCCTCCCGGTCAAGAGACTCTTCAACGTCAATCCTTCTCTCCGATGTCTAGGTGTCAATGTTGAGTGAGACCTCGATGTCGAACTGCGACGTCAGTGCTTCCTTCACCGCGACGTCGATATACTCCTCGATGTTGGGTACCGAGTACCTGGATCCTCGACGTTGTGCAGCGGCTTGACGTCAAGAAGCGACATTTGTGCGACGTTGAGTCAGACTTCGACATCGAACATGTTGGCGCTGTACTTCCTCTCAGCGTTGACCTCCTCGACGTCGACTGGGACCAAAACCGTTTTCTGCCAGAAAAACGCCTCTCAGTCTACTGGAGACTGAGGGAAGACCTCTGGTGGAAGACTAACCTTCCCCTCGCTCGGAGGTCCCACTGGCTTCTTGCTTGCGTCATCTCTCTGCTCACCCTTGAAGGCAAATGACTTGCAGATGTTACAGGAGGAAGGAAAGTGTGAAGACGGCAGGCCTATGATACAAACATCATGCAAGTCTGTTTTGGCCTTTTTTTCTGTCACGTGTTGGGCATTTGTCAAACAGAGAATGCATTTTGTCTAGGAAAAATGCCTTAATTTCTGTCAGAAAAAGACACATATCAAGAAAGAAAGACGTCGAGTGAAACAGTTGTCACTGTGAAGTCAGAAAAATGAACTGAGGTAACTGCCTCTCTCTAAGCATGATGGGGTACTGGAGGACTGACTGATCTTAAAGTCACAGTCTCTTTTTTCTTCATTTATAATGGCAGCCTATGAGCTACACTGCCCTGCACTCCTTTATCACTGTTTTGCATTACAAAAAGGGTTGCAAAGGATTTTTTCTATTACATTTTCAACTCATTCGTGCTTTTGAATGCATGTGCCTGAACTTTGTCCTTTTTAAAGCAAACTGGATGAAGAATTTTGGACAGTGTAGCCTTTCCTTTAGGCTGCATATTGACAGTCTCAAGTGACTTTGCAGGCCTTCCTGAGGTAAGGCAAACATGAACACTTAAGAAGTCATATTTGAAAAAGTGCTCTGGGGTCCCCGCAGGCGGGCGTAGCTATTGAACGCTTATGATTATACAATGGAAATCCCCTAAGAGAGCGCATGAGCTTCCCTTTGCTTTGTAAAGATGTAAAGTAGGACAAGAAAGAGTTCAGACCCATTCTCAAGAGTTCAGGATGCTGGCCTTACACCAAATATACCCCCAGATTCACCAAGTGGACTGGCTTTGCTCAGTATACCTACACAATGAATACTTTCATTTCCTCATCGTAAAAAAGCATTGGAAGTTCATGGGATTTGTTGTGGGACAATTTCACTTTCAACACACCGTCCTACCATTTGGTCTCAAGTCAGCACCCAGAACTTTCTCAAAGTGCATGGCTGTAGTGGCAGCACATCTTCAAAGGCACCAAATCTTCATCTACCCATATCTGGACAACTGGCTAATCAAGGCATCAACCTGTGCAGTAGCCCAACAGCATTTCAAATAGACATGCGATCTCCTTTATTGGCTAGGGCTTCATGTCAACTTTCTCAAGTCCATGACAGTTCCTGTCGAAAAGTTGCACTACTTAGGAGCAACCATAGACACACTACAGGCAAAAGTGTGTCCTTCGGAGGAACAATGCTTATCCGTTCTCCAGAAGTCTTGTGCATTCAGAAACTGTGCATCATCCAACAGTGCGCTAAGTCTCCTCACTTCTAGGCTCCATGGCCTCCTGCATCTTTCTGACACCCACCGCTCGCCTCCACATGTGACCTCTTTAGGTGTGCCTGGAGGACCAATAGAATCAATTGTCTGGAAACTGGGAAGACAGAATCTTTCTGTCCACCAACGCAAGTTGGTGTTGTTCTCCAAAAAATCTCCTACAAGAGATGCCTCTTGGTCCACAGCCTCCATCACAGACTATCATGACAGATGCCTCTCTCCTCGGATGGGGAGCCCATATGGGTCACCTACAAACACAAGACCTCTAGTCTCCCAAGAAGATGTCATACCACATCAATCTCCTCGAAATCCGGGCGGTGCACCTAGCTGTCAAGGCATTTCTCCCGTCCTTCAACACCGACAAGCTGCTTGTCCAGGCAGACAATACAAACACCATCTATTACCTGAATAAGCAGGGGGGAACCAGATCCATAGTCTTGTCTCAAGAGGCCCAGACGATATGGCACTGGCTTCTGGCCAGGAGGTAGAAGATAGTATCAGCTCACATTCCAGGTGCTCAGAATGTACAAGCGGATACCCTCAGCAGAGTTCTGGAAGAGAACCACGAGTGGGTGCTGAAGGAAGATGTTGTTCAAGATATCTTCCGTTTGTGGGGCACACCTTCTACTGACCATTTCGACATAACGGAAAACAGAAAATGCCGCAACTTCACCACCAGTTTTTACCATCCAGAGTCATTGGGGAATGCTCTGTGGATAGACTGGTCCAACAAATTTCTGTATGCCTTTCCACCAATTCCCAGCAGTCCTTCTCAAACGCACAACGACTTCAGCCAGAATGATCCTCATTGCACCAGAGTGGCAGAGGCAGTGGTGGTTCCTGGACCTCCTTCACCAGACCTCCTAACAAAATTTGGAGGGTACATGAGACACCCCAATCTCTCCTCCTTGAGTTTGGCAGCATGGCTCCCGAGTTAGTACAGTATGGGCACCTAAATCTTCCACAGGATTGTATGGAACCCTAAAAGAGGCGAAACGGCCATCCACCTGTACAGGATATTCCTTCAAATGAAAGAGATTCTGCATTTGGTGTTCCTCCAAAATGATAGACCCTACATCTTCCATACTTGTTACACCTGGCTAAATCTGGTCTGCAGCTCTCATCAATTAGGGTCCATCTGCCAGCTCTGACTGCATTCAGAAAAGGTCCTTTAAAATGCTCTTTCTTTAGGATACCAGTTTTCAAAGATTTCCTAGAAGGGTTAAAGAAGGTCTTTCCTCCAGTTAGGCGCCCTTCTCCACCATGGGAGCTTAATGTGGTCCTTTTGCGCCCCATGCAAAATCTATCTGAGCCCATACACAAGGCATCTCTCCAACACCTAACTTGAAAAAATGCTTTCCTTGAGGCAATTACATCAACACGCAGGGTTAGCGAGATTCAGGCTCCCTGTGCTCATGAGCCTTACACAGAATTCCACTCCTCCAAGGCAGTGATGCAAACACATCCTAAATTCCTGCCCGAGGTTCGCTCTGACTTTCATGTCAACCATTCGATTTCCTTGCCAACTTTCTTTCAAAACCCATCTACTCCAGCATAGAGGGCTCTCCACTCTCTAGACATGAAGATGGTTTCAAAACTCTACTTAGATAAAAAACAGTTCTATTAGAAAATCTCCACAACTCTTTATTAATTATGGTCCGGTTCGCATCGGTCTGGCCTCCTCCAAACAATAAATCTCTAGATGGATTGCTTCCTGTATTCTATTTTGCTACCAACTAGCTAACAAAACCCTAGCTGGCAGACTAAGAGCACATTCTAACAGAGGCAAGTCTGCCACAACTGCCTCGATGAGGAATGTTCCCTTAGCAGACATCTGTAGAGCTGCGTCCTGGAGGTCTGTCCACACGTTCACTAAACATTACTGTCTTGACTCTGATGCCAGGACAGATGCTCAAGCAGGACAGGCTTCTCTCAGGAACCTCTTTACTTGATAGCGAATTTCATTATTGTTCTGTCTTCTCCTCCGCTGTTTATGGGATGGGCTTGCTATTTCATTCAAGGCTTATGACTATACATGGAAATCCCCTGCAAGAGAAGGAATAGTTTCTTACCTGTAACTCCAGTTTTCTCGTAGGGGTATTTCCATGATAGTCATAAGCAACTCTCCCTCTTCCCCAGTGGGGCAGACAAAATAATATCACAGGTATATCATTATTCTCAGCTAGGACTGCCTACAAAAAGAACTGAGGTAACTACCTCTGTCTATGCATGATGAGACATTGCCCTGCACTCCTTCATCATTGTTTTGCATTACAAAAAGGGTTGTGAAGGATCTTTTCTGCTACATCTTCAACTCATTCATGCATTTGAATCCATGTGCCTTAACTTTGTCCTTTTTAAAGCAAACTAGATGGACACTGTAGCCTTTCCTTTAGGCTGCATATTGACATTCTTAAGTGATTTTGCAGGCCTTCCTGAAGTAAGGCGAACATGAGCAGAAGTTATATTGAAAAAAGTGCTCCTGGGTCCCCGCAGGCGGGCGGAACTATTCAACGCTTATGACTATAAAATGGAAATCCCCTATGAGAGAATATGAGCTTCCCTTTGCTATGTAAAGATGTAAAGTAGTCAGGGACTCTTAGTTGTAGTGGAAACAGAACCAGGAGAGATGCCAGTAGCAGGTAAGACCTTATCTCGTCCCTTGTGTGCATGCAGTCTTTCAGAGTAATACAGAGGATTATTTAGAGGAACCAGAGAATACCTAAAGAACAGGACAGCAGTTCCTGCTTTCTCCCTAAGGCCAAAAGAGAGCCGTATTTGGAAGGTAAAGATATAACAGAAGTGGGACGTTTACTTTAATTAAGAACCTTCTATTATATGATATGGTGTTCTACTATAGTATGGTGGTCTAAATATTGGCATACACATAAATCACAAATATAAAATAAACTACTGATATATCATCTTGGCAGAGCCAAAATTTGAAATCCAGACTGATTTTACAATTGCTCTGAATTCAATTTTATGGTTTCAACATGTGTAGGATGACATTTTCAGTATCAGTCATGTGACACACACAATCTATGTTACTGGCACCCTGTGGTGCTCTTGCCTGAACACTTTGCTGATAAAGAAAAAAAAATTCCCTGTAATTACAGTTCTTCAGCATAAGTATCTTTCATAGATTCACATGCTCAAAGTACTTACTGACATCAGGCTGTTAACCCTCAATAGTCAGTAATACCATACTGGTATTTCAATACAGCAATTGAAATGAAAACACATGGAAATAACATTCACAGACCGCAATCAGCCAATCTATCGTATTATATGACTCACAGTCTAACCAATCACGTGGCAGGGGCTTGGGGTTTCAACCCTCCTCTGAGGCTCCAACTTCCAGATTTTTGTAGACTGTTTATCAAGTATTCAGTAGCCTCATGAAAGGAGAGACGAGTGCATGCAAATGACACTATAAAAGATACCAATACTGAAGAACTGTAGTTACAGGCAAGTAACTTTTTCTTCGCCAGCATTTGATATTTCAAGGATTCACATTACCAAAGCAGTGCTGTATTTGTAACACAGAGGAAATGAGGCTTACCTTAACAGCAGAGACTGCGCAGCAAAGCCTAAATCACAGCTGTTGAGTGAACATCTAGACAATATAACCTGGAAAAAATGTGGATCGAAGACCATGTCGCCACTCTGCAAATGTTGAATAATGGCACCCATTCGAAGGGTGCCACTGCTGTTGCTGTCTCTAGCTGAATGAGCTCCAGATTTGTGTCGCAAAGGTCGGCCAGCTCTGACATGACAGTTTGACATTTAGAAAGTAATTCATCAAGGTTTGCCCTATTTTGAGAAGAGGCATTGTTTATTTGAATTTCCATATCAAATATTTTTTCTGTTTTTACAGAAGTCTTGGTTATGTTAGTGTCGAACTTTAAGCATCCTTTGATGCCCAGGAACGTGCAAAGACATTACAGCAGCTGTTGATAGTAGGGGAAAAATTTGGGCAAGTGGATTTTTTTCATCAAGATGAAAGGACGTTGGCAACTATGGTATAACTGTTTTGATTAGTAGACACTGTTAGTATATTCTCAACAAATTTAATATGCTGGTGTCATGGGGAAGGTTTGCATTTCTCCAACGTTGCTGCAGAAGTTCTAGCTAATAAGGAAACAGTTTTCCATGACTGCATCTGTAGAGAATCTGTACCAATGCTATATGCACTGGGTCAAATCATTCTTTGATTAGGTGAATTAGAAGGGCCTTCAGCTCCCACATCTGCTGGTTCTTTACCAAAAGTGATAAATTGTGAAACAGATCCTTCATAGGTTCATTATCCAACCTGGGGGAGAACAAGGATTTTGCAGACGAGGTCCTTAAATACTTGGGTATGGCAGTCAGGGGTTCTCTAACAGAGAAGTAACTTCAGGCAGGTTCTGCTAAGTTCAATACATAAGGTAGTATGTGATGAGGACGCACAAAGAGAGGGTCAGAATAATTGGCTGTGGCCCAAATATAAAACTTCATCCATTCTAAGCAGTGCGTTTTTAAATGGAAGATTCCCTTCCTGCTTGTAGAACCTTTTCTGCAGATAGGTGGGATGTTCAAAGGAACAATCTATATCTACAGCAGCAAAGCAATCAGGTCACTTATTTCTACTACTATTCCAGACCTCCTTCAATGGGCCTCATTCTGAGCAGACACTGGGGTATAACAGAAATACAAGATGGCAGTATACTGAGAAAAATACTTTCACCTTCCTGACTATGATGTAATCCTTTACACTTATCTTCTGATACGTATTTCAGTGTACATTTTTCCTTCCTTTCTTGCGGTTGATACACTCTTCAAAGTTTGGAACACGATGGAGCCTTAATAAACCAGTCTTGGTATAGGAATACTCTTACACCCTGACAACATAGATAAGTGGGCTCATCAACATGCTTGCCAAACAGATGCTGGTGGTAAAGGGAATGTCTATCACTCTTGAGTTAGCTACTGGCCAGAAACGTGTACTGCAGAACTAGCTGTATCTTCTAAACACAGCTACTGTAGCAATCTGTCTGAAACTAGTGTTTTACGCCTCAAGCAATGCATTTATGAGGGTCAATGAAGTGACCTCATCTTCTTTTAGAATAGTTTTGCCTATCCCTAGCAGTCATTAGAATGCTTTACAATAAGTGGGGATATATCAGTACATAGCTTCCTATCATGACTTGACACAATGGCATTTGGAATAGCCATCTTAAGACTTTGCCGCAAATACTTCCACTCTTTTCCAAATTTTGTCAGGTCTCTTTCCTTTACTGTCTGTAGGAACAACACACGGTGTCAATTGACTGTATGATTTACGTTTTGCTGCAGCAGAAATAAGAGTCAGATTTGATTTGGTTTTTAAAGGCACGCTAATGCAGCTTCTTCTCCAGTTTAGTAATCAGCATGGATCCTGTTGCAGGGTTATGCATGTCGGAAAGATCCTTTTTCAATATGCGGTCCAAGACTGGAATTATTATGACAGACCTTTTGTTCTCATCATTAAAGTCAAGCTGAAAATAATTCTTTTCAGTGGTGATCATGGGACGGTTATATTTTTGACCCACTCTGTCCATCAACATGTAAAAGCTGTGCACATCATGCAGTGGGCAGCCTCTTGTTACATGTTCCAGACTTGGCTGTTAAGTGGGATAATAGTCTTCCCACACATGGTTGTGAAGATCTTCCTGGGAGGTGTCGCTGCCATAAACTTAATGTGCCATCCTGGTCCTGATCATACACTTCCAATGATGACCAGTATTTCTAACTGATAGTGCAGGCTGGGCTACAGCTTCATCCTGAGGAATTAACCTTAGGCGTGGTATGATTTGATGCTGCGAGGCTGGAAATGGTCACGGAGTCCAGTATGATGTGGATGCCTCAGGATGTGCTAATGGTTGTGCCAGAGTTAATCTGTTTTATAAGTCCCCATCTTTTTCATAGACTGTAAACACCTATGAATTTGTGTACATTTGTGATCCTAAAGTTTGTGATTTCTCTAGCTCTGGAGGCTGACCAAAGTAAATGTATTTCTTATAGTAATATGGCTATTCTTCTTCATTGCCAGGGTTATCTGGTATGAAATGAAGGTCTAGATCATCAGGCCCTTCAGCCTGAGAAGCTGTCTCTGACAGGCTGTCGTCATCAGATTAAATTTGCTCTCTGTTTGATTTCTTAACACTGAGGGCCCAATTTACAAATGTAACTTGGACTTTTAAGTAATTTACACATTTGAGCAAGTTTACTTTTACTAAATCTAAGTGTC
Source organism: Pleurodeles waltl (assembly GCF_031143425.1). NCBI lineage: Eukaryota > Metazoa > Chordata > Amphibia > Caudata > Salamandridae > Pleurodeles > Pleurodeles waltl. The sequence goes on along the minus strand of NC_090445.1, from coordinate 990,805,560 downwards.
AGTTACTACTAAAAAAAAACCTTAGTAAGTTCAGCACCACATAGGCCAAACTCAGTTGCTGCAACACCCTTCCACAGAAAATGGAGTTAGGGAATTAAAACAAAGTCCCATAGGAAATAATGTTAAACTATTTCAAATTGTTAAAACTATAATATAAACAAATATGAATTCATGTTCAACATACAAAACAATAGGACATACTTATTATTTAATTATAAAATATTTGAATACTCGAATTGAAAAAATAATGTAACAATTCCTTTTATTAAATATATATGCATTAAGTACAATGACAAACCTTTCCTAATTGGTAGGCCGGTGCTGCACCTAAGTAAGGGCACTGCAACTGCATGCCATCATACCAACCACTGACAGTTGACTCAGTTCTTTTTTTTTTATTCTTTTTTTTTTTTTTTACAAAAATTCAAGATTTTGAGATAGAATATTTCTTTGTCTAATCTCCAGGGAGGAAGGGTGGGGCATGGCCATAAGGAAGATTTCCCTGTAGGAGAATCAGGGTGAGAGGTAAATGAGAAACAAGCGACTAAAATGTAAATATACTTCTTCAGGGTTGGGACCTTTAATGGATTCACATACTTGAACCACTTTCCGCTGTCAAGATGGAGGTCCCACAGTAACCTTGAAATAACAGTATGAACTCACACTGTACCTGAAAGTCATTAAACCAACGCCATTTTAGTAGCACACTCACTTCATTAAAAAGAACCCAAACTCCAGACACTGAAGTGAGACTGTCCTTTAGTCCGCCCTCACAAAAGTCATATCATATTAGATTTCTCCCACACATCATCTGGAAAGGGAGTTCCAGAGGTTTTCTCATCCCATCCAGAACACAGATAAGTCTACTTTACCTCATCATTTTCTTCAGAATATTTTTTGTCTGTGAGCTCGTACCTCACGTTTATACTAGATAAAGATAATCTCAAAACCATGGCTCATGGAGCTCATTTAAGACATGCAAAGCCTTTTGGAAAACAAAGGGTCTACTTGGAAGATCTACACAAAATGTGCATTCATTGTCTTTATTCGAGTGGCAAGACGAAAGGTTGTAAAACTCTGTAAATAATTATAGGGTAAAACTCTGAATGACCACGTGGTCCCTGTAGACAACAGTTTGCTAGTGAGGACGATTCCTAAATTGACAAAGCCATCTAAGTCAGTCCCTTTGACATTTACTCTGTAATCTTGAAGACACTGCTCTTACCAACGTTGGGGTTGAGGGCAATACCATTGCAGGTTCTAACAAACCTAGCATTAAAGGAAGATGTGGCCTTAAGGCATGACATTGATGGAAAGTTCTGAAAATGACAAGCTAGTCTTTGCACTGTCGGAATAAGTTTGTTCAGTTTGTTGGCACTTACCCTCACAGTATCATTAAGTGTATAAGTTGTCACCCCTGACAGAGATCCTCGATAGTGCTGACTCAGACAGTGTAGGATAATAGTCTATAGTGGTGATCCTAAACAGGTTTGATGCCAGCGAACATCTTCTAGAATGGTGCCTGAACTTCTAGGGTGGTAATCTTGTGTTGAGTGCTAGAGGAAATTCGAGTTATTGAGGAACCACAGGAGGTAATTTCACAGCACCATTAACAGATAAAGCAGGTGTCATTGAAACAAACATTGGAGATGCTATATCTGATGACAAACTAATGAGAGAAGTATGGAGCTGATGGTAAACATGCACCTAAGTTATTCAGAGTACTATGTGACTCTTTTCCTCTTCAACGTACACAACCATTCTGCTGAAAGTTGCATAGATATACTTGATGTTTCCCTTTAGGAGAAAAGGTGTGCTTCGACGTCAAATGCTTCAAATTTGAAGAGAGTCATGACACTGATTTTCTTGATCATTTTAACTATAGATGTAGTCTTGACATTGGCCTGCTCTCAACCACAAGTGTTTGGCAGCTCTACCTGTCTCCACCTGTCTTTAACATCTCAGGCCTTGACCTAAAGCATCTCTGCCTCTTCGAAAGAGACCTTTCCTAATCACTGCTTTTTAAGGAGTCTTTTGAGTTGCTGATGGAAGCTATGGTAGAGATGAGACTACTCTCTATAGTCATTAAACCTGCCAGAAGGGGATTCTTATCACCTTTACATATCTTCTTGAAGTTTGTGAATTTTCAACTTGGTCCTGTCCTTAACAGACTTTTATTCCTTTTTTTCTTTTACAGTGAAGATACTCCTCAGGGTGGTTAGAATCCAGAAGGCAAACAATACAGTATAAATGCAGTGAGGGTATGGTTGTGCCTTTTTGCTGCTACAGGAAGAGCATTTTACAAAGACAGAAGTCAGCCTCTTCTTAAAATAAAATTTCTGTTGGGAAATGGAAAATGAAACACTTACAATCCCAAAATATGCTGAGTGAATTTGTTTTTGGAATGATTTTTTAATCTTAAAAGGAGAAGAAGAGGCCAAACTCACTTTTTTCCCTCTTTAAAATTCTTTGTAAAGAGTTTTCTTGACACATTTGGTTCAACAGTGACTATCACTGTGTTTATATATAAATATGCACACATATATATATATATATATATATATATATATTTATATATACACACACACGCGCACGCGGTACCCACTGTTACGATGTACATAAGCCAGAGTTTCCGTAGGAGGTTTTGCTAATATCTATGATTCAAGTTGACAAATCTTTATCAATCAATCAAAAAAATGTATAGAGCGCGCTACTCACTCGTGAGGGTCTCAAGGCGCTTGTGGGGGAGGGAGTGAAGAAGGGGGTTACTGTTCGAACAGCCATGTCTTGAGATTTTTCCGAAGAGCAGGAGGTCTTTGGTTCTGCGGAGGTTGGTGGGGAGGAGTTGCAGGTTATGGGGTAAGGAAAGAGAAGGCCCTGCCTCCTGTGGTGGTTCGTTGGATGCGGGGGAACTGTAGCTAGTGTGAGGTCGGCTGATCAGAGGTTGCGGGTGAGAGTGTGGAAGTTCACTCTTTCGTTGAGGTAGGTTGGGCAAGTGTTGTGGAGGGATTTGTGTGCGTGGATGAGGATCTTGAAAGTGATTCTCCTGTCTATGGGGAGCCAGTGAAGGGGTGTGAGGTGCAGTGAGATTCGTTTGTGGCGGTGGAGGCCAAGGACGAGGCGTGCGGCTGTGTTCTGGATTCTCTGGAGTTTGTGTTTGAGTTTGAGTGTGGTGCCGGCATAGAGGGCATTACCGTAGTCTAGTCTGCTGCTGCTGAGTGCATGGGTGACTGTCTTCCTAGTCTCTGGGGAATCCATTTGAAGGATTTTTTCAGTGTGCTGAGTGTGTGGAAGCAGGAGGAGGTTAGTGCATTGATTTGCTGTGTCATGGAGAGGGAGGGGTCCAGGATGATGCTGTGGTTTGCGGGGGTGGGTGCAGGGCCTAGGGTGGTGGGCCACCAGGAGTCGTCCCATATGGTTTTGTTGGGGCCGAAGATGATGATTTCAGTTTTGTTGGAGTTAAGCTTGAGGTGGTTAGCTGTCATCCAGTTGGCGGTGTCGAGGAAAGCAGCATGTAGGTTGGTTTTGGCGGTGGTGGGGTTGCGGGTGAGGGACATGATGAGTTGGGTGTTGTCTGTGTAGGAGAGGATAGTGATTCCGTGTGGTCGGAGGATGTTGGCTAGGGGGATCATGTAACTGTTGAAGAGTGTGGGGCTGAGGGAGGACCCCTGGGGACTCCGCAGTTGATTTTGGTAGCAGTGGAGTGGAAAGGTGGAAGGCGGACTCTTTGGGTCCGGTTGGTGAGGAAGGAGGTGAGCCAGTCACAGGCTTTGTTGTAGGGGCGTGTGCAGAGTGTGTGGTGACAGACAGTGTCAAAGGTTGCGGAGAGGTCTAGGAGGATGAGTGCGACGGTCACGCCTTTGTTGACTCTGGTCCTGATGTCGTCAGTACATGCGATGAGGGTGGTTTCCGTGCTGTGGTTCTTGCGGAACCCGGATTGTGAGGGGTCAAGAGTGTTGTTTTCCTCGAGAAAGTGGGATAGGTGGGCGTTGACTAGTTTCTCGGCGACCTTGGCGGGGAAAGGGAGGAGGGAGATGGGGCGAAAGTTGGAGAGGACCTCCGGGTCGTCTTTGTTTTTTTTTAGGAGAGCTGTGATTTCTGTGTGCTTCCAGGGGTCTGGGTAGGTAGCGGAGTCGAATGAGGAGTTGATTATGTCGTGGAGTATGGGGGCGATGGTTGGGCTGGCTTTGTTGTAGATGCGATGAGGGCAGTGGTCGGAGGGGGATCCATAGTGGATGGAATTCATGGTTTTTTCGGTTTCTTTGTGTGTGGTAGGGGCCCAGGTGGTAAGTGTGATGGGGGGTCATGAGTGGGGGTTGAGTTGGGTGAGTGAGGGTTGTGTGTATTGGGTGTGTGTGGTATGAAGCTGTTGTGGATGTCCAGGATTTTGTGGTGGAAGTGGTTGGAGAGGGCGTCACATAGGGGCTGTGTGTGTGTGGGGTCTATGTTGCTGGCTTTGGGTTTGGCTAGCTCTTTAATGATGGTGAAGAGTTCTTTGCTGTTTTGGGAGTTGTTGTCAAGGCGTGTCTTGTAGTGATCTCTCCTGGTGGTGCGTATGAGTTGGTGATGGGTGCAAATGGAAGTTTTGAGGGTGGAGAAGTTGGTTGTAGAGGTTTCTTGTTGCCATATTTTCTCCTTTTGCGCTTGGAGTCTTGGAATTCAGGGGTGAACCATGGGGTGTTCTTGATGTTGCGGGTGGCGATGTGTTTTCTGAGGGGGGCTAGTGTGTCTGCGCAGGTAGTGATCCATTTAGAGAGGTTGTGTGCTCCTGTGTTGGGGTGGTTGGTGTGGGGGGGAAGGTTGTGAGCCAGTTGGGAGTTCAGGCGTTCTGTGGGGATCTTGTCCCACATTCGGTAGGTCATGGTGTGTTGATGGTGGTGTGTGGGGGGTTTGGTGAAGGAGAAGTGGACGCAGTGGTGGTCAGTCCAGTGGAGTTCGGTGGTGTGGGTGTAGGTTATGTGTTGGCTTGAGGTGAAAATTGTGTTGAGCGTGTGTCCTGCTGAGTGGGTGGGTGCAGTGACCAGTTGTTTGAATCCAAGGTTGGTGAGGTTGTCTATGAGGGAGGTGGAGTTGTGGTCTTGAAGGTTCTCCAAGTGAAAGTTGAAATCACCGAGGAGGATGTAGTCTGTGGAGGTGAGGGCGTGCGAGCTGATGTTGTCGGTGATGGTGTCGCAGAAGGCGGGGCGTGGTCCTGTTGGTCTGTAGATTAGTGTACCTCTGAGGGTGGAGTTGTTGTTAATATGGATTAGGAAGTGCATGTGTTCTGTCGATAGTGTCTTGGGAGTTGGTGGTGACTTTAATGGTGTCTATGTGTAGGATGGCGATGCCACCACCTGGCGTGTTAAGGCAGTCTTTGCGTTGGAGTTTGTATCCCTTGGGGGTGGCGATGGCTATGTCGGGTTCTGAGGAGGGGTTGGTCCAGGTTTACGAGGAAGACGATGTCAGGTGAGTGTGATGTGATGAGATCCCAGAGTTCTATGGCATGTTTGTGAAGGGAGCGGGTATTGAGGAGCAGGCAGCTGAGGTGGTTGTGGTGGGTGGTGTTGGTGTCATGCATAAGGGTGTTGTTGCGGGTGTGTTCTGGTTGTGGGGTGGTGTGCGGCGGGGCTGGTTGGTGGGGGTGGGGGCAGAGCAGGTGTGTATTGCGTTGGGGGTGTTGTGTTTGTTGTTGGGGGGGTTCGCTGTGGTTGGTGTGAGGGATGTGGAGCAGGAGAAATGACAGGTGTAGCAGGTGAAGGGGCCATGAGTGTGTGTGGGGCTACAAAGGGTGCAGGTGGGGCGAGGGCCTGGGTTGAGAGGGTGGAGGGTGTGAGGAGAGTAGAGCTGTCTGAGGGGGCCAGGGAGTCTGGCGCTGGGCGTGGTCTTGTGCGGACAGGCGCAGACGGGCTTGCCTTGGTGTGCCAGCTGCGCGTCCGCTTTGCAGCCAGCATAAGAGGGGAGGTGGGAGGGAGTGGCAGCTGGGAGGATGGGGTGGATTAACCAATGAGAGGGCATGTGGGGCGGGGGAGCGGGCCTCAAGGCGGGAAACAGGAAAAGGAGCGAAGCGGAGAGTCGAGGTGGAGGGAGGGGGCGGGGCCGCGGGGAGGCAGCTGCGAGGGAGAGCTGGGGAAAGAAAGATTGGAGCTGAAAAAGCAGGTAAAATCTGGCAGCCAGGTTTAGCGGCAGAGAGGAGGGAAGCGACCTGCCTGCAGTTTTACAAAAACTTTAAAAAAAAAAAAAGAAAAGTTCATCTACCTCACCCTACGTAGAAAGGTTTCAGGGTGATCCGTTAAGAAGGGGCCGAGAAAAAAGGGAATCCCATGACATTTTTTTCCACATGCAATTTCTATAGGAAAAATCAGTCAACGATACATCAAAAACAGCTGGCCAGAATGACACCAGATTTGTCAAAAAGCTAGACATTTAACCAGAAAGTGTGCTTTTTCTTGGTTTAAGTCTATTCAGCCATTTTAGAGCAAATAAGGTACAAAAAAGTAGTGTTATATGTTGCTGCAGGACTCCTGTGGGGGAAAACAATTGTGACTGGCTGGATGCATGGGATTTAATAAGACAGAGACATGTGACTTGTGGGCCGCAACATGAAGAAATATGATGCAGCCAGCATTACAGGATTCGGATTAAAACGTCATGAAAAGTCATGAATCATATTATGAAAAATCATATTATGAAAAATACTCTGACCCCCTAATCCTTTCTTGGACCCTCTCTGACAAATAACTTTTAAAAAAACATTTGGGTCGTAAAAGTCTCACTGGAATCCTGGGGAGCCAGGGAGGATTCAGTGTAGTCCCTCGAAGCTCCTTCAGCAACCAGCATGGATTCCTTTGTTCGCAGGAGTCCCATGGGACACTGACATATCAAACTACATTATTGATGAGATTATTCAAGATAGTGCTCCACGAATTACTCAATATAACCCAAGATCATTTTAGACAATAAACTAGGACGTAAAGGGCCCACAAACATATACAGGATAGATTGACTATATGCACATGTGCCTGTATCAAATAAAAATAATGTAGTACTAGAGACAAGTCTGATTCACTATGGTAAAAGTTATATGGTGCACAGTTTAGCTACAAGGAAACTTTTAAAGTTCAGACAGTACTACATTTAAACAAAGTAGAGACAACTCAATTAGTATGAATTGCAGATATATGTTACAAGATAGGCTGCAGCTTAAATCAAAGTCCTGTTGTGAAAATATCTGAGAAAAACAAAAGATTATCCAAAAATACATTATTCACCTGAAGACATCTGTGCACATACTGATGTTAAAGAGTTGGTAGGGACAATTTCTATACATACTGGAGATTTATTACGTGCAGATATTTTATTCCAGATTTTCCATAACAAATCTTTGACATTATACATTGTTGATTCACATGCTTATATTGTTCCCCGTCAGGGAAGTGGGAGTCCCTCAGTAACCTTGAATTAGTGGAACAAAGCACTGACAGCTAACCCTATCATAGGCAGTGCTCACTTTGTTAACACATCCACATACATTTTTAAAACACATACTACTGCCAAGAGGGTGTAAGTGCTCTGTGACTCACCTCTCCCAGTAATGGAAATAGAAAACCACAGCTGAAATGATTGAGGTGTGACTCTTTTCAGGGAGCTGTGTGGGTTGCATGTGAATCTATTAAAGGTACCAAGGCTGGAGAGCCACAGTTACAGATACGTGACTTGTTTTTTCTCCATTATTGGATCTTTAAAAGGGCCACATGTATGAAAAAGAACAGCAAGCAGCATTAACGAACAAGTTACTTACCTTCGGTAATGATATATCTGGTAGAGACATATTCTAGTTGCTGTTTCCTTACCTTAGAATTTCCCCCAAATCCCCAGACTGGATCTGGAGATTTTTCTTCGAGCAGTACCCCTGCACGCCATCAGGTGGTGTCGGTCAACTCCGTGTGCGTAGTTGGCATTGTGGCAGAATATCAGCACCACCCCGGCGCGCTGACATCAGTTTCTTTTCACGGCTTTCCACACCAGTAGCAAGGAGCCATGAAAAACACTAAGAATGGTGCGCCAAAACTAGGGCCCTTAAAGGGAAGTTCCCGGCCATAGAAATCAGTTCGCAGACCGGAAAGGATGGCCAGGTCGGTAAGGAATCTGCAACTAGAATATGTCTCCACCAGATATATGTTACCGAAATTAAGTAACTTGTTCATCTGAAAGAGACTTCTTGTTGCAGATTCCTTACAATAGATACCCGAGCAATACCATCTATGGTGGTAGGCTGCGAACTTCGATCCCACCAAAAAGTCCTGCAGGACGAACGGCCGAAGTAGCCACCTCTGCGGGCCTGACTACCCGGGCAGTAATGTTTAGTGAATGTGTGTAGGGATGCACATGTCGCTGCCTGGAAGATATCTAGGACTGGGAATTTGCATTCTGTGGTAATAGCAGTTACTCTTGTGGAATGGGCACGCAAACCCTCAGGGGGTTGCTTTTTTGCCAAAGCACAGCACATGTTGATGCAAAGGACTGCCCATCGCGAGATTGTCCTCTTCTGCACTGCCCTTCCTTTCTTTGCACCCACATAACCCATAAAGAGTTGATCATTAACCCGGAAATCTTTGCTACAATTGAGGTAGAACACCAGCACTCTTTTTGGATCCTTGCAGTGGAGTCTCTCCTCCTCATGAGAGGGATGTGGGGGTGCGTAAAAAGTAGGCAAGGTGATTGACTGGCCTACATGAAAAGGTGTCATCACTCTGGGGAGGAAGGAAGCTATAGTATGATGCACCATTTTGTCGGGATGAACAGCTAGAATTGGTGGCTTCGAAGAGAGAGCTTGGAGCTCACTCACTGCAAGCAGAGGTGATGGCAATCAAGAAGGTAGTTTTATGAGTCAAGAGCCGCAGGGGACAGTTGCGAAGCGGCTCAAAACGAGCATAAATGAGATATGTGAGGACCAAGTTCAAATCCCACTGGGGCATTATGAACGGGATAGGACGGAACGTGTGGTTGAGTCCTTTAAAAACCTCCCAACAATGGGCGATTTGAACAGAGAAGGTCAGTCTGACAGTTTTAAAAAGGCAGAGATGGCAGACAAACAACACTTGAGGGTGCCCAGGACACAGCCATACTGGGCAAGAGAGAGAATGAAGAGGAGAACCTCCGAGAGAGGAACAGAAAGGGGATCAACAGATTTGTTGATACACCATGCCACAAATTTGTTCCAACGACAGGCGTATACCGTTTTGGTGGAGGGACGCCTGGCTGCCAAGATAACATCAAAGACTTCGGGCAAAAGGTTGAAAGCTGTCAACTGCCGCAGCTCAATCTCAACGCAAGGAGGCAGAGACTGGACAGATTTCGGTGAAGGACCGTACCCTGCTGCTGTGACAGAAGATCCTACTGAAGGGACAGTCTGATCGGAGGATCGATGGCCATGGCGAACAGCTCAGGACACCAGATTCCTTGTGCACAGTCCAGGGCCACCTGTATTTCCTGGGCTTCAGAACTCTGGCCAGAAGTGGTATTGGCGGGAAGGCGTAGAGGAGGCTTGAGCTCTACTAGAGACAAAAAGCATTGCAGAGTGCGTGCCACCTTGGAAACTCCAACGCGAAAAACAGCTGTCATTGCGCATTCTTTGCGGAGGAGAACAGATCTAACCAAAGCTCTCCCCACTGCTGAAAGAGACCTTGTGCCACCTCTGGATGGAGACACCATTTGTGATAGACGAGACAGCAGCCTTGGGTGGGTTCCCCTTCAATTGTCAGACGTCGAGGTGGGGGAAGACTGAAAACCCTAACCTGTGCAGATGACCTGCAACCAGTACCATCACCTTCGTGAACACCTGGGAACGCAGGTAAGGTCGAAGAGGAGCACGGTGAACTGAAAGTGCTTGTGACCTACCAGGAATCATAAGTAACGTCTATTGGCCAGCAGGACGGAAATGTGGAAATAGGCATCCTGCAAGTCCAATGCTACCCTCCAATCTCCAGGGTCTAGGGCAGACAGGACCTGAGCTAGAGTTAGCATTTTGAGCTTCTCCTTTTTTTGGAATTGATTGAGGGGCCAGAGATCTAAAATAGGGCGAAGGCCCTTGTCCTTTTTGACACCAGAAAGTAGCGGGAATAACAACCACAACCTATTTCTGGCACAGAGACCCTCTCGATGGCTCCCTTGGCTAAGAGAGCCATGACTTCCTTGTGGAGAAGTGCCAAATGATCCTCTGACAGATGATTGTATGATGGTGGCATGGCCAGAGGGAAAGTCTGAAAGAGGAGGGAGTAGCCCCTTTGGACAATTTGCAACATCCACCTGTCCGTGGTGGTGGATTCCCAGTGGGGCAGGTGATGGTGGATCCTGCCACCAACTGGTCTAGGATGTTCCAGGAAGCCCTGGAGGCGATGGAGGAAGCGGGGGTGGACAGGGTGGACTGTTGGCTCCCTGATCCACGAGCACGTGGGGTCCTGCGTCCACAGACTCTGAAGCATACGCAGGTCAGTGGGCGGGTGGAAATGGACAAAACTGGGTGTCCATTAGAGATTTCTGGACATTCTCTGAAAAGCCAGATGTACTCAACCAGGCGTGGCGCCGCAAGGCCACCATCTATGTAACTGATCTACCTAGTGAGTCAGTCGTATCCAGCCCACAATGAATCATGAACTTTGATGCGTCTCTCCCGTCAGTAACAGCTTGGGAGAGAACTGCCTGGGCCTTCTCTGGGACTTCAGGCAGCACCTGTGTGACCGTATCCCTGAGCGTATGGGAGAATTGGCACAAAATGCATGTAGTGTTCACGAACCAAAGTGCCAGACTGGCAGAAGAAAACAATTTCTTCCCAAAGCTATCCAGTCTTTTTCATTCCCTATCGGTGGGAGCGGAAGGGAATGCGCCAGATGAAGAGGAAGCCTGGATAACAAGGCTCTCAGGTGTAGGATGTTGGGTCAGGAATTTAGGGTCGGTTGGCGAAGGCCGATGGGGGCGGGCAACCGTCCTATTCACAGGAGCCCTTGTGCTGGGTCTGGACCAGGTACCCAGTAGGAGGGGTTCTGAAGTGGAAGCCCCAGGCTGAAGCACCTCGGTCAGGAAGTTAGTCCTGACCTCCACAGAAGGAAGCTAGAGGTCCAAAACCTCAGTTGCTTTTCTCACCATCATGGACTATAAAGCTCCCTCCTCCGTAGCCACGGTAGGGTTGAGAAAGCATGCCATCATCAGGAGAGGTATCTAGTCCGCTAGCGTCGTCCAAATCCTAAACTCAGTCCTTGTCAGGGTCAAACTGGTATTCCAAAGGGTCTAGCAACCCCTCAACACTAACCCCATATCCATACCCATAGAAAGAAGTGTCATGTTCTGCCCTGTGCTAGGTAGAGCCCATGGAAAACAGAATTGGTGTTGATCAACGCTGTTCCAGCTCCGGGTCGTCGGGATGAGTATAGAATCAACATCGATTGCGGGTCCAACTGACGTTGGGAGCATTGTCGCCTCTCCCGACACCGGGGAAGGTCGTGTTGGCAAGACTGGTATGGATTCAAGAGCGGATCCAGAGGTGCCCCCCCGGAGCTGAGGCCGAAGCGGAACCCGAGGGGGCCAAAAGGCACAGAGGATGGGTCGGTCTGCCCAAAGATGAGGCGCTTGGCCTCATAGAACTCTTTCAACTGGGAAGGGGTGGCACCGGCTCCCAGAAAGTCAGGCGGCATGGAGCCGACACAGACACAGACTCTGAAGACAGAGGCCTAGAGTGGCAACACTCTTCCTACGTCACGTCGTCCGAGCGACAGGGCAAAGTCGAAGAACGTTTTGCCTTCTTCTTGTGACCATAGCATCCCAAAGACCTGGAACGGGACAAGGAGGATTGGTCATGATTCAGCTAGTGGTCTCGTGACCTTCCTCTTGAACGAGACCGGGAGTGACGTGGAGTCGAGCGCTGGGCTGCCATGAGCTTTATGGACCCCTCCCTTAAGGCCTTCGGGTTCATGGCCCCACACTGGAGCCCGACATTGGGTCATGGTTGCGCTCCAGACACTAAAGACAGACGAGATGCGGATCTGTCACCCATATCATTCAGTGACAGGAGTCGCAGGGTTTAAAACCGGTCTTCCGGGACATCCTGCGACGCATCCAAAACTCGTCGAAAAGAATTTGGCAAAAGTATCACAGTTAGTTAAACAATGACTGGGGTAGCTCTTCTCCAGATCTGCAAGTAGGCTGGCGCGGAAAGAAAAGAACTGATATCAGCGCAAAGGGGTGGAGCCTATATACGACTTCAATGTCATCACGGCACCACAATGCCAACGACGCATGCGGAGTCGATCGACGCCACCTGACAGCACGCTGGGATACTGCTTGAAGAAAAATCTCCAGATCCAGTCTGACGCCTGGGGAAAATTTTAAGGTAAGGAATCTGCAACTAAAAGTCTCTATCAGATATTGGCAATTGGTATGTACATTATATGAAGATGGTTGGAGAGAAAACAGATTAACCTTTACTTGAAGAGATGATGAAGAACCATCAGCCCCACCACTGCTTCTCTGTTTGTGCTTGTCTACAGGCAGTAGTGCTTCATGAAGGTATGTGTGTTCCTCCACGTCCCACTCAGGAAATGTCTAGTGGTGGCACTCTGGAACAGAGTGCTGATGAAGTAGTTATGCTACTTGTGGAAAGAGTTTTTACCCTCTTTATTAAAGCCCTTCCATCTTTTGCATGACAGAAAGTTATTGTAGCAACTACTCAACTTGAAATTCCCTATTTTGTTAAAGCAGTAAGTGATGCTGAAAAAAAAACCAAGGAGTTGATTAGACTTCATGTGTTTATTTTTGCCTCGATAACATTTAAGACACCTTTTGATATCCAGTTAGCAAAGAGTTCTTTCAACTCGAGTTGTTGGATTTTGGAAAAAAATATTTTTAGGATGACTAGTTTGTTTAGATAAAGCTCGGTTGCAATATTTGGTATATATTTAGGGTTACATGGCCTTTGAGATGTGCATGAAGGGTTCCTTGATCGTGAAGGCCTGGATCTTAATAACCTGTCTCGCTGTAATCTCAAATGGCGGGGTGACATTAGCTGTGGAAGTACTGTATTTAGTTCCCAGTTTGTTGGAGGCTCAGAAGATGGTGGGAACATTCTGAATAAACCTTTCAGGAATTCTTTAACAACTCTTTGCAATCACAGAGATGGCTCATTAGGTGTCTGTTTGTAAAGCGAGACAACTGCAAAAATAATTCTGAGACAGGCATTTTTAAGGCCCAACTTTGGTAGGTGCAAACAGGATAGAAGTATCTTGTGAGCTTGGATTTTAAAGGGATGGAAACCATCAGAAGTATACTACACACAGATTATTTTCCTTTTAGCAGTATATATTGTATTTCTTGAGACGGCTCTGTCTTGTGCTAAGACTTCCTTACAGTCTTGCTGGATGTCTAACTATCCAAATTTATGGTGTTCAGGAGGCAGGCCACTAATTTGGGCGATTGCAGATTGAAATGAAGCACCTGACCTCTGGATCTGGACACAAGATCCACTATTTAATTAGAATTGGAGGATCTTGCTCTAAGTGCATCAGATCCAAGAAACAATATTGACTCAGCCAGTAAACGGCTATGGAATCAATATGCTTGGTTCTGCTTTCATTTTCGCCATTAGGCTTTGGTAGACGGGAAATTGGTGGAAAACTGTAGGCATGCATCATGCACCAACCTATTAAAACAATATTCCCCCAGGAATTTAATTATGGGTGCCTGTTTCTGTGAAAGCGCAATTTTTTGTTGCTGTCCATTGCGAACAGATCTATGTTTCACTAGCCCCAATTTTAAATATTTGATTAAGTTTGCTGTCCTTCAACTCTCATACATGACAGTCTTATAATGATACATATAAGAAAGGCTGTAGTGATATATAAATCACACCTTCTGTTGAACAAACATAAATGTGGACAGTGTAAAAAAGAAAACAGCTGGTTAGGGTGGTGCTTGACAGGTATCACATGCCCTACTACAAAGGCACAAACAGCAATGTTCAAATAGGTCCATTGTATACTAGAGTATACAAAGATACTCAAGCACTCAAATAGTATTACAAAAGTATTTGTAAGGATTAGTAGATGGTAAGTCCAATCAAGTGAGTTTTATTGAAACGTGGAAGATTCCGTGCCCCAAATTTCATATATTATCACAACTGCAGGTTGCGCTTACAATTACTTTTGGAATACTAATCATGGACATGTGTCCCCATTCTTCCATTGAGGCATCGATGGTGACCACTAAGGGGAATTTTAGTTGAATGAAAGTTAGACTTGACCCAAATTTGTCTTGAGCTGTCCAGCAGAGAAGTGCTTCTTTCATCATTGCTGTTACCACTACTTTGTCTTTGAAGGACCCTGATATCTGTGTAATTTGATTGTCCAATACATCTTTGCAGAATATTACTTCTATACATCATTCCTAGCAATTTCTTGGGGAGGTGTACTTTTGGCACTTTCTGAAGCAGTGTTTGTTTCAGCAATGCTGAGAGGACCACTTGTCTCTTATTTATGGGAATGCTTTTGCATTTTTGTATCCATTATGGCTCCTAAAAAGGGATTTTTTCTTGATGTTAGCGATGGCTTGCTTTTGTTTAATTAAAGGCCCAAGGATCTAGATAGATAGGCAACTACTTAGTTGTTGGTAGATCCTATAGACAAACCTTTGGTCATCCCGGTACGGAAGGACCCAATGGGCAGTCTTCAAAGGTGCGCCACCACAAGAATCAAATTTCTGCCCTTAGCAAATGTAGGTGTTTGTCTATTATTTTAAGAGGTGGTGTTATCAGAGGATGTTGAATGAACTCCAGCGTGTGACCGTACTAAATAACACTGAGAACGCATTTGTCAGTAGGGATTCCCTCTCAGTTGTTTATGAATGTACATATTATCCAAGCTACAGAGCCAGAGTTTGATATTTGGTCTTTTCTGGTAGCCGGTGCCTGGGTATTGTCAGTGGCATCCAGCGCCCTGGCCTTTTTGCTTGGGTTTACATTTTTGCACTTGTCTTGTGTAGGATTGCTGCTGTTGTCTGCATGAATATGAATGCTGTTGATGTGGCACATAATCTTGGCAGGACTGTGGAGGATCGGAGAGCTGCCATAGTGAATACCAGGAGCTTGGCATAAACCTCGGTACACTGACCCCGAAAGGTGTGAGGTTTCCATTGCTGCAAAGTTTCCAGTGACCTGGCAGTCTCTGTACCAGTTTTAATAACTTAAAGGGCATCACCAACATGCAATCTAAATAACCATTTGCCATCGTACAGCATTAAATGACTTTGATTTGGACCACTTGCCCAAAGGAGGTAGCTCTCAACCATCCCTCTGGTGTAAGACTGCTGCACCAGCCAACCCATATTTGAGACATCCATAGCCAACTCAATTAGCGCAGCAGAGGCTTTTCTCCTTCGCGTAGGATAGACTTCACCTCGTATTTCATATGGTCCGGCAGCAGTTTAAAATATGGACCTGTGTCAGAGAACATTTGCTTATTGCCTTCTGATAATTGCTATGGCATTAGCTGCCCTGACAGTCATAGAAGCCACTGAGGAAAATCTCTTTCCTGCCATACCCATCCTGTGGCCTTCTCAGTCTGGTGGCGCTGTACAAGGAGCCATGAGACTTCTAGTTCTTCATTGAACAGCTTGCATAATAACCAAATCTACTTTTGGGTGACTAAGGAAAACATACCGGCAAATTGCCCTGTATCTTATATTTGTATTTGCAGTACCACAGCAGTTACTGTAGTGGAGGTCTGCAGAATCCTTTTGCCTTCTTGCCAGATACGGTCTACCAGAGGAATTGACTTCATTGGTCTTTCAGCTGGTTCCCTAAAGTTATACAAGAAACAATCTGTTTCTTTTACTACCAAAGAAAGGTTGACTCTCTTACCACCCTGTCAACAAAGGAATGAAACCAGTCAGTATCATCTGGTGGAGAATCTGTTAGAGTGGAGTTGGTGGATTTGGGACTGGCAAAATATAGTCACACCACTAATGTCCTCTAAGCAGATCAGATGGGCACATTTCCCCGTCTTCTACATCCATGTATCAGTATTCATCATCCAAGGTGTCCAGCTGGATGGGTAGTTGTGGAGCATCCAAGGACTGCTGTACTGATTGTGGATCTTAAGGCAGATGGGTATTTCCCTCCTGAGATGGCATAAAAGGTGTAGATGGTATCAAAGTTGATGTTTGTTGAAGAACAGATGATGATGTTTGCCAGGGCTGGCTGGAAAACGCCTGAGTAGTCCTTCATCATGAGTCTGAGATCAGAAACCAGGCATTATCAAAGGGTCTGATTCATCCTCACCTTTATTTCCAGAAGGTTTTCCTGAGAGTGTGGTGATATTTTGCTTGGAGTTGAGTTTTCGGGCACAAAGGAAAAGGTTGTATAGCTGGTAATATCTAGGTCGTCGACAGGCCTGTCGTCAACGAAGTCATTGTTGTTGACAGGATTGTCAAGACGTGCATTGTCCACTGCGTCTCCTTCATTGATGAATGAGTTATTGGCATATCGACCATGGACGGGTCTGCTGCCTTTTCTCAGTGAGTCCCTTTACTGCATAGATCACGGCTGGCTGGCGGACATCATCAAAAATGTTGTTGGCAAAGTGTTCATCTTCAGCTTTCAGTCAGCAGTGATACTGGTGAAAGCAAAGAAATTGGACAGTGTCTCTTTTTCTTCCCTTTATCTGGAGTCTTTGTGACTTTTAAGGATTCTTTTGGCTTAGAGCTGGCTTCACTTGAGTTTGTGTAATTAATCTTTCTTTTTTCTCTCTTCCTCTGAGAGTTAGAGGACCTAGCTTCGTATTCATCTTCTGAAGAAAACTGTTCAAACGTTTTGGTCTTCTGGAACCATCTGAGTAGTCTTCCTTCTGTATCATTGAGTGTCTTGGTCAAACAATGTCTGCATATTTTAGTCTTTGGCCTTGTGATCACTATAGAGGCAAAATATGCATCTCTTGTAGGAGCCATAAGTGAAAACTCCAATCTTCCCACATAAATAACATGTTGAAGAGACTTGTCTTTAATTTCTCTGTTGATATTACTTTTCAGAGGTAACAGAACAACACATTAAAAGCCAAAGAAAAAAGACAAAAATTAACTTAGCTGTTTACTGAGGAAGAACAAAGCTCATGAACTACCTTCCACACAACATGCCGTAGAAGTCTGAGGTGTGAACTCATCTGGGAGGGGCGAGTCACAGTTCACTTTCAGTTCATTGGCTTTTTATAATGAGGTAGCTGTACTAATAAAGTAACCACTGCCTCTGGATGTTAAAGCTGTTAGTGCTTTGTACTGCTATTTCAAGGTTACTAAGAGATGCCCACTTCGACAATGGGCAATGATTCAGATATTGTGCTCATTTCTGGAATATGTGCAAGGTATTTTTATAAATTACAGAGGGTTTTGCATAGGACCTGGTTGTGAATGCCTTATCCGTGGCTAATGCAGAGAGGTGAAACAGTTAACTTAAAATTTCATGTCAGAGGAGGTACTTAACAGATACATCTGATTGAGGTAAACAATCATTAAACACTGTTTTGAATGGTATTCAAGGTTTACTACATTGGTAATCACATTAATATCTACAGATTCATTTCCTAGACAATTCGCAAAGATACCTTACCCTAGGAAGTAATTCACATGTCTTAGTTCACTCCTAGAAAAATTGCAGATCATGTTACTGTCTGCAGACATTACATTTCTTTAACACCAGAATACTTGTGTAAAAAAAAAAAAAAGGCGCATGATATCTGCTCAATGTGGGTGATTTCACAGGTATGCTTCATTTTCTGTTCTGCATATTGTGAAAACGTACACCCTGCAGCACTACAGAGGTTGTAGAAAATTAGGTCTAGATGTATCTAGATAAATAATACAAGGCGGGCGGAGCAAGTTATAGTTAGCTCTGTAACTTATAGCTGGGGAATTTTAGTGTTTTATTTGTTTAAAACAATAAGTGGATGAACATTTGTATTTTGGGGAAAACGTCAAACGGCGCCAAACTTATTAGCAAAACAAAAGCTCTTCCAATAGTGCTTATGACTATAAATGAAGATCCCTTAGACAAGAATAAATTAGACTGATAGACTGTTCTTACAGTTCTATTTCTTTTTACAAGAATAAGACTTTTATTCCTATAAAATGAAATGGCGCAGTAGGTATGCAGCAGCTTATGTGTTCCACGCATAGCAGGGTCTTTCTATTACAATTAACACATTCACTACTCAATGCTTCATGAGGAATGGAGAGGGAGGCTTAGGAAATACCTGTGCAGTTGAATCACTGAAGGGCCCAGGATCTTCATGTGTGGTTGTTAGCTTGACAGTTATAGAAGCAGTTTGCATATGCTTATGTTTCCTGAGGTAACTGGGCACACCCTTCCAGTCTTGTACTTACAACATCAAGACTGGAATGCTTGCGGTCAAAAACAGTGTTTGGACGTAAGAGCACTGAGATGGAGACCCACTACTTCAGCGTGAACTGACAATGGACGTACCATGACAGTGGAAGGGGGAGGCACAGCAGCTTGCAGATGAAATCATCGATTTTGGCCCTAGCAGTTGGCTGTCTACAAACCTCATGAAGGTCAAGCATGCTAGAAGACACTGGCAGAGAAAAGCGGGCAAGTGGTGTGATCAGAAATGGAGGGGATTCTCTGGCAGACATGGGACAGAACCAGTTCACACCATATGGTTTAATTAGCTATTCCATTTGCATCATGAGGTGTCACTTGTAGCTGCAGTATCTCTCTTCTTGTACCTCCTTTGCTGAGATGCATATAAATAGGCAGGTTCTTACCCACAGTGCTTTGTTGTGGGGAGCATTCTCAAATGACCAACTCTGGCCTGCTAGAACTGGCTTGACCTAGCGAAGATGAATACACTGAAATCTGGTGGATGTAAATTAATGAGCCAGAAAGACCATACCTGACTTACATTGACTTATGCAGCGTTAAGAGAGAGGAGTGCTAGGGCACATGCAGGGAATGAAGACAGCTTATTGAGCTATCACTATTCCTATGAAATACGGAACACCTATCTGCTACATACAAACAGGGCCACTTCATAATAATATACCTCATCATTCATATACAGAAGCAGTCCTCATCCACCACTCACACTCTGAAAGAATAAGTTAACCCAGTTATGACACACTATACATATAAATGTCCGCTATGGGGAAAGGAGTTGACCTTTGGGAAGACTCCTTGCACAGTAGAAAGCAGAATTCTGCTGGGAAGCAGACACAATATTCATGTAGAACACCTAACACGAAACATGTTAAACAGGTTACTTGTAGAGAGAAACGTATCTGATCTGTAACCATGTTGACATAATGAACCCGACACATATGAATACTAACCACGGAACATTCAACCATAAGTTTGCAAAATGTAATGGGAACCTCACAACTTTGATTCTGAAGTGTTGGACAGACACTGTACAATTTATCACGTTTACTGGTGTATAATATGTGCTCGACTTGATATAAATATTTAAAACAACATAATGTGAATATAAATGTTGAATTTGAAGGCCATCTTAAGTAGCAACAAATCACTTTGATTGCAAATATGAACAAAAAAATAATTGTCACAGCTATTCACACAACAGAAGACGTTTGTGGTGATTTTACTATAATCAAATGTATTTATTTTATGTATGTATACGTACGGTTGTGGCGGACTCTGATGAAAGAGTGGTTTCGTGGTCGGTTTGGGTGAGGGACATATGAAGCGTGGTGGAATTGTTCTCAAACTGAAACTGTGAAAGGGATGACACACTTAATAGGGCAATTCATTGGAACTCTCTGTATACAAATGTGTAACATTTTTCAATCAATTAACAAATGTTTACATAGCTATTAAAACTCGGAAACTAAGGGGGTTATTCTAACTTTGGAGGAGTGTTAATCCGTCCCAAAAGTGACGGTAAAGTGACGGATATACCACCAGCCGTATTACGAGTTCCATAGGATATAATGGACTCGTAATACGGCTGGTGGTAAATCCGTCACTTTTCCGTCACTTTTGGGACGGATTAACACCTCCTCCAAAGTTAGAATAACCCCCTAAGTGTTCCACAATGGAGGCAGTTAAAAAAGCAAATGCGTTTTACTGATTTACAAAAAGAAGCTGCTCATTAGATCATTCGGCAAAGCATTTTAATGCAATCATGCCACACTTGGAAAAGCTCTACCTCCCGATTTAATTTCGATACCCTGTGGGTTTCCAGCAGATTTATTTAGATGAGCGAGGGACCATCGCATCATAAGGCTTATTACATTCCTTTTACTAATCGGGTGCCCGATATCAGCGTAAGGGTTTTAAAACGGGAAAATAGCTTCAACAAGTTACCGATAGAGTTTCTTCAAAATTGGTAAAATCTCCATTTCGTGCCAACAGGGCGTTACCAGTGTCTATTTTTGAGGGTATTATACCTCTAGCAATAACAGCTCTGTCAGCCTCCGAAATCAATTAGCTTGTTTTACGGAGTACATTCTTTAAATTATTGCCGGACCAGACAGCAAAATTTCAGGAAAATCAGGAATGGGTGCTTAATGATTATGGGGTGGCAAACTTTCAAAGCTTGAAATAATTCTGAAGAACAGTTGGGAAACGCACTATCAATGTATGTAAAAATGTTATTCAACTAAAAAGCAAATTTGTCACAATAATCAGATCCAGGATACACACCGTGCATCTTCCCCCTTATCTGGTATGTCAATATATCCACAGACAATAAGGACCTGATTTAATGTCAGCCAGTCAGCTAAGGCTGCGATTCCCCTGGCAGAGGACCTACCCTATTTAGAGGTACATGCCAGGAAGTTGGGGAATTTGCTACCTTCAGTGCAGACCCCACTACAGTGAAGGAAGTGGAGCTTGGGAAAGCACCAATGCTTGATGGGCTCGCTTGTCAGTGACTTTGCTTTTCTATAATAAACTCCCAAAGAGGGTGCTTAATATTGAAGAACACAAAAAAATCAATGACACTGATGTGCATGGAGTTTACTCCCAGTGGTTGTAGACCACTGGGTGATTTCCTTGGTTCTCAGTGACTGCCATCCCGCCCACAATAGTGTGGGGCAACTGTCACTATGACCAGGAAGTCAACTGGAGGACACGCCGTTAGGTCAGAGATTTATGATGACAGAGCCAGCCAAGGTTCCTCCTCTGTCAGTAGCAAGTACTTACTACTACTCTAAACAAGGCAAGGCAACGGCAAGTTTAGATTGAAGGGAGCACCACAAACCTATGACTGTACTCCTGCTTGGCCAAACTCTAAGTGACCCTCTACATCCCCTGATGTTAGAAAAGGAAACAGCATATCCCTCCGTCAATCACATGTGTAGTCAAAAACATGGATAAATCTTTGTCACCTACATTTTTCCATTAAAAACTATGCAAAACCATGGTGTGACCCTTAAAAGGAAAATAGGGTCTAGATTTAAAGAACAAGTTACTTACCTTCGGTAACGCTTTTTCTGGTGGATACAATAGCTACCTGTGGATTCCTCACCTTATGAATTCACCCATGCGCCAGCATCCAACGTAAAATCTTCTTCCCAACTCTCCACGTCGACGAGGACATCACAATTGCACGGCTCCACGTGACTCTGACATCACCGTGCCAATAGGAGGTCCTCGCCGGCGTGCTGACGTCAGTTTCACCCATTTTTTACGTGCCTTTGAGGTGAACAGGTAAACTGTAAACTGTAAAACTGTAAAACTGTAAACTTTGCACTTGTATAGCGCACTACTCACCCGTTAGGGTCTCAAGGCGCTGTACTCATACCGCTATGGAACCCTTCCTGGCTTTTCCCTGTGAGGTGCCCACTCCTGGGCACCCCCAGGGTGAAGCCAGGCATCCACGCGCTGTTGGGGCCCTTGTGGAGATTAAGCAAGCTATTGCCCAGAGTTGCAGAGTGGGACCCATTAGTTAGATTAGGCACCGAGGCGAGAATTATCTGGTCCAAGGGAATTGAGCCCAAGACCTGCCGAAGCGGGACTTGAACCCTGGTCTTGAGCCAGATCTCTGCTTCAGGGTCTGCCGCTCTAACCATTGTGCCACACTTCTCCACTAGGTGAGAACCACCCCACAATAATTCCAATACATACATATATACATAAAACTTCCATGATGCAATATAATCAAGACCATCATTTATATATACAGGAAAAACCATCAATATATACATACACCTATACAACCACATATCTTAGTGTAACCAGACAGGCAACGGTGAGGCTGGTGGGACTGTGAGGAATCCACAGGTAGCTATTGTATCCACCAGAAAAAGCGTTACCGAAGGTAAGTAACTTGTTCTGATGGATACAACTACCTGTGCAATCCTCACCTTATGAATAGAGTCTCAAGCAGCACCGCACTCGGAGGTGGGTGCCTGCCTGATTACACCAAGAAATCCTGCAACACAGATCGTGCAAAATGGCCATCCCTCCTAACCTCAGAGTCCAACCAATAATGCTTTGTGAAGGTGTGGAGGGACGGCCAAGTTGCTGCCTTGCAAATATCCACCACCGGAACCCCCCTTGCCAGGGCCAAAGTAGCAGACTTATCCCTGGTGGAGTGGGCTCTGATACCCTCAGGGGGAACTTTTTTTTTTTTTGCCTACGAGTAGCAGACCTTGATACAAAGAATGACTCATCTGGAAATAGTTATTTTATGGACTGCTCTGCCCTTCCTCTGTCCAATATACCCCACAAACAGCTGATCCTCCAGGCGAAAGTCTTTCGTCCTTTCAATATAAAAACGAAGTGCCCTTTTAGGGTCCAAACGGTGGAGCCTTTCTTCCTCCTACGAGGGGTGAGGAGGAGGGTAGAAAGATGGAAGGGTAATGGTCTTTCCTATATGAAAAGGAGTGACAACTTTTGGCAGGAAAGCCACCCTGGTTTTCAACACCACTTTATCCGGGAAAAACAAGGTAAAGGGGGGTTTAACCGAAAGAGCTTGAAGCTCACTAACCCGCTTAGCCGAGGTTATAGAACGAGAAAAACTGTTTTAATCACCAAAAACCTTAACGGGCAAGAGTGCAGGGGCTCAAATGGTGACCCCATTAAAAAGGTTAAAACAAGATTTAGGTCCCACTGAGGCACATGAAAAGGAGTGGGAGGAAACCTATTAACTAAACCCTTCAGAAACCTAATCACAATAGGTGATTTAAACAATGAGGGCTGATCCGGGAATCAAAGAAAGGCTGACAGAGCAGCTAAATAACCCTTAACCGTAGCCACTGCACAACCCTTCTTTGCTAAATCTAAAGCAAATAATAAAATATCAGAAAGGTGGGCCTTCAAAGGATCAATCTGTCTTTCTCCACACCAAGCCACAAATTTTGCCCACCTACTGGCATAAATGGTCTTAGTGGAGTGTTGCCTGGCTGATAAAATAACATCCACTACATCTGGTGGGAGAGAAAAGGAACTCAGGTTGCCCCTTTCAATCTCCAGGCATGAAGTTGCAGGCTCTGGAGGTGGGGGTCTAGAACCTGCCCCTGCGACTGTAAGAGGAGGTCTGCCCTGAGAGGGAGACGGAGGGCACAGCGAGAGTTGGAGAAGGTCTGTGTACCACACCCTTCTTGGCCAATCTTGGGCTATTAAAATGACCTGAGCCCGATCTTGGTGAATCTTCCTCAGAACCCGGGGAATCAAGGGTATGGGGGGAAATGCGTAAAGCAACTGGTTGCACCAAGAGATCTGAAACGCACCCCCCAAAGCTCCTTGCACTGGATACTTGAGGCTGCAGAATGACGGGCAGTATGTGTTCTCCTGAGTGGCAAACAGCTCTATCACTGGAGAACCCCACATCTGAAAGATGTGCAGGACCAGATCCCGATGGAGACGCCACCCGTGATCGGCCAAAAGATGCCGACTGAGAGAGTCTGCACGCACGTTGAGCACCCCGGCCAGATGATTTGCTATCAAGCAAATCCTATGGTCCTGAAGCCAGGACCAGAGACGCAGTGCTTCTCTGCATAGAAGATACGACCGTACTCCTCCCTGCTTGTTTATATACCACATTGCAGTAGTGTTGTCAGTCAGGGATGGGAGGAAGGCCTTGAGAGCCAAACGTATCGCCCGCAATTCTAACAGATTTATGTGAAAAGTCTGTTCCACTGGAGACCAACGACCCTTGATCTCGAGGTCCCCCAGATGAGCTCCCCACTCTAGAGTGGAAGCATCCGTCATGACTGTGGCCACCGGGGGCGGCAGTGAAAACGGCCTTCCCTGAGAAAGGTTGCCGTCCACAGCCCACCATCGTAACTCCGCTGCAGCATCTCTGGAGATCGTTATCGAGTCCTCGAGATCCCCTTTGTGCTGAAACCACTGCCTGCGGAGGCACCACTGAAGAGCCCTCATGTGCCAACGTGCATGAGTGACCAACAGAATGCAAAAAGTGAACAGACCGAGCAGGCGTAAGACCTTGAGGACTGGAACAACCGCTCCATTTTGAAACATTGGAATCAACGCCTGAATGTCCTGAATCCGCTGAAGCGGAGGATAGGCCCGATTCAATGTTGTATCCAGTACCGCCCCTATGAACAGGAAGCGCTGAGAGGGCTCCAGGTGAGATTTGGGTACATTTATCGAAAAACCCAGACTGAACAACAACTGAGTTGTCATCTGCAAGTGACACAACACAAGCTCTGGAGACGAGGCTTTGATCAACCAATCAACTAGGTAAGGGAATACCGATATCCCCTTCCTTCTGAGACTTGCTGCCACCACCGCCATCACCTTTGTGAAGACTCGAGGTGCTGAAGTAAGACCAAACGGAAGGACCGCAAACTGGTTGTGTTGCGACCCCACCACAAACCGGAGATACTTACTGTGTGACTTGAGTACAGGGATATGAAAGTAAGCATCCTGCAAGTCGACAGACACCATCCAATCCTCTCTGTTCAACGCTAGAAGTACCTGTGCCAGAGTCAGCATCTTGAATTTTTCCTGTTTGAGGAACACATTCAAAATCCTCAGGTCTAGAATGTGTCTCAAACGACCGTCCTTCTTGGGGATCAGGAAGTAGCGTGAATAACAACTCTGACCCCTTTCCTGCCCTGGAACCAACTCCACCGCACCTTTTGACAATAGGATCTGAACCTCCTGCTGCAACAACAGGAGATGGTCTTCTGAGCAAAACGAGGGATAGGGAGGGATGGGAGGAGGAAACTCCTGAAAAGGGAGAGCATATCCTTTTCTCACAATGTTTAGAACCCATGAGTCTGATGTAACTAACTCCCGCTCGTGGAGAAAAAGAAGTAATCTTCCCCCTACAGGGGAAGTATGGTCGATAAAGGGGAGAAAACTAGGGCTGCTTCCCTTACTGTTGTCCTCCAGAGGAAGAGGATGATGCAGGGTGCTGAGTGGCCCCTCTTGTCCTAACCCTCCCCTGCTCTCTAAAAGATAGATATGTGAGGCTGGTAGGCTGCTGGACCGTGGACTGGGGTCTGCCACGATAAATGGCTCCACGCCCAAACCCCCTGAACCTCCGAAAGGACCTGAAAGGGGTAACAGAAGAGGCCTGCAGACCCAAAGACTTCGTAGTGGCCAGACTATCTTTAAAGCACTCTAGGGCAGAGTCCGCTTTATCACCAAACAACTTTTCCCCATCAAAGGGCAAATCCAATAAAGTGGTCTGTACATCCGAAGAAAACCCAGAGGACCTCAACCAAGCGTGCCTCCTGGTAGCGATAGATGTACCCATTGCCCTGGCCACCGAATCCGTGGAATCCAGACCAGACTGGATTATTTGTTTTGCCGCAGCCTGCGCATCAGATAGGAGTTCACCAAATGGTCTCTGTACATCATGCGGCAGGTCAGGAACCATAGCCTTTGCGGAGTCCATCAGTGCGTGGACGTATCTACCCAGCACACAGGTAGCGTTCGCAGCCTTGAGAGCCATGCTGCAAGACGAGAAAGTCTTCTTTGCGGATTGCTCCATCCTTTTGGATTCCGTGTCTGATGGAATCACATGGAAGGAGCCTGGAGCAGACCGTGTAGAGCAAGAGGCCTGAACCACCAGACTCTCCGGGGTAGGATTTTTCGATAAAAACCCCGGATCACGAGGCCCCATTCTGTATCTTCGTGCTACAGATCTATTCACAGCAGGCGACAACACAGGCTTCCTCCAAAGCTCTAATATGGGCTCCCTAAGAGCATAGTTGAACGGAAGCAAAGGAGCCGCAGAAGTCGAAGGAGGATGCAGGACCTCCATTAAAATGTTTGTCTTAACCTCTGCAGCAGGCACTGGAAGATTTAAAAACTCAGTCGCCTTCCTAATCACTGTATGAAAAGAGGCTGCCTCCTACGTGAACTCTCCCGGTGAAGACAAGTCCCATTCCGGGGAAGTGTCAAGCCCACTGGCTGAATCCAGCCCTTGATATTCTCCCAAGGGCTCCACAATCTCCCCCTCCTCCAACAACTGCCTCTGGTACTTTTCCTCTTCTAAGAGTCTCAAGGCCTTTTCTGCGTGACCTCAGTCTAGCCTCCAACCTCTGCGTCGACATAGAATAGGCCGACGTCGAAGACACTGGCTTCAATACTTGACGTGTAACAGGAGAGGAAGGTTGACTTCGGTGGAATCCATCACTCGGATCAGGCGCTGGAACGGATCCCAACGGCGCTGAGGACACTTGTGGCTCCACCATCGGCGCCGGCTGACGGGGTGATGAAATCGGCGCCATAGTCCTGGAAGGCGACGTCATGGGAACCACAGGGCCTCGAGGCGACTTCATCGGTGCTGGTCCGGCACCCTTAGCCGGATAGAATGGCATAAACGGCGCCGCCTTGTATGGAGCAGGGGAGCCCAAGGAAAATGACAACGGACCCATGGGACCAGCCGGTGCAGCAGCAGGGGCCATCGCATTTAACATGGAGAACATGGCATTTAAAAATGCCGCCGGATCCGCTCCCGTTGCCGGGAAGGCAGGATACTGCTGATCTCCCTGTTACACCTGTGCTTGCTGAACATCGGACTCATGAGCAGCAGGTGAAAATCGAGGACTGTCTGGAGGTGCCACTACCTCGAAGACTGACAGTGCTGGAGAAGCCTCAGGGCTCTGAGGTTGTGGTGTCACCGTCGGACTCACCTCCCACGTCGCATGTCGCTGAGGAGATGGAGACCTTGATCAGCTCCGAGCCGAACAACGCCAAGAGTCATGACGACGCTGTTTCTTATGCTTCTTCGAAGAAGCATGGGAAGAGGATCTACGATGGATCTTATGACCCTTCTTCGCCTTGGCCATAAAGAGTTTGGCCTCCCTTTTCTTCAAAGCCTTTGGATTCATGCTCTGGCAAGAAACACACTCCTCGACGTCATGCTAAGAGCTCAGACACCAAAGGCAATCGTCATGAGGGTCAGTAACCGACATGCGACCCCTGCACTCTCGACAAGGCTTGAATCCTGACTTCTTAAGAGGAGGCATTGTAACTAGAAGCCAAATAGAAACTAGCAACAAGATGGAACAACTCCAATAGTAGTGAGAGCTAGGAGAAAACCGTTAGCGGTGAAGGAACGGAAAAAGGGGACCTGACGTCAGCACGCCTGCGAGGACCTCTTATTGGCACAGTGACGTCAGATGGAGTCGCGTGGAGCCGTGCAAATGTGACGTCCTCGTCAATGTCGAGAGCTGGGAAGAAGATTTTCCGTCGGATGCTGGCGCATGGGTAAATTCATAAGGTGAGGAATCCACAGGTAGTTGTATCCATCAGGAACACGCTGTCTTTCCCAACTCTTGATCTCTTTCAATGCATGAACTTTAACTGCCACGTTTATAGTGATCTCCAAAAATTACAGGATGATTGCCTCAGTCTGGACGTGGTTGACAACTGGACCCAGTTGATCTCAGCCACGCATAATGACAAACAACAACAATGGTTCCTATAGCTGACCCAATGGAGTTGGTGGCTGGCAAGCCACAACGAACTTTGAACTTGACACAATCACAACCATTTTGAATTGCACGCGAAAGGACAAGGCAAAGGTCTTTAGGTACACAAGGGTGGACCTGTTTCACATGACAATAGAATGAGGGCAAAGGGCCAACAAACAGATGGCCTTTTATCGATCGCAGGGCCAAACTGGCTGATAAGAAGATTTGCCACTTGCTTAGAGTCCCCGACGTGGGGACTGGTAGGAAAATTGTTGGGGTTGGTTCTGCTGGTGGAGGCCTACACCACAATGCTCTCTGGAGAAGGTTGCTGTGACGAAAAGGCTGGGTTGATTGGAGCAGAGTAATAGTGCTTGCGATTTGTCTGTTAACCGGAGGGCCAGTAAAATGCCCAAGCCCCTAAGAGGGTATGTGTCAGGGCCTCCCTGAAAGGGAAGAGGGGCTTAGAAGTAGTGTGGCTCAGCTGTAGGACTTCAGTCAGCATTTCTGTCTTCACCTCCATGGTGGGGAGCGGGTGGTCAAGGTATTCAGCTGCCCTATGCATAACCATAGCATACGAGGTAGATTCTACCATGGCTGGGCTGGGAGGAGAGCAAAGAGCTGTCTCTGGGAAGGTATCTAGTCAACTAGCCTCCTGTAAGTCCTCATACCAATTGTCCTCATCATAGGGCAGAGCAACATCATTACCTTGAACACAGTTTTTTCAAAGTCAGTGTCGAAGATGGAATGCAATGAATGTTGCCTGCCACCTGGAAGTTTGAATGCAGGGACTAGTGCTTTGTTGGATTTGAGAGCAGCATCAGTTGAATTTGGACAAGCATCAGAGAGGAAAATCTGAACCATCTCCTCAGGAGGCCTGGTGGGTATTGATGTATCTGGGCCGGCCTGATGTGGGTTTGGGTACCTGCATCCGAACTGAAGCAGAAGGCTGAAGTACCTCAGAGGGTGCAGCTGGCACAGAGGGCGCAGCTGGCAAAGAGGGCAAATCCACTGGCAGCAATCCAGGTGGAAGGTCACTTGGATCCACGGGACCAAAAGGTACGTCAAATCGATTCAGTAGAGATCCGAAGAGCTGGAGCATTGCTGCGTGGTATCTTCGATCTGGGGTAGTGTGGCTGAAAGCCCCAGAAACTCAGGTTGTACTGGAACCAGGTGCAGAATCCACTCTGAAGTCGGCCGACTTCAACAGCAGGAGCAAGACAGTTGGTGCCACCAAGCAATCTTTTTTTTAGTGCTTACCAGAGGATCTAAAGCAGGACAAAGAGAGGTGTCTAGAGCAACTCTGTTATCTTTGTGAATAGGAGCTGGGCCGAGATCGAGCATTGGGAACGGAGCAGGACATGGAGCGCTCCAGACAATGCATCTGCTTGGCGACATGAAGTTTCACCTTGCATTCCCTGATAGCCTTGGGAATCATCGACACGCAGTCTCCACAGGTCCTGGGGTTGTGGCCTGACACCAAACACCACCGAGGGGATCTTATGGGGATCTGCACAGACATCTGCTTGCGACAGTCCTTACAGAATTTTAAATCATTTGTCTGTCTTGGGGGGTGACCACCCTTGTACACTGAAAACATTTTGAGACAGAAGAAAATACGAGGTAAGGTTCTCAGAGATGCGAAGAAGCTCCTGATCTACGTCTGGTGGCGTGGAAAGAAAGGAACTGACATCTTCATGTCAGAGTGGCACTTACATAGGCCCTGCCTATTATAACATCAGTTGCTACTGATACCTCCCAGGAGGTGGCTGTGTGAAATGACTCAAACCAAAATATTCTGCAGGACCAAACAGGCAAAGTGCCTGCCTTGATAAACCTGGCTGTCCAGGCAGTAGTACTTTGTGTACTTAAGAAGTGATGCCCACATAGCTGCCTGACAAATATCCAGGACAGGAACTCCACATATCAACACAGTAGTTTATAGCAGCCTTGGCTCTGGTCTATGCTCTCGCCTATGTGCACTAGGCCTTAATGCCGAGTAAAAACCAGGAGGAAACGGTTGTTTTCTGCACCACTTCTCATTTCTTTGTTCCTTAGAACCCAATAAAAAGCTGATTGTTCACTTGATGTTCTCTGGTACGAGCTATGTAAAAACTGAGAGCTCTCTTTGGGTCCAGCATAGATAGTCTCTCCTACTCTTCACAGGGGGTGAGGAACATTGGAAGAGTGACACTTTGTCTGACATGAAGGGGAGTCACCACCTCTTGCAAAAGGGAGGCCAGAGTCCAAAGAAACAACTTGTCTATGTAGAAGTTTCTAAATGAAGGTTTAAAAGGGAGGGCCTGAAGCTAGCTCATCCTCTGGGCTTATGTTATGGCAACCGAGAAGACTGAAGAGTGAGCAATCTGAGAGGTTAGCTTAACACAGAATTCAAATTTATTTTCAAATTGAAAATACTTCATTTGGACAATTAAAGCCATTAAAGTGGCAGCAACATAAATGAATGATATAAGAAAATAAAGACAATACATAAAAAGCAATATCGCCGTAAACGACACAATCATGTCATAAAAGGTTAAGACATCTATGATGCATAGCGTGCTTTTATTATATACAGGCAGCTGTCGAGTATCCAAACAATTAGCAGTGAAATTGCGTTGAATGCTAAAGAACAAACTGAGTGATACTCGGTATGCACATTACAGATTTCAAATACTGTGGCAAAAAACAGGAGTAGCAGATAGACTAAGCCGCTAACAGTGATTCTAGTACAGCTTTTAGTAAACTGAGCTTTCTAGAGCTGAGCATGATGACATTCCATTGCTGTTAATACACTTAGATAAAAGAAAATTGGTCGGGGCCCGAAAACTGAGCTAAAGTGTCTACTCTTAAAGTGCCATATGCTATTACTAACAGTGAAGATTGTTCAAAAACAGAAGATATGAAGGAGTAGTTTGCCAACAAGCAGTGATTATAGTGCAACAGTTATTGATTTAAGGCTGCTGGAACCAGGCATGATAGTATTTCATTGCTGATAATACAATCTGGAGAGAGGAGTAGGCTGGAGGCCAGAAATTGTACTTAAAGTGCTAAAT
The DNA here is from genome assembly GCF_031143425.1 of Pleurodeles waltl. Taxonomy (NCBI): domain Eukaryota; kingdom Metazoa; phylum Chordata; class Amphibia; order Caudata; family Salamandridae; genus Pleurodeles; species Pleurodeles waltl. Next base: position 990,774,619 of record NC_090445.1, on the reverse strand, counting down.
CATATAGTGCTGTGCGCTAACAATAGTTAAATAATTATAGCAGCAGATTTAGAAAAATACTTTTACCAGCATCAGTCGCTAGGCAGTGGGAAACTGAGAGGGCAGGGTAGGCACAATTCAATAGAGGATCAGCGAGAAAAGGAAAAAGACGCAGATTATCCCCGCAGGATATCAACAGATTTTGCCTAGCAGCCTGCCCATGCGCTTTTCCCACTAGGATGCTGAGCAAGAGCAAGTGGGTGTACTAAAGAAGCTAAAGTTTAGACCGCACATGAAGCTGCAGACCTTTGTAATTTAGAGCTTGCTCACTCTGAGAACATAGGGGCAGAGCTCATACTTTGGGCACACACCACGATAATGTCCCTAGGACCCTAAGGGGATTGGGCTTGTTACTGAGTTCCTTTACATTTTGTCCACTCTGTCTAAGAATTTTATCAGGCTTTCAATTACCTGCGGGTAAGCATCATTCGGAAGGAAATAGAAGGGGGCCTGCTTTGTCCGTGCCCCTTGTTTGATCAAGAAGGGATGGAGAGACCTTCTGCGTTCCTGAATTAAAATGAGACATATACAAAGCAGGTGGGGTAGTGACTCCTGCAACAAGCCACAGAGACGGCACGTGTTCCTGATGGGGCACCTCGCCCATGGAGAGAGGAGATCTAATGAGGAAAAACAGCCCATGTGAAGGAGACAGAACATTACTTTGTATTGCAATGCGAATGAATCAGTGATGTATTCTTGAAATGCTTCTTTTGAGTGGTTTCAGATGACAAAGTCTGCATATCTTCTTCAAATAACGGTCCGAAGATCAAATACAAAAGATTCATTATGAACCACTTTGTATAAAGCTATTTTGAACCGCTGATGAGGCAGATTTGAATTCCAGAGGGCTGTTGCACCATTAGGCTCCAAGGCGTCGGAGAGAGTGATCTTCCAGGAATTTTGAAACGCTGAGTTATTTACAGACAGCTGTTCCAGCCAGATTAAATTCTTCAGTGAGCTTTCTTTTGCCGCACGTGCTGAGTGCAACCATGTCAGGAAATTGGCTTTCTGTACCAGAAGTTAACTACTCTGCATAAACTCTAGCCTGATCTGGGCTGGGAAAGTATGGTGGGAGAGCTTAAACATTGATTTAAAAATGGCGCTCTGATGAATGTTGAAAAAGGCGGCCAGTTTCCCAGGGAAAGCTTCTGTGCCATACCCCAATGTGGGGATGAGTTTGGCCTTCACTATCTTCACCAGAGGTTCGAGAGTAGGCTGTTTTGTCTGTTTGAAAATGGTTTGAAAGGCAAACTGTGATGAAGCTGATTTCGGTTTTTAAGAGTTTAGATTGGTTAAATGGCCTCCTTTGTTGTCCTACCAGCATCCAAAATATTTGTATTTATTTGATGTAATCAGGCAGATGTTATTCAAGTGCAAGGCACCTGTTTTTTCCTTTTACGGCCAAATATCACAAAGTTTTTTTTTTGAAGTTTACAGTCATCCCATTTCAGATACTATGCTTGTGTAAAACATTGATCACCCTTTGTAGCCCCATCTTCGTTTGGCTTAAGAGGACTACATCATCAGCATAGAGCAATGAGGTAATACAGCGGTTTCCCAGTTTTGGTGCGCCGCTGATTATGCAATCCAGCACAGGTACCAGATAATACATAAGCAAATAAAAGAGGTCTTGTTCAATTTTTATTTTGTCTGAGACTGTTGTAATAGTTCCCAGTTTTACTCTGGCACAAGTGTCAGAATAAAGTATTTGAAAGCCACAGAATAATGCTTCAGGGATATCCCAGGCTTTAAGCTTGGACCAGAGCAGCTGGCGGGTGACATGGTCAAAAGCCTTGCTATAATCTACAAAACAAAATCAAAGAAACTGCTTTTATTTATCTGCTTTGCCACCAGCATCCAGAGGGCCATGAGGTTGTCTGTGGTGCCCAACACTGGTCTAAAATCAGTTTGATTGCGAAAGATCAGTTTTTTTAACATGTCCATGCATTCAGATATTCCAATAACAGGGAGGCAAAATATTTGGCTTCAACATCCAAGATGGCCATCAGACGATAGCTATCAGGGCTCGCTACCTGACCCCTCTTTTAGATTGGGAAGCAGTATCGATCCTTGCCAGGACGTGGGAATGGAATTATTGGTGAGGCAAGTTGTAAACAATGTTTCCATCAGCAGAGACCAAAACTCAGTATCCTGCTAATATACTGAGGCAGAAGTGCCATTTGGACCAGGGGCTCCACCTGCTCTGCTTTTCTGGATCAGGGATGCTATTCTTTTGGCCATGATGGCTGACCGATGTTGAAGGATTTGCGCTTCTGTTGCCTCGGACCTTTCATATGAAAGGTTGGGCTTACTATAGCTGAGTTGCAGGCTAGGGCTTTCTGGTTTGGTTTTGTAAAGGGAACTAATATGTGTCTTCCAATTTCCAAAGGTGACATTATTCCTGTTTAATTTAACAGTTTCTGTCTCTCTGCTGAGGCGATTGATAGTGATCCAGAATTCCTTTGAGTTTTAATTTTGGCAGGCCAGGAATAGCTCAATCTGAAGTGCTTTCTCATGTCTCTGTTTTGATTCATTTTTTAAAAGCTGCTGCGTAAGAGAACGCAGGAGAAACAGCACTGGACCCAGATTTCAGCAATCTAACTATTTTATTCAAAGATATTTTCTGGGTTTTAAGGTCTTTTGTGAACCAAGTGTGTGACGTGGAGGGTCTGAGGACCTTTTTGCTGGGCAAGACTATTGGCAAAGAGTAGGTGTTGCATAAAGATTTCCTAGTCATGAAGTATATGCTGCAGGGGGATGCTCTACTTGGAAAGTGTTGTTTTCCAGGAGGTATATTTTGATGCAACTTCTAAACTCAATTTAATTTGTTTCCAGTTATGAAAAGTGTAATTTGAACCAACGGACCGTAAAATGTTGTGCTCAGTGCTGCAGTTTCTTATAAGCAGATGCTGGGGCATGTGGTTGCTTTCACAGTGAAGGATGATGGAGAAAGAATTGCTCACAGTGAAATTGAACAGAAGGTGTAATCTAAAGCAGCTGATTTTTCAGAAGGAAATTTGAAAATTAGATGGTTGATCTTCCGGGAAGCACACAATCAATGCTCGTAGAGCCATCCTTTCTAAGGCTGCTATCACAGTGCATCCTATGGAATTCGTTCTTTGTGGATTGTTACCTGCGATGGAATCAGCCACTGAGAGTTCACTATTTCAGTAGGGGGGCTGCAAAAGGGATTGAAGAACAGATTTAGATTGAAATCTCAAGTCAAAAGGAGATAAGATTTGGGATGATTGAGTCTTATATATCCGAGATTAAGTGCTCCAGCACCTTCCCCTTTTGCTTTTGCCCTGAGGCAGTAGGATGGATGTACACATTCAACAAGTATAGTTTGCTCTTTATGGAATTGTAGCTCTATAACTTCCACACATAAAAAGCTGTGATGTCCGGTGTCCCTACGGTACAATACAAAGTTGGACAAGGCGTCCACTGCATGACCCTTGCTAAACTGTCAAGTGGCAGCAGAGAAAAGCTCTTAATATCATTCACACATGATTTCCACATCACACTGTGATTAATGAACATATAATATCATGTGATGTTAAGAAGGACACAGGATTGGAGTGTGTTAGATTGTCAAGACCGGCCACATTCCAGGAAATTAGGGATGTAAATTTAGCCTCATTCCTCAAGTTTGGGGTTAAACTGCCTTTTAAGTGAAAGTCAGCTGGATGGTGGGCTGGTCAAGGCGGCAGTTAGTCATCCCCAATCCTCCTAACGTTTTTCCACTTGAGGGATGGCGTACCTGCATAGTCTCCCTGCTTGATTGTGAGTGGAGATGATTAATGCTTGTGAGTTGGTGGCAGCTCTAGGATGAAATGGGTTTCTAAGGAGCAGTGATGTTCTTTGAGTTTTATCGATACCAGTGGGATTTTGCCCTGGTTGACTGTGGGCTGACAAACCGCTTGTGCTGATTCCTTCTGAATGAGAGCTGTTGGGCAAGAGGGCTTTTTGGAAGTGTTAGTAGAATGCTCCACTCTTCTAAAATGTTTGTGATTTGCACATATTGTGTTGACTGGTGTTAGAGTGGACCATGCCACTCCTGTTGCTTTCTTGTGGGGCAATTTATTTGAGGGAATGAACTGTACTGCCACTTTATTGTTAGAATTTGAATGGCGAAGATTTGGGTGAGAGCCCAGAAGTTCAACAATATTTCCTCGATTCAATATATCGTTAATGACTTTCGTAAGTGTACTCAGGGTGCCAAATTGTCATTAAAGCAGAGGTGTCTTGAGGTATGTTATGATGCATTGAGACTGTGCTCAAGTGATTCAAGGGTATAGGCGGCATGTGCGGTTGTTCATTTAGATTCTCTATTGCCTGTTGAGTATGACAATTTCTCCAGGAGCCCTGTTGATCAGATAGCGGTCTGAAGTGGCAACAGCATCAGATTACAGCCTTAGTGGAGCTATCTATGTGCAGTTCGATTCTTTTGATGGCAAGTAATCTGAGCTCCTGGTGATGTCATGCCGGACTGGGAAGGGCCGGCAGCAAGAAGGGTCACGGGTACCGCCTCACTTGACTGTGGATCTGTTTTGAGTTCTGCTTCTTGTGCAACGGGTGGCTGCTAACTGATTTCAACTGGGTTAATTGACACTAGCCTTACAGTAATTTGTGTTCTAATTGTTTTTTGGGAGGTTAATGGATCTCTTGGATCTTGAGAGAGTGCGCCATTGTCCACTTTCTGAGGATTCGAAATATGAGCTGAATCCAGTTCCACATGGATCTCTTTTTTAGTAGGTTGGGAAAAAATGTCATCGTAGAGGCCTGGTTTGCAGCTCTCATAGGCCCTCATTATGTAATTGGTGGTAAAAACCACCTACCGCCGTGGTGATGGCCACCAAAATTCCGTCACCGTGGCTACCATCAGTCTGGCAAACTAGGATCACTGCCAGACTTCAGCCACAAGAAGGGCGGAAATCCGGCAATGATCATACTGGCGGATGGTTGTGAGCTGGTGCTGCTACCACCAGCACCGCCACGCCAGCTGAACGCCGCCAGCCGTATCATGCCCTGTGATACGGCCTGGCCGTGTTCTGCTGGCAGGCGCTGGTGGTGGTAGCAGCACCCCTTCCCGTTCCCTGCAGGAAGACCACCTGGAAGAAGGTAAGTTGGGCGTCCGACAGGGGATGGGGGTGTTGTGTGTGTATGGCTGTGTGCATAAATGTGTGTGTGCGTAAATGCGTCTGTTTGTGTAGTGTTGTTTGCGTGGGTGTATGCACGTGCGGGAGCCACCTACCAGTGGTGGAAGGAATTCCCTTTCACCGTTAGGCCTACCGCCATGGTTGACATCTCTGGCCCAGCGGCTGCTACTGCCATGGCGGTCTGAGTGGAGAAGTGGCGGGTTGGCTCTAGGCATCCTGCCATTCTTATAATGTGGCAGAATGTACCGCTAGACTGTTGCAGGTACTGCCGCCACATTACCACTCATCGCCGGGGTCATAATGACCCCCATAATCTTGTCCTGTTTTTTTACTGAGTTTCCAGAGTTGCTTTCTTTTGTGCCCTGACAGTTGCGCAGGAAGGGTGCTAGATGCACTGACATTATCAGGATTTATTGATGAACTGGTAGCGATACTGGGTAGTGCAGTATCATCTACTTTTGTTGTCATGGTGTTAATATTATCTAATATTCCAAGACTAGTGAGAACAGGATGTATCTCCATGCTGAGTTCCATTACATTGTTCGAAGTCAGAGCCATTGTGGAGGGCTCCACTGTTGCCAGTGTTGGTAACTGTGAAGGTGTGCTTGGCAGGGCAGTAGGAGACAAAGGGGGTCATTCCGACCCCGCCTGGCGGGAACCGCCATATTGCCGCTCCGCGGTTGAAAGACCGCTGGGGCCATTCCGACCGTCCCGCTGGGCCGGCGGGCGCTAACATTGTTAGCGCCCGCTGGCCCAGCGGGAAGGCGGCCTGCAACATTGAAGCCAGCTCCGAATGGAGCCGGCGGTGTTGCAGGTGTGCGACGGGTGCAGTTGCACCCATCGTGCTTTTCACTGTCTGCTAGGCAGACAGTGAAAAGCAGGCTGGGGCCCTGTTAGGGGGCCCCTGCACTGCCCATGCCATTGGCCTGGGCAGTGCAGGGGCCCTCAGGGGCACCAGGACACCCGTTCCCGCCATCCTGTTCCTGCCGGTACAAACCGCCAGAAACAGGCTGGCGGGAAGGGGGTCAGAATCCCCAAGCAGCGCCGCCATGGCGGATTCGCCCAGCCGGGGGAAATCCGGCGGGAAACCGCCAGACCCGGTTTTCTGACCGCGTCTTTACCGCTGCGGTCAGAATGTCCAACAAGATTGAGTAGATGCACTCTTTTGTACTAGATGCAGCAAAGGAAGGTGGATTGTGAACAGGTGGGTTATGGGCATTTAAAAGTAAGCTTCTCACAGTGGCGTTGATATGTTCAAAGCGAGAGTCAAAAGATGACATATATTGGGCTAGCGTTTCTTAAAATGTGATTTTGATGTCAAACTTGTTTGACTGATATTCCAAGGCCTTGGTAGTGGTGTCAAGAGTGTTGAGTAATTGTTGCCAGATCCTTAAATCCATAGGAGAATTTAAGCTACAGTTTTGAGTCAGAGGCACAGACTGAAAGTTGTCAACTATTATCAATGCACATGTTTCTGGAATGCTGGCAATGTCTTAGGCAGGCGAGGGATTGTGCAGATTTCCCCATCCTGATCTGGTGTTGGCTACTATCTCTAAACCTGAGAAAGGGCTCTAAGTTTGAGATGAGTGGCGCGACTCGGGCTGATGGATTTGATATTGTGGACCACTGATGTCATCAGACGCATCATAGTTTGTGATGTGTATGGTGTCATTTATGACTTTGGGTGGGACCCAGTCTGATGTGGAGCACAATTTCACCATCTCAGAAGGGGAGCCGTGCTGGATATTTACTTTTTTGCAATGGAAGAACAGGTAGGGATCTAGCCAATTGCTCAGGGGGAAGGCTTAAAGTAGTGTGGATAGGGCTGATCATAGGGTGCTGCTCTGTCGAACTGTCATGCTGAGTCTGCTGGACAGTACCTGCAACCTCATCTAACGGGCCAAGTAGAGGAGTCTTGGGGGGTTGTAATGCTGGAACTACCCCATCAACTTACTCTGATGTTTGAATAAAGAATGGCGCCTTCGCCTTTTGCTGCTTGTAGTCTCCTGTTCCTAGTCCCCCTTTCTTGAGTAGTTCACAAGTATGCCAACAAATGAACTGTGTTAACTGCAGTCAACTGGGGGATTCTAGCAAGAATGGGTTAATTTAAAACAAATTTGAAGGCAAGGGGGCAATGCTCAAAGGCATCAAAAGTAGCACACAAGTTGGTGCGAGGCTCAATGAGGAAACCGTTGGGGTGAAGAACTGGTAGACGGGGAGGCAGAACGAAGAGGGCAGTGAGGTCGGCGGGTTCAGAAGACGGCCGCAGTAGTAAACGGAGGCAGAAAGGCAAAAAGGCAGAACAGCAGCCCGAAGCATTTATCTGCCGAATGTGTTACCTCCAGACTTCGACAGCATGCAGGGAGTATGGAGGCCTGCTGGCATCAAGACTTTAGCTTCAGGCACTTGCTTACTTGGGCCCTCACCCTCCTGGGCTCATAACATCTCTGAGGTGCTTTGAATATCAGGGGTGCCCGACTCCCAGCTGCTAATTCTACTTTTTGGGCCGGCTCTGACCCCTGCTCTGGCCTCCACTCTGGCTCCAGCACAAGCAGACCACTGCACGCCTTGCCTCCTCCTCGCTCCTCCTCCTCTTGTCCTCACGTGTTCATCTCTTCATTTGAAGCAGTCTCACGACAGGAAGACAGCTTAGCAAAGGTTTGAATCGAGAACGCATGAAAAAGGTCAAAACTAAATTTAAATCACTACTGGTGATTTAAACAAAGACGGTATGTAAAAAGACTGAAGTATCTGACAGGCACTGTTTCACTGTGCCCAAAGCGAGACCTTGCTGAGCTATGGACACATGAACAACAAAACTTCAAACAGTTTGGTACAAAGTGGGTTGCTTGTTTGATCATGCAACGGACCACAAACTTGTCCCAACAGCAAACATGTACAGATTTAGTAGAGGGATGACATCTGCAGCCTCAGGAGGAAGGTCAAAACTTTCAACTGTCGCAACTCAGTCTCCAAGCCTGGAGGTGGGGGATGCACAGGTTCAGGTGCAAGACCTAGCCCTGCTGCTGCAACAGGAGATCCTTCTAAAGGGGCAGTCTGATCAGAGGGAAAATGCTCATGCCCCAGAGTTCAGGATACAATACTTTTCATGCCCAATCTGGAACCACTAGAATGACTTGGACCCGATTTGTCATGATCTTCTTCCCAAGTCGGAACAGGAGTGGCATCAGCTGGAAGGCATGAAAGAGTCCTGAGTGCCAATTTAAGTGGAATGAGTCTCCGAGTAAGAGCCACTTTGGAAACTCAAACGTGCTGAAGAGTTGACATTGCACATTCTCAGCAGTAGAGAACAGATCAAGCAAAGGTTTTTCCCATTCGCAGAAGAGACCCTGCTTCACCTCCAGTGCATCTGCCATTCATGATCCACTAGGAGTTGATGCCCGAGTTCATCCTCTCTGGTGTTTAGAGATCCCATCAGGTGCTGCACCACCAGGAACATCCCCTGGTGATCCAGCCACGTCCAGAGTGCAGGGATTCCTGGCAAAAGGTCCAGGACCCCACCCCGCCTTTTGCAATACCACATGGCAGTGGTGTTGTCTATGAACGCCTGAACCAGCCTCCCTTTGAGGGATGGCAGGAAGGTTTTCAGCGCAAGTGGATGGCACTGAACTGCAAGTGGCCGATGTGGGGGTTGATGTGGAGCTGTGCCTCCACTGGAAACTAGGGTCATCTGATCTCCACATCTCCCAGATGGACACTCCAGCCCAGAAGCGATGCATTGGTCACCACTGTCACCTCTGGGTGAGGTCTGTCGCTGAATCAATCATGGTCCCGCAGCCACCACTGCAGATCTTTTGTAGTCTCTTCTGAAATCTGAGCATGATCGGAGAGACCTCTTGTACTCTGCGCCCAGTGGGACTTCATACCCCACTGCAGAGCCCACATATGCCACCAGGTGTGATTAACCAGCAGAATGCAGGAAGCAATCAGTCCCAGCGGCCTCCGAGTTATCCTCAGTGAGATCCATGACAGAGGGTGAAATATTGTGATCATTGCCTTAATATCTTGGACTCTCCATTCCTGGGATAGGTGAAAAACTGTTTTGTATCCGGAATGGCTCTGATGAAAGGGAGCATCGTCAGAGAAGTCAGGTGTGATTTCGACTTGTTTATAGTGAACCACAAAAATTTAAGAGGTCTGCCATAGTCTGGAGGTGGGTGCTGACTGCCTAGGGGGAGTCTGCCTTAAACAGCCAGTTATGAACTTAGGGAAAGATTGGGATCCAGGACCTCCGCAAAAGAGTTGTGACCATCGCCATCACTTTTGTGAACACCAGAGGAGCACTGGTTAAGCCAAATGGTAGCACAGCAAACTGTAAATTCTCTTGGTTGACCATAAACCGCAGATGGCAGCTGTGGATATGCAGGATGGGGGGGTGAAAATAAGCATACTACAGGTCTAATGCTATCATCCAGTCTCCATGGTCAAGGGCAGGATTCACCTGGGCAAAGGCGAGCATCCTGAATTTGTACTTCAGCAGGAAGGCATTGAGAAGGGGAGGTTTTAGAAGAGGGTGGAGCCCTCTGTCCTGTTTCGGTACCAGAAAGTAGTGGGAACAACAAACGCGTCCTATTGCTGACACCAGTACACCATCTATGGCTCCTCTGGCCAAAAACGCTTGCACTTCCTCTCTTAAAAGGAACAGGTGGTACTCCATCAGCCGTTTTTGGACAGTGGAAAGGGCAGTGGGGTTTCCAGGAATCTTTAACATCCACTTGTACTAGGTGGTGGCCTTCCACTCTAGCAGAAAGTGCTGGATCATGCCGCTTACAGGGTGCCTGTGCATCACTAAGGAAACATCAAAGAGGCTTGGGGCTGTGGCAGCCAGAGTGGTGGTAGACTGGGCTGCTTGCTGCCCCTGTTGTCCATGTGATCTATTGGAACCCCTATCATGGCCATGAAAGCGCTGGGAAGGCTGCTGAGCCAGTAGCATCTGCTGGCAATCCTGAAACCTTCTACCAATGTCACTGAGGGGGCAAAATTGGGAAGGCGGCTGACATGCAGCCCAAGGGAGCCAGCTGTGACCCTGCTATCTTTAAAGCACAAAAATGACCCACCCTCCTCCCCGGACTCAAGTCTCCTAGAAGTGCAGGACAGACCATCTCTCTAATCTGTTGGATACATTGTCACCGTAAAAAAGTACTGACCTAACTGTGAACCAACTGTCACCTCTCCTTCACCCCTGAGGCATGGTGGGATACTGGAGGTGCTCAGGGTCTTAAAGGCACGGTGCCAAATTTTGTGGTTCTGCTGTGTTAACCTGCATGCAGCCTATTGGCTAATAATGCTCCATTGTTTTCAATGTAGTTTTTTCTCTTTTTTCACTTGTGTTGCTACTGCTTCTTTCCCTGGTTCCCAGCTATGGGGCTTTGGAAAGTTTTTTTCTTCTTGTAAATTTGAAAGGGAGTGATTTTATTTAAAAAAAAAAAAAAAAAAAAAACTCCATAGAAATAAAGCATTTTAGCCTGTTTATCAATATAGTCTGCATTGCTGTTATACACATGTGTACATGAGTTTGGTATGAAAATTGTCTACTAAAAATGCTATAAATATTTTTCGCGTATTTTTCATACTTATACATGTGTGTGTATTTTATGTATGCTCCGGGGTCCCAGCACGAGGGTGAGAATATTCAATGTTTATGACTTTGATGAGGATACCCCTGGAAGAGAACTAGGATTTACAGGTAAGTAACTTATCGTTCTCTTCCAGGGGATCCTCGGCAATAGTCATAAACATTGACTAGATTAGCAAGCCCATCCCTTATCTCTGCGGACTGTCTAATAGAAGTGCAGGAAAAGATATACACTATGCAAACAAATTTCTCAGAGACGCTTGCCCAACTTGAGCGTCTGCTCTGGCATCCGAGTCCAAACAGTAATGCCTAGTAAATGTATGTACAGATTTCCATGTAGCAGCTTACAGATTTCAGAGATTGGAACATTATTAAGGAGGGCAGCAGTAGCCGCTTTTCCTCTTGTCGAACGAGCCTTAGGCCTAGCCAATAACTGTTTGTTAGCCAATTGATATGCAGTAACAATACATTAAACTATCCATCTAGATATGGTTCGTTTTGAGGCTGCATCGCCTGTTCTCATATGACTGTAATTTACAAATAGTTGGTGAGATCGTCTAATCAATTTGGTCTTATCCAAGTAAAATTTCAGCACTCTTTTCAAATCCAGAGAGTGCAAAGCTTTCTCTGCCGGAGTATCCGGATTGGGGAAAAAAGTTGGTAGTGAAATAGTCTGATTAATGTGAAAGTCCGACACCACCTTCGGTAAGAATGATGGATGAGTTCGTAGAACCACTCTATTTTCATGGAAAACCGTGTACGGTTCCATGGAGGACAAAGCCTGAATTTCACTGACCATCCTCGCCGAAGTGATGGCTATGAGAAAAGCTGTCTTCCACGTAAGGTGTTGTGAAGAAGCTTTGTGGATAGGCTCGAAAGGAGGGCCCATGAGTCTAGATAATACTATGTTTTGTTCCCATGGAGGCGAGGGTTTTCGAATGGGTGGAAAAACATTCTTCAAACCTTCTAAGAAATCCTTGACTACTGGTCTTGTAAAAAAGGATTCCTGAGAAGGTGATTTATGATAGGCTGCAATGGCAGATAAATGTACCTTAATAGATGACACTTGCAGACCCGATTTCGCCAGATGAAGCAGGTAAGACAATATGACCTCCTCCTGAGCCAGAATAGGATTCTGACCCTGCTGACGACACCATATGTAGAATCGCTTCCACTTGAATGTGTAAGAGAGCCGCGTGGAAGGGTGTCTGGACTCCTTTAAGATGTTCATGCATTTCTGCGAGAATTCAGGAGCCATGCCGTCAAGCTCAGAGAGGGAAGGTTGGGGTGAAGTATACTGCCTCCCAGCCTGCAAATGAGATCCGGTCTGCACGGCAGCCTCTTGTGCGGTTGTTCTGATAGGTTGAGGAGATCCGTGTACCAGAACTGACGAGGCCATTGCGGGGCTATGAGAATCATTCTGGTGCTGGATCTGTAGAGTTTGTTTATCACAGCTGGTATGAGGGGAATCGGTGGAAAGGCGTAGAGAAATATCCATGACCAGTCGATCAACAGGGCATTCCCTCGAGACCCCGAACGGTAGAACCTGGACGCGAAGTCTGGGCATTTCTTGTTTACCTCGTCTGCGAAGAGATCTAACTGAGGCCGACCCCATTGAACGAAGATGTCTTCGACGACCTCGCCGTGAAGAACCCAATCGTGGGCGTCCTCGAGGGTTCTGCTTAGAAAGTCCGCTTCCACGTTTTGGGCCCTGGGAGGTGAATTGCTGTAAGAGACATTCCCCTCACTATGAGCCAATGCCAAATGGCCTGAGATTCCCGAGACAGGGGCAGGGATCTCGTTCCTCCTTGCTTGTTCAGATAATACATTGCCGTCGTATTGTCCGTTTGTACCAGGAGAGATTTTCCCTGAATCGATCGAGCAAATGACTTGAGAGCCAGATGAACCGCTCTGAGCTACAGTAGGTTGATATGGTACGCCCTTTCTTTGTTGGACCACAAGCCCTGAGCTTGAAGGGAACCCAGATGAGCTCCCCAGCCCTGAAGCGACGCATCCGTTACCAGAGTGTCGGACGGGATTGGCTGATGAAAAGGAACTCCCACTGACAGGTGATGTCTGTGCATCCACCATCGTAATGATTGTCGTGCTCCTACCGGAAGAAGCACTCTGTCCTCCCAGTGGCCTGTGTGTTGATTCCAGTTTTCCTCCAGAGCCTCTTGAAGAGGCCTCATATGCACTCTGGCGTTCGGGACAATGAAAATGCAAGAGGCCATGGAGCCCAACAGAGATGTCACCTGAAGGGCCGTAGGCACGGGGGAACACAGAAGGTCTTGACACTTCCTCCTTATTGATAACAGTCGTTCCTCCAAAGGATACACTCTTTCGAGCTCTGTATCCAGTATTGCTCCCAGGTAGTGGAGGGTTTGTGTTGGGGTGAGGGTGGACTTTTGGAAGTTGACTTGTAGACCTAGAGATCGGAAAACACTGAGCACAATGTCCAAATGGTTTTTCGCCTGCTCCGGAGAGGAGGCTTTCAGCAGCCAGTCATCTAGGTATGGATAAATGAAGATTTTCTGCTTCCTTAAATGCGCCGTTACCGTTGCTACACATTTGGAGAATGCGCGAGGGGCAGATTTTAGGCCGAAAGGAAGCACATTGAACTGATAGTGTTGGGAGGCTATCACAAATCGTAGGGATTTCCGATGTTTGGGAATGATCGGGATATGAAAATACGCATCTTGCAGATCTATGGAGCACATCCAGTCTCCTCGATGCAGTTGAGGGAAAATCTGGTGGAGAGCCAGCATCAGAATCGGTCTCAAAACTCAGTCCCGACCCTTCCTTGCTACTAGAAAATAGCAGGAGTACACCCCCTTTCCTCTTTGTGCGACTGGAACCTTTTCTATTGCTTTTTTCTGTAACAGAGCATGAACTTCTTTGCGTAATAAGCTCATGTGAGCCGGACTGGATTTGGTTGGTGGCAAGTGAGGAGGAGGTTGCCGGAAAAGAAGAGAGTATCCACTCTCTACAATGTTCAGCACCCATTTGTCTTTTGTTATGCCATGCCACTCGTGACTGAACGCTGTGATACTTCCCCCAACCGGAGTGGTGTACGGTATTAAGGGAAGCGAATCCTCATTGTTTTGCGGGGGCTTTGGGGGTAGACTGGTGAGGTCTGCTTGATCCTCGGTCTCTTGTGGCTTTACGAGAGTGGAAGAGGGGACGTCCTTGTTTCTGTTGTGGTCTCTGGGACCAATCAGGGGTTTGAACCCTCAGTTGAAACTGGCGCCTGTCGTAAGGCCTATACCTTCGCCTGAAGTCTTTCCTTCTCTCGAGGCCCACTGCCCTCATGGTGTCAACCTCCGCCTTCATACGCGCCATCTCCTCATCTGTGTGGGTTCCAAATAGCGAGTTTCCGTTAAACGGAAGATTCAAGATCTGCTGCTGTGCTTCCTGCTTCAATCCTGTGAGTCTTAGCGAGGAAGACCTTCTCACACAAACCCCATGCGCGTAACCATGTGCTGCCAAGTCTGCACCATCTGCTGCCGCACTGATGACCTGATTGGACACCAGACTTCCCTCCTGCAGGATCTCCTGAAAATCCTGTCTGTCCTCTCTAGGCAGCTTTTCTGCAAACCTGTTCAGTGAGTCCCAGAGTGACCGATCCTATCTGCCTAGGAGTGCAGAGGTGCTGGAGACCTTCATCATGGACGCCGCCGTGCCTCCCCAGAGAGTCCAGGTGTCTACTCTCCTTGTCCGGTGGAACCGTCGAGGATGACGCTACTGAGTGTGTCTTACGGGCTGCGGCCAATATGACTGAGTCTGGTGGTGTATCAGCCCTGAGAAACAAAGGATCTTGATCAGGTGCCTTATATTTCTTTAAGATCCTAGCGGGAGCCGAACAGAGGTTTGCTGGTGTTAAAAAAGTCTCCATGGTTGGTTGTAGAAGACCAGGCACCAGCGGTAACAATTTCTTTGAAACCGCCCTGTGTTGCAGGCTTTCAAAGATTACCGACGAGGAGGTTGAAGGCTCCGGGACCTCAATATTCAGCTTTTGTTCTCCCCTGAGAAGCACCTCGTTGAAAGTTGTGATGTCGTCCACCGGGGAAACTCTAGCTGGTGGAGAATCCGTTAGAGTCGGGGAGTACCCTCTTACTGAAGACCCCGACGATGTGGACCAAGAAGGAGACCTTCTGTGACTGCACGATCTTGATCTTCTCTGGGAGTGTGACCTGCTCCTAGATCTTGTTGCAGAGCGCCGAGGCCTAGTGGCAGACTGGCGAGATGCAGAAAGAGCCCGTACTGTACACGCTGTTGGCGATGGTGTCCTCGGGAGAGAAGCCGATGGTGAGTACATTTGCGAGTATTGAGAGTCTGGAGAAGCAGGTGTTTTATTAAGACTCTCCAACCACCTTGGCGACAGGTTTATGGGCGAGATGTGCCCAGACGATGCAGCTCTTGACCGCCCAGACGATCCACTCCTTATGGAGACCACTGGTGTCGGAGTGTTCTTATCAGCTGGTGGCGGCTGACGCTCTTCTCCTTGCGAGATAGGCAACACCTGTGTCGACGTTGAAAGATGTACCAACGTCGAAAGGAGTACCACGGACTGCTCAGGTCTCAACGTCGAGGGCCTCGACAGTGACCGGTGGTCCCTTGAATGCGACCTGCTCGACGTCGTGTGCCTCGCCATCGAGTGATGGGCCGCTGACAACGGAAGTCTTTGCTCTCGCCGTTGAGGCGATCTCGACGTCGTCTTCCGTGCCGTCGAGGGATGCAAGGCCTTCGTCGGCGAATGAGCACGATGGTGCTGGCTCGACGTCGATCAGTGGGTTGCGTCGACGGAGATCTGCCCTTTTGATAGCTATGTACTTTCAACGTCGTATCAATCGACGTCGGTCGGGTCAACGTTGACGGCGATCCGTGACGATGCGACGGCGGCAGCGATGACGGGGAACAGACAGGCACCTTCTTACCAGCTGACATCAATATAGCCTGTCTCTCCTGAGAATGGCTTGTTGACTGCCTGGGAAGTGAAGAGGACAATGTCTTCTGCCTCTCATTAAGACCATGAAGCCTAATTTTCTCTCTGTCTTTCAGAGTCCTTTTTGACATGTTCTTGCAGTGTCTGCATGTGTCAGGGCAGTGGCTCTGAGGCAGACACACAATACAGAGAGAGTGTGGATCAGACTGGGCCTTCTTCTTCCCACAGGAAGGGCACTTCACAAAAAGAGAAGGCATTTTCCAGTCAGGGAAAAATCCCTTAACTCAGACAAAGGTGAAAAACGTTGAGTGAAGGTAGAAAAAATGCTGTTTTTAAATATTTTTCTGTGAAAAA
Source organism: Pleurodeles waltl (assembly GCF_031143425.1). NCBI lineage: Eukaryota > Metazoa > Chordata > Amphibia > Caudata > Salamandridae > Pleurodeles > Pleurodeles waltl. The sequence continues at coordinate 990,758,526 of NC_090445.1, read as the reverse complement.
CTCAGACAAATTGAGAGCTCAATGCTCCAGGATCCTCTCAGAAGAAGCCATAAAAAAGAACTGACCTAACTGTGAACCAACTGTCACCTCTCCTTCACCCCTGAGGCATGGTGGGATACTGGAGGTGCTCAGGGTCTTAAAGGCACGGTGCCAAATTTTGTGGTTCTGCTGTGTTAACCTGCATGCAGCCTATTGGCTAATAATGCTCCATTGTTTTCAATGTGGTTTTTCTTTTTTTTTCACTTGTGTTGCTACTGCTTCTTTCCCTGGGCCCAGCTATGGGGCTTTGGAAAGTTTTTTCTTCTTGTAAATTTGAAAGGGAGTGTTTTAAAAAAAAAAATGAAAAAAACCTCCATAGAAATAAAGCATTTTAGCCTGTTTATCAATATAGTCTGCATTGCTGTTATTCACATGTGTATATGAGTTTGGTATGAAAATTGTCTACTAAAAATGCTATATATATTTTTCGCGTATTTTTCATACTTATACATGTGTGTATTTTATGTATGCTCCGGGGTCCCCGCACGAGGGCGGGAATATTCAATGTTTATGACTATTGATGAGGATCCCCTGGAAGAGAAGCGCAGGATCTGCTCTGTCCCCAATAAGTTGGGAGCCGTCAAAGGGCATGTCCATGAGGCTTCACTGGATGGTACTGTTAAACAGCAGTGGACCGCATTTATGCACGTCTCCGGAAACTTCACTGCTACCAACAGCTCTGCCCAATTAGTCAGTTGTGTCAAGGAAGCAGCGGATTGTGAATTTAGCTGCATCACCTCTATCTTGCATGGCCTGAGAGAGGCCAGCTTGGGCTCCCTCGGGTAAAAGTTGTAGGGTTTAGGACACTGATTCCCATAAGTCATGGGTGTAGCGTCCCAAGAGATGTGGTGTTCACAGAACAGAGAGCAAGTCTTGTGGATGAGAAAACTCTACGCACAAAAGTGTAGATCTTTTTCAACTTACTAGCCAGTGAGGTGGAAGGGAGCACATTTGGTTAGACATTAAAGGCCAAAGCCTGCACTATCAGACTCTCAGGGGAGGGATGTTGGATGAGAAAGTCTGGGTCGCCAGGTACAGGAAGATAATGGCAGACAAACGGGCATTTGACCGGGGCCCCCATGCAGAGCTTAGCCCAGGTCCTCGTGAAAAGTGAGGCAAGTTTCCGAAGAGGTTTGGCCAGGCGGAAGGATCTCAGTCAGCTCATTTGTCTTCACTTCTTGTGCGGGAGCTGGAGGTCATTTCTCAGGCTCTGCACAACATCATGGCAAATGATACACTTTTACCAGAAGCTGGCCCAGCAGGTGTAGAACAAGACAGTGTCTGGAGAAGTAGCCTTACCACGGGCATCTTGTAATTCATCATACCACCTGTCATTCTTTACGGCCGACCAATGTCATTCCCTGCATCATATGTGCCATTGGCAGAGTCAGCATTACATGTCATGAATAAACTACTCCCTGCCTTGGGGTAGGAGAACAGTGTCTGTGTAAAATGGAATTGCCAGTTTTGAGAGGAAAAACTGGCTTCAAGCGTGGCCTCGGACGACATCGATGTGTAGTCGGACAGCACTATATGATGGCTGCTGTTGTACTTTGCTGATAAAGTCAGCATTCGCGTCAGTGGATTGCGCTCCTGCATGGTGCCAGAAACAGGATCGGAACAGGATGTAGTCCAAAGTCGGGCAAGGATCTAGGAAGCCCCAACTTGTTCTGAAGGAGGTCCTGCTGGCAGAAGCCAAGAAGAAGCCTCTCATCTTCAGGGTCCAGAAGGTGCCCCAGAGGGAGCAAGTTGCATAATTAAGTGCATCACAGCCTGGTGAAACGCCTTGATCTGTAAAAGAGTCATCCTGGGACCCAGGAAACTCAGGCTCGCTTGGGGCGGGTTCAGGAACGGACTCAGTGCACTTAAGGAGCAGGTACTGGAGGTTCAAAGATGTTCCTGCACCCTCTCTAAGGACTTAAAGGGGTACAACAGTTTTCAGTCCATCTTAGACTTTTTTCTTTGACTTATCTGAAGACCTTAACCTCAAAGATGACTAGTCCTAGGAGTGGCTTCTGCAGTGGGACTGCTATGTTCCCTGTGACTTTCACCAACGCAGAGTCCTTCAGAGTTGGGCAAATAACGGCTTTGCTTCTTGCTCCTGTATGCCTTTCGGGTGCATCCGGTTGCAGTCACTGCAGGCTGTGGAGATGAAGAACAACCCAAGGTACCACAGGCCAACCAAGTGGAGATCAGTTACTAATATCTGTCTGTGACATTCGCCACATGGCATAAACCCTCTTGATCTATTGGGGAAAAATATCACTGCAAAAATTGTTGGAATATAACAAACAATGGCCTAAAAAGACCCAAGATAGCTACGGATCTGCATTTGTTGGTGGAAAAAGAAATTAAATGATGTCAGGGCGCGTCCGGGGTGTATCTATGCTCTACATGTCATTCCGGCTCGGACGGCGGCGATTCAGATCACGCTGTCAACTTCAGGCCACTCGGTTAATCCTTGAAAGTTTTCCAGATGCAGTCTGACAACTGGGGAATATTCTAGGTTGAGGAATCTGCACTTGGAAGTCTCCTTGAGGATTAAAATCCTATGCTGACGCAAAAAAGGAGGGGGAAAATACTTATTTTCCATACCTTTTAAGAACCAATGTGCCATAGGTGTGGATCAGTTCTTAGCTGACAAGGAACCTCTAGGTCTTAAACAGTTTCTGGCCCCATACATGCACCTTATATTTACAAATGAAGCAGAAGTAAACAATGATCCCCCGCTGCCGATTATGTGGTCAGTAAAACATAATGAACAGGTATGCAATTTACACTGTCCATGGAATGTAGTGACTGCTGACTCCTTCGCAGAATCCTTTCAGGCAGACATATTGACATCTTAACATTGCTTTAGAATTATACCTCAAGTCTCTAACAGCCACCTTTGATCAAAAAGCCCCTTTTAAGAAATCTCTATCCTCTTCGATCTGTAGGAACCAGGCACCTTAGTACTCTAAAGAACTACACCAGGAACAACTAACATGCAAACACCTTGAACGGTGCTGGTGGGATACTAAATCCCTTACGGATAAAGCAGCATAACGAGAGAGGCTCCAATTCTACCATAAGCAGATTAAAACAGCCTGGAAAAATCGCATCCTTTCCAAAATCAACCTAGCGGGCAGTTCTACAAAGGAGTTATATAAAGTACTAAATGACTTTGTGAAAACTCCAGGCCTGTGTTACATATGTCCTAGAAACTCCGAATCTCTGTGAATCAATTGCCAATTTCTTTGAAAATAAAATCATCAGGATATATAAAATTTTCCCGGCACCACACCCGACGGCCAAAGTTTCTCTAGAAGCTTTTGAACTCTGCTCCATGGAAGAGGTGCATAAATTGTTAACTTTGGTGAAATCAGACTCCACTTTAGACCCTTGCCCTCCCAGTATCACAGCCAGTTTAGCTTGATGCTTGGCACCCTCAGTAAAAGCGCTGTTTGATTTATCCCTAACCTCTGCCACAGTACCAGCAAACTGGGAAGTGTGGACAAATAAAGCCACTTCTTAAAAAGCCCTCTGCCAACCCGGAGAAATTAGCAAACTATAGACAATCTTGCTATTACCTTTTCTTGTTAAGATCGTAGAAAGCCATGTTAACAAACAATTAACATTCTTTTTCGAGGAGAACAAGATCCTACATCCCTCACAGAAAGGCTTGAGAGCATTAGACGTCATTGGTAGCTGTTATGGCAGCATCCATATGTCATTTGACATAGAGACCCCAATTATGCAGGTCCTGCTGGATCTATCGGCAGCATGTGACACAGTCTCCCACTACATTTTAATCAGTAGATTACATGAAGCAGGTATCTATGGAAGTACCCTACTGTGGCTAAGGGATTTCCTTGACAACTGTTCCCAACGTGTGATTCTGGGACCATTTAAATTTAGAAAGATATCAGTTGATAAAGGAGTCCTGAAGTGCTCCTGTTGGAGCCCAACATTATTCAACATATATGTGTTGTCTTGAGATCCTGCGGAGTGGAGATCGTGTCATCAAGGATGACACTCAGCTGCTTATCATCTTTGGAACAGACCCAGACAAGGTGCACCATCAATTCAAGCGCTGCAAGAGAAAAATCGCTAGCTGGATAACCTCAAATTGCCTACAGTTAAATTATGATAAATCCAAGATCGGGTTGTTTGGTAAGGCGCTTGAATTGTAGCCACCAGATTGGTGGCTCCCCCGATCTCGGAACCGCCCGTCTCCCTAAACAGGTGGGGTGGAATTTAGGAGTAAAAATTGATCAGGAGTTACCTATAATAGATCAGGTCAACACTTTAAGTGGCATGAGCTTTGCCAGAGTTAAACTGTTCAAAAACGTTTTCCCTTGGTTACCTTCCACATCCAGGAAAACTTTAGCCCAGGCGCTGAGCACAAGTCGACTGGATTATGGTAATGCATTGTTGGCTGCAGCTATGCCCCCTTGTTGGCTAAACTACAGGTTGTGCAAAACACCGCCGCCAGACTGATTTGCAGTATGCCAGCCCAGTCATCTTCTGCTGCCATCCTTTAAACATTGCACTGGCTGCCTATAACAAAATGTGCAATGTTTAAACTTTGCTTTCTAACTCAAAAGACCTTGTATCAGGCCTGGCCTGTGTACATGCAACAAGACCTACTTGCCCACCAGACAGCTAGGATCTTCCATTAAAGCTCTGCTGTAGATCACCCACATGCATACCATTAAATTTGATTTGGGGGCAGAGCCTGCTCTTATTTAGCCACCTATCATTGGAATGCACTCCCTCTCTATGTGTGTTCTTTCCTTCATATTAGGAGTTTTAAGAAACTGTTGAAAACATGGTTGCTCTAGGCATTTCTTTCCTGTCAACAGAGCACAGCGCTGAGATATTCCTATGGGAATGAACAGTGTGTGATATCAAGTACACATAGTACTAAAATAAAGAACCGTGGTAAGGAGACCCAGATATATGAATGGAGTGACAATAAGAAAAAAATTGTCCACTACCCCCTGCTGAACTTTCAATCTGTGATTTGTGCAGTGCACTGCTTGGGAAGCCTGCCCTCAAATTTACCTTCCCCACCAGATGAACTGCTGAGAGCCCAATGCTCCCGCTCACAACAAGACACCAATTATAGGACATTTATCTTAAACATGGATTCAAACCCGTACCAACGGCCATTTACTACCAAATTGCTCAGATGAGTTCTCCAACCCTGGATCTATAATTTACATTTCTTGGTGAAAAAGAGGCCTGCAGCTAAACCCAACCATCGAGTTAGAAAGATCATCACACCACTGTGCCGACTGAAGCATAAAATGGGCACTTTTCAGATTGTTTATGTAGGTTGAAAATGGGTATCCCAGGATGTTTTCAATCCTACATATAGAAATACCAAAAATCTACCTAGCTGATGGTTAGAGGCCAACAGGGAAATAATATCCTTGACAGCATACTGGATTCCAGGGTAGTGGAGATGGCAAAATGCTACAACCAATTTGTAAAATTGCTTGAGGAATAAATAAGCCAGAGATAGTATGTTTAAAAAATAAAACACTAGGAAAGTTAACCAGCATTATTCTAGGCGACTGAGACACTGACAACTAAAATATGAAACACCCAAAAAGCATGGCAAATAGATCCAAGTAACTTAGAAAGTGAAAGAGAGTCTATATTTTTTGGAAGATAAGAGGAGTTTCTTTGCCAATAACGTCAAGGAGACAGTGAGCTTCACCAGGGACCCTTCAAAACTATTAGTGTTATTGAAAGCCCTATGAACAATGAAGTGCAGGTGAATACAACTGATGAGTGGGGAGACTTTAACAAATATTTGAGGATACAATCAATAAATCTAGGGTAAAGATTTTGCCCCAAAATTAAAAGGACAAAAAAACAGGACAATTCTCACAAGGCCTATCAGGAAATAATCCCGGTGACCATGAGCTAGACCTTGTGGGAAATGACCAAGGTGGAAGGGACATATGGCTAAAAACATTCAATGACACCAACTGTCCAGGAGACCCATGCTCAGCACAAGCAATACAGAAAAATGCCAGGACTCTTATCCCTTTCACATAGAAATGTTAAAAGAGTAATTTAATGTAGAAGAAACCTTGGAAGACCCTAAAAAGTCCAGTCAACCCGCTTATTAAAGACAGTCAACCCTGATTCCAATGATTCAAGTTATCATGTGCCTTGTTTGAATAAGCTATTTCACTGTTAGCAAAGGTTTGCCATCCTTCATGCCTGAACTTCTTTCAGTGAAAGTAGACCTCCACATACCTGGATGGGCATTTCGTACATGGAGGTAATGGGACAAAAAAAAACATGTCAAAGGACATACTGAGAAGCAGAAATATGAAAACATTACCATGGATGGATGGGAGCATAGGTGGAAGGGTAAGAGGAGTTAGCACTCCATTGTTTGGGCCAGAGTTCTGCTGAAGTTAAAGAGTATCCTATCAACCCCAAACATTTGTGAAATCTAGAGATCCATGCCAAACCATGGAGGTGTGACTTTTGTGGAGATCACCATTCCTTTTTACCTAAATGCCAATCAAATATCACACTAAAGACACAATTTCCTCTCTAATGTGCCAATGAAGTGTGGTATTTGCCACCTATGGCAAAAGTATTATCATTAAGCATTCTCACAATTTTCACAATAAAACGGCAGTCAAGGTGGGGGGAAAAAATTGTTCAGAGGATGTATAGGCCAAGCCTGTTACTCTGTAAAGTTAATGTTCTAGAAAAACACTAGACATAGTTATGGCTATTCTCTCCCCTAGGATATGACCAACCACAGTGTACCATTTACATCGTCAGAACTGTGACAAAGCAGAACGTTTCAGTCATTAGCGCTATATGAATACTAGGAAAACACGTTATAAGCACAATTTGATTTTACAAGACATTCTGTATAATCAAAAGCAGTAAAATGCCTCCTTCGATTACTCTAAGACTCTGTCTTTCAAAAAGTATTAGTTGTCAGTAATCAAAAAGGCTCCAAAAACAGCTTACATACCCTCATAATCATCCAACTCCTATGCCACTTGGTGTTTCCAGCCACCACTGTGGTGTACTGTATTTGTCAAGGTACTGTGAAGAGGAAGGATGGTACATCTTCCTGTTAGTGAATTCAAGTGTTTACTGCTTTGTAAATGCGATAAGGCAGTTGGTATCTTTCCTCTATATTTGATTTTTCTGACACAGAGTAACAAGCGCTTTCCCAAATCAAGTCACACCACCTACATTTTCCCAAGTCTCTATTTTTCAATGATTTAACCAAGTCTCAATTTTCCTAAGTCTCTATTTTTGGGTGGTTTCTCTAGGAACAAGGCACCCAGAAAACAGCATTTGCAGATGCTCCACTCTCAAACCAACCAAGCACCCATCATGTTTGTCTCTATTATGTTATGGTCATCCACACAGCTGATCCCTTTCTGGAACAGCGAAGTCTGAGATGCATGGTGGGGTAGGAGTGTCATGCAAGGGGACATATGGTAGGCCACAATGAAGAACAGCACATTTCATAGTTAAGAGAGTTTTGAAAGTCCCTGAAAGTTAAAGATGCGAGGTATGTACCCTGAGCAACTCCCTCTAAAGACGTGTGATCCAGAACGTGTAATCCAGGAAGTGGGTAGGCACCAGAGTGTGGTACGTTTTGTGCTAGGATACCCCACTCTATTTCCATATGACAATTGACACTAATGGTCCATTCAGGGGTTAGAGGACTTAGGAGGGGTAGATTTTGAGTATCCCTCCTATCTCCCCTTCAATGGAAGATAACAGGGGTTTGAGGACTTGGGAGGGGACGTCCCCTTAAACCCACTTATTTTCTATGACAAAATATTCACTGGTGTCTAGCTGCCCTTTCAATTCCCATGTGGGACACATTTGGGGATAAATTCTCCAATCTGCCCCTTCCCCCCTCCCCCCAACGTCCTGCAAGCTGACTGGCATTCAAAGAGTTAAGAGATGAAGGTGCAACCAGATAACTGCCCTCACTTCATAGTTTAGATGTGGGTGGGGGGGGGCTAAAAGGTAGTGTGTGAGGAGTTGGGGGAATCTTTGCCTCAGGTGGTTACTGAGGAAAAGCAGGGGTGCTGCTCCTCTGATTAAAAGGATCAAGTTGTCCATGGCAGGATCCATGCTCAGCATTAAAGTTCTGCAGTGGCCCCACAGCACCTCTTTTATCTTCCATCCTTCTGCTCTTGCCAGACACCTGGGTTGAAAGCCTCCAGCAGCTTCCGGGATCACTATCAATGTTCTGAGTACAAGGGGTAACTGATGAAAAAAATCTTTGGAAGCGACTCTGCTGCCATCTAGGTCAGGCACGGGTGGAGCTGTCCAGGTGCAGCTTTAAGGTCTAGCTGCAAGGCAGTTCCTGGACAAGCTAGACACTTCCTTATTACCACAGAAAGAATGATAAAGACATATTGAGCATGTCCTTAACATTTTAGGGATTAAGAGAGCAGGGACACTTTGACTTCAGTTAAATGTACTTTATGACTGATTTGGTTAATTAACTCCATTTTAATAAAAGAAATAAAAACAGTAAAAGTTGAAATTGTTACTCCTTATGGGCATGCATTCTTTATAAAAATGAGAAAAACTGAAATGTATGTTTTATGATGTGTTTGCTGGATCTGCATGTGCCCAGAGGTATTAAACTATTCATGGATATCAGAAAAGAGAAACAGGTTACTTACCTGTTGTTGGAAAGACCAGTACACTGTGTTTAACCAGTACTGATATATTTGATAGATTCACATGATTGAATCTTCCCCGTTGTCATGGTGGGAGTCATACGGTAACAGTGATAACAGTAGTGCTAAAGCATGAGCATTAAACTCCATTGAAAAAAACAACAGACTTTAGTAGCCCATTCCCATTGATATAATTAACCCAAACTTCAACCAATCAGAGCAGAGACCCTCAAGCACTCGTCCCCTGCATAGCCACCATACCTGAGATTTCGGGCACAAGTGTAAATAAAGTAATAATAGAGGTATACAATTGGTGAGTCGGAACGGGGAGAAGGAAGAGTTGTATGTTAATCTATAAAAGATATCAATACTGGGGAACCAGACTATACAGGTAAGTAAGTTGTTTCTTCTCCAGCATTGTATCTTTCATAGATGCACATGCTTTAATCAGACCTGTCTGCAATATCCCCTCAGTAATGGTGGGCTAGGCAAATCTTCCCACCATGAGACACAAACTTAAATATCATTAGTCAGTAAATGACAGTACAATTGTACCAAATCAAGAAAAATACAGTACAGTATGAAGGAGCCATAATAATAACAATAATATTCCTAAAAACTGGTAAAGAAAAAAACATCAGTATATATATATATATATATATATATATATATATATATATATATATATATATATATATATATATGTATATATATATAGATATATAGATATGGAAAATGTCACTTACCCTGTGTACATCTGTTCGTGGCATGAGTCGCTGCAGATTCACATGCTTTGCACATCCCGCCATCTAGTGTTGGGCTCGGAGTGTTACAAGTTGTTTTTCTTCGAAGAAGTCTTTCGAGTCACGAGATCGAGGGACTCCTCCCCTTTCGGCTCCATTGCGCATGGGCGTCGACTCCATCTTAGATTGTTTTCCCCGCAGAGGGTGAGGTAGGAGTTGTGTATTATAGTAATAGTGCCCATGCAATGGAGAAACATGTATGTACATAATGTAGTTTAAAGTGATATATTAACAAATTTACAAATGTTTAAGATCAACTTCGAAACTGCTACAGGCTCCCGGGGAGGCGGGTGGGCGCATGTGAATCTGCAGCGACTCATGCCATGAACAGATAGCAAATAGCTCACGATGTCTGTAGCAGATGCGTGTAAGGGTTGAATTTGATTATTATGGCAATAATAAACAAACCTTTTCCACTTATTTGCATAGCAATGTCTAGTGGTCGGTTTTCTAGCTTGTTTTATGACTTCCATACATTCCTGTGTAAGTTTTAAGTGTCCGAACTCTAAGACTTCAGGAGCCAAATTGCTAGATTCAGCGATGCTGGATTGGGGTGTCTGATCTGTTGGTTGTGTTAACAGATCTGGTCTGTTTGGTAGTTTGATATGAGGCACTACTGAGAGGTCTAGTAGTGTTGTGTACCAAGGTTGTCTTGCCCAAGTTGGTGCTATGAGTATGAGTTTGAGTTTGTTTTGACTCAACTTGTTTACTAGATATGGAAGGAGTGGGAGAGGGGGAAAAGCGTATGCAAATATCCCTGACCAACTCATCTATAACGCATTGCCCAGAGACTGATGTTGTGGGTACCTGGATGCGAAGTTTTGCCATTTTGCGTTTTCTTTTGTTGCAAACAGGTCTATTTGTGGTGTTCCCCAATTTTGGAAGTAAGTGTGTAGTACTTGTGGGTGAAACTCCCATTCGTGGATCTGTTGGTGATCCCGAGAGAGATTGTCTGCTAATTGATTCTGTATCCCTGGAATGAACTGTGCTATTAGGCAAATGTGGTTATGTATCGCCCAATGCCATATTTTCTGTGTCAGGAGACACAACTGTGTTGAGTGTGTTCCTCCTTGTTTGTTTAGGTAATACATTGTTGTCATGTTGTCTGTTTTGACAAGAATGTGTTTGTGGCTTATTATTGGTTGAAATGCTTTTAACACTAGAAATACTGCCAATAGTTCGAAGTGATTTATGTGAAACTGTTGTTGCAGAGAGACCCATTGTCCCTGAATGCTGTGTTGATTGAGGTGTGCTCCGCACCCTATCATGGAGGCATCTGTAGTTATTACGTATTGAGGCACTGGGTCTTGAAAAGGCCGCCCTAGGTTTAAATTTATATTGCTCCACAATTGAAGCGAGGTGTATGTTTGGCGGTCTATCAACACTAGATCTAGAAGTTGACCCTGTGCCTGTGACCATTGTGATGCTAGGCACTGCTGTAAGGGCCGCATATGCAATCTGGCGTTTGGGACAATGGCTATGCATGAGGACATCATGCCTAGTAGTTTCATTACTATTTTGACTTGTATACTTTGGTTTGGATACATGACCTGTATAACATTGTGAAATGCTTGCACTCTTTGTGGACTTGGAGTGGCAATCGCTTTTGCTGTGTCGATTGTTGCCCCTAAGTATTGCTGTGTCTGACACGGCTGAAGGTGTGACTTTGTGTAGTTGATTGAGAAACCTAGTTTGTGTAGGGTTTTTATGACGTACTTTGTGTGTTGTAAACACTGTTCTAGTGTGTTGGTTTTGATTAACCAATCGTCTAGGTACGGGAACACATGTATTTGCTGCCTTCTGATATGCGCAGCTACTACTGCCAGGCATTTTGTAAAAACTCTTGGCGCAGTTGTTATTCCGAATGGCAACACCTTGAATTGGTAATGTACCCCTTGGAATACAAATCTTAGGTACTTTCTGTGTGAAGGATGTATCGGTATATGGAAATATGCATCCTTTAGGTCTAGTGTTGTCATGTAGTCTTGTTGTTTGAGCAGTGGGATTACGTCTTGTAATGTCACCATGTGAAAGTGGTCTGATTTGATGTATGTATTTAAAGTTCTGAGATCTAATATAGGTCTCACTGTTTTGTCCTTTTTGGGTATGAGAAAGTACAGAGAGTAAACTCCTGTTCCTTTTTGTTGCATTGGTACTAATTCTATTGCTCCTTTTTGTAGCAATGCCTGGACCTCTAGTCCTAGAAGATCCATGTGTTGTTTTGACATATGGTGTGTTTTCGGTGGAACGTTTGGAGGGAAGCTGAGAAATTCTATGCAATAACCATGCTGGATAATTGTCAGTACCCAAGTGTCTGTCGTTATCTCCTCCCAATGTTTGTAAAAATTGCTTAGTCTCCCCCCCACAGGTGTTATGTGTTGGGGATTTGTGACTTGGAAGTCACTGTTTGTTTTGAGGAGCTTTGGAACTTTCCTCTATTTTTTTGGAATTGTCCTCCTCTATATTGTCCCCGAAAACTTCCCCGCTGATATTGACTTTGATAAGTGGGCCTTGTTTGTGAGGTTGTGGGTTCTGTAGCTTGTCTTCGAAACCCCCCTCTAAACTGTGTTTTGCGAAATGTGCCTCTGCTCTGTGGGGAGTAGAGTGCGCCCATGGCTTTGGCCGTATCCGTATCTTTTTTAAGTTTTTCCATAGCAGTGTCCACCTCCGGCCCAAACAACTGCTGTCCATTAAAGGGCATATTCAGCACGGCTTGTTGTATTTCCGGCTTGAATCCTGATGTACACAACCATGCATGTCTCCTTATTGTTACTGCAGTATTTACGGTCCTTGCAGCTGTATCTGCTGCATCCATTGCTGACCGTATCTGATTATTTGAGATACTTTGTCCTTCCTCCACCACTTGTTGTGCCCTTTTCTGGAACTCCTTGGGTAAGTGTTCTATGAAATGCTGCATTTCGTCCCAATGAGCCCTATCATATCTTGCCAGAAGTGCTTGTGAGTTGGCAATGTGCCATTGGTTTGCTGCTTGTGCTGCAACCCTTTTTCTTGCAGCGTCAAATTTGCGACTCTCCTTGTCTGGAGGTGGTGCGTCTCCCGAGGTGTAAGAGTTTGCTCTCTTGTGAGCTGCCCCTACTACCACAGAGTCTGGTGTTAATTGCTGCGTGATATACACAGGATCTGTAGGCGGTGGCTTGTACTTTTTCTCCACCCTTGGAGTTATGGCCCTGCCCTTCACAGGCTCCTGAAACACCTCTTTGGAGTGTTTTAGCATTCCCGGTAGCATAGGTAATCTCTGGTATTGGCTATGAGTGGAGGATAGTGTATTAAACAAAAAATCATCCTCAATCGGTTCTGCATGCAAGGTGACATTATGAAAAGCCGCTGCCCTTGAGACCACCTGCGTGTAGGATGTACTGTCCTCCGGTGGGGAAGGTCTCGCTGGGTTACAGTCTGGGCTGTTATCCGATACTGGCGCATCATAAAGGTCCCATGCGTCGGGATCATCTTGACGTATTGCAGTATGCGTTGGAGACTGCATCAGTGGTGGAGTGTCCACCGGTGATGTGTGCATTGATGGTGGTGGAGATGGTGGTGGAGTTGTCTGTCTTGCCACTTTTGCCTGTGGCTGCTTGTCCTTTTCCTGAAAGGCAAGTCTTCTTTTCATTTTAATTGGGGGAAGAGTGCTTATCTTCCCTGTGTCCTTTTGAATGTGGAGCCTCCTTTGAGTGTAGTCTGGCTCCATTGATTCTAGTTCTTGTCCGAACTTATGTCCTTGCATTTGGGAGGACAATCACTGTTCCTCTGTGTAGGAACCTGATTTCGGTTCCGAGGCTGGATGTTTCGGAATGGAAACCTTTTCGGTAGCCTTTTTCGGCTCCGACGACACTTTCTTTTTTTTCGCCGTCGTGATCTCTCAGTGCCGACCCATTTCGGTGCCGCTGTCTCAGTGCCGAACTTGCTCGGAGCCGCTGTCTCGGGCTTGAGATTGCTGTGTGCCGGTATCTCGACCGGAGTCGGATGACTTCGACACAAGCGTGCCCTTTTTCAGTGCCGATGGTCGGTCATCTATTTTACCGGTTAAGCCATGGCCTGTTGGCGGTGGCGTCCCCTGGGCTTTTGTGGTCTTCTCGTAAGTTTTATGTTTCGACGTCTTACTCACGGTTTTAGGCGTTTCTTCGGGATTGAGCTCGTCCGAGTCCGACTCCTGGATGGAGAAGCTTTCCTCTTCCTCCTCCAAATGCCTTTGTCCTGTAAGCGCCGACGCCATTTGCAGTCTTCTCGCTCTTCGGTCTCTTAATGTCTTCCTCGACCGAAACGCTCGACAGGCTTCACACGTATCTTCTTTGTGTTCTGGAGACAAACACAAGTTACGGACCAGGTGCTGATCTGTATACGGATACTTGTTGTGACATTTTGGGCAGAAGCAGAATGGGGTCCGTTCCATCAGCCTTGAAGATACACGCGGCCGGGCCGACCAGGCCCCGACGGGGGATCGAAAAAACCCCAAAGGGCCACCGGAGCGCTTAAAAAATCGGTGTTGATCTGTAGTAACTAACCCGATACCGAACGCAAACAATACTGTCGATTTTTCCGAGATTCGAACTATCTTTCCGAACCGAAACACGGAGCGAAAAGGAACACGTCCGAACCCGATGGCGGAAAAAAAACAATCTAAGATGGAGTCGACGCCCATGCGCAATGGAGCCGAAAGGGGAGGAGTCCCTCGATCTCGTGACTCGAAAGACTTCTTCGAAGAAAAACAACTTGTAACACTCCGAGCCCAACACTAGATGGCGGGATGTGCAAAGCATGTGTATCTGCAGCTACACATGCCATCGAACATATAGATATATATATATGTTTACAGGGATGTTATAGTTAGGTTCTGAATTTACTCGTACAAAACCATATAAATTCAGCAGTTATAGTTGGGAGTTCTTTCAAGTAACTATAGCTCGCACCCTGAGGTAACTATAACTCGGGCCCTTGCCACGCACAGTTTTCTTATCATAAATGTTATTGCAAATGTTGCAGTGAAATCAAAGATGCCATACAAGATCTCATCAATGACATAATATGTGGAGTAATTAGCTGTGCATGGCAAAGGCGTGAGTTATGGTTACCTTAAGGCGCGAGCTATAGTTACTTGAAAGAACTCTAACTATAACAGGTGAATTTCTATGGTTTTTGTATGAGTAAATTCAGAACCTAACTATAGCGTTCCCGTAACCTTTGTTTTTTTTTCAGTGAATGTCTATGGTTTTTTTAAACATTAAATAATTTTTTTATTACAATACGTTATTCAATACCCCGCCACGGGATTGGTCCCAAGGCCTCATACCCATCCAACCCCATGCCACGCATGGCCTTTGGCCGCGCGCAGCACAGGTTGGACACAGGGTCCATCTCTGTCAATGGATGTGAGTGAGTGTGTGAGTGTCTGAGTGGGTCTGAAAGAGGGTGCGTGAGTCTATGAGTGGGTGTGAGAGGCGCATGAGCCTCTGAGTGCATGTATGAGCCAATTAATTAGTGTATGAATGAGTCTGTGGTTTTTCTTTCAAATATTTCCATAATCACGAATATTTTGTGAATAGTTTGTGAAAATTTGTGAATTTGGTGTGCCGTGATGCACAATTATATTAAACCTATAATTTTCCCCTAAAGAAAACACCTACAT
The DNA here is from genome assembly GCF_031143425.1 of Pleurodeles waltl. Taxonomy (NCBI): domain Eukaryota; kingdom Metazoa; phylum Chordata; class Amphibia; order Caudata; family Salamandridae; genus Pleurodeles; species Pleurodeles waltl. The sequence goes on along the minus strand of NC_090445.1, from coordinate 990,743,359 downwards.
CACACCCCTGGGGTCATGGTACCTTCGTCCTGACACACTGACTTGCATTAGTCAGCAATTGTTAGAACTCCGAATTCAGTGCAGTGAGGAGTCAAGCCAAGTTGAGAGTGTGAATTTGTGGGTGAACCACTTGGCCCTGGTTTATTGAGAGAAGCCTCTTCGATGGCGTGAACTGTATTTGTGAGCACATTGATAGGCAATAAAGCTTGGTGTACCCGAACTGTCTCGGGCTATTACAATTATCCGACAGGGCCCCTTTTTAATTTTCTGTAGGACCTTTGGAATGAAAGGAAAAGGGGGAAACGCATAAGCGAACGTCCTTGCCCATGAGAAGTGGAAGGTGTTCCTCCAAGAGCCTGGCTGAGGAAATCTGCTTACGAAGAACTTGCATTTTTTGTTGAGGTACATAGTGACTAGATCTAGGGTAGGATACCCTTAAGACTGGAAAACCTATTCCAATTGCCTCTGGCTGATTTCCCACTCTTGGCATGGCTTATTTTCTCTGCTGAGGGAATCGGCCTACTCGTTTTGCACTTCTGGGACATGTTCCACTTTCACTGATATGTTGTTGGCTATCAGCCACTCCCATATTTGATGTGCTTGGAGCAAGAGAGCTGAAAATTTCGTTCCACCTTGTTTTTGCAGGTAAAACATGCTGGTAGTGTTGTATACCCTGACTAGAACTCACAAACCTCTTAACCTCAGAAGAAACGCCTGAAGACCTCGAAAGACCGCCTAAATTGTAGTAGATTTTTGTGACATAATTGTTCCTAACTGGACATTTTCCATGAATTTCCATATCCTGCACGTGTGCTCCCCATCCCACCATGGATGCATCCATTGTCATAACTATTTGGGCACCACAGGTAGGACAGATAGACCCTGAGAGATGTTCTCTTTTACCATCCACCAGGACATCGCTGAATTCATCTCTGTGGTTATCAAAATAATGTCACTGGAAGACTCCTAAGATTGTGTCCTCTGTGCATCGAGCTGTTCTTGAAGAGGGCTCATGCGCAGTCTGCAATTGGGAATTAACAGGATGCAGGATGACATCATTCCCAGCATGGATTTGCATGTCCTTACAAAAAACGCAGCTTCTTGAAGACAGTGATCTTGTTAGTATTTGCAATCGGGTAACTCTTTCTTTTGTGGGAAAGGCCTTCAAAAGTTTGGTATCTAGGACTGGTCCTACAAATACCAACAATCTGGAGGGGACAAGGGATGATTTTTCGCTGTTGAGGTTGAGACCTAAAGATTGGAACAGATGTAGGCAGGCTTCTGTGGACTTCCTAGCTGACTGAAAACAGGGACCCTTGATAAACCATTCGTCCAGGTATGGGAATAGCTGGTGACTGGACCGGAAAGCCGCCACTGGTTCCATGTACTTTGTGAATATTCTCGGGCTGATTTTAACCCGAGAGGGTGTAACTTAAACTGATAATGGCACCCTGCCACCTCGAACCTGAGAAACCTTCTGTGCTTTGGATGTATTGGTAAGTGAACGTAAAACTCCATTAGATCCAGGGAAGAGAGATAGTTCATTATATCCATCAGCTTCAAAAGCTCTTGATTTGAGATAGCATTCTGAAAGGTTGCTTCTTGATGAACTTGTTCAATGACCTGAGATCCATTACCTGCTGCCACTTTCTGACTTCTTTTTTATCAGAAAGAAGTGAGAATAAAAATCTAAATTATGCTGGTTGGGCAGCACCTCCTCTTCTGTTTGTTTTGAGAGAATTAATCATATTTATTTTTTGAAAACTTGGAGATAATGATGGGTTGTCTTACAAAGAGGAAAGTTATGAGGTTTGTGTACAAATTCCAGGATGTGACGGTGCTGAAATATGTACAACATCCATTTGTCGGAAGAGCTTCCACTGATTTTACAGAATTTCGATAATTTCTGTCCGAACTGACGTCAGTCTGTGGTGACCGGGGTCTGCGGTATTGCATGGTCTCCTGTTGCTTTCCTGAGATTTTCCTCCTGTTGAAGAGCATTGACGCCTCGACTGCCTAGAATATGCGTCTGCTGTGGCTGACCTGTAGAACTGAGCTGAATAATGGGAACAAAAACCATGTTGTAATGAGGGCTGAAACTGCCATTGGAATTGCAGTCCGGAGGTGTACTAGCCTCTACCTCTGCCTCGAAAGGGGTGGAACCTTCTCTGCTGTACGTCTGCCAGGGACTCAGCAGAATCGGTGTCCACTTGACCGACTGCAATGTGTTGTCAACATGTTTCCCAAACAGGTACTCTCCATCTAATGGCATGTCCAGTACTTTGGCCTGCACCTTTGGATGGAAAGTAGCGGCTTTATGATAACCTTGGCACCTCAATACTGCCACTCCAGCGATTTGCCTGAAGGCTGTGTAAGGAATTTCCATGGCTACATCTATTATCTCCGACAAGGCCTTTTCACCTTCCACCAGGACCTCTCTTGTCTCTTTTTTTCTTGTCCCCAAGGAGATAGTCCAGCAGTGACGAGATGTCAGACCACATCTGCCAGTCGTATCTCTCCAAGATAGCCATGGCATTGGAGGCATAGATCGAAGTAGCAGCCATCATGGTGAACCTCTTACCTATATAGTCCAGCCAACGGAGCTGTGCATGGTGATGAAGGATTTTTGGCTCTCCTCTAAGCCACTTGTATGATGACGGCATCTGTTCAGGAATGGCCAATAAGACAAGTAGGGGAACCAGGAGCCTTGTGCTTCTTGTCGAGTTTTGGAATGACAGCTTCCATAGAGGCTGGTGAATTCATTCATTTTAGGCCTTCCTGCCAAATAAAATCTACAACAGAGGTGGCCCGAGTAGTGCATTGTGTTTCCGCCTTCGAATTGTAGAAGAAACACTATTTGCGTAGCTTCCATAGGAAGGTCTAAGTGCTTAGATGCCCCGTCAAGTAAATCGTAAAAACTGCCAATATCGGCAGGCGGTGAATCGGCCGCTGGTGTGGTAGGAGACTCTAGCATTAGTGGGACATAATCATCCCACTCATCATTATCAGTGGGATTCAAAAGAATCTCGCCCTCTTCCAACTGCCGATCATCGCAGTCTTGGAAACTATCCAGGATTTATATTGGTTGGGGTACAGGTTTGTCTTTCTGAGGCCTAGGGGTGCTTTGTGAAGCAGGCGTTGCAGTAAGTGCTTCCTGTCTCGGTGGAGGCTGCTGAGATAGATTGGCATCTGTAAACCTTTTATAATAATCATTCATCATCATGCGTAAGTCTGTGATGAGCATGATAGGGTAATTGACAGAAGGTTCCTAAATATGATGCTGCTCATCTACCTGCTCCTCATAAGGTTATGGTTCCTGAAACGTATCCAATTGCTTAGAAGAATGCCCCCGATCAGAGAAAGAATAGTTGCCTACCAGGTATGCTGAGTGATCACCTTCTGCTTCTTCTTCCTCCGCTTCTTGACATTGTACTGTCAACTGTGAAGAACTGTAAGCAGGGCCAAACATACCCTCACCCTCAGACTCCTGATAACCATAGGGAGACAAGCTGGAAGCAGTGGGGGAAATTTCAGAAAAGTCATGAGGCTTAGATGAACTTGTAGGAACATGCAACGTGTCTTTCCCTACAGTCGACAAGGCCGTCGACGGCAGTGCCAACGATGTTGCACTAACAGCATTCTTGGTCAACGGTGTAGCAGTGGATGCAGCCCATGTTGTCGGGTGTTCGACGATGAAGTCTTTGTCGCCGGGAAAGATCTTGATGACATTGATGACGATGCAGTTGTCACAAAGGTCATCGACAAAGCAGCTGCCATCTTCGTTTTAATCGCCGATGTGGCAGAGGTCGCCTTCGACACCTTCAACTGTGCGGCTGTTGGTGACATGTAAACCGTTGACGACAAGATTTTCATTGACGGTGCTGTCGACAGATTATTTTTTTCCTGAAGAGATTTCCTTGAAAGGAGTATGAGGAGCAGATGGGGGTGCTGAATCCGACCTCTGATCCGAAGAAGAGCTAGCTGGATCCTTGTAAGGAAATGCCTCCTTGGCATGGTTGCCCCCTGACTTTTTGCCTTTGCTGATGCTATGTTTACAATTGAAAGTGTGCTGAGGCCTGCTAACCAGGCCCCAGCACCAGTGTTCTTTCCCTAACCTGTACTTTTGTATCCACAATTGGCAGACCCTGGCATCCAGATAAGTCCCTTGTAACTGGTACTTCTAGTACCAAGGGCCCTGATGCCAAGGAAGGTCTCTAAGGGCTGCAGCATGTCTTATGCCACCCTGGAGACCTCTCACTCAGCACAGACACACTGCTTGCCAGCTTGTGTGTGCTAGTGAGAACAAAACGAGTAAGTCGACATGGCACTCCCCTCAGGGTGCCATGCCAGCCTCTCACTGCCTATGCAAGTATAGGTCAGTCACCCCTCTAGCAGGCCTTACAGCCCTAAGGCAGGGTGCACTATACCATAGGTGAGGGTACCAGTGCATGAGCATGGTACCCCTACAGTGTCTAAACAAAACCTTAGACATTGTAAGTGCAGGGTAGCCATAAGAGTATATGGTCTGGGAGTTTGTCAAACACGAACTCCACAGCACCATAATGGCTACACTGAAAACTGGGAAGTTTGGTATCAAACTTCTCAGCACAATAAATGCACACTGATGCCAGTGTACATTTTATTGCAAAATACACCCCAGAGGGCACCTTAGAGGTGCCCCCTGAAACTTAAGCGACTGTCTGTGTAGGCTGACTAGTTCCAGCAGCCTGCCACACTAGAGACATGTTGCTGGCCCCATGGGGAGAGTGCCTTTGTCACTCTGAGGCCAGTAACAAAGCCTGCACTGGGTGGAGATGCTAACACCTCCCCCAGGCAGGAGCTGTGACACCTGGCGGTGAGCCTCAAAGGCTCATCCCTTTGTCACAGCCCAGCAGGGCACTCCAGCTTAGTGGAGTTGCCCGCCCCCTCCGGCCACGGCCCCCACTTTTGGCGGCAAGGCTGGAGGGAACAAAGAAAGCAACAAGGAGGAGTCACTGGCCAGTCAGGACAGCCCCTAAGGTGTCCTGAGCTGAGGTGACTCTAACTTTTAGAAATCCTCCATCTTGCAGATGGAGGATTCCCCCAATAGGGTTAGGATTGTGACCCCCTCCCCTTGGGAGGAGGCACAAAGAGGGTGTACCCACCCTCAGGGCTAGTAGCCATTGGCTACTAACCCCCCAGACCTAAACACGCCCTTAAATTTAGTATTTAAGGGCTACCCTGAACCCTAGAAAATTAGATTCCTGCAAACTACAAGAAGAAGGACTGCCTAGCTGAAAACCCCTGCAGAGGAAGACCAGAAGACGACAACTGCCTTGGCTCCAGAAACTCACCGGCCTGTCTCCTGCCTTCCAAAGAACTCCAAGGGACCAGCGACGTCTGAATCCTCTGAGGACTGCCCTGCTTCGAAATAGACAAGAAACTCCCGAGGACAGCGGACCTGCTCCAAAAGAACGAGTTACTTACCTTCGGTAACGACTTTTCTGGTGGATACATTAGCTACCTGTGGATTCCTCACCTCATGAATACTCCCATGGCGCCAGCATTCGACGGAAATCTTCTTACTAGTCTCTGCACGTCGACGAGGACGTCACTGTCTCGCACGCGACGCCGTCTGACGTCATACAGGCAATAAGAGGTCCTCGACGACGTGCGGACGTCAGTACCAATCATTTTTTACGTGCATGAGAACAACCAGGCAATGCAATGAAAGAACAAAGCAACATCCATTATATTGTAAAAATACACCACATTGTATGAATAACTGTAAATCTTTTTATGTACATATATATATATATATATATATAAAACTCTCTCTTTTAAAATATATACACACACCAAGTATATACATAAAGATATATACACATATACCTATATATATATAAATATATTATATATATACATCTATTGCACCCTCAAAGATCAAGAGGAGCGCACTCAAGGATTACTTGGCAAGACCATAAAGGCAACGGGGAGGCGGGTGGGACCGTGAGGAATCCACAGGTAGCTAATGTATCCACCAGAAAAGTCGTTACCGAAGGTAAGTAACTCGTTCTTCTGATGGATACAACTACCTGTGGATTCCTCACCTCATGAATAGAGTCCCAAAGCAGTACCACGCCCGGCGGTGGGTGCCTAAATGGTCAAACCAAGAAATCCTGCAGCACTGACCGTGCAAAATGGCCGTCCCTTCTAACCTCAGAATCTAAACAGTAATGTTTTGCAAAAGTGTGAAGGGACGACCAAGTTGCGGCCTTGCAGATGTCAACCACAGGAACACCTCTGGCTAAGGCCGAAGTGGCCGACTTAGCTCTGGTGGAATGAGCTCTAATGCCCTCAGGAGGATCCTTCTTTGCCAAAGAGTAACATATTTTAATGCAAAGAACAACCCACCTGGATAGTGTTCTCTTGTGGACTGCCTTTCCTCTCCTCTTGCCCACGTATCCAATAAACAGCTGATCCTCCAGCCTGAAATCCTTTGTTCTATCGATAAAGAAGCTCAACGCTCTCTTTGGGTCCAAACGGTGCAGTCTTTCTTCCTCTTTGGAAGGATGAGGCGGAGGATAGAACGTGGACAAAGTAATTGCCTGAGCCAAATGGAAGGGTGAAACAACCTTCGGGAGGAAAGCAGCCTTGGTCCTCAACACCACCTTATCCCCATAAAAAGTTGTATAAGGGGGTTTTACTGATAAGGCCTGCAACTCACTCACTCTCCTTGCTGATGTTATAGCTATCAGGAAGACTGTTTTTAAAACCAAATACCTCAAGGGGCAAGAATGCATAGGTTCAAAAGGGGACCCCATAAGGAAAGTCAGGACTAAGGACAAATCCCATTGCGGCATAACGAATGGCTTTGGAGGATATTGATTTAGAAGACCTTTCAAGAATCTGATAACAATAGGGGATTTAAATAAAGATGGTTGGTCCGGAAGACATATGAAGGCTGACAAGGCCGATAAATAACCTTTAATGGTAGCCACTGCACAACCTTTCTGCGCCAGAGATAGAGCAAAAGACAAAACGTCCGATAGATGAGCTTGTAAAGGATCAATCTGCCTCTCTCCACACCACGCAACAAATTTAGACCACCTATTAGCGTAGATAGATTTAGTGGAGTGTCGCCTGGCCGCTAATATAACATCCACTACCTCAGGCGGGAGAGAGAAGGAACTCAGGTTGCCCCGTTCAATCTCCAGGCATGTAGGTGCAGACTCTGGAGGTTGGGGTGTAGAACCTGCCCCTGCGACTGCGAGAGGAGGTCTGCCCTGAAAGGGAGACGGAGCGGCGGGCACGTTGAGAGTTGGAGAAGGTCGGAGTACCACACCCTCCTTGGCCAATCCGGAGCTATTAAGATTACTAGAGCCCGGTCTTGGCGAATCTTCCTCAATACTCGAGGAATCAAGGGTATGGGAGGAAACGCGTAAAGCAACTGGCCGCACCAGGTCATTTGAAACGCGTCCCCCAACGCTTCCTGCATCGGATACTGAAGGCTGCAGAACAACGGACAATGCGCGTTCTCTCGAGTGGCGAACAGATCTACCCGAGGAAACCCCCACTTCTGGAAGATTAAACAGACTTGATCTGGATGGAGACGCCACTCGTGGTCTGCCGAGAAGTGGCGACTGAGACTGTCCGCACGCACGTTCAAGACTCCGGCCAGATGGTTTGCTATCAAGCAAATCCGATGGTCCTTTGCCCAGGACCATAGTCGAAGAGCTTCTCTGCAGAGAAGGTACGACCCCACTCCTCCCTGCTTGTTTATGTACCACATCGTGGTAGTATTGTCCGTTAGGACCTGTACCGACTGACCACGAAGGGAAGGGAGGAAGGCCTTGAGAGCCAGACGTACAGCCCGTAACTCTAACAGATTGATGTGAAAAATCTGTTCCTCTGGAGACCAAAGACCTTTGATCTCCAGATCCCCCAGATGAGCTCCCCACCCTAGAGTGGAAGCATCCGTTATGACTGTGGCCACTGGTGGCGACTGCTGGAACGGTTTTCCTTGTGAAAGATTGTTGCTTGCAATCCACCACTTCAAATCCACAGCAGCATCTCTGGAGATCTTGACAGTACCCTCTAGATCCCCTCTGTGTTGAGACCACTGCCTTCGGAGGCACCACTGAAGAGCCCTCATGTGCCAGCGAGCATGCGTGACCAACAGAATGCAGGAGGCAAAAAGACCGAGCAGACGAAGGACCTTGAGGACTGGAACTACCGCTCCATTTCGAAACATTGGAACCAAATCCTGAATATCTTGAATCCGCTGAGGCGGAGGAAAGGCCCGACCCAATGTCGTATCCAGTACTGCCCCTATGAACAGGAGGCGCTGAGAGGGCTCCAGGTGAGATTTGGGCTCGTTCACCGAAAAGCCCAGGTCGAACAACAACTGGGTTGTTGACTGCAGATGACGCAACACAAGCTCCGGGGACTTGGCTTTGATCAACCAATCGTCCAAGTAAGGGAATACTGCTATCCCCTTCCTTCTGAGCTCTGCCGCAACCACCGACATCACCTTCGTGAAGACTCGAGGTGCTGAAGTAAGACCAAACGGAAGGACCGCAAACTGGTAGTGTTGCGATCCCACCACAAACCGGAGATACTTCCTGTGTGACTTGAGTATCGGGATATGAAAGTAAGCATCCTGCAAGTCGACAGACACCATCCAGTCTTCCATGTTCAACGCCAAAAGCACCTGTGCTAGGGTCAGCATCTTGAACTTTTCCTGCTTGAGGAACCAATTCAAGATCCTCAGGTCCAGAATTGGTCTCAAACGACCATCCTTCTTGGGAATCAGGAAATACCTTGAGTAAACTCCTTGACCCCTTTCCTGCTCCGGGACCAACTCCACCGCGCCCTTTAAAAGGAGGACTTCTACCTCCTGTTCTAGCAACAGGAGGTGTTCTTGTGAACAATACGAAGGGCGGGGCGGGATGAGGGGCGGAAACTCCCGAAAGGGAAGGGTGTAGCCTTTTCCCACAACACTGAGAACCCAAGTGTCCGACGTAACAGTCTCCCATTTGGTGAGAAAATGCTGTAATCTTCCCCCTACAGGAGAGGAGTGAGTGGGAAATGGTGGAAGCCTAAGGCTGCTTCCCCTGCTGCACCCCGCCAGAGGATGAGGAAGAGGCAGAGTGCTGCTGAGAGGCTCCCCTGGTGCGGACCCTACCCCTCCCCCTAAAAGATCTATAGGGATGGGAAGAGGCAGGTTGCTGATATCTTCCCCGAAAGGAAGAGGAGGAAGAGCCACGCCCAAATCCACGAAACCTCCTGAAGAATCTGGAAGAGGCCGTGGAAGAAGGAGCTTGGAGTCCCAACGACTTAGCCGTGGCCCTGCTCTCCTTAAAACGTTCCAAGGCCGAATCCGCCTTAGCCCCAAACAGTTTGTCCCCATCAAACGGGAGATCCAACAATGTGGACTGTACATCCGCCGAAAAGCCCGAGTTACGGAGCCAGGCCTGTCTCCTTTCCACCACAGTTGTGCCCATTGCTCTGGCTACCGAGTCGGTGGTATCCAGTCCCGTCTGGATAATTTGGGTCGCAGCAGCCTGGGCATCAGAGACAAGATCCAAAAGACCCTGGGGAAGCTCTGTAAACGAAGAGGAGATGTCATCCATCAGAGCATGAATATACCTCCCCAGGATACAGGTCGCATTAGTGGCTTTTAACGCCAGACTGCAGGACGAAAAAATCTTCTTCGACTGCGCCTCTAGCTTTTTTGAGTCTCTGTCCCCAGGCACCGTCGGGAAAGAACCAGGCGCTGACTTGGACGAACAGGAGGCCTGCACAACCAAGCTCTCCGGTGTAGGGTGCCTAGATAGGAAACCAGGATCAGTTGGAGCCGTCCGATACCTCCTGGCCACGGCTCTGTGAACTGCTGGGGAAGATGCCGGCTTCTTCCACACCTCTAAGACCGGATCCAGCAGAGCGTCATTAAAAGGTAATAGAGGCTCCGCCGCGGCTGAGGCCGGATGCAAAACCTCTGTCAAAAGGTTTTGTTTCGCCTCCACCACCGGCAAAGGCAGGTCCAAAAAACTAGCTGCCTTCCGTACCACTGTATGAAAGGAAGCAGCTTCCTCGGTATATTCCCCCGGGGACGAAAGGTCCCACTCAGGGGAAGTGTCCAGCCCACTGGCCGACTCCAGTCCACGCAGCCCATCACCCGAGTCCTCTAGCTCTCCTTCCTCTAGGGCTCGTTGGTACTCCTGCTCCTCTAGTACCCGGAGAGCACGCCTCCTTGAATGCAGTCGTTGCTCAATCCGCGGAGTCGACAACACCTCCGCCGAAGTCGGAGATCGGCGCCGATCTTCCGAAGCCACCGACGCCGCATCCGGCGCCACAGGTAACTTCGGCGCCGACTGAAGAGCAGATGAAACGGATGGACCCACCGGAGTCACAGGCCGAAATCTCGACGTCGACGGGATGGAAATCCCTGGGGCCAATCCCTCCGAAGCCATCGGAGCGGCCACCGGCGCCGACACTGGCGCCGAGCCCACGTTCCCAAACGGGAGAAAGGGCATAAAGGGTGCCGGCCGAAGAGGTGCAGGATCACCCAAAGAAAAGGCCAAAGGCCCAGCCGGAGCACCCCCTGGAGCCATCTGTTGGAAGATGGCATACATCGCATTCAAGAATGCGGAACTATCGGCTCCAGGGGTGGGAAAAGCCGGATACTGGGGTGCCTGACTCGGAGGCGACCCCGACGCCGGCCTCGGCGTCTGCGCCGGAGAAAACACCTGAGGCTCCAATACCTCAATCACCGACGCCTGTCCAGGCGAAGTTGGAGACGTCGGAGAGAGCAACGGCGTCGAAGGATGCGGCGTCACCGTGGGGCTGACCTCCCATGTCCTCCGGCGCCGATCCGGAGACCTGGAACGAGCCTCCCTTGAATGACGCCGAGATTCTCTACGGCGCCGGGAGTCTCGATGACGCCGATGTCTTGGAGAAGACTTTTTCTTGTGATGCTTCTCCTTTGACTTGGCCATAAACAGCTTCGCCTCGCGTTCTTTAATGGCCTTCGGATTCATGTGCTGACACGAATCACAAGTCGAGACGTCGTGGTCGGAGCTCAAACACCAAAGGCAATCGGAATGAGGATCCGTCACCGACATCTTGGATCCACACTCACGACAAGGCTTAAATCCAGACTTTCTCTGCGACATTATTTCCACAGAGAAAGAGTACGCAGCAAGATATACACTGTAACCGCAAGAGTAACAGTTGCTCCCTCGAAGATAACCGTTTCGAATGCACGGAAAAAAGGGAACTGACGTCCGCACGTCGTCGAGGACCTCTTATTGCCTGTATGACGTCAGACGGCGTCGCGTGCGAGACAGTGACGTCCTCGTCGACGTGCAGAGACTAGTAAGAAGATTTCCGTCGAATGCTGGCGCCATGGGAGTATTCATGAGGTGAGGAATCCACAGGTAGTTGTATCCATCAGAAAGACTGCAACTTTGTTTCAAGGAGCAGCTTTAAAGACCCTGCAAACTCCCCGCAAGAAGCGTGAGACTTGCAACACTGCACCCGGCGACCCCGACTCGGCTGGTGGAGAACCAACACCTCAGGGAGGACCCCCGGACTACTCTACGACTGTGAGTACCAAAACCTGTCCCCCCTGAGCCCCCACAGCGCCGCCTGCAGAAGGAATCCCGAGGCTTCCCCTGACCGCGACTCTCTGAAACCTAAGTCCCGACGCCTGGAAAGGACCCTGCACCCGCAGCCCCCAGGACCTGAAGGACCGGACTTTCACTGGAGAAGTGACCCCCAGGAGTCCCTCTCCCTTGCCCAAGTGGAGGTTTCCCCGAGGAAGCCCCCCCTTGCCTGCCTGCGGCGCTGGAGAGATCCGTTGATCTCTCATAGACTAACATTGCAAACCTGACGCTTGTTTCTACACTGCACCCGGCCGCCCCCGCGCTGCTGAGGGTGAAATTTCTGTGTGGGCTTGTGTCCCCCCCGGTGCCCTACAAAACCCCCCTGGTCTGCCCTCCGAAGACGCGGGTACTTACCTGCAAGCAGACCGGAACCGGGGCACCCCCTTCTCTCCATTCTAGCCTATGCGTTTTGGGCACCACTTTGAACTCTGCACCTGACCGGCCCTGAGCTGCTGGTGTGGTAACTTTGGGGTTGCTCTGAACCCCCAACGGTGGGCTACCTTGGACCAAGAACTGAACCCTGTAAGTGTCTTACTTACCTGGTAAAACTAACAAAAACTTACCTCCCCCAGGAACTGTGAAAATTGCACTAAGTGTCCACTTTTGAAATAGCTATTTGTCAATAACTTGAAAAGTGTACATGCAATTGAAATGATTCAAAGTTCCTAATGTACTTACCTGCAATACCTTTCAAACAAGATATTACATGTTAAATTTGAACCTGTGGTTCTTAAGATAAACTAAGAAAAGATATTTTTCTATAACAAAACCTATTGGCTGGATTTGTCTCTGAGTGTGTGTGCCTCATTTATTGTCTATGTGTATGTACAACAAGTGCTTAACACTACTCCTTGGATAAGCCTACTGCTCGACCACACTACCACAAAATAGAGCATTAGTATTATCTATTTTTACCACTATTTTACCTCTAAGGGGAACCCTTGGACTCTGTGCATGCTATTCCTTACTTTGAAATAGCACATACAGAGACAACTTCCTACATTGGTGGATCAGCGGTGGGGTACAAGACTTTGCATTTGCTGGACTACTCGGCCAATACCTGATCACACGACAAATTCCAAAATTGTCATTAGAAATTGATTTTTGCAATTTGAAAAGTTTTCTAAATTCTTAAAAGACCTGCTGGGGCCTTGTGTTAGATCCTGTTTAGCATTTCTTTTTAGAGTTTAAAAGTTTGTAAAAGTTTGAATTAGATTCTAGAACCAGTTGTAGATTCTTAAAAAGTATTCCAACTTTTAGAAGCAAAATGTCTAGCACAGATGTGACTGTGGTGGAACTCGACACCACACCTTACCTCCATCTTAAGATGAGGGAGCTAAGGTCACTCTGTAAAATAAAGAAAATAACAATGGGCCCCAAACCTACCAAAATACAGCTCCAGGAGCTTTTGGCAGAGTTTGAAAAGGCCAACCCCTCTGAGGGTGGCAACTCAGAGGAAGAGGATAGTGACTTGGAGGAAAATTCCCCCCTACCAGTCCTATCTAGGGAGAACAGGGTCTCTCAAACCCTGACTCCAAAAATAATAGTCAGAGATGCTGGTTCCCTCACAGGAGAGACCAACACCTCTGAAATCACTGAGGATAACTCCAGTGAAGAGGACATCCAGTTAGCCAGGATGGCCAAAAGATTGGCTTTGGAAAGACAGATCCTAGCCATAGAGAGGGAAAGACAAGAGATGGGCCTAGGACCCATCAATGGTGGCAGCAACATAAATAGGGTCAGAGATTCTCCTGACATGTTGAAAATCCCTAAAGGGATTGTAACTAAATATGAAGATGGTGATGACATCACCAAATGGTTCACAGCTTTTGAGAGGGCTTGTGTAACCAGAAAAGTGAACAGATCTCACTGGGGTGCTCTCCTTTGGGAAATGTTCACAGGAAAGTGTAGGGATAGACTCCTCACACTCTCTGGAAAAGATGCAGAATCTTATGACCTCATGAAGGGTACCCTGATTGAGGGCTTTGGATTCTCCACTGAGGCGTATAGGATTAGATTCAGGGGGGCTCAAAAATCCTCGAGCCAGACCTGGGTTGACTTTGTAGACTACTCAGTAAAAACACTAGATGGTTGGATTCAAGGCAGTGGTGTAAGTAATTATGATGGGCTGTACAATTTATTTGTGAAAGAACACCTGTTAAGTAATTGTTTCAATGATAAACTGCATCAGCATCTGGTAGACCTAGGACCAATTTCTCCCCAAGAATTGGGAAAGAAGGCGGACCATTGGGTCAAGACTAGGGTGTCCAAAACTTCCACAGGGGGTGACCAAAAGAAAGGGGTCACAAAACCTCCCCAGGGGAAAGGTGGTGAGACAGCCAAAAATAAAAATAGTCAAGAGTCTTCTAAAGGCCCCCAAAAACCTGCACAGGAGGGTGGGCCCCGAGCCTCTTCACAAAACAATCCTGGGTACAAGGGTAAAAACTTTGATCCCAAAAAGGCCTGGTGTCGAAACTGTAGTCAGTCTGGACACCAAACTGGAGACAAGGCCTGTCCCAAGAAAAGTTCCACTCCAAACTCCAATCCAGGTAACACTGGAATGGCTAGTCTCCAAGTGGGATCAACAGTGTGCCCAGAGCAAATCAGGGTCCACACTGAAGCTACTCTAGTCTCTGAGGGTGGTGTGGATTTAGCCACACTAGCTGCCTGGCCTCCTAACATGCAAAAATACAGGCAGCAGCTCTTTATTAATGGGACAAGTGTAGAGGGCCTGAGGGATACAGGTGCCAGTGTCACCATGGTGACAGAGAAACTGGTTTCCCCTGGCCAATACCTGACTGGAAAAACTTATACAGTCACCAATGCTGACAATCAAACTAAAGCACATCCCATGGCAATGGTAACTTTAGAATGGGGAGGGGTCAATGGCCTGAAACAGGTGGTGGTCTCCTCAAACATCCCAGTAGACTGTCTGCTTGGAAATGACCTGGAGTCCTCAGCATGGGCTGAGGTAGAACTAAAAACCCATGCAGCCATGCTGGGTATCCCTGAACTGGTGTGTGTAAAAACAAGAGCACAGTGCAAGGCACAGGGTGAAAAAGTAGAGCTGGAGTCTGGAAAAATGGCCCAGCCTACCAAGAGAAGAGGAAAGTCAGTTGGGAAACCAACTGCAACACAGTCAGAAAAAGGGAACCTCTATTCTCAGGAAGAAGTTCTGCCCTCTGAGGGAACTGAGCCTTTGGAGCTTGAACCTTATCAGGTTGAGCTCTTAGGCCCAGGGGGACCCTCAAGGGAGGAGCTGTGTAAGGGACAAGAAACCTGTCCCTCTCTTGAAGGCCTTAGGCAGCAAGCTGCTGAAGAGTCCAAGGGCAAGAAAAATGGAACACATAGGGTCTATTGGGAAGATGGACTCCTGTACACTGAGGCCAGAGACCCCAAACCTGGTGCCACTAGGAGAGTGGTAGTGCCTCAGTCGTTCAGAGAGTTTATTCTGACCTTAGCCCATGATATTCCCCTTGCTGGGCATTTGGGACAAACCAAGACGTGGGAGAGGTTAGTCAACCACTTCTACTGGCCCAATATGTCCCAGAAGGTTAAGGAGTTTTGCCTCTCCTGCCCCACCTGTCAATCCAGTGGTAAGACAGGTGGGCACCCAAAGGCCCCCCTCATTCCACTTCCAGTGGTGGGGGTCCCCTTTGAAAGAGTGGGTGTGGACATAGTTGGTCCACTGGAACCTCCCACAGCCTCAGGAAATATGTACATCCTAGTAGTAGTGGATCATGCTACTAGGTATCCTGAAGCTATTCCCCTTAGGTCGACTACTGCCCCTGCAGTAGCCAAGGCCCTCATTGGTATCTTTACCAGAGTGGGTTTCCCTAAGGAGGTGGTGTCTGACAGAGGTACCAACTTCATGTCAGCATACCTAAAACACATGTGGAATGAGTGTGGAGTGACTTACAAATTCACTACACCATACCATCCACAAACTAATGGCTTAGTTGAGAGATTCAACAAGACATTAAAAGGCATGATCATGGGGCTCCCAGAAAAACTCAAAAGGAGATGGGATGTCCTCTTGCCATGTCTGCTTTTTGCTTACAGAGAGGTGCCACAGAAGGGAGTAGGATTCTCACCCTTTGAACTTCTGTTTGGCCACCCTGTAAGGGGACCACTTGCTCTTGTTAAAGAAGGCTGGGAGAGACCTCTTCATGAGCCTAAACAAGACATAGTGGACTATGTACTTGGCCTTCGCTCTAGAATGGCAGAGTACATGGAAAAGGCAACCAAAAACCTGGAGGCCAGCCAACAGCTCCAGAAGTTTTGGTATGACCAAAAGGCTGCACTGGTTGAGTTCCAACCAGGGCAGAAAGTCTGGGTTCTGGAGCCTGTGGCTCCCAGGGCACTCCAGGACAAATGGAGTGGCCCTTACCCAGTGCTAGAAAGGAAGAGTCAGGTCACCTACCTGGTGGACCTGGGCACAAGCAGGAGCCCCAAGAGGGTGATCCATGTGAACCGCCTTAAGCTCTTCCACGACAGGGCTGATGTAAATCTGTTGATGGTAACAGATGAGGATCAGGAGGCAGAGAGTGAACCTCTCCCTGATCTTCTATCATCAGACCCAAAAGATGGCTCAGTAGATGGAGTGATCTACTCAGACACCCTCTCTGGCCAACAGCAAGCTGATTGTAGGAGAGTCCTACAACAGTTTCCTGAACTCTTCTCCTTAACCCCTGGTCAGACACACCTGTGTACCCATGATGTGGACACAGGAGACAGCATGCCTGTCAAAAACAAAATCTTTAGACAGTCTGACCATGTTAAGGAAAGCATCAAGGTGGAAGTCCACAAGATGCTGGAATTGGGAGTAATTGAGCGCTCTGACAGCCCCTGGGCTAGCCCAGTGGTCTTAGTCCCCAAACCTCATACCAAAGAAGGAAAGAAAGAGATGAGGTTTTGTGTGGACTACAGAGGGCTCAATTCTGTCACCAAGACAGATGCTCATCCAATTCCTAGAGCTGATGAGCTCATAGATAAATTAGGTGCTGCCAAATTCTTAAGTACCTTTGACTTGACAGCAGGGTACTGGCAAATAAAAATGGCACCTGGAGCAAAAGAGAAAACAGCATTCTCCACACCTGATGGGCATTATCAGTTTACTGTTATGCCCTTTGGTTTAAAGAATGCCCCTGCCACCTTCCAAAGGTTGGTGAATCAAGTCCTTGCTGGCTTGGAGTCCTTTAGCACAGCTTATCTTGATGATATTGCTGTCTTTAGCTCCACCTGGCAGGATCACCTGGTCCACCTGAAGAAGGTCTTGAAGGCTCTGCAATCTGCAGGCCTCTCTATCAAGGCATCCAAATGCCAGATAGGGCAGGGAACTGTGGTTTACTTGGGCCACCTTGTAGGTGGAGGCCAAGTTCAGCCACTCCAACCCAAGATCCAGACTACTCTGGACTGGGTAGCTCCAAAAACCCAGACTCAAGTCAGGGCATTCCTTGGCTTGACTGGGTATTACAGGAGGTTTGTGAAGGGATATGGATCCATTGTGACAGCCCTCACTGAACTCACCTCCAAGAAAATGCCCAAGAAAGTGAACTGGACTGTGGAATGCCAACAGGCCTTTGACACCCTGAAACAAGCAATGTGCTCAGCACCAGTTCTAAAAGCTCCAGATTATTCTAAGCAGTTCATTGTGCAGACAGATGCCTCTGAACATGGGATAGGGGCAGTTTTGTCCCAAACAAATGATGATGGCCTTGACCAGCCTGTTGCTTTCATTAGCAGGAGGTTACTCCCCAGGGAGCAGCGTTGGAGTGCCAATGAGAGGGAGGCCTTTGCTGTGGTTTGGTCCCTGAAGAAGCTGAGACCATACCTCTTTGGGACTCACTTCCTAGTTCAAACTGACCACAGACCTCTCAAATGGCTGATTCAAATGAAAGGTGAAAATCCTAAACTGTTGAGGTGGTCCATCTCCCTACAGGGAATGGACTTTATAGTGGAACACAGACCTGGGACTGCCCATGCCAATGCAGATGGCCTTTCCAGGTTCTTCCACTTAGAAAATGAAGACTCTCTTGGGAAAGGTTAGTCTCATACTCTTTCGTTTGGGGGGGGGGTTGTGTAAGGAAATGCCTCCTTGGCATGGTTGCCCCCTGACTTTTTGCCTTTGCTGATGCTATGTTTACAATTGAAAGTGTGCTGAGGCCTGCTAACCAGGCCCCAGCACCAGTGTTCTTTCCCTAACCTGTACTTTTGTAACCACAATTGGCAGACCCTGGCATCCAGATAAGTCCCTTGTAACTGGTACTTCTAGTACCAAGGGCCCTGTTGCCAAGGAAGGTCTCTAAGGGCTGCAGCATGTCTTATGCCACCCTGGAGACCTCTCACTCAGCACAGACACACTGCTTGCCAGCTTGTGTGTGCTAGTGAGAACAAAACGAGTAAGTCGACATGGCACTCCCCTCAGGGTGCCATGCCAGCCTCTCACTGCCTATGCAAGTATAGGTCAGTCACCCCTCTAGCAGGCCTTACAGCCCTAAGGCAGGGTGCACTATACCATAGGTGAGGGTACCAGTGCATGAGCATGGTACCCCTACAGTGTCTAAACAAAACCTTAGACATTGTAAGTGCAGGGTAGCCATAAGAGTATATGGTCTGGGAGTTTGTCAAACACGAACTCCACAGCACCATAATGGCTACACTGAAAACTGGGAAGTTTGGTATCAAACTTCTCAGCACAATAAATGCACACTGATGCCAGTGTACATTTTATTGCAAAATACACCCCAGAGGGCACCTTAGAGGTGCCCCCTGAAACTTAACCGACTGTCTGTGTAGGCTGACTAGTTCCAGCAGCCTGCCACACTAGAGACATGTTGCTGGCCCCATGGGGAGAGTGCCTTTGTCACTCTGAGGCCAGTAACAAAGCCTGCACTGGGTGGAGATGCTAACACCTCCCCCAGGCAGGAGCTGTGACACCTGGCGGTGAGCCTCAAAGGCTCATCCCTTTGTCACAGCCCAGCAGGGCACTCCAGCTTAGTGGAGTTGCCCGCCCCCTCCGGCCACGGCCCCCACTTTTGGCGGCAAGGCTGGAGGGAACAAAGAAAGCAACAAGGAGGAGTCACTGGCCAGTCAGGACAGCCCCTAAGGTGTCCTGAGCTGAGGTGACTAACTTTTAGAAATCCTCCATCTTGCAGATGGAGGATTCCCCCAATAGGGTTAGGATTGTGACCCCCTCCCCTTGGGAGGAGGCACAAAGAGGGTGTACCCACCCTCAGGGCTAGTAGCCATTGGCTACTAACCCCCCAGACCTAAACACGCCCTTAAATTTAGTATTTAAGGGCTACCCTGAACCCTAGAAAATTAGATTCCTGCAAACTACAAGAAGAAGGACTGCCTAGCTGAAAACCCCTGCAGAGGAAGACCAGAAGACGACAACTGCCTTGGCTCCAGAAACTCACCGGCCTGTCTCCTGCCTTCCAAAGAACTCTGCCCCAGCGACGCCTTCCAAGGGACCAGCGACCTCTGAATCCTCTGAGGACTGCCCTGCTTCGAAAAAGACAAGAAACTCCCGAGGACAGCGGACCTGCTCCAAAAAGACTGCAACTTTGTTTCAAGGAGCAGCTTTAAAGACCCTGCAAACTCCCCGCAAGAAGCGTGAGACTTGCAACACTGCACCCGGCGACCCCGACTCGGCTGGTGGAGAACCAACACCTCAGGGAGGACCCCCGGACTACTCTACGACTGTGAGTACCAAAACCTGTCCCCCCTGAGCCCCCACAGCGCCGCCTGCAGAGGGAATCCCGAGGCTTCCCCTGACCGCGACTCTCTGAAACCTAAGTCCCGACGCCTGGAAAGGACCCTGCACCCGCAGCCCCCAGGACCTGAAGGACCGGACTTTCACTGGAGAAGTGACCCCCAGGAGTCCCTCTCCCTTGCCCAAGTGGAGGTTTCCCCGAGGAAGCCCCCCCTTGCCTGCCTGCAGCGCTGGAGAGATCCGTTGATCTCTCATAGACTAACATTGCAAACCCGACGCTTGTTTCTACACTGCACCCGGCCGCCCCCGCGCTGCTGAGGGTGAAATTTCTGTGTGGGCTTGTGTCCCCCCCGGTGCCCTACAAAACCCCCCTGGTCTGCCCTCCGAAGACGCGGGTACTTACCTGCAAGCAGACCGGAACCGGGGCACCCCCTTCTCTCCATTCTAGCCTATGCGTTTTGGGCACCACTTTGAACTCTGCACCTGACCGGCCCTGAGCTGCTGGTGTGGTAACTTTGGGGTTGCTCTGAACCCCCAACGGTGGGCTACCTTGGACCAAGAACTGAACCCTGTAAGTGTCTTACTTACCTGGTAAAACTAACAAAAACTTACCTCCCCCAGGAACTGTGAAAATTGCACTAAGTGTCCACTTTTGAAATAGCTATTTGTCAATAACTTGAAAAGTATACATGCAATTGAAATGATTCAAAGTTCCTAATGTACTTACCTGCAATACCTTTCAAACAAGATATTACATGTTAAATTTGAACCTGTGGTTCTTAAGATAAACTAAGAAAAGATATTTTTCTATAACAAAACCTATTGGCTGGATTTGTCTCTGAGTGTGTGTGCCTCATTTATTGTCTATGTGTATGTACAACAAGTGCTTAACACTACTCCTTGGATAAGCCTACTGCTCGACCACACTACCACAAAATAGAGCATTAGTATTATCTATTTTTACCACTATTTTACCTCTAAGGGGAACCCTTGGACTCTGTGCATGCTATTCCTTACTTTGAAATAGCACATACAGAGACAACTTCCTACAATCCTTCTTTGGTCTTTTCTCCTCACTAGTCTCTCTACTGTCAGAGCTAGGTTTTTTACAGTCTCTGTGAGAGGACGATGATTCTCCCTCTATCCAGAAGCGGTATGAGTCTTGTCCTCACACTCTCAAAGACAGCCTTCTTCTTCTGTAGCCACAGAAGTAGTCTTCCTTCATGGTCTCTTGAGTTTTTTTGCAGAAAAAGTACAACAATACTTTCATTCCGTGGGCTGATGTTTCGGATAAAAGACAGTACAGGCATTATTTGTGTGGATCCTCAGAACACTGCCTGGACTTTCCACAAGTCTTGCAATGCCTAAACAGCCCTTTTGTGGGTTCAAACATTCTGTGTAAAAAACACAGCCAAACACCCTTCCAAACTGTACTTCAGAAGATGGTAGCAGCTGACGAAATTAACTGGAAACTGTAGATCAAAAGGATAACAGTGACACATTGTGACTGAGCAGAGCTCAGGGAGACTCCCTATCACACAACGAGCAGTAAGAAATCTGAGGTATGGTAACTCTGCAAGGGAAGAGTGCCTCAGGCTTACTGGTATGACTGGTTGAAGTTTGGGGTTCATTATATCAATGTGAATGGGCTACTAACGTCTACTGTTTTTTTCAATGGAGTTTAATGCTAATGTTTTAACACTGCTTTTACCACTGTTACCGTGGGACTCCCACCATGATGACGGGGAAGTTTCAAGCATGTGAATCTATGAAGGATAGAATACTGGAGAATCTGTTGAAAGAGAATCAGTAGATAGGATAGTGGTCAAAGATGATCTTGGATTTGCAAAGTCTTGAAGATTACACAACTTTGCAGTTGCTCTCATCACAAATTACGGAAGGTGATGAGGGTGTCCCTAGAAAAGGTTTTTGTCTAAGCTTATTTATGGGATTCTGGAGTTTCTGCACCACAGTGAGATTCCTTTTGCCCAGAGGACCCAACAGGATGTATAGCCGGTGTCTTCACTTGTATTTTTGCCTCTGGCGTCACGCTACCTAGTATGAGTGCAGAGGCCTGTCCCTGGCAAAATGAAGTTCTGGACCTGTCCTGAGACCTGGAGTAATGCACCAAGCCTGAACTAATTGTGGGCAGAAGACTAGATGCCATGTCCAAGCTATAGCAAATAAAGCAGTGGAGGCAGCATGCCATGTTTTCAGAAGAGATGAGTTGTGTGATAAGAACATTTATATTTGTCACTAGAAATGAATTCAATAGGACAACTTTTGTGAAGTCCTACTATTATATGTATACCCAGACCCTTCTGCTGGCATCTTTATTAGGTCAATCGGATGCTAACGTGTAGTGTGTGTAACAAGTGTGTTCTTGAACTATGTGTGTGAGTGAGTCTCCATAATTGAGGCCAGAGGCATCCAGATGGGATACCCCTGGTCTGGCATAACACAAGATAGAGGGTGAGAAACGTTCTCCCAGACAGTGGAAGAGTGTTGCCTGCACTCCTGCAGCTAGAGGGAGGAGATCCAAACTCTGGAGGACAGAGACAGGGCTACTATTAGAAATTCCATGATATCTTTTATTAGCAAGCAGCTGCTGATCAGACTTTCTGAACACTGCTATTTGGTGGATGGCAGGGTAAGGGATGTGACTGTTGTCACTGTAGGGAGGTAAGGACATTTCTGGGTGAGGTCTGCTCTTTTGTCTGCAACCTGGCTGCTCCTTCAGTATGGCTGATGTCAGCGAGGTTCAGAAGCCTCACATCCCTTTATGTCTCTGTTGTGGGTGCTCTAGGTTGAAGACAGCCAGAATGCTACTCTTTTGTTAGAAGTATCACTCTACCCGAAAGACGTGGCTGGAGATCAGCCTGAGGAGGACACATGAATGAAGAAAAATCCTAAACCAGTTCAACAGTTTGCAACAGTGGTATACAATTCCTGTCCTCTACCTAGAAGTTGTCAAGTGGACCCCTAGTGTCTCATCCTCAAAGCACAATCAAGGTTATAACTGCATGAACATCATAGGCCTAGACAGGAGTGCAAATGTGTGATTACTGGAGGCCCAGGTAGGGCCTCCAACTACAGTAATCATCATAGACCAGTCAGTGCTCCACTTACCTCTAGTTCAATCAGGATGGCAACTGCCTTGACCATGAATGGCTGCATCTGGGCTAGGACTGTATTACGACATCCACTAGAGACTGGTGAAGCTGGGTCTGTACCTGTGCTGGCACTTAAGACTCAAAGGATCAAGACTGTTTGGGTGTGCAGACGAACATGGCCTGCATCTGCCTTCCATTCCCACTGTCACCTAACAACACTTGTTGCTCACCATGGCCCCCACAGCTGACATGTGTGAAGGCCACCAAGCCTGCAAGAGACAATTGAGCACTTTAATGTGTCAACCCAGTCATGCATTGTGGTAAGATGGAATGCTGAGTGCAAGGTGGACTGTGAGAAAGAAAAGGCTTCACTTGCACTTGAATCACAATATATACTGATTTCCTGGGAGAGTGGGAGTAGGGATGGTGGTCAGGTGGATACAGTGGTTAGGGCCCCCCAGAGAATGGATTAGTAGAGGGAAATCTCAGAGAGTGTGGGCCACAAAGGTAAAGGAACACCATGTGTAACACATTGCATTATGCATTAGTTAGTGCAAATGTGTTATTAAAAGTACTTTCTTTGAAAAGAGAAGCAATGGGCTGAACATTGGAGTTGTGCCTAAGGGTGGACTGTTGAGTGCTCTACTTGTGAAACCAACACAACCTCCTTGAAAAGCTCGTGACTGCTCACCCTTCATAAC
This sequence comes from Pleurodeles waltl, assembly GCF_031143425.1. Classification (NCBI taxonomy): domain Eukaryota; kingdom Metazoa; phylum Chordata; class Amphibia; order Caudata; family Salamandridae; genus Pleurodeles; species Pleurodeles waltl. Next base: position 990,720,180 of record NC_090445.1, on the reverse strand, counting down.
CCGAGAGTCAATCTTGAACACCTTGTACTTGGCCTAGCTTGTATAGCTATAGTAGTATAGGTTCAAAGACACCAGTGGTAGGTGACACCAGCCTAAATGGTTAGGGCAAGCAGCCTTGTCTGCCCTGTGCCCCCCACATTCTAACAAACACTGTGTCACAGTAACATTCTTTGAATCTAAAACATCTTTCATCCAGTTTCTTGGGGCATAAAGTTCATCACAGTTCAGCCACACCAACCAAAAGCTGTCAACTAGGTTCTGTCCTTTAACACTGTCAGATGTGAGATACTATGCGTCAATGGGTAGGATGTGCTCATGAGATCCTCAGCTGAATGTCTAATTGTCGAACACTGTGAGAGATATTTTGGACAGCAGGAAAGATCAAGAGATCAACAAATGGTTGACTATGAATACTGCTCTTCTACCTATTTTCCGAATTATTCCGTTGGTGTAGAACAAGTTACTTACCTTTGGTAACGCCTTATCTGGTAGATACATACTCTAGTTGCAGATTCCTTACCTTAGAATTTCCCCCCAGGCTTAGTCTGGATTCGGATATTTTTCTTGAGCAGTAACCCTGCACACTGTAAGGTGGTATCAGTCAGCTCCACGTCTGTTGTCAGCATCATGCGTGCCAGAAATGATGTTGCAGGACCTATAGAGACGCCACCCCGGCGTCCTAACGTCAGTTTCTTTTCACAACTTTCCACTCCAGAATCAAACAGCCATGAAGAACACTGACCACTGGTTTGTTAAAACTGGGACTCTGAAAGGGAAGTCCCTGTCCCTAGAAATCAGTTTGAAGAGCAGGGAGGATGGGTGGGTCAGTAAGGAATCTGCAACTAGAATATCTCTCTACAAGATAAGGCATTACGGAAGGCAAGTAACTTGTTCATCTGATATAGACTTCTAATTGCAGATTCCTTACCTTAGAATATATACCCAAGCAATTCCATCCCCAGAGGTGGGTCTGCAAACCAAGATCATATTAGTAAGTCCCGCAGGACTGAACGGGCAAAGTATCAGTCTCTTTGGACCGGACTGTCCGGGCAGCAGTGTTTGGTGAACATGTGCAAGGATGTCCACATTGCTGCATAACAGATGCCCAGGACTGGAACTCTGCGTGCTAACACAGTGGTTGCTTCAGTCGCTCTGGTAGAGTGACCACGTTAATCCTCCGGGGGTTGCTCTTAGCCAATGCATAGCACTTTTCACTGCAGAGACCGACCCATCTAGAGGTGATTTTCTTCTGCACTGCTGAACTTTCTTCGCACCCACATACCCAACAAAGAGTTTTTCATCCACCCGGAACTCTTTGGTATAATCAAGGTAGAACGCCAATGCTCTTTCTGGGTCCAGGTCGTGGAGTCTCTACTCTTCCTTAGAAGGATGTCAAATGCATAAAAGTAGGCAAGGACTGGCCTACATGTAAGGGCGCAACCACTTTCGGAAGAAAGGAGGCCCACATTCGAAACACCACTGTCAGGATAGAAAGGTAGGGTGGCTTAGATGGCAATGCCTGCAGCTCGCTCACCTGCAGGCAGGTGTAATGGCCACAATTAGGCTGTTTTTAATGTTAGAAGCCTGAGCGGGCAATTGTGAAGTGGCTCAAAGGGAGCGCACATAAGGAATATTTGAACCAAATTCAAATCCCACTGCGGCATGATGAATGGTGATGGAAGAAACATGTGGCTTAGACCCTTAAGGAACCTACTAACTATAGGAGACTTAAACAAATAGGGTAAGTCAGGTAATCTCAGAAATGTAGAGATAGCAGACAAATAACCTTTAAGGGAGCCGAAAGCAGAGTCCTGCTGGGCCAAAGAAAGTATAAAGAGGAGGACCTTGGAAAGAAGGGCAGAAAAGAGGCAAACTAACTTGTCTGTGCACCATGCCAGAAATTTGTTCTAACGACAGGCGTGTACCGTTTTGGTGGAGGGACGCCTGGCTGCCATGATAACATTACAAACTTCGGTTGAAGGTCAAAAGCTGTCAACTGCAGACACTCAATCTCCACACAAGGAGGTGGAGACTGGACAGGTTTGGGTGGAGGACCTTCCCCTGCAGCTGTGACAGAAGATCCTCACGAAGGGCAGTCTGATCGGAGGATCGATGGCCATGCTCAATAGCTCAGGATACTAGAATACTTGCCCAGTCTGGTGCCACAAGGATTACTTGGGCCCGGTCGTTCTTGGTCTTCTTTAGAAGTCTGGGCAGAAGTGGTATGGACGGAAAGGTGTACAGGAGGCCTGTGCTCCACTGGAGACAAAATGCGTCGCAAAGCGGGCCCTGCCTTGGAAACTCCAATGCGCAAAACTGCTGACATTGTGCATTCTCTGCATAGGTGAACATATAAAAAAAAAGGCTCTCCACACTGGTGAAGGAGACATAACGCCACCTCTGGACGGAGGGGCCATTCGTGATTGACCAGGAATTGTCAGCTGAGTTTGTCCGCTCTGGCTTTCAGAGAGCCCGCAAGGTGTTGAACCACCAGCAAAATGCCCTGATGTTCCAGGCATGTCAAGAGGCGCCGACCCTCCTGACAAAGGGTCCACCACCCCATCCTGCCCTGCTTGTTGCAGTACCACATGGTGGTGGTGTTGTCTGTGAACACCTGCACTACTTTCCCTTTGAGAGAGGGAACGAATGCTTTCAATGTCAGTCTGACTGCCCTAAGCCCCATAAGATTGATGTGGAGCCCGGACTCCACCGGAGACCAGATGCCTCTGATCTCTGCCTCTCCCATGTGGCCGCCCCATCACAAGAGTGACGCATCTGTCACTACTGTCAGATCTGGTTGGGGAAGGGAGACTCTGACTCAATTGCGGTTCAAGTGCCACCACTGCAGATCTTGCGCAGTTCCCTCCAAGATCTGAACCGTGTCTGAGAGATTCTCCTGATGTCATGCCCACTGGAACTTCAAATCCTCTGCAGAGCCTGCATTTGCCATCTGACATGTGTCACCAGCAGAATGCAGGAGGCCATGAGGCCCAGCAGTCTCTGAGCCATTCTCATCGAAATCCAGGCTAGAGGCTGAAACATTGGTATTATATCCTGAATATCCTGGACCCACAGCTTGAGAGCATAAACCCGAAACTGCACCGTGTCCAGAATAGCTCCGATCAAGGGGAGCGTCTAAGAGGGAGTCAGGTGTGACCTGTGCACATTTATAGTGAGCGGAAGCAAATGCATGAGGTACGCCACAGTCTGGAGGAGGGAGACGACAGCCTGGGGCGAGCCCACCTTCAACAGCCAGTTGTTGCAGTAGGGAAAGACGGAAGCCCCTGACCTGCACAGATGACCTTCGACTACTGCCATCACCTTGGTGAACACCCGAGGTAGCTGGTAAGGCCAATAGGGAGCACGGTCAGCTGGAAACGCTTGTAGCCTACCGTGACCCGCAAGTTACGTCTGTCGACAGATAGGATTATGGAAATAGGCCTTCTGCAAGTCTAACGCTACCATCCAGTCTCCTGGGTCCAGAGCAGATGGAACCTGAGCCAGAGTTAGCAATTTGAACTTCTCTTTGCTGAGAAATAGATTGAGGGACAGAAGGTCTAGGATAGGGCTGAGGTCCTTGTACATCTTGGACACCAGAAAGTAGCGGGAACAACAACCACGACCTACTTCTAGCACAGGGACCCTATCTACGGATCCCTTGGCGAAGAGAGCCATAACCTCCTTGCGGAGAACTGCCAGGTGATGCTCCATCACTCGAGCTGGCTCTCTGATCCCTGTGGACATTGGATCCCACGTCCCTGACCACACAGACCAGAGGCCAGGCAGCTTGCGTGGCACGGTGGCTACAGGGGAAAGGACGTGGTTGGAAACCCCTTCAGAAGCCACAAAGGGGCAAAAATCAGACTGAGGGGGGCAAAGGGCAGAGGTCCAAGGACCTGGCCACAGCCCTGGTCTCCTTAAAGCGCTCAAGCTCCAAATCTCCTTTGTTTCCAAACAGGCAGGTGCCATCAATGCACATGTCCATAAGGCTGAATTGGACATCCCCTGAAAAGCCAGATGTCCTCAACCAGGCGTGGCACCTCAAGGCCACTGTTGATGCAACTGATCTGCCTAGTAAGTAGATCATATCCAGCCCACATCATATTGTGAGGTTAGCTGGGTCTCTCCAGTGAGTAACAGCTTGGGAGAGAATGGCCCGCACTCCTCTGGGACTTGTGGCAGCACCTGCACAATTGTGACCCATACATATGGGTGTAATGGTCCAAAAGGCATGCACTGTTTATGGACGGCAAAGCCTGGCTGAAGAATGAAAACATATTTTTCCTAAATTGATCCAGCCTCTTGGATTCCCTATCTGGGGGTGCGGAAAGGAATGCACCCGGGGACATGGAGGTATGGATAACCAAGCTTCCAGGGTTCGGGTGTTGCGTCAGAAACACTGGGTCATTTGAAGTGGGTCTATGGTGGCAGGCAATTGACCTGTTCACAGGAGCCATGTGCTGGTTTTGGGCCAGGTCCCCAGCAGGACATCAGTGAGGGTTTTATTAAAGGGCAAAAGAGGTTCAGAAGTGGAAGCCCCAGGCTGAAGCACCTCTGTCAGGAGGTTAGTCCTGACTGCCACGGAAGGCAGCTGGAGGCCCAGGGCCTCAGCCACTCTTCCCACCACCACTGAATAGGACGCTCCCTCCCCCGTAGCCACAGTAGGGAGAGAAAGTATGCCCAGATGCAGGTTCCAAGGACGAAGGTCTGGAACGACGATGCTCTTTGTCTCTCATCTCGTCGGTCGATGGACAGGGTGAAGTAGAAGAATGCTTGTTCTTCTTCGACTTCATTTTGTGCCTCGATTTACCCAACTGTCCTGAGGACTTAGAGTTGGCCGATGAAGAAAGTGGATTCCGCAACCGTTCTCAGGACCTTCCTTTCGACCAAGAACGGGAGCAGCGCGGAGCTGAGCGCTGGGCTGCAATGAGCTTTAGGGAGTGCTCCCTCAAAGCTTTCGGATTCAAGCCTGGCACTTGGAGCTTGAGTTTAGGTCACGGACGCGCTCCAGACACCTCAAGCGCACAAGGTGCGGATCTGTCAAAGACATTGTCCTACGACAGGTTCCGCTGGGCTTGAACCTGGTCTTACGTGATGACATCCTTGACACATCAGTAGTGTAAACGATCAATCATCTTTGACAAAATGTTGAAAAAAGACCATTCAAAAAGTGACGGAGGGGTAGTTCTCTTCAGAATGGTGCTAGCTTGCGTGGAAAGAAAAGAACTGATGTCAGCGTGTCGGGGTGGCACCTATATAGGTCCAGCAATATCATATCCGGTGCACACGATGCTGACAACGGATGCAGAGCTGACTCACGGTACCTGACGGCGTGCAAGGGTACTGCTCGAGAAAATCTCAGGATCCAGAATGGAGCCTGGCGGAAATTCTAAGGTAAGGGATCTGTAACTAGAAGTCTCTATCAGATACAGTGGTTCCCAGCAACCCACTTTCCCCATGGCCTTTAATTGGACTGGTAACCCTATATTATCTGCAGAACTTGAAAGTGCAGCTTGGACCCTGTTTTTTTCCGAGCTGACCGTCTTAGACAACATGTTCTGAGAATTTGAACAGTATTCAACAGTCTGTGTGTCGAACAGAAATAGAGTATAGAATGTCTAGTTGACTTTTTTCAATGCAAAAAACGTCTTTAAAAAAATGGCAAATACTGTTTGGGGAAGCAGGCGAGTTCAGTAAAGTTGGAATAAAAAGGGGCAATGCCTCTACCAACAGGAAATGCGTTTAAATGTAACTGGCCTTTTAACAATGTTTTGTGAAGTAAGAGCAATCTTTTAAAATCATTTTAGTGGGGTTTTAGTGGGGCTCGATGAGGAGGCTGTTAAGTTTTGGGTAACTGTCCTACGCGCACTCTTTCTAAGGACTTTAAATGTACAGAGGCCTTCTAGTCACGATGCAGGTTTTTTCCTACAATACTGCTCGTAATATGGAAAGATGGAGCTATAAAGGCTCCGTAGGGATATTTCGCATGGTGCAATTAAGGGAACAACATGTCCAAGGCACTGCAGGCTCTCAATTTTTACAATGCGTGTGGCCCGTGCACGAACAGAGTTAGTGTTTGTACTGAATTGATTTCTGCATGCATCCTTGAAACCACTCAATACTGATTGGATTGCTTTTGATATGGCTGCCTTCTTCCTTAAAAGAAGATCGCTGATGAGTCATTGGATCCATGACATTGAGTTCTAGTGGGAGACCCCTTTGTTGCATGTCTCTGTTAGGCAAGTTGGTACCCCATTCTGGAGCCCTCCCTTCTGGATGATTCAAGGCCTACAATGACCTCTGGGCTGAGGAGACCCTTGTATTGGTTGCTTGGCCATCTCTTTCCTAAAGGTTCTCTCCTTGGTGAGGGACACTTTCTCTGTTTCTTAAGTCCCATGTCATGCACATCTTCTATCAGCATAGAATGGCTTTCTTTGGCAATCGCTATTCAGGGGAACAGAAGATACCATAGCATAGCTCACTGTAAGCCAAGGCGTTGGGTGTCTTGAAGGTTGATGGACATTTACGACATGCAGTTCTTCAGCATTTGTATCTTTAATAGACTCATTGATTTAATACTTCCACGTCGTAAGAGAGAGAATGATCAGTTGCCAAAAATTGTATAGCAGTGCACCTACACACAGAATAACATTAGGAAAGCCACAGACATACTACAACCACCCGGTCTCGTTATGTTTCCCGATGGCTGGCGAGAGAAAGGCAGGCACCCATCTCTACTCCCCACAAACTCAACTGCCAGATTTTTCTGAGTTTGTCAGACTATAGAGCACTATAATGACCATGAATAGAAAGAAAACCAATGAGGAAGAATCACAGTTGCAGGTAAGTAATGTTTTTCTTCATCAATGAAGCTTTCAGATTTACATGCTTGAACACAAATTATAACTGCAGCAATACACAAAATATATCCATAACGTAATATTTAAATATGTTATTTAATATGTTAACTAAGCGGAAGGTGGGAAAGATCAAAAGTCACCAAAAGCAAACAATTATTTTAGATTTACAAGTCCCAGTGCTGCTTCATACTTTGCCTTAATGTTGATGGTATAATATTTTGTTAAGAAATGAGCGGATATCCTTGTTGCTACACTGCAAATTTCTTTGTGACTTATTCCAGCAAACAAATCCACCACTGAAGCCATTCGCCGCTGAATGAGTGTATAACATGCCATTAATAGATCTGACCAAGATGTCGTGTGCGAGAACTACACAAAACACAATCCATTTAGCAATTATTTTTTATAAAGATGTGTCTGTCGCTCTTTAATTTGTCAAATGCAACAATTATTGGATCTATCTCATGGGAGGATTCAGAACACGTCAAGTAAAAAGCTACGCAACTCTTAATACTGCGGAATGGAAAGATTTTTTCTTCAGCTGTCACGAGAGTAGGGAAAATGTTGCCAGAAGGAAAGCGAAACGTCGGATAAAAGTAGTATTTGTTGTAAGAATAACCTTTGAAATACAAGTAAGTATCCCTAATTGAATACGTCTGTATTTCACTCACCGTCGTGCCAGGGTTACTTCCAGAAGAAAAGCGGCGTTCCTTGACAAATGCTGGTCTGAAAACCTATAGATAGGTTCAAAGCGTGATTTTATTACTGCTGCCAAAAGTGAGTTTAATTCTCACAACGGCAAACTTTTGTGACCGGATGAAAAGCTCAAAAGAGTCCTCCTATGACTTCTTTTTTTGCTCTTTCAGAAAATAAAAATGATAGTAGGGCCATCCTTAAACAGTGAGAAATCCTGACAGCTACAGTAAATAAGGAAGAAACTGGTGAGCAGTTATCTTAAGTGACTATCAATATTAAGACTGAGCCAAAAGAAAGAATCTTCTGAATTTTATCTTATGAGATAGGAGTGGATGAAGGTCTAGCAGCTTGTACCCTCGGGAATGTCTAAGGAGCCAAATTCGAAATCTGAGTGAGTAGATGGGTTGTAAGCTGAAGGGAATGAGGGTTTTGATGGAGAATCTGAGCATTGTGATGTGTCAATAGAAACTGGTCTGACTTAAATTACACTGAAGCTTGTATTGACTTGTTCTATAGTTCTCAGAACCAGTGCTGCCTTGGCTATGCTCGTGCGATCATAATCACCCTGCAAGGTTCTTTCCTTATGTTGCAAAAACTCTGGTACACAGAGAGTCGGAGAAAAAGCAGAAATGAACTACTTTCAGGTCATTGAGAACCTTTCTCTGTTTGATCTTGGACATGGTCATCTGCTCACAAACAGGCAACATCTAAAATTCTGTCGCATTGCAAACATGCCCCAGTCTGATGTCTTCCTTCAATTGAAAATGAGATTTAGCGGTCTGTCATCTAGTTCTCATTCATGAGTCTCTGCTGTTTATCAGCTGACAGCATATCCACAGAGATTCTTAAGATGTGGCACATGTTCCACACAAAGATCCACTCTGTGCTTCATAAGCCCAGTACCAAAGACTCTGAGCCTTCTGTGATAAGAGCGATCTAATCTTTCTGTTTTTACGGATGCAATATATCCATGAGGTGTTGTGGGATTCGTTTAATACTTTAGAGTTCCTTACCTAAAGCAGAAAGCCTGTGAGAGCCAATGTTACTGAGTTCTATTAGGTTTATGTGGATTTTGGACTCCAATCGAGCATTTGCCACTGACACTCAAGCTGTCCAAATATGCTCCCCAACCTATTAGGGACACATCTGTCGTAGGTGTCAATTAAGACTTTTGAGGGGACGCGCGGTTTGCCTGGTGGAGGAGGCGGCGGCAGTCCAAAGCAGGGCAGGAGCCCTTTAAATTAATCTTCGAGCTCCCGCTCCGCGGGACGTGCGGTTTGCCTGTTGGAGGAGGCGGCGGCAGTCCAAAGCAGGGCAGGAGCCCTTTAAATTAATCTTTGCGCTCCCGCTCCGCGTGACGCGCGTTTTGCCTGGTGGAGGAGGCGGCGGCAGTCCAAAGCAGGGCAGGAGCACTTTAAATTAATCTTCGCGCTCCCGCGGGACGCGCCCGGGCCAAGGGCGGGCCCATCCTGCGCCCGTGCTGCGGCCGGCAGAGGCTGGACTGGGCCACCCCCCTGAGATCTTCCCCGCGAACTCAGGACTTGGTTCGTAAGTCTCCAAACAGGTACTGTGCTTTTCTTCCTTGACTCCCCGTGACCACTCTTTTGTAGCCTGCACCTCTCCCCTTCTAAAAAATCCCCAAAATACTGGGATAAATCCATCTACCATTCCTCGCCTCCATCTTCCTTTAAACAATTGTTAGTTATCTCACCTCCTAAGTGAACTCCTATCTAGCAGTCAACTACTATAGAACTTCTGTGCTTAAGGCAGCTAGTAACAATGGGAAAAAGGAAGCAATCCAGCGTAAATGATACTTCGCTTCAAAAAAAACATACGTCAATTTTGAAATTTATCTCAGGAGCTATGGGGGAAATAGACAAACAGATTACCAATGTCGAGGGAAAAATACTTACCCAGAATAGGCCATTAGTACCCGTCAACCCCCCCACCCTCTAACAACAACTCCTGAGTACTCGGCAAAGCCTTTTGAAAGTGAAACCCAGACTAAAAATATTAATGGTTGTATTCAAGACACAATTGATTTTATTTCAGATGGTGATGACCATCCTCCCTCACCAAAACGTAAGAGGAAACCCCAACTAGCAAGGAAGGACATAGCATCTAAACAAGAGCCGTCTGTGAATGTTAGACATGGCTCCTTGAAAGCACAACCCAATGCATGCATCCAAAAGGTTCAAACTCGCCCTCAAAACGAAAAAACCCTGACTATAAGAATAAACTCCATACAGCGAAAGGGAAAACTAGTGCTGCAGAGCCATTGACTGCTTTAGAAAAACTAGTTAGCACACGCTTTGATCAAGTAATGGAACGCCTAACCCAACTGGAGGGAAAAATGGACTATCTGCTTAAAACATTGAATCCACAACTAATAAACCCATTAACCTCAAATACACAACAGCTCCGTGATACTGATTTCAATGCTGGCCCCCCTCTAACGCATCAGACCCAACCACCCATTTCTCAGATTACCCAAAGACAAGTTGACCCTTGTGACTCACCTGATAGAACTGGCAATGCCCAATCCCACAAAATATCGCCAAAAAGAGGGGAACACGTAACTATTCCTAAAGATTATCAGGGTGCCCCTTTAACTGGGAGAGATATACTTGACCTCCCGCCTGCAGCAACCCCTTATGTGGCAGTTCTTGCCAATGTTCCCACTCTATCTGGAGCACGGGGGGAATCATGGGCAGCTCTGAGGAACAAGGCCCTGAATTGGATTGCAACCCGTCTGAAACCTGGCCTGACACATAAAAGTTTTGAAGACATTAAGATGGTTAGAAGGGTGAAATGGGTGGGTAGAAACCATAAAATATTCAAGGGCGATTGCGTAGTTCTTTCATTCAAAACCCCTACGCTGGTCAAAGACATCTTAAGAAATTTAAGCCCACATCAGATTACCGACCATGGCGTTGCCCTGCGTCCCTTGTTTTTTTTCTATACGAGCACTAAAGGCCATGATGGACCTGGCCTTCGTCTTGAGGACCATAGAACCAGGCCTGAGTCGCAATATACGATTTGTACTGCAAATAGATTCTGGGGGCTCAGCATGGAAGATACTGATTGACTATTATCTGATAAGGAACCTTGCAGGCTCAAGCACCCTACAGAAACATCGGATCTCGCCCATCTGGGTACAGAAAATTCGGCAGTAGACACTGGAGAAGAACGATTGGACATGGAACCTTCCTTTAGACAATCTGCCAATGATGAACTGTTTCCAAGAGCCCTGCCAAAAAAAAACTCTACCTGTGCTCTGACTCCTCTCGTACGCATAGAAAGCAACACTATCCCAGGGAAAACTCAGATAATTGATAAGTCCTCTGCGGGCCAGGCTAAAACAATGCGTAAAGACCATTTCTCAGTTTTATTTTGGAATGTGACTGGCCTCCGATCTAAGGTGGAGAATGAGGCCTGGCTAGAATATATCCAGCGTTTTCCCTGGGTGTGCCTTCAAGAGACCTGGTCTGTGAACCCGATTCACATTAAAAATGGCTATAGGACACTACATACTCCTGCCGTTCCTTCTGCACGGGGCAGGGCTAAGGGCGGTTTGTGCACCTTTATATCCAACAAGTGTGATATAATCAAGGACATTGCTTTAACATCTAATATGTTTTATCAAGTGATTACATGTGATCTAAAAAATATTGCACAACTGGTGGTCATTAATTTTTATAATAATGTACCTTTTCAAGATCTCCGATCAGTACTTAACCTCCTCCAGGATGATATAGACCGAGCATGTGACTCTTCAAATAAACAGTCTTATATTGTGTGGGGAGGCGATTTTAACATATATCTGTGTCCTAGTTCGACTAAGGGCTACTGCCCTTATGCCCCTGATGGTGATGACGATTCACTACACTTCATACACAACAACTCAGGCAACTCGTTGAATGAAGTTCTATTTAGCCTTGACCTCATCCTGTGCAACTGCCTGACCCATGGTAGACCACAACTGAAACCCACTTTTAACGGTAGGCAAGCCAACACGACAATTGATTTCATTTTACTTTCCAATAACCTCCTCCCTTATGTACTTGATTATGACATTCAAGATACCATATTTAGCGATCATAACCCTCAAACCGTAGGCCTCACATTTCCCCAACACGTTCTCATACACAGGGAAATGGAAGAGATAGTAGAAAACATTGAACTGGGAGCAAGAAATGGTTACACCATCCGGTGGTCAGACATTGAACCTACAGGTTTTATGAAACGACTAGTGACTAATTATGTTAAAGAATTTAATACTTGCCTTGCAGATAACATGAGCCCACGAGACTGTATCGAGGCTTTCATGGTAATTACGGCTGGTATAAAACAGTTTCTTAAGGCAAGTTTTAGCAAATCGAAACCGAAGGAGGATAAAGGTTGGTTCAATGCTGAATGCACACAAACCCGTAAGAACCTAAAATGCCACTTACATTTACAAAACCCGGACAAACACCAATTAAGTTTAAAGAGGAAGGAGTATAAAAATGCCATAAAGAAAAGAAAACAGAACTTAAAAAATGAGGCATAGCAATCCCTCCACAATGCAAGCCTCCGGAATGAACTCCCCGCTCCTATGTGATGAAGAAATACCAAAAATGTAAATTGCCATCACGGAAGAAGAGTGGGTTGCCTTCTTTTCTGCCATATACTCCTCAGAAAATTCGGCACTGGAAACAAATCTCCCTAAATTAGACTCTCATGACCTCATCTCACCATTTACCCTAAATGAGGTCACTGACGCTATCAATGCAAGTAAAAGCGGAAAAGCCGCAGGCCCAGATGGAGTTCCAGTTGACATCTATAAATCTAATGTGCCTCTCTGGGATCCACTATTGACGCAGGTGTTATGCACCTGCTGCTCAACTACTTTCATCCCGACCTGGGCTGAGTCTATAATTATTCCAATCTATAAAAAGGGAGATCGCCATAATCCCGCATGTTATCGTCCTATTTCATTGCTCGACATGCTTGCAAAGATTGCGGGACGTATAATTTTAAACAGACTACAAGATTGGACAGAGGAAAATCACATCCTCTCTGATCTACAATACGGGTTTAGGGCTGGTATAGGGACAACTGAACAGGCTCTTAATCTAGAGATCATACTTGGCAAATATACAAGGGCCAAGCCCGGAGCACTATACCTTGCATTTGTCGATCTAACCTCCGCATTCGATTGTGTGGTGCATTCAAAATTGTGGCCCATTTTGTTGGACATGGGGGTTGATACTACCATAGTCCACTTTATTAGGGAATTGTACGCTGGTGCAAACGCCAAGGTCCACTATGGGAGTCAGGGGGAATGCACTTCCTCTTTCCCCATTGAACGAGGGGTGCGTCAAGGCTGTGTGTTAGCTCCCCTATTGTTTGCTTTGTATATTAATAGCCTAGAGGGGACTCTTTCCGATGCCTGTGGTGATCTTCCACAAGTAGGCTCTCGGAAGATCCCGGCCCTCCTGTATGTGGATGATGCTGTTATGATGGCCCGCACCCCAGTCGCTTTCCAAAAACTAGTAACAACCTTTGATAATTGCATGGATGCCTTGGGCCTCAAAATCAATCACACTAAAACTTTCTCCATGACATACTCCAGAAGCCGCACTAAGAATTGCCATATAGATTCAAAAGGCGCAAAAATAGTCGACACAGGGACATTCTCGTACTTAGGCATTGTGTTTAATGACAAAGGCACATGGGTACAAGCCATAAAAGCGAGAAAACGGTTATTCACGAAAACCGTTATGGCGATAAAAAACTTTTCTAAAAGGGTGGGGAGAACAATTCCTAAAGACATGATGACTCTTTACAATGTGAAATGAGTTTCAGTAGCACTGTACGGGGCTGGACTCTGGGGCTATCGAGACTGCACTACCCTACTGCTGACCGAAAATGCTCTCCTGAAAACAGTCCTAAGCGTCCCGCAATCAACGTCAACAGTAGTATGCCATTCAGAAATGGGAGTAACATACCTTACAGATCTCATTCGTGTTCAACCAATTTTACTTTGGCATAAAGTATGGACCTCGGACGCTGCGAGGTTGAACAGGGCTATCATAGCAGATGCCCTAGCACTTACTTACTCGTTCAAAATCCCATGGCTAAATTACAAAAAGCACTTTCTTATCAAATTAGGCCACCCTGAGCTGTATTTTACTCCAGATTAATTGAAAACAATTTCCAGGAAAGACCTGAAAAACACTTGCCTCACCCACCTGGCCGAATTGAGATGGAATGCGGAGGCAAATAAATATAGTGTCAGGAGAAACCCCATGATACAGCAAACAAATGGTATGGAAGAAAACAAGTTACTTACCTGTAACTGTAGTTCTCCAGTATTGGAATCTTTCATAGATTCACATGCTTGAATCATTCCCCGTCGTCGAGATGGGAGTCCCGGTATAATTTTCATAAGTAATGTTAAAACATATTGAAGAGAAAAAAGGCCCTAGGCCTCTTCAATTTGATAGTCTATCAGAGTCATTATGTAAAAAGGACCAAACTTGATCCTCCACCAATCAGGCGACAGCACCCTTCAGAACCTCCTGAGAGAAGCTCTAGCACCTCAGATTTTCAACGCACTAATGCGTATATTACTATGAGTATATGTACTGCTAGACAGAAAGAGGTGAAGTGAGCTTCTCCGGGGAGGTGGGTGGGTCGCATGTGAATCTATGAAAGATTCCAATACTGGAGAACTACAGTTACAGGTAAGTAACTTGTTTTCTTACTCCAGTATTGGAACTTTCATAGATTCACATGCTTGAATCAGAGTAGCAAGCAATAACTATGCACATTGAACAATGACAACTGCCTTGATAAACAGGTTATCTTATGCCACAAAACCTTATCATCATCATGTGTACATTAATGAAGCATATAATCATACTGACATCTGTCTCTCTATATCTACATATACATATCTACACATCTATGTATACACACGTATATATATATACACATATAAATATATACACATATAAATATATATATATATATATATATATATATATATATATATATATATATATATATATCCATATAAGTATCTTCTTATCTCTAATATAAATAGGAATATTCCTATGAAGATACATGATGAAATTTGAATAACAAACCAGTATTGTATCATCTTTGGATACATTTTTTAATGTGCATACCTTTTCTAGGATGGAGGGATGTAGGAGAAGTGGCTGACCTTCACCTGAAGAGATTCCTGAGAACCGCTTGGCCCACTGCTACCTCTCCATGCGAGAGGGACTCCAAGCAATAGTGTTTAGTAAAGGTATGGCAGCTCTTCCATGTTGCTGCCCTACATATGTCTTGTAGTGGCACTCCGGCAAACAGTGCCGCTGACGACGAGACCTTTCTCGTTGAGTGAGCATGCACAGATGACTGCAAAGGTTTGCCCGCTGCTAGATGACAGAAGCAAATAGCAGAGGCGATCCATCTTGAAATACTCTGCTTGGATAGTGGGTACCCCTTCCTAGGGGCACTGTATGCCACAAATAGCTGATTAGAGCGACGAAACGCTTTTGTCCTGTCCAAATAAAATTGAACGCATCTTTTCACATCTAGAGAATGTAATGCTCTCTCCGCTGGAGTAGATGGACGAGGGAAAAAAGACTTGAAAACCAGAGGTTCGTTAATGTGAAAGTCTGACGGAACTTTAGGAATAAAATGCGGGTTAGTGCGCATTAGTAGTCTATCTTGTTTCAACTGAAGGAAAGGCTCTTGGATGGAGAGCGCTTGTACCTCACTGACCCGCCTAGCTGAAGTAAGGGCTATTAACAAGGCGACCTTCCACGATAAATGCTTGAGGGACGCACGGTGGATTGGCTCAAAAGGATGCTTCATCAGTTGCGCCAAAACAATGTTCAGGTTCCACGAAGGAGGTGGAGGTCTGAAAGGAGGGTAAACCCTGAATAAGCCTTTTAAAAATCTTTTAATCAGCCGAGAAGAGAAGAGCAAGGGTGTGTCATCCGAACGTCTGTATGCAGCTATGGCTGCTACATGAACTTTAATGGACGAATGTGCCAGGCCAGATCGAGCTAACTCTAAGAGATAAGGCAAAATCTTTTCTGGTGGTGAAAGAAACGGGTCAATTTGACACTGATGACACCAGGTACAGAATCTCTTCCATTTACACTGATACGCCTTGTTCGTGCTATCCGCTCTGGCCTGTGACAAAATATCTCTGCAGTCCTGCGGGATATTCAAATGTGCAAATTCTCTGTGGTGAGGAGCCATGCCGCTAACCGCATTGACTGCGGATCGGGGTGTCGAACTTGGCCGTTGTTCATTGTTAGTAGATGAGGTAACGGCTCCAGCGGAATATGAGGCTTGGCTGAGAGAATGAGGAGCTCTGTGAACCAATGTTGGCGCGGCCAGTACGGGGCTATCAGTATGAGAGTGCACGGCTCCGTTCTCATCTTCGTGAGGACCCTTGGGATCAACGGAATGGGAGGAAAGGCGTAAGCAAAGATGTCGGACCAGACTATCGAAAACGCATTCCCCCAAGATCCCTTTTGGTGATGCCAGCTTGCGAAGAACTGGCATTTGGCGTTGGTCTTCTTCGCAAACAGATCCACTGTTGGTGTTCCCCACTGAGAAAAAATCTGGATGAGTATCGTCTGGTCTAGTTCCCACTCGTGGCAGTCTGATTTCTGCCTGCTGAGTGCATCCGCTGCCTTGTTGTTTATTCCCGGCAAGTGCACCGCCGATATTGTGACGCCTTGCTGCGAGGCCCAGTGCCAGATCGCTTGGGCTTCCCTGGAGAGGGTGAGAGATCTTGTACCTCCTTGTTTGTTGAGATAGTGCATCGTAGTAGTGTTGTCCGTTCTTATCACCACTCGCGATCCCTGGATTCTTGGGAGAAACGCTTGTAAGGCGAGGTTCACTGCCCTGAGTTCTAGCCAATTGATATGTCTTGATGTCAGATGAGTTGGCCATTTGCCACGTATCTTCAGGTCCTGTAATACTGCGCCCCAGCCTTCCAGTGAGGCATCTGTTGTTATGGTCCACGGGGCTGGTTGTTGAAGAAACGAGAGGCCGATAGAGAGATTATGCTTTTGAGACCACCACTTGAGGGTTTTGAGCTTGTCGGAGTAATTTGTATCTGGTCTTCGAAAGTTCCTGATACTTGAAGCCATTGACGGTTTAGCTGCTCCTGCAAGGGGCGCATCTTTAGCCGACACAAAGGGATCCGAGGTATGCATGAAGACATCATGCCCAATAGAGATTTGAAGAGACGGACTGTAACCTTTCGTCTTCTTTGTATGAAACTTCCTAGGGTTAGTAACCTTTGTTGTCTCTCTACCGTGGGACATGCGATGCCGGAGTCTGTGTTCAGTTCCGCTCCCAGAAAAGTAATACTGCGGCCTGGTAGAGGGTTGGACTTCTCCCAGTTGATTGTGAATCCGAGATTGGTCAGCAAGGAAACGCTCCTTCTTGTTGACTTGTGTGCTCCCGTGTAAGTCTTTGCCTTTATTAACCAGTCGTCTAAGTATGGAAAGACCTGGTGCTTTCTTCTCCTGAGAAAGGCTGCCACCGGTGCTAGGCACTTGGTAAATATTCTTGGGGCTGATTTGAGCCCGAAGGGAAGGACGCGATATTGATAATGGCTGCCGGCTACGGTAAATCTCAAAAAATTTCTGTGGGCAGGGTGGATTGGTATGTGGAAGTATGCGTCCTTGAGGTCTAGTGATGACATAAAATCTCCTTGATTGAGACGCAAAAGGACGTCTTGCAGACTGATCATTCGAAACGATTGCTTCTTTAGGTAGACATTTAGTTGCCTTAAATCGAGGATCGGTCTCCAATCCTTCCACTTCTTTCGAATTATGAAGAACCTGGAATAAAATCCTGTTCCTTGTTGATTCCGAGGCACTTTCTCTATAGCTCCCTGGAGAAGGAGCTTGTAGACCTCTTCTTTGAGTTGTTGAGGGTATCTTGAAGGAGTCCTGCAGGGAGGGTTGGAGGGAGGTTTTTGGACAAATTCTAAAGTATGGCCCCGTTCCACTAATTGTAGGACCCACTTGTCTGACGTAATAGTTTGCCATTGACTGAGAAATAAGGAAACTCTTCCGCCCAAGGTGACAGGAGGAGGACTGGGCGTAGCCGGAGCCTCGAGGACATCAGGTTCTACGAGCTGCATCCCTAGCAGGGCGGGTTGAGCGTCCACGGCCTGCCGGCCTATTATAAGCCGGTTGAGTCGAATGTCTTTGGGAATAGTACGGCCGAAATTGTTGTGACGATGATGGGTAGGAAGAGTATCTCTGTTGTTGATACCCTCCTCTGTAAGAAGGCTGGCCACGCCCCCTAGGGCGAAAGGACGACTTCCGATATTGCAGGGTTCCTAGTGACCTTGCAGTGTCCGTGTCTGTTTTAATTGACTGTAGGGCTTTGTCCACATGTTTCCCAAATAACGCTTGGCCATCAAAGGGTAAGTCTAGGATCTTATTCTGGACTTCTGGACGAAAGGAAGTGACTTTGAGCCAGGCCTGTCTTCTTAATACAGCAGCGCCTGCTAGCTGTCTGAAAGCAGTGGTCGCTATATCCATTGCGCAGTCTATCAGCTCTGCAGACGCGCGTTGACCCTCTTGCATCGTCTTATTTGCTTCTGATCTTACGTCTTCCGGCAGCTGAGTAATAAAGGGTGCAATATCTGCCCAAAGTTGTCTGTCATATCGAGACAAAATAGCCAAGGAGTTGGCAGCTCTCAAAACTAGGCTGGCCATAGAAGAGAATCTCTTTCCTATGTTATCTAGCCTTCTACCATCCTTATCTGGGGGCGCAGAAATCGGAGCAGAAGGATTCTTTGATCTCCTTTGAGCCGCTTGAGCTACTACCGAATCTGGAGGAGGATGGCCTGTCAAGCATGCTGGGGCATCATCGGGAGCTTTGTATTTCTTGTCTAGACGTGGCAAAACTGCTATGACAGTTGCTGGACTAGTCATGACTTTAAGGCCCTCTTCCCACAAATAGTTCACCATCGGGATGGAACGCACAGACTTCTGAAAGGGCTCTTTAAAATCATAAAGGAAACAATCCGTTTGCTTCTTAGGTAGCGGTAATGCAAAACGCTTGGCTGCCCTCTCTAAAAGATTATGGAAGCCTCCAATGTCTTCAGGTGGGGACTCCACCTTCGAATGAGAAGGAGAGGATGGAGCAGGAATAATATACTCGTCCCACTCTGAGTGAGTATCTATGAGCTCTCCTTCTTCTTGATCACCATCTGAGATGTCAGTGTCCTGGGGAATTGTCATGTCTGGGGTAGCCACATCTGTGAGATGCAAAGACGTCGGTCTTTGATGTGGAGTAGAAGGACCAGAAGTGGGCAATGGATGAGGTTGTTCTCCCTCTGGAGGGAACCTTCTATTGTAATCCACCAACATGGCTCTAAGGCCAGTAAGCAGGTCGGAAGGGATATACGCTCCCTGTTGATACTGCTGATGCTCCAAGGAGGCCTGGGGATCATAAGCTTCCTCAAATTCCTCTTCTTCCTGATATTTTACATTTAATTCAGAGGGGCTGTGAGCTGTACCAAAAGGCCCATCTTCGTCCGAATCTTCATCTGCCTCCAAAAGATGTACTGGTACCAGTGAGGATACCTTACTAGGTGAAGTGTGGGTTGGAGTTAACTTTTCCGTTCTTCTTTGGTATTTTTCCCTCGTCGACGGTGTCGTCGACGATCTCGTCGACGACGTGTAAACTGACTTTGTCGTAGACGGTGCCGTCGATGCTGGTCGCACTGTTATTCTAATAGCCGCAAGCTTCGCTGACGATTCTACCGTCGACGAAGTCGTCGTCGACGGTAAGGCTGACACTGACGTAAGCGCTGTCGACGAGGAAGAGGTGTATACGGTCGTCGACGCTGAAGTCGTCGTTGTAGTTCTCGTCGACGGTGGTGTATTCATCGACGAAGTCGCCGATGGAGCCGTGGACGACGGAACACCTGAAGTTGCGAGAGTCGTCGGCAATGCGCCCACCGACGGTGCCGTCGACGGGGAATCCGTCGACGAGGACTTTTTTCCAGTCACAGAAGATGGTTTTTTGAAAGGCACAGATGGTGGAACAGATTTTCTGTGCCTCTCAGAACTGGAAGAGTGTTTCTTTCCCTCTTTACTCGAGAGTCTAGTTGGGGAAGAGGATGGGCTGCGACCCTTATAAGACCCTGAAACAGTCTTTTTGAGGGCTTTCCTTGAGGTTTGTGAGGGAGATCTAGAGCGTGATCTTGCCCTTTTAGTTGATCTCTTGGAAGTGGAAGATTCCTCACTCTCAGAACCAGAAACTGGATCCTTCCTATGCTTCAGTTTCTGCAGCCATATTAGTAATCTGCCTTCTCTATCCTTTAAGGTTTTAGAAGAAAAAGTACGGCAAATCTTACAGTCTTTGGCTGAATGATCTGGATAGAGGCAGTAAATGCAATCTTCATGAGGACCTTCAGAATGAAGTATTTTCTTCCCACAAGTCTTGCAGTCTCTAAAAATACTTTTCTTTTCCTTGTCAGACATAGTTGGTAAATAGCTGACAAATCAAAATAATTGAGTTTCTCTGAGAGAAAAAGAGTTGAATAAAGGTGTGAAAACAGAGCAGAGCTCTGAGGAGACTCCCTAGCACGACGTGCAGTAGAAAATATGAGGTGCTAGAGCTTCTCTCAGGAGGTTCTGAAGGGTGCTGTCGCCTGATTGGTGGAGGATCAAGTCTGGTCCTTTTTACATAATGACTCTGATAGACTATCAAATTGAAGAGGCCTTTTATGCATAATGACTTTTATGATTGTTAAAAACAATTGAATAAAGTTTCTTTGATGATGATTATGATGACTTTTGAGAAACACTGACTGTCCATTTAGGAGCCTGTCTCCCTTCAACAACCAAGTGAGAGAACTTTCATCGATCTTGTTACCAATATTTTCTGATACCAATCTCTTTCTTCTCAGTATCACTAAGCATTCATTTCCTCTCAAATCTTTCTCATTATTAGACAGCATAGAGGAATTAAATGTGTCAATATTTAAATTGTCATCACTGTAGACACTGTCTGAGATGCAACCCTCTATTCAGGTTGAAGGTGGCCTAGCTCTTCAAATTCCATAGGGCGAGAGACAAACAGTAAAAGAAGCCAAGGCAGTGTTGGAGATGATGTTGCACTGCTTTTGAAATAGGTGCTGGTTCAAGAAACACGTGGTTATCCAGCAGTACAAGGAATAATTGTGGTGAAGGATTAGTTACTTACCTGTAAATCCTAGTTCTCTTCCAGGGGTATCCTCATCAAAGTCATAAACATTGAATATTCCCGCCCTTGTGCGGGGACCCCGGAGCATATATATATAAAATACATACATATTATCATGTGTAAAACAGCAATGCAGGCTATAATCATAAATAGGCTAAAATGCTTTATTTCTATGCAAGTTTTTTTTTTTTTTTTTTTTTTTTTATATTATAAAATCACAATAGATCATAAATATCTACCTAAGCCCCAAAAACTGGACTTAGGGAAGTAAACAGCAGTAAATATCAGAGAAAAATAGAAAAAACCACATTGAAAAACAATGAAGCATTCTTAGCCAATAGGCTGCATGCAGGTTAACACAGGAGAACCATAAAAACTTTGGCACCGTGCCTTTAAGACCCTGAGCACCTCCAGTATCCCACCATGCCTCAGGGGTGAAGGGAAGGTGACAGTTGGTTCACAGTTAGGTCAGTACTTTTTTACGGTGACAATCTGTGTAACTGATCAGAAAGATAATCTGTCCTGCACTTCTAAGAGACTTAAGTCCGGGGAGGAGGGTGGGTTGTTTATGACTTTGATGAGGATACCCCTGGAAGAGAACTAGGATTTACAGGTAAGTAACTAATCCTTCTCTTCCAGGGGATCCTCATCAATAGTCATAAACATTGAATAGATTAGCAAGCCCATCCCTAAACTCTGCGGACTGTCCGAAAGAAGTGCAGGAAAAAATACATATTCATGCAAATAAATTTCTAAGAGAGGCCTGCCCCACCTGGGCATCCGCTCTTGCATCCGAGTCTAAACAGTAATGCTTAGTAAAGGTATGCACAGACTTCCATGTAGCAGCCTTACAAATCTCGGAAATTGGTACATTGTTAAGGAGGGCAGCAGTAGCCGCTTTTCCCCTTGTGGAATGCGCTTTTGGCCTAGCCAGTAATTGCCTATTAGCCAGTTGGTAAGTGTTAACAATACAAGACACAATCCATCTTGATATAGTTCGTTTAGACGCTGCCTCTCCTGTTCTTAAATGACCATAATTCAGAAACAAATGGTTAGAATGTCTAATCGGTTTTGTTTTGTCCAAATAGAATTTCAGCACTCTTTTTAAGTCTAAAGAATGCAATGCTTTCTCAGCCGGAGTCTCCGGATTGGGAAAGAAAGTCGGTAAAGATATAGTCTGATTGATATGGAATTCTGACACCACCTTCGGAAGGAAAGATGGGTGAGTTCGCAGAACCACTCTATTATCGTGAAAAACCGTGTACGGTTCTCTGCAAGACAGAGCCTGAATTTCGCTGACCCTCCTCGCTGAAGTAATGGCCACCAAAAAAGCCGTCTTCCACGTAAGGTGCTGTAAAGAGGCCTTGTGGATAGGTTCAAAGGGAGGGCCCATAAGTTTTGACAGGACTACATTCAGTTCCCATGGAGGAGAAGGTCTCCGAATGGGAGGAAAAACCTTTTTCAAGCCTTCTAAAAAATCCTTGACTACAGGTATCGTAAAGAAGGATTCCTGAGAAGGCGACTTACGATACGCTGTAATTGCAGACAAATGAACCTTAATAGAAGATACCTGCAGACCAGACTTCGCCAGATGAAGTAAATAGGATAGTATGACGTCCTCCTGAGCTCGTATGGGATTTATACCTTGTTGAGAGCACCAGATGTAAAATCTCTTCCACTTAAAAGCGTAAGAACGCCGCGTGGAAGGTCGTTTTGACTCTTTCAAGATGCTCATGCACTCCTGTGAGAGCCCTAGGTGCCCATACTGTAGGAATTCAGGAGCCATGCTGTCAAGCTCAGAGAGGGAAGGTTGGGATGTAGGATTCTGCCTTCCATTCTGCTCAGGAGATCCGGTCTGCACGGCAACCTCCTGTGAGGTCTTTCCGATAAGTTGAGTAGGTCCGTGTACCAGAATTGGCGGGGCCATTGTGGCGCTATCAGAATCATTCTGGTTCTGGAGTTGTAAAATTTGTTGATTACTGCCGGTATGAGGGGAATCGGTGGAAAGGCGTAGAGAAATGTCCCTGACCAGTTGATCAACAGGGCATTCCCTTGAGATCCCGGACGGCAGAACCTGGACGCGAAGTCTGGGCATTTCTTGTTTGTTTCGTCTGCAAAGAGATCCAACTGAGGTCGACCCCATTGACCGAAGATGTCCTCGACGACTTCGTCGTGTAGCACCCAGTCGTGCGCGTCTTCCAGATGTCTGCTCAGGAAATCTGCCTCTACGTTTTGCTGACCTGGCAGGTGTACCGCTGTGATAGACATTCCCCTGGCCAGGAGCCAATGCCATATCGTTTGGGATTCTCGAGACAGAGGTAGTGATCTTGTTCCCCCCTGTTTGTTCAGGTAATACATTGTGGTTGTATTGTCTGTCTGAATTAGGATAGATTTCCCCTGAACCAATGGAGAGAAAGATTTGAGAGCCAGAAGGACTGCTCTGAGTTCCAGTAGATTTATGTGATAGTTCTTTTCCTTGTCGGACCACAGACCCTGAGCTTGGAAGGAACCCAGATGAGCACCCCAACCCTGAAGAGACGCATCCGTTACCAGAGTGTCGACTGGAATTGTCTGGTGAAACGGAGAACCTATCGACAGGTGAGGTCTGTGCATCCACCATTGTAGTGATTGAAAAGCCACTGCTGGTAGTCGAACTCTGTCCTCCCAGTGACCAGTCTTTTGGCTCCAATTGTTCTCTAATGCCTCCTGAAGGGGCCTCATGCGTAGCCTGGCATTCGGGACAATGAAGATGCATGAAGCCATGGAGCCCAGAAGCGATGTCACCTGACGAGCTGTAGGTGCATCGGCTATTAATAGATGTTGACACTTCCTGTGGATTGATAAAAGTCGTTCCTCCGAAGGATACACTCTTTGGAGCTCTGTGTTTAGTATCGCTCCCAGGTAGTGGAGGTTTTGTGTTGGAATCAAGGTTGACTTGTCGTGGTTGATTTGAAGACCTAGAGACTCGAAAGTTCTTAGAACGATATCTCGATGTTTTCTCGCCTGATCCGGAGATGAGGCCTTCACTAGCCAGTCGTCCAGGTAGGGGTAGACGAATATTTTTTGTCTTCGAAGGTGTGCCGCTACCACTGCTACACATTTTGAAAAGACTCGGGGTGCAGACTTCAGGCCGAATGGAAGGACTCTGAATTGGTAGTGCTGTGACGCTATATGGAAACGTAAAAATTTCCGATGTTTGGTTGCTATTGGGATGTGAAAATATGCATCCTGTAGGTCGATGGAGCACATCCAGTCTCCCTGATGCAGTTGCGGGACAATCTGGTGAAGGGCTAGCATCCTGAACTTTTGTTTTCTTATGTACTTGTTCAGGAGCCGTAAGTCCAGAATTGGTCTGAAGAGGCCCTGTTGACCTTTTTTCGCCACCAGAAAGTAACGGGAGTACACCCCTTTTCCTTTTTGTGCCGGAGGAACCTTTTCTACAGCTTTCTTTTGTAGGAGTGCGAGAACTTCCTTGCGTAGCAGGCTGAGATGAGAAGGAAAACACCTTGCTGGCGGCAAGTGTGGAGGAGGTTTTTTGAAAAGGAGAGAATAGCCATGTTCGACAATATTGAGCACCCATTTGTCTTTTGTGATTGAGTGCCACTCGCGAAGATGATGCGTAACACTTCCCCCCACCGGAGTGGTGCACAGTGCTGAGGGAAGCAATGCCTCATTGCTTTGATGGTGTCTTTGCTGTAGACTGTTGAGGTCTACTTGACCCTCTGTCTCTTGTGGGTCTACGTGCCTGAAACAGGGGACGTCCCTGTCGTTGTTGTGGCCTTTGAGACCAGTGAGGGGTTTGAACCCTCTGCTGGAATGGTCGTCTGTCATACGGCCTGTACCTCCGCCTGAAGTCTTTTTTACGTTCCAGGCCCACTGCCCTCATCGTGTCGACTTCCGTTTTCATTCGGGCCATCTCTTCATCCGCGTGGGTACCGAACAACGAACTCCCGCTGAATGGGAGGTTCAAAATGCGCTGCTGTGCTTCCTGTTTCAGACCCGTGAGCCGTAGCCAGGAAGACCTCCTAGCGCAGATTCCGTGCGCATACCCATGCGCAGCCAAATCCGCCCCGTCCGCCGCCGCGCTGATGACCTGGTTAGATACTAGGCCCCCTTCCTGCAAGATTTCCTGGAAGTCCTGTCTATCTTCCCTGGGCAACTTTTCTGTAAATCTGTGGAGTGAGTCCCACAGAGAGCGGTCATATCTGCCCAGAAGTGCTGAGGCGCTGGAGACCTTCATAGCAGATGCCGCCGTACCGCACATCTTTCTCCCCAGAGAGTCTAGGTGTCTGCTCTCCTTATCCGGGGGGACTGTGGAAGATGATGCCACAGAGTGTGTTTTTCTGGCTGCGGCTAAGATCACAGAGTCCGGTGGCGGATCCTTCCGCAGGAATAAAGGATCTTGTTCCGGAGCTTTGTATTTCTTTTGAATCCTAGCCGGGGCAGACTTGAGAGTGGCTGGAGACAGAAAAGTGTCCATAGTCGGTTGCAGCAAACCCGGTACTAGTGGCAGCAGTTTTCTCGAGACTGATCTGTGTTGTAGGGTCTCAAAGATAACTGAGGATGAGGTGGCCGGCTCCGGTACCTCAATATTTAGCTTCTGCGCTCCCCTTAGAAGAACCTCATTAAAAGTGGTGATATCATCCACCGGGGAAATCCTAGCAGGTGGAGAATCTGTGAGTGTGGGGGAGTAGCGCCCCACAGACGATCCTGAAGAAGACCAAGAAGGTGATCTTCTGCGTGGTGTTCGTGACCTGGTTCTCCTTCGGGAACGGGACCTGCTCCGAGAGGCTGTAGCAGAGTGTGCAGGTCTTGTGGTCGGCTGACGAGAAGCAGAACGAGCCCGTCCTGCTCTAGCTGTAGGCGATGGCGTTCTCGGTAATGAGGCAGTAGGAGAATACATCCTCGAGTATTGTGAATCCGGGGATGCTGTGATGGGAGAAACATGCCCCGATGCTCTGGAATGGGATGATGCACTCCTTATAGAGACCACCGGTGAGGGAGCTTTGTCCGCTGGCTCTACTGCCTGTGACACAGCTGAAGGTTGTGTCGACGTCGATTGTATCCTCGACGTCGAAGGTTGCGATGGCTGGTCTGCTCTCGACGTCGAAGGTCTTGACGTCGAAGGTCTTGCCGTCGAGTGTCTTGACGCCGATCGCCTATCGCGGGACCTGGACCTACTCGCCGTCGTGTGTCTCGACGTTGAGTGGCGAGTGGTCGACGGCGGATGTTCATGCCGTCGAGGTGTTTTTGGTGTCGTGTCCTTCGACGCCAAGGGGTGAGACGTTCTCAACGGCGAACGGGAGCGCCGGAGATGACTCGACGCCGAACGGCGGCCTGCCGTCGACGGAGATGTACCCCTGTGTCCATGCTTCGACGTTTTGTCCCTCGACGTCGCTCTGGTCGCCGTCGACGGCGATCTATGCCGGTGAGACGGTGGTGCCGATGACGTCGATGGAGAACAAACAGGTACAATCCTACCTGTCGACGTCGATCGGGCCATTCCTTCTGCTGTAGGTCTGGGAAGTGAAGAGGATGTTGACTTTTTCCTCTCCTGAAGCCCATGTAGCCTGATCTTCTCTCTGTCTTTGAGAGTCCTCCTTGACATGTTCTTACAATACTTGCAGGTGTCAGGACAGTGACTCTGTGGCAGGCAGACAATACACAGAGAGTGTGGGTCTGACTGGGCTTTCTTCTTCCCACAAGAGGGACATTTTACAAAAAGAGATGGCATTTTTCTGTCAGAAAAAACCTTCCTAGCTCAGACAAAGATGTTACTTGTCGAGTGAAAAGTGAAAAAACGCTTTTTTAAAGAATTTTTCTGAGGAAAACTCAGAAAACTGAGAGCTCAATGCTCCAGGATCCTCTCAGAAGAAGCCGGAAAAAAAGAACTGACCTAACTGTGAACCAACTGTCACCTTCCCTTCACCCCTGAGGCATGGTGGGATACTGGAGGTGCTCAGGGTCTTAAAGGCACGGTGCCAAAGTTTTTATGGTTCTCCTGTGTTAACCTGCATGCAGCCTATTGGCTAAGAATGCTTCATTGTTTTTCAATGTGGTTTTTTCTATTTTTCTCTGATATTTACTGCTGTTTACTTCCCTAAGTCCAGTTTTTGGGGCTTAGGTAGATATTTATGATCTATTGTGATTTTATAATATAAAAAAAAAAAAAAAAAAAAAAACTTGCATAGAAATAAAGCATTTTAGCCTATTTATGATTATAGCCTGCATTGCTGTTTTACACATGATAATATGTATGTATTTTATATATATATGCTCCGGGGTCCCCGCACAAGGGCGGGAATATTCAATGTTTATGACTATTGATGAGGATCCCCTGGAAGAGAAACACTTATAGAACCAGAAGAACAGTAATCAAGTAGTCTACTGTAAAAGTGAAACAAAATGTTTTCAAGATGTAAGCATGTCAAAAGGTATAAACAGCGTAGGCCGAGTAATAATTTTTTTTCATCCCTATTATGTGGCAACAGAGGAGAGTCATCTCGCTGCTGACATCGCCTGAAATTTTGCTTCTTTTTCCTGTTAGTCTGAATTTGTGACACGTTTAATAATCAAATTCTTTGGATTTTTTGCAGTTTGGTACCCTCTTAATTGCATTTAAGAATAATTATCATCATCTAAGAAAAAAACTTCAATTCTGAATAAGGCTGATCCTCTTGAGTGTGTCTCAGGTCTTCATCTTCCAATGTTAATGACAAGAAGAAGTCATCTCCGGTGGGTGAGGGGACACAGGTGCAATGGCACAGCTGATGAGGTTGGAGTCTGTAATGATGGATCATGATGTAATCAATGAATCAATCACATAGGATGTGGTCATGAAGCAATCAGCAGAGCAAATAATGCCACTCACAATGAAAATCTTGTTGGCTAGGTTGTGACCCATTAGATCATCCACAAAGTAGACAATGTCATTGATGGATTTGCAAGAATCGGAAAGAGTGGCTTAGATGTAGTCAAACGAGAGACTTTCTCTATACTTGTCTTTGTCAGCGTAATTGTTGACACAGACACTGACAAATAGGGTGTCTTCATCGAAGACCCTGTCCATGCATGTGTCTTACAAAGTTCTGCCTTCAATGCAGATGTGGTCACTATCTATGATGCCAACACTGCAGAACGCAAAAGACATATTCTTTATCCACAGTGGAGTCTATTATTTGTACTACAGTCTGGGAGACAGCGTTGCCTCTGATTTTCTTTTTTTAAAACAGACGTTTCTGACCGTAAAGCATTCTGAACTGTTCCTTGAGAAGAATGTGATGTCCTTTCTGTCGTGTCATGCTTCTCCTTTATCTTCAACAATTTTTCATCCTTGCACAAGCAACCAAGAATCTACATTTTAACAGCATACTCAGAGGGTCCAGGCTCCACAGGAAATGTCCTCGCGAAATGGTTCTTTTGTCTGTGCTGGACTTGTTGTGAGTGACTAGTCTTAGTCCTCCATGAGAACTAAAGCTAAGTGTATAGGTCTGTTCCTCAGTATCTGTTTTAGACATATTTAGGCAAACCTTGCAGAGTCGTGAACTAGGTGTAAGCAGGTGAGGTTGGTTATCATTAATGGAGGTCTTCCTATCCCGAAATCTTTTGCAATTCGTGAAAAGAATGTTCTTTGAGGACTTGCCTGTTACAATTCTTCAAAGAAAATAAAGGATTTATGTGAGATACGTCATTTAGAAGTAATACTTCTCTCTCATTGAAGCAGAGCTCCTGATAGTTCCCCTTACAGTGAAGTGGGGTGAAAGATCTGGCAATTGGAGCCTCTGGCAGTGGAGCTGGAGATGGATGTCTGCCCCTTTATTTAGGGCAGAAATTGAGTCATATAATGAGGATGATTAGTTGTATGATGTCTATGGCTAATTATTTTGGGTTCAGATACGCTGCTTTACAGCACCAGCTACCGAGGGCTCCCAGTCTAATAACAGCAAGTATTCCATCCTGTGAATCTATGAAAGATTCAATGCTGACCGTTGAGCTCCCTGGTTAAATGCTACTTTTTAACACTAAACCCGTGAACATCAGGGTTGAGCTAAAACTAGATAACTGGGCTCTCTGAATAACAATACAGCACCAAACAAGTTCCTATCCATGCCTCCCTGGACTTCCCCTACCAGAAGCCACTGTCCTTCATGATGAGTCCATAGGGAATTTAGTAACTCATACTTTAGGTTCCAGCTATGCTTAAGCAACTCAGCAGGTCTTGCCTGTCTTGGTTTGCTTAAATAACAGGAACTGGTTTTGTGCACAGTACGGTTAGATTTGTGCTAACAGTAGTTAAGAATTTGGAGAGCATTGCAGTAACTCTGTAGCACGTGGCTGCCCATGAATGGCTGAGCTTGTGCATTGTTGTTAAGCAAGTGTAGCACTACTAAGTATGTGCAGAGCTTAGCAGAACATGTGTGGCTGTGTGGTCTGGAGATAATATATAATGGTGTGTAAAGTATAGTGTAGTGAATTTTGAAAGGTTGTAAGTCTGTGCTGTGTGTAGTCGACAGGGTGACAGGTGGGCATCACATTGGCAATGCAGGGGATTGCAGAGATCGTTCAGTGCGTGGAATAGTGAGGGTATGGTACACAAATGAGTGTCAGGGCATGGCTGATGGTTTCCAGTATGGATATTTTGCTGAGCTGAGCACCTATGAACACAATAGTCAGTTTTCAAGAGTGCGGCTAAGGGAACGTGATGGAGCAGTGATTGACTAGGATGTGCATGTCACTACTCAAACATGGTGCTAGTCAAACACATTTGCAGGATCAAGTTGTAGCCTTAATGTTAATGCAGATGTCTTAAACAGCAGATGGAAGAATCTGTACTTCTAACGCTGCATGATGTCAGAGATGATGTGTTTTTGCCAAATATTGTTGTGTGGCAGACACCAGCTGTGCTTGCTTTTGTTTTGTGGACAGCACACATGCCTTAGCACTTCTATGTTACATTAAAACACCCTATGATGCTTAAAATCAGTTTGGGTGTGGCTAGAAAAAATTACTCAAGGACTCATTTTAATAGTAGTTTAAAATCCAACTTAAGTGTCAAGTTGGATTTTATATTACTATTTTGAAAATTACACTTTTAGAAAGCTGTCATTTTCCTGCCTATATCAAATGAGCATTTCTACTAATGTACAATGTCACCCAGGAGATAAATGGGTCCTTGATTATATATAAGTGCTTCCCATCCCTGAGACAAAAGGAAAGAGGGAGTCTGACCTTCCCCTGACAGGTTAGCCATCTGGGCTATGCCCAGGAACTTAATTAACTTTAACCAATGCCTACCATGTCACAGGCAGGGGTCTCTCAGACCTCGGCCAGCCCCTTCTATTGTCCTGCCAGCCAGTCAGGCACCAATCCCAGAACTCTTCATAGGGGAAGATAGGCTCTGCCGAATTGGGTTAAAGTAAAAAGGGGCTATGTGGAAAAACGTACAGTAAAACACACAGGACGTGTTGCAAACATGTGTATGGTAACCCCTGGGGACTTTTACCCTATTGGTTAAGGAGTATCCAGCAGTTTACCTGGCCCACAGGCTGCATAAATGTGGCTATAACCAATCAGACAAGAGCACCCTGAAGAACATTCTCAAGAGAGGATTGGTCCCTCAGATTTTCAAGCAGAAGTGTGATAAAAGTATCCATGAAGAAATAAGGGAAGCCTCTCCGGGAAAGGAGGGTGGGTCACACGTGAATCTATGAAAGATAACAAAACTCGGGACCACAGTAAAAGTTAACTTATTTTTTTCTCAGTATTGGATATTTCATAGATTTGCATGCTTAGCAATAGCAAGCAGTTCTAATGGTTAATCACTGCAGAAATACAAATACCTCTAGAGAATGGCAGGTAATAATATAATACATACCTGCATTACTCAGCGCATAATAGATTCTAACATATAACATGAAGAAGAATCATATAACTACATTATGTGAGATGACTATATGAGAATAAAAGAGGCTTACTTTATTGAAACAGATGACGTAAGACTGCTTGCTCTGAAGCTGTGCCACTTGCAGGTTGCCAAATCCAAACAGTAATGCCGCATGAAAGTAAGTGTGTTCTTCCACGTTGCGGTGGAGCAGATTTTTTTCAATAGGACACTAGCAAACAGAGCAGGACAGGAGGATACTGCCCTTGTGGAATGTGCAGTAAGCGTGATTGTGAGCAGCTTACCCGCTTTAACATGGCCGAGTTGGACTATCGTTGAAATCCATCGTGCAATAGCTGTCTTCGTGACTGAAGCACCTAGTTTATTAGGACCACAGGAAACCAGCAACTGATCAGTCTTTCAAATTTGCTTAGTCCTCTGCAAATAAAATTTAAGACATCATTTGATGTCCAGAGAATGAAGGGACTGCTCAACTGATGAGAATAGATTTGGAAACAATTTGCAAAAAACAACAGGTTTGTTAAAATGGAAATGGCATGGGACTTCCTGAATAAACCTTGGATTTGTTCTAAGGAGAACATAGCCCTTGATGAAGCGTAGATAGGGTTCTTTTATTGTGAAGGATTGAATTTCACTTACTCTCCTCGCAGAGGTGAGGGCCAAAAGTAATCCAACCTTCCAAGTAAGATATGTGAGCTCTGCTGCTTGAATAGGTTCAAATGGAGGCTTCATAAGCTGTGAAAGGATTACGTTAAGACTCCACTCTGGTGGAGGGGCTCGAATAGGGGGAAATGTCCTGAATAATCCTTTAATGAATTGCTTGATAATGTGATTAGAACAAAGGAACAAAGAATCGAAAGAACGTTTGCAATGAGAGAAAGCAACGAGGTGAACCCTTACAGATGCATGTTTCAGTCCTGATCTAGCCAGAAAGAGAAGGTAAGGCAAACTTTGCACTGGTGATGAATTAGGAGGGTGGATTGTTTCATAGACATAAAAAAAAAGACTTCCATTTTATTATAGAAGCTTTGTTGGTGGATTCAGCTCTCGGCCTGGATAATATATCCCTGCAATCCTGAGGGATGTCTACATCCTTAAATTAGTTGAATTCAGGAGCCATGCATGCAGTTGGAGAGAGGTGGGATGCGGGTGAAGGATCTGCCCCTTGCTTATCGTCAATAGGGCTGTTGTTACTGGAAGGCAACTGGGTTTGGATTCAGAGAGCAGAAGGAGCTCTGTGAACCAGTGCTGGCAGGGCCAGCACTGAGCAATGAGGATCAGGGGGCATGGTTCTCTCTTCATTATCATGAGATGCATGGAAATGAGAGGGTATGGCGAAAAAGCGTAAGCAAAGACCCCTGACCATCTTATCCAAAACACATTTCCCCAAGACCCTCTCTGAGGTTCCGAGCTGGAGAAGAACTGGCATTTACGGATCTCTTGAGATGCGAAGAGATTTAAGTTTGGTGTGCTCCACCTTTGGAATATGGAGTCGAGAATTGGCAATTCCCACTCGTGGCAGTTCTGGCTGGTTCTGCTCAGGGTATCTGCTAGATTGCTCCTTACACCTGGAAGATATTCCGCCATGATGGAGATGCGGTGTATAAGGACCCATTTCCAGATTCTTTGAGCTTCTAGAGATAAAATGGGAGACCTCCTGTCTTCCCTGCTTGTTGAGGTAATGCATGCAGGTGGTGTTGTCTCTTCATGTAAGCACGGAAGATGCTTATTTCCTTGGAAAGAATGACTGAAGTACCAGAAAAATGGCTCTCAATTCTAGGAAATCGATAGCATTTTGGAAAGTGAAACACTCCATCTGCCCCTAATTTGGAGATCTTAAACAGGGGCGCCCCAACTTTCCAGTGAGGCATCCGTGATGGGAATGAAATCTGGAAGTGGAGTGAGGAATGTTAGCCCTGCAGAGAGTGCCTTTTTGATGGCCAGAGTGATCCGAATGAGGTCGTCGAATGATCCGATAACTTGCAGCCATTGTTTGTTCAGGTGTTTTTGGAAGGGTCTCATTCGGAGACATGCGTGAGGCACTATGAGAATGGCTGAGGACGTCATGCTGAGAAATGATTTGAGGAGAGGGGCAGAAAAACTTTTTTCTGCACAGATCGTGAGCAAGCGTCATCATGCTCCTTTGTATCTCTGCAGACAAGAAAGCCTTGTCTTGTATGGTTTCCAGAGTTGCACCGCGAAAAGTTATCGTCTGAGAGGGTGACAGAACAGACTTTTGGTAACTGACTGAGTCCCAGAGAGCGAAACAGATTGACGTGGGTTCTGAAGCCTGTCGAAGTGATGGCGGTTTTACAAGTTGTTGGAAAGTACCCTCTTTTTGTCATGGTTAGCCCCACCGTTTGCCTACTATCAGTGTGCTTAGACTGTTTTCACTGGGATCCTGCTAACCAGGACCCCAGAGATTGTGCTCTATCCCTCCAAATGTGGTTACCTTGGACTTTTGTGCACTCTACAATTGGCATACTTGTGTCCCCTTATAAGTACCTAGTATTTGTTACTTAGGTACCCAGGGCATTTCGACACCAGGGGTCCCCAATGGGCTGCAGCATGTATCATGCCGCCCATTGGAGCCCATGCAAAATGTGTCTGCAGGCCTGTCATTGCAGCGTGCGTGAAAGGGTGCATGCACCCTTTCACCACAGATCACTAAACATGGTCACTGTAAGTCATCCCTATGGTAGGCCCTTCCAGCCCAAAGGGCAGTGTGCAGGTTCCTGTGTGTGAGGGCTCATATGCATGAGCAGAGGTGCCCCTACGGACTCCAGTTCTAATGCCCTGGACATCTTAAGTGTGGGGAAGCCATTTTACAAGTGTACCACTACTTGTGGTCGAGCTCCATAATGGTAACTCCGAACCTGGGCATGTTTGGTGTCAAACATGTCCGAATCATACCCAAATACTAATGCCAGTGTTGGAAATGGCCCTTCTGCAGGGTTATCCCCAGACTTTTTGCCTTCCTCCTTTTCTTTTTCTGACCTCATTTTTGCTGGTTTTTAGACTCTGCGCACTTTACCACTGCTAACCAGGGATAAAGTGCTTATGCTCTCTCCCTTTTAACATGGTAACATTGGATCATATCCAATTGGACTATTTAATTTACCTATAAGTCCCTAGTAAGGTGCACTGTATGTGCCCAGGGCCTATAGATTAAATGCTACTAGTGGGCCTGCAGCACTGGTTGTGCCACCCACTTTAGTAGCCCCTTTACATTGTCTCAGCCCTGCCATTGCAAGGCCTGTGTGTGCAGTTTCACTGTCACTTCGACTTGGCATTTAAAACTACTCGCCAAGCCTAAAACTCCTGTTTTTCTACATATAGGTCACCCCTAATGTGTGCCCTAGGTAACCCCTAGAGCAGGGTGCTGTGTGTGTAAAAGGCAGGACATGTACCTGTGTAGTTTACATGTCCTGGTAGTGTAAAACTCCTAAATTCGTTTTTACACTACTGTGAGACCTGCTCCCTTCATAGGCTAACATTTGGGCTGCCCTCATACACTGTTGAAGTGGTAGCTGCTGATCTGAAAGGAGTAGGAAGGTCACATTTTTGTATGGCCAGAATAGTAATACGAAATCCAGCTGACTGGTGAAGTTGGATTTAATATTACTATTTTAGAAATGCCACTTTTAGAAAGTGAGCATTTCTCTGCACTTAAATCTTTCTGTGCCTTACAATCCACGTCTGGCTTGGTTTAGTTGACAGCTCCTTGTGCATTCCCTCAGACACACCCCAAACACAGGGTACTGACCCTCACTTGCATACATCTGCCTTTTGAATGGGTCTTCCTGGGCTGGGAGGGTGGAGGGCCTGCTCTGACACACCCCCTACTGGGACCCTGGCAGACAGGATTGAACTGAAAGGGGACCTGGTGCACTTCTAAGCCACTCTTTGAAGTCTCCCCCACTTCAAAGCCACATTTGGGTATCAAACAGGGCCTCTGCCCTACCACCTCAGAAACTTGCTGGAGAAGAAACCTGCATCCTGCCAAGAAGAACTGCCTGGCTGCTCAAAGGACTCACCTGACTGCTTCCTACAAAGGACTGCTGCCTTGCTGAACTCTTGTCTTGCTGCAGAAGTACTCTCCAAGGGCTTGGATAGAGCTTGCCTCCTGTTCCCTGAAGTCTCAGGACCAAAAAGACTTCTTTCTTTCAACTGGACTCCTTGTGCGCCGAAAAATTCTACGCACAGCTTGCTCCGTGGTGAAAAATTCACTGCGCGCCGATCCGGAAAGACGCCGCTCGACCCCGCAAGGAAAAGATCGACGCAACGCCTGCCATGAGCGAGAAAATTCCACGCACAGCCCACCGGAACGACGCGCAACCGGACAACAAGCCCATGAATCCACGCACAGACCCCGGGACATCTGGGAATCCCGCGAACCACAGAGGAGACCGGTCCGCGCCCCGGAAAACGACGCACGTCTTCCCCGAATGAAAAATAACGACGCAAGTCCGTGTGTGAAGGGGCGAAACCGGCGCAAACACCATTTTTCTTCCCAGAAAACGACGCACGTCTCCCCGCGTGGAAAATAACGACGCAAGTCCATGTGTGAATGGGCTAAACCGACGCACACACCATGTTTCCACGCATCTCCTCCTCTGCGGCCTTCTGCAGAGATTTTCCACTCCAAACCAGGTACTTTGTGCTTGAAAGAGACTTTGTTTACTTTTTAAAGACTTAAGACACTTTGTATCACTTTTCAGTGATATCTCTACAAATTCATATTGCATCTTTTATCGTTTTGACCTGCAAATAACCAGATAAATATTATATATTTTTCTACAAAGGACTGCTGCCTTTGTGGTGCTATATTGTGTTATTGTATGATTTATTGCACAAATACACATTGCCTTCTAAGTTAAGCCTGACTGCTCAGTGCCAAGCTACCAGAGGGTGGGCACAGGATAATTTGGATTGTGTGTGACTTACCCTGACTAGAGTGAGGGTTCTTGCTTGGACAGGGGATAACCTGACTGCCAACCAAAAACCCCATTTCTAACAGCCAGTATTGGTGGCATGATTCCATGCACTCCGGGGGCTCCTTGGAGTACTGCTCCTATCAGTCTTCCAGGGTTTTACGGGAAGCCCACGTTGCTGCCACCCCTCAGACTGTTTTTTGCACTCCTGCTGCTTGATCAGCTCAGGCAAGGAAAGGCAGAACAAAGGATTTCCTGTGGGAGAGGGAGGCAACACCCTCTTCTTGGAAATCGTTTAAAAGGCTGGGGAGGGGTAGCCTTCCCAAGCCACCAGTTTGCTTTAAAGGGCAAATTTGGTGCCCTCCTCGCATAAACCGGTTTGCAGAAGTCCAGGGGCCTCCTGTACCTGTTCTGGCGCAAAGCTGGACAAAGTAAAGGGGAGTGACCACTCCTCTGCCCATCACCATCCCAGGGGTGGCTCCAAGAGTTCCTGCAGGTGGCCACTTGATTCTGCCATCTTGAAAACAAGATGTGCAGAGGCCCCTTGGAGCATCTGAGTGGCCAAGTCAGACAGGTGACATCAGTAACCCCCTCTGATAGTTGGTCACTGTGTAAAGTGACCAAACCCCAGTTTTAGGGCTATTTACGGACTCCATTGTGGATGGGTCCCCAGGTACAGCGTGCAAAACTCCACCTGGACCCCTCTACATCAACCTCTTCTGCTTCTGGCCACCGGAACTGCAACTGGCCATTTCTGGAGCTGATAAAACTGCCCGATAAGACCTTGCCTTGCAACATTGTTTCTCCACCTATTTCCAGCAACTGCAACATTTCCACGGCTGTGCATCCTCTGGGGTCAGCAAGACTTCAGCTGCACCAAGAAGGAAGAAGGAATCTCCCTTGGAATGAAGGAGTCATTCCCCTGCATCTGCAGACACCTACAACAACGACCTCAAGCTGGGTGGATATGACCTCCTCTGGAACTAGGTGGATCCTGCAACACAGGTGGTGGTCCGGAGTGATCACCTTGGTCTTCTCGGCCCTCTGTCCATTTCGGGAGATGGTGAGCCCTTGCCGCTCCTTGCAGGACAATACTCCTTTGCATCGCGACTCCTGAACAACCAAGGCTTGTTGACTCCTGCTCCAATGGATCTTCAGGCTCCAAGTAACCCTGGCCTCCAGCACTTCCAAGAACAGTCTCCTCTGTGCTGCTCAAGCGACATGTGACTCCTCTCCAATGGTGCTGATTGGGCCTCACTGCAACTTACTGTGCTACAGTAAAGCAGAGAAACTTTTGATTTTTGAGATGGATAGGGAGGTGAAAGTATGCATCTTGCAAATCAAGGCTGGCCATAAAATCTGCATGGGCAAGTAGCTGCCATATCTCCTGGAGAGTGACCATACGAAAGGATGCTTTCTGCAGGTACTTGTTGACTTTTCTAAGGTCCAGCATAGGATGCCATTCTCGTTTTAGAGTGTGGAACTTTTTCTATGGCACCTTTCTGTAGCAAGGTGGCTGCTTCAAACACCAGAGTATGGCCATATTTTATTAGATCTAGGACCCACTTGTCTGTTGTAATTTGTCGCCATTGGTTGGAATAATGAGAGATGTATGCTCTTCTGAGTGGTAGGGTAGAGGGAAGAGGGAACAATAGCAGGATCCACAGGATTGTCAATGTGTTCTGACAGTGTCTCTGGATTGTACAGGTTGTTTATGTCCGGGTTGCTACCTAGAAAATGCAGCTTGTGGTGGTGCACAATAAGCGTTGTGCTGTTGGAAGGTATGGCAAAATGATTGGTAAGTCTGAGGTTGGTACCTCTGATAGCACCCACAAAAGGAGTAGGCTCCTCATCCATCCGCTCCACGAAAAGTTGTCTTCCTGTACTGGAGCGTTCCCCTAGCAGTATCTGTATCTGCCTTGATGGCCTGCAAGGCGTTGTCTATGTGGTTTCCAAAAAGTGCATCACCGTCAAAAGGCAGGACTTTGCTCTGTACTTCAAGGCGGAATGTGGTAGCCTTAAGCCAACCTTGGCATCTAAGGATAGCTGCACTAGCAAGCTGACGAAAGGCAAGGGAAGCTATTTCCATAGATGCATCAATGATTTTGGAAGCAGAACTCTTTCCTTCTAGTAATATTGTCTGTGCCTCTTGTTTCTTATCTTCTGGTAGAAGACCTAGATATGGTGTAATGTCTAACCACAACTGGTGGTCGCACCTCCCCAAAATAGCTAAGGCACTGGCTATGTGCACTGTAGTGCCTGAGATGGCAGTGAATCTTTTTCCAATATTACCCAGACAACCATCTTCCTTGTCAGGAGGTGAAGTGATAGGTGTGGAAGGATATTTTCTATCTTCGCTGTGCAGCTTGGGTGATTACAGTCTCTGGTTTTGGATGTCCCACCAAACATGCCAATACATGGTGAGGGGCCTTGTATTTTTTGTCAATCCTGGGAAGGAATGCGATAACCATAGCTGGTGCTTTCATTACCTTCACACCTTCTCCCCATATGATCAATTATAGGGATTGCCCTCACTGTTCTCCATGACTGATCCTTAAAATCGTAAAGAAAGCAGTCTGACTGCCTGACCGTCATAGGAAGCTGAAACCTAGTAGCAGCTCTCTCCATCAAGGCATGAAAACCACCTGTGTCCTCTGGTGGCGAGTCTGCCGGTTGAGGAGCTGGAGGAGAAGGGGTGAGCATTATATATTCTTCCCACTCCTTGCCAACCTATGGAGTGTCCTGAATTTCTCCTTCTTCCGCGTCATTAGAAGATAACGGGTCTTGACTTGGTGAGACAAAAATGTGCGAAGCCTGAGTCATTCTAGGCATGGGAGGAAGCATAAGAGGTGGAGATGCCGGTAGTGGAGGGGTTGATAGTGCTCCGGCAGGTAAAGAAAAGCGTGTGCAGGAGTCCTGACATGGCGTATAAGGCCTGGACCAATGCTACAGGAAGCTGAACCATGAACTCATGAATAGGTTCCATATATTGTTGGGTTTTGGCAGTACAACGCTGTTGATGGAACTCCTGAGTATAATAGCTATTATACTCATCATCATCATCTTCTTCGTGATTTTTTACACAAAGCTGTGACAGACTATGTGCTGGGCCAAATACACCATCATTATCTGACTCTTCCCAAAAATTACTAGGAGGCAGTGGTGATATTTGAGAAGGATCCTGAAGAAAACATCTGGTTGACGGTGCTGTCGACAAAAACTTAGACAATGCTAAAACAGGAGTAATTGGCAAGGTTGAAGGCCTCTTTATTTTAAGTGATGGTGGCGCTGGCGAGGACTTAGTTGACGGTGGTGATGGCTCTGCCGCTGATGATGAAATAGCAAGAATCTATGACGAGGTTGTCTTCATTGATGTAGTTGACGTTTTTTTCCTCACTGACGATGTGGTGGTAGTCGACTGTGTAGGCATCCTCAACAAGGAGTTTGTTGACGTTTTAGGGATCTCCATCGACAGAGTAGACAATGTTTTTATAGCCGCCATTGACAGTGCAGTTTTGGCTGGCGATGAACCTTTTGCCGACGATGGAGGGGAAACGCACCACAATGGTGACTTTTTAGTTGACGGTGATTTCAATGGCGCAGCCGTCGACGATGAGGAATCTGAAGAAGATTTCCTAGGTTTTACAGTTTTTGAAGGGACAGAGTCAGAGTCAGCCCCAGTAGGAAATAAATGCTTTCTGTTTTGTGAGGAGCTTTGTGAGGAGTCATGGCGTGTCTTTTTGGAAGATTTTTTATTACTTTCAGGAGACCCATGTGATTGCTCCCTCTTTCTATGGTTGTCAAGAGAGGCGTGAGACCGCGCAGTATCCTCATCCTCAAAGACGATGTTAGAATTGGTTTTAAGTTTCTGTAACCCTATTAACAACCTACTCTCTCTGACTTTCGTGGCTTAGGTAGAGAAGGTCCTACAAATCTTGCAATCTCCGACCTTTTGCTGTGGGTACAAGCAATATATAGAGTATTGATGGGGATCTTCTTGAAGAAGTCTCTTCTTACGCAAGATACACACAATCTGAAGAGTCAATTTTTAGAAGAGTCCAACAAGGTAAAAAGGAAATATCAGAGATGTGAAGAAACACTGAGCAGGGCTCAGGGAGACTCTCTGTGACACGATGTGCACTATAAAATCTGAGGGACTCAGCCTCTCCTGGAAATGTTCTTCACGGTGATGTTGTCTGATTGGTTATAGCTCAAGTTTGGTTCTTTTTTTTTTTTAAAAGGATATCGATAGGCTATTGCAATAGCTATCCATTGCATTTCAGCATAGGGGTATATTATTTACTGCTTTCCTAGTGATACCGGGGGACTCGCACTTCGATGGCAAGGAAGTTTCAAGCATGTGAATCTATGAAAGATCCAATACTGGAGAGCTGTTGAACCCGCAATCTGATGCAACTTGGTAGTTTATTTTGCTGCAGGAGATAGTACTTCCAGAAAACCTTCTAAGTTTGAACATACAGGGCTTCATTAAGTGCAATACAATGCAATGCTGAAGCCGACCAACATCGGGACATTCTTGGGTGCAGGCAATGGACTTCACTCTATTAAAGCCTTCTCGCCTTGGTCGATGACCGGATCGGGACCCTGCTCTTCAGCAACCTGCCGTCGTCAATGCCAGACTTGGAGCCAGCTTGCAAACTGTGCAACGAACAATTTGTTAACGACCACCTTTTTTCCAGAAAGATTTACAAGTCAGACGGTAACTCACTGACTGGGACCAACCGGGTCCTTGTATCAGAACAGTTGACCATAAACCTTATCTTGGTTCCGGTCTAGCAGGAAGAGTTGCTTGTGGTTGGTGCTTTGCAAATTTTAGCGCTACTTCTATTTGAAAAGTTTTTAAAAAACGCGTCTCTGGTTCTTCTTATTGTAATTTTGGTGTCATTTTGTTCACTAAAATATTGACTATTTTTATGAATCGGAGTGGAATTTTTATTGTGTTGCATTTTTTACTTTTAAACTGTTTTGGTGCTTCTAAATACTTTACACTTTGTCTTAAGAAAGCCTGCCACCTCTGTGCTAGAGCTACTCGGAGTTGAGCTCAGGTTTAAATCACTGAAACCTTTACTGGGCTTAACAAAGGTAGTGACAACATTACTTGTGGAAGATTACCAGTCACCACAACTAATAATCCACTTTCGCTTACAATTTCGTACATTGAATGCGTAAATAGAATATTAGTTTGTATTGTGTTAGAATAGGGACCACTGGTCCTTTTGTGTATTTGACAACCCCTAGTCTCTTTTGATTTCATGTTATATCCTTGTTAGTTAATGCAACACTAGCATATCTGAGTGCACTCCATTCAGAGTGATACTAGACTGATTTGCACATGGCAGACCCTCTCTTTTATAACATCACAACGGAGCTCGTAACAAGCGATGAATGCAGCTCAGAGAATAAATCCCAGAAGCTTACAATAAAATGTTGCAAGCATTCCTGTCACAACTTCTGTTATTTAAGTGTACCATCTAAGAAAGGAGGAGTATCCGGATGTGGTAATTTAAGACAAATCAATTCCTTTTGTGAAAGGCCACATTAAAGGTGATCAGTCAACCCACAAAGGGTGCCTGCGTGAAAATAAAAATATTTACTTTGCTAAAAGATGAGAGTAAAGGATGTCCTTGTACCGAAACATACACAGATTTTTTATTTGCCCTAGTCCAAACTGCACCCTTTAAGCCACAATAGGGCTTGTGGTACTGTGCATTAACCCCCTGATACCTCAGAAGAGTACTTATGAAACTCAGTATCAGAGATGTGGAATCCATGAAACATGCATGCCCTTAAAACAACAGGAATATGGGTTTGAGGAAGTCAATGTGGTAAGCAAACACTAATAACGTGACTGATGAGCAGCACCGTCGATCTTGGGCCTTTAGAAAAGGATTGAGGCTTTGGAAGTGGCAGTACTAGCGTGTTTGAAGCCTGGATGTGCAAGCACTGTTTTTTTTAATTCCTAAAGAGATCGTTCTTCTGGTCCTCTACCTCACTAAGATAAATGTGCCCATCGGTAGCAGTCCTACTTTGTTTAGAGATCCATCCAGGTGGGCTATATGCAAAAGTAAGACCAGAATTTGACAGCAAGGGATGCCTAGGAAACACGCATTTCAATGGTACAAACCTTACAAGTTTGTGTACCGGCTAATGTGCTCAGGTTCACAAACTAGTGTGAGGTTGCTTAGTAGGTGTGAGAATATTGGAAATGTTATATTTATGTCTGTTTTTATTTTACTGATGACAAAATGAAGAATATAAGGAAAGCTTATGAAACGATTGGGACATTCAAATGGAAATGTAGCCTTGTACTGTACATTATTACCTACTGCAATGTATCCACTCCTCTTACAAAAACCGGCTGTATACATATCTCACTAAAACTTTAAAACCTTGAAAATGAAATATTTACTTACAGTCTCTCCTCTAAGACGCCATCTTGTCATGTAGATGAATTCCATTGTGTGATCCTTTCCCATGATTTCACCATT
Organism: Pleurodeles waltl; assembly: GCF_031143425.1. Classification (NCBI taxonomy): domain Eukaryota; kingdom Metazoa; phylum Chordata; class Amphibia; order Caudata; family Salamandridae; genus Pleurodeles; species Pleurodeles waltl. Next base: position 990,678,023 of record NC_090445.1, on the reverse strand, counting down.
ACAAAGTACATCCAACTGCAAGATACAAGCAAAATTGATTAACCTAATTATGCTAAAATGAAAAACTATTTAAAAACAATTATATTTATTGATTATTACATATTACACATACAACAGAAACGAGCCCACAGAGCATGAATACCGGCTGTGACTAAGTTCATCCCCACCCTGACACTGGGATACAATCTATAAGGAATGGCACAATCTTTACTCCATGCGGGTGCATCACATTTATATCCCGTAATGTCGGAGGAGTTCACCCAGCCTAAGCAAAGAATACATTCCAAGCTCATAGTCCAGGCGCAGGGCCTTCCGCCAAGCACCAGAGGGCAAAGAACTAACAGCAGAAAAAAGAAACATAAGGAAAGAAAATAAACAGAGGGCAGGCAGCGTACGAGCACAGAGGCACCAAACCACGATCATCTACACACAATGCGCAGCGTAAGAGAAGGACTGTGGGAAATAGAGTCACCTAGGGCGCGAGCAGTCACGCAGCACTTACACAGCCCCGCCTGTGGCCTCCAAGAAAGATCGAAGCGGAGCCCAGATATCCTTTGGTCGGGAGCCCTCCAGAGTCAATTCCCAAAAGATCATCAGCTGTTCCTGATGAAAAATCTATTTTAATGTAAATAATTACTGTGCACAAAATCAGATAGAATGACCAAAGGGTGAGGATCACTGCCCTGTATTAGTGCAACCCAGTGCACTTTTTAAAATCCCATAGCCTGAATGCTACATAAGGGACTGCAGCTTCCAGTCGTCTGAATGCACAGACTTAAAGGTTATGTAAGCAAAGGCACAACTCCTTTGAAGATATGGGGGTCACTGGTACAAAGTTTTCATTCCGTAACCTCTACTAATGACAGCTACTGTTGTAAACTAGATGCGCAGGTACTCACTGGGAAGTGTATGCAATCTCAACAGGTTTGCCATATTTCTCATTGATGTCGTTTGTTCCAGCAGTCCTCGTGCTGCTGGTGCATGGGGATAAGGAGGAACCTTAGAAAAGCTCTAAAAAATCACTTCCACTGAAGGAAGGGTCAAAGTGGAACAACAATCATTATCTAATCTATTCGGCCATCTACATTCTCTACTAATACCATTAGCTGCAACATACGAACAGAAGTATGAACGTGCTGTGTAAAACTGAAACTCAACGATCACCTGTTCAGTTGTGCCATCCCTGTCCCTTTCCCTTTGTCCTTGCAAGATCCTTCGCCTTCTTGTTTTTGGGTAACAGTTTGGAAAAGACTCTTACCCCCCAGGGACTCCTGGAACTGAAAACTGGTGCTCTCTAGAGAAACCTTTGGTGTCCCATAATTTAAGAGAACCTTCTTTGCCTTTCCCATCCCAGTTTGAAATGGGAAGCTCCACTCAACACCCCCTAACTTTGCCAGACCTCGAGTATACGCCACAAAATGGTTTTGAAGGGAGTAGCTCCAACCAGCATGATGATCATTGGTATCTCAGTGTAACTTATGTCCAGTGTCATAGGGAAAAGGGGAATGCTTTTTTTCGGTGGCTGGAAATGTTTGTAAACAATATTTGCAAGGTTTTTGCAATAATGACTATAAGCATCAAACACGTGCACTTGGGAAATACCTTGCAATCTCTAGCATTGCAACTGCCTTTAAGGTTACCCACAGCTAACAACTGCAATACGGTGGATGGATACCGCTCACAGGGAACAAGGATAGTCCTAACCTCAGCTTCAATTCAGGCAGCAGTGATTGATGGTGTGACAAGATTTCCACAATGAGGTCCTCCAGAGAAACGTTTAGAGTGACTGAGGATGATACAAGGTATGTTTAAAAAGAAGTAGCGATGACTTTTAATGATGAGCACCAGTAAACATAATATTAAGAATAATAGTAGTAATTAAAGTGACCTTTTAATGTCCAGATTTTCCAGCAATGGATGCCAGGCGCAGAAAAAATTAAGCAGCCCTACAGATTGGTTCAGGTGATACCTGTGTGGGTACTTTTGGTGTGAGGCACTAAATGTTTTTGATTTTCGGGTGTGCTTTGGTACTCAGGATCGTTCAGGGATTACAATGTCGTATAATGTTTAGATCCAGCGGTCCCGAATTACCGCTGCAATGAGTTGAATTGCTGTTATTGTTATTTATATGTTTTATTACTACGTGACTTCAGTTCATACTGTAACTATATGTGAATGAACGAACGAAAGATAGCATTAGTTTGTTTTTAGAACAAACCTGTCATTGTGAAACTAGAGATGAGATTCCTGGATGGCAGAGGGTTGTATCTCAATGATCCTTCTCACTGATGTTGCGTGCCTTACGAGATGAGCATTCAATACATTTTGTGAATCAGTTCAAACTAAGATTTTAAGAGTGATGCTAAATCAGCGACGAACTTTCATTCTGTAGCACGACTTACCCTGATGGAATATTTTATCCGTTTTTTGCTCAATCTGTATAAGAAGACAGATTGTGCATAGGGGAGTGACCTGTAGCGTTAAATCTCGTCGAGATGTCCTTCATCCAAACTTCAACATGCTCAGAAACAAAATGTATTCTAGTCAAGGTAGACATTTTCATTTTGGGTGGAAATGTGTAGGGCAGATTACACCAGCTAAAAAACGATCCAACATCTCAAAGACAGCCGAAAAGAATTTTCATGAGAACAAGTTGAGCTTGCTGGTAACTTTTATTGTTCATCAAATGCTTTTTTGCTTATGATTGGTTATAGGTCTTTCACATGCTAAAATGGGCAGTTTTACTGTGAAATACCGTCATCATCTACTGAGATAATCCTGCAAGTGATCACAGAGGTGTGGACAGTATATGAATCAAAGACTGGTGAGGCTGGGGTGGATGTGGCCATATTACACCAGGATCGGAGAAACACAGTCAATAGGTCACGTAGACGGTAGGAAGGGTGACAAACCTAGAAAACTCAGTAGAGGAACTAAAGAACGAGTTACTTACCTTCGGTAACGACTTTTCTGGTGGATACATTAGCTACCTGTGAATTCCTCACCTAATGAATACTCCCATTGCGCCAGCATTCAACGGAAATCTTCTTCCTAGCTTCTCCACGTCGACGAGGACGTCACAATTGCCCACGCGACGCCATCTGACGTCATACAGGCAATAAGAGGTCCTCGCCGACGTCAGTACCAACATTTTTTACGTGCCTGAGAATAATAGGCCATTGAGATAAAAGAACAAATAGCAATATTTAATGATATTCCAAATAAATACATAATTCTAAGAACTTAATTCTTCCTCTTTTTTTTTTTTTTTTAAAACAAATGAATAAATAAATGAACAATATGGAAAATGTCACTTACTCAGTGTACATCTGTTCGTGGCATGAGTCGCTGCAGATTCACATGCTTTGCACATCCCGCCATCTAGTGTTGGGCTCGGAGTATTACAAGTTGTTTTTCTTCGAAGAAGTCTTTCGAGTCACGAGATAGAGGGACTCCTCCACTTTCGGCTCCATTGCGCATGGGCGTCGACTCCATCTTAGATTGTTTTCCCCGCAGAGGGTGAGGTAGGAGTGGTGTATTATAGTAATAGTGCCCATGCAATGGAGAAACATGTATGTACATAATGTAGTTTAAAGTGATATATTTACAAATTTACAATGTTTAAGATCAACTTCGAAACGGCTACAGGCTCCCGGGGAGGCGGGTGGGCGCATGTGAATCTGCAGTGACTCATGCCACGAACAGATGTACACTGGGTAAGTGACATTTTCCGTTCGATGGCATGTGTAGCTGCAGATACACATGCTTTGCATAGACTAGTAAGCAGTTATCTCCCCAAAAGTGGTGGTTCAGCCTGTAGGAGTTGAAGTTGTTTGAAACAAAGTTCGTAGTACTGCTTGTCCTACTGTGGCTTGTTGTGCTGTTACCACATCCACGCAGTAGTGCTTGGTAAACGTAGGAGGCGTAGACCATGTGGCTGCCTTACATATTTCAGTCATTGGAATGTTTCCTAGAAAGGCCATGGTAGCACCTTTCTTTCTAGTTGAGTGTGCCCTCTGTGTAATAGGCAGTTCTCTTTTTGCTTTGAGATAACAGGTTTGAATGCATTTAACTATCCACCTAGCAATGCCTTGTTTTGAAATTGGATTACCTGTATGAGGTTTTTGGAAAGCAACAAATAATTGTTTTGTTTTCCGAATTTGTTTTGTTCTGTCAATGTAGTATATTAACGCTCTTTTGATGTCTAATGTATGTAGTGCTCTCTCAGCTACAGAATCTAGCTGTGGGAAGAACACTTGTAATTCTACTATTTGATTTAAGTGGAACGGTGATATGACTTTTGGTAAAAAAATTGGATTTGTCCATAGAACTACTTTATGTTTGTGTATTTGAATAAATGGTTCTTGAATGGTAAATGCTTGGATTTCACTGACTCTTCTTAAAGATGTGATGGCAATTAGAAATGCAACTTTCCATGTTAAATATTGCATTTCACATGAGTGCATGGGTTCAAATGGTGGCCCCATGAGTCGTGTTAAGACAATGTTGAGGTTCCATGAAGGAACTGGTGGTGTCCTTGGTGGTATAATTCATTTTAGTCCTTCCATAAAGGCTTTTATGACTGGGATCCTAAACAGTGAAGTTGAGTGGGTAATTTGCAGGTAAGCTGAAATTGCGGTAAGATGTATCTTAATGGATGAAAAAGCTAGTTTTGACTTTTGCAAATATAGCAAATAGCTTACGATGTCTGTAGCAGATGCGTGTAAGGGTTGAATTTGATTATTATGGCAATAATAAACAAACCTTTTCCACTTATTTGCATAGCAATGTCTAGTGGCCGGTTTTCTAGCTTGTTTTATGACTTCCATACATTCCTGTGTAAGTTTTAAGTGTCCGAACTCTAAGACTTCAGGAGCCAAATTGCTAGATTCAGCGATGCTGGATTGGGGTGTCTGATCTGTTGATTGTGTTGAGTTAACAGATCTGGTCTGTTTGGTAGTTTGATATGAGGCACTACTGAGAGGTCTAGTAGTGTTGTGCACCAAGGTTGTCTTGCCCAAGTTGGTGCTATGAGTATGAGTTTGAGTTTGTTTTGACTCAACTTGTTTACTAGATATGGAAGGAGTGGGAGATGGGGAAAAGCGTATGCAAATATCCCTGACCAACTCATCCATAACGCATTGCCCAGAGACTGATGTTGTGGGTACCTGGATGCAAAGTTTTGGCATTTTGCATTTTCTTTTGTTGCAAACAGGTCTATTTGTGGTGTTCCCCAATTTTGGAAGTAAGTGTGTAGTACTTGTGGGTGAATCTCCCATTCGTAGATCTGTTGGTGATCCCGAGAGAGATTGTCTGCTAATTGATTCTGTATCCCTGGAATGAACTGTGCTATTAGGCGAATGTGGTTGTGTATCGCCCAATGCCATATTTTCTGTGTCAGGAGACACAACTATGTTGAGTGTGTTCCTCCTTGTTTGTTTAGGTAATACATTGTTGTCATGGTGTCTGTTTTGACAAGAATGTGTTTGTGGCTTATTATTGGTTGAAATGCTTTTAACACTAGAAATACTGCCAATAGTTCGAAGTGATTTATGTGAAACTGTTTTTGCCGAGAGTCCCATTGTCCCTGAATGCTGTGTTGATTGAGGTGTGCTCCCCACCCTATCATGGCGGCATCTGTAGTTATTACGTATTGAGGCACTGGGTCTTGAAAAGGCCGCCCTAGGTTTAAATTTATATTGTTCCACCATTGAAGCGAGGTGTATGTTTGGCAGTCTATCAACACTAGATCTAGAAGTTGACCCTGTGCCTGTGACCATTGTGATGCTAGTCACTGCTGTAAGGGCCGCATGTGCAATCTGGCGTTTGGGGCAATGGCTATGCATGAGGACATCATGCCTAGTAGTTTCATTACTATTTTGACTTGTATACTTTGGTTTGGATACATGACCTGTATAACATTGTGAAATGCTTGCACTCTTTGTGGACTTGGAGTGGCAATCGCTTTCGATTGTTGCCCCTAAGTATTGCTGTGTCTGACACGGCTAAAGGTGTGACTTTGTGTAGTTGATTGAGAAACCTAGTTTGTGTAGGGTTTTTATGACGTACTTTGTGTGTTGTAAACACTGTTCTAGTGTGTTGGTTTTGATTAACCAATCGTCTAGGTACAGGAACACATGTATTTGCTGCCTTCTGATATGCACAGCTACTACTGCCAGGCATTTTGTAAAAACTCTTGGCGCAGTTGTTATTCCGAATGGCAACACCTTGAATTGGTAATGTACCCCTTGGAATACAAATCTTAGGTACTTTCTGTGTGAAGGATGTATCGGTATATGGAAATATGCATCCTTTAGGTCTAGTGTTGTCATGTAGTCTTGTTGTTTGAGCAGTGGGATTACGTCTTGTAATGTCACCATGTGAAAGTGGTCTGATTTGATGTAGGTATTTAAAGTTCTGAGATCTAATATAGGTCTCAGTGTTTTGTCCTTTTTGGGTACGAGAAAGTACAGAGAGTAAACTCCTGTTCCTTTTTGTTGCATTGGTACTAATTATATTGCTCCTTTTTGTAGCAATGCCTGGACCTCTAGTCCTAGAAGATCCATGTGTTGTTTTGACATATGGTGTGTTTTCGGTGGAACGTTTGGAGGGAATCTGAGAAATTCTATGCAATAACCATGCTGGATAATTGCCAGTACCCAAGTGTCTGTCGTTATCTCCTCCCAATATTTGTAAAAACTGCTTAGTCTCCCCCCCACAGGTGTTATGTGTTGGGGATTTGTGACTTGGAAGTCACTGTTTGTTTTGAGGAGCTTTGGGGTTTTGGAACTTTCCTCTATTTTTTGGGAATTGTCCCCCTCTATATTGTCCCTGAAAACTTCCCCGCTGATATTGACTTTGATAAGTGGGCCTTGTTTGTGAGGTTGTGGGTTCTGTAGCTTGTCCTCGAAACCCCCCTCTAAGCTGTGTTTTGCGAAATGTGCCTCTGCTCTGTGGGGAGCAGAGTGCGCCCATGGCTTTGGCCGTATCCGTGTCTTTTTTAAGTTTTTCTATAGCAGTGTCAACCTCCGGCCCAAACAACTGCTGTCCATTAAAGGGCATATTCAGCACTGCTTGGTGTATTTCCGGCTTGAATCCTGATGTACGCAACCATGCGTGTCTCCTTATTGTTACCGCAGTATTTACTGTCCTTGCAGCTGTATCTGCTGCATCCACTGCTGACCGTATCTGATTATTTGAGATACTTTGTCCTTCCTCCACCACTTGTTGTGCCCTTTTCTGGAACTCCTTGGGTAAGTGTTCTATGAAATGCTGCATTTCGTCCCAATGAGCCCTATCATATCTTGCCAGAAGTGCTTGTGAGTTGGCAATGCGCCATTGGTTTGCTCCTTGTGCTGCAACCCTTTTTCCTGCAGCGTCAAATTTGTGACTCTCCTTGTCTGGAGGTGGTGCGTCTCCCGAGGTGTGAGAGTTTGCTCTCTTGCGAGCTGCCCCTACTACCACAGAGTCTGGTGTTAATTGCTGCGTGATATACACAGGATCTGTAGGCGGTGGCTTGTACTTTTTCTCCACCCTTGGAGTTATGGCCCTGCCCTTCACAGGCTCCTGAAACACCTCTTTGGAGTGTTTTAGCATTCCCAGTAGCATAGGTAAGCTCTGGTATTGGCTATGAGTGGAGGATAGTGTATTAAACAAAAAATCATCCTCAATCGGTTCTGCATGCAAGGTGACATTATGAAAAGCCGCTGCCCTTGAGACCACCTGCGTGTAGGATGTACTGTCCTCCGGTGGGGAAGGTCTCGCTGGGTAACAGTCTGGGCTGTTATCCGATACTGGCGCATCATAAAGGTCCCATGCGTCGGGATCATCTTGACGTATTGCAGTATGCGTTGGAGACTGCATCAGTGGTGGAGTGTCCACCGGTAATGTGTGCATTGATGGTGGTGGAGATGGTGGGGGAGTTGTCTGTCTTGCCACTTTTGCCTGTGGCTGCTTGTCCTTTTCCTGAAAGGCAAGTCTTCTTTTCATTTTAATTGGGGGAAGAGTGCTGATCTTCCCTGTGTCCTTTTGAATGTGGAGCCTCCTTTGAGTGTAGTCTGGCTCCATCGATTCTAGTTCTTGTCCGAACTTATGTCCTTGCATTTGGGAGGACAATCTCTGTTCCTCTGTGTAGGAACCTGATTTCGGTTCCGAGGCTGGATGTTTCGGAATGGAAACCTTTTCGGTAGCCTTTTTCGGCTCCGACGACACTTTCTTTATTTTCGGCGTCGTGATCTCTCGGTGCCGACCCATTTCGGTGCCGCTGTCTCGGTGCCGAACTTACTCGGAGCCGCTGTCCCGGGCTCGAGATTGCTGCGTGCCGGTATCTCGACCGGAGTCGGATGACTTTGACACAAGCGTGCCCTTTTTCGGTGCTGATGGTCGGTCACCTATTTTAAGGGTTAAGCCATGGCCTGTTGGCGGTGGCATCCCCTGGGCTTTTGTGGTCTTCTCGTGAGTTTTATGTTTCGACGTCTTACTCACGGTTTTAGGCGTTTCTTCGGGATCGAGCTCGTCCGAGTCCGACTCCTGGATGGAGAAGCTTTCCTCTTCCTCCACCAAATGCCTTTGTCCTGTCGGCGCCGACGCCATTTGCAGTCTTCTCGCTCTTCGGTCTCTTAATGTCTTCCTCGACCGAAACGCTCGACAGGCTTCACACGTATCTTCTTTGTGTTCTGGAGACAAACACAAGTTACAGACCAGGTGCTGATCTGTATACGGATACTTGTTGTGAAATTTTGGGCAGAAGTGGAATGGGGTCCGTTCCATCAGCCTTGAAGATACACGTGGCCGGGCCGACCAGGCCCCAACGGGGGATCGAAAAAACCCCAAAGGGCCACCGGAGCTCTTAAAAAATCGGTGTTGATCTGTAGTAACTAAACCGATACCGAACGCAAACAATACCGTCGATTTTTCCGACATACTAACTATTTCCGAACCGAAACACGGAGTGAAAAGGAACATGTCCGAACCCGATGGCGGAAAAAAACCAATCTAAGATGGAGTCGATGCCCATGCGCAATGGAGCCAAAAGGGGAGGAGTCCCTCGATCTCGTGACTCGAAAGACTTCTTCGAAGAAAAACAACTTGTAACACTCCGAGCCCAACACTAGATGGCGGGATGTGCAAAGCATGTGTATCTGCAGCTACACATGCCATCGAACATATACATATGAACATATATACAAAATATATACAAGTCCTCAAAACCAAGAGGAGCACACTCAAGAATTACTTGGTTAGACCAGACAGGCAACGGGGAGGCGGGTGGAACCGTGAGGAATCCACAGGTAGCTAATATATCCACCAGAAAAGTTGTTAACGAAGGTAAGTAACTCGTTCTTCTGATGGATACAACTACCTGTGGATTCCTCACCTAATGAATAGAGTCCCAAAGCAGTACCGCACTCGGTGGTGGGTGCCTAAATGGTCAAACCAAGAAATCCTGCAGCACTGACCGTGCAAAATGGCCATTTCTTCTGACCTCAGAGTCCAAGCAGTAATGCTTCGCAAAAGTGTGAAGGGATGACCAAGTTGCGGCCTTGCAGATGTCAACCACAGGAACACCTCTAGCCAAGGCCGAAGAGGCCGACTTAGCGCTGGTGGAATGAGCTCTTATACCATCAGGAGGTTCTTTCTTTGCTAAAGAGTAACACATTTTAATGCAAAGAACAACCCACCTGGAGAGTGTTCTCTTGTGGACTGCCTTTCCTCTCCTCTTTCCCACATACCCGATGAAGAGCTGATCCTCCAGCCTGAAATCCTTTGTTCAATCCATATAAAAGCTTAGCGCCCTCCTTGGATCTAAGCGGTGAAGTCTCTCTTCTTCCTTTGAAGGATGAGGCGGAGGATAAAACGTGGAAAGAGTAATCGTTTGGGCCATATGAAAGGGTGAAACAACCTTCAGTAGGAAAGCAGCCTTGGTCCTCAACACCACTTTATCCCCATAAAAAGATGTATAAGGGGGCTTCACAGATAGAGCTTGCAACTCACTTACTCTCCTTGCAGAAGTAATTGCAACCAGAAAAACCGTCTTTAGAACCAACAATCTTATGGGGCAAGAGTGCATAGGCTCAAAAGGGGACCCCATAAGGAAAGTTAGAACCAAGTTTAAATCCCATTGAGGCATAACGAAAGGAGTAGGAGGGAATTTATTAATAAGACCTTTCAAGAATCTAAGTACTATAGGGGATTTGAACAAAGAAGGCTGGTCTGGAAGATAAAGAAGGGCTGAAAGGGCAGACAAGTACCCCTTAACCGTAGCCACTGCACAACCCTTCTGTGCTAGAGACAATGAATAAAACATCTGACAAGTGAGCACGTAAGGGATCAATCTGCCTCTCTCCACACCAAACCACAAATTTAGACCACCTATTAGCGTAGATAGATTTAGTGGAGTGTCGCCTGGCCGCTAAGATAACATCCACTACATCAGGCGGGAGAGAGACAGAACTCAGGTTGCCCCGTTCAATCTCCAGGCATGAAGGTGCAGGCTCTGGAGGTGGGGGTGTAAAACCTGCCCCTGCGACTGCGAGAGGAGGTCTGCCCTGAGAGGGAGACGGAGCGGAGGGCACAGTGAGAGTTGGAGAAGGTCCGTGTACCATACCCTCCTCCGCCAATCCGAAGCTATTAAGATGACTTGGGCCCGGTCTTGGCGAATTTTCCTCAATACTCGAGGAATTAAGGGTATGGGGGGAAACGCGTAAAGCAACTGGTCGCACCAGCTCATCTGAAACGCGTCACCCAACTCTCCTTGTCCAGGATACTGGAGGCTGCAGAATAACGGGCAGTGCGAGTTCTCCCGAGTGGCAAACAGATCTATCCGAGGAAACCCCCACATCTGGAAGATTAGACGGACTTGATCTGGATGGAGACGCCACTCATGATCGGCAGAGAAATGGCGACTGAGACTGTCGGCACATACGTTCAAGACTCCGGCCAGATGATTTGCTACAAAACAAATCTGATGGTCCTTTGCCCAGGACCATAGCCGAAGAGCTTCTCTGCAGAGAAGGTACGACCCTACCCCTCCCTGTTTGTTTATATACCACATTGCAGTAGTACTGTCCGTCAGGACCTGAACCGACTGACCGCGAAGGGATGGGAGGAAGGCCTTGAGAGGCAGACGTACAGCCCGTAACTCCAACAGATTTATATGAAACATCTGTTCTACTGGAGACCAAAGACCTTTGATCTCCAGGTCCCCCAGGTGAACTCCCCACCCTAGAGTGGAAGCATCCGTTATTACTGTGGCCACAGGTGGAGCTTGCGAGAACGGCCTTCCTTGGGAAAGATTGCCGTCCGCAATCCACCATTTCAAATCCGTGGCAGCATCTCTGGAGATCCTCACCGAGCCTTCGAAATCTCCTCTGTGTTGAGAAGGTAACGGCGTCGTCGGCTGGGAAGAGACAGTGGGACTGACTTCCCAAGTCTTCCGACGTCGAGTTGATGGTGACCTCGATCAAGACCTCTCCCTGCTCGACCGGCGCCGAGATTTTCGACGACGCCGGGAGTCCCGATGACGCCGATGAGAATTCGGTGACAACGATTTTCGGTGACGTCTCTTCTCCTTCTTTTTCGATTTCGCAAGAAAAAGTTTGGCCTCACGTTCTTTAAGGGCCTTAGGATTCATATGTTGACAAGAATCGTACTTATCAACATCATGGTCGGAACTAGGACACCAGAAGCAGTCAGAATGTGGGTCAGTTACCGACATTTTGCCACCACACTCACGGCAGGGCTTGAATCCTGACTTTCTTTGCGACATTGTAATGTCTCAAAGTAAAAATAGCCAAAAACACACTGTAACTGTAGATACAGCAACAGTAGCTCCCTCGAAGATAACAGTTTCGAATGGCACGGAAAAAAGGGAACGGACGTCGGCGAGGACCTCTTATTGCCTGTATGACGTCAGACGGCGTCGCGTGGGCAATTGTGACGTCCTCGTCGACGTGCAGAAGCTAGGAAGAAGATTTCCGTCGAATGCTGGCGCAATGGGAGTATTCATTAGGGGAGGAATCCACAGGTAGTTGTATCCATCAGAAATAAACTGCTTTGTGCCTCGTCAACATGTCCAATACACTAAAGGAGAGAGAAGAGGATAATGAAAGTAGAGCAAGCAGCAGCAACATTTGAATCATAGGAAGCCCTGAGGAGGAAGAGGGCCGTCAGCCAGTGCATTTCTCAAAGTCCGGTTCAAATTGCAGATCCAAAACAACCCTTTTTCTTGTTTTGTGACAGAATGTGTGGATTGAGGTTTTGTCCTTGTTCCTTCATTGCTCAACTGATTTTTCAATGTTGGGTTTAGAGTGCAATGCCAGCATGCCACAATTGTGAGTCCATAAAAGGAGTGCCAATAGACTGAAGTATAAAATTAAAAGGGGCTAGTTTTGAAGGCAGCCAAAGACCTGGTCCAGATATTTTTGCTATTACAAGAAACCCACTTTCTGCGCACCATAAGCAATTTCCTGGATAGCTCTGGGCTAGATGCAGCTTGTCATGCGGAATCCATTATTAACAGTGGTGTAGGAATACTTTTAAAGAAGAATACCACATTTCACTTGCCACAAGAATGAAAGGGCACTCGTTGCACATATATACAAACCTCAGGCTCACTTGAGGGTCAGTCTTTCACCTTTTTGGGAGTCTACACTACTCCCCCATCTAGCAGGTTCCCCTGGGTGTTCTCATCGTGTCTGGGGACTGCACCTTTGTAATTGACTGTGCCTCAGATAAAACACAGTCTGCACACTTTTCAGCTTTGTGTGCTTGTATTCACTTGCAAATGTGCCTTAATACTTAAATGTTTACTATTAAAATGCAAATGCTTATGCATGCATTAACCTGTTAACCTGTAACGTGTGCTCATACATTTTATTAATTATTTATGATTTAATTATTTATGATTTCGTTTTTGTATCTGTTTGAAGACCACTAAAGCCTTAGAATTACTGCACACTTATAAGCATTTTGAATAAAGTCTAGTTGTGTTATTCCACGTTGTACAAAACGTCTGCTAAACCATATTAGCAAAGCATAACCTCATTCTGAAGTTGGCAGAACAAAGTGAGAACTTTCCAAAGTAGTAGTCAGCCGAGGTCTTCCCACATTCTTCCCACAAGAAGATCTGGCACCTGTTCATTAGTGCCTATCTGTGGATTTATTTCTGTTACTTTCTCTCACTTCCATTCACTTAGATTGAGAAAAAGAATATACACGTAGCACCAAAATGCATGGGTTTTTGCGCACTACATGCTCCAGTTGATGCATGATAAAGTTTTGCTCCACTGATTAGACAATTACCCTGCTTATTTTGAATGCTTGGTGTCTATTTTTGCATTAAACATCTGCTAGTTGTGTTTTCTCTTACATCTTCTATCCTGGTTTGCAGCCTTTTGGGGTATTTAGGATGTGTCTAGTCAAGCATGTGGATTACATTGCCTTTTTAGAGCTTACACACATTTCTCACGTCTCGAATACTTTTTTATGCCAGCTACAGACATGCATTTAGTGACTGGCATGAGAATCTTTTCTATGGACTCTATTTCCTGGGGAGTTCTTTTCTGGGGGACAGTGGAGTGACCATGGGGAATGTGGCAGCTTAATGCATGGTGGTTTACTAAGATTTTCTCAATTTCCAGGGGGAGCTGTGGGTTAAGGTCAACTGAGCTTTACTTTCAATGAAATACTCAGCAAAGTCTTCAGTGACATTCTTGGATGCATTCAAAACTTTCACGTGGGTTAAGGCTACAGGATATACTTGTTGGCTGAAGACAAAAATGCAAGTGGGCATGGCTTCAGAAATGTATATCCCTGACCTGGTTTCCAGATACTCTACTGGCAAACAGGCTCAGATGTCCCAAAAGCAGCCTCTGTTGGACGAACATTTGGATTGCAACCAAACAATACATTTATGAACTGCTATCGGACAAAGATAAAGCATATGATCAGGTAACTTATAAGTATTATCTCCTCTTTTGGAATGATTGGAATTTCGGACCAGTTGTATAAAATACATTTTGTTATACACAAACTCATTCACTCAAGTTCAAATTGATGGGATATGCCTAATCCATTTTCTGTTGCCCTAGGAACTACATAGGGTTGCAATTTGTCTCCCCTCCCATTCACTTTGGCTATTGAATAACGTTAACTCAGGGGACCCACTGATATCTGATCAAAGTACCACGGCCATCTTTAACTAGTTCGGTGGCCTGCTTTTAAACCGGTCCAAATCAAATAACTTCTTAATTTAGGGCCCGATGGGAATTATTAATTGGGTCCTGTGGGTTCAGGTTGAACTAATGGGCTTTAGATATATGGGGATGTTTATTGCCAGGTCAACGACTTGCTGCATGTCTAGCAACATTTCACGATGCTAGAGTTTCTTAACCCCTTCGCTGCCAGGCCTTTTCCCCTCAGGTGCCAGGCCTTTTTTTGGCTATTTGGGGCAGTTTGCGCGTAGGCCCTCATAACCTTTTGTCCACACAACCTACCCACGTCAAATTTGCGTCCTTTCTGTACAAAATCCTACGGTTCTAGAGGTACCCAGACTTTGTGGGTTCCCCTGAAGAATACCAAGAAATTAGCCAAAATATAGCGAACATTTTGTTTGTTAAAAAAAAAAAAATTGTAAAAAAGGGCTGCAGAAGAAGGCTTGTGTTTTTCCCTGAAAATGGCATCAACAAAGGGTTTGTGGTGCTAAAATCACCAGCTTCCCAGCTTTCAGGAATAGGCAGACTTGAATCAGAAAACCCCATTTTTCAACACAATTTTGGCAGTTTGCTGGGACAGACCCCATTTTTACTATTTTTTTGTGCTTTCAGCCTCCTTCCAGTTAGTGTCAGAAATGGGCGTGAAACCAATGCTGGATCCCAGAAAACTAAACATTTCTGAAAAGTAGACAAAATTCTGAATCCAGCAAGGGGTAATTTGGGTAGATCCTACAAGGTTTTCCTACAGAAAATAACAGCTGAAATATGCTGGACTCTTCTGGTTGCGGGGATATATGGGGCTTGTTGGTTCATCGAGAACCCTAGGTACCCCGAGTCAATAAATGAGCTGCACCTTGCAATGGGTTTTCATTCTATACCGGGTATACAGCAATTAATTTGCTGAAATATAAAGAGTGAAAAACAGGTAGCAAGAAAACCTTTGTTTTTCCAAAATGGGCACAAGATAAGGTGTTGAGAAGCAGTGGTTATTTGCACATCTCTGAATTCTGGGGTGCCCATACTAGCATGTGAATTACAGGGCATTTCTCAAATAGACGTCTTTTTTACACACTGTCATACCTCTGGAAGGAAAAAATGTAGAGAAAGACAAGGGACCATAACACCTGTTTTGCTATTCTGTTTTCCCCCCAAGTCTCCTGATACAAATGGTATCTCACTTGCGTGGGTAGGCCTAATGCTCGCAACAGGAAACACAACATGGACACATCACATTTTTACATTGAAATCTGACGTGTTTTTTGCAAAGTGCCTAGCTGTAGATTTTGGCCTCTAGCTCTGTCGGCACCTAGGGAAATCGACCAAACCTGTGCATTTTTGAAAACTAGACACCTAGGGAAATCCAAGATGGGGTGACTTGTGATGCTTTCACCACGGACCTGATACCCAGAATCCTTTGCAAACCTCAAAATTTGGCCCAAACAAAAAAAAAAAACACTTTATCCTCACATTTTGGTGACAGAAAGTTCTGGAATCTGAGAGGAGCCACAAATTTCCTTTCACTCAGCGTTCACCCAAGTCTCCCAATAAAAATGGTACCTCACTTGTGTGGGTAGGCCTAGCGCCCGCGACAGGAAATGCCCACCTGCGTTTTTGGTCCTGGGCTCAGCAGCCATCTAGGGAAATCAATCAAACCCAGACATTTATTAAAACTAGACACCCAAATGAGTCCAGGGAGGTGTGACTTGCGTGGATCACCCAATGTTTTCTTACCCAGAATCCTCAGCAAACCTCCAATTTAGCTAAAAAATCTAATTGTTCCCACATTTCTGTGTGGGATCACTGCACCGGAACAAATTTACTACCACCCAACGTTCCCCTCAGTGTCCCGGTAAAAATGATACCTCACTTGTGTAGGTGGGCCAAGTGCCTGTGACACGGAAGAGCCAAAAACTTGTCGAAATTGAGGGGGAACCAAAGCAGGTCCTAAAGGGCAGGCTGAAAAAACATTTTTAGGCTGACCAGTGCAGCAGAATTTTTATCGTTATAGATGAGACAATGCTGGGTGGAAGGAATTTTGTGGATTCCTGCAGATTTCAGAAGGTTCCATCACAAAAATGTGGGGAAAATGTGTGATTTCCAGCAAAGTTGGAGGTTTGCAAAGCATTGTGGGTAAGAAAATGGTGCAGGGTGCATGTGAAGCACAACACCCTGGAATCACCCAGATGTTGAGTTTTCAGATATGTCTAGGTCTTGTGGCTTTTTCTACATGGCAGCATCCCAAAGTCCAAAAAGTGCAGCCCTCACCATTCCAAGTGGGACGATTTTGAGAGTCAGCAAAGCTCTCATGCCCCAAATGTAAAACCAAAACCCAAAATAATCAAATGTCCTCTTGCTTGCCGTGGGAAAATATGTTTTAGTGTGTGTGGGAGAGCTGAAAGACTGTTATCCCCTTGAGTTGGGGTGGGGGCATAACCAGGCTCATATTGGTTGGTAGCCACTACCCCACTATTTTTTGCCTTTTTTTAAAATTCCCTGGTATCTAGTAGACTTTCTGCACCTCCGGGCCCACCTGCCCACTAGTAGGCAGAACAACATTGGCCCCATTTATTTGGGATGGGGGTATGGCCATACCACCACCGTCTTATTTTGGGAAAAAAAATCTTCCCTTGTCTCTGGTGGGCTTTCAGCTCCCTTGGGGGCAGATGGGCCTTCCAAAAACCGGCCGATCTGCCCCCGAGGGAGGGGGCAGATATGGCCAACAGTAATGTGTCCCCAGGGGGAGCGACCCTTGCACAAGGGGCTGCCCCCCCAAACAATACACACACACCAATCCCTGATGCCTAAGTGGTTTCTGCCCCATGGGGGCAGATCAGCCTAATGAAAATAGGCCGATCTGGCCCAAAGGTGGGCAGAAATGGCCCCAAACCCCCCCCCCCCCCCCAGGGGAACGACCCCTGCCTAAAGGGTCATTCCCCATATATATAAAAAAAGTAAACAGAAAAAAATATATAATCTCTGGTGTCTAGGGGTTTTTGTCCCCCCAGGGGGGGGTGTGGGGGGGGGGGGGGGGAGGTGGGGTCAGAAAAGCCCTAAAAATATTTTGTCCCCCCCTGGGAAGCAGCCCTTGCCCAAGGGGCCGCTTCCCTTATGTCTAAAATTAAATTAAAAAAAATCCCTGGTGTCTAGTGGTTTCTGCCTAAAAGTAAATTTGCCCCCAAGGGAGCGACCCTTGCCTAGGGGGTCGCTCCCCACATACACAAAAACAAAACTATCCCTGGTGTCTAGTGGTTTCTGCCCCTGCCTAATTATAATAGACCGCTCTGTCATGGCCCAAATATAAATTGCCCCCTCGGGAACAGCCCTTGCCCAAGGGGCCGCTCCCCTTATTCAATCACAAAAAAACTAAAAATCCCCTGGTGTCTAGTGGGCATTTCTGCTGCCCGATCGCATCACGATCAGGCAGCAGAAATGCTGAGAAAGACATCAAAGGTTTTTTTTCCTTTGATGCCTTTCTCTGGCCCTCCAGTGATCGCAGGAGAAATGCAGAAGCATTTCTCCTCCGATTGGCGCTGGAAGCTGAGCATCTGCTATCGCGCGCTGACGTCAACAGATGCCACAGGGGGGTGAAGAGGCAGGGGTTCCCAGGGGAGGGGGGGTGCCAGGCCCCAGGCGGGAGCACTAGCGCTTCCCCTGTGGGCCCCTATGTGGACGTAACGGTTACGTCCTGGGCACCCAAGGGGTTAAGGGGCTGGACTTCCCTTCCTCTTTTAACCAATGATATACTGCTCAGAGCAGAAAGAAAAAGATGTCACTTCTATGTGCCCTCCAAAACCATCCACACAGGATAGTGCACTCCTTCTACATGTGTATTGCTGCCCTGCTTAAAAGCCTCATATTGATTGGACGACTTCCCAGGCTGTTGATGGCCAAGTGTTATAATTCAACATGTGCCAGGGTACTGGGATGATGAACATCTTGCTGTATTACTGAGCTTTCCACCTGATTAGCTGTGTTTTTGTCCCTGGTTTTGACCTTGTCTATAGGATTGATATGTGAGCCCTGGTAAGGGACAGCTGCTTCATTTCGAAAACAGAGAACAGCTTCCTCTATGGGCACCTTCTAGTCCATCAATGGTCATAAAAATATGTAGAAATTCTCTCACTGCGCTTGGATTTGAAGGCGTCTTTTACAGGAAAATCCTTCTGTGGCTGGGGTTGCGACTGGCCTAGGTTTCTGGTGGGCAAGAAGGAATGGTTTCTTACCTGTAACTCCAGTTCTCTCGTAGGGGTATTTCCATGATAGTCATAAGCACTGAATAGTTCCGCGCGCCTGCGGGGACCCCAGAGCACTGATGTGAAGTATATTCTTAAGTGCAAATACCAGCCCTTTGAAAAAGGTCTGTCAAAAAACCACTTAAGAATAACACTGTGCAGCCTATGTGAACAGCTACACAGGCCAAATTGTTGAAAAGAAAACAGCTGTAGTGTAAATTCACGTTCAAATACCTATTTATTCTAGAAATGTAATAAAAAATACATTCTCATACTTTATTTACACCTCTCATGAGAATAAAACAATGCAGGGCAGTGTAGCCCATAGGCTGCCATTATACAGAATGTAAATAGAGCTGTGCCTTTAAGAAATTAAAGTCTTCCTGTATCCCATCATGCACAGCAAAAGGCAGTTGCCTCAGTTCTTTTTGAAGGCTTGTAACCTGACATGAAGGAACAAAACATTCGTTGGAGTACCAACATCGATACTATTATGGCAACCTTTTCTATGTGAACTCCACCGGGGAGGAGGGAGGGTTGCTTATGACTATCATGGAAATACCCCTAACAGAGAACTGGAGTTACAGGTAAGAAACCATTCCTTGTGTCGTAGAGGATTTCCATGTATAGTCATAAGCACTGAATAGACTAGTAAGCCCATCCCCATAACCGCGGTGGAGTAGACAGAATAATACTGACAAAAAACATGAGTCATGCAAATAAATTCTTAAGCTAGGCCTGTCCAACCTGCGCATCTGCCCTAGCGTCTGTATCAAAGCAGTAATGCTGTGTAAAGGTATGGACCGATTTCCAAGTGGCTGCCTTGCATATCTCTGCCAAAGGGATATTTCTCATTAAGGCCGCAGTAGCTGCCTTCCCTCTAGTAGAATGGGCTTTTGGCCTACCACCAAGAGATTTGTTCGCTAACTGATAACATAACAGTATACATGAAACAATCCACCTGGATAATGATTGCTTAGACGTGCCCAACCCTGTTCTAGCTGGGCCATAGTTAACAAACAGCTGCTGTGATTTACGCAAGCTTTTTGTCCTGTCCAAGTAAAATTTCAAAACCCTCTTTACATCCAGAGAATGCAGAGTTCTCTTGGCAGGGGTAGTTGGATTTTGAAAGAAAGTTGGTAATGAAATGGTTTGGTTCACATGAAAGTCGGAAACGACTTTTGGTAAAAATTTTGGATGAGTCCTCATCACTACTTTCGCAGAATGAAAGACCATTTAGGGTTCTTGAGCGCAAAGGGCCTGGATTTCGCTGACCCTACGCGCTGATCTGATTGCAACCAGAAAGGCAGTTTTCCACGTGAGATGTTGAAGTGATGCTTTATGTATTGGCTCGAACGGAGGTAGCCTCAGACGCGATAGGACAACATTCAGTTCCCATGGAGGAGATGGCCTCCTAATGGGAGGAAAGACCTTTTTTAAGCCCTCCAGGGAGTCCTTGATAATTGGGATCCTAAAAAAGGAGGTTTGAGAGGGGTTCTTTCTATATGCTGTTAGAGCCGGCAAGTGCACTTTTATTGATGTCAATTGTAAACCCGATTTTGCCAAACTTAGCAAGTATGGCAGGATAGTTTCCTCTCCACAGGATACCGGGTCAACGTCGTTGTCCAAACACCACACACAGAATCTTTTCCACTTGCATGCATAAGCCGATCTTGTGGAAGGGCGCTTTGCTTCTCTTAGGATTTCCATACAGTACTGAGGTAGGTTCAAGTGTCCATATTGCACTAGCTCAGGAGCCATGCTGCCAAACTCAACGATGAGGTTGGGATGAGATATCTGCCCTCTGAACTTCGTGAGCTGGTCCGGACGATGAGGCAGTCTGATGTGTGGCTTGAGTGACCGGTGAAGAAGGTCTGGAAACCACCATTGGCGTGGCCATTCTGGAGCAATTAGAATCATTTTGGACTGGGCATTGGATAGCTTCTGGAGGACTTCCGGTATCAGGGGAAGCAGTGGAAAGGCGTAAAGAAATGCTCCTGACCAGCTCATCCACAGGGCATTCCCCAGTGTCCCTGGATGGTAATATCTGGAGGCGAAGTTTTGGCATTTTTTGTTTTCTGGGGTTGCAAATAGGTCTATAGAGGGGGTACCCCATAGTGCGAAAATGGAACGAACGACGTCGTTGTGTAATACCCATTCGTGGTTCTCGTCGATTACGCGGCTGAGAGCATCCGCTTGAACATTCTGGCTGCCCGGCAGGTGAGTTGCCACTAGCAACAGGTTCCTGGCTAGAAGCCAATGCCAGATTGTCTGAGCCTCTCTGGATAATATCCTGGACCTGGTGCCTCCTTGTTTGTTTACGTAATACATGGTGGACACGTTGTCCGTCTGGAGGAGGAGAGTTTCCGTTTTCAGAGAAGGTAGGAAGGCCTTGAGTGCAAGATGGACTGCGCGAAGCTCCAGCAGGTTGATATGATAGAGACTCTCTCTCTGTGACCACTTGCCTTGGACTCGAAGATGATCCATGTGAGCTCCCAATCCGAGCAGTGATGCGTCTGTTACGATGGTTTGAGCTGGAGGCTGTTGATGGAAAGGAATCCCCACCAAGAGATTGTTGGGTGAACACCACCACTTGAGGGACTGTAGGGCGTGGGGAGAAAGAAGGACTCTGCTCCCCCAATCGTCCATCAGTTGACACCATTGATCCTCCAGGCATTCCTGTAAGGGTCTCATATGGAGGCGAGCATTGGGAAAAAGGTGGATACAAGACGCCATCGAGCCCAGTAGAGAGGCTATTACTCTTGCAGTGGTCTGTGGAGTTCTCTCCAGTTGTTTGCACTTTTGGAGAATCGATAATCGCTGTTCCTCCGAAGGAAACACCTTTCCTTGATTGGTATCTACAATGGCCCCTAAGTAATGCAGCCTCTGAACAGGCGTTGCTGTGGACTTCAGAAGATTGACTTGAAGACCGAGATTCTGTAGCAGCTGTTGAGCCCATTTGAAATGTTGTTGGGCCTCTAGATAGTTGGAGGCCTTTATGAGCCAATTGTCTAGATAGGGGTAGAAAAATATTCGATGCTTCCTCAAATGGGCGGCTACCACCGCCATGCATTTGGAAAAAGTTATCAGCGCTGATTTGAGGCCAAAGGGTAGAACCGCAAATTGGTAATGACTTTTGCCGATGGTGAACCTTAGGAATTTTCGATGTTTCTTGCTCACCGGAATGTGAAAATAAGCGTTGCAAAGGTCTATCGCGCAGAACCAGTCGCCCTGACGAAGATGCGGGTAAATTTGGTGCAAGGATAGCATCCTGAATTTCTCTTTGCGAATCCACTTGTTTGCTGTCCTTAGGTCTAGAATGGGACGAAACTCTTGTTTGTCCTTCTTTGGCACTAGAAAATACCTCAAATAAATCCCTTTCCCGCGTTGGCTGATCGGGACGGGTTCTATAGCTCTTTTTTTTAATAGAATAGCGACTTCTAACTGAAGAGCTTCGAGGTAGTGGCTGGCTGGTTTGGGTGGAACAGATGGAGGAGGACTGGTGAATCTGAGAGCGTAACCATTTCGCACAATATTCAATACCCAAGCGTCTGATGTGATGCGTAGCCACTCGTCCAGATGATTTGAGATACTTCCCCCTACCGGAGTGGATAACGGAGGAGGGGGAAGCGAAGATTCAGGGCTTAGATGCGGGAGCCTGGCGAGTTGCCTGAGTTTGCGGCGTGGAACGACCCCTTGTCGACTTTCGCTGTGTCGAGAAGGCCCTTTGATGATGCTGTTGCTGCTGGGGACGTGAGGACATCCAGTGTGGTGTCTGATACCTGTGGGTGAAAAGCCTTCGCTGATAGGGACGGAATACTTTTCGTTGTTCTTTTGGGCGTTCGATGCCTACCGCTTTTAAAGTGTCTAGCTCAGACTTCATTCTTGACATCTCGTCATCGGCATGAGAGCCGAACAAAGTGGAGCCTGAGAATGGTAAATTCTGAATTCTCTGCTGTGCCTCTTGTTTGAGAGATGTCAATCGCAACCATGCGTGTCGTCTTAACGCTACTCCATGAGCGTAGTTATGTGCCGACAGCACCGAAGAATCAGCAGCAGCGCTTATTACCTGGTTGGAAACCATGGCTCCCTCACCCACCACCTCCAAGAAATCTTCCCTTTTGTCCTTGGGTAGGTGCTCCGCAAACTGCAGCATAGAGTCCCAAAGGGCCCGATCATATCTTCCTAATAACGCAGTGGCACTGGCTGCTTTCATTGTGATGGCTGCGGTAGAGCATACTTTTCGGCCTGCAGCATCGATCTTTCTGCTCTCCTTGTCCGGAGGCGAGGAGGAAGACGGTGATGTAGAGTGTAATTTCTTTGCCGCTACTATAACCACCGAGTCCTGCACCAGGTCCGACCTTAGGAATAGAGGATCTTGCACCGGTGGGCGATACTTTTTAATAAGTCTGGAAGGAGCAGATTTCGTTGTGGCCGGTGTCAGAAAAATATCCATTGCCGGTTCAATAAAACCCGGGACCAGTGGAAGTAAAGGTCTTGAAGATGTCCTCTGGTGTAAAGTCTCGAAAATCACTGAGGTCGATGGGGCGGGTACCGCCAGCGGGATATTTAGTTTGGTCGCCCCGTGCACTAGGACCTCTTGGAATGTATTCACGTCATCTATGGGGGACACTCTCGGGGACAGTGAGTCCGATAGGGTTGGAGAGTAGTCCCGTGTAGACGAAGAAGAATGTCTATGACGCGAATGTGGAGATCTCTGAAGTGACTCATGACGATGGTGCTGAGAGGAAGACGAACGTCTAGAGGAATGTCTGGAATGTCTTATGGATTCCGCTGGAGTCCTCGGAACAGACTCTGAAGGGGGAGCCGGAAGAGGAGCCGTAGGTGTTACTGGTGTCTGCGGCAACGGCGGCTGTTGAGGAGAGAGCTGCGGCGAAGCTGGAAGTAGGATGAGTGAGGCCGAGGATTCTGAAGTGGTATAAACCCTTCTAGGTCTCTTTGACTGTCGCCTCAACGTCGACACACTCCTCGATGTCGAAGTACGGTGACGGCGGGTGCCTCTTGACGTCGATTCCCCTCGTCGATGAGATCCTCTCGACAACGACCTCCCTCGACGTCGATGTGATGACGGCGACCGTCTCCGACGGCGAGCACTCTCTCTCGACTCCGATCGCCCTCGCCGCATCGACGGCGAACCGGACCCAGATCTTCTCGACGCCGACCGCCCTCGTCGCGTCGACTGCGAGCGTCCACGCCGCCTCGACGGCGAAACGTCTGCCGACGTTGAACGATGTTTCTTTCTCGCCAGTGAACCGGTCCTCGCCGGCGAGCATGTTGGCGCCGTTCCTGGTCTCGACGTTGATGCCCTCGACGTCGTCGGAGACCTATGCAGTTTCTGAGCAGGTCTGGCAGAAGTTGCAGAGGAAACAGGGTGAGCCCTGGTAGAAGACTGACCTTCTCCTCGCTCTGTGGCAGATTGACCACTTCTTCTCCTGTCCTCTCTTGCCTGAAGTCGAATTTTCTCCCTATCACGAAGAGTCCTTCTGGAGAAAGTTCTACAGATGTCACAGGAGTCAGGTTTGTGGCTGGATGGAAGGCAAATTATACAGACCCGGTGTGGGTCTGTTTTAGCCTTTTTTCTGCCACAAGAAGGACATTTATCAAAAAGTGAAGGCATTTCTAAAATAGAAAAACCTTAAATTTCTGTCAGAATTTGACAGAAAAGATTAGCAAATGTTCACTCAATATTAAAAACGTCGAGTGAAATTGAAATTCAAAAGGTTTTAATTGAATTTCTGTCAAAAAAAGGCTTTGTGAGGTAGAGCTCAATGCTTCAGGGTCCTGTCAGAAGGAGCCGGAAAAAAAGAACTGAGGCAACTGCCTTTTGCTGTGCATGATGGGATACAGGAAGACTTTACTTTCTTAAAGGCACAGCTCTATTTACATTCTGTAAAATGGCAGCCTATGGGCTACACTGCCCTGCATTGTTTTATTCTCATGAGAGGTGTAAATAAAGTATGAGAATGTATTTTTTATTACATTTCTAGAATAAATAGGTATTTGAACGTGAATTTACACTAAAGCTGTTTTCTTTTCAACAATTTGGCCTGTGTAGCTGTTCACATAGGCTGCACAGTGTTATTCTTAAGTGTTTTTTTGACAGACCTTTTTCAAAGGGCTGGTATTTGCACTTAAGAATATACTTCACATCAGTGCTCCGGGGTCCCCGCAGGCGCGCGGAACTATTCAGTGCTTATGACTATACATGGAAATCCCCTACGAGAGAAACATACAGTATTTCCAAGCTCAAGGATATCACACGTCACATAACACATTTCTCCTATTTGGAACTGGAAAAGCACTTTGAGCCTCAAAAAACTCAGTTTTACTGAGATTTCCAATTAAGACATGCTCTTTACTCATCCCTTAAACATGAGGACATCCTGCCGTCCTGACACTATGGCAGTTCCTGTTTCAGGCTCTTTTTATTATCATGTGTTCGCTTTCACAATCTTTCATCTCTCTTTAGAAAGTGTGAAGTTTTTAAGACACGCAGAAATGTTGGCAACAAGTCTGCTCACTATCTAGGTTGATATGTTTTATTTTTTTCAATTATGGATGCGGTCATAACATCATGATGCTCATTGTATTAGCTGACATGTTTTTATTGTTTGTATTTAGAAAAGCATATAATCAATATGTGAATCAAGATGATACATTTATCGCCATGTTTGTGTAGTCTTGTTGAGGTTTGAGTTTTTAGTGTCTGCAAGTACTGTTTTATTTTAAAAACTCAGGATAAAATCTGCGATCAGATACTATAAAAACACAGGTATTTGATCATGGGTTGCACTAGGATTATCAAGCCAGATGTCAAAGAGGGATTGCTGTGCTAATTAGCCTCAGTCAGAGGAGACGACCAGAAGCAGTACAGAGAAGTGATCTTCAGCCTACCACTATTTTTCATTCCCAATCAATCAATCGAAAAAAATGTATAAAGCGCGCTACTCACCCGTGAGGATCTCAAGGCGCTTGGGGAGGGGGGCCAAGGGGGGGGGGCAGGAGGGTCACTGTTCGAACAACCATGTCTTGAGGTTCTTTCTGGAGAGCAGGAGGTCTTTGGTTTTGCGAAGGTTGGTGGGGAGGGAGTTCCAGGTTTTGGGGTGAGGTAGGAGAAGGACCTGCCTACTGTGGTGGTGCGTTGGATGCAGGGGACTGTGGCTAGGGCGAGGTCGGCTGCTCAGAGGTTGCGGGTGGGAGTGTGGAAGTTCACTCTTTCGTTGAGGTAGGTTGGGCCGGTCTTGTGGAGGGATTTGTGTGTGTGGATGAGGATCTTGAATGTGATTTTCTTGTTTATGGGGAGCCAGTGAAGGGATTTGAGGTGTGGTGAGATTCATTCGTGGCGGGGGAGGCAAGGACGAGGCGTGCGGCTGTGTTCTGGATTCTCTGGAGTTTGCGTTTGAGTTTGAGTGTGGGGCCGGCGTAGAGGGCGTTACTGTAGTCTAGTCTGCTGCTGATGAGTTCATGGGTGACTGTCTTCCTGGTCTCTGGGGGAATCCATTTGAAGGATTTGTTTTAGAGTGTGGAGTGTATGGAAGCAGGAGGAGGTTAGAGCATTGATTTGCTGTGTCATGGGGCCGAAGATGATGATCTCGGTTTTATTGGAGTTCAGCTTGAGGTGGTTAGTTGTCATCCAGTTGGCAGTGTCGAGGAGAGCAGCGTGTAGGTTGGTTTTGGCGGTGGTGGGGTTGCGGGTGAGGGACAGGATGAGTTGGGTGTCATCTGCATAGGAGAGGATAGTGATTCTGTGTGATCTGAGGATGTTGGCTGGGGGATCATGTAAATGTTGAAGAGTGTGGGGCTGAGGAAGGACCCTTGGGGGACTCCGCAGATGATCTTGGTAGCGGTGGAGTGGAAAGGTGGAAGGCGGACTCTCTGGGTCCGGTCAGTGAGGAAGGAGGTGAGCCAGTCTAAGGCTTTGTGGCGAATTCCTATGTTGTGGAGGTGTGTGCGGAGTTTGTGTTGGTAGACAGTGTCAAAGGCTGCAGAGAGGTCTAGGAGGATGAGTGCGACGGTCTCACCTTTGTCGACTTTGGTCCTAATGTCGTCAGTGCATGCAATGAGGGCGGTTTCCGTGCTGAGGTTCTTGCGGAACCCGGATTGTGAGGGGTCAAGAGTGTTGTTTTCTTCGAGGAAGTGGGATAGGCGGGAGTTGACTAGTTTCTCGGCGACCTTGGCGGGGAAAGGGAGGAGGGAGATGGGGCGATAGTTGGAGAGGATATCCGGGTCGGCTTTGTTTTTTTTTTAGGAGAGCAGTGATTTCCGCTTGCTTCCAGGGGTCTGGGTAGGTGGCGGAGACGAAGGAGGAGTTGATTATGTCACGGAGTATGGGACAATGGTTGGGCTGGCTTTGTTGTAGATGCGATGTGGACAGGGGTCGATGGGGGATCCGGAGTGGATGGAGTTTATGTTTTTTTCTGTTTCTTTGTGTGTGGTGGGGGCCCAGGTGGTGACCGTGGTGGGGGGTCATAAGTGGGGGTTGAGTTGAGGGAGTGAGGGGTGTGTAAGGTGGGTGTGTGTGGTATGAAGCTGTTGTGGATGTCCAGGATTTTGTGGTGGAAGTGGTTGGAGAGGGCGTCACGTTGGGGCTGTGTGTGTGAGGGGTCTATGTTGCTGGCTTTGGGTTTGGCTAGTTCATTATTGATGGTGAAGAGTTCTTTGCTGTTTTGAGAGTTGTTGTCAAGGCGTGTCTTGTAGTGATCTTTTTTGGCGGTGCGTATGAGTTGGTGATGGGTGCGAATGCTGGCTTTGAGGGTGGAGAAGTTGGTTGTAGAGGGTTCTTGTCGCCATATTTTCTCCGCTTGGCGGCATTTGCGTTTGGAGTCTTGGAGTTCGGGGGTGAACCATGGGGCGTTCTTGATGTTGCAGGTGGCGATGTGTTTTCTGAGGGGGCTAGTGTGTCTGCGCAGGTAGTGATCCATTTCGAGAGGTTGTGTGCTCCTGTGTTGGGGTCGTTGGTGTGAGGGAGGGTTGTGAGCCAGTTGGGAGTTCAGGCGTTCTGTGGGGATCTTGTCCCACATGCGGTAGGGTGTGGTGTGTTGATGGTGGTGTGTGGAGGGTTTGGTGAAGGAGAAGTGGACGCAGTGGTGGTCAGTCCAGAGGAGTTCGGTGGTGTGGGTGTAGGCTATGTGTTGGCTTGAGGTGAAAATTGCGTCTAGCGTGTGTCCTGCTGAGTGGGTGGGTGCGGTGACCAGTTGTTTTTGTCCGAGGTTGGTGAGGTTGTCTATGAGGGTGGTAGAGTTGTGGTCTTGTAGGTTCTTCAAGTGAAAGTTGAAATCACGAGGAGGATGTAGTCTGTGGTGGTGAGGGCGTGCAAGCTGATGGTGTCGGCGATGGTGTCGCAGAAGGCGGGGCGTGGTCCTGGTGGTCTGTAGATTAGTGTATCTCCGAGGGTGGAGTTGTTGTTAATGTGGATTAGGAAGTGCATGTGTTCTGTGTTGTCGATAGTGTCTTGGGAGCTGGTGGTGACTTTGATGGTGTCCCTTTGTAGGATGGCGATGCCACAACCTGGCCTGTTGAGGCGGTCTTTGCGTAGAAGTCTGTATCCCTTGGGGGTGGCGATGGCTATGTCGGGTTCCGAGGAGGGGTTGGTCCAGGTTTCCGTGAGGAAGGCGATGTCAAGTGAGTGTGATGTGATGAGGTCCCAGAGTTGTATGGCATGTTTGTGAAGGGAGCGGGTGTTGAGGAGTAGGCAGTTGAGGTGGTTGTGGTGGGTGGTGTTGCTGTGGTGCATGAGGGTGTTGTTGCGGGGTGCGTTCTGGTTGTGGGGTGTGTGCGGCGGGGCTGGTTGGTGGGGGTGGGGGCAGAGCAGGTGTGTATAGCGTTGGGGGGTTGTGTTTGTTGTCGGGGGGTCACTATGGTTGGTGTGTGGAGTGAGGAATGAGGAGCAGGAGAAAGGACAGGTGAGGCAGGTGAAGGGGCCATGAGTGTGTGTTGGGCTGGAAAGGGTGGGGCGAGGGCTTGGGTTGAGTGAGTGGAGGGTGAGGGGGGAGTAGGTTTGTCTGAGAAGGCCAGGGGGACTGGTGCTGGGCATGGTCTTGGCGCGGACGGGCACAGGTGGGCTTGCCTTAAATGGGGGGAGGGAGGGAGTGGCAGCTGGGAGGAGGGAGGGCTGGACGAATGGGAAGGGTGGGGGGGTGGGGCCGCAGCGGCTGGGGATTTTAACAAAGGAGGAATGGAAGGTGAGGAGGAGGCGGGAGGGGCCACAGGCGACGCAGCGGCTGGGGATTTTAACAAAGGAGGAATGGAAGGTGAGGAGGAGGGGGGAGGCGGGAGGGACCGCAGGGGACGCAGCAGCTGGGGATTTTTAAAAGTAAGGAATGGACGGTGAGGAGGAGGGGGGAGGGGCTGCAGGGGAAGCAGCGGCTGGGGATTTTAACAAAGGAGGAATGGACGGTGAGGAGGAGGGGGGAGGCGGGAGGAGCCGCAGGGGACGCAGCGGCTGGGGATTTTTAAAAGTAAGGAATGGACGGTGAGGAGGAGGGGCCGCAGGGGATGCAGCCGCTGGGGATTTTAAGAAAGGAGGAATGGACGGTGAGGAGGAGGGGGAGGCGCCGCAGGGAATGCAGCGGCTGGGGATTTTAACAAAGGAGGAATGGATGGTGAGGAGGAGGGGGGAGGCGGGAGGGGCCGCAGGGGATGCAGCGGCTGTTTTTTTTTTAAAAGTAAGGAATGGACGGTGAGGAGGAGGGGGGAGGCAGGAGGGGCCGCAGGAGACGCAGCGGCTGGGAATTTTAACAAAGGAGGAATGGACGGTGAGGAGGAGGGGGGAGGCGGGAGGGGCCGCAGGGGACGCAGTGGCTGGGGATTTTAACAAAGGAGGAATGGACGGTGAGGGGGAGGGGCCGCAGCGGCTGGGGATTTTAACAAAGGAGGAATGAACGGCGAGGAGGACGGGGAGGTGGGAGGGGCCACAGGGGACGCAGCGGCTGGGGATTTTAACAAAGGAGGAATGGACGGTGAGGAGGAGGGGGGAGGCGGGAGGAGACGCAGCGGCTGGGGATTTTAACAAAGGAGGAATGGACGGTGAGGAGGAGGGGGGAGGCGGGAGGGACCGCAGGGGACGCAGCGGCTGGGGTTTTTTAAAAGTAAGGAATGGACGGTGAGGAGGAGGGGGGAGGCGTTAGGGGCCGCAGCAGCTGGGGATTTTAACAAAGGAGGAATGGACGGTGAGGAGGATGCGCTGGGCGGCAGAGCGGGGAGCGACCTGCCTGCTGGAGCAGGGTCAAGGGTTGCCAGGCAAACCTGTGATCAGAGAATAGCTGCGTTGCTATTTTCCTAACAAAAAATGAGGAGGAGGGCTGGGGATTTTAACAAAGGAGGAATGGACGGTGAGGAGGAGGGGGGAGGCGGGAGGGGCCGCAACGGCTGGGGATTTTTAAAAGTAAGGAATGGACGGTGAGGAGGAGGGGCCGCAGGGGATGCAGCCGCTGGGGATTTTAACAAAGGAGGAATGGACGGTGAGGAGGAGGGGGAGGCGCCGCAGGGGATGCAGCGGCTGGAGATTTTAACAAAGGAGGAATTAATGGTGAGGAGGATGGGGAGGCGGGAGGGGCCGCAGGGGATGCAGCGGCTGTTTTTTTTTTTTTAAAGTAAGGAATGGACGGTGAGGAGGAGGGGGGAGGCAGGAGGGGCCGCAGGGGACGCAGCGGCTGGGGATTTTAAGAAAGGAGGAATGGACGGTGAGGAGGAGGGGGGAGGCGGGAGGAGACGCAGCGGCTGGGGATTTTAACAAAGTAAGGAATGGACGGTGAGGAGAAGGGGGGAGGCGTTAGGGGCCGCAGCAGCTGGGGATTTTAACAAAGGAGGAATGGACGGTGAGGAGGATGAGCTGGGCGACAGAGCGGGGAGCGACCTGCCTGCTGGAGCAGGGTCAAGGGTTGCCAGGCAAACCTGTGATCAGAGAATAGCTGCGTTGCTATTTTCCTAACAAAAAATGAGGAGGAGGGCTGGGGATTTTAACAAAGGAGGAATGGACGGTGAGGAGGAGGGGGGAGGCGGGAGGGGCCGCAGGGGACGCAGCGGCTGGGGATTTTTAAAAGTAAGGAATGGACGGTGAGGAGGAGGGGCCGCAGGGGATGCAGCCGCTGGGGATTTTAACAAAGGAGGAATGAACGGTGAGGAGGAGGGGGAGGCGCCGCAGGGGATGCAGCGGCTGGGGATTTTAACAAAGGAGGAATGGATGGTGAGGAGGAGGGGGAGGCGGGAGGGGCCGCAGGGGATGCAGCGGCTGTTTTTTTTTTTTTAAAGTAAGGAATGGACGGTGAGGAGGGGGGAGGCAGGAGGGGCCGCAGGGGACGCAGCGGCTGGGGATTTTAACAAAGGAGTAATGGACGGTGAGGAGGAGGGGGAGGCGGGAGGAGACGCAGCGGCTGGGGATTTTAACAAAGGAGGAATGGACGGTGAGGAGGAGGGGGAGGCGGGAGGGACCGCAGGGGACGCAGCGGCTGGGGTTTTTTAAAAGTAAGGAATGGACGGTGAGGAGAAGGGGGGAGGCGTTAGGGGCCGCAGCAGCTGGGGATTTTAACAAAGGAGGAATGGACGGTGAGGAGGATGCGCTGGGCGGCAGAGCAGGGAGCGACCTGCCTGCTGGAGCAGGGTCAAGGGTTGCCAGGCAAACCTGTGATCAGCGAATAGCTGCGTTGCTATTTTCCTAACAAAAAATGCATGCTGTGTGATCCATCATAAGAAACTCAAACAACAGGCTTGCTATTTGTGGCTTCAGTTCAAATATAGCATAGGGCTTAGAAATAGCTTTATGGTATAAGGATGTTAAGAACTTGCTAACCCTGTTAGAAATGTTCTTTCTGTCTTCGCTGACCATAGCATTCATATTTCATGCACTAGACTTGAATTTTGACAATAACATTTTAAAAGTACCTCTTATGTTTATTGATTCTATTTTGAGTGTGTTATTCATTGACAAATGAGGGTTTGGTTTTCCACTGTGTCCCTCAATTAACCGTGTGGGCCTTATCGTCTCCAGAAATACTTTGTGCCCATTTTTCCTTGTGCCAGGGGTTAGAATCCTACCCTCTTGGGTTGTGGGAGGTTAGGGGGCTGATTGTATCACTGCAGCATAACTTCCAAGAAGTTTGATTAACTATAGAGACTGTGTATGAAAAAAAAGAACACAAATATACAGACCATTAATGCACCAACATCTTCCCTGCCCTCTAGGCCGCAGATGCTGGACCTTTCGAAGAGGAAGATCAAAGGGATGCTCTCAGGTCCTGCTAGATAGCAGCTACCTCAGTCCAATATAGGCTAAGACAATTTAATTACCCGCATAGAGTGCATTTCACTCGAAATGGGTATGATCCCTTAAAAGGGATTGACCCTTGTGTCACAAAGTGAAGGAGGCTGAAATTCTGTATACTGTGAGGCGATGCACTATAGCTCTGTTGTTTTCATCCCATGTGGCGTAGAAGTTATCATGGGTGTTGCTCTGGATGCTTCTCCCCACCCCAAAACTGCCATTTTTAAACATTCTAGAAGACTTGCACATGAGAAGATGTACCAAGACTGTTCTCAACTTAGGTCTGGTCTGAGCCAAGCAAGACATAGCACAGAACTTGTGTGCAGCAGAGGCACATCCTTCAGAGGAGTGAATCAGAGGGATGGACAGATGTATGTTATGAGAGCATCCCATTTACATAGCAAAGGATTGCAAGCGCAAAAATAGTAACATTTTAGGCTCATAGGAGACACATTTTGGCTGCAACATTATTACATTAATTACTTTCTTAATTTTATGGATGCACCAGTTTTGATTTGCTGTGAGACTTACATTATGAAATGCAATGGAGCTTTGTGAACTGTCACATTAATCCTTATGCTCTAAAAGGTTTCTTTTTATGTGTACGTGGCAAAATACGATTATACTAGTCATACAAAATCCAAAAAAGATAATTATAGAAACATAAAGAAACAATGATTTCTTACTGTGGAACTGGTGGTAGAACATGCCCAAAGGCTATGCCCTGTTTCCCCATACTAAATGCATATACCTGAAGCCTATGGCCTGTGGGTTGACAGGCTCAGGGATAGGCACAAAGGGGGTCATTCCGACCCTGGCGGTCCAAGACCGCCAGGGCCGGGGACCACGGAAGCACCGCCAACAGGCTGGCGGTGCTTCCCAGCCCATTCTGACCACGGCGGTAAAGCCGCGGTCAGAAAAGGGAATCCGGTGGATTCCCGCCGGATTTCCCCTGCATGGGCTGAATCTCCATGGCGGCGCTGCAAGCAGCGCCGCCATGGAGATTCCGACCCCTTTCCCGCCATCCTGTTTCTGGCAGTTTTTACCGCCAGGAACAGGATGGCGGGAACGGGTGTAGTGGGGCCCCCTAACAGGGCCCCACCATGATTTTCACTGTCTGCTTAGCAGACAGTGAAAATCGTGACGGGTGCAACTGCACCCGTCGCACCCCTGCAACTCCGCCGGCTCCATTCGGAGCCGGCTTCATTGTTGCAAGGTCTTTCCCGCTGGGCCGGCGGGCGTTCTTTTGGCGGTCGCCCGCCGGCCCAGCGGGAAAGCCAGAATGGCCTCCGCGGTCTTCTGACCGCGGAGCGGCCATTTGGCGGTTCCCACCGCCCGCCAGGGTCAGAATGACCCTCAAAGTGTGGTTGAAAGTAGCACTCTGCCCCAAGTGCTCAGTAGGTTTTAGGGACACAGAAACAGGTTGTATAATTTAAAAAGCCCTTGAAATATACTGAAAAACATTAAAAGCCTGCAAAGGTTGGAACAGAAGCACAGTTAGATAGGCTTAAACAATCTGTATGCAACACGTAAATTTGGAAAAACTGCTCTTTAAAGTAGCTTTGCAACTCCAGCGCACTTTTGCAATCCAAGACTTAACCTCACTCATTACATTATAGATGACAACACATATGACATCAGAAATGATCACATGAAGACAGATCTTTAAACAGAATATGGCTTCCATAAACTATTTGCATATCTTGAGCTGCACAATTTCCAGAAACTATTCAAACGTGGCTGGATACTGCAGTGCATTTTCTCACCAACCTTTTAAATATCTGTGGGTATGGGGTGGCTTTGTGGAGCTTAACAATCTGACTGGCGGGCTGCAGTGGAAAAACTGTATTACATTCGCCACTGTGTGAAGCCAGAGATCGATCAATTGCTATTCACAGATCCTGCGCCACTGAAAAATACACTGGGAGGGCTTATCGGGGCTAAAACAAATCCGGAATTCAAAGAGAAACTGAGGAATGGAGACGGGGAGAGGTAGTGGATCTTTGAAGAGCAGATTCAACCCTCAACACCAAAAAGTAAAAAAAAAAAAAAAGGTTTGCATTGTAGTACCCCCAAATCCAAACCAGACACAGGGCCATCATTACATAAGGCGATTGAGCTGCAAATAATCACGGATCAAGCATTCCAGGGAAGAACTGGTATAATTCAGCACTGAAGGAAATATAAAATAGTATATCCCTAGATCCAATCATGGATCAGCATAGACAAATAATCGGTGCTGGGAAGAATCCCGAACAACGAGTCGTGAACCACGAAGTTATGGAAAACTAAAGCGAAACAACGCTTTCGTTTTCCACAACTTCCTTGTTTTAGGGCCTTAACCACGCATGTGTTAACCACGTACATGCGTGGTTAAGGCACAGATGAAGGGAGTCGACGCGATCAAGGAGGAGGTAAGTTGGTCTGGGACTGGAGCTGTTTTTTTGGGGGTGGGGGACTCGGGTGAGTAAGGTTTTGGGGCTAGGGAGGCTCAGCTCAGGGTTTAGGTTTCAGGGGTGGGGTGGGGGGTTGGGGTGCTTTACGTTTTAGGGGCGGGTGGGGAGTTGGGGTATTTTTAGTTTTTGGGGGTGGGGTGGGGGCTCGAGGTGATTAGGATTTAGGGCGGGGGGATCAGGGTTTAGGTTTTAGGGGTGGGGTGGGGGTTGTGGTAATTTTGGGGGTGGGGGTTAGGGTTGTTGTGGTCGTGGTAATTTTTAGGGGTGGGGAGCCAGGGGGGACGCATGCTGGAACCATGCATGCTGATCACTAATGCCTTTACCAGGAATGACTTTACAACAAAAAAGTGTTGTTAAGGCATTCGTAGTAAAGGCATTAGTGATAACAACAAGGTCGTTCCGACCTCGTTGTTCAGGCATGGGTGGTTGAAGCACTTGTTGTTTCGACATATAACCATCTGTGCTGGCTGAGAAGTTACTAGAAAAAACAAAGTTGCAGTTTTGAAACTGCAGAGCTCAAATGAGAGTTGTGGAGTTTAAGAATAAGATAAAGTGGCCTTTGTCCTCAGAGAGTGGTATGCCTATGGTGAGACGCAGTGGGTTTATCTGGCTCATAGGGCACAGAGACAGGATGCAGAGCTCTTCACATGGTCAGTGGGCTGCTATATTAGGGGTCTAAATTACAGGCCCTCCACACACAGATTACTGGATATGATTTCAAGTGGAAAGAGTCATATGCAACAACATGCTTGCCTATAAGGAACTGAGAAGCAGGGGAAAGAGGCATAGACTGTGCTCTAGTATATGTATAAACTAATCAGTAGAGGGAACGCATGTGAGCTATGATGTTCCCTCTCTAAGAAATCCCGACATGAACTAAGTCGTTAAATTCTTCAAATTCTGAAAAAGGTTTGGTAAGCCATTTAAAACACTTATATAGTACTGACTCTAAGGATTCTTCATGTAATGCAATCTTTTCTTAATCAAGAACTAACACTACCCAGCCTGATCAAGAGTATTTAATCATGAAAGACTGTTTATATAGGGGTCAACTCTGAATTCCCAGGGAAGTAGTTAAAACTCTCTGAAATGGTGGGCTGCACTTTTTCTTCCCTTGTTTACTGTCATAGTGAGAAGTGGTAAA
This sequence comes from Pleurodeles waltl, assembly GCF_031143425.1. Lineage (NCBI taxonomy): Eukaryota > Metazoa > Chordata > Amphibia > Caudata > Salamandridae > Pleurodeles > Pleurodeles waltl. The sequence continues at coordinate 990,642,699 of NC_090445.1, read as the reverse complement.
ATGACTCACTTAATCATGGCTAATCACTGTTCTGGATTATAGAAAACAATGTTAGTCATTCTACTTAATATATCACAAATCTGGACAAAGAAGGGGTGGATCCTGCCCAGAAAGGTGCGCAGCTGGCTCTTAGCGCAGACGTTGGGGTTGAAGAGATCATTATATTTCTACTTTGCGCAATTCCTCACTGATAGTTACATGATGTACCATGAGTGTCTTCAATGTAAGCTTGCAGCATTGGGAGTTACCAAGGGTCTGTTACATTTCTTCAACAAAGAATTTAAAATGTACTCAAATCCACAATTAAAACTTTTTCCACTTGGAGATCTGACTGCTTTTGAAGCAAAATCAAAACAGCTGGGCTGTAAGCGATTGTAACTAAAAGGTGCACTTGAAAGCTAGGCATGTCTCAAAATCTTTGACATCTCCTATTAACATTTCCTCTGTCCAAGGAAAATGTATCTGTTCCCTATCCAACTGAATTTTGGGTTCTGAGAGTGTAAAGAAGCAATGATATTTTACTTTCACTTGAAACACAAATAGATGTAGTAGAGAAAGAGATAGCAAAACACTTACAGATGACTTTTTTCATGTGTTTGAAAATGAAATATTTCTATAATCCACTTTATAGTGATTGTTTTATGAACTATAAATTGTTCTTTATATGCAAAACTGAATGGCAACTGCTGTGATCTAGTGCCAAGAGGGCCTGAATAGCTTTGGGCATTTGGGCTGCTTGCTATCCTTCGATTAGTCCATGTTCTGAACATTTTTTGCAGCCCATGTGGCCTCACATTGCTTAATAAACCGTTCATCTGGGGAGGGCTCTTGAAAAAATAATGGATGGTCTAAACCTCCTGGTACGGTTGGCCTCCTAGTAATATGGCCATGTGGCATCATTTCTTTTTGGCATGGTAATATTGGAGGGCTTCAGACTTTGGTAAGGTAGCCTATTCATGGGAAGGTTCGCTGGAGTCTTCACTCTTTCATGATGTGACCTTCTAGATGGATTATGTTCTGCAACAGCATCCCTCTACAAACAGCCCTGCACAGTGTTGAGACTGTCTCTGGCTATGTGGCCTTCTAGATTGGTTAATTCCGAGCAGCATGTCCATACAGTGGTTCTGAGAGCTTCTCCGCAATGTGTGCAATACTTCTGAAAGTTTTGTAAGTGGAGCTTTGGACATCTGTTACTGTTGTAAATAGTTTTTATGGTGAAGTTTGACATCCCATGAAACAGCCTTCCTGACGAGTTGTCTAGTGTATTATTTCACTTTTGCATTATGGTTACTGTGAGGCATAAGAAGGCTCTCACTTCGGTCTGAGTTCTAGGTGGTTGCCAGGCCTTGATAGTTTCAATCTTGGCCTGGAGTGGCTGCACCTTGCCACCACCTACTAGGTGTCCCAAGTACACCACGGAACCCTGCCCAATCTGGCACTTACTAGCCTTGATGGTCAGGCCTGCCTGTTGCGGAGCCTGAAGCACCTCCTTGAGGTGGCGCAGGTGTTCCTCCCAACTGGAACTATAGACAGCTATGTCATCTAGGTAGGCTGCGCAGAAGGCATCCTTGCCAGCTAGGACCCCGTTGACCAACCGTTGGAAGGTAGCAGGGGCATTTTTCAACCCGAAGGGCATCACCCGGAACTGGTAATGGCCATCAGGTGTTCAAAATGCAGATCTCTCTTTAGCCCCCTCAGTCAAGGTGATCTGCCAGTACCCTGATGTGAGATCAAAAGTGTTGAGGAATTTGGCAGCATCTAGCCTGTCTACGGGCTCATTGGCATGATGGGGTGAGCGTCAGTCCGTGTGACTGAGTTGAGACCCCGGTAGTTCACACAGAACTGAAGTTCTGGCATGGCACCGGGTGCAGCAGCCTTAGGAACCAACACCACAGGGCTGGCCCAGGGACTGATGGACTTCTCAATAACACCTATGGCCAACATCTTGGAAACCTCCTCCTTGATGCTGGCTATCACCTTATCTGACAACCTGTAAATGTTGTTCTTTACAGGGTGACTGTCCCCTGTGTCAATATCATGGGCACACAAGTGGGTGAGTCCAGGAGTAAGGGAAAACAGGGAAGAGAACTACTCTAACGACTCATAGCAGTCTCCTCTCTGATACAGAGTCAGGGAGTCAGAGAGATTGACACTCTCCACTGACCCATCACCTACTTTAGCAGAGAGGAGGTCGGGGAGAGGTTCACTCTCCTCTTCCATGATCTGTCACAAGGAGCATAATGACCTCAAACCTCTCAAAATGAGGCTTGAGTCGGTTATGATTGAGACCCCTTATGAAGTGTCTAGGGGTCTTGAGGGCCACTAGGTAAGTGGCCTCCCCCTTCCACTCCTTGATCTCAAATGGGCCAGACCAACGGTCCTGGAGAGCCCTAGGCTCTACTGGCTCCATTACCCAAACCTTGTCTCCAGGTGAGAACTCGACCAGAGTGGCCTTCCGGTCATAGCACTCCTTCATCACCTCTTGACTGGCCTCAAGGTTACTCTTGGCTTGCTTCAAAAAGTGTTGGGTTTGGTTGCGGAGGGCCAGCATGTAGCTGACCACAGCCTGGGGAGGTGTCTTGCGAGCTCTCTCCCAGCCCTCTTTAACTATGCTTAGCGGTCCCCTGACAGGGTGACTCTAGAGAAGCTCAAAGGGGCTGAACCCCACCCCTTTCTGGGGCACCCCCTGATAAGCAACAGCAGGCATGGCAAGGGGACATTCCACTTATGCCTCATGGCCTCAGGTAGGCCGGTGATCATGCCTTTAAGGGCCTTGTTGAATCGCTCAACAAACCCATTGGATTGAGGATGATAAGGGGTGGTAAACCGGTAGGTCACCGCACACTCTCCCACATGGAGTTCATGTTTGCAGACATGAAGTTTGTGCCTCTGTCAGACACAACTTCATTAGGGAATCCCACACGGGTAAATATTCCCAGCAGGGCTCTGGTCACCACCGGTGCAGTTCAGTTCTAAGAGGGATTGCCTCTGGATAGCGGGTGGCATGGTCCACCAAAACCAGGATAAACCTGTTGCCCAAGGCAGTTTGGGGGTCCAAGGGACCAATGACGTAGATGCCCACCCTTTCAAAGGGGGTGCTAACGACGGGTAGTAGGATCAGGGGGGCCTTAAGCCTTTTCCTTGTCTTCCCACTAGCCTGGCAGGTGGGGCAGGCCCTGCAGAAATTATCTGAGGCTACCCGCATTCTAAGCCAATGGAAGTGGATGACAAGCCTGGCAAAGGTGTTGTCTTGGCCCAAATGTCCTACCAGGGGGATGTCGTGAGCCAGACCCAGTAGGAAGGCCCGGTAACAATGGGGGATCACCAGCACATGTGCTGCCCCAATGGTCAGAGCCTTAGGCTCACTGTAAAGGAGGTCATTCTCCCAGTAGATGTAGTGTTTGCCAGAGGCTTCACCAGCTGCTTGGGCTGTGGCCTGTTGCCTCAGACCATCAAGGGTGGGGCATTCTTCCTGCGCCTTGCAGATTCTGCCCTGGTTGGCCCACCCTCTACTTGCCAGCCAGCAAGTTCAGGCAGGTTGCCCAGGTCAGCAATGTCCTCTCCGGTTGGCTCAGGGGCCTCCTCCTCCTCCTCAGGGGCCCCGCCCATCACCGTGGGAACATCTGGGGCTGGTTTCCTGCACCTCTTGCCCTTCTTCTTTGCAGCTGTCTGGGCCATTGTTCCAGGCTCCAGACACCCTTGACTACCTTCCCAGGCAGTAATAAACCTTGTGGTCATGCAGACCCACTCAGGCAAACCTAACATCTCGAGGTGGAATCTGAGCTCTACCTCCTTCCAGGCAGTATGCTCAGGATCATTGCCTGACAGACAATCTACAGGCATTGCAGGACTTACAGTTACTTTCAGAGTGAGTACCAGAGGACCCCCCACACTCAAAGGGAACCAGAGCCACCGGTAGGTGACTCTCACGATTGTCAGTGACTATGACCTGGTGGAATGTATTAGGGACTATCTGCTCTGCTGACACCAGCTGACTCTTGACAGTGGTCATAAGGGCTCCAGTGTCATGCAGAGCCTCAACCCTTTGCCCATCAATGGTGGCCCACTGCCTATACTTGGAAGTATTGGCAGGCATGTGGGCTTTAAGCACCATCTCCTTATCTCTCAGGGATACTAGGGACACCTCTGTCTGCCCACCAAAGCTAACTCGACTGTCTCCTCCCCCACAGCGCTACACTAGCCAGCCCAGGTGTCTGCCCTCCAGTGGTGGGCTGGGCTCTCTTGGAACACTGGAAGTCGCCAGGAGTCCATGCTGGTAGCACTGTAAGCATTTGGGATGAACTTCCCTACCTTCTTATCGAAGTACCCTGGTTTCTTCCCAAACTTAGAAAAGGAAAGTTTGGTGCTGTCCCTAAACCTCTGATGGTATTTTTCAGGGGTCAGCCCAGACTTGGCCAGGAAAGTGGCTTTTATGGGTGCACAGACATTCTGATCATGAGGATCTAGTGTAAGGAGTGTGTCCCTCCCCCCTTCTACTAGTACATAAAACCACACGGCCACTCCCCCATCGCTCCTCAGAGGTCCCATGGCCCCTTAGTGCAACTTCACAGGCAGCCAACCACTTATCAATGCCATCTCCCACCATATAACTTGGCACCACATTCTTGGGTATACAAACCTTCTTCTCCCCCAACAGGTCCAGCATGTATGCTGCCACCATCACTGCTGGACTCGGGCTGTCTCTCCTTGATCTCCAGCTCCTTGAGACTCAGTTCATGAGCCAACAAAAGTTTCTTCTCAGCCAAGGCTCTCCTTGCTGCTTCTGCTTCTCTGTCTGCCCTCCTTTCCTTCTGTTGAGCCTCAATTTTCAACCTTGCTATTTGCAATTGAAATTCCCTCTCCTCTCACTTTTCCTCTGCGATCAGGCTCTGATCAAAGACTCTGCTCCCTGGTTTGGCAGGGGGCACAATTGCAGTGGTAACTTCATCCAATGATGGCAAAAATCCTCTGGGGGGCCATCCTCTGGCCCCTCCTCCTCAGCATCCTCCTCTGAATGGGCTTCTGCCCAGGCCCTCAGCGCCATTTGAAATTCCTCCTTTCTGTAGGCACCTTGGGTGGGTACTCCCATAGCCTTGTAGAACCCTTTCAGCTGTCTGACAGTATATGTCTCCAACAGGGCTAGGTCAAAATCTTAATTTCCAGCTTGAGGCCCAGCACGAGACATGCTGAGTGAGGATTTTAGTTAGCAAATTGTCAGGGAAAACAAGATTAACGATTTTTTTTTTTTTTTTTTTAAATCAAGGTAACCTTCAACTGTGGGTAGGTAGTGAATACTTAGCTACTGTATGTCACTGCACAAATACAAGTCCTATCCTCACCAATGTTAGAAATGGGGTCTTTGGTTGGTAGTCAGATTACCCCTGTCCAAGCAAGGACCTTCACTCTAGTCAGGGTAAGTCACACACAATACAAATTACCCTGTGCCCACCCTCTGGTAGCTTGGCACTGAGCAGTCAGGCTTAACTTAGAAGGCAATGTATAAAGTATTTGTGCAATAAATCATACAACAAGACAGTGTAGCACCACAGAATATACACCACACAGTATTTAGAAAAATATATAATATTTATCTGGATACATGCAGGTCAAAACGATTAAAAATTTAATAAGTATATGTTGAGATACCACTGTAAAAGTGATATAAAGTGTCTTAAGTCTTTTAAACGCAATCAAAGTCTCTTTCAAGCACAAAGTACCTGGTTCGCGTGCAAAATCTCCACAAAGAGCAGCAGAGGAGGAGATGCGTGGAAACAAAAGGGTGTGCATCTATTTCTCGGGCCGCATATGGCGATGCGTCGTTTCGTTTTCATGCAGGGATGGCTGTGCGTCGATTTCCCGCGCTGGCAGGACGAAGTCACAGGAGCTGCGTCGATTCGGTAGGTGCTGGGTCGAATTTTCTACCGCACGGCAGGCGGTGAGTTGATTCTTCTCTGGAAGGTCGGCTGTGCGTCGATCCGTTGGACCGTGTGCCAAATTTCCGGTCGCTACCCTGGCGCTGTGTCAATTTTCTCGATGCAAAGTCAGGCTGCATCATTCCGGTTCGGCGTGCAGTGACTTTTTCACCGTGGTGCAGGCTGTTCATCGTTTCTGGCAGGCTGTGCGTCGAATTTCACCGCACAAAGACTCCTTCTTGTAGAGATGAAGTCCTTTTGGTCCTGAGACTTCAGGGAACAGGAGGCAAGCTCTATCCAAGCCCTTGGAGAGCACTTTTTCACCAAAGCCAAAGAGCAGTAAGGCAGCAGGGCAACAGCAAGGAAGCAGTCCTTCACAGAAGGCAGACAGGTGAGTCCTTTGGGCAGCCAGGCAGTTCTTCTTGGCAGTTTGCAGGTTCTGGTTCAGGTTTTTTCTCCAGGAAGTGTATGAGTTGGTAGGGGCAGAGGCCCTGTTTAAATACCCAAAAGTGGGGGAGACTTCAAAGAGTGGCTTAGAAGTGCATGTAAGTGTCAGGCCTTCCAGCCTCCTAGCCCAGGAAGACCCATTCAAAATGCAGATGTAAGCAAGTGAGGCTGAGTATCCTGTGTTTGGGGTGTGTCTGAATGAATGCGCAAGGGATCTGTCAGCTAAACCCAGCCAGACGTGGACGGTAAGGCACAGAAGGATTTAAGTGCAGAGAAATGCTCACTTTCTAAAAGTGGCATTTCTAAAATAGTAATATTAAATCCAACTTCACCAGTCAGCAGGATTTTGTATCACCATTCTGGCCATACTAAATATGAGCTTCAGATCAGCAGCTACCACTCAAAGAATGTATGAGGGCAGCCCCAATGTTAGCCTATGAAGGGAGCAGGCCTCACAGCAGTGTAAAAATGAATTTAGGAGTTGTACACTACCATGACATGTAAACTTCATGTCCTGGCTTTTGCCTACACAGCACTCTGCCCTAGGGGTTACCCAGGGCACCCCTTAGGGGTGACTTATATGTTCGAAAAGGGGAGTTTTAGGCTTTGCAAGTGAAACTGCACACACAGGCCTCGCAATTGCAGGCCTGAGACAAGGTTAAGAGGCTACTTAAGTGGGTGTCACAACCAGTGCTGCAAGCCCAATAGTAGCATCTAATCTACAGGACCTGGGCACAAATAGTGCACTCTACTATGGACTTATAAGTAAATTAAATAGTCCAATTGGGTATGATCCAATGTTACCATGATTAAAGGGAGGGAGCATATGCACTTTAGTACTGGTTAGCAGTGGGAAGTGTGCAGAGTCTAAAAACCAGCAAAAACAGTATCTAAAATGTGGAGGGAGACAGGAAAATAGTTAGGGGTGACCACCCTAAGGCTGTCAGTTCTAACATGTGCCCCCCGCCCCCAGTTACCATCTTTGGAACCCATCTCTTAGGTATGTGAGACTGGCATAAAGGACACAAACATCTGGTATTTATTTAAATATGGATTGGACCTGGCCTAGTAACCTTTTGCCAACATCTGAGTAAGCCGTACAGGCCAATCATCTACTTGCCCTCTGAAATGGCCAGTAGGTTGACTTGTGCAAACCTATCCTAAGCACCATACCAATGTCAAGTACACCTACTTGACATTAAGGGTAACTCCTCAATGTCAGCACAACCTCTGGGCGTCAGAAGGTCCCCCACCCGATCACACAAATCTCATTCAGATTCATAGGTCAAGAACAGCGCAGCATCAAGCACACACAAACTGTTAACTGTCTGAGGAACCATAACAAGTTATCCAGCAGAGTCTGAGCATATGGACTTAGGCAACAGCAAGACCCTTTTGCTGCATTGACCCTAAACCAGTATGAAAAAGACAATTCTGAAGGACTGCAGGGCAAGAACTCTGCAATGACAATAAAATGTTTCCATTACCACAGAAAAAAATGCAGAAATTGATAAGTCAGGAGAAAAATTATGCCTCCCCACAAGACCAACTTTGAAGAAATCACTGATAGAAAATAGCGTCTCCACTGATAATGTCAGTGTCTTCCACCTCCCCATTCACACAAAGTGTCACATTGAGTTTACGGCACAAAGGTGAACCCACAACATGGGGCACAGCCTGGATAGGGTGTCTGTCCTTAAAGACCCTCAAAAGTGTAACTCTCAACAACGAGAGATTAAGAACCAGCAGGAGAGAAGGAACCATCGAAGGACGAGTAATCAGTAAAACCAGAGGAGCAGAAGGAGAAAGAAGTAAGAAAAGTTGAGTAACCTATAAGAGAGAAAGTATCATCAGAGGATGAGAGTGGAAAAGGTGGAGATGGATAAGAGAGGATCAAAAGAAGAGACCCAGGGAGAGGAAAACACATTAGAGAACAACTACAACAATGAGAAACACTACAAATCCACAGTCAGCTGCCAAGAGGAACTGGTCTGACTTCCCTACAGCCACAGTTCCACGGAGAAACTGTTGCCCGAAGAGTTTTTTTTTTTTTTAACAGGTTGTGAGGGAAAACAGCAACAAAGTGTATACCAGAACACTGGCAGGGAAAGGGGGCATACAAGAGTACACACAAGGTAATAGCTGGACACTACAAAGGTGGCTAAGGAAGAAGTGATGGGAAGTAGAGGTGGGTTATCTTCCCTTTCTGGGTCATTGTGCACAACTCAGTAGTGTCTGTGCAGCTAAGAGGTCTGGTAACAAGGAACACCCTCACAGTTCTCTGAATAAAATCCCCTTACATATCTGATACCTACTTTCAGGGGGACAGAAGCTTATTGGGAACTTCCTGACTTTGCTGAAGCAGGTGTAATCCAGAAGGAAGGAACTAAGAACAACATTCATTACGCATGGCTTAGGCACTGTATGAAAGAACATAATAAATCATGGTCTTCTGACTGTTCACCAGAGAGACACAAAATGAGGGTGAAAAAAGAGTAAACTCTCTAAATGTACCCGACAGAAAATATTTATAGGACAAGTACACAGTAAAAGACTGAGAAAGATGTAAAGCGTTCTCGGAAAATAATTTATTTGAGACAATTAGATGAATGGGAAGAGCCTTGTGTTCCAATATCCTACTCACTGAGGAATAAAACGATTGAAGGGCAAACAGCCACTGTGCTGAATGCTAACTGTGAAAGTTCTTGGTTTCTCAAAAAGTAAATGTTTTTATTCTACATGAGGCTACAAGCATATAAAAATTATTATTAAAAAGGTTTTTAAGAGCTGATACTTGGGTTTTAAACGTATACCTACTTTCATTTTTATATTCAGTAGGTACATTTTAGCAAATGTTATGAAAGGAAAAAATATGACTTTACATAAGCACTGCTTTTTTGCTTTATTTGGAAAGAAGTTTTCTTTTTGTTGTAAATGTGTTTTGGGGTCCCTTACAGGCATGTGGATATTCAGCCTTTTTTTAAAATATTAATGAATATCCCATGAAAGAGAACTAGTTCTATATGAAGATCTGACCAGCAAAACTCACAGCCTTAAAGAAGTATTATATCTTGATACCAGCTAACTGTTTTCTTCAAACTGTCTTACAATTAATAGGTGGATATTTGCTTTGAAAAATCTAGCAACCATTTACAGATTAAATAAAGAGCCTTGGTATGCAGAAATGCATGCTAAATCATAATTTCACCTTAGCTATGTTGGTATCCTTTCTAAGCTAGTAACACCACAAACTGAAAGATGTATACTAGCCCTTGAGTTCAACACTTTGGTATGAAATAATTTTGAAAGAAATAGTCACCAGAATATAACATCTTTCGATGGAAAGAATTCTAGATGCAAGGCGGACCTCATTAACCTAGAGAATAACTTTAACAGACTTCCAGGAATTCATTATCTGGAGGATGGTCTCATGCAATCCTCTCATTTTTGACAGACACTATCCAAGCTTTACCATGTTTTTTTTAGTACCTTGATGCAAAAACTTTATAAATCAAGCTGGGTTTGGTCTATCCCACAAGACATTTCCAGTAAGAGGCATTACTTTCTCTTCTCCTGACAACCACTGGAGTCACTGCAGGCAAGCTTTACTCTGAGAGGTGAATGAAGACAATACCTTTTCAAACAGATGTGGTGGGCTTCGCTATCAAATACTGTAGGAAACACTGCTTCCGCAAAGTTCCCATAGAAAGTAAAAAAAAATGCAGTTCTCTCTATTAATTAACTGAATGAAAGGTGGCAATATCATCCAGCATTTGGATCCTAAAATGGTCAAAATTATTAATCCCCGTCTCGATCTTCTTGAACGCCTACATTATCTCCCTTGTCCCGAGCTTATCCAAGATCTCATTCTCAATTCCAGGACTTGGTCTGGAATGCAAAGAAATGGGAACCTTATGTGAGCGGCTCCTGAGGAACTCAGCATCTCCTTGATGTGGGAAAGCGCATTATTGAAGCTGAAATTAAAGAAAGTGTCACTTGAGTGGTAGGAGGCTACACCACAGAAGCTGGAGGAGGTTGCACTGCATCTTTAGGATGGAAGCAGAGTTGAGATGAGACTCAGCATATCTACTGATGAAGAGGTCAACAGAAGTTGCAGGCAAAAAATTAACTTGGGCATTATCTCTCTCTCCTTGGTCTGGATTGGCCCCTCCAGTTGTTCAGGTACCTTTATCTTGATTCCGTAGCTTTTACTAATCCATCCATATCTGTCAGGTAGTACTGAACTCACACGAGATTTCAGAAGCTCTTCATCTAACAAGCGGTTACTATGCCAATGGCTTTGGTTAGGGTTAGCTGGAGAATGCATTCTGAACCACCAGTGTATGGCTGGAAGTAATGCTTCCTAAAATTGTTTCAACACTATAGCATTGTGCCATGTCAGTAGTGGTTGTCATTGAGGCACGTAGCCACTTGTCAGCCAGATTTGTTGCTTTGAAATATAACTGTTGGGGCAGTTTGATCAGTCTAGGATGTGTTACTCCTAATTGTAAATGATAAATTACATTGTCAGAACCCAGGTATTTCACAAATGACGTCAGTGTACTCAGTGGTCATGTCAAGATTGGCTAACTTGGAGGCATATCACCCATGAGTAGTGGTGTTACAAACTACTACTACTAATTTTTTGGCCATACTATATGCCATACCTCTCTGCCACATATTGTTAAAAAACAAACAGGGTCTTGTACTGGCATACTCTTCTGTAGTACAGTCAGTACATTAGGATGGACATTGGCTGGGGCAATGACGTGTGAGAAACCTAACAGAGCCTCCTGGGTCTTCTGTTGGCCCCTACTTTCCTCACTCTTGCAACACTACATACTGTTGAGTCTTCGGGTGGTCCTTGGCTTGCTGCTGGTGGATCTGAATTGTTTAATTTAGCTGTTGCCCATCAGTGAGAGATTCCAAGGTGTGGTCTTCGGTAACCCTACTTCTGAACACCACAGGCAAAGCATGAAGAAGAACTCCAGGGAGCTGCAGTATTTTGAACTCTACTGCAAATTATTAATACAACATACAATGTCACATTTTATTGTATTTGTTCATAAGTCCAAAATGTGGTTTGCTTTTCCTTTCTGGTTTCCTCATGTAAGTGTTCTCCTGACGGAGAAAAGAAAACTTTTGAATACCAAGCTAGCCTTAAGATATATAGGGATATCAGCAGGTAACCACCCATTTAACACACGGGAGAAATGCTTGCAAACAGTCTAAGCACTGGCAGGTCCTCAGGCAGTATTCCAACCCATCACTTTTCTCTGCTGTACTACATTAGACAGAGGCCTGCCCCATGCACATTACTACTGACCCTACTTCTCATGGGAATAGCCCATGCTGAGCTTCCCAGCGAGTCCTCCTCCTGAAGGTACAAGTAACCTCAGACCGGTTTGACTTATTGGGTCTTGCCTTGCAGCTTAGGATAGTTCACATTCCTTCTATATGCTCATTCAGTGTCTCCTTGGGTGTCACCTCGCTCATGAAAATGTAGCCAGAGGAGCTTTAACCCCTTTGGTGCCCAGGACGAGCTGGTCTCGCCCTCGGCAATGGTTGCCCGGTGCCAAGGACGAGACCAGCTCATCCTGCTATGGGCCCCCAGGGGCTAGCACTCCCCCTGATGGCCAAGCACCCCCCATCCCTGGGCAGGGATGGAAGGGGAATCAATTCCCCTTCCACCCCTGCCACCCCCCCACCGAAACCCCTGTGGCGTCTGATGACATAAGGGGAGCAGCACCTTGGGCAAGGGCCACTCCCCAAGGGGGCAATTTATTTTTAGGCTATTTCTCTCCCCCCCGGGGGCAGATCGGCCTATTATAATTAGGCCGATCTGCCTCCGGGGGTGGGGGAGGGGGGAGTCAGTAACCCCTAGACACCAGGGATTTTGTTTGTTTGTTTGTTTTTTGTTTTTTTTTTATATGTGGGGAGCGACCCCTTCGGCATAATTAATTCTAGGCCGTTTCGGCCCCCTCTGCCACCTATTTTTATTAGGCCAATCTGCCTCCAAGGGACCAGGGATTGTTTTTTTTTTTGCCAGTTTCACATGAGGGGATTAGGCCGATCTGCCCCTAAGGGGAGCAGAAACCACTAGGCACCAGGGATTTCTTTTAGCGCCAAATTCACGCAAGGGGAGCAACCCCTTAGGCAAGGGTCGCCCCCCCTGGGGGGCAAATGTATTTTAGGCCAATTGTGCTCCCCTTGGGGGAAGATCGGCCTATTTCTATTGGCTGATCTGCCCCCGGGGGGCAGAAACCACTTAGGCACCAGGGATTGGCGTGTCTGTGTATGTGTGTGTTGTGTTTGGGGGGGCACATTACTGTGGGCCAAATCTGGCCCCATTGGGGACAGATCGGCCTATTTTTAGAAGGCCCATCTGCCCCCAAGAGGGGCAGAAAGCCCACCAGGGAAGATTTATTTTAAAAAATAAGAGGGTGGGGATATGGCCATACCCTGACCCCAAATAAATGGGGCCGAAGTTTTTCTGCCCACCAGTGGGCAGAGGGGGCAATTACCCCTGATCCACCCGGGGGGGGCACAGAAGGTCTACTAAATGCCAGGGAATCAAAAAATATAGAAAATAGTGTGGTAGTGGTGGCTACCAACCAGTATTGGCAGGGTTATGCCCCCACCCCGACTGAAGTCTTTCAGCACTCCCCGCATACTAAAACATCCTATACCACAGCAAGCAAGTGGACATTTGATTATTTGGGTTTTTGGTTTTACTTTTGAGCCATGAGAGCTTGGCTAACTCTCAAAATCGTCCCACTTGGAATGGTGAGGGCTGCACTTTTTAGACTTTGGGACGCTGCCATGTAGAAAAAGCCACAAGACTTAGACACATCTGAAAACTCAAAATCTGGGTGATTCCAGGGTGATGTGCTTCACATGCACCCCGCACCATTTTCTTACCCACAATGCTCTGCAAACTTCCAACTTTGCTGGAAATCACACATTTTCCCCACATTTTTGTGATGGAACCTTCCAAAATCTGCAGGAATCCACAAAATTCCTTCCACCCAGCATTGTCTCATCTATAACGATAAAAATTCTGCTGCACTTGTCAGCCTGCCCTTTAGGACCTGCTTTTGGTTCCCCCTCAATTTCGACAACTTTTTGGCTCTTCCGTGTCACAGGCACTTGGCCCACCTAAACAAGTGAGGTATCATTTTTACTGGGACACTGAGGGGAACGTTGGGTGGTAATAAATTTGTTCCTGTGCAGTGATCCCACACAGAAATGTGGGAACAATTAGATTTTATTAGCTAAATTGGAGGTTTGCTGAGGATTCTGGGTAAGAAAACATTGGGTGATCCACGCAAGTCACACCTCCCTGGACTCCCTCGGGTGTCTAGTTTTCAGAAATGTCTGGGTTTGGTAGGTTTCCCTAGATGGCTGCTAAGCCTAGGACCAAGTACGCAGGGCCCCCCTGCAAAAACAGGTAGTTTTGTATTTGATAATTTTGATGTGTCCAGATAGAGTTTTGGGGCATTTCCTGTTGCAAACACAAGGCCTACCCACACAAGTGCGGTACCATTTTTATGAGGAGACTTGGAGGAACGCTGGGTGGAAGGAAATTTGTGGCTCCTCTCAGATTCCAGAGCTTTCTGTGACCGAAATGTGAGGAAAAAGTGTTTTTTAGCCAATTTGTTTAGGTTTGCAAAGGATTATGGGTAACAGAACCTGGTGAGAGCCCCACAAGTCACCCCATCTTGGATTCCCCTAGGTGTCTAGTTTTTAGAAATGCATAGGTTTGGTAGGTTTCCCTAGGTGCCGACTGAGCTAGAGGCCAAAATCCACAGGTAGGCACTTTGCAAAAAACACCTCTGTTTTCTTTGGGAAAATGTGATGTGTCCACATTGTGTTTTGGGGCATTTCCTGTCGCAGGCACTAGACCTACCCACACAAGTGAGGTACCATTTTCATAGGGAGACTTGGGGGAAACAGAGAATAGCAAAACAAGTGTTATTGCCCATTGTCTTTCTCTACATTTTTCCCTTCCAAATATAAGACATTGTGTAAAAAAGACGTCTATTTGAGAAATGCCCTGTAACTCACATGCTAGTACGGGCACCCCGGAATTCAGAGATGTGCAAATAAACATTGCTCCACAACACCTTATCTTGTGCCAATTTTGGAAATACAAAGGTTTTCTTGATACCTATTTTTCACTCTTTATATTTCAGCAAATGAATTGCTGTATACCCGGTATAGAATGAAAACCCACTGCAAGGTGCAGCTCATTTATTGGCTCTGGGTACCTAGGGTTCTTGATGAACCTACAAGCCCTATATATCCACGCAACCAGAAGAGTCCAGTAGACGTAACGGTATATTGCTATCAAAAATCTGACATTGTAGGAAAAAGTTACAGAGGAAAATGTAGAGAAAAATGGCTGTTTTTTTTCACCTCAATTTCACTATTTTTTTTATTTTAGTTGTTACTTTCTGTTAGAAACCCTTGTAGGATCTACACAAATTACCCACTGCTGAATTCAGAATTTTGTCTACTTTACAGAAATGTTTAGGTTTCTCGGATCCAGCATTGGTTTCACACCCATTTCTGTCACTAACTGGAAGGAGGCTGAAGCCACAAAAATCGTAAAAATGGGGTATGTCCCAGTAAAATGCCAAAATTGTGTTGAAAAATTGGGTTTTCTGATTCAAGTCTGCCTGTTCCTGAAAGCTGGTAAGCTGGTGATTTCTAGCACTGCAAACCCTTTGTTGATGCCATTTTCATGGAAAACAACACAAGCCTTCTTCTGCAGCCCTTTTTTCCCCATTTAAAAAAAAACGAATTTTCACTGTATTTTGGCTAATTTCTTGGTCTCTTTCAGGGGAACCACAAAGTCTGGGTACCACTCGAATCCCTAGGATGTTGGAAAAAAAGGACACAAATTTGGCGTGGGTAGCTTATGTAGACAAAAGTTTATGAGGGCCTAAGCGTGCCCTGCCCCAAATAGCCAAAAAAAGGCCTGGCACCTGAGAGGGAAAAGGCCTAGCAGCGAAGGGGTTAAACCTTTAACCTGCTTCATGGCCTATCAGACAATGTAGAATAAAGACCTGCTTTGGTCCAGGTCGCAACTCCAAGTCTCCTACAAATATAGAGCACATCAACAGGATCACGATTTTTTAAATGTCTAATCTTAAACCAGACTCTATAATAGTATTATCAGTGATGTAGGCACATCTCAGTGCCAGAGGCCACCACCAACCCAGACAGAGAGAGAGGGAGTCAAAGGTTGAATGCCACAGGCACAACAGTTTGTGGACACATCTTGGAAATGCGAGGCAGATACCAGCGAGAAACCATGAAGAGCATGAGTTGGACAGTTTGCCAAAACATCAGCAACAGGACTTAACAGTTACAAACCATGTACTCAGCACATCTGTTGACTCAGCAGAGCTAACTACCTACCACTGCCAAATGCCATGGGTGTGGAGATCTTCCTGACTCTGTCTTCCATCCTGTTAGAAATAGGGTTTTTGGAATGCAGATTGCAGAGATATGCACTCTGTCCAAGCAGGAAGCGCAATCCTAGTTAGGGTACGCCATAAATTAGCCTGTGCTCACCCTCTGGTAGACTGGCATAGAGCAATCAAGCTTAATTTAAGAGGCAATGTGTAAAGTATTTGTGCAACACTTCAAACAGTAAAACAGTGAAAACACCAACTAAAAAGACACCAAACCTGGCAAGAAAAATAGAGCTTAATTTTATCAGCAAACGAAGAAAAGAAACAAAATCTAATAAGTAGAAGTCGCGATATGAAGCTGTAAAGATTAAAAGCACAAAACGCCAACCGTGCTATCTGGTTTTGCTAGACCAGGTTAAATCCAAAAGTTCAAGCCGATCACGATGGGGTGCGGGTCAGGTACAGTCCCAGACAAGTCCAGCTGAAGATATAACTTCTCAAGTATTGAGACAAGAGACCTGTTCATGGGGAAGAAGTTCGCTCGGAGCAAGGACAGCATCGCATGCACGAAGTGTCGGCCATGCATCACAGATGGGCAAACCGTAGGACAGCTTCTTTGCCTCTGCATCTACGTCATTATTTGCATGGGGCCATGCAAGTGAGGGAACACCATCTAGTGATAGCGCTGGCGCTATATGGGCACTGCCGACGACCTTGCCACCTGAAGTGCGTAGGTCTCGCGTGCAGATGTAAGGGCCACATGCTTCTGAAACAATAAAGCCTTCAGTCTACTCAACCTGTCAAAATTCACCTTGGAAGTAGCAATGTGAGGCCAAATATCTGCTACCTCCCTAAACTTCGTGGGGGGAAACAACACGTTCCCGCAGCATGTAACGACCTTAGAGACCAAAACAACGTAAACTATTCCGGCCTGCATGCCACAACAGTCTTCACTATTGAGAAGGACGTAGCTGCCGTTTGAAAGCACCTGGAACGTGCGTTTAACCAAGGGGACTGGAACTCACTTCAGATAGCAAGCCAAGTTCGCAACAGAGGCATTACACGCCCCATGGAAGGACAGCTGCTTACAAATCATCGAATGGCTGACGGAAGTCTCGCATTCACTACCGCTAAGAAAGACCTCTTTCATGCCATTGAGGCATTTGTACGAGAAGGGAAGCTCCCACACCTCATGGATGTAACTATCTATCAACTTTTCAAATCTGCCTACCGGAACATGTTTCAAACAAGAAGTGAATTGTAATGTAGAAATAGGCAGATTAATAACCCCGTGTATCAACCACTCTGCTAAAGGAATCTCGGCCACGGTAAAAGCCAATCTTTCTATCTTTTCAATGTTAAGCATGACATAAGTCGCCTCCTTTTTAGCCATTAGTTGTTGTTGTTGCATCAAATTAAAGGAAAAAAATATTTCCCTGGCATTGATATGCTGCCACGGAACGCGACCCGCCTTCAATGTCTGGAGTGTCCAACCCAACTGCATAATGGAACTGGTCTGACTCTGTCCATGATATAAAGAAGACATATCAGATTGTATAACGTCTATAGCAGAAGAAACAATGTTGTTAATTGTATATATGCGGTCGGACAAGGTGTGAATCCCATTATCCACAACAGCTAATGCCTTTTTCAGATTTTCCTGATCTATCTGCCTCAACCGGGCTGCAGCCTCTTGTTGGGAAAGTTTCCATATTTCATTGTATACCTAATACAAGAAACGCTTCGTTGGTGGTATCTTTGGGCCTGACAAAAAATCGTGTAAGTCAGTGTTGTTAGACAGGAGACTGACATGTGTCTTAACCGCATCTAGTGAGGATGATTTTAGCCACTGTTGGCACAATTTTCCTACACTATGGGGGTCATTCCGACCGGCGGTATGTTGGCGGTAACACCGCCAACAGGCTGGCGGTATTCCGCCAGCAATTCTGACCGTGGCGGAAAAGCCACGGTCATACCGCCGGCCCCTCCACTTTCCCACCAGGCTTCCGCTTGCACCGCTGCCCTGGGGATTATGAGTTCCCGACCGCCAGCCTGTCCGTGGCGGTAAACACCGCCATTGAAAGGCTGGCGGTAAGGGGACTGGGGGTGCCCCTGCACTGCCCATGCACTTGGCATGGGCAGTGCAGGGGCCCCCAGGCATAGCCCCATCGTGCATTTCACTGCACGATTTCGGGCAGTGAAATGCACGACGGGTGCTACTGCACCCGCTGCACATCAACATTGCCGCCGGCTCTATTACGAGCCGGCGGCAATGTTGATGTGCCATTTCCGCTGGCCCAGCGGAAATGTCGGAATAGGGAGGCATGAATACCGCCGGCAATGGCGGTATTCTGTCTCCCCCGGCCTCGGCGGTCTGGAGAAAAGACCGCCGAGGTCGGAATGACCCCCTATACGTTGTAATTATTTCAGCATGTTCTGGTGATATATAGCGAGGGTCTGACCTACTCGTTTGGAAACCCCCCAAGGAGGTAACAAAACATTGATGACACCCGTTGGTATCTATTGGCCACAATAACCACCCGCCTGGACGAGTCAGTGAAGCATTAAACATACCATTCTGGACCCACTCATTAAGCTCAGTAAATGTTGCATTTGTGTATTTTTGCCAGTTATTACATTTTGCAGGGGCAGGTATACTGGGCATGTTTAATTCCTTAATTGTTGCTAAGCCCAAACAACTTGTCTGTTGTACTGTTTCATTTAAAAAGATCATTTGAACTGGATGAGACATGCTCTAAACAACGTTTCTCTACCCGTGGTCTACACATTTTTTGTCCCCCAAACACTTTTCAAATCAACATTCTTTGACCAATATTCATAACCTTCAATGGATAACCGGGAAACAAAGGAGTCTGAATATATACATTTCGTGTTGGTCAATAACATATGTTTATTCCTAGTGGGAGTTACCTTCAAATAATATGACTCAGCATTTTTTTGATGATGCCCAGAAAAATACGCAAACTTTTCAAAATAAGTTTTTGAACTCCCGTGCGGGGGAGTTGGGCAATGTTCCCACTGTGTATAATCAAATATCGTCTTTGGACTGCTTGCTTTATGTGTAAAGTGGTGCCCATAGTAATTATAGCAAAACATGTCACCATAGTTTTGTTTAAACTGGTAAACATCTTCATTTTTATAGACAGTATAATATTGCAATTCTGTCATCATTGAATCAACTGTTTTCACATCCCAATCATCAGTTACAATGCCTGGTATAATTATATAGTTCATAGATAACTTTAACACATACGGTATTTGAATAATCTCAATGGGACCATATATATCAAACATTACTTTGTCCCACACAATCCTATCAGGAATTGCCACTGCAGAAATGTTCACAAAAGACAAGTCTCTTCGAATCTTATGAGATGAAAAGTGAGGTTTCAAAACCTCCTCCATCTGTTCAACCGCCGATCTCTCGGGAAGAAAATGACCATGTATTAACAAAAAGAAAGTAACGACAAAACCAATCCAAAGCAGGAAGGCTAGGACAGGCAAGGAAAGCCATACATAGTTCCATGGAAAAAAGAAGTATGTTTCTTTAAGCCAATGTATCAGCTTACGTGCACCTGACAGGTCAGCAGTCGAAGAGGCAAACGAGTCCGATTGATCGTTGTTGTAGTCGGCAAAGTAACCAGAGGCAGTTCGTGCAAAAGGTGTTGCGGCAGTCGTACACAGTAGACAGCACCATCCATCTGGCTTGTAGTCATAGGGACTTGATCAAATGTTTCTAAGTTGCTTGTTGTTAGTGGAACCATGCAAGATCATCATCATCCACCCTCCCCAAGCTCGGAGAGGCATCAGTGTTGGTATAAACAACTTGAAGCAGAACTTCTTTACCAGTAGTGAGAGGGATTCGGGAACTACTGGACGTTCCTCTTGGTCGGCTGTGTAGAATCGTCCACATGTTGTAGCTTGACATTGTCAATGGAAACAAAGCGATTTTCTTTGGCACCTGGCAACGGTGGTAGAATAACAGTTCTGGTACCGTGTATCCCCAACACAGGGACTGGTGCTCGATAAGAAGAGCCAAATTCTTTTTTCACTGTGACCTTTTCACGCACAAGATCCCCAACTCTGGGAATCCAGCCGGTAGGTGTTACTGGCACATCCTTAATTCCTGTGGAGGCAGCACTTTTAGAAGAGTCATCTTCACGGAACTGTTGTAATTCTTGTAAAACAGTCACACAATCATTTATGTCAAAAGGTGTTTCCGCTGCCTCCACACCAGGACCATCAAGATCCGGAACAAACATTTGTGTTCTGAACAGGCACTCATATGAAGTACGACCCCCCAGGGACCTTCTAGGCAGGTTATTTAGTGCTCACTGAACTCCATACAGGAGAGTTAGCCAACTACGACCCGTACCTAAGACTCTGGCCGTTAAGGATTGCTTTAAAATGCGGTTTAATCGATCCACAACAGAATTTCCCTCGGGATGAAATGGAGACGAGTACTGGGGCTGGACCCCTAATGAAGCCATGGTGTCCCTGAATGCCCTTGAGGCAAAAGCAGTGCCCTGGTCCGAATGGAATGCCGCAACTGCATATGTACCGACAAAGACTCCCAAATCTTTAATAACAGACCGAGCGTCAGCCGAGCGTTGTGGCCACGTTCACACAAATCTGGAGCAAGAATCAACAGCGACTAATATATATTTGTATGCACTATCAGGTGTTAATGGACCGCAATGATCTAAGTACACACATTGTAATGGTCTATTTGAGATTAAGAGGGGTGTCTGCGGCGGGTGCTTAGCCGTGGAAACTTTAATTTGTTGACAGATGTCACAACAAAGGACATACTGCTTAGTCTCTTTAAAGAGACCAGGCCACCAATAACGGGCCTGCAATAGTGAAATTGTAGCCACCACGCCAGCATGTGCAGATGCCACCCCTTCATGCGCTGCTTTAATCAATTGTGGTCTTACATCTTTATTGGGGATGTTGCGTACGCCTGGAATTTTAACTTCAGCGTTCAGCATACTTCCCATCAAGTATTGATATTTATTAGGAAATCCTTTAGGATAAGGCGTACCATCAACCGTAGCTTTTATGGCAGCCATAATGTCTGTATCTGGTTTGGAACTCGAACGAGTCACTGCAGCTACAGTCGCGACTGCCACTGCCGACTTTGTGGCTTCATCAGCCAAAGTATTTCCAGCAACGTGTATTCCAACGCGCTGGTGTCCAAGTGTATGCATAACATGGACTTTGGGTAGCATCTCTTTCATGTCTGCTACCTTACCCCACAGTAGTCTGTGTTTTATGGTGTTACCTTTTGAATCTCTGAACCCATTCAAGCGCCAGTAATGCAGGTATTCATTAAAAGACTGGATGCAATAATATGAATCACAAACAATCAGTGTAAACTGTGTTGGATCTGTATGTTCTAGTGCCATTAGTAAAGCTTTTAGCTCAGCCAATTGTGCTGTACAATCCCCTAAGGTCTGTGTATAGGTATGTTGGGGACAGAATTCCCCCCCCTTCATATAGTCGCTCACGACCGCACATGCAGCAGAATATTGATGTTTAGTTCCAATCGCTGGTTGCGCAGAGCCATCGGTGTACATGACTACATGATATTGATCAATAGGCAAGTTGTCAGCGGTAACTGGATATTCTACTTTATATTGTAGAAATTCTTGAGTTTGTAACTTTGGGTCAAAGATGTAGTCTACATCAGTGGCTGTTAAAGACGTAGCCCATTGTATTCATCGTGGGTGAAGTGCTTTTGCGTTCGGGACGCTAGCTTTTGTAACAGCCTCTAGGGCCGGAATAGGAGAAACTACAAGAATGCGTTTTCCTTGGGCAAAAGGTCTTTCTTTAATAACAGCCATCTGCACATCAGTGAGAATTTTCTCTGTGGGTGCAAAGCGTTGTTCAGCAGCGGAATACAGGTGTGATTTGTATGCAATTGGGACTGTTTCACCTTCATTAAATGTGACATAAGTAAAACCGATGGCCCCAGCTATTACCCTGATGACCAAATGTGTCTTATTGTTGTGTGTAAATGTTTTGCTGCTAGCATATCTGCCTGTAACTCGTGGAGAGTATGTGTATGTTCAATTGTCCAGAATTTGTTTGAAAAATCAGGACGTATTAACTCATATAAAGGTTTTATGCGTGTACCATAATCAGGAATGTATGTTCTGCCAAAATTTTGAAAGCCCAACAATGATTGTAATTTTTTAAGCGTATTTGGTGGTTGCAATTGTGCACATTTTTCTAAAAATTGTGGCGCTAGGCTCTTCCCTTCATTTCGACAGCTCATATCCCAGGAACAGGACGCTGAGGAAGGCAATATTTTACTTTTTGAAGTCGAGTTCGGCAAACCCTACAACAATGCAGGCTACCCGTCTTAAATGTTGTAGTAACTCGTCATCCGTGAGATATATATCGTCGACATATGACAAAGCTTCAGGGTCTATCTTGTGTAAAATAGCAGTCACATGAGCTGCAAACAGTCCTGGGCTGTTCTTATACCCCTGAGCCAAACAACAGAATTTTTTCTCTGAGCCCAGCGCGCTAAAGCTTGTTAAGTCTCTGCTTTCAGGCACTATATTCTGGCAGAAGAACCCATTCGAGATATCCAAAGTCGTTTTATATTTTTTCTGTACAATGTTGCTCTTTAGTGCAGTGCTATGTGAGTTTTGTATATCATATGTATGTGTATGTCCGTTTAAATGTCTGTAGTCTAAGACTATTCTGTATGAATGGTCCGGCTTAGCTACAGGAAATAAGGGGTTATTCATCAGTGAGACACAGGGTTCAATCACACCCTGGTATTCTAATTGCATAAGTATCTCCCTCACCGGTGCACTAGCTTCATGTTTTATTGGATACTGCTGTTGTGGCTGAGGTTCACTTTTAATGGGAATGACATGGTATGAAGAATCCTATCCCACCCTACGTGATTTCTATATAACGCAGGTGCTTGTGCTAGAGCCCATTCTATAGAATAGGACTCAGCGAGTTCCTCTGGAACAAGGGGCGAGAAAGAAGGTTTAATAGCCTCTTCTCCATATGGTCAGGTGCTGACAAAATCAGGCGGCCAATGTTCTTCGGTCAACAAAATATCATTTATTTTGACTACACGGTCCCAAAAGATTGTGTGTATGGTGCGTTTAATGTCTCCTTCCAACTGTAAAGTTACTCTATACACCCTATCGGGTTCGGAGACACGCATGTCTGCTGTTTCTACTTGTATAAAGCCATCAGTTGATTTCACCTCCAGATGCTCTAGAAGATTCCGGAGAACTATTGTAACCTCTGCCGCGCTGTCTAGCAGTGCTAGAGCCCAGCTCTTGATCTTCAAGAGAACCCTCTTCCTGAGTGGCATGTCTGACTGAGACAGCTGCCACTTTTTTCTTTTTAAATTATTGTTTTTGTTGTACCGGTTTCTCTTCCTTCTTAACAGAAACCTCCAAAGAGCATTGTGATTCCTGTCTCAGTTTCACGTACTCTGTTCTCCGCTCCGATCGCCCACCTCTCTCATTTCTCTTTTCCGATGAGTCCTGAAAGGAACGAGATTGGCGTGTATCAGTATATTGATATCTATCAGGCGTTTTTATATTCTCTCTATTTCTTAGATTATATCCATTCTGTGGGGTCTCCACTCGTGGAGATTCTCCCCTTTCTTTTTTAGGTGTTTGTTGTTTTTTCTCCCAGCGTTTCTTATTACCCACAGGTTGTTGTTTAGTATTGTCTTTATTAATTTTACCCTGAAATTGAGGTTTGTGGTCTAGCCCCAAGGCTATCTCAACCGATAGTGGAATATGTTTCCACTATTATTTTAGGCAGTTCTCGCTCCTGATCTTGTTGCGGAACGTCACGAAGACGCATGCGCACTGCAAGTGCAACTGCTTCCCCTTTAAGGTTACTTAGGATAATTTAAGAAACTGTGGCAAAGTTGCCCATCAGTTGCATTCCCAAATCTAGGGCCGGGGCAGCTCCGTATTCATCTTGAATATGTTTAGGCACCTCCGGTAGGTTGGCTAGCGTCGGTGTACTGTGTGCCGTTGTATAGAGTGCGGCAAGTACCGTGCCCCATGTATTACAGTGTTCAACTGTAGGAACCATCCCAAAGGGCAAGCACATAGTTAATATTCTATGTTTATCCTGAGGTCCCGTATGGGGAAATACTGCCTCCAGCGTATTAATTTTTTGTGCTAGCCAAAACGGAG
Organism: Pleurodeles waltl; assembly: GCF_031143425.1. Taxonomy (NCBI): domain Eukaryota; kingdom Metazoa; phylum Chordata; class Amphibia; order Caudata; family Salamandridae; genus Pleurodeles; species Pleurodeles waltl. Next base: position 990,618,705 of record NC_090445.1, on the reverse strand, counting down.
TCTCCTCTCGTTTGGCTGGGACTTTACCCATAATAGTGTGCACAGTCACCGGATTTATAACTGGTGTTACTGCATGCTGGAGCAGCATGCAGTGGGTTTGTATTTAGTGTCTGCATCACAAATTGTACTAATCGTCTGTATACTGCTGTTAACTCAGTATATAAGCGTCAAACCTCAGCTACTGCCATATTTGCGGTCGCAGGATGAGGAGTATATGTGGCCAACCAAGGCCAGGTAGGACCATCATTACTTAGTGGACCTAACCTTACTGGTAATATTGTATGCGGTAGGGCGCCATCGAGCCAATTATTATGTTCTTGATAAGATAGTGGTATCTCTAAGTATGCGTACGCCCTGTATTGCCCAGGCGCGTTCGCAACTGCATATGTATGAAATGTATTTGTGTTCCCATCAACTGCTGGGAATGTGACCCAAGAGTAGAAAAGTCCTGTTCTATAGGCTGCGTGGGCGTCCACCACAAACGTGACTGGACCACCCTGGGCCGTAAGGCCATGTGCTAGCAAATGTGTTGTGAGCGGTTGTCTCATGTTAAGAGCTATTTGTACAACCTGGGGATTCGCCATTATAAAGGAACAAAGAATTCAGAGAAAGCACACCAAGATGTTTTTTTTTTTTTTCCTTTTAAGGTTCAAGCTTGAACAACCACCCGCTGAAAAATAGGATTACCTATACGGCGGTGGTGGAAATCCTCAGTACCACGGACGTCTCCGTATACGGAACTGAGGGGTCATTATATAAAAATGACACCGAAATATGCCGGTGGACCCGAAAATTAGAGCCTGACCAAACGTTGGCTGCGCCATGTCGCGTAGGCTCTCATTATCCTAATGAGACTACTGGATTTTGAGTGGCAAGATCGTTCACAGTGTGGGGGACTGAGTCTGACCCACAGTGGATGACACTTGTCACTCTAAATCCAGGTTTTGCTCCGGCTAACTAGCAGTGCCTCATCTCTCCCAAATGGAAGAGACAATTGGGCAGCTGAGCGCATGACATCTTAGCACTTCCCAGGGAAGTCGTGGTCACTCAGGTCACAACCGGTTCTCTCATACACAGTACGGTCTCATGTATAAATGACAAAGGCAGTTTAAGTTTTGAAGATTGGTTTAATAAAATAACTGCATTTTAGATAGCAAAGCGTGAGCTGCAATAACCAGAACTACACAACACAGTAAGATTAAAATAGTAACGATGAGAGTGAAGCACAAGAATAAGGCTATCTTAGTGTTGCTAGATTATTTTCTCTCTAAGTTATATTTCGAGCACAGCATGTGAAGCTCTAAGCCTGCCTTTCAGGTTCCCCCAGGAGGACATCAACCCTCATACCTGAACAAAGGCATGTGATCTGTATCAGCATCTGCAACAAGGCATTCAGCATCTAGTTGTAGGTTCCTGGCTGGAATCTCCCTCTTGAGGTATAATAGGACTAGGAAGTGTTTTTATAACTAACACGCAGATGTTCTAAGAAAATGTCCCTACTTAAGAATGTGTATCTTCTATGAATACTGAAGGCTAAACTTTTACCACGTTTACCGGCAATGTACCAGACTGTAGCCTTGACTGAAGCACAGGGCGATCAAGAATGCATTATTTGAGAACACAGTGCTGAACTAAGCTAAACAGTGCGATAGAAGAAATTAAAACAAGACTGTAAAACTGGTTATTGTAAAATAACAGTGCGAAGCTGAATAAAATATATCTAGGGCAAAGTGCACAGCGGCCTAATATGTTAAACTAACGCGCATGAAGCTATATTAAAAATGGCTACACTACAGCATTATCTGTATTACAGAAAGGGCTACACAAGTGTCTGTGGCCCTTTCTGTAATACGCAAAACGGGTGCCCATGCAAGTTGCTCCCAGAGGCACCTTGTATAATAGGGCTCCAAAAGGTTAAAGTAAGAATATTCCAACTTTCTGAAAGTGGCATTTTCAGAATTACAATTTAAAATCCGACTTCACCAGAAGTTGTAATCTTAAATTGTGATTCCAGAGACACCAAGCTTCGGGTGGTCCCATCTCTTCCCAATTGGAAATTACACTTATTAAATGTAATACAATAAGGCAATTCCAGTCCTATCCTATGGGAGAGATAGGCCTTGCAGTAGTGAAAAACAAATGTAAGAGTTTTTCACTACCAGGACTTGCAAAACTTAAAAGTACCTCTACTACTTGTTAAATATACTCCACCCTGCCCTTGGGCTGTCCAGGTCCTACCTTAACTTCCCAAGTCAACATGGCAGTATGAAACTGCACACACACGCTCTGCAATGGCATATTTAGAGGGTTACTGAAGTGGGTGGCGCAATCAGTGCTACAGTTCCACCAGTAGCGTTTATTTAACAGACCCTGGGCACACGTAGTGCACTTTACTAGGGACTTATAAGTACATTAAATATTCCAATTGTGGATAAATCAATGTTACCATTTTTTAAGAAGAGAGTGCATGCACTTCAGCACTGGTTAGCAGTGGTAAAGTGCCCTGTGTCATAAAGGCAACAAAAACAAATTCAGCAAAAAGTGGAGGGAAAAGGGGAAAAGGAAAAAGGTTTGGGGTGACCCTGCAGCGAGAGCTAGGTCCAAAACACCCTGAAGTCAAATGCCCAACCTAAGGTTGTTCCTTTCTCAGGGCCATCTCTGTTTGGACATCACACTGATGACAAGATGGGAAAGAAAAAGTCTGCAGTAGAGACTCCCATGCAGCGGGACTGGAAGAAAAGAATAAATTCTTCAGCCAGAAGTACAAGACTGTGGACCACAGATTGTATCAATGGAGGGTTCATTCCTCTCACTGGCCCTTCCAGGCACACCAACAGCATCAGCTGGGCTAGAGATACCAATACTGAAGAACACCATCCAATTCCAGGACAGCATCAAAATCAACAACTCCTAGAAGAAGGCAGTTTTGAGGGGGCAGACAATGACAACCTTATTTTCCCCACCCCTTTGTTTCCCACTCCATTGGGGGATTTGTTTTGCATCTGGAAGAGTGAAGTCAAAATAAACAAATGTATACTGTCTACATTTCAAGACCATTCCAGCATCAGTTCCCCCAAAACCGTCATCAAAGCAGTAGCTTTCAATTCTGGGGAAGGAACAACAGTCCTGCTTTCAAAAAAGGCAACAAAGCTGAGTCAGACACACAAAAAGGTAAAGGGATGTACTCCAAGTGTTTTCTAGTGGTAAAGAAGAATCAAAATGCAAGTGTTCACACCAGTATTAGATCTATTCAAGAACAAAAGAATAAAAAAAAAAAAGAAAACATTTCAAATGCTCGCCTTCCATCAAATCATTCTGCATATAAGACAAAAAGGAATGTATTTGTATGATAGACCTTCAAGATATATATTTTCACATACTGATAGCTTCCCGACACAAGAAATACTTAAGATGTGTGGCAGGAGAAGATCATTACCAATACACAGTTTCTGCCATTTAGTCTGAAATCAGCTCCTCACATCTAGAAATGCATGGCAATGTTAACAGCCCATCTGAGGAAAAATACTATCTTCATCTATCTCTCCCTGGTGACTGGCTGCTGAAGCTGAATTCTCAGATAAAAGAGAAACAAAATCTTCTTGTAACAACCAGCTTTTTGCACAAATTGGGGTTTCAGTTTAATAGCCAAAAATCAACTCTCTCCCACGTGCAATATATAGTATGTTAACAATACTGTAAAAGAAAAAAGTTTTCTTTAAGGAGAGAGTGAGAGAGTGTGTGTTCCATCTATTAAGGGAAAAGTGTCTTCTACTGTTGAGAAGCAACAATCCAACTCATCACTCCTAGGTTCTACAACAGCCTGTATTTCCATAGTCCTAAATGGATGCCTCCAAATGAGACCCCCCTAAAGCAGTGTCTAGAGGACCACTGATGTTAAGAACGAGTGACTGGGAAGATGAATTGACACTAACCACTACATCGAAGCAGTCTGTAACATGGTACTACAGCAGTAAGAATCTGCGGCAAGTAGTTCCCTTCCAGAGAGAAGCTCTTTTATGAACAATAGTGGCAGATGCATTTCTGACAGTGTGGGATGCTCACCTGAATCATCTATCTGTTCAAGGATAATGAACAGAAAATTAGAGACTAGGGGAGTTATTACAACTTTGGAGGAGGTGTTAATCCATCCCAAAAGTGACGGAAAAGGGACGGATATACCACCAGCCGTATTACGAGTTCCATAGGATATAATGGACTCGTAATACGGCTAGTGGTATATCTGTCACTTTACCGTCACTTTTGGGACGGATTAACACCTCCTCCAAAGTTGTAATAAACCCCTAAATCACATAAACTACCTGGAGTTAAGAGCAGTTCATATGGCCTGCAAAGCATTCGTCCCACCCCTGCAGAAAAAGGCAACAATCATGATTCAGAGACACAACACTACCACTAGGCATTACAATAACAAACAAGGAAGCACCAGGTCAGAACTGCTATCCATGGAAGCTCAGTCAAATTGGCATGGAACTCTGGCTGGGAACCTCTCTAAAGCAGCCATCCATATGCCAGAGGCAATGAATCATCTTCAAAGAGTGAGAAACATTTTCTTTAGACCTCTTCTCAACCCATAAAACTGAAACTGCAGACTTCACATCCAGGAGACCAAAACATGGATCAAGGGGCAATGCCCTTTTGATGTCCTGGTCTGAAGATTTTCTGCACGTCCTTCCTATGATACCACTGATCCTCTTGGTAATAATGAAACTGTGAATGTCTCCAGAAAGCTGATGTTAATAGCCCAAGACTGACTGAAACAGGAGTGGTATCCGGACCTTTTGGGAAATGTCCATCAATCATGCTTAGGAATGCCACTCAGACCCAATCTGCAGGCCACACTTCGGGGTAGGTCCAAAACCCAAGCTTAGTTTTACTGAATTGGACAGCATGGCTTTTGAAGTCAGACAGGAAGGACATCTATATCTCCCCAGCTGCCCCCACCACTTGCATTGAAATTTTAAAAGAGGGTAAACGCCCTTCCAGTAAAACGGGTTATTTCATGAATTGGAAGCAATTCTGTTTGTGGTGTCAAAACAATGGACCCAATTCTATTAGAAGGACATTGTCAAACATACTTGTTATATTTAGTCCAACGCAAGTTACAATTTTCACCTAAAAATATTCAAGGGGCTGCTATCACTTCTACAGGAAATCACTAAATCAGATTTTGTTTTCTCAAAGTCAACACAAATTGGAACATGTGGCTAGGTTTTAAATTGGCCAACGCAGCATGTGCCGGCAGTCCTTTTTTTTAAAACCCAGCAGCCAAAATATATGAAGTCCAGTGTAGGCAATCTGAAGTGTTTACTAGTGCTTTATTTTCCATCTTCACAACCTTGTACTGATTCAGTCTTTAGCTTTGGGGGGAGTCTTATAAGATTTATCTTTACTATATGTGTGTTTTGGTGATTACTTGCAGCTGTTTTACTTTTCTGCACCAATGGTTTGGTGATGGATTCTGTTGTAAATGTAATATATTTAGGTTTTTGGTTAAGTAAGTTTTGTTTGATTGTAGCCCTGATGAAGTAGATGGGAGGACAAACCATAGCGTGTGAAACATGTGTGGGCTACAAGATTCACTTGAATCAGTAGAAGGTTATGAAGATTGAAAATCAATAACATCTGAACACTTCAAATTGTTTACACTAGACTTTATCCAGGCTACTGGAGGTTTTCTTTAGGAAAAATTCAGGAAATTCAGAAACAGCTTCACGTGCGAATTGGATGTCAGTCTCTCAAAACAAATGGGTCCTTCTCTTGAGTTGATTCACAAGGCTACATTGCAGCATCTCTCCTGGAAGGTGGCCTTTTTAGTAGCATTCATAACTGCTCGCAGAGTGCGCGAGATACAAGTTTGTCATCAAGCCTAACACAGTGTTCCGCTAAAACAGGGTAGTCTTGAGGACACATCTTCCATTCACAAGTTGTTTCTGATTTTCATATTAATCAAGCCACACCACCCACTTTATTTCCTAGACCATCCACACCTGCAGAGTTGTCCCATCTCTCATCAGGCCTGAGTACTTTGATTAAACCCTGCTATGACTAAAGCCCTCAGGAAATACAATCGGCTCTTTGTGAATTATGGACATTTTAAACAAGGTTTAGAAACGTCTAAATAATTTTCTGCTAGATGTACAGTGGCCTGCATTACTACCTGCTACCAATTGACAGGCAAACTTCTTCCAGGTAAGCATAAAGTAGAGATAAAGCTAAAGCAATACGGCCCAGAAATGTTCCAATTGCTGAAGCAGCAACCTGGAAATCAATACATACACATTACTATCTCAACAAAGACACTGATGTGAGGTTGGGTCAGGGAACAATGTGAAAACTATTCAAGTGCTGTGTCCTATTACACCAATGAGTAGCACTTGATTTCATATATTCATTTATTTTTCATGCTGCCCGACAGCAGTTTTCCATAACTTCAGTTAGCTTGCTATTGTACTCAAGCATTTAAAGAAGAAAAGGTTATGTGCTTACAGTCACAGTTCTGCATCGTAGGAATCTTCTTTAAAGTAATAAACAACCTGCCCGCCTCCCCGGCAGGGTAGGGTGGGGCATTGAAAAGTTCTTATAACACACAATTTCCATAAAAACGAACTGCCTCTGTGTGTCAGGCAACTGCCAGTACAATGCATCATGGGTCAGGAAGCTCCTGAAATCTTTAGGGACCGGCTACATTTTTCTCACTTTAAATGTAGGTCTCTCAGGCTGCATTTTTACCTTCATATTTTACATTTTCAACCCCTTTTGCAACTAAAATGCTGCAATGCAGGCTTGAAATAGGTTATGTTTTAAACCTTTAAAAGCTTATCCTGGAGGCAAGTAAATACACTGTTGATTAAGGAAGTAAAAATGCAAAAAGGATGGGTGCTCTTAGATCAAGACTAATTTACAGTTCCTGTTGCCAAGTCACTGATGGGAGACTGCAGGGTGTTGAGTCCCTTTACATCCCCATATCTGTCTGAGCATCTGGTGACAGTGAGATTTGGATAGCAGCCTTGAACTGGAGCTAGTAGTCTCTTTATGGGAGATGTCCCGGCCAATCCAAAGATCAACTTCCTTCCGCAGGTGAAGGAGTAAGGAGGTTCTGAAACATGATCATGCAGACATACAGTCTGAGTATGAAAAGACAAACAGAAGCAAAACCATGCTGTGAAAGCTAGCATGAGGGACTACACTGCAAACACAGCCTGAACAAGCAAAAATAATTCAAATAAGCTTGAGTTTTTATAAATAAATCATGATCTAATAGCACAATGAGAATACAGTTAATTCAAAGATAAGTATAAGTAGTTAAAAACGCACCTCATATGTACTTGGAAGTTTTAGTTTTAAACTTAAGAATTTTTTAATGGTTCCAACTGTCACTCGAGTAGAGCAGCGTATAAATTTTTTCAATAATCCCTGTAAAAAGAAATATTCATGTCATATTTCAATCCCATCACATGAGAATTTGTCTTGACAACATTTAAGAAAAAGGGAATATCACCTATTTGTAATTCCTGTTCTCCTGGAAACAAAGTCTTACAAAGATGTATTCATTTTTCAACAATAAGTATTTTAGCCCTGACCATCTAATTACTATCTAAATAGCAGGCTGTGTCAAAACTCCTCTCTGAAGTACTATCTCAGCTACAGTTTACCTAGATAGGTGAGTTAGAGTGATGTCTTAAATCACTATTTCATTCTCCACTATCCTTGCTATACCTGAGAGGTAGGCAGGTTTTTGATAAGGAATGGTTTCTTACCTGTAACTCCAGTTCTCTTGTAGGAGTATTTCCATGATAGTCATAAGCTGTGGATAATCCGCCCGCCTGGAGGACCCAGGAGCAGTTTTTCCAATATAACTTCTTAAGTGTTCATGTTCGCCTTACTTCAGGAAGGCCTGTAAAGTCACTTAAGAATGTCCATTTGCAGCCTAGAGGAAAGGCTACAGTGTCCAAAATTCATCATCCAGTTTGCTTTAAAAAGGACAGAATTAAGGACGATGCCTTCAAATGCATGAAAGAGTTGAAAATTGAGGAGAAAAAGTCTTTCACAAACCTTTTTACAATGCAAAATAATGATGAAGGAAAGCAGGGCAGTGTAGCCCGTAGGCTGCCATTATAAATGAGAAAATGGAGACTGTGACTTTAAGAACAACCAGTCCTCCAGTATCCCATCATGCCTAGAGAGAGGCAGTTACCTCAGTTCTTTTTGTAGGCAGTCATTGCTGGGAGTGAAGGTATACCCGAGATATTATTCTGTCTACTCTGCCGGGGAGGAGGGAGGGTTGCTTATGACTATCATGGAAATACCCCTGCAAGAGAACTGGAGTTACAGTTAAGAAACCATTCCTTCTCTTGTAGGGGTTTTCCATGTATAGTCATAAGGGGTGAATAGAATATCAAGCCCATCCCAGAAACAGAGGTAGAGAGTAGACCAAACAATATAGCAAAGCGCTATACAGCAAATAGGTTCTTGAGAAACGCTTGTCCCCCTTGAGCATCTGTCCTGGCACACAGTCAAGGCAGTAATGTTTAGTGAAAGCGTGAACAGACTTCCAGGTTGCAGCCCTGCAGATATATGCCAGAGGCACATTTCTCAACAAGGCAGTCGTGGCCGACTTGCATCTAGTAGAATGCGCTCTTGGTTTTCCAGCTAGAGATTTGTTAGCCCGCTGGTAGCAGTAAAGAATACAGAAGACAATCCACAGAGAGATGGACCGCTTAGAGGTGGCCAGACCATACCAACCGGCCCGTAATTGACGAATAAGTGCTGTGATTTTCTAAAAGATTTGGTTTTGTCTAAATAGAATTTTAAAACCCTCTTTACGTCTAGAGAGTGTAGTCCCCTCTCAGCTGGGGAGTGGCAGGATTTTGAAATGAAAGTTAGTAAGGAAATCGTTTGGTTGACATGAAAATCAGAGATAACCTCGGGTAAGAATTTAGGATGTGTACGCATCACTACTCTGGAGGAGTGGAACACTGTGTAGGGCCCATGCGCACAGAGAGCCTGAATCTCGCTAACTCTGCATGTTTATGTCACTGCCACAAGCAAAGCCGTTTTCCAAGTGAGGTGCTGGAGAGATGATTTGTGTATGGGTTCAAATGGATGCTGCATGAGGCGTGAAAGAATCACGTTCAGCTCCCATGGTGGGGAAGGATGCCTGAGTGGAGGGAAACCTTTCTTTGGACCTTCTAGAAAATCTTTTATGACTGGCAACTGAAACAAAGAGGTTTGTGAAGGGCCTTTTCTGTATGCAGTCAAGGCTGCCAGATGGACTTTAATAGAAGAGAATTGTAAACCAGACTTTGCTAAGAGTAACAAATATGGCAGGATGACATCCTCCTGGCAAGATGCTGGCTCTATCTTCTTAGGGGAACACCAGATACAAAATCTCTTCCATTTAGAGGCATAAGCAGCTCTGGTGGAAGGCCGTTTTGCCTCCTTCAGAATCTCCATACAGTCCTGCGGAAGATGTAAGTGCCCATACTGCACTAGCTCAGGAGTCATGTTGCCAATTCAAGGAGGAGAGATTGGGGTGTGTCAGCTGACCCCAGAACTTCGTGAGGAGGTCTGATCTGCATGGAAGCCTGAGATGTGGTCAGAGCGACCGGTGAAGGAGGTCCAGGAACCACCATTGCCTCGGCCATTCCGGGGCAATGAGGATCATTCTGGCTGAGGTCACTGAGAGTTTGTTTAGGACTGCTGGAATCAGGTGAATTGGTGGAAAGACGTACAGAAATTTGCTGGACCAATCTATCCACAGAGCATTCCTCAGCGATTCTGGGTGGTAATACCTGGTGGCGAAGCCTCTAATTTTTTTGTTGTCCGCTGTGGCAAAAAGGTCAATAGAAGGTGTGCCCCACAAGTGGACCATATCTTGAACGACGTCTTCATTCAGAACCCACTCGTGATTCTCGTCTAAAACCCTGCTGAGGGCATCCACTTGTACTTTCTGAACCCCTGGAAGGTGAGTTGCTATTATCTTTATATTCCTGGCCAGGGCCCAGTGCCATATTGTCTGGGCCTCTTGAGACAAGGCTCTGGATTTTGCCCCCCCTTATTTTTCAGGTAATACATGGTGGTTGTACTGTCTGTCTGGAGAAGCAGGGTTTCAGTGCTGAACAAAGGGAGAAAGGCTTTGAGAGCAAGGTGAACCGCACATAGCTCGAGGAGATTGATGTTGTAAGACTTTTCCCTCGAAGACCAGAGACCTTGTATTTGAAGGTGATCCATATGAGCTCCCCACGCGAGGAGAGAAGCATCCATCATGATGGTCTGAGACGGAGCATGCGGGCGAAAAGGCATTCCTTGTTGCAGATTGACAGGAGAGCACCACCAACGGAAGGACTGGAGTACATGGGTTGATAGACTGACTCTGTCTTCCCAGTTTCCTGTCTGTTGATTGCATTGGTCCTCCAGGCACTCCTGAAGAGGTCTCATGTGGAGGCGAGCATTGGGGGTTAGGCAAATGCAAAAGGCCATGGAGCCTAGAAGTGAGGAAACTGTGCGAAACTGTGGGGCGAAGAACAGTCTTGAGCACACAGCACTTCCTTAGGCTCGATAAACGTTGTTCCTCCGAAGGATACACTTTTCCCTGCAGTATGTCTATGGTAGCTCCTAAGTAGTGCAGCCTCTGGACAGGTTTTGTCGTGGACTTGGGAAAATTGACATGAAGGCCTAGGCGATAGAGAAGATCGCATGTCCAATTGAAGTGCTGCTGGGACTCTGGAAAGGTGGCTGCCTTGATAAGCCAGTCGTCCAGATATGGGTAAATAAATATTCGGTGCTTTCGAAGATGCGCTGCTACGACAGCCATTCATTTGGAAAAAGTTCTGGGTGCTGATTTGAGTACAAATGGGAGGACAGTGTATTGGTAGTGTTGTTTCCCCACCACAAATCGCAGGAACTTTCGATGTTTTTCCACAATTGGGATATGAAAGTAAGCGTTGTGTAGATCGACTGAGCAAAGCCAGTCCTCTTGGTGAATTTGGGGATATATTTGGTGAAAGGCCAGCATCCTGAACTTTTCCTTTTTGATCCAATGGTTGGCAACCTTCAGGTCTAGAATGGGCCTGAACTCTTTTTTGCCCTTTTTTGGGACCAGAAAGTATCTTGGATAAATGTATTTTCCTCTCTGGTTGAAAGGAACTGGTTCTATCGCTTTATTTTCTAGCAAGATGGAAACCTCTGCTTTTAAGAGGATGAGATGAGAAGTGGTTCCCTTTGGCGGAATACTTGGCAGTGGAGTGGAAAATCTGAGATAATACCCATTCTGCACAATGTTTAAGACCCAACAATCTGTTGTAATTCATTGTCACTCTGTTAAGTGATTGGTGATGCTTCCCCCCACCGGAGTGGATAACGACTTTGTGGGGGAAGTAAACATTCAGGGTTTTGTGGCTGGTTGTTGACGAGTACCCTGAGTAGACTGGTGTGCCGCTTGTCCTCTATGTTGTTTCCTTTGAGGTTGATAGACTCTTTGTAACTGCTGCTGCGATCTATTAGATGGTCATTAAGGGGTCTGAATCCTCTCAGGAGGCTAGCGGTGCTGGAAGGGACAAAAGGATCTTCGGTCCTTAGATTTTTCAAGACCTACCGCTTTCAAAGTGTCCAGTTCTGTCTTCATTCTTGCCATTTCATCATCGACATGAGAGCCAAACAGTGTAGATCCAGAAAATGGCAAGTTCTGAATACGTTGATGAGCGGCTGGTTTGAGGGACCTTAGACGCAGCCAGGCATGCCTCCTTAAGGATATCCCATGGCAGTATGCATGTGCTGAGAGCAAGGATGAGTCCGCTGCTGAGCTAATGACCTGGTTGGAAACCATAGCACCTTTCTTCACAATCTCTAAAAAATCCTCTTTTTGATCCCTCAGGAGATGGTCAGCAAATTGGAGCAGGAAGTCCCACCAGGCCCTATCATATCTTCCAAAGAGGGCTGTGGCGCTTGCTTGCTTTATGGATGTTGCCGCCGACTACATACTTTGCGGCCTGTGGAAGCCAACTTTCAACTCTCTTTGTCTGGCGGAGAGGTAACCGACTGAAAAGTGGCATGAGATTTACGGGCCGCATGGATCACCACTGAATCAGGTGGAAGTAAAGGTCTTGATGCCGAACGTTGTTGAAGCGTCAGTCGAATGACCAAAGTAGTTGGTGTTGGGACAGTCACTGTTAAGTTTTGCTGCGCCTCGAACTAAGACTTCCTGAAAGGTATTAACGTCATCCACTAGTGATGTACGAGGTTGAGGCGAGTCTGATATAGTTGGTAAATAGTCTCTGGTAAACGATGATGAGTCTCCATGGCAGCATCAGAAAGAACATGACCTTGACCTTTGTCGCAATCTGTGAGGAGAGTGCCTTGATATTGTTGTAGAACGGCCAGATGTATAATAGCTATGGTGTGACCGGTGGCGCAATCTTAAGCGAGGTCTGGGAGTTGGAGTGACACTCTGTGCCTGAGGCACCGGAAGTGGCGTAGGTGTCTGGAGCAGCGGAGAAGCCGGCAGTGGGGCAGGCAGCTCTTGAGGATGCGGAGTTGCAGCTGGTAGTGGGAGGTAGTGGGAGGTGGCGACCGAGATGGAGGCAGGAGAACCAGCGAAGGCAAAACTTCCCTGGAAAGTTGTGACTCTGATGAGGAATAAATCCTCCTCCTTTTAGAAGTCTTCTGTCTCCTGAACGTCAAGGAGCTATTCGTCGTTGATGCATCGACATCGACCAAGACGTCGGACTGGGATAGCGACGTTTCCTTCCTTTTGACGTCAAATCCACCGGCGTCGACACACTCCTCGACGTCGTGCGCCGGGCCTCTGGAGTCCTCGACGTCATGCTCTGATGTCTTCACGTCGTGCGGTCTCTTGACGTCGATCCAGACTTTGATGGCAAACATATGGGCGCCGTACCTGCTCTCGACGGGGACCGAAAGGGTTTTCTGCCCACAAAACATCTCTCAGACCTTCCACGTCTGCTGGAGGCTGAGGGAAGAGCTCTGGTGGAAGACTGACCTTCACCTCGCTCAGAGGTCCTATTGGCTTCTTGCTGGCGTCGCCTTTCTGCTTTTCCTTGAAGGCGAATCTTCTCCATATCGCCCAGGGTACATCAGGAAAATGTCCTGCAGATATTAAATGAAGAAGGAAGATGTGAGGATGGTAGGCAGATAATACAGACCTCATGAGGGTCTGTTTAGGCTTTATTCCTGCCACATCTTGGGCATTTGTCGAATAGAGAAGGCATTATTTCTCAGGAAAAAAAGCCTAATTCCAGTCAGAAAAAGACCAAATTTAAGAAGGATAGTCAAAAGACAGAGTGAAACATTTGTCACTGAAAATTTCACTGATTTAGTTTAAAGAAAAAACAAAAAAAGGTTAAGCTCAATGCTCCAGGATCCTGTCAACAGATGCCGGAAAAAAGAACTGAGGTAACTGCCTCACTCTAGGTATGATGGGATACTGGAAGACTGGCTGTTCTTAAAGTCACAGTCTCCTTTTTCTCAATTATAATTGCAGCCTATGGGCTACACTGCCCTGCTTTCCTTCATCATTATTTCGCATTGTAGAAAGGTTTGTGAAATACTTTTTCTCCACAATTGTCAACTCTTTCATGCATTTGAAGGCATGATCCTTAATTTTGACATTTTTAAAGCAAACTGGATGAAGAATTTTGGACACTGTAGCCTTTCCTCTAGGCTGCATATGGACATTCTTAAGTGACATTACAGGCTTCCTGAAGTAAGGCTAACATCAACACTTAAGAAGTTATATTGGAAAAAGTGCTCTGGGGTCCCCGCAGGCGGGCTGGACTATTCACCGCTTATGACTATACATGGAAATCCCCTACGAGAGAAATTAAGTTAAGGTGCCTAGACATTTGGACTAAAAGGATGAGCTTCACACTGACTGTAAGTGGGCAGCTGCCCAGATTTGGGAACATAAGCTGGAGCTGCCCTTCAACTCTCAAAAGATCTTTTGGTCTGGTATGTTAATCAAACAGGGAAGATTACTGTGAGACCTGTAGCATTCTCTTCATTGTGAAATTTCAGTCCCCTACTTTGCAGTAATACACAAGCTCTACAAATTAAGCCACTATGTTCAATTAAACACTGCTTTCTTTCTCACAATATCAATCATGAGTAAACTTATTAAATACATTTTGTTTTTCAGAATTCTCCACAATTATATTTTACAGTCTGTTTGCCTGTTAAAAGTCTCACTGTATTGCCAACACAGATATCTTGACCTGTATCTTTCACTTTATCAAGACACTAGACAACACATTTCCAGCAAGTCTCATCAACCACATTATGGGGGTCATTCTGACCCTGGCGGTTTTGGACCGCCAGGGCCAACGACCGCGGAAGCACCGCCAACAGGCTGGCGGTGCTTCCTGGGCCATTCTGACCGCGGCGGTAAAGCCGCGGTCAGAAAAGGGGAACCGGCGGTTTCCCGCCGGTTTACCCCTGGCCCAGGGAATCCTCCATGGCGGTGCTGCTTGCAGCGCCGCCATGGGGATTCCGACCCCCTTCCCGCCATCCCAACAGGATGGCGGGAACGGGTGTCGTGGGGCCCCTGGGGGCCCCTGCACTGCCCATGCCACTGGCATGGGCAGTGCAGGGGCCCCCTAAGAGGGCCCCATAATGATTTTCAGTGTCTGCAAGGCAGACACTGAAAATCGCGACGGGTGCCACTGCACCCGTCGCACCCCAGCAACTCCGCCGGCTCCATTCGGAGCCGGCTTCATCGTTGCTGGGTCTTTCCCACTGGGTGGGCGGGCGGCCTTTTGGCGGTCGCCCGCCCGCCCAGCGGGAAAGTCAGAATGACCGCCGCGGTCATTTGACCGCGGTGCGGTCTTTTAGCGGTCTCCGCCCGCCGGGGTCGGAATGACCTCCTATATCTTTGACTTATGAGCAACACAATCCCTACTAAGCAATATTACCTTGTACAAATATAGAATGCATAAGTATCTGTTTATAGTGCTTGTTGCCAACATTATTTATTAGGACTACCTCTTGTCTTCAACATTAATTCAACTAAACATTTCATCCAGATTCCTGCAGTGCCACATTTAATTTCAGATTAATTCATCCAAATGCTATGCTTAGCAACAATTTATAAATGTGTGTGTATAAATATGATATATGTGCATTCTAAGCCTGTGTATTATACTCTGAATTTCCTGTGGGTCATCTCTTTGATAAATTAAACTTATATACTCAAATTTACAAACCCTAATTAATTTTATTGTTATAGAGTATACAAAATAAACCACTATGTTTAATTTAATACTCCCCTTTCTTTTTCACACAATGAATCATGAAATAAACTTATGAAATATGTTATGTTTCTTAAGACTCTCCACAGTTATATTTCAGTCTTCTTTGCACGTTGAAAGCCTCAGTGTTTATTGTATTGCCAACACAGATTTTGTGACCTGTATCTGACACTTTGTTAAGACAATATACAACAGATTTCTGGCATGTCTCATTAACCACTTTATATCTTTGACTTAATAAGCAACACAATTTCTAGTGAGCAACATTGCTTGTGAAAGGAAAGAGCGCTTAAGTATCTATTTCATAACACTTGCCGTCAACAATATTGGGAGTACCTCTTGCCTTTAACATTAATTCAACCAATAGTGACATTCAGATTCCTGCAGTAACATTTAATTTCAGACCAGCTTGTCCTCTTAGAATGTTTAGCAACAACGTAAGTAAACATTTATGTATGAATATGATATACTTGCATTCTATGTCTGTGTGTGTATTATACTCTGAATTTCATGATAGTCACCTCTTTGATAAATTACATTTCTATGCTCATTCACAAAACTAATTTTGGCATTTCACTGTTGAAGAGTAAACAAAATAAGAGAAGGAAAGTAGTTTTACAAATGTTTTAAAATATTACACCACATTCTTCCAAATAATAATCAGTTGGTCGAATCTTTCCTCGGGACATGGTCTTTTTGGTGACAAGCTATGATTTTTCATGGCAGACTTGTGAGTTAGGGTGTTACTCACTAACCGTAACTGGCCATTACTAAGCAGTTTCGATTTTTTTCTTGTAAGCATAACTTCACTTTATTTGTGTTTTTTCAACTGAATTTCTGAATGTTTTTTAACATATGGTAACATGTTATGAGCAACACGAAGCCATAATTTTAGCTTAACTTTTTCGTTCACTTTTTGAGATTTCTGATATTAAACTATATCAGCTAGTTGTACAGCCAATTCCAGCTATGCTCTGCAACATGTCATGCACAACATAGCTTGGATGAAGTGTCAAGAAACATACCTCATGTCATTTGGCTGTGAAGAGTGGGGACTGGCAAAAGACAGGACTGGCTGCTCCTAGCACGTGTGGCAGTGTACAGCAGGTTGGCCAAAGGGCAGACGCTGCAACCAAACACTGCACGCCAACCACTGCTGTGCACAGACTTTGGTAATGGGAAATGGGGTTGACACAGGACCTGCACTCACCTACCATATGACTGCAGCTCGATTCTGTGGTCCCATAACAGCCCTATCTTACCAAATCAGTTGTGCAGTGCCACATCAGTGCCCCCGTCAGCTCCTATTCCACCGAAAAAGCTGTGCATGGCTATAACATGGCCTTTCAGAAAGCCAAAGGTCACAAACAGCAAGGGCTGGAAATTAAGTGTGTCAAAAATGCAGAAAATTAACTAAATAAACTGTAAAAACTGATGGTGCTGGCTCAATCACGCAAAAGCACTGAAATTAGCTAGATACGGTATGCAATATACACAACATTACTCACTGTGCCCATCATGCAGAAAAACAAAACCAAACACCCATTTTTAAACAGCACAGGAAAAAAAACACTAACTACCAAAAACAGAACATGGCAGGTGCTGTGCATTATGGCATACATTTTTTACACACACACACAAAAACGCCACCCACCCCCGTGGCTCCGCCGATATTCTGCTATTAGTTGGGTGCCATTAAGTGGACATGCTTCCACTCATTAACTCCTCTCACTACAGAAGAAAAGTCGGCACAACATCGCTGTGCATTTAAAATCAAATTTCTTTGGACACGGCCATGGCCAAATAATTGTAATTTTAATTGCTCAGCAATGGCCTGCCAGCACTTTTTCTGTGGCAAGAGGAATTGGTTTTGCATAAAGAAACAATTAAAATCGGAGTTATAATTCTGGGTAAAACATGGTAAAACACCTACATTTATTTTGTGATGGTTACCACATACATACCACAACCAGTGCCACCTATGTTGTTCTCTTAATTGCTCAGCTATTTTTTTCTATACCACTGGCAAATTTCTGCTATCGATAGTCAACCAACACTGTCCCTGGCTTTCTAGTGTGCTTAGCGGACACTGTCTGAAGGGTCTAGCCTGCAACCAGGCCCTGTGTCCAACCTGATGCAGATGGCAAACCGTTAGCCTTGCTGGGGTGAAGGGTTTAAAAGAAAATAAGTTACTTACCTGTAACTGTAGTTCTCCAGTATTGGAATCTTTCATAGATTCACATGCTTGAATCATTCCCCGTCGTCGAGATGGGAGTCCCCGGTATAATTTAAACAAGTAATGTGAAGACATATTAACAAAGAAAGAAGGCCCTAGGCCTCTTCAATTTAAACAGTCTATCTGAGTCATTTTGTAAAAAGGACCAAACTTGAGCATCCACCAATCAGGCGACAGCACCCTTCAGAACCCTCCTGAGAGTAGCTCCAGCACCTCAGATTTTCCAAGCACAAGTGCGTACAATATAGTAAAAAGAGAGAGAAAGAAAGAGGTGAAGTGAGCTTCTCCGGAGAGGCGGGTGGGTCGCATGTGAATCTATGAAAGATTCCAATACTGGAGAACTACAGTTACAGGTAAGTAACTTATTTTCTTACTCCAGTATTGGAACTTTCATAGATTCACATGCTTGAATCAGAGTAGAGGGCAGTAGCTATGCACATTGTAATATGATAACATCTTTGATGGAAAACACTTTGATACACAAAACCTCATTGTTGCCCTGCATATATATATATATATATAAAACTATATGTATACATATATATCTATATATATCTATATATATATATATATATATATATATATATATATATATATATATATATGGAAAATGTCACTTACCCAGTTTACATCTGTTCGTGGCATGAGTCGCTGCAGATTCACATGCTTTGCACATCCCGCCATCTAGTGTTGGGCTCGGAGTGTTACAAGTTGTTTTTCTTCGAAGAAGTCTTTCGAGTCACGAGATCGAGGGACTCCTCCCCTTTCGGCTCCATTGCGCATGGGCGTCGACTCCATCTTAGAATGTTTTCCCCGCAGAGGGTGAGGTAGGAGTTGTGTATTATAGTAATAGTGCCCATGCAATGGAGAAACATGTATGTACATAATGTAGTTTAACCCCTTAGCTGCTGGGCCTTTCCCCCCCCAGTGCTGAGCCCTTTTTTAGCTATTTGGGGTAGTTCGCGCTTAGGGCTTCATAACTTTTTGTCCACATAAGCTAACCACGCCAAATTTGCGTCCTTTTTTTCCAACATCCTAGGGATTCTAATGGTACCCAGAGTTGGTGGTTTCCCCTGGAGGAGACCAAGAAAATAGCCAAAATACAGTGAAAATTTTGTTTTTTCCAAAAAAATGGGAAAAAAGGGCTGCCGAAGAAGGCTTGTGGTTTTTTCCCTGAAAATGCCATCAACCAAGGGTTTCTGGTGCTGAAATCACTATCTTCCCACCTTTCAGGAACAGGCAGACTTGAATCAGAAAACCGAATTTTTCAACACAAATTTGGCATTTTACTGGGACATACCCCATTTCTACTATATTTGGTGCTTTCAGCCTCCTTCCAGTTAGTGACAGGAATGGGTGTGAAACCAATGCTGGATCCCGGAATGCTAAACATTTCTGAAAACTAGACAAAATTCTGAATTCAGCAAGGGGTCATTTGTGTAGATCCTACAAGGTTTTCCTACAGAAAATAACAGCTGAAATAAAAAAATATTGAAATTGAGCTGAAAACAACAGCCATTTTTCTTTATGTTTTACTCTGTAACTTTTTCCTGCGATGTCAGATTTCTGAAAGCAATATACCGTTTTGTCTGCTGGACTCTTCTGGTTGCGGGGATATAAAGGGCTTGTAGGTTCATCAAGAACCCTAGGTACCCAGAGCCAATAAATAAGCTGCACCCTGCAGTTGGTTTTCATTCTATACTGGGTATACAGCAATTCATTTGCTGAAATATGAAGAGTGAAAAAGAGGTATCAAGAAAACCTTTGCATTTCCAAAATGGGATCAAGATAAGGTTTTGAGGAGCAGTGGTTATTTGCACATCGCTGAATTCCGAGGTGCCCATACTAGCATGTGAATTGCAGGGCATTTCTCAAATAGACGTCTTTTTTACACACTCTCTTATATTTGGAAGGAAAAAATGTAGAGAAAGATAAGGGGCAATAACACTTGTTTTGCTATTCTGTGTTCCCCCAAGTCTCCCGATAAAAATGATACCTCACTTGTGTGGGTAGGCCTAGTGCCCGCGACAGGAAATGCCCCAAAACACAACATGGACACATCCTATTTTTTTTATAGAAAACACAGCTGTTTTTTCCAAAGTGCCTACCTGTAGATTTTGGCCTCTAGCTCAGCCGGCACATAGGGAAACCTACCAAACCTGTGCATTTCTGAAAACTAGAGACCTAGGGCAATCCAAGGAGGGGTGACTCGCGGGGCTCGGACCAGGTTCTGTTACCCAGAATCCTTTGCAAACCTCAAAAAGTGGCTAAAAAAACAAGTTTTCCTCACATTTCGGTGACAGAAAGTTCTGGAATCTGAGAGGAGCCACAAATTTCCTTCCACCCGGCGTTCCCCCAAGTCTCCCGATAAAAATGATACCTCACTTGTGTGGGTAGGCCTAGCGCCCGCGACAGGAAACGCCCCAAAGCGCAACGTGGACACATCAACATTTTTGGAAGAAAACAGAGGTGTTTTTTGAGAAGTGCCTACCTGTAGATTTTGGCCTCTAGCTCAGCCGGCACCTAGGGAAACCTACCAAACCTGTGCATTTCTGAAAACTAGAGACCTAGGGCAATCCAAGGAGGGGTGACTCGCGGGGCTCGGACCAGGTTCTGTTACCCAGAATCCTTTGCAAACCTCAAAAAGTGGCTAAAAAAAAAAGTTTTCCTCAGATTTCGGTGACAGAAAGTTCTGGAATCTGAGAGGAGCCACAAATTTCCTTCCACCCGGCGTTCCCCCAAGTCTCCCGATAAAAATGATACCTCACTTGTGTGGGTAGGCCTAGCGCCCGCGACAGGAAACGCCCCAAAGCGCAACGTGGACACATCAAAATTTTTGGAAGAAAACAGAGGTGTTTTTTGAGAAGTGCCTACCTGTAGATTTTGGCCTCTAGCTCAGCCAGCACCTAGGGAAACCTACCAAACCTGTGCATTTCTGAAAACTAGAGACCTAGGGCAATCCAAGGAGGGGTGACTCGCGGGGCTCGGACCAGTTTCTGTTACCCAGAATCCTTTGCAAACCTCAAAAAGTGGCTAAAAAAACAAGTTTTCCTCAGATTTCGGTGACAGAAAGTTCTGGAATCTGAGAGGAGCCACAAATTTCCTTCCACCCGGCGTTCCCCCAAGTCTCCCGATAAAAATGATACCTCACTTGTGTGGGTAGGCCTAGCGCCCGCGACAGGAAACGCCCCAAAGCGCAACGTGGACACATCAAAATTTTTGGAAGAAAACAGAGGTGTTTTTTGAGAAGTGCCTACCTGTAGATTTTGGCCTCTAGCTCAGCCGGCACCTAGCGAAACCTACCAAACCTGTGCATTTCTGAAAACTAGAGACCTAGGGCAATACAAGGAGGGGTGACTCGCGGGGCTCGGACCAGGTTCCGTTACCCACAATCCTTTGCAAACCTCAAAAAGTGGCTAAAAAAACAAGTTTTCCTCACATTTCGGTGACAGAAAGTTCTGGAATCTGAGAGGAGCCACAAATTTCCTTCCACCCGGCGTTCCCCCAAGTCTCCCGATAAAAATGATACCTCACTTGTGTGGGTAGGCCTAGCGCCCGCGACAGGAAATGCCCCAAAACAGAACGTGGACACATCACATTTTTTCATAGAAAACAGTGCCTACCTGTGGATTTTGGCCTCTAGCTCAGCCGGCACCTGGGGAAACCTAGCAAACCAGCACATTTTTGTAAACTAGAAACCCAGGGGAATCCAAGATGAGGTGACTTGTGGGGCTCGGACCAGGTTCTGTTACCCAGAATCCTTTGCAAACCTCAAAATGTGGCTAAAATACCACGTTTTCCACACATTTCGGTGACAGAAAGTTCTGGAATCTGAGGGGAGCCACAAATTTCCTTCCACCCAGCGTTCCCCCAAGTCTCCCGATAAATATGATACCTCACTTGTGTGGTTAGGCCTGGTGCCTGCGACAGGAATAGATCACACAACGGTCAATGTTGGTCCTTACGTGAGGCAGCTGTTGACCCTGGGGTGATCCATTCCTGACACAGGCACTAGGTGTAGGCACTCAAGTGGGGTAGTGTTTTTATCAGGACAGGTGAGGAGTCACTGGGTGGTAGGAATGTTGTGGATCCCAGCATATTCCTGTAGTTTGTGTGACAGAAATGCGAGAAAAATTGAGTTTTTTCACAACATTTCAGCTTTGCAGGGTATTCTGGGTAAGAAAACTTTGGGGAATCCACACAAGTCACACCTCTGTGGACTCCCCCGAATGTCTAGTTTCCAGAAATGTTTGGGTTTAGTGTGTTTCTCTATATGGCCGCCGAATCCAGGACCAAAAACACAGGTGCCTGCCTTACAAAACCAGTTTGTTTTGCCATAGACAATTTTGATGTCTCCACAATATGATTTGGGTGGTGGAATTTGGGGCTGAACTAAATTGGTGAGCTCCCAAGAGAGCACTCTCTCTCTGCTTGCCGCCGCATTCACCTGCTCTCTGGGTTGGCCTAACCCACTATTACCCAGTTGCACGAACAGCTTGCGAAGGGACAGCAGGACTGTCCTCATCACCTCCCTCATAATGTACTGGAAGAGGAGTTTTCGAATGGGACTCCTCTGACTGAAAAATCACTCCCAGAGTCTGCGCCATTGTCCTATCCCTCAGATGCTGTCTCAGTATCTGATGTCTCAGTCTCTGATCCTATGTCAGAGCGGTCCTCTATAACCCGAGTGCAGGCAGCAGTCATCCATCAAGATGCCATCTCTGCTATTGGCTAAACTGTTGCTCTAAAACACTAGCCTACGTAGACAGTCACAAAATCGATGGTGTGTGTGAGATACGTGCAACAGTAGAGGCCACCTTACCTGCGCTTCTTCCCTCAATCAGCACGTACTTTCAAGACACTAAAAAAACACCTTGTCACATACCATTCGTCACAGTCTTTAGCACCTCCTGCGCCCAGTCCAACAATCATTATTGGTGCTCCCACTCCCTCCTCCTCGGATTCCCTCATTACCACCCAGCAAAAGTGCCCTTCATCTCTCCATAGACTTTACTAATGTACTCAGCTATTTACATAAAATACAGATGTGCTCTTTGCAGTAGGCATATAAACCTTCTGCGCTTCTTTATGGCACTAAAACTGCCACTAGACAAGTCGGACCCTTTTCCCCCCAGGGAAACCACACACATATTGACAAAAGTGATGTATATATGACAGCCAACCACCTGAAACTCAACTCAAGCAAAACCGAAATAATCCTCTTTGGCCCTCACCAAAAAAACCTGGGACCCCCCATGGTGGCCCACCACGCTAGGCCCTGCACCCACCCCCGCCAACTACGCACGCAACCTCAGCATCATCCTAGACTCCTCCCTCTCTATGACCCAACAAATCAACGCTCTTGCCTCCTCATGCTTCAACAAACTCCGTATACTGAAAAACATTAAAATGGATCCCCACAGAGACCAGAAAAACTGTCACTCACGCACTCATCAGCAGCAGGCTTGATTACAGAAACGCCCTCTACGCCGGCACCACTCTAAAACTCAAGTGCAAACTACACGCATCCAGAACTCAGCAGCACGACTCATCCTCGACCTCCACCAACACGAACACATCTCTCCACACCTCAAATCCCTCCACTGGCTCCCCATTGACAAAAGGATCACCTTCAAGATCCTCATCCTCACACACAAATCACTCCACAACACAGGCCCTGCCTACCTCAACGAGAGTCACCTTCCACACCCCCACACGAAACGTCCGTTCAGCTGACCTCTCTCTCGCCTCTGACCCCCGCATCAAACACACCACCACCGGGGGCAGATCCTTCTCCTACATTGCACCCAAAACATGGAACGCACTCACAACTCACATTCGCAAGACCCAAAACCTACTTCTTTTCAGGAAGGGCCTCAAAACCTGGCTTTTTGAACAGTGAACCTCCTAGCCCCTTTCCCTCCCCCCCGTCCCCCCCCCCAGCGCCTTGAGACCCTCACAGGTGAGTAGCGCGCTTTATAAATCTCTTTGATACAGATCTACCTATATATATATATATAAATATATATCTACATAGATATATCTATAGATATATCCATGTACCTAGATATATCTATCTACATAGATATATATATATAGATATATACATATATTTTTTTTTAGTTGTTGTATGGTTTCCTTGGGGGCCAAAATGGCCCCCAGGGAAACCCTACAACATCTAAAAAAAAAATTGCCCCCACAGGGGGTCACCCTGCCCACGGGCGACCCCCTGTCATTTCATTTTTTTTTTTTTATTTTGAAAAAAAAAAAAATCCCCTGGGGGGGGGGGGCACCTACCTTTTTATTTTTTTAGGAAAATTATGCCGGGGGGGGGGGGGGGGGGGGGGGCGGCCCGTTTTCCGGGGGGGGGCTGCCCCCCAAAAGTGAAATCCCTGGTGTCTAGTGGGGTTTCCTGGCCCCCGATCGCAGCTGTGCTGCGATCGGGGGCCAGGAAACCGTTTCAGAAGGCCTCATAAGAAAGGGGAGACTCTCCCCTTTCTTACGAGGCCTTCTGAAACTGTTTCTGGCCCCCGATCGCAGCACAGCTGCGATCGGGGGCCAGAAACAGTTTCAGAAGGCCTCGTAAGAAAGGGGAGAGTCTCCCCTTTCTTACGAGGCCTTTTCAAAATGTTTCCTGACCCCCCCGATCGCAGCTGTGCTGCGATCGGGGGAGCCAGGAAACCTGAAAGTGTTTCCTGGCCCCCGATCGCAGCACAGCTGCGACCGGGGGCCAGGAAACACTTTCAGGAAGGCCTCGTAAGAAAGGGGAGTGTCTCCCCTTTCTTACGAGGCCTTCCTGAAAGTGTTTCCTGGCCCCCGATCGCAGCTGTGCTGCGATCGGGGGCCAGGAAACACTTTCAGGAAGGCCTCGTAAGAAAGGGGAGACTCTCCCCTTTCTTACGAGGCCTTCCCGAACGTGAAAAAGGCCGTTTTCCCCATGAAAGCAGGAAGCGGCCGCAAGGCTGCTTCCTGCTTTCATGGGGAAAACACCTTTGCAACGTCAACGCGCCTCGCGGCGCGCTGACGTCACAAAGGGGCGGGTGGGGGGCGGGGGGAGACACGGTAGCTTCCGTGTCTCCCGGGGGGGGAAAAAAAATAAAAAAAAAATCCTCGGGTGCGACGCACCCGAGGATTTATTAATGCCCTTCCTGGTGTCGGCCACTGGTCGTGACCCGCACCAGGGAGGGTGTGTGGGCGTCGGCCAGTGGCCGACGCCCGCATTTAAGAGGTTAAAGTGATATATTTACAAATTTACAAATGTTTAAGATCAACTTTGAAACGGCTACAGACTCCCGGGGAGGCGGGTGGGCACATGTGAATCAGCAGCGACTCATGCCACGAACAGATGTACACTGGGTAAGTGACATTTTCCGTTCGATGGCATGTGTAGCTGCAGATACACATG
Organism: Pleurodeles waltl; assembly: GCF_031143425.1. Lineage (NCBI taxonomy): Eukaryota > Metazoa > Chordata > Amphibia > Caudata > Salamandridae > Pleurodeles > Pleurodeles waltl. The sequence goes on along the minus strand of NC_090445.1, from coordinate 990,593,783 downwards.
CTTTGCATAGACTAGTAAGCAGTTATCTCCCCAAAAGCGGTGGTTCAGCCTGTAGGAGTTGAAGTTGTTTGAAACAAAGTTCGTAGTACTGCTTGTCCTACTGTGGCTTGTTGTGCTGTTAACACATCCACAAAGTAGTGCTTGGTAAACGTATGAGGCATAGACCATGTGGCTGCCTTACATATTTCAGTCATTGGAATGTTTCCTAGAAAGGCCATGGTAGCACCTTTCTTTCTAGTTAAGTGTGCCCTTGGTGTAATAGGCAGTTCTCTTTTTGCTTTGAGATAACAGGTTTGAATGCATTTAACTATCCATCTAGCAATGCCTTCTTTTGAAATTGGATTACCTGTATGAGGTTTTTGGAAAGCAACAAATAATTGTCTTATTTTCCGAATTTGTTTTGTTCTGTCAATGTAGTACATTAACGCTCTTTTGATGTCTAATGTATGTAGTGCTCTCTCAGCTACAGAATCTGGCTGTGGGAAGAACACTGGTAGTTCTACTGTTTGATTTAAGTGGAACGGTGATATGACCCTTTGGTAAAAATTGTGGATTTGTCCGTAGAACTACTTTATGTTTGTGTATTTGAATAAATGGTTCTTGAATGGTAAATGCTTGGATTTCACGGACTCTTCTTAAAGATGTGATGGCAATTAGAAATGCAACTTTCCATGTTAAATATTGCATTTCACATGAGTGCATGGGTTCAAATGGTGGCCCCATGAGTCGTGTTAAGACAATGTTGAGGTTCCATGAAGGAACTGGTGGTGTCCTTGGTGGTATAATTCTTTTTAGTCCTTCCATAAAGGCTTTTATGACTGGGATCCTAAACAGTGAAGTTGAGTGGGTAATTTGCAGGTAAGCTGAAATTGCGGTAAGATGTATCTTAATGGATGAAAAGGCTAGTTCTGACTTTTGCAAATGTAGCAAATAGCTTACGATGTCTGTAGCAGATGCGTGTAAGGGTTGAATTTGATTATTATGGCAATAATAAACAAACCTTTTCCAATTATTTGCATAGCAATGTCTAGTGGTCGGTTTTCTAGCTTGTTTTATGACTTCCATACATTCTTGTGTAAGTTTTAAGTGTCCGAACTCTAAGACTTCAGGAGCCAAAGTGCTAGATTCAGCGATGCTGGATTGGGGTGTCTGATCTGTTGATTGTGTTGAGTTAACAGATCTGGTCTGTTTGGTAGTTTGATATGAGGCACTACTGAGAGGTCTAGTAGTGTTGTGTACCAAGGTTGTCTTGCCCAAGTTGGTGCTATGAGTATGAGTTTGAGTTTGTTTTGACTCAACTTGTTTACTAGATATGGAAGGAGTGGGAAAGGGGGAAAAGCGTATGCAAATATCCCTGACCAACTCATCCATAACGCATTGCCCAGAGACTGATGTTGTGGGTACCTGGATGCGAAGTTTTGGCATTTTGCGTTTTCTTTTGTTGCAAACAGGTCTATTAGTGGTGTTCCCCAAATTTTGGAAGTAAGTGTGTAGTACTTGTGGGTGAATCTCCCATTCGTGGATCTGTTGGTGATCCCGAGAGAGATTGTCTGCTAATTGATTCTGTATCCCTGGAATGAACTGTGCTATTAGGCGAATGTGGTTGTGTATCGCCCAATGCCATATTTTCTGTGTCAAGAGACACAACTGTGTTGAGTGTGTTCCTCCTTGTTTGTTTAGGTAATACATTGTTGTCATGTTGTCTGTTTTGACAAGAATGTGTTTGTGGCTTATTATTGGTTGAAATGCTTTTAACGCTAGAAATACTGCCAATAGTTCTAAGTGATTTATGTGAAACTGTTTTTGCCGAGAGTCCCATTGTCCCTGAATGCTGTGTTGATTGAGGTGTGCTCCCCACCCTATCATGGAGGCATCTGTAGTTATTATGTATTGAGGCACTGGGTCTTGAAAAGGCCGCCCTAGGTTTAAATTCATATTGTTTCACCATTGAAGCGAGGTGTATGTTTGGCGGTCTATCAACACTAGATCTAGAAGTTGACCCTGTGCCTGTGACCATTGTGATGCTAGTCACTGCTGTAAGGGCCGCATGTGCAATCTGGCGTTTGGGACAATGGCTATGCATGAGGACATCATGCCTAGTATTTTCATTACTATTTTGACTTGTATACTTTGGTTTGGATACATGACCTGTATAACATTGTGAAATGCTTGCACTCTTTGTGGACTTGGAGTGGCAATCGCTTTTGCTGTGTCGATTGTTGCCCCTAAGTATTACTGGGTCTGACACGGCTGACGGTGTGACTTTGTGTAGTTGATTGAGAAACCTAGTTTGTGTAGAGTTTTTATGACGTACTTTGTGTGTTGTAAACACTGTTCTAGTGTGTTGGTTTTGATTAACCAATCGTCTAGGTACGGGAACACATGTATTTGCTGCCTTCTGATATGCGCAGCTACTACTGCCAGGCATTTTGTAAAAACTCTTGCCGCAGTTGTTATTCCGAATGGCAACACCTTGAATTGGTAATGTACCCCTTGGAATACAAATCTTAGGTACTTTCTGAGTGAAGGATGTATCGGTATATGGAAATATGCATCCTTTAGGTCTAGTGTTGTCATGTAGTCTTGTTGTTTGAGCAGTGGGATTACGTCTTGTAATGTCACCATGTGAAAGTGGTCTGATTTGATGTAGGTATTTAAAGTTCTGAGATCTAATATAGGTCTCACTGTTTTGTCCTTTTTGGGTATGAGAAAGTACAGAGAGTAAACTCCTGTTCCTTTTTGTTGCATTGGTACTAATTCTATTGCTCCTTTTTGTAGCAATGCCTGGACCTCTAGTCCTAGAAGATCCATGTGTTGTTTTGACATATGGTGTGTTTTCGGTGGAACGTTTGGAGGGAATCTGAGAAATTCTATGCAATAACCATGCTGGATAATTGCCAGTACCCAAGTGTCTGTCGTTATCTCCTCCCAATGTTTGTAAAAATTGCTTAGTCTCCCCCCCACAGGTGTTATGTGTTGGGGATTTGTGACTTGGAAGTCACTGTTTGTTTTGAGGAGCTTTGGGGCTTTGGAAATTTCCTCAATTTTTTGGGAATTGTCCCCCTCTATATTGTCCCCGAAAACTTCCCTGCTGATATTGACTTTGATAAGTGGGCCTTGTTTGTGAGGTTGTGGGTTCTGTAGCTTGTCCTCGAAACCCCCCTCTAAACTATGTTTTGCGAAATGTGCCTCTGCTCTGTGGGGAGTAGAGTGCGCACATGGCTTTGGCCGTATCCGTGTCTTTTTTAAGTTTTTCTATAGCAGTGTCCACCTACGGCCCAAACAACTGCTGTCCATTAAAGGGCATATTCAGCACGGCTTGTTGTATTTCCGGCTTGAATCCTGATGTCCGCAACCATGCGTGTCTCCTTATTGTTACCGCAGTATTTACTGTCCTTGCAGCTGTATCTGCTGCATCCATTGCTGACCGTATCTGATTATTTGAGATACTTTGTCCTTCCTCCACCACTTGTTGTGCCCTTTTCTGGAACTCCTTGGGTAAGTGTTCTATGAAAAGCTGCATTTCGTCCCAATGAGCCCTATCATATCTTGCCAGAAGTGCTTGTGAGTTGGCAATGAGCCATTGGTTTGCTGCTTGTGCTGCAACCCTTTTTCCTGCAGCGTCAAATTTGCGACTCTCCTTGTCTGGAGGTGGTGCGTCTCCCGAGGTGTGAGAGTTTGCTCTCTTGAGAGCTGCCCCTACTACCACAGAGTCTGGTGTTAATTGCTGTGTGATATACACAGGATCTGTACGCGGTGGCTTGTACTTTTTCTCCACCCTTGGAGTTATGGCCCTGCCCTTCACAGGCTCCTGAAACACCTCTTTGGAGTGTTTTAGCATTCCCAGTAGCATAGGTAAGCTCTGGTATTGGCTATGAGTGGAGGATAGTGTATTAAACAAAAAATCATCCTCAATCGGTTCTGCATGCAAGGTGACATTATGAAAAGCCGCTGCCCTTGAGACCACCTGCGTGTAGGATGTACTGTCCTCCGGTGGGGAAGGTCTCGCTGGGTAACAGTCTGGGCTGTTATCCGATACTGGCGCATCATAAAGGTCCCATGCGTCGGGATCATCTTGACTTATTGCAGTATGCGTTGGAGACTGCATCAGTGGTGGAGTGTCCACCGGTAATGTGTGCATTGATGGTGGTGGAGATGGTGGCGGAGTTGTCTGTCTTGCCACTTTTGCCTGTGGCTGCTTGTCCTTTTCCTGAAAGGCAAGTCTTCTTTTCATTTTAATTGGGGGAAGAGTGCTTATCTTCCCTGTGTCCTTTTGAATGTGGAGCCTCCATTGAGTGTAGTCTGGCTCCATCGATTCTAGTTCTTGTCCGAACTTATGTCCTTGCATTTGGGAGGACAATCCCTGTTCCTCTGTGTAGGAACCTGATTTTGGTTCCGAGGCTGGATGTTTCGGAATGGAAACCTTTTCGGTAGCCTTTTTCGGCTCCGACGACACTTTCTTTATTTTCGGCGTCGTGATCTCTCGGTGCCGACCCATTTCGGTGCCGCTGTCTCGGTGCCGAACTTGCTCGGAGCCGCTGTCTCGGGCTTGAGATTGCTGTGTGCCGGTATCTCGACCGGAGTCGGATGACTTCGACACAAGCGTGCCCTTTTTCGGTGCCAATGGTCGGTCACCTATTTTACGGGTTAAGCCATGGCCTGTTGGCGGTGGCGTCCCCTGGGCTTTTGTGGTCTTCTCGTGAGTTTTATGTTTCAACGTCTTACTCACGGTTTTAGGTGTTTCTTCGGGATCGAGCTCGTCCGAGTCCGACTCCTGGATGGAGAAGCTTTCCTCTTCCTCCTCCAAATGCCTTTGTCCTGTCGGCGCCGACGCCATTTGCAGTCTTCTCGCTCTTCGGTCTCTTAATGTCTTCCTCGACCGAAACGCTTGACAGGCTTCACACGTATCTTCTTTGTGTTCTGGAGACAAACACAAGTTACAGACCAGGTGCTGATCTGTATACGGATACTTGTTGTGACATTTTGGGCAGAAGCACAATGGGGTCCGTTCCATCAGCCTTGAAGATACACGCGGCCGGGCCGACCAGGCTCCGACGGGGATCGAAAAAAAAACAAAGGGCCACCGGAGCTCTTCAAAAATCGGTGTTGATCTGTAGTAACTAACCCGATACCGAACGCAAACAATACTGTCGATTTTTCCGAGATTCTAACTATCTTTCCGAACCGAAACACGGAGCGAAAAGGAACACATCCGAACTCGATGGCGGAAAAAAACCAATCTAAGATGGAGTCGACGCCCATGCGCAATGGAGCCGAAAGGGGAGGAGTCCCTCGATCTCGTGACTCGAAAGACTTCTTCGAAGAAAAACAACTTGTAACACTCCGAGCCGAACACTAGATGGCGGGATGTGCAAAGCATGTGTATCTGCAGCTACACATGCCATCGAACATATATATATACAGATACATAAAGAAATGCCAAGAGGCAGAGCAAAAATTATTCTAAGACACTTAAGTAACATGAATACCATCATCAAAGCCGACCACTTATGTGTTTGCCATAATGTTCTTTTACCTTTGTATACCTTCCTCTTTCTTTTTTTTTTTTTTAAATATAAGAAATATAAACAATGTGCATACCTGTTCTAGGATGGAGGGATGTAGAAGAGATAGCTCACCTTCACCTGAAGAGATTCCTGAGAACCGCTTGACCCACTGCTACCTCTCCCTGAGATAGAGATTCCAAGCAGTAGTGTTTCATGAATGTATGACAGCTCTTCCATGTTGCTGCCCTACAAATGTCTTGTAGTGAAACTCCGGCGAACAGTGCCGCTGACGATGAGACTGATCTCGTAGAGTGAGCACGCACAGGTGATTGCAGAGGTTTGCCCGCTGCTTGATGGCAGAAACAAATGGCTGAGGCGATCCACATGGAAATACTCTGCTTGGAGAGTGGATGACCTTTCCTAGGAGCACTGTATGCTACGAATAACTGATTACAGCGCTGAAAAGATTTAGTCCTGTCCAAATAAAAGTGAACACATCTTTTAACGTCTAAGGAGTGTAATGCCCTCTCAGCCGGAGTAGATGGATGAGGAAAAAAAGATTTGAAGACTAAAGGTTCTTTGATGTGAAAGTCTGAAGGAACCTTTGGAATAAAGTGCGCATTAGCAGTCTGTCGTGTTTAAGCTCTAGGAATGGCTCTTGGATGGAAAGAGCTTGCACCTCGCTGACTCGCCTAGCTGATATGAGAGCTACCAATAAGGCAACCTTCCATGACAGGAACTTGAGAGAAGCACAATGGATCGGCTCAAAAGGATGCTTCATCAGTTGTGCTAAGACAATATTCAGTTTCCACAAAGGAGGTGGTGGTCTGAAAGGAGGGAAAACTCTGAAAAGCCCCTTCAAAAATCTCTTAATCAGCCAAGAAGAGTAGAGTGAGGGTGTATCATCTGAACGTCTGTATTTAGCTATAACTGCTAAGTGAACATTAATGGACGAGTGTGCTAGGCCAGATTGAGCTAGCTGCAACAGATACGGTAATATTTCCTCTGGTGGTGAGACTAATGGGTCAATCTGTCGTTGATGACACCAGGCACAGAATCTTTTTCATTTACAATAATACGTTTTGTTAGTGCTATCCGCTCTGGCTTTTGACAAAATATCCCTACAGTCCTGTGGGATATTCAAATGCGCGAACTCTCTGTGGTGAGGAGCCAGGCTGATAAACGCATTGACTGCGGGTCTGGGTGCCAAACCTGGCCATTGTTCATTGTTAGTAATTGAGGTAATGGCTCCAGCGGAATGTGAGGCTTGATTGATAAAAGGAGAAGTTCTGCAAACCAATGTTGACGCGGCCAGTACGGAGCTATCAGTATCAGAGTGCACGGCTCTGTTTTCATCTTCGTGAGGACCCGTGGGATCAGCGGAATGGGAGGAAAGGCGTAAGCAAAGATGTCTGACCAGACTATCGAAAACGCATTCCCCCAAGATCCCTTCTGGTGATGCCAACTTGCGAAGAACCGGCATTTGGCGTTGTTTTTGGCCGCAAACAGGTCTACCGTTGGTGTTCCCCACAGGGAAAAATATGGTTCAGTACTGTCTGGTCTAGCTCCCACTCGTGGCAGTCCGATTTCTGCCTGCTGAGTGCATCTGCTGTCTTGTTGTTTATTCCAGGCAAGTGTACCGCTGATAGTGTGATGTTTTGCTGCAAGGCCCAGTTCCAGATTGCTTGGGCTTCCCTGGAGAGAGTGAGAGATCTTGTGCCTCCTTGTTTGTTGAGGTAATGCATCGTAGTGGTGTTGTCCGTCCTTATTACCACTTGCGATCCTGAGATCTTGGGAAGAAACGCCTGTAAGGCTAGGTACACTGCTCTGAGCTCCAGCCAATTGATATGCATTGATGCCAGATGCGGTGGCCATTTGCCACTTATTTGCAGGTCCTGTAACACAGCTCCCCAGCCTTCCAGTGAAGCATCCGTCGTTATGGTCCGCGGGGCTGGGTGCTGTAGAAACGAAAGGCCGATTGATAGATGATGCCTTTGAGACCACCATCTCAAACCTCTGAGGATTATTGGAGTTATTTGTATCTGATCCTCGAAAAGTGCCTGATACTTGGAGCCATTGACGATTTAGTTGCTCTTGTAAGGGGCGCATCTTTAGCCAACATAGAGGGACCAGAGGTATGCATGAAGACATCATGCCCAACAGCGACTTGAACAGACGGACAATAACCTTTCCTCTTCTCTGTATGGAACTTGCTAGAGTCAGTAACCTTTGTTGCCTCTCTAACGTGGGACATGCCATGGTGGATTCTGTGTCTAGTCTTGCTCCTAGAAAGGTAATATTGCGTGCTGGTAGAGGGTTGGACTTCTCCCAGTTGACGGTGAATCCGAGATTGGTTAGCAAGGAAACACACTTTTTTGTTGACTTGTGCGTTCCTGCGTAAGTCTTTGCCTTTATCAACCAATCGTCTAAGTATGGAAAAACTTGGTGCTTTCTCCTTCTGAGAAAGGCTGCGACTGGTGCTAGACACTTGGTATATATTCTGGGGGCTGATTTCAGTCCGAAAGGAAGGACACGGTATATTGAAAATGGCTGCCGGCTACGGTGTATCTCAAGTATTTTCTGTGGGCAGGGTGGATGGGTATGTGGAAGTGTGCGTCTTTCAGGTCTAGTAAAGACATGAAATCTCCCTGATTGAGACGCAGGAGGACGTCTTGCAGGCTGATCATCCGGAACAATTCCTTTTTTAAGTAGACATTTAGGCGGTCATTCTGACCCTGGCGGTCAAAGACCGCCAGGGCGGAGGACCGCGGGAGCACCGCCGACAGGCCGGCGGTGCTCCAATGGGGATTCCGACCGCGGCGGTAAAGCCGCGGTCGGACCGGCAACACTGGCGGTCTCCCGCCAGTGTACCGCCGCCCCATTGAATCCTCCAAGGCGGCGCAGCTTGCTGCGCCGCCGAGGGGATTCCGACCCCCCCTACCGCCATCCAGATCCCGGCGGTCCGACCGCCGGGAACCGGATGGCGGTAGGGGGGGTCGCGGGGCCCCTGGGGGCCCCTGCAGTGCCCATGCCACTGGCATGGGCATTGCAGGGGCCCCCGTAAGAGGGCCCCTACAAGTATTTCACTGTCTGCTTGGCAGACAGTGAAATACGCGACGGGTGCAACTGCACCCGTCGCACAGCTTCCACTCCGCCAGCTCGATTCCGAGCCGGCTTCATCGTGGAAGCCTCTTTCCCGCTGGGCTGGCGGGCGGCCTGAAGGCGGCCGCCCGCCAGCCCAGCGGGAATGTCAGAATTACCGCCGCGGTCTTTCGACCGCGGAACGGTAACCTGACGGCGGGACTTGGGGGGCGGCCACCGCCGCCCGCCAAGGTCAGAATGAGGGCCTTAGTTCCCTTAAGTCGAGGATCGGCCTCCAATCCTTCCACTTTTTCCGAATGAGGAAGAACCTGGAATAAAATCCTGTTCCTCGTTGGGCCCGAGGCACCTTCTCTATAGCTCCTTTGAGAAGCATTTTGTTGATCTCCTTTTTGAGTTGTTGAGGGTATCTCGAAGGAGTCCTGCGGGGGGGTTGGAGGGAGGTATCTGGATAAATTCTAAAGAATGGCCCCGTTTCACTAATTGTAGGACCCACTTGTCTGAAGTAATGGTTTGCCATTGTTTGAGGAATAGAGATATCCTCCCGCCCAGAATGAAAGGAGGAAGACTGGACGCAGCCGGAGCCTCAAAAGCATCAGGTTCTACGAGCCGGATCTTTGGCCGGACGGGTTGAGCGTCCACGGCTGCCAGGTCTACCATAGGCCGGTTGCAGCGGCTGCCTTTGTGAGTAGTATGGACGATATTGCTGGGAAGAGGAAGGATAGGCGGAATACCTGTGTTGTTGATATCCCCCTCTGTATGAGGGTTGGCCACGCCCTCTAGGACGAAAGGAAGATTTTCGATATTGCAGGGTCCATAATGACCTTGCCGTGTCCGTGTCCGATTTGATGGATTGTAGGGCGTCATCAACATGTTTCCCAAATAACGCCTGGCCATCAAAAGGTAAATCCAAGATTTTATTTTGTACTTCTGGACGAAAAGAGGTGGCTTTAAGCCAGCCTTGCCTTCTTAGCACCGCTGCACCTCCGAGTTGTCGAAAAGCAGTGGTTGCTATGTCCATTGCACAGTCTATAAGCTCTGCAGACGTGCATTGACCCTCCTGTATCGTTTTAGTTGCCTCTGATCTCGCATCTTCCGGCAGTTGAGTAATATAAGGTGCAATGTCCACCCAAAGCTGTCTGTCGAATCTAGCCAGAATAGCCAAAGAGTTGGCCACTCTAACTACTAGGCTAGCCATAGAAGAAAACCTTTTCCCTATGTTATCTAGCCGTCTACCCTCTTTGTCTGGGGGTGCGGAAATCGGGCAGAAGGATTCTTAGATCTTCTTTGTGCTGCCTGACCTAACACTGAATCCGGCGGAGAGTGTCCCGTTAAGCATGTTGGTGCATCATCAGGTGCTTTGTATTTCTTATCCAGACGCAGCAGTACTGCCGTAATTGTAGCTGCATAATTCATGACCTTAAGGCCCTCTTCCCACAGGTAGTTTACCATCGGGATAGAGCGCACAGACTTCTGAAAAGGCTCCTTAAAATCGTAAAGAAAACAGTCTATTTGCTTGGTAGGTATTGGTAAAGCAAAACGTTTGGCTGCTCTCTCTAGAAGATTGTGAAACCCTCCAATGTCTTCTGGTGGGGATTCCACCTTCGATTGAGAAGGAGAAGGAGGAGCAGGGATGATGTACTCGTCCCACTCTGAGTGAGTTTCCAGGAGTTCTCCTTCTTCCTGATCCCCTTCTGAGATGTCGGTGTCATGAGGAAGAGTCATATCCGAAGTGGCCACATTCGTGAGATGTAAGGACGTTGGCCTCTGGTGTGGAGTGGAAACGCCAGAAATGGGCGATGGGGGAGGTTGTTCTCCTTGAGGGGGAAACCTCCTTTTGTAATCAACCAACATCGCTCTGAGGTCAGTTAGTAGGGAGGAAGGAATAAACGCTCCCTGTTGGTATTGTTGTTGTTCTGAATAAAGTTGGGGGTCATAGGCCTCTTCATAGTCCTCCTCTTCCTGGTACTTTCCATTCAGTTGGGATGGACTCTGGGCTGTTCCAAATGGCCCCTCATCATCTGAGTCTTCGTCTCCCTCCAAAAGATGTACTGGAACAAGGGAGGACACCTTATTAGGTGATGTATGAGTTGGCGTCAGCTTTTCCACACTTTTTAGATGTTTTTCTCTCGTCGACGGTTTCGTCGACGACGTATAAATAGACTTCGTCGTGGACGGTGTCGTAGACGCTGGACGAACAGTGATTTTAATAGAAGAAAGTCTCGCCGACGAGTGTACCGTCATCGCTGCAGTTCTCGTCATCGGTGGGGTACCTGTCCTCGTCGACCATGTTGCCGGCAGAGCCGTCGACGATGGAAACCCAGAAGTAGATGTCGTCGCCGGAAAAGCACTCACCGACGGTACCGTCGACAATGGTTTTTTCCCAGTTACAGGGGATGGCTTCTTAAAAGGCACAGATGGTGGTACAGATGAAGACTTCCTGTGCCTCTCTGAACTGGAAGAATGGCCTTTCCCCTCTTTTATGGAAACCTTCTTTGGGTAAGAAGATGGACTGCGGCCCTTATAAGACCCTGAAGTAGTCTTTTTGAGGGCTTTTCTTGAGAGTTGTGAGGGAGATCCGGAGCCTGATCTCGCCCTTTTTGATGATCTCTTGGATGTTGATGATTCATCACTCTCAGAATCAGAAACTGGGTCTTTCCTATGTTTTAGTTTCTGCAGCCATATCAATAATCTGCCTTCCCTGTCTTTTAAAGTTTTAGAAGAAAAAGTACGACAAATCTTACAGTCTTTAGCTGAATGATCTGGGTACAGGCAGTAAATGCAGTCTTGGTGAGGGTCTTCAGAATGAAGCCTTTTCTTTCCACAAGTCTTGCAGTCTCTGAAGAGACCCTTCTTCTCCTTGTCAGACATAGTTGACAAATAGCTGACAAATCAAGTTAGATAAGTTTCTCTGAGAGAAAATAGTTGAAAAAAGGTGTGAAGATAGAGCAGAAATCTGAGGAGACTCCCTAGCACGACGTGCAGTAGAAAATCTGAGGTGCTGGAGCTTCTCTCAGGAGGGTTCTGAAGGGTGCTGTCGTCTGATAGGTGGATGCTCAAGTTTGGTCCTTTTTACAAAATGACTCTGATAGACTGTTAAATTGAAGAGACCTAGGGCCTTTTTTCTTTGTTAATATGTCTTCACATTACTTGTGTAAATTATACCGGGGACTAGCATCTCGACGACGGGGAATGATTCAAGCATGTGAATCTATGAAAGTTCCAATACTGGAGTAAAGTTCAGAGACATTAGCCTGCGGATGATCAACAAACCCAGGTTCATGAGCTATTTCGAGACAAATTGAAAAAATTAAATACATTCAATTTGACGAGAATGCTTTTTACCTTCAGCAGTCCTTTGAGTGTCTGCGAACTTAAAGCAGAGACTGTGTGCCCTACGGCGCTAATTTGGCTAGCCACAAGAGAAAGGTTCTCTTGTAGCCCCCATTACAATACAGAATACAAGGGGTATCCTCAATCATATCATTGAACAGGTCATGGGCGATGCAACATGTGAGGTGATAAGCAGTGCATCACAGGTTATTGAAAATGTCACTTACCCAGTGTACATCTGTTCGTGGCATTAGTCGCTGCAGATTCACATGTTTGGCACAGTCCGCTGCCTGGTGTTGGGCTCGGAGTATTACAAGTTGTTTTTCTTCGAAGAAGTCTTTTTGGTCACGGGACCGAAGGACTCCTCCCTCCTCGGCTCCATTGCGCATGGGCGTCGACTCCATCTTAGATTGTTTTCCCCGCAGAGGGTGAGGATGGAGTTGTTTGGTATAAATAGTGCCCATGCAATGGAGTGAATATGTATGTACGTTAAGAGTTTATAATAATTATTTACAAATGTTCAGATGTTTAAGATTTATGATCTACTTCTAAACGGCTACAGGCTTCCCGGGGAGGTGGGAGGGTACATGTGAATCTGCAGCGACTAATGCCACGAACAGATGTACACTGGGTAAGTGACATTTTCAGTTCGATGGCATATGTTGCTGCAGATACACATGTTTGGCATAGACTATAAAGCAGTTACCTCCCCTAAAAGCGGTGGTTTAGCCTGTAGGAGTTGAAGTAGTTTGGAATAATGTTCTTAGTACAGCTTGGCCCACTGTAGCTTGTTGTGCATTTAGTACGTCTACACAGTAGTGTTTAGTAAACGTATGAGGCGTAGACCAGGTTGCAGCCTTACATATTTCGCTCATAGGAATGTTTCCTAGAAAGGCCATTGTAGCACCTTTCTTTCTGGTTGAGTGTGCCTTTGGTGTAATAGGCAATTCTCTTTTGGCTTTAAGATAGCATGTTTGAATGCATCTGACTATCCATCTAGCAATGCCTTGTTTAGAGATTGGATTTCCTATGTGTGGTTTTTGAAAAGCTATGAACAGTTGTTTTGTTCTCCTGATCAGCTTTGTTCTGTCAATGTAATACATTAGTGCTCTTTTGATGTCTAATGTATGTAGTGCCCTTTCAGCCACAGAATTTGGTTGTGGGAAGAACACTGGCAATTCTACTGTTTGATTTAAATGGAATGGTGAGATTACTTTTGGCAGAAATTTTGGATTTGTTCTTAGAACTATTTTATTGTTGTGTATTTGAATAAATGGTTCTTGTATGGTAAATGCCTGTATTTCACTTACTCTTCTGAGGGATGTGATTGCAATGAGAAATGCGACCTTCCAGGTTAGATATTGCATTTCACAGGAATGCATGGGTTCGAAAGGTGGACCCATGAGTCTTGTTAAGACGATGTTAAGATTCCATGAAGGAACTGGTGGTGTTCTTGGTGGTATAATTCTTTTTAGCCCTTCCATGAATGCTTTAATAACTGGTATTCTAAATAGAGACGATGAATGAGTAGTTTGTAGGTAAGCAGATATTGCTGCGAGGTGTATTTTTATAGATGAAAAAGCGAGATTTGCTTTTTGCAAATGTAGTAAGTATCCTACTATGTCTTTAGTAGAGGCATGTAATGGTTGTATTTGATTGGCATGGCAGTAGTAAACAAATCTTTTCCACTTAGATGCATAGCAGTGTCTAGTGGAAGGTTTTCTAGCTTGTTTTATGACCTCCATGCATTCTTGTGTGAGGTCTAAGTGTCCGAATTCTAGGATTTCAGGAGCCAAATTGCCAGATTCAATGATGCTGGGTTTGGATGCCTGATCTGTTGTTTGTGTTGTGTTAACAGATCTGGCCTGTTGGGTAGTTTGACATGCGGTACTAGTGAAAGGTCTAGTAGAGTTGTATACCAAGGTTGTCTTGCCCATGTGGGTGCTATCAGTATGAGTTTGAGTTGGTTTTGACTCAACTTGTTTACTAGATATGGAAGGAGAGGGAGAGGGGGAAAAGCGTACGCAAATATCCCTGACCAACTCATCCATAGAGCATTGCCTTGTGATTCGCGGTGTGGGTACCTGGATGCGGAGTTTTGGCATTTTGAGTTTTCTTTTGTTGCGAACAAATCTATCTGGGGTGTTCCCCAAATTTGAAAGTACTTGTTCAGAACTTGGGGGTGAATTTACCATTCGTGGACTTGTTGGTGGTCTCGCGAAAGGTTGTCTGCTAGTTGGTTTTGTATTCCTGGAATAAATTGTGCTATTAGGCGAATGTGGTTGTGAATCGCCCACTGCCAAATTTTTTGTGTTAGGAGGCACAATTGTGTTGAGTGTGTTCCTCCTTGTTTGTTTAAATAATACATTGTTGTCATGTTGTCTGTTTTGACAAGAATGTATTTGTGTGTTATTATGGGTTGGAAGGCTTTTAACGCTAGAAATACTGCTAACAGTTCTAGGTAATTGATATGAAATTTTGTTTCGTGTATATCCCATTGTCCTTGAATGCTGTGGTGATTGAGGTGTGCTCCCCACCCTGTCATGGAAGCATCTGTTGTTATAACGTATTGAGGCACTGGGTCCTGAAATGTCCGCCCTTTGTTTAAATTTTTGCTGTTCCACCATAGAAGCGAGAGGTATGTTTGGCGGTCTACCAACACCAGATTTTGAAGTTGACCCTGTGCCTGTGACCATTGTGATGCTAGACACTGTTGTAAGGGTCGCATGTGTAGTCTTGCGTTTGGGACAATGGCTATGCATGATGACATCATGCCTAGAAGTTTTAGCACAAATTTTGCTTGTATCTTTTGGTTTGGAAACATAGCACTTATTACCTTGTGGAATGCCTGCACTCTTTGTGGACTTGGAGTGGCAATTCCTTTTGATGTGTTGATGGTTGCTCCTAGATATTGTTGTGTTTGACACGGTTCTAGGTGTGATTTTGTATAGTTGATGGAAAACCCCAGTTTGTGAAGGGTTTGTATGACAAATGTGGTGTCGTTTGCGCATTTTTTTACTGTGTTGGTCTTGATTAGCCAATCGTCTAGGTAAGGGAACACATGTATCTGTTGTCTCCTGATGTGTGCTGCTACTACTGCTAGACATTTTGTGAACACTCTTGGTGCAGTTGTTATTCCGAATGGCAACACCTTGAATTGGTAATGTATTCCTTTGAATACGAACCGTAGGTACTTTCTGTGAGAAGGGTGTATTGGTATATGAAAGTACGCATCCTTTAGGTCTAATGTGGTCATGTAATCTTGCTGTTTGAGCAGTGGAATGATGTCTTGTAGTGTGACCATGTGAAAATGGTCCGATATGATGTAGGTATTTAGTGTCCTGAGATCTAATATTGGTCTTAATGTTTTGTCTTTTTTTGGAATTAGAAAGTACAGGGAGTAAACTCCTGTGTTTTTTTGTTGTACTGGTACTAACTCTATTGCATCCTTTTGCAGTAGTGCTTGAACTTCTAGTCCTAAAAGTTCTAAATGTTGTGGTGACATTTTGCGTGTTTTGGGGGGGATGTTTGGTGGGAAGTTGTGGAATTCTATGCAATAGCCATGTTGGATTATTGCTAATACCCAATTGTCTGTTGTAATCTGTTGCCAAGATTGGTAGAATTGGCTTAGTCTTCCCCCCACTGGTGTTGAGTGAAGGGGTTGCGTGACTTGAAAGTCACTGTTTAGGTGGAGGTGTTTTTGGAGTCTGGAATCTTCCCCTACTCCTTGGGAATTGACCCCCCCCGATATCCCCTGAAACCTCCCCTTTGGAAGGAACCCTGATATGGTGTGGTTCTTGTTTGTTGGCTGGTGGTGTCTGTGGGTTGGCCACGAAACCCCCCTCTAAATGGAGTTTTTCTGAAAGAGCCTCTGCTCTGCGGGGAGTAGAGTGCGCCCATGGCCTTGGCCGTGTCTGTGTCCTTTTTAAGTTTTTCAATGGCTGTATCCACTTCAGAGCCAAAAAGTTGTTTCTCGTTGAAGGGCATATTAAGGACAGCCTGCTGGATTTCAGGTTTGAAGCCTGAAGTGCGTAGCCAAGCGTGTCTCCTTATGGTGACAGCAGTGTTGACTGTTCTTGCTGCAGTATCGGCTGCGTCTAGTGAAGAGCGGATTTGATTGTTTGAGATCGTTTGTCCCTCTTCAACTATTTGCTGCGCCCTTTTTTGGTATTCCTGGGGAAGATGGTCTAAGAGAAGTTGCATCTCATCCCAGTGTGCGCGGTCATATCTGGCCAGCAGCGCTTGTGAATTTGCGATGCGCCACTGGTTGGCTGCCTGTGATGCTACTCTTTTTCCTGCCGCATCAAATTTTCGGCTTTCTTTGTCCGGAGGTGGGGCGTCGCCAGATGTATGTGAATTTGCTCTCTTGCGAGCTGCCCCTACTACCACGGAGTCAGGTGGTAACTGCGAAGTAATAAACACTGGGTCTGTGGGTGGTGGTTTGTATTTCTTATCCACCCTTGGGGTGATGGCTCTTGATTTTACGGGCTCTTCAAAAATTTGTTTTGCGTGCCGTAACATCCCTGGTAGCATTGGGAGACATTGATATTGGCTGTGTGTAGCCGAGAGGGTGTTAAATAAAAAATCATCCTCTATAGGATCGGAATGCAGTTGGACATTGTGGAATTCTGCTGCCCTAGCCACCAGTTGCGAGTATGAGGTACTGTCCTCTGGCGGTGATGGCTTTGTGGGGTATGACTCGGGATCATTGTCCGGCACTGGGGTGTCATACAGGTCCCAAGCGTCTTGATCCTGATCGTCATGACTTATGGTAGTTTGCGCTGGTGAGTGCATTTGTGGCGGTGTTTGTGCCAGCGATGCCTGTGGTGGAGAGGGCGGAGGCGTGACTTTTTTAACCACTTTGGCTTGTGGTTGTGCGTCATCCTTTGGAAGTCCGATCCTTCTTTTCCTCATGATTGGGGGAAGGGTTGATATCTTCCCTGTGTCTTGCTGGATGTACAGTCTCTTTTGTGTGTAGTCCGATTCTACACTTTGGAGCTCTTGTCCAAATCTGTGCATTTGGCCACTTATTCCTTGTTCCTCTGAGTAGGATGAAGGTGTGGTATTTTTCGGCGCCGAGAGAGAATCTTTTTTCGGTTTCGGCACCGACAGAATTTTTGTTCCTTTCGGCATGGATTCTCGGTGCCGATGTTTTTCGGTGCCGGTATCTTGTTTTTGTCTCTCGGAGCCGCTTTCTCGGCTCCGAGGTTGCTCCATGGCGGTCCCTCGACCGGAGTCGGGTGTCTTCGCTATGGGCGTGCCCTTTTTCGGCGCCTTCGACGGGTCGCCTGTTTTATGGGTCGAGCCATGGCCTGTTGGCAGTGGCGTCCCCTGGGCTTTCGGTTTGTCGATGGATTTACTTTTCGACGTCTTACTCACAGTTTGTTGCTGTTGTTCGACGTCGGAGTCTCCGGATTCTGATTCCGGAACCGAGAATGTTTCCTCTTCCTCGTCGAAACGTTGTTTTGTCGACGTGGACGCCATTTGTTGACGCCTGGCTCTTCGGTCCCGGAGTGTTTTTCTGGACCGGAAGGCTCGACAGGCTTCACAGGTATCCTCCTTGTGCTCGGGGGACAAGCACAAGTTACAGACCAAGTGCTGATCTGTATAAGGATACTTACTGTGACATTTTGGGCAGAAACGAAACGGGGTCCGTTCCATCGGCTTCGATGTCGCACGCGGTCGGGCCGACCAGGCCCCGATGGGGGATCGAAACTACCCCAAAGTCTTCCGATGATCGGTGTCGATGTACCTAACTATCCCGATACCGAACGGAACAATACCGACGCTTTCTTCCGAGATTCTGACTAACTTTCCGAACCGAAACACGGAGCGAAAAGGAATACGTCCGAACCCGACAGCGGAAAAAAACAATCTAAGATGGAGTCGACGCCCATGCGCAATGGAGCCGAGGAGGGAGGAGTCCTTCGGTCCCGTGACCAAAAAGACTTCTTCGAAGAAAAACAACTTGTAATACTCCGAGCCCAACACCAGGCAGCGGACTGTGCCAAACATGTGTATCTGCAGCAACATATGCCATCGAACATTTTGTTATTCCAACACCTAACTATAGCAACACGTTAACTTTTTGGCATTTTCAGTGTATTTCTAGGTTTGTGTTTTTTAACATATATCAAGATCTTTGCATCAAACCCAGGGTCACTGAAATTGTACGATTCTGCGGTCCCAGCAATGTTTGCACTATTATGGATTTGCTGCATTTGCCACATAATCTATCATCTGTTTACTAATCCGCAGATTTAAACAAAAATAGTTTCTAGCTCAAACAGATCAGAGGTTACTAAAAACATGATGACGTGTCAATGGAATGGCACTTGCAAAGGTTGACTGATCATCTTTCAGGTGCTTATTGCTGTATTTTGGAGTTAAATTGGTACTGTCATATTTTTTGCCAGACCGTGTTAATATGTAAACAAATGACAAACTAAGGAAGTAATACTATCACAATATGTGCCACACTATGTTGCATAATTAGCCATTTCTTGCTGCATAATTTAGTGTTCCTCTGCCACATAATTCCATTGCCCCAATCAGACCTAACTAGAACATCACTTTAACCATTGTCTGTTCAGTGGATTTCTGGGTTGTGTTTATAATATTCAAAATTTAGCATGTGTTAACGCATTTTTCAGGCTGCCAACCCCACTGCATAGGGCATATGGCCATGCTCAGTGCCTGTTGGGCACATGGCCTGCACTCCTGCCAGGCCCTGAGCTAAAACCTCTGTAAGCATCTAACGTTACCTCACCTTCACGTAACTTCTAGGTGTGCAGGAGAGACTGGGTGCAGAGCTTTGCGAATCTTATAAAGTCAATTTATCCTTTGTTTTTTAATGAATTTATCAGGTTTTCTTTACAGTAAAATAAATTATTATAACACTCCATAACTATCAAGTCCCTTTATCCTTTTTTCAGTGAATTTCTAGGATTTTTTTTTTTTTTACGCAAAGTAATATTTTATTACCATACCCAACTCCGCACATGGCCTTTGGCTGTGCATGGTGTGGGATTGGCCAAGCCCTGCGCCCAACCATCATGGGCATCCAACCCACCGCTGCGCATAGACTTCCGGTATGTGCAGCAAGTAGTTGCATGTGGGGTCTGGCACCCAACACACTATGGACTGCCAACCCCCACATGCGCACGTTTTGGCCGTGCGCAGCATAGGGTTGACTGCAGGGAAGCCAAGACCCATTATCTGCTGAATCCCAATGATCTTGCATCTCTTCTAGGCTCTGCCCTATTTCTTTTTAATCGCACTGTGCCGCAGTATCACTGCAAAATTACATGAGGCTAGGCTTATTTGACCCCAAAGGGTATCCTTTTGGACCACCTCACAATACCCAAGGGATTAAATACCCCTATCCTGTCCTCTTATTCCTTATTTTTAGTTGCCGACGGCACAGAGTCATAAAATGGAGTACGCAACTTTCTCTTCTTGTTGTGGTCAACCCTTCAGATTGCGTGCTTTATGCTCATCATCCTACACTATATAGACATATATTTTTTAAATTCATTTCTCAGAATCTACTTCACATATTTACACCAAACAAAAAGCATATTTTCTGGATAAAGACCAAGCCTTAAGTCAAATTTGGTATAATGTTGTTCAGCCATTTCAGCTGCAGCTCTGTTTAATTTAGCTTTGGAAAACTGCATGGGGAAAACTCGCTCTGGAATCCCTCCTTTTTCTCGCTTCCTCTTCCCCCAACTGACCACCTTAAATCATTTAAAAAAGTAGCTAATTTGGCTTAACCTTTTTTGTGGAAAGTTTTATGAAGATTCATTACGTGGCAAAGTTATTAGCAAACAACAAATCTATTTGCTATGGAGACCTGGTCCTCACTATAATAACACAGTGGCAGGTAATACAGATTTTTACTGACATCAAACAAAGGTTAAAGTGATGTTATAGTTAGGTGTTAAAATAAGGTAAAAACGAACGTCTAAAAGCTAAATAACCTCTTGAATTCACCAGTTTTAATTTACTGAGCTAACTATAACTTGTGCCTTCCCATGCATTTATTATGACCTCACACAATACAGCACTCATGATGTGTTAAATGACATAATTGATATCACAGATGACATCTCAAATAACATGACTGATGACATCACCAAGGACATCAATGATAACACCATAGTCCTACACACCACAGAGCTACTGAGTGTACACATGTAGGTGGACAGCATGAAAACAGGATAAACCATGGAGACAAGTGTAATTGTGCATTTTAAAAGTTATACAGTGCATCATTTACAAATTAGTAAAAAGTGGGGTGGAAGAAGTACTCCATGTGCACAAAGTGAAGGCTAAGACATGGTTTACAGTGCTATACTTGAAAGCAGGTTGTGAATTGAAAGTAGGCTGTGGCTTAAGGCCAATGCTCATTCTACAAAAAATCAGTTTGAAAGGCCAAAGCTACTGACAATACATTAACCATTAGTGGACATCTAGGTGCAAGCCTGCATTAAATAGTTGTAATACACTGATACAGACACATTTTATAAGTCGTCCGTGTATATTTCTAGAACTTCACTAAAGACTTAGGATCATTGCAATTACTGAATAATGAAGAATGTAGGGGTGACCGACTTGGAGGTGGTTTATCTTATACTGGGGTAGTCAGCATGGCTCAAAGGTCGTATGCCGTTATGCTCATCCTAGTAATGTGAGTAGTGTATTTAAATACAGCGTAGAGCTGTCCATTGGGCCTGACAGATGGTGTCTTCACAGTTCTAAAACTATAGCTGTCAACGTCTTGACTTTAAATTGCAGGTAATGCGTAGTGTCTAAGAGGGTAATCTTATTAAGTTCAATAAAAAATTGTCCACATGTGTAGTATGTTAAATTACTTCAAGTCTAAAAACCGTATCAGATAGTGTCACGACTATATGATGCCATCAATGACATCATTCGGGATGTTGTCAGTCATGTCATCAATGATGTCATTTAACACTTCAAGAGTCAGGTAATATGTGAAGTCATAAGCAGTGCGTACACTTATACACACACACACACACACACACATCTTATATCTGTACACATCCATGCCTCTGAACAAGACTGAAGGTTGCATGTGACCATATGAAAGATATCCACTTGATAACAGAAGTTACAAATAAGTAACTAATGTCTTCACCAGCAATGAACCTTTCAAATATGCTCATGCTTGAATGAAAGTGACAAATAGTACATAACATTAAGAATAATGTGGGAAGCAGGGTCACCATTACTGAAACAGGGTGCAGAGGACTGGCTGTCCCACTGCTGAGTCACCTGTTGCATTCACAAAAGTGCTTTGTGAATGTGAGTCTGCTCTTTCATGTAGCTGCACAGCAGATGTTTTATAAAGGCACAACAGCGTAGAGTGCAGCAGTCATCGTCATGCTCCTTGTTCAGATGTGCCCCTCAGTCAGCTATGGACGAGATACTTCGCTTGGTTGAGACACTTTGCTCTGTTGAGGCCGAATGTGGTGCAGGCTAACAGCTAATGTTATACCCCTGACTGTACAGTGGTCAGCCTCTTCCTGGGTGACTGAAGGACACAAACAGTTGATTATATGAATGTATGCTTCTTGTCTTGCTCTTGTAACTGCATACATCTAGTGAATGGAATGATTTTATAGCGGATGTTGGGGATTTGATAAAAAAAAGAGCATATATTGACAGGCTCTGTAAGAAATTGGGGTCTTAGTTGAGGGTAGTGAGTATCCACCAGAAGTAATAACCACAGCCCTTGTCCGGGTCAACTCAAAGTCACTAAATCAACTTGTGGTCAACCCCCTGGTAGCTTCGGTACAAAGCAGACAGTCCTAACTTAGAAGCAATGTGTAAGGTATTTATCCTGTATCAAAATTAAAATGTATACAAAATACAACACAACAGAAGAAAAATAGAGAATTCTTCATAAATAAAATGACACTAAAACAACAACAATCCAAAACAGTAAACCTGTGGTATGATTTTTTTTTTTTATGTTTAATTGTGAAAAGGGGGTAAAAAAATCGTTAAGCGCCAACCACGGTTATCTGGTCAGCTTGACCGGTACCTAGGAGCAAGTTAAGACTGACCTCAATGAAGCACTGGTCAAATACAGAAATCAAGTGCGACCCAGTCTCTTAAATGGAATTTAACAATCTTCTGTAACAATCTTCAGTGGGGCAGACAGCAGGCTTTGGTTGAAGAGGGCTCCACATCATCGAACAGCTGCTGGACGAGGTCTTGATCAGGCTGTTGACTTTGGGCAGGTAAGCTCTGAGCATGAGAAACTTGAATTATGTGCCCAAGGAAGGTACCTGCCTGGTTGGATAATTTTTGAGTCCTTGTCAGGTGAAGTTTTCTACCTTTGGAATTAGAAACTTTTAGGGAAATTGGATACTTTCAGAGGGACAAGCTGCAGGCTGTTAGCGAAGAGAGCACCACGAGGTCCCGCTGATTTGCTGCTGTGGAAAATCTCCAACCAGGAAAAACCTGAATCTGCAGCACACCTTCCTTGGATTGGCTTGGCCTGTATGCCCAGGTCCACCAGAAGTCTTTGAATCCAAATATGTTCTAAGTCCCAGGCTTCAGGAAACGTTAACAGGAGTACACTTTGACACAAGCCAAAGGTCAAGGTTCCAGGGGACAACACTTGGGGCCTCATGACTCGGTCCAGCAGAGGCAAGCAACAGGCAACAGGGAAGGTCCAGTTGGAACTGGTCTGCTGGGCAGTAGCAGAAAAACATCTCTTATAGCTCTGAACAGGAGGTCAGCCGTATGACCCTTGTAATCCAGTTCTTTATCCTGGGTATAAGAGAAAAGCAGATCCAGTCTTCTGAGCTCTTTTTAGGTCACACAGGGCTGGGCCAGTCCTCCGTTCTTCAACAGGTCCAGAAAGTGTTCAGAAGAGGCTACAGTGGGTGCCATATTTATGCCTGACACTACCCTGCGAATAGGGTAACTCCAGGCACCTTTTTAATCAATATGGTAAATGTTCCCAGGGACCCTACCCAACCATGGAGCACTTCCTGTGTGCCATACTGCAAACAATTATACAGTGCCCCTCCATGATACATCCAAGATAGTGAAACATGTTTTCCCTTGTGCAGAGCCTGTGGCCTGCACTCTGGCCGGGCCATGCACTCAAACCAGTGTAAGCATCTAATTTAACCTCATCTACACATAACCTCTAGTTGTGCACAGGAGAGATTGGATGTGGAACCTTGCCTCTAGCCAATTTTCTCACCTAATTATAATGTCATTTTATCTTCAGTTTTTCAATGTATTTCTGGAGGTATGGTCAGGGAAATGAACAACCACTGTATGTGGCCACTTCAAACCAGTTCTAGAGGCAGCTCCTCTCACACTGTGATTGGAGCTGCATGACTGAAGGATCAAAGAAGAGCTCTGCCCAGGGGTCAACTAACATTTGCCTGTGACAGGATAGGCCTCTTTGAAGTTAATCAAGTTTCTTTGCGCAGCCAAGAATGTCATCCTGCTTGACATTAATAACACTTTCCCACACTCAAAGAATTTGTCTCAGTTGTCGGAGCAAGTTCATACCTCATCAAGAGGTTATTCAGCTCCTAGTGACAGAAGGGTTCTTGCAAATGGCCATCCAAAGGCTTTAAACAGGGAAACTAACTTTCTAAAAGTACCTTTTTTCAACATGTTCAATACAAATCCATCTTCACTAGTGAACTGGGCTTATAATAAATATTTTTTTTTAAACAGCAATGAAATCTGTAGCAGCTTCTTAGCAGGAGATAACATTATTTAATATAATATTGCATCCCAATGCTTTCTTATGGAGCGGGTTAACCCTTTTGGGGCTTTTTCACTATAAGGACATGTCTGACCTTTAAATACCATGACCACTATCTTATGGGCAGTAAGGCCTACTTAGGAATGACTTATTCATATTTAAAATGAATGTTTAGGCCTGTCTAAAGGGGTTATTTTAACAGGTAAAAATTGCAGTTTTAAACTGCACAGCAAGGCTACAGATGGTTCGTCTGGGATCATGTTTACACTGCCACCCTGGTGGATGCCACAACAGGTGCTGCACGTGACTTAAAACATTTAAATTACCAGACTTGGGCAGACCTATGTACCACATACTAGGGGGTTAAAGGTAAGTTAAACGTGCTGATTAAGGGTATGACAATTTCATCGTGTTTGAAACAGGGGACACAGGCACTTTACCCCTGGCCAGGACGGGGTAAAGTGCACAGAATTCTACAGCCAGAAAAAATAGTCAAGGCAAAATATCTAGGAGGCATACAGCTCAAAAGACAGTTGTTTCTCACATGTTCAATCAGATGGAAGTAAGAAAGAACCTAAGGCATGAATTTAGGGTTGGTCTAAAAGATGACTTTTCTCTCTTAAACTGGAGAACGGGTTATTTCATCGAAAAGGTTCATCCTTACCACTATTCTTGTTGATGTAAGAGCCAGGGGAAGTCCTGTCTTTCAGGAGATAAATGTTTGATGCATTTTGTGGCTTGATTCGATAGGAGACAGAGTAAGCTTGCAAAAGCAGTGTTGAGCTTCTAGGACACCATTATTGGAGGAAATCCATTAAAAAGTCCCTTCACATTGTTTTATGATTCTTTGCAAATCTTTGGGGGTCATTATGAACATGGCAGTAAACACCGTTCTCCGCTGTGGCGAAGATGAACAGAAACCCGCCATTGGTGGTGAACAGAAAGGATTCACTTTTCACTCGACAAATAACACCTTTGTCTGAGCTAGGCAGGTTTTTTCTGACAGAAAAATGCCTTCACTTTTTGTCAAATGCCCTGCTTGTGGGAAGAAGAAGGCCCAGTCAGATCCCCACTCTCTGTGCATAGTGTGCCTGCCTCAGAGTCACTGCCCTGACACTTGTAAGTACTGCAAGAACATGTCTAGGAGGACTCTGAAAGACAGAGAGAAGATCCGGCTACATGGGCTTCAGGAGAGGAAAAGAATCGTCCTCCTCACTTCCCAGACAGCCAGAAGGCCATTCTCAGGAGAAAATGGCCCGGTCGACGTCGACAGGTAGGAAAGTACCTGTTTGTTCACGGTCGACGTCGTCGCTACCACCGTCTCACCGGCATAGATCGCCGTCGACGGCGACACGCCCGACGTCGAAGGGAACGGCGTCGGAGGTACATCAGAGCAGGGGCAGGTCTCCGTCGAAGGCTGTGCGCCCCCCGACGTCAGGACACACGACGTCGAAATCGCCACGACGGCACGAGAGACATCCGCCGTCGACCTCCCAACGCTCCACGTCGAGGCACACGACGGCGAGCAGGTCGAGGTCCAAGGATCGCCGTTCTACGTCAAGGCACTCAACGTCGAGGACCGGCTGGGCGTCCTTCGACGTCGAAACAGCCATTGACGTCGAAACAGCCATCGACGTCGAAACAGCCATCGACGTCGACACAGGTTTTACCTGTCCCACAGGGAGCAGAACATCGCCCCACGCCAGACAAGGCGCCATCTCCAGTGGTCTCCATACCGAGCGACTCTTCTCGGTCAAGAGCGGCATCTTCTGGGCATGTCTCGCCCATCAACCTATCTCCACGTTCTGCTGACCTGGCAGGTGAACTGCTGTAATTGACATTCCTCTGGCCAGGAGCCAATGCCATATCGCTTGGGACTCTCGCGATAGGGGTAGGGACCTCGTTCCCCCTTGTTTGTTCAAGTAATACATCGTGGTTGGCTAAGAATGCTTCATTGTTTTTCAATGCAGTTTTTTCTATTTTTTCTCTAGAGTTTGCTACTGCTTACTTCCCTAAGCCTAGTTTTAGGAGCTTGGGTACATATTTATGCTCTATTGTAGTATTTAATATAAAAAAAATTAAAAAAAAAAAAAAAAACACTTCATAGAAATAAAGCATTTTAGCCTGTTTTTAACATGATAGCCTGCATGTCTGTTTGTTACACATGTATAATATGTGTATATTTTATATATGCTCCGGGGTCCCCGCACAAGGGCGGGAATATTCAATGTTTATGACTATTGATGAGGATCCCCTGGAAGAGAACCCGCCATATAAAGATGAAAAAATCTGAATCCGTCAAAAATTTCCCAGTCACCAGTCCCCGCCAGGACCTTGTCGGCGACAATGCAAGACATCCCACCCCGCCACCGCCGAGCACACAAACTCTCCGGCCTCTAAATAATGATGCACAAATCACCGCGGCGGTCAGTGGAAGCGGAACGACAATTGGCGGTACAGACCGCCACAGCCAGCAATGGAACCCAACAGTAAGAATTGCACACATTGGCAAGTTTGAAACCAGCACACCTGACACACATCAACAACACTATAAAACACTCACAGACACACCCCACAATCCTTTGCATCGCCAATAGGACAAATGAGATTGAGAACTCCAAAAGCAGAGACTGAACGCCACAATACACGAATCACACACCCAACCACACAACAGTACCTTCACCTAGATCCACACAACACACATCATGGCACCCCCCAAGCAGCCGCGGTAAGGTGAGGTCCATGGCATCCCGGCACACCATTGCAGTCCAGAAAACTGGGGGAGGACCTCCACCAACACCACCCGACTACAGTGAATGGGAGGAAAAGGTACTGGCCATCCTGCACTCTGAGGGCCTCACTGGACTCACTGGAGGAATGGACTCTGGTAAGTCGTCTACAATGATCCCATATCCATCACACCTGTAATGCATGCACCACCCCACCCATCCAACATCCACCAGGATCACTACCCCACCCAGGCCACAATCACAACATCCAGTCACCCTGCATGCCCACAAACCCACCAAAAAGCCCACACACCTCCCCCTGTGCACAGCCACCTACCCCTGCAAGTAATCACAAAGGCACTACACCACCCACAATGCACCTCCACATCCTAAGCAAAATGCAATGGCAACCTCACAAAGGCACCCCGCATGGACCAAAAGTTGAAAACCTGCACAAAACAGCCCAGCTCTGTACACCCCATCCAGCTATGCAATTGTAATAGACATGTCCATTCCCCCCAACAGGCACCACCATCCATGCCACCCTGACGGACAGGACAAGGAGTGGCAGTGCCCCACATTGAGATAGAGGCACCACCCAGGACACTGGAGAGGGAACCCTGGACAGTGAGGAATACCCTGGCCCCTAACACAGTCCTGGACTGTCACCATCCAGCAGCCACACCCAGGACACCACTGACACCCCTACCACACACCCACCAACATCACGCCAGGGCAACCAGACCCACACCTGTGTATCCAGGCCTCAGACTGGTGGAACACAAGGACAGAGGCCACAGTCACCACCTACCAACAGGTAGGAAGACGATGGCCCTATTACAAGTGGTACTGCCAGACCAGTGCAGGGGACACAGAGGGGCTAGGCCCAGTGGGAGGGCATCAGTGGCCCAGGGTGGAGGTCACAGGATGGATGCTGCAGCCCAGAACGTGATCTCGGAGGGCCTGGGAGCATACCACCATACCCAGGACAGATTGACCCAGATTGTGACCATCCTGGAGCAGAGTCAAAGGCTGCTGAGAGCCCAACACCAAGAGACCATGGAGCAGTGGTCCCAACCCAGCCTGAGAACTCCACAGACCAGGAAGCCCGTACTACAGGCCAAAATACAGCCCAGTCGCCAACAGCAGCAGCAGCAACTGGACCTGTGCCACCATCTGAAGACACACAGGAGACCTGCACCTCAACCCGTACAGGCCAAAACACCAGGCACCCAAACGGTCCCTCAGGCCCAGATATGGCACTGGAACACCTGCCAAGACCAAGGCCCCCTCTAAGAAGTGACTCTGACAAGAACTGTCCTCCAAGTGTGCCACTGAACCACCATCCACACCGTGCAATAACAACCCCAAAAACTGTAAATATCAGATGGGCATATTACCACTGCCAACAATCGCTGAGACCATGTAGCCAATATGGACATCCACCAGTAGCCCACTCCCATCACTGTAAAGAGCACCATGGCATCCTTGACGCCAAATAAAACACCTGTTCACCAATGTAAATGTCCCCTGTCATTATGTTGAATCAAATGGAAGTGTGCATGCAATTGTCATTGAAATAATTTATTGATTTCTTAATTGCAGGAATGGCACCCCACGCATAACACGGGGTTGTGCCAACAGAAATGTCAAACAAGTTGTCCATAATGTCACATGTCCCATTCAAACCTGGTCACAGTGACAATGTCTATAGACCCAACACCCCCCATTGAGGATAAGACATATCGACAATATGCTGCACAGACAGCAACAGCATCAAATAGTACCACTTAGTTACTGGAAGTACAGTTGGATCAGTTGGTTCCTGGAGTGTACATCTTCCCCCTCCTCACCATAACCATCACTGTCATCCCCTCTCTGAGGAAGCTGGTCTAGATATACAGCCCTCTTCTCCTCCAAGAGGGGAATAGATTTCCTCACAGCCACGTTCTGTAGCATGCAGCAGGCCACCACTATACTACACACCTTTTCAGGCTCATAGGCCAGGGATCCCCCAGAGATATGGAGGCAATGGAATCTAGCCTTCAGGAGACCTATTGTGATCTCTATCACCCTCCTAGTACACCCATGGGCCTCATTGTAATTCCTCTCTGCATCTGTCCTAGGATTCCTCACTGATGTCAGGAGCCCACGCATGTTGGGGTAGCCAGAATCACCTGCAAAAGGGGGCAAAACAGGACTGTCACTGACAACCCTCAGTTGCAGACAGCCTGGCTGACTGCAATGTGCCAAAAAGTGTCAGACACTCTGTCCCCTTGTAGTTGTTCCATAATGTGTGGCACACTGCTGTTCCTCAGCACAAAGGAATCATGGACTGATCCAGGGAACATGGCATTCACATGTGAGGTGTACTGGTCTGCAGTACACACCAACTGAACGTTCATGGAGTCAAAGTTCTTCCTGTTTCTATACACCTGTTTACTTGCTCTTGAGGGGATGAGAGCTATGTGGGTTCCATCGATGGCACCTATTACATGGGGAATGTTGGCAAAGGCATAGAAGTCTGACTTGACGGCAGGGAGGTCAGCGCTTTGGGGAAACCTGACATAGGACTGCAGGTGTTGTGCAAATGCATTCAGGAATCTGGACAGTATAATGCTCAACAGTGGCTGTGAAAAACCTGCACCCATGCCCACTGTCACTTGAAATGAGCCTGTGGCCAGGAAAAGGAATGCAGAGAGCACTTGCACTTCAGTAGGGATGGCATGCTGATTTTGATTAGCCGGGTTCAGTGCTGGATCCAGTAATGCACAAAGTTCATGAATAGTAGCACGGTTGAGTCTGTAATTGATAATGATGCAACCCTCCACCATGGTCCCCAAATCAACAAGTGGTCTGTACACTGATGGGGCCCTCCCTTGCCACATGGGTCTGTACTTGGAGTTGAGAACACATGTGAGGAACACACATACATCAGCCCAACATGTTAAATATTCAGCACTGCTGGCATACAAGTCGATGACACCTATGCATGGTAGGATGTTAAACTGGAGTGGCATGTCCTCAATGATACATCAGAACTGTTGTGGTGAGTAATGTATATTTGTTCATGCCTATGGGGGTTGGGGACAATGGGGCCTGCATGGGGCAAATGAGAAATTAATAACTGCATAGTAATACCCAAAATGTCTGCCCCTGTAATCCAGAAATGTTGTAGTTGAAGTGACCTCATACCGCCAGCGGTTAGCATAATAGCGTAAGGCGGTGTTCACCTCCGTGCGACCATTCATTAGTTAACATGGTTGTCAATGGGGAATATTAGCGTATCATGATCGCCGCCGGCGGGGGAGGTGCACACCGCCGTGGAGCATATGCCATCTCGTCATCCCAACTTCACTTGACTCCCGGATTACGTGTATGCAGGTACTCCACTGAGTGTGCTGCTGCGTCCTGACTCTGGTCCTGGAAATGGCACGAGTGGCAGGGGAAAGGGCCTCGGCCTTCATCAGCGAGGGACTGGACAAGCTCGTGGACAGGGTCCACCCGTGTACGCCAAGCTCTATGGTCGACCAGCGGTACAGGTGAGTAGGTGGATTGGGGGGCATGGATGTGTGTAATCGTGGTAGATGGCTGTAAACATGTGTGCACGTTTGACACTGTACAGTCGTGGGATTCATGACATGCTGCGTGTGTGAGGTCCTGTTATGCTGTTGTGAGTGTCCGTCGCATAAGGGACGTATAGCCAGCTGTATCCAAGGGCATTGTCTGACCTCTGTGTTACTTTTTTTAGTGTGTCCCATATAGGTCAGCACCCATCAGAAGAGGGGAATCTGGCCTGCCATCGCCAGGGAGGTGTGGACCCTGGGGGTCTACAACCGGTGGAGCACCCACTGCAGGAAGCGGTGGAAGGACCTGCGGCGCTGGGCGAGGAAGACCTGCGAGGCCCAGCTTGGGAAGTCCTCCCAACGAGGAAGGGGTGCCCGCCGGGCCCTAACCCTCCTAATGCGCTGTATTCTGGCGGTGGCGTATCCGGACCTGGGTGGGAGCTTGAAAGCTGCACAGCAGACACAAGGGGGTGAGTTCAGAAACCATTGTATGCCTCCTTGATTGATGTGTGAGTGTGCTGTGGTATGTATGCTGCCTATTGGCAGGGACTCTGACTGTTGTCATTTTACATAATGGCCCCCATGGGAAGTAAGGTTGTAAGGGACAGGTCTGCAGTACTTCAGGTCCCTCTGTGCTGTAGAAAATGGTTGTAGAGCAGGGTTATGACCAATAGTCAGGGGCATTGCCATGTGTACAGTGGTAGGTGCTGCATGGTGGAATATTTTCTGGGTGGGTGTATGTGTGAACCAGTTATGTACCTCCATTCAGCTATTTACAAGTGTCTCTCCTGTTTTGTCTCCCCATCCCTGTTCTCTTGTGTTTTCTGCGTACATCAGCATCATCTGGTGAGGGAGCTGAGGCACCGGCGAGTGGGGATGCAGTGGTCCACGGTTCCACAGAGGCAGAGTCGAGCGACGCCAAGGGGACCAGTGGGTTGGAGGGCAAGGGGAGTACCACGGGGAGGCAACTACCACTGGAGGTAGTGACTCTGATACATCCTCCGATGGGAGCTCCCTGGTGGTGGCAGACCTTGGTGGGCCCACCCATTCTGTGTCATCTTCCGCCACCCAACATACCATCACAGCCCTCCCATTTTTTCCCCACTGAGTTGCCCGTACCCTCTCACCCAGAATGGTGGGCGTCTCCTTCGCCTAAGGCACCTCATCCCCTGCCCCAGTCAGCTCTGCTGCCTTCACGGAGGAGGCTATTGACCTACTGAGGACCATCTCTGTAGGGCAGACAACCATCATCAATGCCATCCAGGGGTTAGCATCAGAGGTGCAGCAGACCAATGCCTCCCTGGATGGAATTCACAATGCTGTGTCTGGCCTTCAGAGATATTTTCAGGCTCTGGCCTCCTCTTTGACAGCAGCCAGTGTCCCTGGTCATACCGTCCCCCCTCCAACCACCTCTACCCCTTACAGCACCGCACTCCCTTCACCAGTCCCAAGCACACATTCAGAGAGCCATGCACACATCTCAACACACAAGAAGCACACTGAAAAACACAAGCACCACACTTCCCACCACAGGCATACACATAGTCAACATACAAAGGCACACACACCAACATCCACTTCCCCCAGTGTGTCCACCTCTTCTGCCTCCCTGTCTGTCACCTCTACGTGCACACTCACAGGCACTGCAACCTCACACACTGTTGCTAACCCCAGTCTGGCAGTCACCACAAAATCAGACATCCATTCATGCACCCCATACACCATACCTGCACACGACTTTGGTTGACACATGCAGCACACTCACCAAACTTGCAGACGCACAGACAACATACATTTACACTGGCAGCCTGTCTTGTCCCACTGTGTCCACCCCTCCTCCCAAGACACTCAAACGCGCCAAAACACCCACCCAACACACATCCACCACACTTCAGCATACTGTGCAGTCACCTGCACCCATGTCACATACACCTACACCTGTCAAGACCACTCCCTCTACCTCCACTCCCACGCCTTCCTCCAGGTCCACCCCGATTGCCCCTAAAAAACTTTTCCTATTCTGTGTTGACCTATTTGAACCCACTGGCCCACCCAGTCTCGTCCCGAAACGTGCCAACCTCCTTGCCCTGTCCACTCCTCCCACGTCACAGTCTGCCCCTGTCTGCCCTTCCCATTCCCGTGCTACCTCCCCTGTGAGCAAGAGACCCTGTGCTGGCCCAGGTACATCTGCCGCACCCCAGTCCAAGGCCGCTCCACCAGCTTGAAAGACCAAACCCAAGCCCCCTTCACCTCCTAAATGTAAAGCCAAGCCCGCCGCAGTCGTAAGTCTCCCCCCCCATACCACCACCTGCCCCTGTTCCCTGAGGTGCCTGGATGCCCCATTGTTGCCCCTTTCAGGTGGAGTACCATTTGCGCTTGTGGGAGTCAATTTGGGGCCATTTGGGCCCATCAGACTTTGGACTATGGACTGGCCATTGCCCTTCTGTTGGACTTCTGTTGCTCCTGGAGATTAATAAAAGTGTGTGTGTGGCCACTGTTGGTTTTGGCACACTCTGGATCCGTGGTTTATCATTTCTTTTGGGGGGGGGTGGTGGGGAGGTGTTGTGCACATGTGTGTACTTTGGGCAGGTTGTCTTGGCCTTGTTTCGGGTAAGTACCTCTTGCTTTGGGGTGTATGGCTTGTGCTGTTGTGAGGGGTTGTGCATGCTTCGCAGGGTGGGTGGAGTGGGTGAGTATGTAACCGTGCCATTTTTTCCCTTGTTTAGTAGGTTGCGCTACTTACCGTTGTCCCTTCGTCGATGGTCTCGGAGGTATATGGCAAGAAGCAGGACTGGCATGATTTGCAACTCTCTATCCATGTCTGCTTCGGCGTGTTGTGTGAGCCACCGGTGAGTGTTTCCTTATATTTGGCTCGTTTCCGCCTGGCTTTGCGTGGCGATGGTCCCCACCCCGGAACTGACGGCGGTCTACTGCTTCATTATTTGACGGGTCGGTAGGGCCTTTCCGTTGGCCTGTGGGCGGCTTCTGCTGTCATTGTCGGCACTCCTCTGCTGGCGGTGAGTGGTATTCAGGCTGCCTGTTTATCAGGTGGTTCAGAATTTGGCGCCCCACACCACCTGACTGCTGGCGGTAGTTACCGCCATCGCCGGCGGAGCGGTCTTTCCCGCCTTGTTCACATTGAGGGCCTTGGTCTTCTATTCTTCTAAACATCAATTTTGCCACCAAATGAACTCATGACGACCAGTATTTCAGATCAATCTTATCTAGATCCAGCAAGTATGTATGCTTTTTTTTTAGATTCCAGGAGGTTGAATAACTGGTCTTTGCACCAGATACAGAAATGCTTCCATTTGGAATAATATATCTTTGTGGTTGCCCGTGCCTATGACGGCTCTGCAGATATCAGCTAAGGCAGCATTCCTCATCAAGGCAGTCATGGCAGACTTGCCTCTGGTAGAATGTGCTCTTGGTCTGCCAGCTAGGGTTTAGTTAGCTAGTTGGTAGCAAAACAGAATACAGGAGACAATCCATCTAGAGATTGATTGTTTGGAGGGGGCCAGAGCCGTGCAAAATGGACCATAATTAACAAACAATTGTGGAGATTTTCGAATAGAACTGGTTTTATCTAAGTAGAATTTTTTATTCTGCTCTCTTTACATCTAGAGAGTGGAGAGCCCTGTCAGCTGGATTAGACGGGTTTTGAAAGAAATTTGGCAAGGAAATCGACTGGTTGACATGAAAGTCAGAGATAACCTTAGGCAGGAATTTAGGATGTGTTCGCATCACTACTTTGGAGGAGTGGAATACTGTGTAAGGTTCACGAGCACACAGAGAGCCTGAATCTTGCTAACCCTGCTTGTTGAAGTAATTGCCTCAAGGAAAGCAGTTTTCCAAGTTACGTGTTGGAGAGATGCCTTGTGTATTGGCTCAAATGGATGTTGCATGTGGCGCGATTGGACCACATTAAGCTCCCATGATGGAGAAGGGAGCCTACCTGCAGGAAAGACCTTCTTTAACCGTTCTAGGACATTTTTGATGACTGGCATCCTAAAGAAAAAGAGGTTTGCAAAGGACCTTTTCTGAATACAGTCAAAGCTGCCAGATGGATTCTAATAGAAGAGAGTTGCAGACCACTTTTAGCCAGGTGTAGCAAATGTGGTAGAATGACATCCTCCTGGCAAGATCTATCATGTGGAGGAACACCAGTTGCAGAATCTCTTCCATTTGAAGACACATACAGCTCAGGTAGATGGCCGTTTCGCCTCTTTTAGGATCTCCATACAATACTGTCGAAGATTTAAGTGCCCAAACTGTACTAACTCAGGAGCCATGCTGCTAAACTCAAGGAGGAGAGGTTGGGGTGTCTCACCTGCCCTCCAAATTTCGTCACGAGGTCTAGCCTGCATGGCAGCCTGAGATGTGGTTGAGGCGACCGGTGAAGGAGGTCCGGGAACCACCACTGCCTCGGACACTCTGGTGCAACAAGTATTCTTCTGGCTGAAGAAATTGAGAGTTTGTGTAGGACTGCTGGGATAGGGGGAGTTGGTGGAAAGGCGCACAGAAATGTTTAGACCAGTCTATCCACAGACCATTCCTCAACGATTCTGGATGGTAAAACATGCTGGCGAAGCTGCGGCATTTTCTGTTTTCTGCTATGGCGAAAGGGTTGATAGAAGCTGTGTCCCACAAACAGGAGATATATTGAACTATGTCTTCATTCAGAATCCACTTGGGTTTCTCTTCGAGAACCTGAGGGCATCCGCTTGTACATTCTGAATGCCGGGAAGGTGAGTTGTTACTATATTCAACTTACTGGCAAGGAGCCAGTGCCATATCATCTGGGCCTCTTGAGACAAGACTCTGGATCTGGTTCCCCCCTGCTTGTTTAGGTAATACATGGTGGTTGTATTGTCTGTCTGGACAAGCAGGTTGTCAGTGTTGAAGGACGGGAGAAACGTCTTGAGAGCTAGGTGCAACACAGAGAGTTTGAGGAGACTGATGTGGTATGACCAGAGATCTTGTGTCTGTAGGTGATCCATATGAGGTCCCCATCCGAGGAGAGGCATCCGTCACGATGGTCTGCGATGGGGGCTGTGGATGAAAAGTCATCTCTTGTAGGAGATTGGTTGGAGAACACCACCAACTGAGGGATCTGATTGCATGGGTGGGTAGAATGATTCTGTCCCTCCCAGTTTCCAGACAGTTAATTCCATTGGTCCACCATGCACTCCTAGAGAGGTTGCATGTGGAGGTGAGCATTTGGTGTCAGAAAGATGCAGAAGGCCATGGAGCCTAGAAGAGAGGAGATTGTGCGCACTTTTGGACGATGCATACTTTTGAGTGCACAACACTTCTGGAGAATGGACAAGCGTCGTTCCTCCGAAGAACACACTTTTGACTGTGGTGGGTCTATGGTAGCTCCTAAGTAGTGCAACTTCTGGACAGGAGTTGTCATGGACTACAGAAAGTTGACATGAAGCCCTAGCCGATAAAGGAGATGTGAATGTGAAGTGTAGCTGGGCTTCTGCAAAGGTGGATGCCTTGATTAGGTAGTCGTCTAGCTATGGGTAGACAAAGATTTGGTGCCTTCAAAGATGTGCTGCCAGAACAGCCATGCACTTGGAGAAAGTTCTTGGTGATGACCCGAGACCAAATGGTAGGACGGTGTATTGGAAGTGATCTTGTCCCACAACAAATCTTAGGAAATTCCAATGTTTTTTCACAACGGGGATATGAAAGTAGGCATCATGTAGGCCTACTGAGCAAAGCCAGTCCTCCTGGTGAATCTGGGGATATATTTGGTGTAAGGCCAGCATCCTGAACTTTTCGTTTTGGATCCATTTGTTGGCAATCTTTAGGTCTAGAATGGGTATGAAATCTTTCTTGTCCTGTTTTGGAACGAGTAAGTACCTTGAGTAAATGCATTTTCCCCTCAGGTTGAGGGGAACAGATTCTACCGCTTTCTTTTCCAGCAGGATGGAAACTTCCGCCTTTAGAAGGCCAAGATGAGAAGTGGTCGCCTTAGGCTGAATACTTTGTGGTGGGGTGGAAAACCTGAGACAATACCCATTTTTTACAATGTTCAAGACCCAAGCATCTGTTGTAATTTGTTGCCACTCTGCCAGGCAACTGCCGACGCTTCCCCCCACCTGAGTGGGTAACGGATGCAGGGGAAGAACGGTTTCAGGCTTTTGAGGCTTCACGTTGTCGAGAACCCTGACTGGGCTGGTGTGTCGCCCGTCCTTTCTGTTGTTTCCACTGAGGCTGGTAAGATATTTGGAACTGCTGCTGAGTTCTTCCAGGCAGCCCCTGAGGGGTTTGAACCCTCTGAGAAGAATAGCAACGCTGAAAAGGTCAGAAGGGTCTTCGTTGCTGTTTGGATTTTTCAAGGCCTACTGCCTTCAATGTGTCTACCTCAGCCTTCATATTTGCCATTTCATCGTCCACGTGAGAGCCGAACAGAGTGGAGCCTGAAAATGTCAAGTTCTGAATGTGTTGCTGATAGGCCGGTTTCAGTGACGTTAGACGCAGCCAGGAATACCTCCTTAAGGTTACTCCATGGCAGTATGTATGTGCTGAGAGCAAGGATGAGTCCACCGATGCACTAATGATCTAGTTCAGTGGTTCCCAACCTTTTGACTTCTGTGGACCCCTACTTTATCATTACTGGAACCCAGGGACCCCCACTGAATCATTATTGGAATCCGGGGACCCCCCCACTAAGTCATTACTGAAAGCTGGGAATCTAATCTGTTAATATTATTTAATCTTCTAAGCAGTCGCTGACCCCCTGAGGAGGCTTTGCAGACCACCAGGAGTCCCCAGACCACAGGTTGGGAACCACCGATCTAGTTAGAGACCATGGCACCTTCTTGGACGATCTCTAAAAAAATCCTGCTTCTGATCTCTCGGAAGGTGGTCTGTAAAATGGAGTAGGGAGTCCCACAGGGCCCTATCGTATCTACCCAGGAGGGCTGTTGCGCTTGCCGCCTTCATGGACGTTGCAGCCGAAGTACAGACTTTGCGGACTGTTTAATCCACCTTTTTACTCGCTGTCAGGAGGAGAGGTAGTAGAGGGAGACATGGCATGAAGGTTGTGGGCAGCCAGTATTACCACTGAATCAGGTGAAGGATCAGAGCGCAGAAACAAAGGGTCTTGTTCCAGAGGACGATACTTTTTTAGTAGTCTGGAGGGAGCAGACGCAGTCGTAACCAGTGTAAGTACGACTTCCATGGCGGGTTCCAGAAGACCCAGCACTAGTGATAGCAAAGGTCTGCCGGCTATATGCTGCTGGAGAGTCTTGAATATGACCCACGTGGATGGAGTTGGAACAGCCATTGTAATGTTGAGTTTTGCAGCACCTCAAACTAGAACATCTTGAAAGATGTTGATATCGTCCACTGGTGAGGAACAAGGTTGACAGAATCCGTTAGTGTGGGTGACGATGAGGAATCTCTATGTCGGTAGGAACGCGATCTTGATCTGTGTCACAAACTGTGGTGGGAGTGTCTTGACCTTGCTGATGAACGGCCAGATAACTGATGGGTATGATGGTGCAATCTTGAGCGCATTCTGGAAGCAGAGGTGGTGCTAGGCACTTGGGGCACTGGAGGTGGTACGGGTGCTGGGAGAACCAGAGCAGCCGGCAGCAGCGGAGTCAGACATTGAGGGATGGTTGAGGAGGCGTAGCAGCCAGTGGAGGCAAGGTGTGAGAGAAGGCGACTAAGGAAGGAGCACCAGCGAAGGAGAGACATCTCTGGAATGGTGCGATTCCGATGAGGAATAGATCCTTCTTCGTTTTGCACATTTCTGCCTCCTTGACGTCAAGGGACTCTTCAACGTCGATCTCTCTCTCTGTCGTCTAGGTGTCGATGTTGAGTGGGAGCTCGACCTGCAACAGCAGCGCTTCCTTCGTTGCGACGCCAAGTCCCATTACGTTGATATACTCCTCAACATCATGTGGCGAGTAGCTGGCGTCCTGAACGTCGGGCATCGTCTTGACACCAAGCAGCAACGTTTGTGTGACATCGAGCTAGTCTTCGACGGTGAACATGCCTGCGCCATACTTCTTCTCGATGTCGATCTCGTTGACATCGACCGGGACCAAAAGCGTTTTCTGCCAGAAAAACGCATTTTAGACCTTCCATGTCCACTGGAGGCTGAGGGACGAGCTCTAGTGGAAGACTGGCCTTCCCCTCGCTCACAGGTCCCACTGACATCTTGCTAGCATTGCCTCTCTGCTCTCCCTTGAAGGCGAATCTTCTCCCTGTCATGCAGGGTACGCCTGGAAAATGCCTTGCATGTGTTACAGGAGACGGAAAGGTGTGAAGACGGCAGTCAGATGATACAAACATCATAAGAGTCTGTTTTGGCCTTTTTTCTGCCACATTGTGGGCATTTGACAAACAGAAAAGGCATTTTTCAGAGAAAAATGCCTTAATCTTAATTTCTGTCAGAAAAAGACACAAAACAAGAAAGTCAAAAGATGTCAGTGAAACAGTTGTCACTGAGATTTTCACTCAATGTTTGAAGAAATAACCTAAAAAGGTTGACCTCAATGCTCCAGGGTCTTGTCAGCAGGAGCCGGAAAAAAGAACTGAGGTAACTACCTCTCTCTAAGCATGATGGGATACTGGAGGACTAGCTGTTCTCAAGGACACAGTCTCCTTTTTCTTCATTTATAATGGCAGCCTGTGGGCTACACTGCCTTGCACTCATTCATCCGTATTTTGCATTACAAAAAGCTCTGCAAAGGATTTTGTCTGCTAAATTTTCAACTAATTCATGAATTTGAATGCATGTGCCTTAGCTATTTGTCTATTTTAAAGCAAACAAGATGAAGAATTCCGGACACTGTAGCCTTTTCTTTAGGCTGCATATTGACATTCTTAAGTGACTTTTCAGGCCTTCCTGAAGTAAGGTGAACATGAACACTTAAGAAGTTATATTGGAAAAAGTGCTCTGGTGTGCTGGAGGGTGGAACTATATGCTTATGACTATATATGGAAATCTCCTACAAGAGAAGCAAGGAATCCATCATCTGCTGCAAAGTTGTCAAAAATGCAATAGGCACCTGCATGACTTATGGCTCCTTACAGAAACGATGGGGTCCACACGACTGAGGCCTTATGTCAGCTACTAATGTTTGTGGCTCACACCAATATTTTCTCTTCTTCACCTAAGGCCTCTTTATCAAACTCAGGGACATAATGCACATCCAGCTACACTAAACAGTCTGCCACCTTCAAGGCAAAGTCCTGGGTGCTATCATCAGCTAGAATTGGAGTGGGTTGAATTGCTGTCACCTTCATAGATGAAAATGAAACCGGCATTCAAAAGTCCATCATTGGCGGAATCATTAACGTGGATTGGGAAAATTCTATAATAAGTGATACTATTGGTCTAAAAAAGAGCAGTAATATAAAGACCAGCAACAAAGTATTAATAAACATTCATAAGATGAGGAGAACTCATACACCAATGATATAAATGAAAGGATGGGAGAGGCAGACATAAAATGCACACATTGCCCTAAATAAAAACTCAGGAGTAACTACTGTTACATCAACATCTAAAGTGCAAGGCGTGCAGGTCAATTAAGGCCACTATTAAAGAAAACAACTGCAGACATGTAAAAACACATAAATACTCCATTTTAGAACAGATATCAACTATTCTCACACACTCATGAAAGGCCTGTCCAGTTGGTTGCCAAAGGCTCTAAAAAAAAAGAATCAAAGATACTCTTGCACCAATCTAGGAGCAGTGCCCAAATTCCCTTGCCTTTCCGATTTACTTTATTGCCTCTCTTTTTATATAGAGCCATTTCCAGGTTAAAATTTGCTAATAACTGAGCAAAGCACTGCTGGAAGGTTTGAGGGTCCATGTCTACCCCCAAAATACGCAAAACACAGGTGAACCACTGCCATAGCAATAAATATAAACCGCTGGGCAGTGCCAGGAACCACTTTGCTATGTACTCCCAACAAAACAAGGTGAGCGGTTAATTCAATATTAATACCCAAAGAAAAATAAATGTGGAAATCTCTCTCCACAGTGGTTCAAGGCTCGGACAGCTACCAAACATCTGAAAAGCATTGGCCTCAGGATATTGACAGCAAGGGCATGTAGTTCCTGCCGTCCTTCCCCAGCTAGCATTTTTCCGTGTGTATACTACAAATAAAAAATGGTGTGCTTGTAATTTAGCCAGCAGTATTGTGGTGTGGGCCAGCTCCAATAATTCCAGGAAGGAACAATTGACCACCCCTAACTTGTTCTGCCATTTTTGAATTGTCTTTCAAGATCATCCAAAGTGAGGACATTCAAATCTTTATAAAACTGGCTGATGGCACAAGGATCACTTTCAACCAACTGGTCAAGCAACTCTATTTTCTGATAACCTAGAGCACTCCCCCCCACTTTTTGAGTTAAAAAATCCCAAATGTGTAAATACTTTTAAAAATCTTTTGGGGATACCTCAAACTTATCCTGCAACTGTACAACCCCATCATTTTACAAAGCGAAACCCAGACCCCATATGCTCCTCATACAGTCTTAAACCAACGTTTCTAACAGTAACTGGGTTTGTCTTGTCCCAAAAAACTTCCTCTAGCTTCTTTCCCAGGAAAGACCTTATATATGGATGGGATTCCATCTGTCCAGCTGCCCACCCCCGATCCCGAAAGAGTGGACACATATATTGAAGAGCTGCCCAATAATAACGTTTTAAATCTGGTACTGCCCAGCCACCACTATCACTGGGTAAGATTAAGTATTTGAGCGCCCTTCTGGTGTTGGAGTATTCCCAGATAAACTGTGTGCTCATATTATTCATGGTATTAAACCAACAGTTGTTAAATTTGAGAGTGATAGCATGAAACAAGTAGAATATTTTTGACAAAAAGATCATATTAATAATGTTGCTACAGCCCACTATAGATAGATGTAGGTTATCCGGTTTATGCAGATCTTAGTTTGTCTTTGTGATAATAGGAGCTAAATTGAATTCGACCAACTGACCAAACTCCATCATCATAGTGACTCCCAAATACACAGCACTCTCCACTACTCTATCATCACTAAACCCTAATTATCAGTTTATGACTACCTGTGTTTTACTTTGGTTAAGCAAATAGCCTGAAAAACTCCCAAAGGTCTGCGCAGTTTGGTCAATTTGTATTAAGGCCTCCGTAGGCGGGGTGTCACTATTGCCACGTCATCTGCATAAGAGAGCACTTTACTGTCTCAGCCCTGAAACTGCATAGGTATTATTAAAGGATTTATCTCTAATTTCCAAATGAAAGGGTTAATATGAAGTGCAAATAATAAAGGGGAGCAGGGGCACCCCTGCCTGGTGTCTCTTTAAATTTCGCCTGACTGCCTGCCCTCGGGTGTAGTCTAGCTGTAGGACTATAATACAGTGGTATCACTGCCTTAATATAACCTGGCCCAACTCCATTCTGACCCATGAATGAACAGACAAAATCCCAGGAAACCCTATCAAATGCCTTTTCTGCTTCTAACATTATCAAGGCCACAGGGTTCCCAGAAACAGTTGATGCAACAAAGAGTGTTATGAAGTGGCGGGTGGGGTCTTTAGTTCCCCTCCCGGGGATAAAGCCGTGCTGCCTTGGCAAGACTAATTTACTGATGACTAAGCTCAAACATGAGGCTAAGATTTTAAAGTAAATTTTTGTGTCACTGTTACTGAGAGTTATAGGCTTGTATGACCCTTGCTCTTGTGGGGGTTTACCTTTTTTTGGAAAAACAATAATATTTGCCGAAGACCATGAGTCTACGGCTGGATGACCCATTTGAATATGAAAAACTGTAGAAAGCAAGTCTGAATTTAAGTGTATGAAAAAGATTTCATAAAACTCTAGCGGAATCTTATCCCCACCTACTGCTTTTCCTGAAGGCAAATCTCTAATAGCAGTTTGTAATTCCTCCATCGAGAAAGGTGTTTCAAGCAGACTCCGGTCCTCACTAAGTCCCCGAAGGGAACTGAATTAGGGAAATGCTGTATATCCTCTTCTGAATTCTCTTATTCTTTATTATTATTTTTTCCATAAATCTGTTTATTGTTATTTTTGGTTAGTTTACATTTCCCATCTTATCTCAGTGTTTAATACAGTACAGTATAATGCATTTTTATTATACATATTCGTTGCATATTTTTGTTATCACAGTTTCTTATTTGTGTGACGTTTGTTATGTTGTATCTTTGCAGTAGTTTTGTTGTTAATCACATCTGCAATTCTTGTTTAGGTGATAGTATTTAGTTCGGGACGTCACATTGCAGCATTTAATTGAGAAAAGTATGTAGGACAGTCATTGTGTTTTTCGTATGGATTAACTTTAAAGTGAGTTAAAATGAAAGAACAAAAAAACTTACATAACAATAACTTTAACTTTAGCCGATGTCCATATCTATGTGGTTGGTTTAAATTTCACTGTTTTCGTGTCAGGTTGGGAATTTCTAGTGATGATTCAGTTTGTAGGTGAGGAGGTTGTGGTGTTTCGTGGGATTCGTTACTTATACTCTTCTCGGTTCTTAGTGTCCCAGTTTGTTCAGTTACGCTGTGTGTTTTATTCTCTTACTTGGTGTGGTCTTCTCGCTTGTGATTTTTAAGTTAGCGGGTGTGATTCGGTGTTATGTAGTTGGGTTAGGAGGGCTTCCCAGTCGACAGATATCAGGTACTGACGTAGCCCTAGGGTTTCTTCGCGTTTGAGTGCTAGGTGCTCTGCTCCCGCCCATACCCTGAGTGAGCGTCTCCAGGCCTGTATCGGTGGGGGGTCTGGGGACTTCCATCTTTGGGTCACCAGTCGTTTCGCGACTATTAGTCCCAGATCTACGAAGCGTATTTCTGCTCTGTGCTGCTTGCCTCTTGGGAATAGTCCCAGGATGCATGCCTCCCACGTGAAGGGTATTTATCGTGTAATGCATGTGGCTAGGTTGTCAGTCACCTCTTTCCAGTAGGTGCCTAGGTTAGGGCAGGACCATATCATGTGTAGCATATCTACTCCGATTTCACGGCATCTAGGGCAGGCTACGTCTTGGCAGTTAAAATATTTGTTTACGCGTGCAGGCGTGAGGTAGGCTCTGTTTACTATATAATACTGGATTAGTTTAAATCGCGAGTTGCGTGGTATGTTAAGGTGGCCTGAGATGGCAGTTCTCCATTTTGTTATTGCGATGGATTCGCCCGAGTCTGTTTCCCATGCCATACGTAGTGTGTCGCTTTCAGTGGCAGTTTGGATTCTCAAGGCGTCCGCTAACCAGCTGACCTGATGTTGGCCGCAGCCCACCACTTGCAGGTATTGAATCAGCAGGTGGGTGGGTGGAAGTGTTGTGATGTCTCCCCACTTGGAACTCAAAGATCCCACCAGTGAGCAGTATAGGAGGAATTGGCCGGGCGGAAGCCCCATTTCTTGGAGCTTGGCAAACGATAATAGTTGGTTGTCTTCGTATATGTCGCCCAGTGTGTGTAATTCTAGCTCATGCCATGTGCGCAGTTCTGTGTCTGATGTGATCCTAGTGCCCCTTGGTGTGCCCACCAGTGCTAGTGCTGGTGCGAATGGGATCAACAGCTTCATAAGACGAAGTGATCTGTGATAGCATTTATGTGCTGTTTTAAGGAACATTTGTGGAGGGGTTCGCGGGTGTGTGATCGGGTGGAATAAGTGCTGTATTTGTTGGAGCGAGTATGGTCCTGTCTCTGTTGCTGTATCAGTCAGTTGTTTACCAGTCAGCCATCTGGATATCCATTGAAGTTGAGCTGCTAGGTAATAGTGTTCCAGGTTGGGGACCGCGAGCCCACCCTTGTCAGTCGGTAGGTACAATTTTTTAAGGGCTACTCTACAGCGACCATTATTCCATATACATTCTCTCAGTCCTGTTTCCAGTGTCTTGAAGAAGGCGGGGGAGACATGTGGTAGGTTAGAAAAGAAATATAAGAGTCGCGGGAGCACCCCCATTTTTAGGTGTGATATC
The DNA here is from genome assembly GCF_031143425.1 of Pleurodeles waltl. Classification (NCBI taxonomy): domain Eukaryota; kingdom Metazoa; phylum Chordata; class Amphibia; order Caudata; family Salamandridae; genus Pleurodeles; species Pleurodeles waltl. The sequence continues at coordinate 990,549,827 of NC_090445.1, read as the reverse complement.
CTACCACCCACTGATAGTGGCAGTGTTCTCCAGAAGGTCATTTGGGATCTGACTGAGGATGTTGCTTTTACTAGATTACCCTCAAATATATCTTCTTCGCTATGGTAGATCCTAATGCCCAAGTATCTAAAGGTGTTTGGCTGCCAGAGAACTGTGCTTTCGGCTAGGGTGAGTCTTGGGTTTGATAGGCCTGGGTCGAATGGAAAGAGGCTCGACTTAGACCAATTGACCCTAAGTCCTGATAACTGCGCAAATTGCCGCAAGAGTGTGCCAATCCTCTGCGGGATATGCGTGATGTCTCTAAAGTATAGCAGGAGGTCGTCAGCATATAGCAACACTATGTGTAAACCGTCTCCCAGAGGTATTCCCCAGTTGGATCCCTCTTCGCGTAGGGTGGCCGCTAGAGGCTCCATTGCGAGTGAGAATAGTAACGGTGAAAGGTGGCAGCCCTGTCTCGTGCCTCTGCCTACCCGGATTGGTTCTGATATCTCAGGGCCCAGACCCACCCTTATCATTGGTCCGGTGTATAGTAGTTTAGTTAGGCGGGTAAAGTATGGTCCCATGTCGTATTTTTGTAGCACTTTGAACAAATAAGGCCATTCCAGAGAATCGAAGGCTTTCTCTAGGTCGAGGACCAGGCAGCCCACCCGCGGCCAGGTCTGTCTGGCATATTCCATTACCCGGAACAATCTTCTGATATTTTGGGAAGTATCTCTGGCTGGCACAAATCCATTCTGGTCAGGATGTATCAGTTCTGGGACACTTGGTGCCAGTCTTGTTGCTAATATCTTGGCTAGTATTTTATAGTCAGTGTTTAGCATTGCTAGCGGTCTGTATGAGCCCATATCTATTGGATCTCTTCCGGGTTTAGGATGAGAGACAAGTAATGCCTCCCTTTGTGTATCCGATAGGTAACCCTTTTGCTCGGCTGTTTCGTATACCCGAAGTAATTTAGGCGCCAGATGTATGGTAAATGCCTTATAAAAGTCTGCTGGTAGCCCATCTGTGCCTGGTGTCTTGCCTGGATTGAGATCCTTGATACTGGCTTTGATTTCCTCTAAGTCAAGAGGTGCCTCAAGTGTTTCAATCTGGTCGCTTTTTAGTTTTGGGAGTTTCACTTTGGCAAGGAATTCCACATTGGGGTTTTCTCCAGGGGTCATCCTTGTGGTGTAGAGGGTGGTATAGTGTCTAGTAAATTCGGTTTGTATCTCTGCAGGTGTGTGTACTATTTCCCCTGTGTGCGAGCGGATTTCCATTATTGGCTTTCTCTCACAGTCCTGTCGTATCAGCCAGGCGAGCAATTTACCTGCCTTATCCGCTGATGCATGGATTCTCGCGGAGTGTGCGGTGTAGTTTAGGCATCTCAGATGCTCTAGTAGTGTCTGGTGATCTGTGTGCAGCGCTGCTAGTCTCGCCTTTTCAGTTTGGTTATTAGTAGTTTCATCTTCTGATTGTGGTAAAACCCGCTCCATTTGGGCCAAATCGCGTTCGATGGTTTTACGCATGTTGCATTGGGTTCCTAGGCAGTGCCCTCGGATAAAGACTTTAAATGCATCCCATTCAATTAGCCCCGAGGTGGCCGTGCCTTCATTTTGTTCAAAATAATCTAGAATTGCAGTGCTTAATGATGCTCTGAAATCAGCATCTTCTAGGAGTTCTGGCCTTAGTTTCCAGGTGGGGATAGGTGGGTGAGAAGTTCCCCAGCGCAGCCGCGCTGTTAAGGGGTTATGGTCCGAGCGTGTGCGCCCCATGTACACCGGGTTTTCTATTACTGCGGCAAGGTTCGCGGTGCAGAATATGTAGTCTAATCGTACGTGTAAGGAATGCGGTGCGGAATAGGAGTACGTTCTATCCTTTCTGTGCTTTTGTCTCCATACATCTATTAATTGCCATTGTTGAGTCCAGTTTACAAGGCCTCGTGAGGCAGCTACCACTGGGGAGGTTGGCAGTGGTGGGAAGGAGCGGTCTAGTTCTATGTCTTGCACGCTGTTGAAGTCTCCCCCAAGTATCCACGGGAGTGTGCTCCAGTGTGCCAGATGGCGTGTTAGGGTGTGTAGAAAGGTAGTTTGTTCTGTATTTGGGGCGTATATGGTGCCCAATATGATTGTGCGTCCTGCCAGTTTCCCTCTGACGAGTACATATCTACCCTGTGGGTCTATGATTTGTTCTTCCATTGCAAAGGGGATGCCTGCCGTTATCCAGATAAGTGTACCCCTGGCATAAGCAGAGTATCCTGTCGCGTATAGTTGCCCTCTCCAGCGCTGGCGTAGTCGGGGAACCTCCTGGTCTGTTAGATGTGTCTCTTGTAGGAGTGCTATTTGAACTGTGTGTCTTTTAAGGTAGGAGTAGATGGCATATCGCCGTTTGGGGGTGTGTATACCTCTTACGTTCCAGGTAATTGTTGTTTATGTAGCCATATGTAAAATGTTAGATCTTTTTTCCTCCTCTCTTATTCTTCTTTATATAGTCTCTCGAAGAATCCAAATAATACCTCAGGGATTCCATTGGAATCTGTAACCAGGATACCACAGGAATACTGCATCTTGCTTATTTCACACTGAATGTTTTTTTTGCCTGACTCGGACCGCCAGCTGAAAATATAGCACCTGAAAGTAGGGCTCTAACAGCATTTAGCGATTCAGGCCCACAGAAATAAACTATATTTTCCAGGTAATATATTTCACAGTGGCAAGGTCTACCTTATTCTGCATCCACCCCTAGAAAGGCTGCTACAATTAACCCCATATAACCCAATGAGCCGCAGCTTTTCATTCTTTAGATGGGTCGATCCAAAGCTAAGAGTTTCCCCCACGTATACTGGCTTTGAAAGCATCCCTCACTGCCCCCACTGAGGCACTCCCTCGATTAATCTCCAAGAATTCTGGAATCTAATTATTCTTATGTTGTATATAATTCTTGTTGTGGAAGTTTCTCTTCTTTTTTCTCTGAAACTTCTGATGAGCGTTGTGAATCTTGTTTTTGGGCCTAGCAGAGGAAGGGCTCAATTACACCATGGTATTTTAGCTGCGTGAGAATCTCTCTCACAGGTGCTTTAGCCTCATGCTTAATAGGATATTGAGGTTGAGGCACAGTTAGTATAATGTGGTAAGGAGAATCTTTATCCCACCCCACATATTTGTAATACAGCGCGGGTGCTTGTGCTAATGCCCAATAAATTACTCAAGCCTCTCTTACCTCTACAGGAACCATGGGCGAGAACGAAATCATAATGATCTCTTCCCCTTGTGGGTGATTGCAGACAAATTCTTTTCGGGCAATAATATGTCATAAATACTGGTTAGTTGTTTCCAGAATATAAGATCAATTGTGCTCTCAAAGTCTCCCTCTAATTGTATTTTCAATTTATACACCATATCGGGAGCGGAGACGTGCAGGTCTATGGGATGAATTTCAACTTCAATTAAATTTTACGGTTTCACCTACTCTGTTCGTTATTAAGACAGCCCATCTCTCTCATTATGTTTAACCAATGAGCCCTGAAAGCTATCAATACATTATAAAGCTGTCTATTTTCAAAGTTCTCCATCTTCCACATCAGGTCGGTTATCTGTGCTTGTTGAGTTTCGGCTTACTCATGTGGCACCCCAGCATCCTCTCCCAGTGCTGCCGCTCATTCTTCCACAGAGAAAATACTATGCCTATCTCGGCACAGGTCTCATCCTGCAGCTGTTTTTAGAGTTACGGATAAGGACCAATGAGGGCTCCTCTCTAGCCGCGGGGGGCTGGTATTTATTTTCACGAATAGGTAAGATCTTACATGCCTGAGGGTCTTCTATGTAAACTTGCCTAGTCGCAGAATAATCCCATTTCAGGCTCATGCTACCAGGGACCTATCATCCTACTGGCTCCTCCGCTTGTCGCTTCCCCCTCTCAATCCCTTCACCCCAACCACAAGTTTTATCTGCTTAACAGTACAGAATAGATCAACTGTTCCATTTGAACTAGCCTCCAAGGCCTCCGACACCCCTGAGGTTCCCGATAGCTGATCTTTACCCAGCTCACTGGAGCTTAAGTTGGGGGAGTCTGATCCATTAGTAAGTGAAAATAACGAGATGAAGCTGAAGCTTGAGGGGGCAATTGAGAGTCATGTATAATTGACTGAGGGAGGTCAGCAGAAACCAGAGATGGCATATCGGCAGAGTCCTGTGTCACCAATTCCTCCCCAATTTCCCTATCCACTTTCTTCACAGCTTGATCCTGTTGGGCCAGCATTACTAAGTTCCTATTTGGTGCAGCTGAAATTACGGTTTCCACACCGGCAGTCAGAGCGCCCACCCTGACCTGTTTAGCAAAAGGGGTTAAACCTCCTGGTTTGTTATCCCTCCATCACTCCTCCTAAACCGTTCTGTGACCCCTTCTCGATTTCATAAAGTTGAGTGGGAACAGCTAATCTATCCTGATCAACAGTTGGTGCAGAGCATGTTGAATCACCCCCACTAACCTCTGCTGCCTGCAGACATTTGCCTTACATCTTCAACGGATTTCTCTGCCACCTTCCCACTCTCCGCTAAGGTTGCAGAGGATCCGGCAATAGTCTGTTGAAGGGGCAGCCAGCGTTTCTCTCAGAGCTTGTCTCCTTAATTGAGAGCCTTCCTGTTCACCACCAGCGGGGGATTGCCACGCCGGTCATTAAAAATATTATAAGCACTTAACGCTGATTTTTTTTAATGCTCCCGGTTGAGGCAAAATGGCAATCAAGTAGCACGCCCGCCTAGCTCCCGGCTCATGTGTAATGGTGGTTGACAGGACAGGGGTATGACATTTGAAAACCGACTGAAAGAAAGGTGATGTGGGTCTACCTATGCTGCAGATCTTTTTCGCCATGGAGTGCATGCCAGGCTTTGCAAGCAGCTCAAGAAGTGGAAACCCAGACAATGCTCAAAGCTGCATGCGGACCACAGACTGTGCTACAGGTGGTTGGCGCTGTCAGCGTTTGGCTGAGGTGTCTCTGGGGACAGAGCATGACGCCTAAAGCGTCACAGCGTGAGAGAACAGAAGTACCGCAGACCTAGGGGCAGACTCGCCCAATAGCGGAACATGGTAGCTTGGGAATTAAAAAATCCATCCGCTCACAATGTAATAACCGACAATGGTCCTGTTTTGCAGAACAAGCCATCGTTATTAACAAGGGCTTGGTCACTGAAACGGTTGTCAAGGCTTGTCCCCTAGCCTGCATTAGGGATGTCAATGAATCAACGACAACAATGGTGGCTTTTTCTTCAACGCTGAGGATGGCAGTTCAGCTGTGGCATAAGGGGAGCTGATTTTCACACAAATGTTTTTAGGTTGTTAGTGCAGCTCTGGAAACTCCCCGCTTCTTTTTTGTGCTGCCTGTATTTAAGAGCTTGATGGAGAACTTTTCAGACATTCATCCCCAGACAAGGGAGCATCCCCCTTATAAGGGGGGGATTTCTCTTCTCCAGCAAATATCATCCCATCCTCCTTTTGCTATCCTTCAGAGTCTTGAACGGACAGGTTTTTTATAGGTCACTGGATAAAGACAACATATACACTGCTCCTGTGGGGAATTAGTACGGCCTTCTCTCCACAGGTAAATCAGGATGTGAATAGATGCTTCCCCTATTTGTCAGTCAGGACAACAGAGGAGAGGTCTCCTTGGCCCAAACAAAATTGACATTTTCGCTAAAATACCCTAAAAACAACTTACTGTCCTCAGAAAGATGAACATAGGGCTGTTTCAAGTTCATGGTACCCAAGGAAAGTAACAGGATAAGGTCACAGAAGGGGTAGAGGACAGCTCTTCTCCAGACTCACTCACAACATGCAATGAGAATCTGAGCTATGGTCGCATTGAGAGGAATAAGGATAATTTAGCACTTCCACCTCACTAGCTGAAGTTTGACTTGTTTCAAATTAGATGGTTGTGCTGGATAAGTTACTTACCTGTAAATCCTAGTTCTCTTCCAGGGGTATCCTCATCAAAGTCATAAACATTGAATATTCCCGCCCTTGTGCGGGGACCCCGGAGCATATATATAAAATACATACATATTATCATGTGTAAAACAGCAATGCAGGCTATAATCATAAATAGGCTAAAATGCTTTATTTCTATGCAAGTTTTTATTTTATTTTTATTTTTTATATTATAAAATCACAATAGATCATAAATATCTACCTAAGCCCCCAAAAACTGGACTTAGGGAAGTAAACAGCAGTAAATAGCAGAGAAAAATAGAAAAAACTACATTGAAAAACAATGAAGCATTCTTAGCCAATAGGCTGCATGCAGGTTAACACAGGAGAACCATAAAAACTTTGGCACCGTGCCTTTAAGACCCTGAGCACCTCCAGTATCCCACCATGCCTCAGGGGTGAAGGGAAGGTGACAGTTGGTTCACAGTTAGGTCAGTACTTTTTTACGGTGACAATCTGTGTAACTGATCAGAAAGATAATCTGTCCTGCACTTCCAGGAGACTTGAGTCCGGGGAGGAGGGTGGGTTGTTTATGACTTTGATGAGGATACCCCTGGAAGAGAACTAGGATTTACAGGTAAGTAACTTATCCTTCTCTTCCAGGGGATCCTCATCAATAGTCATAAACATTGAATAGATTAGCAAGCCCATCCCTAAACTCTGCGGACTGTCTGAAAGAAGTGCAGGAAAAGATATATATTCATGCAAATAGATTTCTAAGAGAGGCCTGCCCCACCTGGGCATCCGCTCTTGCATCCGAGTCTAAACAGTAATGCTTAGTAAAGGTATGCACAGACTTCCATGTAGCAGCCTTACAAATCTCGGAAATTGTTACATTGTTAAGGAGGGCAGCAGTAGCCGCTTTTCCCCTTGTGGAATGCGCTTTTGGCCTAGCCAGTAATCTCTTATTAGCCAGTTGGTAAGAGTTAACAATACAAGACACAATCCATCTTGATATCGTTCGTTTAGACGCTGCCTCTCCTGTTCTTAAATGACCATAATTTAGAAACAAATGGTTAGAATGTCTAATCGGTTTTGTTTTGTCCAAATAGAATTTCAGCACTCTTTTCAAGTCTAAAGAGTGCAATGCTTTCTCAGCCGGAGTCTCCGGCTTGGGAAAGAAAGTCGGTAAAGATATAGTCTGATTGATATGGAATTCTGACACCACCTTCGGAAGGAAAGATGGGTGAGTTCGCAGAACCACTCTATTATCGTGAAAAACCGTGTACGGTTCTCTGCAAGACAGAGCCTGAATTTCGCTGACCCTCCTCGCTGAAGTAATGGCCACCAAAAAAGCCGTCTTCCACGTAAGGTGCTGTAAAGAGGCCTTGTGGATAGGTTCAAAAGGAGGGCCCATAAGTTTTGACAGGACTACATTCAGTTCCCATGGAGGAGAAGGTCTCCGAATGGGAGGAAAAACCTTTTTCAAGCCTTCTAAAAAATCCTTGACTACAGGTATCGTAAAGAAGGATTCCTGAGAAGGCGACTTACGATACGCTGTAATTGCAGACAAATTAACCTTAATAGAAGATACCTGCAGACCAGACTTCGCCAGATGAAGTAAATAGGACAGTATGACGTCCTCCTGAGCTCGTATGGGATTTATACCTTGTTGAGAGCACCAGATGTAAAATCTCTTCCACTTAAAAGCGTAAGAACGCCGCGTGGAAGGTCGTTTTGACTCTTTCAAGATGCTCATGCACTCCTGTGAGAGCCCTAGGTGCCCATACTGTAGGAATTCAGGAGCCATGCTGTCAAGCTCAGAGAGGGAAGGTTGGGATGTAGGATTCTGCCTTCCATTCTGCTCAGGAGATCCGGTCTGCACGGCAACCTCCTGTGAGGTCTTTCCGATAAGTTGAGTAGGTCCGTGTACCAGAATTGGCGGGGCCATTGTGGCGCTATCAGAATCATTCTGGTTCTGGAGTTGTAAAATTTGTTGATTACTGCCGGTATGAGGGGAATCGGTGGAAAGGCGTAGAGAAATGTCCCTGACCAGTTGATCAACAGGGCATTCCCTTGAGATCCCGGATGGCAGAACCTGGATGCGAAGTCTGGGCATTTCTTGTTTGTTTCGTCTGCAAAGAGATCCAACTGGGGTCGACCCCATTGATCGAAGATGTCCTCGACGACTTCGTCGTGTAGGACCCAGTCGTGCGCGTCTTCCAGATGTCTGCTCAGGAAATCTGCCTCTACGTTTTGCTGACCTGGCAGGTGTACCGCTGTGATAGACATTCCCCTGGCCAGGAGCCAATGCCATATCGTTTGGGATTCTCGAGACAGAGGTAGTGATCTTGTTCCCCCGTTTGTTCAGGTAATACATTGTGGTTGTATTGTCTGTCTGAATTAGGATAGATTTCCCCTGAACCAATGGAGAGAAAGATTTGAGAGCCAGATGGACTGCTCTGAGTTCCAGTAGATTTATGTGATAGTTCTTTTCCTTGTCGGACCACAGACCCTGAGCTTGGAAGGAACCAAGATGAGCACCCCAACCCTGAAGAGACGCATCCGTTACGAGAGTGTCGACTGGAATTGTCTGGTGAAACGGAGAACATATCGACAGGTGAGGTCTGTGCATCCACCATTGTAGTGATTGAAAAGCCACTGCTGGTAGTCGAACTCTGTCCTCCCAGTGACCAGTCTTTTGGCTCCAATTGTTCTCTAATGCCTCCTGAAGGGGCCTCATGCGTAGCCTGGCATTCGGGACAATGAAGATGCATGAAGCCATGGAGCCCAGAAGCGATGTCACCTGACGAGCTGTAGGTGCATCGGCTGTTAATAGTTGTTGACACTTCCTGTGGATTGATAAAAGTCGTTCCTCCGAAGGATACACTCTTTGGAGCTCTGTGTTTAGTATCGCTCCCAGGTAGTGGAGGTTTTGTGTTGGAATCAAGGTTGACTTGTCGTGGTTGATTTGAAGACCTAGAGACTCGAAAGTTCTTAGAACGATATCGCGATGTTTTCTCGCCTGATCCGGAGATGAGGCCTTCACTAGCCAGTCGTCCAGGTAGGGGTAGACGAATATTTTTTGTCTTCGAAGGTGTGCCGCTACCACTGCTACACATTTTGAAAAGACTCGGGGTGCAGACTTCAGGCCGAATGGAAGGACTCTGAATTGGTAGTGCTGTGACGCTATCTGGAAACGTAAAATTTTTCGATGTTTGGTTGCTATTGGGATGTGAAAATATGCATCCTGTAGGTCGATGGAGCACATCCAGTCTCCCTGATGCAGTTGCGGGACAATCTGGTGAAGGGCTAGCATCCTGAACTTTTGTTTTCTTATGTACTTGTTCAGGAGCCGTAAGTCCAGAATTGGCCAGAAGAGGCCCTGTTGACCTTTTTTCGCCACCAGAAAGTAACGGGAGTACACCCCTTTTCCTTTTTGTGCCGGAGGAACCTTTTCTACAGCTTTCTTTTGTAGGAGTGCGAGAACTTCCTTGCGTAGCAGGCTGAGATGAGAAGGAAAACACCTTGCTGGCGGCAAGTGTGGAGGAGGTTTTTTGAAAAGGAGAGAATAGCCATGTTCGACAATATTGAGCACCCATTTGTCTTTTGTGATGGAGTGCCACTCGCGAAGATGATGCGTAACACTTCCCCCCACCGGAGTGGTGCACAGTGCTGAGGGAAGCAATGCCTCATTGCTTTGATGGTGTCTTTGCTGTAGACTGTTGAGGTCTACTTGACCCTCGGTCTCTTGTGGGTCTACGTGCCTGAAACAGGGGACGTCCCTGTCGTTGTTGTGGCCTCTGAGACCAGTGAGGGGTTTGAACCCTCTGCTAGAATGGTCGTCTGTCATACGGCCTGTACCTCCGCCTGAAGTCTTTTTTACGTTCCAGGCCCACTGCCCTCATCGTGTCGACTTCCGTTTTCATTCGGGCCATCTCTTCATCCGCGTGGGTACCAAACAACGAACTCCCGCTGAATGGGAGGTTCAAAATGCGCTGCTGTGCTTCCTGTTTCAGACCCGTGAGCCGTAGCCAGGAAGACCTCCTAGCGCAGATTCCGTGCGCATACCCATGCGCAGCCAAATCCGCCCCGTCCGCCGCCGCGCTGATGACCTGGTTAGATACTAGGCCCCCTTCCTGCAAGATTTCCTGGAAGTCCTGTCTATCTTCCCTGGGCAACTTTTCTGTAAATCTGTGGAGTGAGTCCCACAGAGAGCGGTCATATCTGCCCAGAAGTGCTGAGGCGCTGGAGACCTTCATAGCAGATGCCGCCGTACCGCACATCTTTCTCCCCAGAGAGTCTAGGTGTCTGCTCTCCTTATCCGGGGGGACTGTGGAAGATGATGCCACAGAGTGTGTTTTTCTGGCTGCGGCTAAGATCACAGAGTCCGGTGGCGGATCCTTCCGCAGGAATAAAGGATCTTGTTCCGGAGCTTTGTATTTCTTTTGAATCCTAGCCGGGGCAGACTTGAGAGTGGCTGGAGACAGAAAAGTGTCCATAGTCGGTTGCAGCAAACCCGGTACTAGTGGCAGCAGTTTTCTCGAGACTGATCTGTGTTGTAGGGTCTCAAAGATAACTGAGGATGAGGTGGCCGGCTCCGGTACCTCAATATTTAGCTTCTGCGCTCCCCTTAGAAGAACCTCATTAAAAGTGGTGATATCATCCACCGGGGAAATCCTAGCAGGTGGAGAATCTGTGAGTGTGGGGGAGTAGCGCCCAACAGACGATCCTGAAGAAGACCAAGAAGGTGATCTTCTGCGTGGTGTTCGTGACCTGGTTCTCCTTCGGGAACGGGACCTGCTCCGAGAGGCTGTAGCAGAGTGTGCAGGTCTTGTGGTCGGCTGACGAGAAGCAGAACGAGCCCGTCCTGCTCTAGCTGTAGGCGATGGCGTTCTCGGTAATGAGGCAGTAGGAGAATACATCCTAGAGTATTGTGAATCCGGGGATGCTGCCGGTCTATTCAGGCTCTCTAACCATCTGGGTGATAGAGTGATGGGAGAAACATGCCCCGATGCTCTGGAATGGGATGATGCACTCCTTATAGAGACCACCGGTGAGGGAGCTTTGTCCGCTGGCTCTACCGCCTGTGACACAGCTGAAGGTTGTGTCGACGTCGATTGCATCCTCGACGTCGAAGGTTGCGATGGCTGATCTGTTCTCGACGTCGAAGGTCTTGACGTCGGAGGTCTTGCCGTCGAGTGTCTTGACGCCGATCGCGGGACCTGGACCTACTCGCCGTCGTGTGTCTCGACGTTGAGTGGCGAGTGGTCGACGGCGGATGTTCATGCCGTCGAGGTGTTTTTGGTGTCGTGTCCTTCGACGCCAAGGGGTGAGACGTTCTCGACGGCGAACGGGAGCGCCGGAGATGGCTCGACGCCGAACGGCGGCCTGCCGTCGATGGAGATGTACCCCTGTGTCCATGCTTAGACGTTTTTGTCCCTCGACGTCGGTCTGGTCGCCGTCGACGGCGATCTATGCCGGTGAGACGGTGGTGCCGATGACGTCGATGGAGAACAAACAGGCACAATCCTACCTGTCGACGTCGATCGGGCCATTCCTTCTGCTGTAGGTCTGGGAAGTGAAGAGGATGTTGACTTTTTCCTCTCCTGAAGCCCATGTAGCCTGATCTTCTCTCTGTCTTTGAGAGTCCTCCTTGACATGTTCTTACAATACTTGCAGGTGTCAGGACAGTGACTCTGTGGCAGGCAGACAATACACAGAGTGTGTGGGTCTGACTGGGCTTTCTTCTTCCCACAAGAAGGACATTTTACAAAAAGAGATGGCATTTTCTGTCAAAAAAGACTTCCAAACTCAGACAAAAGATGTTATCTGTCGAGTAAACAGGAAAAACACTATTTTTAAGGATTTTTCTGAAGAAAAACTCAGAAAAACTGAAAGCTCAATGCTCCAGGATCCTCTCAGAAGAAGCCGGAAAAAAGAACTGACCTAACTGTGAACCAACTGTCACCTTCCCTTCACCCCTGAGGCATGGTGGGATACTGGAGGTGCTCAGGGTCTTAAAGGCACGGTGCCAAAGTTTTTATGGTTCTCCTGTGTTAACCTGCATGCAGCCTATTGGCTAAGAATGCTTCATTGTTTTTCAATGTAGTTTTTTCTATTTTTCTCTGCTATTTACTGCTGTTTACTTCCCTAAGTCCAGTTTTTGGGGGCTTAGGTAGATATTTATGATCTATTGTGATTTTATAATATAAAAAAAAAAAAAAAAAAAACACTTGCATAGAAATAAAGCATTTTAGCCTATTTATGATTATAGCCTGCATTGCTGTTTTACACATGATAATATGTATGTATTTTATATATATGCTCCGGGGTCCCCGCACAAGGGCGGGAATATTCAATGTTTATGACTTTGATGAGGATCCCCTGGAAGAGAAACTAAAAAACACTGTTATTAAGGCCCTTTGCCATTTTAACATTCTTCACAGCTTTTTTAAATTACTGGGTATTCCCAGTCTGATGATAGGTATTGATTCAAGCATGTGACAATCTGAAAGATCCAGTGCCAGAGAAACGATTTTGCTATGTGTATCCTGCGCTTTTTGGCCTCGCTAATAAATAGATTAAAAATAAAAAAATATATATGAAGCTTGGTGGTCTACCATTAAAACGTGTATACAAAACGACCAGATCAAAAACAAATTTCATTCTCCACTTACCTTAACTGTGTTATCGCCTGACTGACCATTATTACGTAAACAGTCCAGAAAAATGGCAATTTGTGGGTCACTTCTGTGATAATCTTTGTCCTCTTCATTTTCATCTTCGCCTCTAGATCTTTTAGATTTTGGACTTCCATCTGAAATAGAGTTGTGGATCTAATTGGTTATACTACGCAAAAAGTAACAGATTACGAGAAAAATATAATGTAACAATGTGAAAGTTTGAATACAACAAGAAACATTTTATGTGTGTTCACTTAAATACTTTTGGTCCTTAACTGATCCTGATCCTCCAGGGTTAATAAAGGACAGGAGGCAGGGCGCAATCCCCTGTCCAATACTAAAGAAAAAAAACGAGTTGCAACCTGCAGTATTGTACAGAAGTCAAATTTCAATGGTATTGCGCAGGGGGTGAGCGACGGACATGCAGTCTGCCATGTAAGGTGTTTCCAAGTAAATCAAAAACATATGTGCACCATGTAATAAAGTGAATCCACACCAGATGAAGATATGTGGTAGGAGGTATTTATTACAGCCTCAACCAACAGCCAGCATATCAACTGTCATGCAGAGAACCCATCTGAGCAGAACAGAACTGCGGACCATTGTCAGAAAGAATAGAGTTAGGAAAACTCTCGCGTTTGAACACAGATTCTAAAAAACTAATCACAGATTGAGAAGTGATCTCTCTCACCAAACTCACCTCCACCCATCGTGAATACAAATCCAGCAACACCAACAGGTAAGGAGTCTGATGTTCTCCATGCAATGGCCCCACAATATCGATAGCTAATTCACCCCATGGACTTTTTGGTAAACTTCTACAAACCATAGGTGAACATCTTGGTTTGAGTACCTTATCACTAGCTTGACAAGGTGTACACTCCCTAACAGTACGTTCCACCATCAAATCTAATCCAGGCCACCAGAAATCCTGACGGATGCGCTCTTTGGTTTTAGAAATGCCCATATGCCCTTCATGAGCCATGTTCACGATGTCTTCTCTCAAACTCAATGGGGGAATCATTCTTGTGCCCCTCATTAGAACAGCATCAACAACGGCTAACTCATTCGCAACTAACGACCAAGGTTTAACCAGACTTCGAGACTTATGCTGATCCAAAAGAGACATCACAGAACACAATTCACTATCCTTTTGCAACTCATCCCTCCATTCATCTTCCTTTACAGCCCCCAGCGTAACATCACAAACTCTTATGCCACACTCAGCATCACATTGATCATTTTCATCCTGAGATTTATCATTCTCTACCACCTCCACCAATCTCGACAGACAGTCTGCCGTTACATTTGTCTTTCCCAGAATGTCTTCAAACATGAAGTTATACTCCTGTAAGGAAATGACCCATCTCCTGATCCTCGAGGAAATCGAGTCCAAACCCTTCTTCTCAAAAATTTCTTTCAGGGGTTTATGATCAGACCTGACTACGAAAGAAGATCCCCACACAAATTTTCTGAACTTGTTTATGGCCCAGAATATTGCCAACGCTTCCTTCTCTATAAAAGAATAACATATCTCTGCCCCTTTCAAGCATCTTGAAGCACAAGCTATTAGCACCTCTTGGCCCTTCCTGATCTGAAAAAGAAGAGCACCCAGTCCCTTTATACTCGCATCAGTAACAATGAAAGTGGGATTCCCAGGTACAAAAGCTTGTAAGTTTGGTGCATTCCTGAGATCATTTTTTACTTGTTTAAATTCTGTACCACACTCTTCCGTCCAAACAAACTCTGCATTCTTACACATCAACTTCCTTAGATTTACTGTCTTATCTGCAAAATTTCGTATAAATTTGTTAAAAAATTCTGCCATACCTAAGAATGAAGAAACCTCATCTTTTGTACACGGTTCTTTTAACATTTCGATAGTGTCCACCAAATCCTTTTTAGGACTCACCCCCTGCCGTGAAATATGATGACCCAAATAGTCCAGTTTAGTGACTCCAAATTTACATTTGCTTCGCCTAAGAGATAACCCAGCATCAAGCATCCTTTTAAGCACAGCATGCACCCTCTCATCATGTTCTCTCACGTTTCTCCCACATATTAATACATCATCCTGGTAGCACTTTACGCCTGAAATGCCTTTAAAAAGATCTTCCATAATCCTCTGGAATACTGAGGCCGCAGAAACCAGCCCAAACGGCATACGCAAAAACTTGAAGGCCCCCATTGGCGTAATAAAAGCCGTTAATTCTTGACACTCTTTACTCAACGGAACCTGATGGTATGCTGATGCCATATCCAGAGTGGTAAAATAGCAAGCACCATCCAACGATGATACTAATTCCTCAATATTGGGAAGTGGGAACTTGTCAACCACCACTTCTTTATTTAAGGCACGAAGATCCACACATAGACGGATTTCATTATTTGGTTTACGTGCCACAACAATGGGAGCTAACCACTCCGTTGCCTCCACAGGCTGTATAACACCAGTGGACAACAATTTATCTATCTCTTTTTGTACAGCGTCTTGGACACAAATGGGAATGCGTCTAACTTTTGCCACAACTGGTACTGCGCCCTGTTTCAACTTAATATGGTGATTGTACCCCTTTAAACACCCCAAGGTGTCACTGAACAATTCACCAAAAGCTCTCACAAACTTGTTTTCGTCACCCTCAATAGATTGTACCTGAACAGATGGATGTGCATTAGGATTGAGAATGACACCCAAGCGTGCTTGATGACTCCAGCTCAACAAATTATCACCCCTCTCAGCAACATAAATCCTAGCATCAGTGAACCTACCATTGTACTCAATGCAGTCATCAAAATAACCTAATAACTTAATTGGCAACCCACCATAACCCGTAGGTTTAATATTAGGTTTGAACAGTTTCTTCCTTCCTTGAAAATTCTTCATAAAAAAATCCTTTGAGAGAAACGTGATGTGAGAGCACGAATCAAATTTCATTTTGACTCTAACATTCCCCACCAAAACCCACTCAGAGGGATGTTCCACCTCACTCTCATTAACTTGAAAACTGACTTCCTTTATTTCTGATCTAGAATCTCTCCTATTCCTCATCCTACAATTTTTTCCAAAATGTCCTCTTTTTCCGCAAACATTACAAGTAATCCTATTAGCAGGACACTCACTTGCATTAGCCATGTGTCCAAATCTTCCACATCTGTAGCAATTTCCTTGAAAAGGTGTTGCAAACGTCCTATTCCCCTGTGTCTTTCCTGTGCTATTTTCTATTACAACACCTTTCTCACGGACACCCTCATACTTTTTTTCCTTCTCATCTTTTTGTATGACTTGACACTCCACTTCTTGTGCTTTTACACTGACCTTGTCTTCTTTATGTGCTTTACTTAGTTCTCCAACACACTTTAACATATGCTCTACCCTTTTTGCAATACTAACAACCGCATCCAACGGTGGCTTGTCCTTTAGCCAGAGTTCTTCCCTCACCTTATCACTGCAACACCTCAGCACAAACTGATCTCTAATCCTTTCTTCTACCAACGCCCCAAATTTACAACTTGAAGCCAACTTCCGTAAAGCCGTAATATATTCTTCAACAATCTCCTCTTTCCCTTGCTCCCGCAAACCAAAATGGTACCTTTCCATAATAGTACTAATCTTTGGCAAGTAATGTAACTCTAGTTGTCTTGCACATATTTCATATTCATTCAACCCCCTCTGATCAGCTTGCGACAATGGAGGTAGATTTTCCAACACCTCCTGTCCTTCACCCCCTAAACAATGTAACAAAAGTGCCTGCTTCCTTTCACCACTCAAATTCGTACCACACACCCTGGCATAATTCTCAAAAATCTTTTTCCATTTCTTCCACTTAATAACCGGTTCTCCTGGATCTGACAAGAAAAACGGCGGCGCCGTAACATTCTGCATACTCACAAGAGGTGTAAAACACTTCTTCCCCACAATATATTCCAAACCCTATTAGTTGCTAAAAGTACTTAAAGTCCAAAAGGTGTGCCAGTCACTGTATGTCCCAGCACGATGCCGCTATATCAAACACGGGTCTTCAGGTGTGTTTGTCACCGCAGAGACGACCTTTTCAGTTTAATTCATTTTACAACGCCCAATACTTGCATTCCACAAGTGCAATACATTTTCCAAAGAAATGTATATTCCCGTGACCACAAACCAATATAGTGATCCTTATCCAGTCTCCTTCTAAGTTTCAACTTCCAATAGACCGTCGATGTTCTTCTTCGATGTCCTCCAACAATTGCGCTGTAAAAAAAAAAAAATTTTAAAAAATAAAAAAATTCCTTCTTCCTCATCTAAGATGGCCGCCACGCAACATTTGGTCCGTTTTCTTCAGGCAGTTGGGCTTGCTTTCTCTTTGAGCAATCTCGGATCGTTTTCCTCACTCAAAATGGCCGCAACCAAACATCCAGTCTATTTTCTTCAGTCAATCTGGCTTGTTTTTCTCCTTCCACCACACTCAAGATGGCCGCCAACAATTCCCACAGCTTTCAGTCCTTTTCCAATTGCTCACTGACCTTCTGACGTCGTGAAGCATACAGAGACCACTTTGATCCTCAGTAAATGCTCAAACAGCTTTCCACAAAGCCCCTACAACCGCAATTTCACACTTTTCTCCGCTAGAACATGCTGCAAGACGATCGATCCTCTCCCAGCACGTCTCTGTAAGTTATCTCCGTTTTTCTCTTAAATAATCCAAGCTCTTCCTTCTTTGTTGTTGTTGAGGCTGTCCCTTCCTCTGTGTTCCTTTCTCAGCCCAAGCGTCGCCAGTGTAATAAAGATATGTGGTAGGAGGTATTTATTACAGCCTCAACCAACAGCCAGCATATCAACTGTCATGCAGAGAACCCTGCATGACAGAACCTCAGAACAAGCTGGTTCCATGCCCAGTGTTCTGGCATGGAGCCATGTTACATCATTACACACCATCTGCTATTTAAGCAATCCAGGAATAGAATCCTAATACCAAGCACCCTTCCCACAATGAGACTATGGCCCGAAAACACGTGTCCCAAATTCTTTAATGAGAAAACATTGGGTGCGAATTACACTCCCAAAGACACACATGAAGGGACTCCCCTTCGGGGGTGAGGCTCACACAGACATTCTGAAACCAGTCAAAGGACACAACACATAAACAAATAGAATTCAGCACCCGTGCCTAGCTCACTGAGTCATATAACTGGACTGCTTACGTACACAAAGTGAATGTGTACACCAGACCCAAATTATTAATGTGCTAAAACATATTAATAAAAATTGTGAAAACAATGTAAGTGGGTAGTGAATCTATGCCACTATCATACTGTTTGAACATCTAATCCCATGGAATCATAGGGTCTGTGGATATTTTTTTTTTAACTCTTTGACGTCTTCGTAGATTCGAAATGAAACACGTAGGATTGAGTATAAATATATGACATGGATAATGAGGAATACATGGGATTATAAAAAGTATTAGTGAGCTAAAAACGTAAATTACATCACTTTTTGTTTTTATAGTGACGTTTCTCCTCTTCATTCAAGGATAATTAGATTGTATTCAACTAAATGATCTTCGCTCACTTGCCTTCATTTGTAACTTGATTGCAATTGTTAATAACACCAGCAGCAATCTACAGTTATTACATATTCCCACGTATTAATGTTGATGTAGAAGTCAGCCTTTGTCAAGCCAATTGCTCTTCTCACATTACTCCAAAATTAAGAATTGTTTTTTTTTTTGCCCTTATTCTTGGATAGAGGTTGGGGTGTTACAATCAAAAAAGAGTTTGGCTTTCGGGTGCAATTTTGTCCGTTACCATCTGCCAGTGACTCGTTCCTGGACATCACACAGGCGTTTTGCCTGATATGGAGCCAAGTGGAAATGGAAAATTCTCTGATCCTCTAGAGAAGAGGAACTTGCGTTGGTGGATTCTAATACTGATTTATAAATGCCTCCATAAAATCATATCTAATTCCAAACCAAAACCATAGTATGAAAACTGCATAAATCTGATAAACACAATAATATACAATCGATACTCCTAAAAACAAAAACAAAGAACTTGTGAAGTGGCACAAAAAGATAGCAAAATATTTTCACAGGATAACCTCTGCTGATAAACTAGAGGGCACATTGAACGTGCTATTTAGTTAGGTGAGCAAGAAATGAGAATTAAAGAAGAGAGACCAAAGCAGAAATGCATATTAGAAAAACTAAAAGGAAAGGAAGAGGAAGTGGCGGGGGAAATGAAAGATGTGAAGAGAAGGAGTATTTCCCCTCTCTATAACAGGTTCTAAAACGTTTAAAATAAAAAAATCAGTAGACCCTCAATACAATAACAGCAAAAATCATGTTTCTTCCCACTCAATATTCATCAATTATACTCTGAAAAGAATCTTACTGTTCAGAACCAACAAAACACATTTCCCTTTTTTTAAAACGCAAACGTCTGAGCAGCTCTCTTTTGTTTCGCTTAAATTTTAAACTGACATCAGGTACAGTTTGTAAGTATATGGATTTAACTGAACGCAGACCTTGCACAGAAATGTAATTTCTATGCAGGAATACATGTAAAGAATGCTAAATATACTTAATTCACCTCCATTTTCTTGTGGTCTATGTCTCTTCCAGAAGTCTGTTTCACGTCGCTCCTCCTCTGTACAATAAAAGACAACAGTCAGCGACTTTATACTGGACTTTAACAGGCGTAAATAATACATTTTGTTGCTAAAACTGTAGTAAACCTGTACCTTCTCGAAGTCCAGGTACCAGCTTAAAGATTATTTCTTCCAGTGTATTGTCCAGTCTTATAAGAAAAATAAGATAAATAAAAAATTAGGCTTTTATAAGGGACAGACAAATGTTTAATTGTCAAATAAAGCACAATTAAAAGACTGAATATACTAAATCAGAAGTGTTAGATCACTTTTGCAACAACAAAAAATACACGTCATCATACCGTTTCACAAATACTTTTATGTTCATCCATACATCATTCCTGATTGCACATCGCAGCAAGACGCAAGTTTGTCAATGAAACTGCAGAACTTGTGGGGAATGCTTGCACCAGATGCAGGATGGGAGACATGATTCTCTAAAAAATGCTGTCGCTTTTAACGTTTGAAAACAAGACCCAGCCAATCACACCAGCTCAGTTTCTTTTTTAATAAGTAATGTTGCAGCATATATCATGTTTAATACAGGGATAGTTGCGTGGTTGTTCTGAAGGATTAGAGCAAGAACTGAGGATACCCGAATTGCGATGAAATTGAACTTTTCCTTACACAGGCAAGAAAATAAGTTACTTACCTGTAACTGTGGTTCTCCAGTATTGGTATCTTTCATAGATTCACATGCTTGAATCATTCCCCGTCGTCGAAGTGGGAGTCCCACGGTACATAGAAAGAAATAAATAGAGATTTTTTTTTTTTCTTCATTGAAGTCAATAGGAAAAAACACATTCAATTGTAGAACTATCAGCCTATTTAGAAAGAGCCCAAAATTCAGCCAATCAGGCGTGACCACCCCTTTAGAACCCTCAGCACAGAGGCTCAGTCTCTCAGATTTCTCCGCACTAGAGATTACCGGAAAAAAACAAAGGAGGTGAGCCTCTCTGGGGAGGAGGGTGGGTCGCATGTGAATCTATGAAAGATACCAATACTGGAGAACCACAGTTACAGGTAAGTAACTTATTTTCTTCTCCAGTATTGGGGTATCTTTCATAGATTCACATGCTTGAATCAGAATAGCCAGCAGTAAGAAAAAATGTTTGAGTTCTGAAACACCAAAAGTATGCCTGTGTATAATGCATGCTATCTGAACTCATATAGGTAATTAACATTTGTAAATCAACCGTTAAACATATTACCTATATAAAACATATATATATATATATATATATAAACACACATAGATATATAAACATAAAATTATCTTTCTAACAGTGCATAGAGGATGGAGGGTAAGAGGTTATTGGCTCACCTTATGCAAATAAATTACGTAATACTGCTTGTCCTACCGCAGCATCCAATCTGTCCATAGCTTCCAGGCAGTAGTGCTGGGTAAATGTGTGAGCACGTGTCCATGTTGCCGCCCTGCAGATCTGGCTCAGAGGGACTCCTGCAAATAGAGCTGCCGAAGTGGATACCGCTCTAGTGAAGAGCGCTCTGACACTGGATGATAATGGCTTCCCTGCCAACTGGTGGCACAACTGTATGGCAGAAGAGATCCAGCGCGCTATGGTCTGCTTAGTAACGGCTTTACCTTTATTGATCCTTCCATAACTGACAAACAGTTGTTCAGATTTACGGAAGTCGCTTGTCCTTTGTATATAAAATTTTAAACAGCGTTTAATGTCCAGAGAATGTAGTGCGCGCTCCGCTGCAGTTTGTGGATTTGGAAAAAATGTTCTGAGAACCACCGGCTCATTTAGGTGAAAAGACGATGGAACCTTAGGTATAAATTTTGGATTAGTTCTCAAAATGACCACCTCTGACTTGAATTGGAGGAAAGGTGGAGAAATTGTGAAGGCTTGGATATCGCTAACCCTCTTCGCTGACGTCAAGGCCAGAAGGAGGGCTGTTTTAAAAGAAATGAATTTGAGGTCCATCTTATGGATGGGTTCAAACGGATGATTCATTAATTGGGAGAGCACAATGTTCAAATGCCACTGCGGATAAAGACGGTGAATTGGCGGAAACATCCTAAACAAACCCCTGAGAAGTTGTTTTATTATTCTGGACGACCATAAAGAAGGTGACTGAGACGTTCGTCGGAAACGGGATATGGCAGCCAGGTGCACTCTAATAGATGAATGTGAAAGGCCGGATTTAGCCAAATGCAATAAATATGGCAGAATCTGTTCAGGAGAGGACCTTAGAGGATGAACGTTGGAAGTTGAGCACCATAAGCAAAACCTCTTCCACTTGAACTTATATGTCCGGTTTGTAGACTGAGCCCTGGCACAGGCAAGCACCTCCCTGCACTCTGGAGGGATATCTAGTCCATCGAATTCATAGAATTCAGGAGCCAGGCTGATAAATGAAGAGATGTCAGGTTGGGATGACGAACCTGACCCTGGTTCATTGTTAACAAGTCCGGTATTGTTCTTAGATGAACGTGAGGCTGCTCCGAAAGTAAAAGAAGTTCTGTGAACCAGAACTGGCGTGGCCATCTGGGAGCAATTAATAGAACTCTGCATGGTTCCCTCTTCATCTTTTGCAGAAGTCTCGGGATGAGTGGAAGCGGGGGAAAAGCGTATGCATAAATCCCTGACCATCTGATCAAAAACGCATTCCCCTTTGATCCCTTCTGCGGTCGCCAGCTTGCGAAGTGTTGGCATTTCTTGTTGTCTCTGGTCGCGAACAGATCCAGACTGGGTTTGCCCCACCGACGAAAGAGACGCTCGAGAACTGACTGATTGAGTTCCCACTCGTGGCAGCTGGTTCGAGTCCTGCTTAGGGCATCTGCCCAGGTGTTGTTGATCCCCGGGAGATGTTCTGCTCTGATGGAAATTCGATGTTGAATTACCCAATGCCACAGCTTCTGCGTTTCTAGTGATAATGCTCGAGATCTTGTGCCTCCCTGTTTGTTGATGTAATGCATGACCGTGGTATTGTCTGTTCTTATCAAGATTGAAGAATTCCTGATGTTTGAGAGGAAGGATTTGAGTGCCAAGGCAACCGCCCTTAACTCCAATACATTTATGTGGAGAGTCGATTCCTGAGTGGACCATTTCCCTCTCACTGAAAGATCCTGCAAATAAGCACCCCATCCGTCTAGGGATGCATCTGTTGTTATTATGTGCATCGTCTTGTCCTTCAGAAATGACAGACCTTCTGAGATGAGGGGAGTATCCTTCCACCACTTGAAAGCCTGTCTTGCTGATGGGGTTATTCTGATTACATCGTCGAAAGAGCCTTCTATTTGTTTCCATTGATTGTCTAACTGCTGTTGAAGTGTCCTCATGTGCAGACGACAGTTTTTTATCAATGGAATGCAAGACGAAAGCATCCCCAGAAAAGACTTGTAAGTCCGCACTGAAGCGGACTTTCTTTTGCTGAGACGTGCTGCTAAATCTCGAAGTTTCTTTCGCCTGTCCTGTGAAGCAGAGGCTTTTGCCTGGACAGTGTCCAAGATGGCTCCTAGAAAGGTGATGTTCTGGGTAGGATCTAGGTGAGATTTGGGGTAATTGACTGTCAAGCCCAGAGCTCCGAAAAGAGATAGACATGTTTCTGTGTCCCTGGCAGCCTTCGATGTTGTTCGTGCCTTTATTAGCCAGTCGTCTAAATACGGGAACACCTGTATCCCTAGCTGTCTGAGGTGAGCTGCCACTGGTGCCAAAACTTTGGTGAATACTCTTGGGGCCGACCTGAGGCCAAAGGGTAACACTCTGAACTGGTAGTGAGTGCCTGCAACCCTGAATCGTAAGAATTTCCGATGATTGGGGTGAATGGGAATGTGGAAATATGCGTCCTGAAGATCTAAAGATGTCATAAAGTCCCCTCGGTTGAGTAGGCGCAGGACGTCTTGAAGGGAGATCATGCGAAAAGACTGCTTCTTGAGGTATTTGTTGAGCGAACGAAGATCTAAAATAGGTCTCCAGTCCCCTGTCTTCTTCCGAATAAGGAAAAAGCGGGAGTAAAAACCTGTTCCCCTCTGGCTCCTTGGTACGATCTCTATTGCTCCCTTCTTCATTAAAATAGCAATCTGATCCATAAGCTCGTTGAGATGGGCTGGCGGGGGACCTCTTGGTGGTACATGAGGGGGAGGTTGGTTGAATTCTAGTGTATGCCCTCGGTTGACAATATCCAGTACCCATTTGTCTGAAGTTATTTTGGACCACTGGTGTAGAAATTTGGAAATTCTGCCCCCTATTAGAGTGTTGATATAGGGGCTGGGTGCACGCATTCGATGAGGGTCAGTGCTTTCTTGTCGTCTCCTTGGCCTTGTAAGCCGACTTTCCTCTAGTTTGTTGCCTGAAATGAGTGGATGAATGTTGTCGAAAGGAATGCGGTTGTTGCTGGCCAAAGGTTGAGCGGAATTGTCCTTGGTAAGAGGAGTATTGAGGATATTGTTGAGCGCCTCCTCTATACGAAAAGGTTCCTCTCCCTCTCCGAAAGGGCTGTCTCTTGTATTGTAGTGTTGCCAGAGATCTGGCTGTCTCAGTGTCTGCTTTAATGGACTGTAACGCATCATCCACATGCTTGCCAAACAAGAGCTCGCCATCATACGGCATGTCCAGGATCTTTAATTGTACTTCCGGCCTAAAAGAAGTAGCTTTGAGCCACCCCTGGTGCCTGAGTATGGCCGCACCGACCAACTGGCGAAAACCTGTAGAGGAGACGTCTATGGCACAGTCTATGATTTCAGCCGAAATCTTTTCACCTTCCTGTAGAATCTTGCGTGCTTCTACTCTACTATCCTCAGGTAACATGTCTATAAATTGTGACATGTCAGACCACATCTGGCGATCGAATCTCCCTAGGATTGCTAGAGAATTTGCTGCTCTAACAGTGGTGGCCGCCATAGTTGAGAACTTTTTCCCTATGGAGTCCAACCGACGTCCTTCTTTGTCTGGGGGGGCAGTCAGAGATGCCGATGGATTCCTGGACCTCCTCTGAGCTGCCTGCGATATGACCGAATCCGGTTTAGGGTGGCAAATCAAACATGCTGGAGAATTGTCCGGTGCCTTATATTTCTTTTCAAGTTTCAGCAAGACTGCGGGAATGGAGGATGGAGTCTGCATGACCTTAAGGCCTTCCTCCCAAAAGAAGTCAACAATGGGTATGGCCCTTACAGACTTCCTAGTATCTTCCTTGAAGTCATAAAGAAAACAGTCTGACTGCTTCGATGTAATTGGCAGCTGGAATCTTTTCGCAGCTCTTTCCATAACACTATGGAAGCCACCAATATCCTGCGGTGGAGAGTCCACTGGTGGTGGTGTAGATGGAGATGGAGTTTGGATTTGATACTCATCCCATTCTGGAATTAGTGAATCAGAGTCCTGAATCTCACCTTCTTCTTGCTCGTCCTCGGATGAAGGTAGAGCAATATCCTGTGCAGATGAAGGTGCTGTGGTAGGATCCGGAAATTCCGATGGTCTAGCAGGGGTGGACACTGGTGTCTGCGGAGGTTGCACCGGGGTAGAAGAACCAGGTGGAGGAAATCTCGAATAATAATCCTGCATCATCTGTTGAAGGCTGGCTATCAACGAGACAGGCATCTGAACTGTCTGTTCCTGTTGCCCTTGAAGTTGTAGGTGACTTTGATCTTGCTGGTCCGAATAAGGCTGGAGATCTTCCTCTTCATCCTCCTCCTGGCACTTAATGCGTAGTTCAGATGGACTACGTGCCACCGGAAAGAAACCATCATCAGAATAAACATCATCGTCATCATCTTCGTCAGCAAATAGATGCTGCGGAGGTATTGGTGTGACCTTACTGGGCGATGTATGCGATGGAAGTAATAGAGAAGACTTGCTCTTTATAGGTAAAATTCTCTGCGGCAGGTAAGGAGATGCTCCAAAATGAGGATATTGAGTCGTCGACGGAGCCACCGTCGACGGAGCACTCGTCGATGGTGTTCTCGTTGACGGTGTAGGCGTCAACGGAGCCGTCGTCGGTGGAGCCGTTATCGGTGCCGTCTGCGTCGACGAAGTTGCCGTCGACGGTGCCAATGTTGACAAGCTTTCCGTCGACGGGGCTGCTGCCGACGGGGTTGTCGTCGACGGATGCGTTGTCGGTACTTTCGTCGGTGAGATCGGCGGAGATGTTCTGAATTTACTCGTCGATGAGTGCGTCTACGGTAAAGATTTCAGCTTCTTACTCGTCGACGGCCTCTTTGTGATCTTCAGGGTGTGAGCCGACGATGGACCATACTTCAAACTCACCGACGTTATCGTCGTAGATGACAGTGGAGACGAGGTTACAATCATCGGCGATGAAGGCGCCGTAAACGTGGCCGTCGCTGTAGTCATCGACGAAGGAAGGCCTGCCGTCGACGAAGCGCTCGTCGACGGTGTCATCGACCGTGTAGATTTTCTGGACGCCAACGGTGGTAGTGAACTTGAAGGCTTTTTGAGCTTTCTTGATGAAGAAGCAGGTGTGGATGGCTCTGAGTGAACATTGCCACACGTTACCTTGGATGTTGAAGGTTGCTCCTCCGGCTTGTCCTTAAATGCATGCAGCTTCTTAGCTGACTTACTGCTCTTGGGGGATAGGCTCTCCACAGACCTCTTCCTTTTCTTTGAGGTCACTGAAGTGTCACTCTCTTCCTCCTCAGAAAAAGCTTCTCTGGCCTTTCTTTTCTGAAGCCAAAGTAGGAGCCTGGCTTCTCTGTCCCTCAGAGTCTTGTTGGGAAAGGTCCTGCAGATCTTACAGTCCTTGACCTTATGCTCTGGATGTAGGCAGTAGATACATTCCTTGTGAGGGTCCTCACAGTGAAGTCTTAATTTTCCACAGGTCCCACAAGGTCTAAATAAACCTTTTCTTGCTGTAGACATGATGGAAAAATACTACAGTAAGAGCAAAAGTGAAAAATTTGAAGATTTTCTCTTGAAGAGATAGAAAAACTGAGCAGAGCTCAGGGAGACTCCCTTACACACGACGTGCGGTAGAAAATCTGAGAGACTGAGCCTCTGTGCTGAGGGTTCTAAAGGGGTGGTCACGCCTGATTGGCTGAATTGTGGGCTCTTTCTAAAGAGGCTGATAGTTCTACAATTGAATGTGTTTTTTCCTATTGACTTCAATGAAAAAAAAAAAAAAACATCCATATATATAAAATCTATTGCAGTCTTGAAGACCAATAGGAGCGCACTCAAGGATTACTTGGTAAGACCAAAAAGGCAACGGGGAGGCGGGTGGGACCGTGAGGAATCCACAGGTAGCTAATGTATCCACCAGAAAAGTGGTTACCGAAGGTAAGTAACTCGTTCTTCTGATGGATACAACTACCTGTGCATTCCTCACCTAATGAATAGAGTCCCAAAGCAGTACCACGCCCGGTGGTGGGTGCCTAAATGGTCAAACCAAGAAATCCTGCAGCACTGACCGTGCAAAATGGCCGTCCCTTCTGACCTCAGAGTCCAAACAGTAATGCTTCGCAAAAGTGTGAAGGGACGACCAAGTTGCGGCCTTGCAGATGTCAACCACAGGAACACCTCTGGCCAAGGACGAAGTGGCCGACTTAGCTCTGTTGGAATGAGCTCTAATGCCATCAGGAGGATCCTTCTTTGCTACAGAGTAACAGATTTTAATGCAAAGAACAACCCACTTGGAGAGTGTTCTCTTGTGGACTGCCTTTCCTCTCCTCTTGCCCACGTATCCGATGAACAGCTGATCCTCCAGCCTGAAGTCCTTCGTTCTATCAAAGTAGAAGCTTAACGCCCTCTTTGGGTCCAAGCGATGTAGTCTCTCTTCCTCCTTTGAAGGATGAGGCGGAGGATAGAACGTGGACAAAGTAATTGTCTGGGCCAAATGGAAGGGTGAAACAACCTTCGGGAGGAAAGCAGCCTTGGTCCTCAACACCACCTTATCCACATAAAAGTTTGTATAAGGGGGTTTTACCGATAAGGCCTGCAACTCACTCCCTCTCCTTGCAGATGTTATAGCCACCAAGAAGACTGTTTTAATAACTAAATACTTTAAGGGGCAAGAATGCATAGGTTCAAAAGGGGACCCCATAAGGAAAGTCAGGACCAAGGACAAATCCCATTGAGGCATAACAAATGGTTTTGGAGGATATTTATTTAGAAGACCTTTCAAGAATCTGAGAACAATAGGGGATTTAAATAACGATGGTTGGTCTGGAAGACAAATGAAGGCTGACAAGGCAGACAAATAACCTTTAATGGTAGCCACTGCACAACCTTTCTGCGCTCGAGACAGAGCAAAAGACAAAACATCTGACAGATGAGCATGTAAGGGATCAATCTGTCTCTCTCCACACCACATAACAAATTTAGACCACCTATTAGCGTAGATAGATTTAGTGGAGTGTCGCCTGGCCGCTAATATAACATCCACTACATCAGGCGGGAGAGAGAAGGAACTCAGGTTGCCCCGCTCAATCTCCAGGCATGTAGGTGCAGACTCTGGAGGTTGGGGTGTAAAACCTGCCCCTGCGACTGCGAGAAGAGGTCTGCCCTGAGAGGGAGACGGAGCGGAGGGCACAGTGAGAGTTGGAGAAGGTCGGAGTACCACACCCTCCTTGGCCAATCCGGAGCTATTAAGATGACTTGGGCCCGGTCTTGGCGAATCTTCCTCAACACTCGAGGAATCAAGGGTATGGGGGGAAACGCGTAAAGGAACTGGCCGCACCAGGTTATCTGAAACGCATCCCCCAACGCTCCCTGCATCGGATACTGGAGGCTGCAGAATAACGGACAATGCGCGTTCTCCAGAGTGGCAAACAAATCTATCCGAGGAAACCCCCACATCTGGAAGATTAAACGGACTTGATCTGGATGGAGACGCCACTCGTGGTCGGCCGAGAAATGGCGACTGAGACTGTCCGCACGTACATTCAAGACCCCGGCCAGATGATTTGCTACCAAGCAAATCTGATGGTCCTTTGCCCAGGACCATAGTCGAAGAGCTTCTCTGCAGAGAAGGTACGACCCTACTCCTCCCTGTTTGTTTATGTACCACATCGCGGTAGTATTGTCCGTCAGGACCTGTACCAACTGACCACGAAGGGAAGGGAGGAAGGACTTGAGAGCCAGACGTACAGCCCGCAACTCCAACAGATTGATATGAAAAATCTGTTCCTCTGGAGACCAAAGCCCTTTGATCTCCAGATCCCCCAGATGAGCTCCCCACCCTAGAGAGGAAGCATCCGTTATGACCGTGGTCACTGGTGGTGACTACGCGAACGGCTTTCCTTGTGAAAGATTGTTGCCCGCACCCACCACTTCAAGTCCACAGCAGCATCTCCGGAGATCTTGACAGCACCTTCTAGATCTCCTTTGTGTTGAGACCACTGCCTTCGGAGGCACCACTGAAGAGCCCTCATATGCCAGCGAGCATGCGTGACCAACAGTATGCAGGAGGCAAACAGACCGAGCAGACGAAGGACCTTGAGGACTGGAACTACCGCTCCATTTCGAAACATTGGAACCAACTCCTGAATATCTTGAATCCGCTGAGGCGGAGGAAAGGCTCGATTCAATGTTGTATCCAGTACTGCCCCTATGAACAGGAGGCGCTGAGAGGGCTCCAGGTGAGATTTGGGCACGTTCACCGAAAAGCCCAGGTCGAACAACAACTGGGTTGTTGACTGCAGATGATGCGACACAAGCTCCGGAGACTTGGCTTTGATCAACCAGTCGTCCAAGTAAGGGAATACTGCTATCCCCTTCCTTCTGAGCTCTGCCGCAACCACTGACATCACCTTCGTGAAGACTCGAGGTGCTGAAGTAAGACCAAACGGGAGGACCGCAAACTGATAGTGCTGCGACCCTACCACAAACCGGAGATACTTCCTGTGCGACTTGAGTATCGGGATATGAAAATAAGCATCCTGCAAGTTGACAGACACCATCCAATCTTCTTTGTTCAACGCCAAAAGCACCTGAGCTAGGGTCAGCATCTTGAACTTTTCCTGTTTGAGGAACCAATTCAAGATCCTCAGATCCAGGATTGGTCTCAACCGACCATCCTTCTTGGGAATCAGGAAGTACCTTGAGTAACAACCTCGACCCCTTTCCTGCTCTGGAACTAACTCCACCGTGCCCTTTGAAAGGAAGACTTGAACCTCCTGTTCTAACAACAGGAGGTGTTCTTCTGAACAATAAGATGGGCAGGGCGAGATGGGGGGCGGAAACTCCCGAAAGGGAAGGGTGTAGCCTTTTCCCACAATACTGATAACCCAAGTGTCCGATGTAATAATCTGCCACTTGTGGAGAAAATGCCGTAACCTCCCCTCTACAGGAGAGGAGTGAGTGGGAAACGGTGGAAGCCTAAGGCTACTTTCCCTGCTGCACCCCTCCAGAGGACGAGGAAGAGGCAGAGTGCTGCTGAGAGGCTCCTCTGTTGCGGGCCCTACCCCTCCCTCTAAATGATCTATATGGGAGGGAAGAGGTAGGTTGCTGGAATCTCCCCCGAAAGGAAGAGGAGGAAGAGCCACGCCCAAATCCACGAAACCTCCTGAAAAATCTGGAGGAGGCAGAAGAAGAAGGGGCTTGCAGCCCTAATGATTTGGCTGTGGCCCTGCTTTCTTTAAATCTCTCCAAGGCCGAATCTGCTTTGGCTCCAAACAGTTTGTCCCCATCAAACGGGAGGTCCAACAGGGTTGACTGCACATCCGCAGAAAACCCTGAGTTACGGAGCCAGGCCTGCCTCCTTGCCACCACAGCCGTGCCCATTGCCCTAGCCACCGAGTCGGTTGTGTCCAGCCCAGACTGGATTATCTGGGTTGCGGCAGCCTGGGCATCCGAGACAACATTCAAGAGTCCCTGGGGAAGCTCCATAAATGAAGATGAAATATCGTCCATGAGAGCATGGATGTATCTCCCCAGAATGCAAGTCGCGTTGGTGGCCTTCAACGCCAAACTACAAGAGGAAAATATCTTCTTGGATTGTGCATCCAGCTTTTTAGAGTCTCTGTCTCCTGGTACCGTCGGGAAAGAACCAGGTGCTGACCTAGAGGAACAGGAGGCTTGCACCACCAAGCTCTCCGGCGTAGGGTGTCTAGACAGAAAGCCAGGGTCAGATGGTGCAGCTCCATATCTCCTGGCCACAGCCCTATGAACAGCCGAGGAAGATACTGGCTTCTTCCACACCTCTAACACCGGATCATCAAGCAAAGCCTCATTAAATGGCAAGAGAGGCTCCGCTGCAGCAGAGGCCGGATGCAGTACCTCAGTCAGTAAATTCTGCTTCGCCTCTGCCACCGGCAAAGGCAGGTCCAGAAAGTTAGCCGCCTTCCTCACCACAGCGTGAAAGATAGCAGCCTCCTCCATATATTCCCCTGGAGATGAAAGGTCCCACTCAGGGGAAGTATCCAGCCCACTGGCTGTATCCAGACCATGCAGTCCATCACCAGAGTCCTCAACCTCTCCTTCCTCCAAGACTCGTTGGTATTCCTGCTCTTCCAAAAGACGAAGAGCATGCCTCCTCGAATGTAGTCTTTCTTCGATACGCGGAGTCGACATGGCCACCGCCGAAGTCGAAGATCGGCGCCGATCTCCAGAACCATCCGACGCCGCGTCCGGAGCCACAGGCAGCTTCGGTGCCAAGGAAGGAGCCGGACGAAGAAATCTTGGAGTCTCCGATTGACCCGCCGGAGTCACAGGACGAAATCCTGACGTCGACGGGATGGAAACCTCCGGGGCCAAAACCTCTGGAGCCACCGGAGCGGCCACCGGCGACGACACCGGCGCCGAGCCCACATTCCCTAAAGGGAGAAAGGGCATAAAGGGTGCCGGCCGTAGAGGCGCAGGATCACCCAATGAAAAGGCCAAGGGCCCCGAAGGACCAGCCGGAGCACCTCCTGGAGCCATCTGTTGAAAGATGGTATACATCGCATTCAGAAATGCGGTATTATCGGCTCCAGGGGTGGGAAAAGCTGGATACTGGGGTGCCTGGATCGAAGGCGACCCAGACGCCAGCCTCGACGTCCGCGACACCGGAGACATCACAAGAGGCTGCATCACCTCAACCACAGACGCCTGTCCAGGCGAAGTCGGTGACGTCTGAGAGGGCAACGGCGTCGATGGATGTGGCGTGACCATGGGACTGACCTCCCAAGTCTTCCGACGCCGAGCCGAAGGCGACCTCGAACGAGACTCCCTGCTGGAATGACGCCGTGAATCCCTACGGCGCCGGGAGTCTCGATGACGCCGATGAGACCTTGGCGAAGAAGACTTTTTATGATGTTTCTTCTCCTTTCTCTTCGACTTCGCCATGAATAGTTTAGCCTCACGTTCTTTCAGGGCCTTCGGATTCATGTGCTGACATGAATCACAAGTTGCGACGTCGTGGTCGGAGCTTAAACACCATAGACAGTCGGAGTGAGGATCAGTAACGGACATCTTGCCGCCACACTCTCGACAGGGCTTGAAACCCGACTTCCTCTGAGACATTATTACCGCAGAGAAAATCCACGCAGCAGAAAATACACTGTAACTATGAAAGTAACAGTAGCTCCCTCGAAGATAACCGTTTCGAATGCACGGAAAAAAGGGAACTTACGTCGGCACGTCGGCGAGGACCTCTTATTGCCTGTATGACGTCAGACGGCGTCGCGTGGGCTAGTGTGACGTCCTCGTCGACGTGCAGAAGCTAGGAAGAAGATTTCCGTTGAATGCTGGCGCCATGGGAGTATTCATTAGGTGAGGAATCCACAGGTAGTTGTATCCATCAGAAATAATGTTTCTCTATTGCTTTCTATGTACTGTGGGACTCCAACTTCGACGACGGGGAATGATTCAAGCATGTGAATCTATGAAAGATACCCCAATACTGGAGAATCTGCCCTTCTACCTCGTTCGGACCTCAAAAAGGACTTGATTTCACAGTTACAGAATAATGCTTGCTGGGGGAGCAAATCTACAGGGGCCACGTAATCAGTTTGTCACGAACCAACTTTGTGGTTAAAAGCAGCATCTTTGTGAAAAATGAATCCAGTATGTAATGTTTACAGAAGTTAGAAATGGTAGCCCAAGATGCTGCCCTACACCTTTTTGTAATGGGTACATGCCTCTCGGAAGAAACTAAAGCTACCTCAGCTATGGTGAAGGGAATGCCAGGTCTTAGAGGTGCTTGAACTCCTCAATGCCTAAGCTTTAGATATTCATGCTAGTATCCATCTGGCAATGGCAGTCTTAGTTGCTTTGTTGCCCTGGAAAAAATCATTATATATAATGAAGAGACGGTCTGACTTTTGAAAGACAGACATTCCTTCAAGGTGAACCATTAATACCATGGACACATTGTGGATGGAAAGTGTTTCCTCAGCCAAGAAAATGACACAATAGTTGATAGCCAGGAAATGCTACATCCTGATTAAGATTAAATTCTGGATTATTATTATCAGTACATCATCTTTATGGAAATACAAAGGTGGATACTTCAAGGAGAGAGACCGGAAGCACACTTGAAAAGGACGGAGACATTGATTTTAGTGGATTATTTACACATACAAAAGTGCCAATTTGCCTTGGAACTGCCTCTTTTCACAGGACAGCATTAAATGGGAAACCAAGACATTCTGATACATGTGAGTTTAAAAAATAATTTTTTTGTGTAAACTGTAGGATGTGAGAAAGGACTGAGACACTGAGTTTTATGAATACACCCAGGTTGTGAATGTGATGTATACCATCTGCAGGTTTTCAGCACTTGTTTTCCAGAGACTATGCCATTATCAGTTAGTCGTCAAGGCTAGAGGTAAATGTAGGGTGCAACTTTGGAGTGAGAATGAGAATGAATAATAAACCCAGGTTGTGAATGTGATGTATACCATCTGCAGGTTTTCAGCACTTGTTTTCCAGAGACTATGCCATTATCAGTTAGTCGTCAAGGCTAGAGGTAAATGTAGGGTGCAACTTTGGAGTGAGAATAAGAATGAATAGGAGCTATCTGTATTGCTAGTCGAGCTAGTCTATGTAAACCATATGTACTGTCAATGGCCAATCTTGATAGGGTTATAAAAGTAGGTATCTTATACGGAGACTTTGTATCTTGAAAATCTGTAAAGGGTAGGGAGTCGCCTTAGTGCACATCTTTTATATTTGCACAAGAATTGTCATTGTGAATATGGATTTGAATACATAGGTATAGGACCATAATGCCACCTTTGGGACAATGAAGTACCTGGTCCTTCTCCTGATCTGGAACCATTAGGATAGCTCCTAAAATTTGACATTTCTGAATAAAATCGGTAGTAGCTCGGCTAACTATTTCTGAAATTTTAGAGGAGGGAGGATCATAAAAAGACCTCACAATACTATATTCAGTTCCCACTAACTTGGAATAATGAAAGAACACTAATATGCAAAAAGTGAGTCTAGTTCCCATTGGGATGTAATGTTCCTTAATGAATGGAGAGGATATGAGCTGAACTCCACCAAAGGAAGCATGTAGATTTAATATTGGCATCTCTTGGGGTTACAGACTGAGTGGTACACTGGTACTTGCAGCAAAAACTGTATTTTATGGAGGCTGAAAGTTGATTCTCTTTAGGAGAGGTCTAGCCTTAAGGCATGTGAAGGATCTTTTGCTAGTTCAAAGTAAAAGTGCTCAACGATTTCCACCTCTCTGTAGCATCAAATCTGTAAAAAGGTGTGAATGTTTGCCACAAAAAGATAAATTCACTGCCTTGTCCTGAATGTCTGAAGTAATCTGTCTGTGCATACAGATGAGCTCCTCATCACTCCTGGCTGCAAGCACCAAGAATTTGCTGATTAAGTAAGACAGAAACGTCTGCTCATTCATTCCTCAAAATGCAGGAGGAAAAAACTCAGCTAATGTTTCAGTGTTATCCCAATTCTGGTGGTTATAACAGCAATATCAGCAATATCATAGGAGAGCTTGTAGGAAATTACAATCTTTTGCATCATGTACTGCTACATTTTTGACAACCTTGTTGCTTGTTGTAGAGCTCTGTGCTCATCACCCCTACTAACCAGAGGTAAAGTGCATGTACTCCTCCTTTCAATACGATCACATTGGTATATTGCCAAAGTTAATTCATCTAGAAGTTCCTAGTATATAGTACAAACTGTACCCCAGGCCTGTAAGTTAAATGTCACAAGTGGACTGCAGCACTTATTGTGCCACCCACCTCACTGACAGTGTAAAATGTGGCTTCAGGCCTAACATTGTAGCCTGACTGTAGTAGTTTAAATACTAATTCAACCTGTCAAAATCACCCCTTTTACAGGTCTGAATCTTCCTTTTAGATATTAATAGGTCACCCTAATGTTTGGTTTACCCCATAAGTATGGTTTAGGTTATGGTTTAGATCATAAGTGTAGAGTGCATGGTATTTAAAAGCTGGGCATGTAGAAAAGTAATGTTAAACATTTCCATGCCATGAAAAGGCTCCAAAAGCTAATTTCACAGGCACAAGTCTGGCTTTTCTATAGAAAAACCTTGGAATGCAATATTACATTTAACACTGATGTCTCCAACCGGGCAGTAACAAGAAATGGCATACTTGGACTATTTGTGTTATTTATTAAAAGCCCAATTCACTTAATACAAATTAAGGAAAATGTACTTTTAGAATATTAACTTTTCACAGTTGACCAGTTCCAAGCAGACCTGCCCGGACCCAGCTGTTGGCCTCTGCTACATTGAGTCTTGACTCCCCCTGCAAAGTGCTGTTCTGGAACCCTGGGTGGTTGAAGTGCACTCCTCCTAACATGCTACAAAACCAGAGTTAGAAATGTTTTGACTGTGAAGACCTCCAGAGGACCAGGATAAACCTACCAAGCCGATCCAACCAAGGTGTGCTGCCACTGAGCTGAAGATTCAGGTTTCTCCTCTGAAAGCTTTTCCACAGCAGCATATCAGATCCAACTGGACCTCGCAGAGAAGATATCGGGATTTGTGGAACCCTCTTTGCAACAGCCTTTCCCCAATGGAGACATTAAAGCTCCAAAAAAGTGATTACGTGCGACCCAAGAAATCTTCACTGGTCAAAGGCACCAAAAGTATCTTGCCAGCGAGGGGCCTTCGCTTGGGCAGTTAATTCAGATTTCTTCTGCTTGAAGCTTTCTGCCAAAACTCAACAGCTTCCCCAGGGCCACTTTTGATTTCTATCTAACCTTGTGGAGCCCTTTGTGGCCACAGCCTGCTACCTTGCCTCAGTGAAGATTTCGGACTTCTATTTCTGAAACTAAGTTTGAAGATAACACTTTTGACCGGGTCAAACCTGGTTTCTGTGTCCCAGTCGCACTCCATTGCAGCTGGTCTCAAACTGAAACTAGGTACCAGTGTACTGCTGCTACAGGCATGTAACGCTTTTTGCACAATTTTTATTTAAAACTTTAAAATTCATATTTCCCGTACCCCTTACTGGAATTTTATCTTTTTGGTGTTATTTAATTTATTAGAGTTTACTCTATTTTTTTCTAAATTGGTTTGGGATTTTTCTTGCATTGTCTTTTATTTTATTACTGTTTTGGTACTGCATAATTACTTTACATATTTTGCCTCTAATTTAAGCTTGTCTGCCAGGGGGTTGAGTTTAGGGTTATTTAGTGACTTTAATGTTTCAACGTGACAAGGAGTGTGATTATAACTTGAGGAGGGTTGTTACCCCCCACAACTGATACTAACATTTCTTACAAGTTTGTTTTAGGGAAAAGGAGACATTATTTAGGCTTTTAGTCTCCAAAGCTTAAACTTTCTCATTTAAAACTGCGGAATAAGGGGGAGCCAGGTCTTTATCCTTGCAGAACACTGCTGTGAAATCTGTTATCTGAGCAGTGAGGATTTCCACCATTATGAAGTAATCGATTTTGGAAGTATGACATTTTATATTCATAACTTTTGAACATACTATCTATATAGAAACTGGCCTTTATATAATAAATTGTTCGATTGACAAAACAGATTTAAAGGAATCTGAAAGTACCAGGTCTAAAACAGTCCTGAGGTAGTAGGCTTAGCAAACCAGACCCAATCCAGCGACTGAATGGATTTAAACATTACAGTATGAATGCTTAATTGAACGTAGGCTTAGTTTAACATATCCGTTCCTGCTCATCCTGAGCTCCAGATCATTTATCCGAATGGATTGCCACTTTAGGTCTTTTAGGTGGAGTTTCCATTGGAGCTGCAAACTGTAATACTGGTTGATGGGAAGCGTCTTGGAAGTTAGATGCATCAGAATGTGGTATGTAGTTGTGCTTATGTTGTTTACTTAGAATTCAAACACCAACTTTGGAACTGCATCTGTTTTCTTTTGAGGACCGTCAGCATGAGAATCAACTGAAGTGCCTTGTCTTTTGCCATTTTGGTAATACGGTGAATCCCCTTTTAAACACTTGTGTGCCCAGGACGAGGTGATCTCGTCCAAGGCGCCGGTTCCCCTGCTAAGGGCCCCCGGGGGGAGCGCTGGCGCTCCCCCTGATGGCCAGGCACACCCCTCCCCTAGGCAGGGATGGAAGGGGAAATCGCTTTCCCTTCCACACCCGCCCCCCCCGGGATCCCCTGTGGCGTCTGATGAGGTCAGCGCGCTTTTGCGCGCTGACCTCATCGGAGGCCTTCCATTCCAGTGCCCGATCGGAGGAGAAATACAAAGCATTTCTCCTCCGTCACGTGGAGGGGGCGGAGAGGCATGAAAGGAGAGGAAAGGCCTTTCCTCTCCTTTCATGTCGCCCTCGAGCATTTCTGCTGCCCGATCGCATCAGCAGAAATTCCACTAGAAACCACTGATTTTTTTTTCCCGTTTATAATTCATAAGGAGAGCGGCCCCTTGGGCAAGGGCCGCTTTCCAGGGGTGCAATTTATTTTTTGGCTGTTTCTGCCCCCCTGGGGGCAGAAACCCCCCTAGACACCAGGGACAGTTTTTTATTTGTTTTTTTATTTGTGGGGAGCGACCCCTTAGGCATGGGTCGCTCCCCTGGGGGCAAAGCATTTTCTAGGCCATTTCTGCCCCCTTTGGGGGCAGATAGGCCTATTTTTATTAGGCCAATCTGCCCCCAAGGGGGGCAGAAACCACTAGACACCAGGGAAAATGCTCTTTTTTTTGTATGTTTGGGAAGTGCTCACTTAGGCAAGGGTTGCTCTGGGGGGGGGGGGGGGGGCAAATTATTAGTAGGCCATGCGATCTGCCCCCGGGGGGGGGGGGGCAGAAACCACTAGAAACCAGGGAATATATATTTTGAGGGCTATTTGAAGTAAGGGAAGCTGCGATTGGCGCTAGACATTTGTTAAATATCCTGGGGGCTCTTAGGCCAAAAGGAAGGACACGAAATTGAAAATGGCTTCCGGCTACCAGGAATCTAAGGTACTGTCTGTGGGTAGGGTGGATGGGAATGTGGAAATATGCATCTTTTAGATCTAGTGTAGACATGAAATCTCCCTGGTTTAGTCGCAGGAGGACATCCTGTAGGCTTATCATGTGGAACGACTGCTTTTTTAAGTAGATGTTTAATTCTCTTAGGTCGAGGATCGGCCTCCAGTCTTTCCACTTCTTGCGAATGAGGAAGAACCTGGAATAAAACTCCCTTCCTCGCTGTGACCGAGGTACTTTCTCTATAGCTCATTTGAGGAGCATCTTGCTGATCTCCCTCTTGACTTGTTGTGGAACCTTGATGGGGTCCTGCGAGGAGGATTGGAGGGAGGTATTTGGATAAACTCCACTAATTGGAGGACCCACTTGTCTGATGTGATGATTTGCCATTGCTTGAGAAACAGGGATATCTTTCCGCCTAGAACCAGAGGAGGAGGGTTGGATGTAGCCGGCGCCTTGGATGTATCAGGCTCTACGAGCCGAGTCCTTAGCCGGGCGAGTTGAGCGTCCCCTATTGCCTGATCTACCATAAGCTGTCTGTGGTGTTTGCCTTTGTGGGTAGTACTGACGAAACTGCTGAGAGGAGGAAGGATAGGTTGAGAATCTATATTGCTGATAGCCTACTCTATAAGAAGGCAGTCCACATCCTCTAGCTCGAAAGGATGGCTTCCAAAACTGGAGAGTCCCTAGCGATCTTGCTGTATCCGTGTCAGATTTGATAGATTGTAAGGCCTCATCAATATGTTTACCAAATAATGCTTGGCCATCAAAAGGTAGGTCTAAAATCCTATTCTGTACCTCAGGCCGGAATCATGTAGCCTTTAGCCAGCCTTGTCTTCTAACTACAGCGAGCTGGCGAAATGCAGTTGTGGCTATGTCCATTGCACAGTCTATGAGCTCAGCTGATGTGCGCTGAGCTTCCTGTAACATCTTCCTTGCCTCTGATCTTCTATCCTCTGACAAATGGTCAATATGCGGGGCGATGTCTGCCCATAGCTGTCTGTCATACCTGGCTAACACCGCTAGGAAGTTAGCAGCTCTTATCACTAGGCTAGCCATCGACGAGAACCTCTTTCCAATATTGTCTAGCCGTCTACCCTCTCTGTCTGGAGGTGCAGAAATCGGAGCAGACAGATTCTTGGACTTTCTCTGTGCCGCCTGGGCCACCAACGAGTCCAGATGAGGATGACCAATTAGACATGCTGGGGCATCGTCCGATGCATTGTATTTTTTATCTAGTCGTGGCAGTACTGCTGTGACAGTAGAAGGGTTGTGCATCACTTTTAACCCTGCTTCCCATAAGTAGCTGACCATCCGAATATAGCGCACCGATCTCTGGAACAGCTCTTTAAAATCAAATAGGAAGCAATCTGTTTGCTTGGACAGCATTGGCAAGGTGAAACGTTTAGCTGCTCTCTCCAGGAGATTATGAAATCCCCTGATGTCGTCTGGAGGGGATTCTACCTTTGACAGTGAAGGAGAAGGAGGAGCAGGAATAATGTTTTCATCCCACTCCGAATGAGTGTCAAGGAGCTCCCCTTCTTCCTGATCCCCTTCCGACATGTCAGTGTCCTGAGGTAAAGTCATATCTGGCGTGGTCACATTTGTCACTGGTAATGAGGTCGGTCTCTGACGTGGACTCGTCAACCCGGAGACTGACGACGGCGGAGGTTGCTCCCCTTGAGGAGGAAAACGCCTACTATAATCAGCCAACATCGCCCGGAGGTCAGATAGCAACGAGGTTGGAATGTATGCTCCTTCCTGATCTCCTCCATAATACTGAGGGTCATTAGTTTCCTCAAATTTGTCTTCGTCCTGATATTTGACGTTCAATTGAGAGGGGCTATGGGCTGCTCCAAATGGACCCTTTGACTCTTCATCCCCCTCTAACAAGGAAACTCGTATGAGAGGGGTCACCTTACTAGGCGAGATGTGCTTTGGAGTAAGTCTTTCTTGTTTTTTATGTTGTTTTTCCCTCGTCGACGGTGTCGTCGACGGCGCAGATAAAGTCTTTGTCAATGGTGGAGTCATCAACGACGAACGCATGAAGATCTTGATCGTCGACAGCCTTACCGAAAAGTCTACTGTCGACGGTGAAGCAGATACCGTCGTTGACGATGATGAAGTGTAGATCTTCGTCAATGCTGACTTCGTCGACGCTGCTGTTGTCGGCAGTGGGGCGCTCGTCGATGATTATGTCGTCGTCATAACTGTCGCCAGTGGTGGAACAGTGGAAGTTGTCGTCGACGGTGGGAAAACACTCACCGACGGTCTCGTCGAGGATGAGTCCGTCGTCGACGGTACATTCTTAACTGCCGAAGTAGATTAAGTCCTTTTGAACGGCATAGATGGTGGTACAGAGGATGATTTCTTATGCATTTCAGAACTGCTGGGATGACCTCTCTCCCCTTTCCTGGAAGATTTATGAGGTGAAGTAGAGGGGCTGCGGCCCTTGTAAGACCCTGAGGCAGTCTTTTTGTGGGCATTTCTTTGTTGTTGCAAAAGAGATCTCGTGTCTGATCTCGCCCTTTTTGATGACTTTTTGGATGTTGAAGAGTCATCACTATCAGAAGCAGAGACTGGATTATCTCTGTACTTAAATTTCTGCAGCCAAATTAATAATCTGCCTTCCCTATCTTTAAGCGTTTTAGGGGAAAAGGTACGACACACCTTACAGTCCTTGGCTGAGCGGTCTGGATAGAGGTAGTCTTTTCTTACCACAAGTTTTGCAATTTCTGAATAAACCCTTCTTCTCCTTGTCAGACATGTTGTAGGTGTACCCCAATCAGTACCCCAATCAGTCAAAACAAGGTTTAGTAGAGAAAAAATGGCTTGAAGGTAATCCAAAGGTGTGAAGAAAGAGCAGAGCTCTGAGGAGACTTCCTAGCACGACGTGCAGTAGAAAATCTGAGGTGCTGGAGCTTTTCTCAGGAGGATTCTAGAGGGTGGTGTCATCTGATTGGTGGATGCTCAAGTTTGGTCCTTTTCTTAAAATGACTGTGACAGACTATTAAATTGAAGAGGCCTAAGGCCCTTGTATTGATAGGTTTCATCACTACTTGTGTAATTGTATCGGGGGCTCCCATCTCGACAACAGGGAATGATTCAAGCATGTGAATCTATGAAATACTGGAGTAACATCTGTTGTAAAGTTTGTATTGATATTTTCTTATGTTTCTTATGATTCTCTATTCTCACTGCCTTGAGTTTTTCCAACTCTGCCTTTATAAGACACATTTCGTGGTCCACACAGGCCACAATCAGGGTAGTTCCAGAGAACAGCAGGTTTAAAATATTTTGATGTGCCTATGGTTTCAAGCTAGTAAGGCAGAGGCTTGAAGAAAAACAATAGGTCAGTCCATGACAATAACAATTGCCAGCTAATTGAGCTGAATCAGTAGCATCACTTATCACCTGATCGGAGACCACTATTTCCTTTTGCGATATCTATGAAAAATCCTGCCTATCTATATGGCGTAGTTTCTACTAAAAAAAAAAAAAAAAAAAACAGGAATGTCTCCTTCCATAGGGATGTATTATAACGCCCAGGTAGGGCATTAGCATTCATAGTCTTCATTTTAGTTGCGGCCGTGCCTCAGAACATCCTAAAAATGCATCCATTGTCTTACTCTTACTTTCAGGAGGCACCACTGTAATTGTATTTCTACTGCAAGTGCACTGGAGTGGGCAGAGATGAGGCTGGACTTAGGAACAACTTCACAGCATATTCCAGTAGTTCCAAAACCAAATGAAGCAAAGGACATGTATAAGAACGATGGTTCATGGTCTTAAAGATGACTTGAGTCTATAGATCGCTCACTGGGATAGGCATGCTAAGCTTTGCAG
Organism: Pleurodeles waltl; assembly: GCF_031143425.1. Classification (NCBI taxonomy): domain Eukaryota; kingdom Metazoa; phylum Chordata; class Amphibia; order Caudata; family Salamandridae; genus Pleurodeles; species Pleurodeles waltl. Next base: position 990,508,459 of record NC_090445.1, on the reverse strand, counting down.
AAACCCTCACTAAGAATTAGTTAAATGCAGTAATGTCATCTATACGAGAAACTCTTGCTGGAGGAGAGCCAGAGAACTCGGGCAGGCTGTCTCACTGATGATGAAGAGGACTATGAACAGTGTGTGCGATGAGATGTTTTTGAGCATCAAGTCTAAACCATTTTGTAGACCTTGACCGGTGAGTAGATATGGAGTAATTAAATCTGGAATGCCAACGAAATGGAGAGTGACAACTTTACGACCTTGAACCATGAAGTCTATGATAAAAATGTCTGGAATGCCTACTGGGAGTTTTGGACTTGCCTCTTGAATCCCTTAGACTGCTGATAAGTGATAAAGAAGCATCAGTTGATGGAACTGGCAAAGCTGAGTGAGGCAGCACGGTGAAGGTACTATCAGTGACGATGGCAAGACAGTAAGAGGTGCTACAGAAGGAAAGAGAGTAGCATTGTTGCTGCAAAACGCAATACTAGGAAGGCCATTTGTTTTTGAGTGTAAGTAGAGACCAAGAAGAGTGCTAACGCTAGAGAAACTGCTCTGATGATGAGGAGGTTCAGGAGCAGTCAGAGTTTGTAAACGTAGTTCTCCTCTTCATCTTGCATACCCAATCTGTATCTGGAAGTACTTGCTTGCAAAAGTATCCCTTGAGATCGATAGTTTTAAATGTATTATTCATAAACTTTGACATACTCTTCCTGATGTTGTTCTTCTTCTTCATGTTATCACTGACCCCATCTTCGATGCCATGGACCTTGACGTCAAGCAGGTGCAATGTCATTTCTTTCTTTGAGATCTCTTCCTAGATCTCTTTTGCGAGATGTCCTTAGACATGGAGGAGGAAACAGGGGTAGAGGGAGTACACTCTCTACATGCCGCAGATCTTGCTCAGGTTGCTTTTTTATGCCTTCACTGTTCTTAGGGCTCAGTCCTGAGTCCTAAACAAAAAAGTGAAAAAAGTCATAGTAGCAGGGTATGAATACCCTCATGCCCTAGAAAATGAAGGTCTCCCTCTCAGCGCCTTGTTAGGCCCCGGGGACACATCTCCAGGGGCCAAAATGCAAAAGAAAAGGGGAAAAGGCTACGCAGCCCTACTCCCTGAGCCTAAAAAGACCCACGGGAACCGCAATCCCGGGGCCTTATTCAATGAAAAAGGGCAGGGGGGGTGCACCCCCCAACTTAAAATTATCCGGGGACCTCATCCCCTGGGGCCAACTCAAGTACTCTGTCCCAGGTCAGAGTATGCCTGAAACAAGTGTTTGCTCCCACCTGACAGGATCATTTTTAAATCTCTAGGCAGAGAGAAGAAAACATGCCATCCCTCAGCTCCCAACCGGTATGAGATATAAAAAATGCTCCCACCGGGTGGGAGCAGACTGCTGTTTCCCTGCCTGCGATGATGCGGGCAAGGAAACAGATATTGCTCCCATCTATAGGGAGCATGAACAAAACAGCTGCTTACTCTTAATGTGAGTATGCAGGGAGCCAGATCGGGCCTTGAGGGCCCTGGGGTTCCCATCGAAGCCCCCATCATGAGGCTTGGTGGGTGCCCTGGGTCGGCACCAACCTTTAATTTAGAGAGGCTCCGGGACTGAGGTCCCTGGTACCACAACAGGTTACCCCCTCACCTTAAACGCCCCAGGGTATGGGTGTCCTCCTCCACTTTACAAATCTTGTTTGGTCCCAGGGGATGGGATCCCAGGGGACTGAAGTGACTCAGGGAAGAAGGCCACGCATCCCACTCTCCTTCAAAAAAATAAAAAATCCCCCTGGGGATGAGGTCCCAGCTGCCCGAAAGTCAACCTGATGCTGCGCATCCCAAAGTCGGTGGGCAGCATGGGGCTAGCTGTCTGCAGGGAGGTTGGACCCAGTACCTAGCTATAAGCCAGGCTCTGCGGCCAAGTCCTCCTTATCTTAGGCCAGTGGCTGCGTGGCTTTGGCTGCTGGAGGGGCTGGGTGTTGGACGCAGAACCTGGTTGTGGCCATCTTCCTCCCTCCACAAGTGATGGCCTTTGGCAGGGACGGCCTCTGGCTTTACATATGGAAACAAAATATTAATTTACATTGGAAAAAAAACATAAAATTTACAAAAAATCCAAGGGTTGCTATTTACCATACATATTACATAACTCATGAATCTTCTATGACATCATTAATATCACTGCAACATTTGAACAGAAAAAGATGTACCACCCATGTTCTTTTTTTCTTGTATGCTGTTTTGAGGCAAGGTGTCAATGTGGAGCAGAGATTCCTTTGTTGTATGTATTTGGCGCTTTGTTTCCTGATGAAGAATGGTCCTGTTCCATATATTGCTTAGTGAGTGATACAACGCCTTTTGAAGGTTGATCTGTGGATTTTCTGCCAAACGGTAATCAAAGTAGGGCCCTCAAGGCAGGGGACATGTAGGCTTATGGCTCCACATGTAGGGGTAGTCTGTCAGGAGAGATATGAATTTGCTGTAGTCTTTTCATAGGTAATAATGTAATCTCTTTTTCATACATGTATTACAGGACCTGAAAAGTCCCTTCTTTGGTGTCCATGACATGGTTGTCAGTTTGAGCACCTAGTTGAAGAAAATACTGAAGAAATTAATCCAAAATTCTCTGAATAACTCTCTGAGAGAAAAAACTGAGCAGAGCTCATGGGAGACTCCTAAGCACGACGTGCGATGGAAAAACTTGAGGGAAGGCAGCTCATCACCGGAGGGTTCTAGAGGGTGGTTTGTTTTGATTGGCTGACTCTTGAGTTTGGTCCTTTTTATACATAAAGACTGTGATATGCTACTAAGCCAAGGGACTAATACATATCCTGTATATACGTTTATATATATATATATATATATATATATATATATATATATATATATATATATATATATATATATATAGAAAATGTCACTTACCCAGTATACATCTGTTCGTGGCATGAGACGCTGCAGATTCACATGCTTTGCACATCCCGCCATCTAGTGTTGGGCTCGGAGTGTTACAAGTTGTTTTTCTTCGAAGAAGTCTTTTCGAGTCACAAGATCGAGGGACTCCTCCCCTTTCGGCTCCATTGCGCATGGGTGTAGACTCCATCTTAGATTGTTTTCCCCGCAGAGGGTGAGGTAGGAGTTGTGTATTATAGTAATAGTGCCCATGCAATGGAGTAAATATGTATGTACATAATGTGGTTTAAAGCGATATATTTACAAATTTACAAATGTTCAAGATCAACTTCAAAACGGCTACAGGCTCCCGGAGACGCAGGTGGGCGCATGTGAATCTGCAGCGTTTCATGCCACGAACAGATGTACACTGGGTAAGTGACATTTTCCGTTCGATGGCATGTGTAGCTGCAGATACACATGCTTTGCATAGACTAGTAAGCAGTTATCTCCCCAAAAGCGGTGGCTCAGCCTGTAGGAGTTGAAGTTGTTTGAAATAAAGTTCGTAGTACTGCTTGTCCTACTGTGGCTTGCTGTGTTGTTAACACATCCACGCAGTAATGCTTGGTAAACGTATGAGGCTAAGACCATGTGGCTGCCTTACATATTTCAGTCATTGGAATGTTTCCTAGAAAGGCCATGGTAGCACCTTTCTTTCTATTTGAGTGTGCCTTTGGTGTTATAGGCAGTTCTCTTTTTGCTTTGAGATAACAGGTTTGAATGCATTTAACTATCCATCTGGCAATGCCTTGTTTGGATATTGGATTCCCTGTATGAGGTTTTTGGAAAGCAACAAACAATTGTTTTGTTTTTCGAATTTGTTTTGTTCTGTCAATGTAGTACATTAATGCTCTTTTGATGTCTAATGTACGTAGTGCTCTTTCAGCTACAGAATCTGGTTCTGGAAAGAACACTGGTAGTTCTACCGTTTGATTTAAGTGGAACAGTGATATGACTTTTGGTAAGAACTTAGGATTTGTTCTTAAAACTACTTTATGCTTGTGTATCTGAATAAAGGGTTCTTGTATGGTAAATGCTTGTATTTCACTTACTCTTCTTAGAGATGTGATGGCAATTAGAAATGCTACTTTCCATGTTAAATATTGTATCTCACATGAGTGCATGGGTTCAAAGGTGAATCCATGAGCCGTGTTAAGACAATGTTGAGGTTCCACTGTGGTGGTGTTCTTGGTGGGATAATTCTTTTCAGGCCCTCCATAAAAGCCTTTATGTCTGGGATCCTAAATAGTGAAGTTGAGTGCGTAATTTGCAGATAAGCTGAAATTGCGGTGAGATGTATCTTAATGGATGAAAAAGCTAGCTTTGACTTTTGTAAGTGAAGTAGGTAGCTGACGATGTCTTTAGCAGATGCGTGTAAGGGTTGAATTTGTTTATTATGGCAGTAATAAACAAATCTTTTCCACTTATTTGCATAGCAATGTCTTGTGGTTGGTTTTCTAGCTTGCTTTATGACCTCCATATATTCCTGTGTAAGGTCTAGATGTCCGAATTCTAAGACTTCAGGAGCCAAATTGCTAGATTCAGCTATGCTGGATTTGGGTGTCTGATCTGTTGTTTGTGTTGAGTTAACAGATCTGGTCTGTTTGGTAGTTTGACATGAGGCACTACTGAGAGGTCTAGTAGTGTTGTGTACCAATGTTGTCTTGCCCAAGTTGGTGCTATTAGTATGAGTTTGTTTTGACTCAATTTGTTTACCAGATATGGAAGGAGTGGGAGAGGGGGAAAAGCGTATGCAAACATCCCTGACCAATTCATCCATAACGCATTGCCCTGAGACTGATCCTGTGGGTACCTGGATGCGAAGTTTGGGCATTTTGCGTTTTCTTTTGTTGCAAATAGGTCTATTTGTGGTGTTCCCCATCTTTGGAAGTAAGTGTTTAGTACTTGGGGTTGAATCTCCCATTCGTGGATCTGTTGGTGATCCCGAGAGAGATTGTCTGCTAACTGGTTCTGAATTCCTGGAATGAACTGCGCTATTAGGCGAATGTGGTTGTGAATCGCCCAATGCCATATTTTCTGTGCTAGGAGACACAACTGTGTTGAGTGTGTTCCTCCCTGTTTGTTCAGATAATACATCGTTGTCATGTTGTCTGTTTTGACAAGAATGTGTTTGTGGGTATTATAGGTTGAAATGCTTTCATCGCTAGAAATACTGCAAGTAGTTCTAAGTGATTTATGTGAAACTGACTCTGCTGAGTGTCCCATTGTCCTTGGATGCTGTGTTGGTTGAGGTGTGCTCCCCACCCTATCATGGAGGCATCCGTTGTTATTACGTATTGAGGCACTGGGTCTTGAAAAGGCCGCCCTTTGTTTAAATTTATAGTGTTCCACCATTGAAGCGAGGTGTATGTTTGGTGGTCTATCAACACTAGGGTGGTCATTCCGACCTAGGCGGGCGGCGGTTGCCGCCCGCCCGTCGGAAGCCGCCTGAATACCGCCCGCGGTCAATAGACCGCGAGGGGTATTCTGACTTTCCCGCTGGGCCGGCGGGCGATCTGATTCAGATCGCCCGCCGGCCCAGCGGGAAAGCGCCTTCCACAAGGAAGCCGGCTCGGAATCGAGCCGGCGGAGTGGAAGGCGTGCGACGGGTGCAGCAGCACCCGTCGCGCTTTTCAGTGTCTGCATCGCAGACACTGAAAAGCTTAGTTGGGCCCTGTTAGGGGGCCCCTGCCGTGCCCATGCCATGGGCCCGGCAGGGGCCCCCAGGGGCCCCGCGACCCCCCCTACCGCCATCCTGTTCATGGCGGCTTTCCCGCCATGAACAGGATGGCGGTAGGGGGGGTCAGAATCCCCTCGGCGGCGCAGCGAGCTGCGCCGCCTTGGAGGATTCTAAGGGGCAGTGGAAAACCGGCGGGAGACCGCCGGTTTTCCCGTTCTGACCGCGGCTAAAGCGCCGCGGTCAGAATGACCAAGGGAGCACCGCCGGCCTGTCGGCGGTGCTCCCGCCCCCGTTGGCCCTGGCGGTAGAGAACCGCCAGGGTCAGAATGAGGGCCTAGATCTTGAAGTTGACCCTGTGCCTGTGACCATTGTGATGCTAGGCACTGTTGTAATGGCCGCATGTGCAATCTTGCGTTTGGGACAATGGCTATGCATTAGGACATCATGCCTAGTAGTTTCATCACCATCTTGACTTGTATCTTTTGTTTTGGGTGCATGGCCTGTATTACATTGTGAAATGCCTGTACCCTTTGTGGACTTGGAGTGGCAATCCCTTTTGTTGTGTTGATTGTCGCTCCTAAGTATTGTTGTATTTGACACGGCTGAAGATGTGACTTGTAGTTGAGTGAGAAACCTAGTTTGTGAAGGGTTTCTATGACATACTTTGTGTGTTGTGAACACCGTGCCTGCGTGTTGGTTTTGATTAACCAATCGTCTAGGTACGGGAACACATGTATTTGCTGTCTTCTGATACGAGCAGGCACTACTGCCAGGCATTTTGTAAAAACTCTTGGTGCAGTTGTTATCCCGAATGGCAACACTTTGAATTGGTAATGTACCCCTTGGAATACAAACCTTAAGTATTTTCTGTGTGAAGGATGTATCGGTATATGGAAGTATGCATCCTTTAGGTCTAGTGTGGTCATGTAGTCTTGTTGTTTGAGCAATGGGATTACGTCCTGCAGTGTCACCATGTGAAAGTGATCTGATTTGATGTAGATATTTAATGTTCTGAGATCTAATATAGGTCTTAGAGTTTTGTCTTTTTTGGGTATGAGAAAGTACAGTGAGTAAACTCCTGTTCCTCTCTGATGTATTGGTACCAACTCTATTGCCTCTTTTTGCAACAACGCTTGGACCTCCAGTTGTAGAAGATCTATGTGTTGTTTTGACATATTGTGTGTTTTTGGTGGGACATTTTGGAGGGAATTCTAGAAATTCTATGCAATAACCATGCTGGATAATGGCTAGGACCCACGTGTCTGTTGTTATTTCCTCCCAGTTTTTTTAGAACTTGGTTAGTCTCCCCCCCACTGGTGTTATGTGTTGGGGATTTGTGATGCCGAAGTCACTGTTTATTTTGGGGAGTTTTGGGACTTTGGATCTTCCCTCTACTCTTAGGGAACTGTCCCCCTCTATATTGTCCCTGAAAACTTCTCCGCTGGTATTGGGTCTGATAAGTGGGCCTTGTTTGTGAGGTTGTGGGTTCTGTGCTTTGTCCCCGAAACCCCCCTCGAAACTGTGATTTGCGAAATGTGCCTCTGCTCTGTGGGGATTAGAGTGCGCCCATGGCTTTGGCCGTATCCGTGTCCTTTTTAAGTTTTTCGATAGCAGTGTCCACCTCCGGGCCAAACAACTGCTGTCCGTTAAATGGCATATTCAGCACGGCTTGTTGTATTTCCGGCTTGAATCCTGATGTACGCAGCCATGCATGTATCTGATTGTTCGAGATACTCTGTCCTTCCTCCACCACTTGTTGTGCTCTCTTTTGGAACTCCTTGGGCAAATGTTCTATAAAATGTTGCATTTCGTCCCAATGAGCCCTATCATATCTCGCCAACAAGGCCTGTGAGTTGGCAATGCGCCACTGGTTGGCTGCTTGTGCCGCCACTCTTTTCCCCGCCGCGTCAAACTTACGACTCTCTTTGTCTGGAGGCGGTGCATCTCCTGAGGTGTGTGAGTTTGCCCTCTTGCGAGCTGCCCCTACTACCACTGAGTCTGGTGTTAACTGTTGTGTGATGTACACAGGGTCTGTTGGTGGCGGTTTATATTTTTTCTCCACCCTTGGAGTAATGGCCCTTCCTTTCACAGGCTCCTCAAACACTTGTTTGAAGTGTTTTAGCATTCCAGGTAGCATGGGGAGGCTCTGGTACTGGCTATGTGTGGACGACAGTGTGTTAAATAAGAAGTCGTCTTCAATTGGCTCTGCATGCAGGGTGACATTATGAAACGCAGCTGCTCTTCACACCACCTGTGTGTAGGCGGTACTGTCCTCAGGGGGTGATGGTCTAGCTGGATAACAGTCGAGACTGTTATCTGACAAAGATCCCACGCGTCTGGATCATCCTGACTCATCCCTGTATGAGTTGGGGACTGCATCACTGGTGGAGTGGCTACCGGTGATGGTTGTGGAGATGGTGGCAGGGTTACTTGTCTTGCCATATTTGCCTGTGGCTGCTTGTCTTTCTCTTGGAAGGCAAGTTTCCGTTTCATTCGTATCGGAGGGAGAGTACTGATCTTCCCTGTCTCCTTTTGAATGTGGAGCCTTCTTTGGGTGTAATCTGGCTCCATTGTCTCTAGCTCCTGTCCAAATCTATGCATTTGTGAGGACAGGCCTTGTTCCTCTGTGTAGGAACTTGTTTTCGGTTCCGAGGCCGGATGTTTCGGTACTGAAACCTTTTTGGCTGCTTTTTTCGGTTCCGATGACACTTTTTTGCTCTTCGGCGTACTGATCTCTCAGTGCCTACTTGCTTCGGTGCCGCCTTCTCTGTGCCGAGATTGCTCTGACCCGGTGTCTCTGGGTCGAGTCTGCTCTGTGCCGGTATCTCGACCGGAGTCGGATGACTTCGACACATGCATGCCCTTTTTCGGTGCCGATGCTCGGTCACCTACTTTTCGGGTTAAGCCATGGCCTGCCGGCGGTGGCGTCCCCTGGGCTTTAGTGGTCTTTGCGTGAGTTTTGTGTATCGACATCTTACTCACGGTTTTCGGCGTCTGTTCAGGATCGGCCTCTTCCGAATCCTCGATGGAGAAGGTTTCTTCTTCTTCCTCCACATGTTTTTGACCTGTCGGCACCGACGCCATCTGTAGTCTTCTTGCTCTTCGGTCCCTTAAGGTCTTCCTGGACCGAAACGCTCGACAGGCCTCACAGGTATCCTCCTTGTGTTCCGGAGACAAACACAAATTACAGACCAGATGCTGATCCATATAAGGATACTTGTTGTGACATTCAGGGCAGAAGCGGAATGGGGTCCGTTCCATTAGCCTTGAAGACGCACGTGGTCGGGCCGACCAGGCCCCGCCGGGGAATCGAAAACCCCGAAGGGCCGCCGGATCTCTTCAAAATTCGGTGTCGATCTGTTGTAACTAACCCGATACCGAACGCAAACAATACCGTCAAATGTTCCGAGTTTTTCACTAACTTTCCAAACCGAAACGCGGAGCGAAGAGAGAACACGTCCGAACCCGATGGCGGAAAGAAAACAATCTAAGATGGAGTCGACGCCCATGCGCAATGGAGCCGAAAGGGGAGGAGTCCCTCGATCTCGTGACTCGAAAAGACTTCTTCGAAGAAAAACAACTTGTAACACTCCGAGCCCAACACTAGATGGCGGGATGTGCAAAGCATGTGTATCTGCAGCTACACATGCCATCGAACATATATATACATATACATATATATATATATATATATATATAAATAAATATATATATATACACATTCACACACACATTTAAGCAAAGATTTTATATTACATATTACACCGGGGACTCCCATCTCGACGACAGTGAAGTATTCAAGCCTGTTAATCTGTGAAAGTTCCAATACTGGAGTAGATGAGTATTTCAATTTTGGACGCATTCAATTGAAGATGGCTCCATGTCATCCACTGATCAACAGCTCTAAGGTAACTGAAGACTGCTGAGTTTCCAATGTCTTCGTGACTTTCCAGTTTAAGAAGCATTTATGTGTCATATGCGTAGTTCTAGCATGTGAGCTGAAATTAATTGATCACTGCCGGTAATGGTTTCATGGATATGAAGAAAAGGACGATTGAGATGATAGAGCCTTGCGGACCCATGCTTTTGTGAGATATAGTTTGGATGAGGAAAGGGGGGGTATGGATGACCTTTATTTTGTTTTGAAGGTAGGATATGATCCAGATGAGTGCAGTCGCCTCTATGGGAACTTCATAGACTCTTTGGATTAAAGAATCATGATCAACTGTGTTGAAGACAGCTGAAATGTTCAAAAGAGGTAGTGCAGTGACCCTGTTCTGGTCTGCTGTTTTTTTAAGGTCATCCCAGATGGAGATGAGGGCAGATTCTATGCCTCTTCCTGGATGGAATCCTGTTTGGAAACTGGAAAGTATGGACTTGTATTCAATAAGCTGGGACCAGGGCCTGTAAATTAAAGGCTACCAGTGGGCCTACAGCACTGCTTGTGCCACCCACATAAGTAGCCCCTTAAACATGTCTCAAGCTTGCCATTGCAAGGCCTATGTGTGCAGTTTTAAACTGCTGTGTCGACTTGGCAATTTAAACCTCTTGCCAGGCTTAAATCTTCCCTTTTTTCTACCTTAGGCCTACCCTAAGATAGGCCCTATCTAAACCAGAGGGCACGGTGCCATATATTTAAAAGGCAGGGCATGTACTTTTAGCTTTTAGATGCCCTGTTAGTAGAAAACGTCCAAGATTTGTTTTTTACTACTGAAAGGCCTATCACTCCCATAGGATAAAATTGGGGTTACCTTATTACATCGTATAAGTGTAATTTCCTATCTGGAAGAGATAACTTTATTGAGTTTGTGTCTCTGAACATACAATTTAAAATGACACCTTAGGCTTAGGACAGATTTTAAATAGCAGTTCTGAAAATGGCACTTTTAGAAAGTTGGCATTTTCTTACTTTAGCCATTTGGGGCCTACTGCCTGTCTCCAATACACGTCTGGGGTGAGGCGCCTGCTGGGCTTGTGCATTCCCTTTATACAGCCACAAACCAAGGAAGCTTAGGTGTGACTGATAAGCCATCAACATCCTGATGACCATCCTGGGCAGGATGGGTGGGAGGGGCTGACACTTAGAACTGACGGGGCAGTGTCCTGCCACACACATTGCTGTGTACCCACCTTTAGTGAGCAAACCTGGAAGAGATGGTCTCTGTGCTCTTCAAAAACCCTTCTTTAATGTCTCCCCCACTTCAAAGGCACAACTGGGTATAAGTACTGGACTTCTGACACCACCAACGTAGTACACTTCTAAACCTGTGGATACTCTGGAAGGAGGACTGCTGTGCTGCTACAAGGACTGTCACGCTGCTGAGCTGCTAACCTGATGGACTCCTACTTTGCTGAACTGACCTGCTGCCCTCTCGCCTGGGAGAAGGAGTGGACCTGCATCTCTACATCCTAGAACCAAAGAGACTCAAAGGGGTTGCCTCCTGTTTCGAAGTCTCTGGGATATCAAAGCCTTCCCTCCCATCTACAAACAGCAATTGGACTTTTCTTGCTGCAAGCCTTGCTCTGCCAAGTAGGGCCAATCCAGGGCCCATGGAAGTGAGAATAAAGTGCTGCATGTGCCAGAACATGCGCATCGACGCTGTTGCGCTGATCAGAACCGAGGCATCTCCTGCTGCAAGACTGGGATTGACCCATCACCGCTGCTGCAGGAATCAGACCCGCCCATCGCCCTTGGAACCACTGCACTACCTCTGGAACCACTGCTTCGGAAACCAATTCATCGTTAACCACTGCGTGGAGAAGATCGACACATCGCCCCTCCAGTGTGGAATAACCCAGTGCATGGCATTCGGAACCAGCACACTCTCAACAGACACACAGCACTCGGAACCGAGGCATCACCGCAGTCGCATGGAGAAATTCTGTGCAATATCCCAACTGTGTAGGGATCACCAATGCATCCCATGCTGAGACAATGAGTAAGGTACTGTTGCTCAGCAGTTCCCACGTGGGTCTTGTAGCCGGCCTGCGCTCCATCGCAGACCGCCTGAACTCTTGACTTTCTCTCTGTCCATTGCAACCTGATATCCCAGTGGGTGCTTATTGCTTCTAAAAGCTACTGCCATTTATTTTTTTCAAATTAATATTTCAACGTCTATTTAGTGGATTTTGTCATTTTGGCCTTGTTTTACTTATAAAAGTCTTTTTGTGTGGTGTTTACACTATTTTACTGTTGAGGCATTGCACAAATTCTTTACACATTGCCTCTTAAGTTGAGCCTGACTGCTCTGTGCCAGGCCACCGAGGGTGAACACAGGTTAATTGTTAGTGTGTATATGACTTATCCTGACTAGAATTGTGGTGCATACTTGGACAGGGTGCACATCTCTGCCAACCAGAAACCCAATTTCCAACACCCAGGAAAGGACCATTTGTAACCAGTCTGTAGTTGTTTGGGTCATATATGTCCAGGTTTGTTTTCCTAAATAATGGAAAAATGTATGCCTTTTTGGGTCTTCTGGAAAGACTCATGTAGTTAAAGAATTATTGATGATTTTTCTCACTGGTGTGGCAGCAGAGGTAGTTGAAAAAATGTTTGTGAAGATTTGTGGTAGACAAGGGTCAGAAGGGCTGTCAGCTAGCCTGCTTGTTTTGACAAGATTCATAAGTCCAGTCTCTGATAGCTGTTTGAAGAAATAAAGAGGTATGGTTAGCCATCCCTTAAAGGGGATTGTTGGAAATGGGTTCGTGCTGGTGGTTTGCCTTCGTTTCAAACAGGAGTCCAACATGTCTGCCTTGGTTCTCTAACAATTTGCCAGCAAATTCTTGAGAAATGGGATGAATTCCTTCTGTGCATTTAGGTTTACTAAATTCTGTGAGAATTTTACAAAATTCTTCATTTGCACATTTAGCATTTTGAATTCCGTTTGAATAGTACCTTTTTTTAAGCTTTTTTGATTGTTGACTTGTAAATTCTGTTACGTTTGTGTAGGTGAAGTTTGTCTTGAATATGTTTTGAGCCAGGTGCCTTGCAGCTTTGCAATTTGTTGCTAAGGGCCAGATGTATCAAAGGGTTTTACCCATTCTATGTCAATGTGAAAATGAGTTTGTACATATGGCCCTTTATCGTTTTTAGTTCACCATTCATCCAATGTGCTTGTTTTTTTGTCCTGTTTATTGTTAAGAGTAGTATTAGGCTATCAAAAGCTTCCTGGAGCCACCTGTAGAGCTTTTGAGTTGAATGTATTGTGTCTAGACCTGTATTGAATTGAATATTAGTTGTGTTTCAAAGTATTCAAAATTAATTTGGTTCCACAGTCTGTATGTGAATGCTTGTAAGGTGGCCACAGGTGTGGTGGTGTGTGGTGTTCTGTGCTGGAAAGTTACTGGATGAAGGGCTCACCATGTGATTGGAGTAATTCTTTGATAGGTAACTAGTTGTGGATTTGCAAAAATGACATCTAGAATGTGTCCAGCGATGTGTGTGAGTTTGTGGATGATCTGATGTAGGTTCAGTACGTCTAAGGGCAGAGATGATAGTTCCTGGATGGGGCAAATTGGGTTTGGCAAGCCATATGATTAGGTCACCAAGGATTTTTTTTTTTATTTGGCTATAACTTTTGCTCTTGTTGACAGATTTGCACCAGACTATGCAATCACTAGATTAGTCTTAGTCAAATAAGGTAGGTGTGCAAATGTTCATATAGATCTGTGCAGGGAAATTAAGTTAAATAGAACTGGGGAAATAATCTAAATGTGTTTCCCCATTTCACCTCTGTAGGAGATAGGGTTACTGGTTGGGGAGGGGTGAAAACACTATGCAAGCAGCAACCACAATCTTTGTCAGTATGAAGTTGAGAAAATGTACATAACGTTAATCATACACCATAGCTGCTAGGCATCTGTTTATCTTTATTATGTTGCCATGTGCTCGACAAACCTCTTGAACTTTGATGATTGACCTTGTGCTCGCAGCCTTGGGCTGCAATCTGCTTATCGCTGCCATTTACTTTTTCCAATTACAGTTCCGAGAATTGTCGTGCCTAATCAGTAACTGCCAGAACAAGTTTGTACAGGTCGTTGCCACCTCCTGCCAGCTGTATCTGTACCTTCTCCCACCACACGTGTATCCCTGAAATATTCTGAAGGCTGTAGAGGACCTTGAATACGCTAGGGGTGGAGTTGTCCTCTGACTAAGCAGTTTTGTGTGTATATAAGGTTGGGTGCCCCAGAGTGAAGGGGCAGCCTACGTAGGATAGTCACTTGACTGTCCTGGGACTCTGTATTAGCTCGAGCTATAATCCATGTAATAAACTTCTCTTTATTCCTCCAGTTGGTGACTGCGTCTGATTTGTGAACTCTCTGCTAAATTGACCCTGAGGACATAAAGGGTGTCCCTCCACCGCTGGGAAGGAGACCCCGGGTGGGGGTCAAATCTTTCCTGGTTCCTCAGTTGGCGCCCGAACAGGGACCAGAGTCAGGCATCAAGGGGACCGTCCAGGTAATGGAGGACTCACGATTGGATTTCCAAGGGAGGTGCCCCACACCAGATTCTGGACCAGCGGATCTCCACTGTGTGTCTCCCAGCCGGCTCGACTTCTCCTGGCGCTGTCTGAATTCGGGTCTCTGTTTTCCGTGAACTACTGGAGTCCCCAACTGTTGGACTATAACAGAAAAGTGTCAGGTAAGGACGGGAATTGAAAGATTCCTGTCTAAAAATAGGTCTGTGAGTATTGTACAGTTTCTATTACTCTTTGCAAAGATCGACGTCAGTGGTAAGACTGACCTCAGTTGTCATTTAAGTATATAGGAAGCAAAAGGCATATTTGCCACTCATTTGGTGTATTCAAACCACTGGTGTAAGATTTTTTTTTTTTTAAATACTGGAAGAATGCCAGCGTTCAGTTGTTGCAGGAAATTGTGTTGCTGTCTTTGCAGTAGGGACTCCCGCCTGGAGGAAACATGCCCCGCTCCTCCGGCCGGGACTCCGAATCATGATATATATGTTAAATCTAGCATAGGTCAGATTATCTGGTCTGATTTATGGAGAAAAAGAACCAAAGGTAGTTCTGATTTGCAATGGCCTATTCACGGGACATTTGATAAAGATAAATTAGACTATTTACAGGAACGTTTGTTTGTGACAAAAAGTAGACCAGGGATGTTTGATTCACTACGGACTTGGCAGAAAGAAGCAGACCAAAGACGCAGGAAGGCAGAGAAAGAATTACAGAGACATAAGACCAGGACGGTGACTGAAAAGGTATATGACTCTGACGTAGCTGGACATCAACAGAAAATTTTAGAACATGACCAAAGGCTTCACTTACAAACTGATAAGTGTTACCCTTCCAGGACAGTAGTGGATAAGCCACAAGAGGAAGACCCCCTTTTAAACAATATGTTAGATAAACCCCCGTTATATACTCCACCAATATATCCTACACTACATCCTCAACCTGCACCAGGTGACCCTATTGAGCCACTCCCGGTTGGATCTCAGGCAAGTGCTCCGCCACCCACCACCACCCCTTCTGTCACCAGACCTATACAGGATACACTCCGCCCGACTGTACCCACCCCTCGACTGGCCCCCGTTTGGCCCACCCCTGACTCCTGTTTAGACACCACACACACCCCCCGTCCCATGACCCCGCGAAAGCGCACCCTGCGCGGACACTTGTTCTCCAATTCACAAGAGGAAGATGTCATTGAAGAAATGACACAGAGGTGGATGACTAATTGGAATGACTATGGGGTCAGGGACATTGTCCACACTACGAAACAATGGGATAGTTTAGTTCAGTTGCATGCAGCCACCCTTATGTGCAACATTATAATACAAGAATATGAGGATGATGGTTCCTCAGCTCCCGCGGGACTGGTGGACCTCCGAAAACGCGTCTCTACTGGGCTGCCGTTTGGTTCTGGTCTACATGATTATGTTGTTATTCTTCTTGTATATAGGGACCGCCTGTGGACATGTAGCCCTTCCATGTTTCCCATGAGAGAGGTTCCGCCGGTTTGGCGAGAACCAGTGACGGATGACGCTGGCCAAGTTATTACCGCAGGGCATTTTCAACAAATGTGGGTACACACCCCATGGAAAAGATCTGGAACATATACCCTAAAAGCCACCTTACCTGACCCCCGTAAGAACCCTGCAGGATATTATAAAGAATTGCAACAAATTCTTGGATCATGTACTATGACGTTGTCCGATATTGACATGTTAATGGCAGCAGTAGTCCCGCAGGATCAATTGCAAGCAGCAGAAAGAGACATGGTTGGGAGAGCGAACCAGACCCACTTATATTGGCTCTCCCACTGCGTATTTTGGATTTAATGAAGACCATACTTGCACCACACAGGATAAATTGGGATAAATTGGCCGCCTGTAAACAGAAAAAGGACAAGGGTGTTTCAGACTTTTGTACAAGGTTTGAGGGTGTCTTTTCTGATTACAGCGGCCAAGACATGACTACTGAAGGGGGGATAAGACTCTTTGTTGACAAATTCGTGGAGAATTTATTACCAGACATAAAGGGAAAATTGAAATTGTGTGAAAGTACGTGGCCAGTCTCTACTACCACTAGAATACTGACAATGGCCCAATATTATGAGAACAGGGAGATAGAAGAACAAGAAAAGAACGAGAAAAAAAACGAAGGAGTTGAAAACAAAGGTGTTATTTCAGCAGGCCTACCCTCAGCCCCGTCAACAGCAGTCCAGATCAAGGTCACAAGGACCTCCCAATGACAGAAGGCAGTCCCATCGCCCTCCCCTACAATCAGTGCGCCTATTGCTAGCAGGAGGGCTACTGGAAGAATGACTGCCCCAATAAGGACAACTCCACAGGCCGCCCCATGACCCCACCGCAACAGGACTACAGACCACGCAGTAGCTCTGGTCCTGCAGACAGACCCCGCCAGCAGGCCCCTCCACGGTCCCACAGTACCCCCCGCCCGAATTATTTTGATGCTTTATCCCAGCGTCAATATTTTAATGACAACTATGATGCGTATGAAGGTCAGGGGTCCTCCTTTGACTAGGACAGCCTTCGACAGAGGGGGGTGGGACCAGTTTCTATTCCTGTTAGGCAGAATGGCCCTCACGTTGAGGTACAATTAGACGGTACTCCACATGATTTTTTGGTAGATACTTGGGCCACCAAAAGTTCTGTTAAACAGGAAGAGGTCCAGGGGTCCCTCTGTCTGGCAATATTAACGTCTCTATGGGTTTTTCTGGTGTTCCGGTGGCTAACCCCGTCTCCCAGCCGCTGCATGTTGCTATAGGTCCTTACACCATTAGCTCCCCTCTCATTCTTACTTTGGCCTGTAGTGAGAATTTATTGGGTTTGGACCTATTAAAGAAATTGTACGCCACCATTTATTGCTCTCCGGATGGAGTTCATGTCACTCTAGGTCCAAATATTTCCCCGTCACAATTTTTGTCAAAACCACTTCCACCCGAACTTCGAGATTTGCCAGACATTTTATGGGCCACACATAAGGACGATGTTGGATGTTTGGACATACCACTGTATGTCATACGCTTGAAAGCCAATGCCAAATTGCCTCGTCTTCCCCAATACAAATTATCCCAACACATTGAACAACAACTCAAAAATATTGTGACCCAGTTGATTGATTTGGGTATCTTTGAAGAAACGTGTGGTAATGATTGGAACAGTCCTGTCCTTCCTGTTCATAAAAAATTATCTGATGGCACCGCGTCTCCAGGACTCCGATTTGTTATTGATTTACGGGCGGTCAATAAGATTGTAATACCCCAGTTCCCTGTTGTTCCTGACATTATGACATTATTAACATTGATACCTGCCTCTGCTACTTGGTTCTCGGTTATCGATCTTAAGAATGCATTCTTTAGCATTCCCATTCATCCAGATAGTAGACACATCTTTGGGTTTTCACTGGGTGGTCGCAGTTTCCGGTTCTGTCGCGCTCCACAAGGCTATACTGAATTGCCTAGCATTTTTAGCCAGGCCCTCAAGGGTCAGTTAGATGCCCTTGTTTTTCCTTGCTCCTCGACGCTGGTTCAATATGTGGATGACCTTTTAAAAGCATCCACTTCAGAACAAAATTGTAAAACAGATACTGTAGCCTTACTGAAACATCTTGCACACCATCACCATAAGGTCTCCCTCTCCAAATTGCAATATTGTAGACAGGAGGTTATATACCTAGGACACCTCCTGTCTAAGGAGGGACGTACGTTAACGGCTGAGAGAATATAAGCTATACGAGACATACCGGTTCCAAGAACACAGAGAGAGGTTAGGGCCTTTATAGGTATTTCCTCCTTCTGTCGTCAATGGATTCCTAATTATTCTCTTCTGATAAAACCGTTTTTGCATCTCACCCACAAAGATTGTCCTGAAAAAATTGAATGGAATGATGATTTTCAGTCTGGTTTTGATGAATTGAAAAATACATTCTGCACAGCACCTGTACTGGGTATGCCTGATTATCGTAAAGATTTTCAGTTATATGTGAGCGAGAGAAATGGATGTTCACTATCAGTGTTAACCCAAGAGCATGGCGGCAAACAACGCCCCTGTGCTTATTTTTCGGCCCTACTGGATCCAGTGGCCCGTGCACTCCCGAGCGGTCTACGGGCATTAGCTGCTGCAGTGGTCGCAGTGCGCCAGTCGGCCGGGATAGTCATGGATTCACCCCTCACCCTGTTGGTCCCACACACTGTTGACACACTATTAAACAAAACAAAAACACAGCATCTTACTAATGCACGATTAACTACTTATGAACTGACACTTTTAGCTAGTCATATAACATTAAAAAGGTGCAACACGCTCAATCCTGCCACTTTATTGCCAATTACTGAAAAAACAGAAGATTCTTATGATGACACACATGACTGCATTCTCCGGACGTAGGATGAAACAAAAGGGAGAGTGGACTTACAGGACACTCCACTGAGAGACCCTGATGGTATATTATACGTAGATGGCTCATGCATCAAGCTACCCGATGGCACTACCTCTGCAGCCTATGCAGTTACAACAGCTACCACTGTAGTTGAAACAGCTAGATTACCACATAACTCTGCTCAGGCCGCAGAATTAATAGCTCTAACACGAGCCTGTGAGTTAAGTAAAGGACTTAGGGGGTCATTACGACCTTGGCGGTATAAGGCGCTTACCGCTGTGCAGAAGACCGCCAATACACCGCCGCGGCCGCAGTAGACTGAAATTCAGACTCCCACACAACACCGCCACACCAAAGGTCAGCGATAAACATGCGGAAACAAATCCTCCACCTCCACGCCAACAGAAACACGCCCATGCTATTACGACCCACGAATCCACGCAGCGGTCTTTCAACAGCGGTATTCCATTGGCGGTACACACCGCCGCGCTCAAAATACACACACAGCTCCAAAACACCGCCACATTGGACATTTCGAAATACACACACCTGAGACACATACACACACCACTCCCACACACCCAACACAATATAAAACACCCACCCACATCACACACAAACCCCTACAACCACAATTTCTGAGAGAAGGCCAGAGAGAGACAGCACAGAATAGAGAACCCCATCACACAGAGGCACACTACACCATCACCCACACAACACCCACGCACAAAACACCACATACCACTACACATCACCACACTCATCAACACATACACCACCCCACACATCACACACACCACCCCATGGCACGCCAAAGACACCCCCGCTTCTCCGAGGAGGAGCTCAGGGTCATGGAGGAGGAAATCCTATGGGTAGAGCCACAACTATTTGGCTCACAGGTACAGCACACATCAATAGCCAGGAAGATGGAGCTATGGCAAAGAATAGTGGACAGGGTCAACGCTGTGGGACAGCATCCAAGAAATAGGGAGGACATCAGGAAGAGGTGGAACGACCTACGGGGGAAGGTGCGTTCCGTGGTATCCAGGTACCACATCGCGGTACAGCGGACTGGCGGCGGACCCCCACCTCCTCCCCCACAACTAACAACATGGGAGGACCAAGTCTTGTCCATCTTGCATCCTGAGGGCCTCGGAGGAGTCGTTGGAGGAACGGACACTGGTAAGTCAAATGTTAACTATCATATCCCCCACCCTACCTGCATACTATCACACACCCCCACCCTCACACCCTCCCCTATCACTCCAAATCCTCACCTATCTACCCATGACACCAACCACCCATCCCAACCCCAAAACCTGCATGACCTAACTAAGCATGGATACCCATCACTAAAGCATGCCCACTGCACAGACCCACAACACCCCCCAACTATCACCACACAAGCCCCCACACAGGAATGCCTGCACTGGGGTACACGCACACCCAAACATTGCACATCATGAAACACACACATGCAATAATCATGTACTCATACCCCCGCAGGAACCCGAAGGAACGTCACCACACCAGAGGGTCCAGACAACACCACTCCACCCCCAGAAGAGGCCCACAGTGACGACAGCAGCTCTGCCCCACTGGATCTTGATGACCAGCCCGGACCATTGTGGGCCTCAGGACAGTCGGTTCCCCTTGCCCAGCCACAGCCCAACACCGAACTTCCACCCTCTGGGAACACCAGCACAGCACCCACCCAGCGGGCCCAAACCTCCCTACCCAGGACAGGTCAATCAGCGGTGTGTCCACCACTACAGGGCACACAGGCTAACCCAACACCCCAACCACAACAGGGACCTGGGGGCAGTGGTAGTGGGCACACGGTCCAGGGGACGGAGGCACAGGAACACAGGGGAACTGGGAGGGCTGCTGTGCGACAGAGGGAGGACAGGCCAAGGGAACCTACTATCAACGAGGCCCTCTCCTCCATCATGGGAGCATACCACCACTCCCAGGAGACGATGGCAACGGTACTGGGCAAGTTGCAGGAGACCCTGCGTCTGCAGGAGGAACAGTATTTGGGGTTCAGGGAAGAGCTCAGGGCCATCGGCTCCGCCCTGGGCACCATTGTAGGGGTGCTGACGGACATTCAAAAGACCTTGAGGGACACCGTGGCACTCCAAGGGGCCCCTGACACTAGCCAGGACGATGAAATGTCCACCACCTCCGCCGGCGCTAGTGGACAGGAGGCACCGCCACAGGACCAACACACCAGCACCCCATCCCCTGCAGACGGACAACCACCACGCAAGCGGGCCCTGAGATCCAGGAACAGGACAGAGCAAGATGGCAAGACCCCCGCCAGGAAATAAAACCAGCCTGATCGTCCTCCCACTGTCCCACTTTGTTACCCTGTCCAAATCGGAACTGCCCCAGCTCCACTTCCAATGGCCAGATGTGCAATGTACCTGTGAGACTATTAGACTGGACTCTGCCATGGACATTCCTCCACCATCACCCATCCCCATTTCACAACCCCCATTCATTGTTATGCACTTAAATAAACCCCCTTGAAACACTCATAAAACTGGAGTCAGTCAATGATTGTGAACTTTGTATTGTCAATTACAGTGTTAAAAAAGGTTACCCATTGGAAGGCCAACATACCAATGTCACACATCACAAGCCTTTCAAGGGTGCAAGCTGTTGACACGTAGGTTACCACATTAGTGAAACTGAAATGGAAGGGGACAACTCGGTTAACAAATAGGGAAAGAAATGTAGGTACAGGATAGAGGTAGACGTGTGAAAGTTAATATTATGTGAAACATGAAAATGTACTCACCTGTGTCTCACTGAAAATATTGCTGTATGACTGACTCCCTGTTGTCGTTTTCATCTTCATCAGCTTCATCCTCATCACTGTCCACAGGCTCCACAGCTGCTACAACACCGTCATCTGGATCATCCTCCTGCAGAAAAGGCACCTGGCGTCGCAATGCCAAGTTATGGAGCATGGAGCAGGCGATGATGATGTCGCACACCTTCTTCGGTGAGTAGAATAGGGATCCACCAGTCATATGGAGGCACCTGAACCTGGCCTTCAGGAGGCCGAAGGTCCGCTCGATCACCCTCCTAGTCCGCCCATGGGCCTCATTGTAGCGTTCCTCTGCCCTGGTCATGGGATTCCTCACTGGGGTCAGTAGCCAGGAAAGGTTGGGGTAACCAGAGTCCCCCAATAGCCATACACGGTGCCTCTGGAGTTCACCCATCATATCAGGGATGCTGCTATTGCGCAGGATGTAGGCGTCATGCACAGAGCCAGGGAACATAGCATTTACCTGGGAGATGTACTGGTCTGCCAAACAGACCATCTGGACATTCATAGAATGATAACTCTTCCTGTTCCTGTACACCTGTTCACTCCTGTGGGGGGGGACCAGAGGTACATGGGTCCCATCAATAGCACCTATGACGTTGGGGATATGTCCAAGGGCATAGAAGTCACCTTTCACTGTAGGCAAATCCTCCACCTCATGGAAAATGATGTATCTCCTTTACGTGTTTCAGCAGGGCAGACAACACTCTGGACAAGACGTTGGAAAACATAGGCTGGGACATCCCTGATGCCATGGCCACTGTTGTCTGAAAAGACCCACTTGCAAGGAAATGGAGCACTGACAGCACCTGCATGTCAGGGGGGATTCTAGTCGGATGGCGGATTGGTGACATCAGGTCTGGCTCCAACTGGGTACATAGTTCCTGGATTGTGGCACGGTCAAACCGGTAGGTCACGATGACATGTCGCTCTTCCATTGTCAACAGGTCCACCAGCGGTCGGTACACCGGCGGATTCCGCCATCTTCCAATATGTCCCAACTGATGGTGCCTAAGAAGGACAACAGCGAAGAAACTGTCAGCATTCCTCCAGGTATGTACCCACAGTCACACACAAGACTACAACAGACAATTAACCCATCCGGGAAATGTTTTGAGTGTAGGCCTCGGTATGTGTGACGCAGAAGTAAATGAAGCCATGTGGGCCCCTGAAATGGCGGCTGCCTGACCTCTAAACTGGGACAATGGAATTGTGGGGTAACTGCACTGGCGTTGGACACCGTCGCGGTAAGCGGTCGTAGAGCGCGGCGCAATGCTGCATTGGTTAACATTGAACCCTATGGGTCCCAGGAGCCAATGAACAGGTGCGCTAGCGGTGATGATGCGCCCCGCCGCGGACGTCACCACCATTTTCTATCTGTTGAATCACTAGATACCTGACCTTCGACAGGAGAGGACCTACACTGCTAGTGCTGCTGTGACCTCGGTCTGGAAGCGACGATGGCTGCTGCGTCTGGGGAAAGGGCCCCTGCCTTCACTGCACAGGAGTTGGAGAAACTTGTGGATGGGGTCCTCCCCCAGTACACGCTACTCTACGGTCCTCCAGACCAACAGGTTAGTACACAGGGAGCACGTTGTATGGGCTAGGCTTGGGTGAAGAGGGCTGGGTGGATGAGGGAAGGGGGCAGAGTACATAGACCAGTTATGCATGGGGATGAATGGGCCACAGGGATAGAGTTGGGAGGGGGCCAATCACAACGACGGTGCAGTAGGTAATGACTGTCCTCTTTCCTTGTGCATGTCATGTAGGTCAGCGCCCACCAGAAGAGGGACATTTGGCGTGCCATCGCCAAGGAAGTCCGGACCCTGGGGGCCCACCAGAGACGGGGCACCCACTGCCGGAAGAGATGGGAAGACATTTGCCACTGCAGCAAGAAGACGGCGGAGGCTCAGCTGCGGATGGCCTCCCAACGTGGGAGGGGTGCCCGTCGCACAATGACCCCCCTGATGTTCCGGATCCTGGCGGTGGCCTACCCGGAGTTGGATGGGCGCTTGAGGGCATCACAGCAGACACAAGGGGGTGAGTACTACCTCATCATATGGACTTTGCGTGCAGTGGAGGTGTCTGGGTGGGGGTGGTGGGCTGTGGGTGTCCCTAAGCCAGGGCGAGTTAGGTAGGCAAGGCCCCTCCGTTATGTAGGCCATGTGGCACTCTACCCCAGCTCAAAACAGAGGCAAGTTGATGTATAGTTGCCCCTTTGCCATCCATGTGCGCAGATTTCTACCATTGCCATGTAGGCCATATCCCAGAAATAGCATGTGCAGAGGGCAGGAGCACGGCGTAATGCATGGGGTTGCTGCGTCTGTCTTGTCCGCCAACTGTAGCGGTATGCCATGCACTAAAACTCTCTTTCTTCTGTCCCCCCCCTTTTCCTGCTCTCCCTGTCCTTTTGTAAATCAGCATCAACAGGCGGAGGTACAGTGGCACCGGAGCACGAGGGAGCTGCATCCCACATGGCCATGGAGGGCCACACCACAGACTCTGAATTCACCAGTGGGACGGAGGGCGAGGGGAGCTTTACGTCAGCCACCAGATCACCAACCAGCGACACGGACTCGTCCGCCGATGGGAGCTCCCCTGTGGTGGCGGCACCATCTGTGCGCCCCACTTCTACAGGTACAGCCGCCACCTCCCCTACCAGCACCGCCCTCCCAGCAGCCCCTCAGCGTGTGTCCTGTGCCCACTCACCCAGGAGGGTGGGCATCACCTTCGCCCCAGGCACCTTAGGCCCTGCCCCAGTCACCCCTGCTGCCCTCAGTGAGGAGGCCATTGACCTCCTCAGGTCACTCACTGTTGGGCTGTCTACCATTGTGAATGCCATCCAGGGTGTAGAACGAGAGTTGAAACACGGTAATGCATTCCTGGAAGGCATTCATTCTGGTCAGGCTGTCCTTCAGCGAACCCTGCAATCTCTGGCCTCAGCACTGATGGCAGCCATTGTCCCTGTGTCCAGCCTCCCCCCCCCAACCTCCTCCACCCAGACCCAATCCCCTGTACCCCAGCCCATCCCAAGCACACCTACAGACCAGCAGGCACACAAGTCAACATCCAAAAGTAGCTCAAGCAAACATAGGCACCACACATCCCACAGGCACTCACACAAGCATCACACCCATACAGACACAGCAACATCCACTGTCTCCACTGTGTCCCCCTCCTCCTCTTCTCCCTCCTCCCTCCCAGTGTCGTCTACACACACACCTGCATGCACCACATCTACAGGCACTAGGACTCGCACCAGGACACCCAGCACCACAAGCCGCTCACCTGCACTCACCACCTCCACTGCAATTTACACGTCCCCTGTGTTCTCTCCCAGTGTGTCTGTGATGCCCCCTCCCAAAGTACACAAACGCCGGCAATCACTCACCCAACATCCATCCACCTCACGACAGCCTCCTGCACCCAAAACACCTAAAGTGACACCTCCTACAACCACCTCCTCTACCTCCACTCCCAGACCTCCTCCAGCTACCCATCCCAGTGTCCATCAGAAACTGTCCCTCTGCCAAATTGACCTGTTTGCCCCCACCCACCCCCTCCAGTTCATCAGTCCCGTTGTAGCGCCTCAGCCAAAAAGCCTCCAGTACCAGTGGTGCGTGTTCCAGGTTTTTGGAGTGCACCGTCCACCAGGGCAGGCAGTAGGACCCAGAGCCAAGGCACTGTCAGCCCACCCCCTGTAAAGGCACCGAAATTGGAGAGTGGACGACGGGACCGTGTCAAGACTCCTGGTGGGACAACAAGTGAAATGGGATTGAAGGCGATTGGTGAGTCAGCTGTAACTCCAAAGAAGGTGGGGAAGGTTCCGAGGAAGTCTGCCCAGCCTGTTGTGAGTGTCACGGCGGAGAAGTGCGCCATCATTTCCGGCGGTCCAGACACGACCGCCGGCACCGTCGTTACTGGTCCAGAGACCACCGCCAGAGTCATTGCCCAGGAGGGCCCAAGTATCGTCACTGGTCAGGAGACCACCGCCGGAGTCACAGCCCAGGAGGGCCCAAGTATCGTTACTGGTCAGGAGACCACCGCCAGAGTCATTGCCCAGGAGGGCCCAAGTATCGTTACTGGTCAGGAGACCACAGCCAGAGTCATTGCCCAGGAGGGCCCAAGTATCGTCACTGGTCAGGAGACCACCGCCAGAGTCAGTGCCCAGGAGGGGCCAAGTATCGTCACTGGTCAGGAGACCACCGCCAGAGTCAGTGCCCAGGAGGGCCCAAATATCGTCACTGGTCAGGAGACCACCGCCAGAGTCAGTGCCCAGGAGGGCCCAAGTCTCGTCACTGGTCACGAGACCACCACCAGAGTCAGTGCCCAGGAGGGCCCGAGTATCGTCACTGGTCAGGAGACCACCGCCGGAGTCAGTGCCCAGGAGGGACCAGGATCCCACAGCCCCGCTGGGCGATGATGGAACGTCAAGCCACACCCCAATGTCCAGTGTGGAGTTCGTCATGCCACACCCCAATGTCCAGTGTGGAGTTCGTTATGCCACACCCCAATGTCCAGTGTGGAGTTCGTTATGCCACACCCCAATGTCCAGTGTGGAGTTCGTCATGCCACACCCCAATGTCCAGTGTGGAGTTCGTCATGCCACACACCAATGTCCAGTGTGGAGTTCGTCATGCCACACACCAATGTCAGTATCTGAACCGCCATCTCAGGCTACCGCTGAACAGTCCATAGCCAGCCATGGCAAAGCACTGCTGAACAAGGCCAAGACCGCCATGGCAAAGCACCGCTGAACAGTCCATAGCCAGCCATGGCAAAGCACCGCTGAACAGTCCATAGCCAGCCATGGCAAAGCACTGCTGAACAGTCCA
This sequence comes from Pleurodeles waltl, assembly GCF_031143425.1. NCBI lineage: Eukaryota > Metazoa > Chordata > Amphibia > Caudata > Salamandridae > Pleurodeles > Pleurodeles waltl. Next base: position 990,482,310 of record NC_090445.1, on the reverse strand, counting down.
TAGCCAGCCATGGCAAAGCACCGCTGAACAAGGCCAAGTCCGCCATGGCAAAGCACCGCTGAACAAGGCCAAGTCCGCCATGGCAAAGCACAGCTGAACAAGGCCAAGACCGCCATGGTGAAGACCGCTGAACAGTCCATAGCCAGCCATGGCAAAGCACCGCTGAACAAGGCCAAGACCGCCATGGCAAAGCACCGCTGAACAGTCCATAGCCAGCCATTGCAAAGCACCGCTGAACAGTCCATAGCCAGCCATGGCAAAGCACCGCTTAACAAGGCCAAGACCGCCATGGTGAAGACCGCTGATCAGGGCAAACACCGTGTGGTTATGAATAGGCTGCCACATCAGGCATCCTTATCCCATGTGCAGCTGGGGCAGTGACAGGACAGGAACTTTCACGGGGAGACTCATCCAGTCTGGCCACCAGTCCCACCCAGTACCAGTTGAGAACTACATCTACTTGCGTCAATGTGGCTTTGCACTCCCCAGGATGGTCCAGTGGGCAACCCACCCACTGTAAAGACTTGAGAGACTGTGGCTTTGCACTCCCCAGGATACATCAATGGGCATGGAGCCCCGTCGTGGATCTGGCTTTGCAGTCATGTGGCTGAGGTGCCCCCCCTTCCCTTCCCCCTGAGGTGCCTGTAGTGTTTCAATCTGATGCCCCGGCAGTGTTCTCTCGGATTTTGGTCAGGTATCTATTGTGGGCCTCGCCCATGCATTTTTGGACTGTGACTTGTTGTGTACATATCTGCACTACTTCTTGTATTGTATATATAAATATGACAGATTTCGAGATATGATTCAGTATATTTTTATATGACATGTATATTGGCACATTACAATATTTGAACGGATCTCGCTTTGTCTTTGCATTCTTCCGGGGGGATTGTGGGTTGTTCATGTGATGTTTTTGACTGCATTGGTGTGTATGTTGTAATATGCGAGGGTGGGGGTGGGGGTGTTTGGTGGGTGTCCCCCTAACTTTTGCCTCCCCGTGTCGTAGATGCAGTACTCACCGGTATGTTCTGCGCCTACGTCGCTGTTGTTCGTAGAGGAGCAGAAAGACAAGGGCAGGTAGTATTTGGAGTTCCGGCTACATGGAGTCGTCGTTCCTCGTGGAGTGTGTTGAGGTGAGCGTTTTCCCGTAGCAAAGGCTGTTTCCGCCTTGTTTTTATCCACGGTGAATCCGCCCCGGAAAAGGTGGCGGATTGGTGTGTTGTAATAGTGTGGGCGGTACTTTGTCTCCCGCCTGTCTGTTGGCGGTGACCGCCACGCTGTTTGTCTGTACCGCCGTGGCGGGCGAAGTGTTAAAGTGGCTGTCTTTGTTGGCGGTTACCGCCAGGGTCGTAATTCCCTTTTTTTGTCCGCCGGCCTGTTTGCGGTATTTCCGCAGCTTTAACACCGTCCGCCAGGGTCGTAATGACCCCCTTAATGTGAATGTTTACACGGACAGTCAGTATGCATTTGGCGTAGCACACAATTTTGATCGCTTGTGGGCAGAACGAGGATTCCTCACTTCACATGGGACACGTATTCAACATGGGACCCTTATAACTAACTTATTTTCTGCCCTGGCGTTGCCCAAAACAATGGCTATCATGAAGTGTAGTGCACACAAAAAGGTGACAGATGAAACTGGACAGGCCAACGCCCTAGCCGATCAAACAGCAAAAGATACAGCGTATGCAAAGACAGGACACATGTATGTGGTAGATAGTACAGAGAAGGTTCGTCCCCATGAAATATTTGGGAACACGGTAGAGAGTGTCAGGAAGATACAGGATGAGGCAACTGAACAGGAGAGAAAGGAATGGGAAGAAGGGAAGGCCAAGCTAGATGAAAATACACTGTGCTGGACAGATCTGTCACAGAGGGAAAGATGGATGTTGCCCGATGCATTCGTTCTGCCAGTAGTGACTATGGCCCATGGTCCTGCACACGTTAGTGCGAAAAGCATCTGTGATTTGCTTGATCCGGTTTGGTCTAATAAAAATATCAGAAGAGTAGCTGACCAACTGGTTCAATCCTGCATGATTTGTTTACAACATAACATAGGGAAGGGTGCCTCAGTCCCCGCTGGGCATTTTTCCCCACCAACGTATCCCTTTGAAGTACTACAAATGGATTATATTGAGATGGAAAGGTGTAATAACTTGAAATATGTCCTAGTTGTGGTCTGTATGTTTAGTAAGTGGGTAGAAGCTTACCCTACTAAAGATAATACTGCCCTTACCACCGCAAAGGTACTTCTGAAGGAGTTCTTCCCACGGTTTGGGGTCCCAAGGTGTGTCTGGTCAGATAATGGGAGTCATTTTGTAGGGCAGGTGATGAAAAGGGTGTGTGAAGGGTTGGGCCTCCACCAGAAGTTTCATGCAGCTAACCACCCCCAGTCAGCAGGACTAGTTGAAAAATATAATGGCACACTTAAATTGAAGATGTCAAAAATATGCGCAGAACGCGGTATACGGTGGCCGGACGCATTGCCCCTGGCTTTAATGTCTGTCAGGATGATGCCTCACTCTAGATCAGGTTTGTCACCCCATGAGATAGTGATGGGTAGGCCAGCAAATGTCTGGTGGGTCCCTCGACCTCACAAGTACTCAGAACTAGAACATCCTGTTTTGATGGACTATTTAAATGAACTCACTAATTCTTTGCGTTCTATTCACCAACAGGTGCGTGAAGAACTTCCATCTGTATCCACTGATCCAGGCCACAAGATACTACCTGGAGACTGGGTCCTCACAAAGAATTTCCAGCGGAAAAAGAGTCTCGAACCTCGATGGAAAGGTCTGCGACAGGTCCTTCTTGCTACTCGAACAGCAGTTAAAGTCGAGGGAGCTTAGAATTGGATACATGCATCCCACTGTAAGAAAGTACCCCTACTCGTACCCTCTGATGAAATAAAAAGTGGTGACCACCCGACGACTGAGGACCATTTCAGCAACACTACGCGGAGTGATAAAAAAACAGAACGACAGTGTGCTGCAGGAGGTTCCCTCAGATTTAGGTCACACTGAACAATTGTTTCCTGACCATACCATACCACAGTCCACAAGAAACGATTTCCGCCCACGAAAATAAGAAAATGAACAATGAACTGATTGATTGTCCCCTGTATTAAGTCTGACGATAGCTGCAGGGCCGTGAATTTGACTGTCGGGGCGGACCAGAGTGTGTCAATAGGAGTGCTGGAATCACCCCACAGTGAAGCAACCACCAGTCACGGGCAGCACCTAGGTTGGACTGAACTGCTAGTGGGACAAGCAATAAAGAGAAATGGATGTTATACAGGAAGGCAAGAGGAAAAAGAAGAAAATAAGTAATTTAAAAAGACTGTTAGGACCACGTATCGCTTGTCTCACCATAACCATACTATTTTTGGTACTTCTGTCTTGCATTGGGTGGGTAATACATGATTCAGACTCAGAGGTCTCACCAACTACGCCACTGCCTCCAGAACACAGCCATGTTTCCTTACCACCCCATGAGGAAGGACGACGTAAGGAATATGAAAAAAATACCTTCATATCTATGTTACATCAACATCAGCTGGCTGTAAATAGAACAAATTGTCAGATATGTGGCTTGCTACCGAGTTCTATGCAAAGAAGGTTGCCATATATTTAATTCCCTTTTTCTTTTGATGGCTCCTGCAGCGTCTGGTATGAACTATCAGCCTTTTGGGCTACCTCAATGGATGCTACTAATTCCGGACTATTGGTCACCCACCTATACCGGTTATGCTGGCCCACTGGAACGAGAGTTTATGGAACAAAGGAAGAAAAGTCCGAATATGCTGACCGACGGAATAGGTCTACTGATATATATTTTTTATCCTTTAATACCACACCCCGGATTGGCCGAAGATTTTTTGTAACACAGGTCAAGGCTCCACTTTGTTTTCAGAAAAGTGGTAATAGAAGTGTAGGTGCCAGTAACTGTAATGCTACAGTAATATTGAATGGAACTAATTGGCCTACCATGGTACCATAACGAAACTCGTATTTTGTTTGTGGTAATAATGCCTACACCTCCTTGGTACCCACCTGGACCGGCACGTGGTACATTGCTTTGTTACCACCACCAACTTACACAGCTGGCCCTCAACACCACAGGACTCGGAGAGGGGTAATATCTGCAGAAGATACCTCAGCACAAGAAGCATTGGACTACTTTAAAGGAGTCCTTCCATTTTGGGGCCCTATGAACAGTAGGGATATCAGACATCTCACACGAGTCGTGGAAGCAACAATAAATGAAACAGCAGTAGCTCGGAGTAACATCACTGCAGAGCTCACTGCTGACCGCCTTGTTACTCTTCAAAACAGAATGGTTCTTGACATTAACTTGGCAGACCGTGGTGGAGTTTGTACTTTGATCAGATCGAGCTGCTGCATTTATATACCAGACAATGCCCCTTCAGTGTATAAAGCTATTCAAAGGTTGCATATGATAGCTTCCACAATACACCAAGACAAAGGAACATGGGGGGTCATTCTGACCCCTGCCGGCGGCGGATGCCGTCGGCCTGGCGGGAACCGCCAGAAGACCGTACCGCGGTCAAAAGACCGCGGCGGTCATTCTGAGTTTCCCGCTGGGCTGGCGGGCGACCGCCAGAAGGCCGCCCGCCCACCCAGCGGGAAACCCCCTTCCACGAGGATGCCGGCTCCGAATGGAGCCGGCGGAGTGGAAGGGGTGCGACGGGTGCAGTTGCACCCGTCGCGATTTTCAGTGTCTGCCACGCAGACACTGAAAATCTATGTGGGGCCCTGTTAGGGGGCCCCACGACACCCGTTCCCGCCAGCCAGGTTCTGGCAGTGAAAACCGCCAGAACCAGGCTGGCGGGAAGGGGGTCGGAATCCCCATGGCGGCGCTGCTTGCAGCACCGCCGTGGCGGATTCCCTGGGGCAGCGGGAAGCCGGGGGGCAACCGCTGGCTTCCCTTTTCTGACCGCGGCTTTACCGCCGCGGTCAGAATGCCCCCGGAAGCACCGCCAGCCTGTTGGCGGTGCTTCCGCGGTCGTTGGCCCTGGCGGTCCATGACCGCCAGGGTCAGAATGACCCCCATGGTCCTTGACCGACTGGTTTTGGGGCTTGATTTCCCAATGGGGCTGGAAGATACTAATATTCCTTTTTGTGCTTGCTGCTGTATTCCTCACCTGTTGTCTTTGTGTACAGTGCCTACCTGCTTTGTGCGGTTGCTGTATGGCATCCCTTGCCCCCTGGCCTGTTCGCCCTCCTCAACACACGGCTATGCTGTCCCTTGAGCAGGAGATAAAAGACCTTATGTCCATTAACATAGACACTGAATGATGTTGAAACTTGCCTCACAATGGCAAAAGGAGGGATTGAGAAAATGTACATAAAGTTAATCATACACCATAGCTGCTAGGCATCTGTTTATCTTTATTATGTTGCAATGTGCTCGACAAACCTCTTGAACTTTGATGATTGACCTTGTGCTCGCAGCCTTGGGCTGCAATCTGCTTATCGCTGGCATTTACTTTTTCCAATTACAGTTCCGAAAATTGTCGTGCTTAATCAGTAACTGCCAGAACAAGTTTGTACAGGTCGTTGCCACCTCCTGCCAGCTGTATCTGTACCTTCTCCCACCACACGTGTATCCCTGAAATATTCTGAAGGCCGTAGAGGACCTTGAGTACGCTAGGGGTGGAGTTGTCCTCTGACTAAGCAGTTTTGTGTGTATATAAGGTTGGGTGCCCCAGAGTGAAAGGGCAGCCTCCGTAGGATAGTCACTTGACTGTCCTGGGACTCTGTATTAGCTTGAGCTATAATCCATGTAATAAACTTATTTTTATTCCTCCAGTTGGTGACTCCGTCTGATTTGTGAACTCTCTGCTAAATTGACCCTGAGGACATAAAGGGTGTCCCTCCACCGCTGGGAAGGAGACCCCGGGTGGGGGTCAAATCTTTCCTGGTTCCTCAAAGTCTCAAGCAAACCCCAAACTAACCTGTGCTCAATCCTCTGGTAGATTGGCACAGAGCAATCATGCTTAACTTAGAAGCAATGTGGAAAGTATTTATGCAGCACTTTAATCAGTACTCAAGTGAAACATAACACAAGACAAATCTCACACAAATTTAGAAAAAAGTTGTAAAATGTAAAAAAATAATTTAAGATCAAAGTAACACAATTCCTATCAGTAGAACCAGAGATGTGCAATATTAAATATTTAAATGAAAATAGCACCAAAAAGCACAAAGTGTCTACTGTGGCTATCTTGTTGCGCAAGACCAGGATAAAGTCAATTTCAGGCCGATTGTGACAAATGCAGGTCTAGTCCTCACGCAGGAGGGCAGCAGAGCAACAAGGTTGCAGTCTTTCTTGCAGCAAAGCAGAACAGCAGTCCTTCTTCAGAGTCTTCCCCAGGTCCAGATGTGTACTGAAGAGTTGGGTCTGAGAGTCCATTATTTATACCTGGTGCCCACTTTGAGGTAGGGGAAGTTTCTAGACAATTCCCTTTGAAGCCCTTGACATTTCCTGCCTCCCCCACCCTGGTTCCAAGCTGGTTGCATGACAATACAGTGACAACAAGTCCTTTGTGTGAAGGCAGGGCATAGCTTATTCAGTTGCAAGTGGGGCTGTGTCCATCTCCACCCCCATCCTGCCTGTTGATGGACCATCCAGACACACCTGATCTGTATATTCTGTAGCTGTCTGGGAGAAATAAACTCCAACTGCCTACTACACCCAGTCATGTCACTCAGGAACAGGCTTCAGGTATCAAATAATGCAGGAAAATGTGACATTTTTAAAATTCCCATTTTCAAAATTTTAACTTAAAATAAACATTACCATTAAAGAGGATTTAAAATTGCAATTTCTCACCCACCAAACATGAAACATTTACCTGTTTCTAAAGGTTAGCACTTAAATAAATGTGATAAGGCAACCCAATCTTATCCTATGGTAGAGGCGGCCTCCCAGTGATAAAAACAAATGTAGGGGTTTTTCACTACCAGGTCATGTAAAATTAAAAAAGTACATGTCCAACGTTTTAATTACAATGCACCCTGCCCTATGGACTACCTAGGTCCTTCATTAGAAGTGACTTATATGCAAAAAAAGTGAGGTCTAAAGCTTGACAAGGGGGTTATATTGTTAAGTTAAATTTGCAGTTTAGAATTACACACACAGGCTGCTATGGCAGGCCTGAGACATGTTTAAATGGCTACTGTAGTGGGGGGCATAATCAGTGCTGCAGGCCCACAAATAACATTTATTGTACAGGTCCTGGGTACATGTTGCACCACTTTACTAGGGACCTACAATTAAATACGGCGATTGGGTTTAAGCCAATGTTACCATGTTCAAAGGAGAGAGCAGAAAAACTTCAGCCCTGGGTAGAAGTGGTAAAGTAACCTGAGGCCTAAAAACCAACAAATACAGGTTCAGAACATAGGAAGTTGAATGCAAACATCTGGGGATGATCCTGCAGAAAGGGCCAAGTCCAACAAACTTTCTTAGGAAATTTTGCTCTTGTCTTCCCACTCGAACGGCTGAATTATTTTTAACAAACTTAGCATGAAAGCAGAACTTTACTCAGAAAAGGTACTTCTGTAGGTTTGGTATAATCCTTGCAGCTTTTTTTTTTTAGAGAAATACACCTTTTACAACGTTGCCATGCAGGCCTTATGGGGTTAAACACTTTTGTATCTTGGTCATTTGGGATCCACAGAACTTCCATGATGCAAGATTTAAAAAGAAAAAAAATTGAAATATTTTTGGACAAAGGAGCCCTTTTTTCTGTTTTTCGCTTTCAGATTCACAGTTCCAAACTTGAAACTGCTGATAAGAATGATCCAACCGAACAGCTGATCCAATTAGATGCTGCAAGAGAAGCCTTACCTTCTTGCAACCATTTCAGAATGAGAGGGAATTGTGGTTCTAACTGAGGGGCAGCGAATCTTAAAATATATATATATATATTTTTTTTTAAACCAAAGGTCGAAATGTGTCAAGAAAGGTTATTGTTCACTGGGTGTTTTCTGATTGTGGCAGGCTGGGTCAATGGTCGAGCACAATGGTGAAATGGCCTTTTGAGACAGAACTGGCACAGGACATTTCAAAACCAAGGCGCTACGGGTAAGACTGCTGTGCACACTTGAAGTTCATGTGCAGCAGAGGTACTTCAAACATGGCCGTTGGAGCCAGGGCCTGGTGGGACGCCAATCCCTATAGACAACTCTCCATCACAGAACCCTGATTGCCAAAGATGGAGAAAGTCAAATATCTTTACCAAACGTAAAAAACGTATTCCACAACTCACCATGTTAGTTTGGGCAGGGACAGTTAAAGATTCATCATTAATAGCATTGTAAGAAGGAAACCAAAAATTTAAAGTCTGTCACTCTTTGAAAAGGTGATTGGGCCTTTCCCAAATACCGGGCTCAATCAGAAGGATAGAATTAATCCCCATAAAGCCCAAGTGCAACGTCCTCCTCCATTCATCATCCCAAATCTACACCCGTGGGTTAACATATTAAAACAAATATATATGCTTGAAACTATTCAAATCATATATAATACTACTTTCACCTGCTAAAGGTTCTAACTGGACCTTTACAAACGCACTACTTGTCTACTATGAAGGATGTAGTCGCAGGAATGTAAAGGGTTCTACATAAATCACTCTAGTACTCGTTCTACTGCAGGAGTTATACAAACATCTGTTAATTAGTCCAATTAATAAATGAATAAGTAAATATATATTAATAAATAAAAAATGTGGAAGCCACAAGTTCAGGCCCCCTGAAGCAATTTCAGAATCCTCAGTACTAGAAGTAAAACAGGGATTGCAGGAAACAAACAGTGGATGCATCCCCAGCTACACCTGCAATTCCTGCAGAATAAGAGAGTACATTTGGACTTCAACCAGACAATCAACAAGTCTACCTGTGGATTTTTGTCAGGAAGAAAGCAGCCTTTCCAAGACTTCCTACTGAAATTCCCATTTGTGGGAAGTCAGAGTCAGTTTGCTTAGAGAACCTGCTTTGCAAGACCTGTGGACACAAATGACAATTAATGACAACAAGAAAGTCCGGTTCTACTAACACATGCCACACATCACTTGTCTTTGGCATGGCTGCTTCAAATGTGCTTCTGCATGAGGCTTACACCCTCGGTAATGAGGAGAGGATAGTAAGCTTGTGTCACAAATTGTCTGTGAACATTATAGAGCTGGCGGTGGGGAAAGACTAAAGAATGGGGGTGTGAAAGAGGCATTGAAAATGCACTATTGCTAGACACTTGACCAGTAACAAACCAATTTTAAGGACATAGTGAAAAGACACATAGGTACTAGGGGACTTCAAATCAAAGCACTGCCAATAACTTAAAGAATGGTTACATGGGAAGAAGGTGGCAATATGAGAAGCTGTTTTATTTAACTTTAGCTGAGCTTGTACAGCGGTCTTGTGTTTGTACTTTGCTGTCACTCAGGGACCAGTTTCAAAGCAGGTGGATTTAGGTCCAAACCGGTGCATATTCAACTGAGTGAAACTACAAAAGGCCAAGTACTGGATCCCCACATATGCTGGGTGCCCATTGTAAAGAGTCAGCCCAGAACCTATTGAGCCATCCATTATGATCCAAGTTATCCAGGGCCAGGAAGAAACCCCTGATGGTCAGATGGGGAGCCATGATAACTGCCTGATTGGATTTGCCTCCACACTACAATAGTACACTGCGTGAGAAAAGTTTGTAAAATAGAAATGTAAACATTGAGACTGAAAAGACCATCACCAAGAATCTCTGCAGTGTTCAACTTCCTCCCTGACCATACTTGGGACATCAGCGGTAATATGGAGGCAGAGGAAGTGGTGCTGTGATCCAGTCTGGCTGGGCTGGCATGGCCTAATGCAGATTTCTGATGCCTTAAATCCCGAATTGGCATATGCATAACTTCTGAAGTGGGCATCTAACTAGACAGCAAAACAGTCATCCCTGGGGTGCCAGTGACTAGTCAGGAGATGACTTTGCCAGTGACTAGTCAGGAGATAACTGAGAGGTGTGAGCAGCAGCAGGCACCAATCAGAATGAGACAACCCCCACCCTACACTAACTGCAGTAGCATCGGCCTCTGGAGGCTGTTGGGCCAAGCCTTGACCCAGAACCTCCTCGTCACTGGGCCCGGACCCACCAACGGCTGGAGAAATGCCTGTGGTCCGGTATCTGTAGAGGAGCTGTACGGAGTGGAGCATCGACTCAGAAACTGGGGGTGGGAAGGGCATAAAGGCCCTAGACACCAATTTCTGAGTAAGACTGAGCGCACACACAATGCTCTATTAAAGACATGGAGCCCTGGAGGCTTAAATAGATGTTTTGAAGGGAGGAAGGCTCTTAGAATAATATCTTTTTAGGCAAAAGATAATTGTGAAGGTGATTTGGAAATGGAACCGACAACCTTCACAACTATTAACAGACTCCAATGGCACAGCAGATAGAGCAGAATACCCATTTTAACTCTGGCCTTTATAACAAGAGACATGTTGACAGTCACTAAACTTTCTCCTGATCGAAGAAAACGTTAGAATGCATTTGGGTATTATAGTAATCTTAAAGTTTACTGTGATTCCAATTTTAGAGGAGAGATCCCCTTGACACACTCACCAGGGGAATATAAAAGGATCATTGTGAAGATGTGTCATTGTGATACCACTGTTACAAATGTCCAGAGTTTGATCTTAGAGCCACATATATGTGAGGGTATAATGATATGACCACCTAAATATATTACCACAACACTGAACATTCCTCAATCCAATACCCACAGTATCTGACGTTTATGGAAGCAAAGAGCCAAGGGAGCAAAATCTTCTCAACCTACTCACACTATTAGAGACACCTAAGCGAAACTGACCAAATCACCAGGAGCAAGTTTTCAAACAGGGGCATTCAGAGTAATGGAACAAGTGTCACTCCAGGACTGGAACAGCTCACTGTTGAAGTAAACACATAAAGGAGTTTATCTCCAGTGCCTGCCTTTTTAGATAAGGCCCGATTGCACAGCTAGGGTAAAGTGCACTGGGCTGGTTACACATGAACCGATATGCAAACGTATGTGTGCGGGCTGCTCATGTGAGTTTTCTGTTGTGCTCAGCCCAGTATCTGTGCACAGGTAGCTTGTCGTAGAAGGAGCTCTGCAAGGATTGTTAAGAACCTGGGGTAGGCCTTATGATTAGGTGTTCATAGTAAATCAGTAGGGCTTACTGGAAAATCTGTAGAGCTTTTACTGTATTATACATAAACAGGACACGTGCCCTAAAGTACATTTTTGCATCATTTAGGCATACAGAATCAAACATTATATTAAACTGGAGTAAAACAGGCACCCAGTCTTTGAATTTACAGTTCCCCACACACTGAATCCACATCTTAGGGGACTTTAGGAATTGTCATATTTCTCTGGCTCAACTCACAAACGGATTTCAGTCCTTAATATCCAATACTGGGCAAAGTGGAGGGAACAGTGGCCTCACACACAAAGAGAATTTATAAGTGATTAAACCTAGTTCCTGGGAGAGGAAGAGGGTGTGTAGTAAATCTACATTTCATTATTTGCTTGTCCCACTGCACCTGGAATGGGACAGCCCAGGCCCACTAGAAAAAGGGGGAGGCAGACCTCTAGAGCTAATACAGGAAGGGCTTGCTTTTGGTGCTTGTGTGGGAATGGGTCAGGCAGTGACTGTAGCTGGGCGTGGAAGTGAGGCCATCATAGAAACTCTTTCCATAGAACAATTTCTGATTATGGGCAAACACCATGACCTAGGCTTGTCTCAGGGACTGTGGCCTTGTTGAGAAGGAGGGATTGGTGGGGACACAATATGCTACCTTCATAGTGGTGAAGGGAAAAGTGAGCAGTAGTATGACCAAATCTGGTTACATGTGCCATAGGAGGGGAGCCTTCTAGCCCACTTACTTGAGAACCCCATTGTAGCACTTGATTCTCCCGGGGTAGAGATACAGAGCAGTATAACATCTACTCAATGTAGGTGGTGTGGGTTAGTAATCTCAATTCACCGGCATGCAACAACATTATTTGACACATTATTGTACATTCAGTGCTTTTTCTTGTATAAAGGAAACTTATTTTTATTACACACTACTAAATACTATGCATAAATTTAGAAATGTATACATTAGGTAGATGGGGATACCTTTGGAGATAGCCTATCACATTTAACCCCTATAGGGTCCTGAACCCCATAATCAATATGGCCCCATAACAGATGCAATATTACACTGGTTTGGTGACCTCCAATAGTACCTTAGTAAAACAAAGGAAATAAGGATATCACAAGGCCTATAGAATTAGACATTTCTGAAAGCTTATTAAATGAATGTGTGTGGCCATAGAAAATTATAGAAATTAATTTTGGTTCAAAATCCATGCAGGTTAATGTTTGTCCTTAAATCTGTGCTGCTGGCAGAGAAAAACAACACAGATTATCTAGTTATCTCAGACCCTTTATTAGCATTCCAGTGTCTTGTGCGTGTGCCCCTGAAACTTCAGTCTTAGGCAAACGGATAAATAAACAAAATGATCAAAGCTGCGTGGAAGGCAAGCACTTTTCTGTGGAAGCACACAACTTCTGTCCAAACAAAACATGTACTCTTGGCTTGCAACATGTTGGTTGACCTAAGTCTCTCTCCAGTGATGTTCATAAAGTCATATCTCTACAGCTGTACTGTCAAGTCAGACTATAAAATTGATCCTATAAATTTGTTAGGTTGGGCTACCCCAGAAAGTCTTGAATTTCTCCAGTAGACAGTTAAGAAATCCACTTTCTCATGACAGCTATGTTAAGACAGACACCCAGTATAAACTGGTTGCTGTTTCCAACTGGTTCTGATTCTTTTCCCAAATAAATAGCATATTTAATATAAAGGCACCACAGACTTTAGGTTCTTTTTTAGTTCAAGTCAGATATATTTCTTAATTAAAATGTGAAACGGATAATTAAAAAAAAACCTGTGATCAACGTTTTAGAATGCTGACTGGGAAGAGTACAGTTGAGGAGGCAGTACCTGCACATTAAAATATTCAATTGTCTTACTGAACTACGTCAATAATTTGCACCTAAAAAAACATTATATCACGCACAAAACACACAGATTTACACATTTTAACTTCAAAGCGCACATTTACTAACACGACTACAATAGGATATACATCGTTATTGAGCAGTGCTGTAAAACTGTATCACATATTTGTTTTCTTACCTTAGCATTTCTAGTGGATTGGTTTCATGCACCTGATTTCCACATCTAGGGCAATCATTGCTTTCTTCAAAGTGCTGTACAATGCAGCTCTTACAAACTGGAATAAACAACATTTTTAGCATAAATCAGATACAAAATGGAGAGCGTATTTTAGCTACTCTGTTTCCAATCACAGAAAAACATTTAGTTTGCGACATTAGTGGTAATTAAAAAAAAAAAGTATCCAACACACTATCATTCTTTCCTTTTCTTTCACAACACGGAGGTTCAGATTTGATTTTTCAATATTTGGACAAGAATCTATCACCAAAATCAACGGTGGTCGCGATTTTTAGTTTTATGTGATAAAAGGACATTTGTGCAGCTGATCTATAGCAGCGGTTTTTAGTCCTCATGTATTATTGAAATATCTTCTCTTCTAACTGCTTCTCTCTTGCCCCTCCTTTTTGCACCTTAGATCCACCAACCACCCCCAGACGCAAAGCAAGGACATGTTGTTTTAAGAGGACATTCGTTAAAGAACGTAAAACATGTCAGTCCTCAGGAGGGTTAGTAAATGTGGATGAAACATACAGCATTGTGTTGTGCAATTTCATATTTTAGTTGATGTACACACAGAACATCTTTTTAGCTGTTAAGGGTACAGCCAGCATTAATGCACCGACCAGGCTGTACTAAATGAAAGTATATGCAGGTGTGTGTGTGTGTGTGTGTGTGTGTGTGTGTGTGTCTGTGTGTGTCTGTGTGTATGTGTCTGTGTGTATGTGTCTGTGTGTATGTGTCTGTGTGTGTGTGTGTAATGCAAAAAAGAACAGAACAACTGTCATGGATTTAAAAAATCTTGAGCCATATTTATGACCTGGTTTGCATCTGCACCACACAACGTGGTACATGAACAATGCAAACCATAAGTGAGATTTGTGAAGCCACTTTGCGTGTCCCCGAGTGGCTTCATAAAACTCTAGTAATACAACGCAGGATCCATGGATTTTGAAGCATTCCCAGATTTACCAGAACTGATAGTCCTAGGAATGCGCAAAAAAAACCTACGCCTCCCCAGGTGAGGAGTAAGGAGGAGAAATATCTTTATTTCTCTTTCTTTTTGTCCTCTTTCTATGTGTGCTGCATTCCGCAGCACCCTCAGAAAGAGAGCCTCTCAGGATTTTTTTTGTACAGGAAGGTGCTCCTTCCAGTACAATAACAATACTGCATGAAACACAGGCACCCTTGAACTATGGTGGAAGGGTGGTTGCATTAGCGCTAAGCATCCAAGACGGCTTCAGAGCAGGGGAAAAGTCAGGAATGCACTGTATTCTTTTAAATGTAGCACATTCCTGCCATTTCACTGACACACAGCGTAGCAAGGTGACTTGCTGCACTGCATCACTATCCTCATAAATATACCCCCTTGTATTTAAAAAAAGGCCTCACCAACCATCATTCTTCGAATGAAAGTTAGCATTACCTTTAAGCTATTGCATTATTCACCAATTACCTATAGTACAATAGAGGTTCATGGAATGCCAGCCTTCTTCGAAAATTATGTCTTTACAAGTCTTTGTGTTGGTAGTCCCATGTTTGAATTTGGCATTTCTGCAATTGCAAAGAAGATCCAATGATGATGAAAGGTTTTCCAAGGACTCCATTGTTGGTAATTCATTTAATTTTAGGCTGTGAATCTACCTAAGGTAACTGCACAATGTGGAAATCTGGAAGAAGTACTGCTGTTTGAGATGGTTTGGAGAAAGGACAAAACATCAACTTCTTTGTCAAACAGTTTAAGCATCCTTCGAGAGAAGGTCCTGGGCCTTGTTTCTCCTACGTTCAAGGATGTATTGAATTGTCATTTGAACTTATTCAGACGTTGTTGTAGTGAGGGAGCGTAGCTCTTATACTCAACATTAACATGAAATGTTTATGAACTAATGTATAATAATGCCGCATAGAAAATGTATTAATGTGCTTTTGCTAAACGTGCGCTTGAAATGTGCCCACGGGGAGTGGCCGTCAATACATACAATGATTAATGAAACTGACTAATAATGAAATAGTGATACGTTAATGTATGATTTTACACTAATATAAAGAGTTATATGTTAAGGTTTTGCTAATAAATTATTAGGCTTTAGTTAGCATGAGTCGAGGCCTAGCTGCCTGGTTTGATATTAAATGTGTTTTTCTAAACGTGCAGTGTGCTGACTTGCTGAAGGACATGTACTCATACTTTTCCAAAGCTAGAAGATGAGTGAAACCGTAGTAGATCCGTTCTCATGAAATTTGACTAGCTCAAGGAAACATTTTTGCTGAATGCAACACTGTAGACTAGTTACAGGTACAAGGTTGCCTAAACCGGTACAGACAATGGACCTACTGACTGAAGATGCGAGAGGACCACGAGAGTATGAAATCATACCGGACATTCTACCCGCTGGAGACGTCAATCACAAGAACCAATAAACTATGTGAGAATTGTTATGGGGTGACAAATTTTGATATTACCAGTGAAAACACATTGGATGGAGATGGTGGAGTGCCAACCCTAACCAATTAGAAATTAGGGGACTGTACAAAAGAAAAGGGATAAAAACCTTTGACACGAGGAGCCATTAGGAGATGCTATTGCAAACTTTTGCTATGACCCAGACACATTGTCACTCTGCCTAGAGACTTTGCTGTTTGGCTCTTCAAACCATCCTCGCCCTTGCCTTGCCCGTCCTATACTTCTCCTCCTTATGAGAGAAGTGTCCCTACTTACCCCGTCTTGCTGAATTCCTTGTCTGATGGCGAATCAACTGATGTCCTGAGGAGGAAGACTGAGTCTGTATGCTGACCCATTACAGAGGGTAACTATTGATGATGAAATTGTAATTGTCTGTTTGCCTTTCCTTTCTAGGTACCAACTGCTTCTTTTGACAGAGACCATAGATAGATGTTTTTTGTAAATTGGTGTTACCAAATTGTTTTGCATGAAGCCCAACATGCCAATGCTAATTCGAGGTTAGTTAAGGGGTTCACTAAACAGACGCAAATAGACAAATGACTGAATCAATGTTTTGTTGAATGATGCACTAATGATACTCGGCTAAGGTTAACCTCTGTTGACGTCGTGCTATGTTCTAATGTTCGTGATCTTTGCTTTGATGAAATCTTATTCGAGTTGCCATATTATGACAATGCTGATGTGTTTTATGGTTTTGAGACTAAAATTTGCTAGTAGAATTGTAATCAATAGGGAATGAACATCACAAAATCGTACTAAACTGGTGTGGTTATTCATGACTGAAAGGTCATGGTGGTTTCGGAGTCTGATTGATAATGTTATTGACTTGTTGATTGACATGGTGATCAGTTATCTCGTCCTAAGGTGTCTTCAATCAGGGTCAAAAGATTCATTGGCCTAAAACGAGTCCCAGAAGTGAATAAATTAACTAGATTGGGGCGAGTTATCAGCAGTAATGGTGTCTATTGCAGCATGCTCATATTTTGACGCCTACATGACAACAGTTATTCAGCTGCTACCACCGCCTCAACCTATCTTGGCAGTTTTCTGATCAATGGCACCAACGTATCTCCAATCATCCTGCAGTGTCCTGTGTCCTGGCGTGGTAGTTAAATAAGACTGAAGCAAGTCCTTGAGCTGAGTAGGAACAATTTATATTCCTACGGCTAAGGAACTTCCTGCGAAAACCTACATTTCTCTGCGAAAGGGAAAAAGGCTCTCCTCTTAAGTATACACTTTGGCATTTTCTGTAGCTTTTATTGTCAAGATGCTGGATCTACTGTACTGAACGTGATGTTTATATGCAGAGCATAATCATGATCCCTAGTCTTTAAGAACGGTAGTTGTTATTTAGAAATTGCGCTAAACAATCTAACAGCTGCTCGCCTTCAGTAGTAAATCATTCAAGTACTTAACGGCTAATACACGTTGCCTCCTAGAGGTGTGCTGCAACCACCCACACATATTTATGTTCGTAATGCAGAGGACAAGTAAAATGCCCGGACTTCATACTTTTATTTCCTCAGAAATAATAGTTTTACTCCCTCACGCATTGTTTTTCGATCCAGCATGTGCCTGTAGTTTACCTTTGGGCCTTACAGCAGAAATATGTACAAACTATACTTGTCCCTTTAGGATGTCGGTAAAGATTCTACTGCCGTTTCTGTTACAAAGTGTTAACTTAATGTACCTGTCTGGTTTGCGAGGGTGGAATTCTCGGAGTCAGACATTTGAACCTTTGTGCTCTGCCCTTCTTCACATTGCTCACAATATACCTGCGTGCGATTTACTGCCATTCTTTCAGTTCATTTGTAATAATACATCCAGTGAGGAAGGAGTGATGGAGTCACTGCTGAAATTTGAAAGGAGTTCCTCTTTGGCATCAAGGGCTGACTTTCATTTCCCCCCACCCCCCAAGGACAATGCTTGCGTCGAAAGTGTTATTTTGGTCTCTGAAACTAGTAGTATTGTCAGAGCGGCGGTTGCCCCTACTTTTGGTGGTAAGGCTTCTCAGAAGGACTGAAGTGCAACTAAAGGGGAAAAAAACCTTCAGATTATCCATGCCAACCATTGTTTAAACATCTGTTTTCATTTTTAAATATATGTCAACACCATGTGAACAAACACGTTCTCGTGCTCAAGAAATGGAAGATTCATTACTTTTGTTGGCTGTCAGACATGCAAGCCTCAGCCGTGCATTCTAAAGTCTGAGACAGCAGTCATTACTCTTATCACTGGGTGGCGAGGATGACGGGAGGTCTTCCCGGGCGCATTGCCTGATCCTGCCAAGGCAGCCTGAAGTCTGACAAGAGAGAACACCGAGGACTCGACTCCCCCTCTTATACCGATGTTTGTTTACTTGCAGGTGGGAGCCGCAGCGCATTCTACAGAGGTGAGGGGCTCGTGGAGCGGACGCTGTGGGAGTCACTACTTCATACTGAAAAGAACCCGCACTTTTGACTGCCTGGTGCCTGGAGGACCTTCCCTCAACAAAGTCCGCGTACGAGGCGTCAGTAAGGTGACTGTTGGATGCTGTGCAGTGAGAGAGGTGAGCGTAAGGTTGAGAATCTCTCCAGGAGTGGGGGCAGGCCTTGTATGCAGCTACGAACTGCTTCTTCGCGACATCTCTAACCCTTTGCTTCCAATTTGCCGATCCGCCCGTCAGCGAGCTGAATGGTTTAGGCTTGCTGGCGCCTGTTAAGTGATATTTCAGACTGGAGTTGCTGCTGTTTGAAAGATCCAGATTTTTATGGTGCCCCTACCTTACCCTTTTAATTCGAAAGGTGTCCCATCAGAGACTGCAATGATCTGAAAGAGCCTCTTTGGACTATAAAAATCGATATGAAATCTTACCCTGGAAAAAACTTCGGGTGGATGCTTAGCTTGAAATCTCACTCTGACCAGCATACTAAACCGATTCCGGAGATATTAAGGCATCACTCAACAAAAGCGAGATGGATCTGAGTAGCAGTAGCAAGAGGAGGCAATTTCAGGGGGTCAGTTTGACCACTTCCTCACATCTACTACACCCCTTAAAACATAGAAAACGCTGGTACAGGTGGAGGAAATGAATTGGTTATTTACCTATAACAATAGTTCTCCAGTATTGGTATCTTTCATAGATTCATATGCTTGAATCATCCCCATCAAGGTGGGAGTCCCACAGTAATCTTAAATATACATAACAGTAAGTGTATTACACTAGGCCTCAATGGCCTATACCGGCACTGTTATAGCCTATCCATATTCTTTTATAAAAAAAATAAGCAAATCTGAACTATAACCAATCAGGCGACAGCACCCTCTAGAACACTCCCAACAGAGGCTGTTTTCCTCAGATTTTCCCCTACAAGTGAGAAGTACACAGTCTTAGAAATAAGGGGAGCCTATGAGGGGAGGAGGGTGGGTCGCATGTAAATCTATGAAGAACGAGTTACTTACCTTCGGTAACGTCTTTTCTGGTGGATACACTAGCTACCTGTGGATTCCTCACTCACTGAATTTTCCCCTGCGCCAGCTTCCGACGGAAATTTTCTTCCCAGCTTCTGCACGTCGAAGAGGACGTCACAATTGCCCACACAACGCTGTCTGACGTCATACAGGCAATAAGAGGTCCTCGCCGACGTGCCAACGTCAGTACCAACATTTTTTACGTGCCTCTGAGACGAACAGACAAATACCAGCGAAATATATATTTAAACACATATTTATACAACAATATTTAATTAATTAAATGAAATAGATAAAACATCAGCTCAAATATGGAAATACGCAAAAAAAAAAAAATATATATATATATATATACACATACATATAGACTATGTATAGCATCTTTACAATACCAACAGGAGCTCACCCAAGGATAACTTGGTAAGACCAGACAGGCAATGGGGAGGCGGGTGGGACCGTGAGGAATCCACAGGTAGTTAGTGTATCCACCAGAAAAGGCGTTACCGAAGGTAAGTAACTCGTTATTCTGATGGATACAACTACCTGTGGATTCCTCACACATTGAATAGAGTCCCAAAGCAGTACCGCACTTGGTGGAGGGTGCCTGAATGGTCAAACCAAGAAATCCTGCAGCACTGACCGTGCAAAATGGCCATCCCTCCTAACCTCCGAATCTAAGCAATAATGTTTGGCAAAAGTGTGGAGGGATGACCAAGTTGCGACCTTGCAGATGTCAACCACAGGAACACCCCTAGCCAAAGCCGAAGAGGCTGACTTAGCTCTGGTGGAATGAGCTCTTATTCCATCAGGGGGTTCTTTCTTTGCCAGAGAATAACACAGCTTAATGCAAAGAATGACCCACCTGGAGAGTGTTCTCTTGTGGACTGCCCTTCCTCTCCTCTTTCCCACGCACCCGATGAAGAGTTGATCCTCCAATCTAAACTCCTTCGTTCTGTCTACGAAGAAGCTCAGCGCTCTTCTCGGGTCCAAACGATGTAACCTTTCTTCCTCTTTCGAAGGATGAGGTGGAGGATAAAAAGAGGAGAGAGTAATAGTCTGACCCATATGGAAGGGTGAAACAACCTTCGGCAAGAAAGCAGCCTTGGTCCTCAACACCACCTTATCTACATAGAAGGATGTATATGGGGGCTTAACAGAAAGAGCCTGCAGCTCACTCACTCTTCTAGCAGAAGTGATCGCAACAAAGAAAACAGTCTTTAACACCAATAACCTTATGGGGCAAGAATGCATGGGCTCAAACGGTGAACCCATAAGAAACGTTAAGACTAGGTTCAAATCCCACTGAGGCATAATGAAAGGAGTGGGAGGAAATTTATTAATGAGGCCTTTTAAAAACCTTAATACTAAGGGAGATTTAAATAAGGAAGGCTGGTCTGGAAGACACAGAAAGGCTGACAGAGCCGACAAATAGCCCTTGACTGTAGCAACTGCACAACCCCTCTGTGCCAGGGACAACGCAAAAGACAAGATATCTGATAAGTGGGCACGTAAGGGATCAATTTGCGTCTCTCCACACCAATTCACAAATTTAGCCCACCTGCTAGCGTAGATAGATTTAGTGGAGTGTCGCCTGGCCGACAAAATAAAATCCACTACCTCAGGTGGGAGAGAAAACGAACTCAGGTTGCCCCGTTCAATCTCCAGGCATGAAGGTTCAGGCTCTGGAGGTGGGGGGTGTAGAACCTGCCCCCGCGACTGTGAGAGGAGGTCTGCCCTGTGAGGGAGACGGAGCAGGGGGCACAGAGAGAGCTGGAGAAGATCCGAATACCATACCCTCCTTGGACAATCTGGAGCTATTAAGATGATTTGAGCTCGGTCTTGGCAAATTTTCCTCAGAACCCGAGGAATCAAAGGTATGGGGGGAAACGCGTAAAGCAACTGGTCGCACCAGGATATCTGAAACGCGTCCCCCAACGCCCCTTGCACCGGATACTGGAGGCTGCAGAACAACGGGCAGTGCGTATTCTCCCGAGTGGCAAAAAGATCTACCTGAGGGATTCCCCACATCTGGAAGATTTGCTGGACTAGATCTGGATGAAGACGCCACTCGTGATTGGTCGAGAAGTGCCGACTGAGACCGTCCGCACGTACGTTCAAGACTCCGGCCAGATGGTTCTCCACCAAGCAAATCCGATGGTCCCTTGCCCAGGACCATAGCCGCAGAGCTTCTCTGCAGAGAAGGTACGACTCTACTCCTCCCTGTTTGTTTATATACCACATTGCGGTAGTGTTGTCCGTTAGGACCTGAACTGACTGACCGCGAAGGGAAGGGAGGAAGGCCTTGAGAGCCAGACGTATTGCCCGCAATTCCAACAGATTTATGTGAAATATCTGCTCTACTGGAGACCAATGACCTTTGACCTCCAGTTCCCCAGATGAGCTCCCCACCCTAGAGTGGAAGCATCCGTTATCACTGTGGTCACTTGGGGAGGCTGCGAGAACAGCCTTCCTTTGGAGATTGCCGTCCGCAACCCACCATCTTGGATCCACTGCAGCGTCTCTGGAGATCTTTACCGATCCCTCGAGATCTCCTTTGTGCTGAGACCACTGCTTTCGGAGGCACCACTGAAGAGCCCTCCTGAGCCAGCGAGCACGCGTGACCAACAGAATGCAAGAAGCGAACAGACCGAGCAGACGAAGGACCTCGAGGACTGGAATGACCGCTCCACTTTGAAACATTGGAACCAACGCCTGAATGTCCTGAATCCGCTGAGGCGGAGGAAAGGCACGATTCAATGTTGTGTCCAGTACTGCCCCTATGAACAGGAGGCGCTGAGAGGGCTCCAGGTGAGATTTGGGCACGTTCACCGAAAAACCCAGATCGAACAACAAATGGGTTGTTGACCGCAGGTGATACAGCACAAGCTCCGGAGACTTGGCTTTGATCAACCAATCGTCCAGGTAAGGAAATACCGCTATCCCCTTCCTTCTGAGCTCTGCTGCAACCACCGCCATCACCTTTGTGAAGACTCGAGGTGCTGAAGTAAGACCAAACGGAAGGACCGCAAACTGATAGTGCCGCGATCCCACCACAAACCGGAGATACTTCCTGTGCGACTTGAGTATCGGGATATGAAAGTAAGCATCCTGCAAGTCGACAGACACCATCCAATCTCCTTCGTTCAACGCCAAAAGCACCTGAGCTAGGGTCAGCATCTTGAACTTTTCCTGTTTGAGGAACCAATTCAAAATCCTTCTTGGGGATCAGGAAGTATCTTGAGTAACAACCCTGACCTCTCTCCTGCTCTGGAACCAACTCCACTGCACCCTTTGAAAGGAGGACTAGAACCTCCTGTTCTACTAACAGGAGGTGCACTTCTGAACAGTAGGATGGGCGGGGCGGGATAGGGGGTGGAAACTCCCAAAAAGGAAGGGCATAGCCTTTCCCCACCATACTGGTGACCCAGGAGTCCGATGTTATTACCTCCCACATGTGGAGAAAGTTCATTAACCTTCCCCCTACAGGAGTGGTATGTAAAGGAATTGGTGGATGACTAAGGCTGCTTCCCATGCTGCACCCCTCCAGAGGAAGAGGCAGAGTGCTGCTGGGCGGCTCCTCTGGTTCGGACCCTACCCCCGTATGATCTATAGGGAAGAGCAGTGGAGGGTTGCTGCTGAAATCTGCCCCGAAAGGAGGCTGAACAGTCTAGAAGAAGCAGAAGAGGAGGCTTGCAAGCCTAATGATTTCGCTGTGGCCCTACTCTCCTTAAATCTTTCAAGGGCTGAGTCCGCCTTGGATCCAAAAAGTTTATCCCCATCAAAGGGAAGATCCAGCAGGGCTGACTGGACATCAGATGAAAATCCAGAAGAATGAAGCCAGGCCTGTCTCCTTGTAGCAACGGTAGTGCCCATAGCTCTAGCCACAGAATCAGTAGTGTCCAGCCCCGACTGAATTACTTGGGTTGCCGCAGCCTGACCATCCGAAACCAGGCTCAACACCTCCTGAGACACCTCCGAATGGGACGACTATCTCTTCCATAAGGGCGTAGATGTGCCTTCCCAAAATGCATGGGGCATTAGTAGACTTGAGAGCCATACTGCAAGATGAAAACGCTTTCTTGGAAGACTGGTCCATCTTTTTTGAGTCCCTGTCAGAAGGCACCCCCGGAAAAGAGCCTGGGGCAGTGCGAGATGAACATGAAGCCTGCACAACCAGGCTCTCTGGAGTCGGGTGCCTAGACAAAAAGCCTGGCTCCGCAGGAGCCACACGATATCTGCGTGCCACTGATCCATTAACGGCCGAAGATGACACCGGCTTTTTCCAGATCTCTAAAATTGGGTCCAACAGAGCCTCATTAAATGGCAGAAGTGGCTTAGATTCAGACACCGGCAAGGGAAGGTCCAAAAATTCAGCTGCTTTTCTTATTACAGAGTGGAATGAAGCAGCCTCCTCTGTATATTCTCCAGGAGATGTTAAGTCCCACTCTGGAAAGATGTCTAAACCACTTGCCGTATCCAAACCCTGGAGCTCTCCCAGAGGTTCTTCTATCTCCCCTTCCTCCAGGGCCTGCTTCCGATACTCTTGCTCCTCAAGGAGGCGAAGCGCAAGCCTCCTTGAATGCAGTCTGGCTTCAATCCTCGGCGTCGACAGGTTGTCAGCCGACGTCGATGTCTGGCGCCGATCCTCCGATCCATATGACGCCGGAACTATTGGCGCCGTGGACTTCTTCGGCGGCGACCGAGGCAAAGGATGAACAGGAGAACTCTCTGGCGCCGGAACTGCAGATCTACTCGGCGTCGCAGGCTGTGAAGTTGTCGCCAAAGGTACCGGCGCCGAACCAACACCTCCCAAAGGAAGGAAGGGCATGAATGGTGCCAGTCGTAAAGGAGCCGGAGCACCCATATTAAAGGCCAACGGCCCGAAGGACCAGCCG
Organism: Pleurodeles waltl; assembly: GCF_031143425.1. NCBI lineage: Eukaryota > Metazoa > Chordata > Amphibia > Caudata > Salamandridae > Pleurodeles > Pleurodeles waltl. The sequence goes on along the minus strand of NC_090445.1, from coordinate 990,458,214 downwards.
GTCCACCACCTGGAGCCATTTGTTGGAAAATGCCAAACATCGCATTTAAAAATGCAGAACTGTCAGCACCTGGAGCCGGGAAAGCCGGATACTGTGGAGCCTGAGCTCGAGGTGACAACGGCGCCGGCCCCGGCGTCTGAGAAGCCGGTGAGAACTCCTGACGTTGAGGAACCTCAAAAACAGATGGTGGAGTCATAGGCGAAGTTGGCAAAGCCGGTGAAGCAGGAGGCTGGACTAACCTCACATGTCTTTTGGCGCCGAACCGAAGGCGACCTCGAGCGTGACCGCTTCCTACTTGACCGGCGCCGAGATTCACGACGGCGCCGGGAGTCACGGTGATGCCGGTGGGGCCTAGGCGATGATGATTTGCGCCGATGCCGCTTCTCCTTCTTTTTGGATTTCGCCAAAAAGAGTTTCGCCTCGCGCTCCTTCAACGCCTTCGGGTTCATAAGTTGACAGGAGTCACATTTCTCCACGTCGTGGTCGGAACTGAGACACCACAAGCAGTCTACATGTGGGTCCGTCACCGACATCTTGCCTCCGCATTCCCTGCAGGGCTTAAAACCCGACTTTCGCTGAGACATCTTTCTCTCGAAGAAAGAAACAGTATCTGTAACTACGTAGAGTAGAGTAGAAACAGTAGCTCCCTCGAAGAATAACCGTCGTTTGAAGGCACGGTAAAAAGGGAACCGACGTCGGCGAGGACCTCTTATTGCCTGTATGACGTTAGACGGCGTCGCGTGGGCAATTGTGATGTCCTCTTCGACGTGCAGAAGCTAGGAAGAAAATTTCCGTCGGAAGCTGGCGCAGGGGAAAATTCAATGAGTGAGGAATCCACAGGTAGTTGTATCCATCAGAAAGATACCAATACTGGAGAACTACAGTTACAGGTAAGTAACCAGTTTTTTTCTCCAGTATTGGATCTTTCATAGATTCACATGCTTGAATTAGAGTAGCAAGAAGTGATATCATTTATTCTAGCCATAACATAGATAACAATAGGAATGATTATACATTCAGCTAATGTAAGAAAGGAATATACATATGTACTGAGAATGATAATAAATAATAATAATAATATAAATAATGATAATAATAGCAATATTAACAACAATAACATTTGACTAATATAGATCACATACCTTTCAAGTGGAAGGTGAGATAACCAGAGAGGCTCATCTTAACGGAATAGATGTCTTAGCACTGCTTGCCCAACGGCTATATCCGTTTTGTCTCATCCCGGCAGTAGTGCTTTGTAAATGTTTGCTGGCCGGACCATGTTGCTGGGGTACTCCTGCGAAGAGCGCTGCTGATGTGGCTACCGCTCTAGTAGAGTGGGCTTTAACCTTACTGTGCAGTGATTTTCCTGCCTGGGCATGACAAAATTGTATAGCTAATCCGATCCTCCTGGCAATGGTCTGCTTAGATATCGCAGATCCTTTTCTTGTATGTCCATATGCTACGAATAGCTGGTTCGATTTTCGAATGCTGTGTTTTTTGAAGATAAAACTTTAAACATCTCCTTACATCTAGCAAATGCTGTGCTTTCTCCACAACAGTCTGTGGGTTAGGAAAAAACGTTCTTAAGACCACTGGCTCATTTAGATGGAAGTTTGATGGTACTTTTGGTGTATACTTAGGGTTTGTTCGAAGTATAATACCATTTGGAGTGAACTGAAGAAAAGGTTCTTTGATGGTGAAAGCTTGTATCTCACTCACTCTTTTTGCTGATGTGAGAGCTAGTAAAAGCAATGTCTTCTCAGAGATTAATTTTAACTCTGACCTGTGGATTGCTTCATGAGTTGTCCTAACCCATGTTTAAAGACCATAACGGTGGAGGGTTACGCATCGGTGGAAATACTCTGAAAAGGCTCTTGAGGAATTGTTTTACAATCCTTGCAGAATATAGTAAGGAGGTTTGCTGAGAGCGGTGGAACCTTGAAATTGCCACCACATGTACCTGTATTGAGGAGTAAGAAAGCCCAGATTTTGCTAAATGTAATAAATAAGTAAGTATTTGTTCCGGGGGTGATGACATAGGATGGACTTCTTCCGTAGCACACCACAAACAGAAACACTTCCATTAAAGTTTATAGGTCTCATTGGTGGTGTCCGCTCTGGCTTTGGCCAATATTTCTCTACATTCCGATTAAATGTTTAAGGTGGAGTTATTCATTGAATTCAGGAGCCAGGCTGATAAGTGTAGAGATGAAGGATCCAGATGCCTGACTTGACCCTGGTGCATGGTCAGTAGGGCTGGTGTCTGAGTAGAAGAAGTGGTTGTTCCAAGTACAGAAGGGGTTCTGTGAACCAGATCTGTCTGGGCCACCTGGGTGCCACTAGGAGGAGACGGTATCCCACTGCTTTCATTTTGCTGATCATACTGGGGATAAGCGCAATCGGGGGAAAAGCGTAGACATAGTTTCCTGACCATCTCATCAAAAAAGCATTTCCGCACAACGTGTTTGGGGATGCCAAATTGCGCAATATGAGCATTTCTTGTTCTCGTATGTGGCAATAAGATCCAGATTCGGCTTTCCCTACTTTTGGAAAAGTTGGTTGAGAGCTTGTTGGTCGAGTTCCCACTTGTGGTACGGGATGAATGTCCTGCTCAAAGAGTCCACTAGGAGGTTGGCTTGTCCTGGCAGGTGTTCTGCTTTCAGAGAAATTTGATTTTCTATGGCCCATTCCCTTATGCCCTGAGCTTGACGTGAAAGCTCCAAGGACTTTGTGCCGCCTTGCTTATTCAGGTAAAACATACTTGTGGTATTGTCCGTTCTGATGAGATTTTTGAGTTTTGTATTTTTGGTAAGAAAGCCTTCAGAGCCAGATCTATTGCTTTCAGTTCCAGTTGGTTTATGTGAAGCTGTTTGTCCTTTTGTGTCCAGTTGCCACTTTTTGAAGGTGGGCACCCCAACCTTCGAGCAACGCATCTGTTGTTATTACAAATTCCAGCACTTGCTGAAGAAAAGAAAGGCCCTTGGATAAGTCTGTGTGTTTTTCCCACCAAGCCATGGCAGTTTCATTTTCGCTGTGATCTGAACTAGATCGTTGAAGGAGCCATTAACTTGGAGCCACTGACTGTCTAGTTGCTCCTGTAGAGATCGCTTGTGCAGTCAGCAATTTATGATCAGTGGAATACATGGAGAAATCATTCCCATTAATGATTTGTAATTCCGAACTGAAACAAACTTTTTTGTTGATGGCTTTTGAGCCATTTTGGAAATCGTTTGCTGTCTCTCTTGAGATGGAAATGTTTTGCTTTGGATAGTATCCAGTATCGCTCATAGGAAATTCACCTTCTTTGTGGGATGGAAGTGTGATTTGCAATAGTTGATGGTAAGGCCTAGAATTTGAACAACTGGAGGCAAGTGGATGTGTGCGTTACTACCTGAGTTCTTGTGGATGCCTTCATGAGCCAGTCGTCTAAATATGGAAAGACTTGTATCCTCAGCTGACGTGGGTAAGCTGCTACAGAGGTAGGCACTTTGGAAAAAAATCTCAGGGCTGATTTTAATCCAAATGGAAGGACTCAAAACTGTAGATGTATACCAGCTACCTTGAACCTCAGAAATTTCCGATGTTTTCGATGTATTGGGATATGGAAATACGCATTCCGGAGGTCTAGAGATGTCATGTGATCTCCTATGTTGAAGAGGCACAGAATGTCTTGAAGCGTTACCATACGAAACATTTGTTTTTTTAGGAAATTGTTTAAGGCCCTCAAATCATGTATGGGACGCCAATCCCTGAAGGCTTTTTTACTAGAAAAAAGTGGGAATAGAATCCCTGGTTCCTGTGCAGAATTGGAACAACTTCTAATGCACCTTTGCGTATATACTTCTTTGAGAAGCTGTTTTAACTGTGGAGGTGGTGGTCCTGATGGAGGGGTATTTGGAGGTTTCTGAATGAATTCTAGACTATGTCCCCTGGATATGACATCTAGTACCACTTGTCTGATGTTATCCTTGAGCACTGAAGGATGTGGTAAGTGATGCGGCCTCCAATCTTTGAAACACAGGTGGGGCTGGTATGAATTTGTGGTCATTGTTTTCGGCCTGTGTCTCTGCCACGGGCAACGGTTCTACCCCTCGTGGGGTGTCTATAGGCAGCTGTAGGTGGTAATCTGTATTGCTGCTGCTGTTGTCCGTACTGCTGTCGAAAACTTGTTTGAGAAGTTTGGTATTGTTGCCTATATGTTTGGAAACCACCACGAAAGGTGTAACTTCCCCTGATTCTAGCCCCTCAAAATGGCTGTCTTTTGCACTGCAACGTAGCTAGGGATTTGACCGTGTCTGTATTCGCCTTTATGGATTGTAACTTCTCATCCACATGCTTGCCGGCCGAAGAGGCTTTCGCCACCATATGCCATGTCAAGTATTTTGCTTAGAACCTCTGGCCTAAAAGTAGATGATTTCAGGCAGCCCTGTCTGCGCAACACCGCTGCACCCGCCATTTGTCTAAATCCCTTCAGTGAGTTATTGATTGCGCAATCATTCACTTCGGCTGCGATACGCTCTCCCTCCTGCAACACTTTCTTTGCCTCCAATTTAGCATCCTCGGGTAAGAGGTCAATGTAAGAGGACATGTCTGCCCACATTTGTCGATCATATCTGCCTAGAATGGCTAACGAGTTGGCAGCTTTGACTGTTATTGCTGCTACTGAGAAGAAGCTTTTTCCTTTGTTGTCCAGACTGCGTCCTTCTCTATCTGGCAGGGATGGTATTGGTGTTGAAGAGTTTTTCAAGCGGCGTTGCGCCGCCTGAGATACCACGGAATCCGGCTTCGGTTGCGCAATTAAACAAGCTGGAGAATCTTCCGGGGCTTTATACTTTTTGTACAAACATGGGATCTGGGAAGGTACTGTAGCTGGGTTTTTCATTGCTTTCAATCCTTCCTGCCATATAAAGTCAACTATAGGTATGGCTCTAACTGACTTTTTTGATGGTTCCTTAAAGTCATACAGGAAACAATCAGTTTCTCGAGAGAGAGAGAGAGAGAGAGAGAGAGAGAGAGAGAGAGAGAGAGAGAGAGAGAGAGTGAACGGGAAGTTTGAAACGTTTAGTTGCTCTTTCCATTAAATTATGGAATCCCCCTATGTCCTCTGGGGGTGAATCTACTGGTCCTGCAAACAGTGGTGATGGCATAGGAATCAGGTATTTGTCTCACTCACAAGGAGTGGTTTCAGGTATTTCTCCCTCTTCCCTTTCTTCATCTGTGGATTGGGGGTCATTCTGAGGTGGCTGTATGAAAGGGATGTTCGTATCCGGTCTGAGCGGTGTCCCTGGATGGCTAGGGATGGGGTCCGCAGTCCTGCTTGCAGGTCATACTGCTGTGTGTTCGGAGTTGCTGGTACTGAGGGTGGAAATCTTCTGTAGTAGTCATGCAACATGTTTTGGAGATCTGTCACTAATGACCTTGGCATAGGGACAGAGGTGTCTGCGTCACCATATGCGGAATACAACGGATTTCGTTGGACTTTTGCTGAATCGTCGTTTCTCTCGTCGTTGTGTCCGTTGTCGACGAGCCTGTCATCGATGGACATGTCATCGATGGTTATGTTAGGGATGACTGCATCGTCAACGAATCCCTCGTCAAAGGATCCCTCGTCAACGGGTCTCTCTTCGACGGGGTCTTCGATTTGTGTCTCGTCAATGGGTCTGATGTCGACGCAGTCTTAGGTAGCTTGTCTCTCGTCGACAATTTCCTCTGCGACGCGTGCGTAGCTGATGGCTGAATAGTCGTCGACGGTGCCCTTTTGTAGATTTTAGCTGTTATGATCGTTTGACGATAGTGGTGACGACGTGACTATCATAGGGGACACTGCTGTGGTAAACGTCAACGTGATCATTGTCATCGTTACTGTAGACGTGGTCATCAACAGTATTGTCGTCAACAAACCATTTTTGTCAGAGTCTGAAGAGTATTTTTCTGGTTTTCTCCTCGGTAACGACAGAGAAGCACTTTTTGGAGGTGCTTTTTTCCCAAAGGTTTTGTAGGTTCTGAGTGAATCTTTTTTAAGGCTTTTAACTGGGTTTCTGACGATGATGAGGCATAGCTTTCTTGGCCTTTTTGTTTTTCTAAAGAAAGGTGTTTAGATTTTTTTTTAACTTTCTTTGGAGGTTCTGCAGAAAGTCTCTCTTTATTTTTAGGCCTTTCTAGGGACTGAGAAGTCTGTGAGGAGGCCTCACTCTCCTCAGAAGAAGGGTATTCCATAGCCTTCTGCTTTTGTAGCCATAACAGAAGTCTACCCTCTCTTTCAGGGTTTTATGACTGAAGGTGTGACAAATCTTGCAATCTCTCACCTTATGGTTTGGATGTAGGCAGTAGATGCACTTTTTTGTGGGGATCATCAATATTAAGGGGGTGATTCTAACATTGGCGGGCGGCGGAGGCCGCCCGCCAATGTTCCCCCGACAAAATACCGCTCCGCGGTCACAAGACCCGCCAGCCCAGGGCAAATCTACCTTCCCACGAGGACGCCGGCTCCGAATGGAGCCGGCGTAGTGGGTAGGTGCGACGGGTGCAGTTGCACCCGTCGCGTATTTCAGTGTCTGCTTTGCAGACACTGAAATACTTTGCGGGGCCCTCTTATGGGGGCCCCTGCAGAGCCCATGCCATTGGCATGGGCACTGCAGGGGCCCCCAGGGGCCCCCACGGCACCCCTACCACCATCCTGTTCCTGGCGGGAGACCCGCCAGGAACAGGATGGCGGTAGGGGGTGTCAGAATCCCCATGGCGGCGGAGCGCGCTCCGCCGCCATGGAGGATTCCCCCGAGCAGCGGAAAGTCGGCGGGAGACCGCCGACTTTCCGTTTCTGACCGCGGCTGAACCGCCGCGGTCAGAATGCTCGAGGGAGCACCGCCAGCCTGTTGGCGGTGCTCCCGTGGTCGGTGACCCTGGCAGTCACCGGCCGCCAGGGTCAGAATGACCCGCTAAGTCTTTTTCTCCCAAAATTGTCACTATTTCTGAAAAGTCCTTTTTTAGTTTGTTGGCACATTCCGTCCACTGGAAATCCTGGATATCTGAAAGAAATTTGCATGTCAGAATAGCTGCAGAAAAAGAGGCTGAGCATAGCTCAGGGAGACTCCCTTCACACAACTTGCAGTAGAAAAACTGAGGGAAACAGCCTCTGTTGGGAGTGTTCTAGAGGGTTCTGTTGCCTGATTGGTTTTAGTTCAGATTTGTTTCTTTTTTTTATAAAAGAACATGGATAGGCTATAACAGTGCCGGTATAGGCCATTGAGGCCTAGTGTAATACACTTACTGTTATGTATATTTAAGGTTACTGTGGGACTCCCACCTTGATGGGGATGATTCAAGCATATGAATCTATGAAAGATACCAATACTGGAGAACTACAGTTAAAGGTAAATAACCAATTCATTTCCTCCACCTGTACCGGCGTTTTCTATGTTTTAAGGGGTGTAGTAGAAGTGAGGAAGTGGTCAAACTGCCCCCCTGAAATTGCCTCCTCTTGCTACTGCTACTCACATCCATCTCACTTTTGTTGAGTGATGCCTTAATATCTCTGTGAATCGGTTTAGTATGCTGGTCAGAGTGAAATTTCAAGGATAGGCTATAACAGTGCCTGTATAGGTCATTGAGGCCTAGTGTAATAAACTTACTGCTAGGTATATTTAAGGTTATTGTGGTATTCCCACCTCGCTCGACAGTGGGGATGATTCAAGCATGTGAATCTATGAAAGATCCAATACTGGAGAAGCAGAGTGTCATCAAGTACAGACTGAAATATCACAGCCACCATTGCGACAGCTCTAGGAGGTTCCCCCGATTATTATCACATGAGGCAAGGGTGTGTCATGGGGGATGTCGGAGACTGGAGAGATTGCAGGAGGTTCATATCGAGCAACCTGTATACCCTCAACATGCTGCGGGACAGGCTTCTCTACAAATTGAGCCCTCCAGGAAGAGTACACAGGAGGGGGCTGCTGCAGTCAGCATGTCGTAACAGCGCACAGTAGTCATGACCACAGTTACGACAGCAGCACTCTCAGATTGCAGCTCCATGTGTCATACGATGTGTTTGCCACAATATCCTATCTTCAGTAGACATTCACTTTCAGGTTTACAAGACAAAAATGGGAGAGCTACTCTTCATCCCGAGAAGATTGATACAGCTGCAGACAATTGTGAGCAATTGCCATTCAGGCAGGAAGCCCCCTCAATTCACATGAGCGATAATGTGAACGGCTGGCCCAATTGGATGCCCATATTGGTCAGCACCAAGTTCAGGCCAAGAAGGCCAACTACGTGTTACTGCAGATGAATCTTCCTAAGGTAGAAGCAGCTAGAGGAGTGACAGAACAAGTTCCAGGAGGATTAAACACTCCACTTTGTGCCCTCCTTCAACAGTTGCTGGTAGAGTTTGAAGAAATGAAAGTGGCACAGAAGAAAATGGCAGAGGAAACTGGATCCAACAGATAAAGGTCTGGAAAATCTGAACACCAACGAAGCTGAACAAAGCATATCTAACTCAGAGGATGCGCAACAGCTCCATTCAGAAACTACATCCCTAATCTTTAAGGATGTGCAAGTATCTATGCAACAAACTTTAGGCTTGTAGGGATTCCAGAAACCTTTGGTCAAAAGAAAGACTTATCTGAAAATATTTCTAAGGTTTTTATCTAAATAGGTCCTGTATGATTCAGGCACAGATCTCTCAATTACAGGGGCACATGGATTTCTCCTCGACAACCCTCAAGGAAGGTGCCAAATCTATAACTATTTTGGTCTGCTTCCAGGATTTCAGAATTTGTGAGGAAATTCTAAAAAGAGCTGTCCAGCTGAAATCTGTATAAACGGGTAATGATTTTTTCTTTGTTTTTCCAGACATGGCATATGAAACCTTTAGGAAATGTTGGGAGGTGAAACACTTGTCTGAGACTTTAAGAGCCAAGGGTTCTCATACACAACTGATGCACCCAGTTAAACTGAATGTTTTTGTGGGGGAAGGATTGCTAGTCGTTTACTAACCCAGCTGATGATGAGGGGTTATTGTCTCAGATGGGGTGAAGGGGTGATGGGGTAAGGGTGAAAAGGGTGAAAAGGTGAAAAAATAACTTCAGGCCACCTTTGCTGCAGGATGATCACACCACATGAAAGCAGATTTTGTAGTTCTTAACTCTCGGGGGTTAGGAGTGAGGGGAGGGTGGATGAGACACAAGGGGTGGGAGAAGGGTAGAAGGAGAGTGGGGGTTGGCAAAGGGGCGTGTTAGTTGTTCAGGGGGCTACTTCATGGAGGAACATTTGCTTAGGACAGCATGGAAAATTTGTCTGAATATAACAGAAGGAAACTGTGGTTAGAGGTCGGATTTGATTTTTTTTTTAGGTTTAGTATTAATAGCCCCAAGGAGTTTTAGAATTGGTTAGAGAAAAAAAGGAAAAGACAGTAGTGAAGTGAAATGGATTAAACAATAGTATTTCATAAAGCAAATGGGCTAAATAAGAGACGTAAGAGGGATGCTGTACTTCTGAGGTTGATTCCATATGATACCGCCATCATCCTTTTACAGGAAACACATTTCATTAGGGGCAATGAAGGCAACAAATTACATTATTCCTAGTTTAGACAGTATTTTTTCTCATCTGCAGGATTTACACAGAGATGGGCCACAGTAATGATTTGTTAAATAAAAAAAAAAGTGCAGGTTTACGGTCTGTCACCATTAACAGATAACCATTATAGCCCGGATCGTAGCTTTCAGCCTGAGATAGATTTTTGTTTCTTTTAATGGTCCCATTAATGACAACATTAAACCACTTTAGTCATTATTGTGGGAGATATGCAATTTTCTTTGGGTATCAATACTGGAGGGAAATTTGAATTTTCTTCCTTTACAAAGGTTGTATTCGTCAAGAGAACATAGAAATAAAATGAATCGGGGTGAACCTGTGAAGTTTTTTGATTTACATGTTAGATTATTTGATACGCTGATGAAAGGTTGATGCCAGCACACCTCTTGGCGAGTGCATTAGGGCGACGTTCCCCCAGCCTCGAGGAATGCTTTTTGAATACTGAGTTTTCTCTCCTTAGGATCAGAGGGCGATAATACTTTTTAACTCAGTTTACCAATTAATTTGGCTTTACTCTTATGAACAGTTTGAATAAATCAGCGTGCAAATTTCCTTTTCCCTCGTGTAACTTTCTAAAAGTGTCCTTTTCAGACTTGCAACTTAAAATCTGACTTCACCCTAAGTTGTGATTTTAAATTGTGGGTCCAGAGACCCCAAACTCAAAATATCCCAATTTTCTCCTATGGGAGAGATAGGCCTTGCAGTAGTGAAAAACAAATTGAAGAGTTTTTCACCACCTGGATATGTAAAACTTAAAAGTACATGTCCAACCTTTTAAATACACTGGATCCTACCCCTGGGGCTGCCCATGGCTAACCTTTGGGGTGATTTATATATATTAAAACTCAAGGTTTGGGCCTGGTAAGAGGGTTAACTTGATAGGTCGACATAGCAGTTTAAAACTGCACCCACAGGCTCTGCAATGGCAGGCCTGAACCATGTTTGAAGGGCTACTGGGGTGGGTGGCATAATCAGTGCTGCTGCCCCACCATTATCATTTAATTTACCAGCCCTGGGCACATTTATTGCAATTTATTAGGGACTTGTAAGTAAAACAAATGTCAGTTGTGGATGAACCAATGTTACCATGTTTTAGGGAAAGAGCAGCACTTCAGCACTGGTCAGCAGTGGTAAACTGTCCCGAATCCTAAAGCTAGCAAAACAGGAGGTCAGAAAAACAGGAGGTCAGAAGGCAGAAAAGTCAGGGGAAACCACAAAAAAGGGTGGCAAGTCTAACAATAGTCTCTGTTTATGCAACGTTTGCCAAGCATCTGGGATGGTGAGAAAATTATTCAGGTTTGAAAGAAGTGAACAACTCCATAAGATATTGGTATAAAGAACCTCTACAAGACAGCTTTCATAATATTGTTCATATATGTATGTAATGGAGGGGATTACAGAGATAGAGATCGGGAAGGACACCTGGTCGAGGTATTTTGAGTATGGGTTTTCTTTAAGAAAGGGACATATTTTCATAGAATAATTTTTTTTAATGGATGGATGGTATATTATACCCCCATGAGACTTAACAAATGTTTATTCCCACCAATAGAAAATGTCTCAGATGTAAAGGAGGAGAAGACTGGGAACACATTTTCCAGGCGTGTAAGGCAGTCTACAGATACTGGATACACATTTTTTAGTATAACCCACTAAGAGTCAGATACACAGTTAAACTTTTATCTGGTTTCGCTTTAAGCCTAGCCATTCTAACACAGTGTGGGAAAATGTGTGCACAATTCATTTACATCCCTGCATTAGTGTCTCAGTCTTTTATTACGCATTATTAATCATCAGTGAATCCCACATTTGGGAAATGGTTATATAAGATGAGGAAAGTCAGTAGAAGGAAATATTTTTACTATGTCCAGGAGAACAAAATTCAGCTGTGCACGGATATATGGGGAGCCCTTGCAGTAAAAGAAATTGCACTGTAATGATGGGTTATTTTGCACTTTGTTTGCAATACACATGCACTTTCCGATCTCCTCTTATAAAGAGGGAAGCTAGCACATTACCCGCGCTGTCACTGTACTGAGTAAGTTAGTGGTTAAATATGCTGGTTATACAAGTACTGTACTCTCAAAATCAATTTACTGAGCTAGCTGTTGGGATAGTAGCAGGTATTTTCCGATCTCTCTCGGTCATAGATGAAAGTTAGCACTTTATCCACATTGTCACTTTATTGAGTTAGTTTGTGGACAAATATGCTGGTTATTTAAGCACTGCGTTTGTCACTTTTCGCAGTCAGGGGCTGCAGTCACTTTGAGCTTGCAGTTGGGTTAGCAATAGATATTTCTTGGTCTCCCTTTGATATAGAGGAAAGTTAGCACTGCATCAGCCCCGTCACTATATATTGTCAGTTAGTGGTTAAATATGCTAGTTATTTACATACTGTATTTATGTAGTCATTTTATTGAGTCAAGTGCTGGATTATTATACACATGATGCTTTGGACTCACAATTTGTTCTTGAAATAATCAGTTATATACAAAAAACTGCAGAATTCAGGCATCATACGATTAAGGATACTGTGCAATATTCACTAAGTGCAATGAACAAAACATGTTTTTAGTAAACTTGTATACACCAGCACTTTAAGAATGTGATGGTGTTTTTTTTCCTGAACACTTCATTATTTTGCTGTTTTTACTGTATTACAACAATGTTCTGAAATCTACAAAGTGTATGAAATTTTCAAAATGAAAGATGTTTTTTTAATTTTTTATAAAGAAGCTTTATTGTTTTCCAGCAAATAAAGATTTACATAAACATTTTCCAGCCAGGTGATACACATTACTGCGTAACGTCCTACTATGTGCAGGAAGCATGTTTCGGATCTGGTAGGATCACTTGAGCGGAGGTGAAACAATGCAAAGAAACGAAACAAAGAAAAAAGGTGTGAGAGTTAAATAAGAGGAAAAGTGTGTCTCCTGTCCACGGGGTGCTTCGTGATGAGGGTCGCACATGTTTGGGGCATTTTGATGCCCAGGGACCAGTCTCGATCGCGGGACTACCTTAAGGTAGCCGTGCCTCTTAGTTGTGTGGGGTTGGGCTCCCCTGGACCCAGTACGTGACCAAACAGAGGGTCAAGGTCAGTGAGGGTTTGGGCCTATCAGTGGGATCGACATTTCAAGTATAAATTGGGATCTTTTGTAATCTAGTTGTCTCTTAAGGCCTCCCATCCCCCCCAAATCTTATCGTATTTGCCTGGGCACCCCTGGCCTCATACACCACTCTCTCTTGTTGTGCACACCAGTCCATCCCCCGTTTCCATTTATTTAGGGATGGAGCTCCCTCTGCTGTCCATTTGGTCATAATATCTCTTTTGGCAATTAGGCATGCTATTCCCACAAAGGATCTCTTCATTCTTCCCAAGTCTGTGTATCCCACCACCCCCAGTAGAAACAGGAGCGGTTTGGGAATTAAATCAGTCTGTACGGCCCCAGAGATCTGTGCTGCAACTGCTTTCCAGTAGTCCTCTATGATCGGTCATAACCATATCATGTGATAGAAGTCCGCTTCCGGCTGGGAGCACCTTGGGCAGGCAGCCGTGGAGCGGAGGCCTGCCTCGTACAGTCTCTTGGGTCTCATGTATACAACGTGTAAAAAGTGGGATTGCACAAACCGGAGTCTGGAGGATATAGTCAGGGTTCCGGGTGCTGCTAAGGCCTCGTTCCAACCTCCCTCCTCAATTCTTCCCACCCACCCCTCCCACTTGTTGCAAAGTCTGTTCAGTGGACTAAGGGTGTTGGAACTCAGTGAGCGATATATTTGTGAGATTCCTCCCTTGCCCAGGTTGCCCAGTAGTACCTTTGCCTCCATTGGTGAATGGTCTGGTATGGGCGTGTCGGTCCGCATGTGTGTCGTTAGAGCATGATGGATCTGAGGTACTTGTAGAACTGCGTTTTGTTTATGCGCTCTGGAGGTCTTCAAAGGACCTCATGTGTGAACCCTCCAGACATCCCCAAGTGTGGAGATTCCGATTTCATCTCGTTTCTGGAATCCCTGCAGTTTCTTGACCTCGGCCAGGAGATTACCTTGCCACAACAGGGTCTGTCCGGTGATTCGTTTCCACCAACCGGTAATCCTCTGGGCTTCTCTCCATCCCAGGAGCGTCACCTTAGTTACCTCCGGGGTGGAGTTGGGAATTGGGCATCCATAGAGGGCGTCAAATACTCCCGAGTATTTCAGCGTGCCCAGGTCCAGTCTATACGCCGGATCCAACCAGCCCCCACCGACCCAGTCGTTCACCACGATAAGTTGCGTTGCAAGGTGGTAGTAGTATAAGTTTGACATCGCGAGACCTCCCTTGCATATTCCACGTTGGCAGGTAGCGAGTGGCAGTCACGGGTGGGCACCTCTCCACAGAAAATGTCAGATTATTGAATCCAGGTTTTTAAACCATTTTTTGGGGATTCGGAATGGGAAATTCTGCAGTAGATAGAGAAATCTGGGGAGAACCATCATTTTAAAGACAGAGACTCTCCCAAGTAAATTAATGGGCACGGTTTGCCAACGCTGGAGGTCGGTTTTAGCTTTAGTTACGAGTGGTGCAACATTGAGTTCCCATGCAAACTCTGGTACAAGGGAGACTGAGATTCCCAGATATTTAAAGCTGTTTCGACAGATGGGGATGGTCTGCTGCCAATCAATCCAGTCCCTCACAGGGTGCAACGGGATGAGTAGGGACTTACGGTGGTTCAGTGTGAGGCCAGAGGCTTCTGAGAAAAGATCAAGTATCTGTAGAATACGTGGGCCGCTCGCAGCTGGGTTCGCAATGTACAAGAGAACATCGTCTGCGTAGAGTTCCACGCGGTCTTCTGAGCCAGAGGGCCAGGACCATCCCTCAATCAGAGGGTCCTCTCTGAGCAGTTTGGCAAGCAGTTCTATCACTAGCGCGAAGAGGAGTGGGGATAGGGGACAACCCTGGCGTGCGCCTCGCTCTTCAAAATGAAAGATGATTAAGCTGGATCCCAAGCATTCTAAAAATAAAAAATACTTTTATCACTTGAAATATACTTCGCACACCTTTGGAAAAAAGCCCACCAGAATATGTTGTATGTTATTTTTGCAGTGCCCACAAGGGTAGCAGATGTGACACATATAATGAAGCCTATTATTTTGATTGTTTCGCTTTACTTTTCCAGAGAAACAAATGATGACACCGAAGAGGGGATTTTATGTTTTTTAGACTGCAGGCACTATAAGGAATCGAGTGCCACTACGAGACTCCAGACTTGTACCATGACACCATGGCACAGCAGAACATCTTCTAGGTCTCTTTTCCATTGATTTTTCCCTTCTTTTGTAATTTGAGGCATCTGTTGCGTTCAGTGATTACAGCCAGGGATTACATCACAGCTTCAGGTAAACTAACCAAAGGCATCAGCCTACTCTCAGCAAAGTCGGCAGGTATTGTATCTTGGGCAGCTTGATAACAGTCCTTGCTAGTCAGAGCCTTACTAGCCGTTCTTGTGAGCATCAACACCAACCTTGTCCTTGACAGCGAAGCTTTGGCCACATAGTTATCATTGTTGTATATTGGCCTCAAGGCTACCTCAGCTTTCACAAAACGCTGGTCAAATAACCAATAAGCACCATGATCATGCAGAGATGGTAGTGGTGATGATGCTTATAATGTAAGGAATCCCCTGCGTTACAGACCTCCACAGCCTCTCATTAGTGTAAGCTGCAAACACAAGAGAAGACATGATGATCTTAGGAGCCAACTTCTTAACTAGTGAGGGCTCGTAGCAACAACAAATGAAATTTGAAAGGGCACACTTAGTAAGGCTGTACTAGATTAATCATAGCCGCTTTTATTTATTTTATTTTTTTACAAAGCACTTTTTTATTTAAAAAAGAATAGATCACTTTGTTATCACATTTCAAATCAACTTTGAGCATTTGACTTATGACCTTCACCCATCCCATCCCATCTCTTCCAGGAATGTAGACTCAAAAGCAGCATCAAAAGTCTTCAAAACTGCCATAATCATATAAGGCTCCTAAGGTAGTGTGATGTGAGGCTAGGGGTCTCCTTACGAGGTCCCTATTAGGTCTGCTTTTAACTCCCCCACCACAACCACACTTCATGGAGTTAAAGGCACCTGGAGTACTAGTAACTCCTACTGGGCTACACGGAGTTAGTTAATGGGTGTCAAAAATGGGACCCTGAGGTTATCTTCATTAATGATTAATTACCAGGGGAAATTAGACGTTTGAGTCCCAATTATCCAAGCAGCTGCTCATTTCTCACCTTGGAATTTCAACTCAAGACTTCACTTGCTTCTAGCTGGTGACATAAGAAGGGTCATACCCATTCATCAAATAGCCTAGACATGTTGACTAGATTAACAGACTGGAAAGATAAAATGCCTTAAAAAACAAGCAGGAAAAAGTCCCTAACTTGCAAAAAAAAGTATTGCTATCAAGCATATACAAAAAGTTAAAATATACACAAAATAAGAAACATCGAGATTCACGTCCGGAAGAGCAATGGATGAGGCTGCCTTAGCTACCTTATCAAAAGTACTTTATCTGATGGGGCTTATTGACGTATTTGTTTAACAAGACACAAAAAGATGGAAAATTGTGCCTCCTAAAGGCATGTTTTCCTTTATTTAAATTAATTTGTGTATATATATATATATATATATATATATATATATATATATACACATACATATTTATATATAGTTAACGTGTTATGAAGGTGCATTACATACACAAAACTATTTAACTCATCTTGGATATTTATATTTATTCCCTACAGTAAAAAGAATAGATTACCTGGCTTTCTTTGAGAGTGCATTATTTGCATTGCTACAAATGAGGGTTAGTGGTGTGTACGAATGGCTAATATGGCCAGATGACATTTTGAAAGCAGATGGACAGAATATGTCAATTGATCCCCAACAGTGAATTGGACTTTCTACACCTGCCACTCATTTAGCAGGATAGAAGATGGATATAATCTTCAGTTCAGCATTTTTAGTTTCTCTTACAAATGTAATATCTCCTCTTTGATCAAACTACACACTTATTCTTTTCTTAGTGCTGGCTTCTCAGTTTTCGTAGCATGTTCCAAATTACCTTCCAATATGCTTGGTTGTGCACTGGGCAAAGTGAATACAGTCCTGGGCCACTGTCAGAAAATTCCAGTCCTTTGTTATCCAGTACAGACCCAATATCCAGTTCTAAAATTATAAATAAAGGATTACCCTATCTTTGAATACCTTTATTCCCCCAAAAAATTTTAGGGCTCAAAGTAGCTAAATGGGTCTGCAAAAACTTCAAATGACACTGGAGAAAAGATCAGAACTTAAAGAACTGATTAGAATATAAAAACAAATGACATCACTACTACAAACTGGCTAAATGAACAAAAGCTGCACATCTTTAGTGTGGCCACTGGCCGACGCCCGCACTACCTCCCTGGTGCGGGTCACGACCAGTGGCACACCAGGGAGGGTATTTTTTTATTTTTTTTTTATTTAGCCCTGTGTCTCTCCCTGACCCCCACTCACCCCTTTGTGACGTCTGCGCGCCTCACATTGTTGTATTCCCCCCATCGGAGCAGGAAGCGGCCTTACGGCCGCTTCCTTCTCCAATGGGGAAAACTGCCCCAAACGGCCTTCCCCACGTTTGGGAAGGCCTCGTATGAAAGGGGAGACTCTCCCCTTTCATACGAGGCCTTCCTGAATGCGTTTCCTGGCCCCCGTTCGCAGCGGGGGCCAGGAAATGCCACTAGATGCCAGGGATTTCACTTTGGGGGGGGTCGGCTCCCTAGGAAAACGGGCCGCCCCCCCCCCACCGGGGTCCATATTTTTGAAATTCAATGTTGGGGCCCCCTGATCGCGCCACCCCCAAGGGCAAATAAAAAAAAACATAAAAATAAGGACATTGACAGGGGGTCACCCGTAGGGAGGGCGACCCCCTATGGGGTCATATTTTTCTATTTCGGTGTTGGGGCCCCCAGGGGCTAATTAAAAAAAAAAAAAAAAGATTGACAGGGGGTCGCCCATAGGCAGGGCGACCCCCTGTGTGGGAACTACCAAAAAAAATATACATATATATATATATAGATATATCAATCCATGTAGATAAATATGTCTATCTACATGGATATATCTATAGATAGATCTCTCTCTCTCTCTCTCTATATATATATATATCTATATATATATATATATATATATATATCTATAGATATATCCATGTAGATAGAAAGATCTATATAGATAGATATATCTATATAGATTATATATCACTTTTGTCAGTGCATGTGTGCTTTCCCTGGGGGCTGCAATCGTCCCCCAGGAAAACCAGACCCACATATAAAAGTGATATATTTGCCACCAGTTGTTTTGCAGTTGCAGCTTGCGTCTTCAAAGCAGTGCACATACTTCAGCTGACGCATTTCAACTGTAGATTTTAGGCAGCAATAAAGAAGTCAAGTAAGTCTTGTGATTATGTTTCCGCTACAAAAGGATCAGACTTTTGTCTAGTGGCAGTTTTAGAGCCATAAAGTAACGCAGAAGGTTTATATGACTACTGCAAAGAGCAAATCTGTATTTTAAGTAAATAGCTGAGTACGTTAGTAAAGTCAGCCACTACCTGCGCTATAATACAAATGAAATGTATGTGCGGGGTGGGGGGTGGCTATGGAGAGATGAAGAGCATGTTTGCTGGGTGGTAATGAGGGAATCCGAGGAGGAGGACATGGGAGTGGAAGCACCAATAATGATTGCTGGACTGGGCGCAGGAGGTGCTAAAGACTGTGACAAATGGTATATGACAAGGTGTTTGAGTGTCTTGAAAGAACGTGCTGATTGAGGGAAGAAGCGCAGGTAAGGTGGCCTCTACTGTTGCACATATCACACACACACACACCAGCAATTTTGTGACTGTCTATGTAGGCTAGTGTTTTAGAGCAACAGTTTAGCCAATAGCAGAGATGGCATCTTAGTGGATGAGTGCTGCTGACGTCACTCTGGTTATAGAGGACAGCTCTGATATAGGATCAGAGACTGAGACAGCAGATACTGAGACAGCATCTGAGGGATAGGACAATGGCGCAGACTCTGGGAGTGATTTTTCAGCTGGAGGAGTCCCATTGGATAACTCCTTCCAGTAAATTGTGAGGGAGGTGATGAGGGCAGTCCTGTTGCCCCTTCGTAAGCACAGTCTGTGCAACAGGGCAATAGTGGGCTAGCACAACCCAGAGAGCAGGTGAATGCGGGGGCAAGCACAGAGAGGGTGCTCTCTTGGGAGCTCCCCAATTTAGTTCAGCCCCAAATTCCACTGCCCAAATTGTATTGTGGAGACATCAAAATTATCTATCACAAAACAAACTGGTTCTGTAAGGCAGGCACCTGTGTTTTTGGTCCTCGGTTCAGTGGCTATATAGGGAAACACACTAAACCCAAACATTTCTAGAAACTAGACATCCGGGGGAGTCCACAGAGGTGTGACTTGTGTGGATTCCCCAAAGTTTTCTTACCCAGAATACCCTGCAAAGCTGAAATGTTGAATAAAAACTATTTTTCTTGCATTTCTGTCACACAAACTACAGGAATATGCTGTGATACACAAAATTCCTACCACCCAGTGATTCCTCACCTGTCCTGACAAAAACACTACCCGACTTGAGTGCCTATACCTAGTGCCTGCATAAGGAATGGATCACCCCAGGGTCAACAGTTGCCTCATGTAAGTACAAACATTGACCGTTGTGTGATCTATTCCTGTAGCGGGCATTAGGCCTACCCACACAAGTGAGGTACAATTTTTATCGGAGATTTGGGGGAATACTGGGTGGAAGGAAATTTTTGGCTCCTCTCAGTTTCCAGACCTTTCTGTCACGGAAATGTGAGGAAAAAGTTATTTTTTTTGGCCACATTTTGAGGTTTGCAAAGGATTCTGGGTCACAGAACCTGATCAGAGCCTCACAAGTCACCCCATCTTGGATTCCCCTAGGTGTCTAGTTTTCAAAACTGTGCAGGTTTGCTAGGTTTCCCTAGGTGCCGGCTGAGCTAGAGGCCAAAATCTACAGCTAGGCACTTTGCAAACAACACGTCAGATTTCAATGTAAAAATGTGATGTGTCCATGTTGCCTTTCCTGTCGCGTGCATTAGGCCTACCTATGCAAGTGAGGTACCATTTTTATCGGGAGACTTGGGGGGACACAGAATAGCACAACATTTGTTATTGCCCCTTGTCTTTCTCTACATTTTTTCCTTCCAAATGTAAGACAGTGTGTAAAAAAGACATCTATTTGAGAAATGGCATGTAATTCACATGCTAGAATAAGCACCCCGGAATTCAGAAATGGGCGAATAACCACTGCTGCTCAATACCTTATCTTATGCCCATTTTGGAAATACAAAGGTTTTCTTGATACTTATTTTTAACTTTTTATACTTCAGCAAATGAATTGCTGTATACCCGGTATAGAATGAAAACCCATTGCAAGGTGCAGCTCATTTATTGGCTCTGGGTACCTAGGGATCTTGATGAACCTAAAGAACGAGTTACTTACCTTCGGTAACGACTTTTCTGGTGGATACATTAGCTACCTGTGGATTCCTCACCTCATGAATACTCCCATGGCGCCAGCATTCGACGGAAATCTTCTTACTAGTCTCTGCACGTCGACAAGGACGTCACTGTCGCCCACGCGACGCCGTCTGACGTCATACAGGCAATAAGAGGTCCTCGACGACGTGCGG
Source organism: Pleurodeles waltl (assembly GCF_031143425.1). Classification (NCBI taxonomy): domain Eukaryota; kingdom Metazoa; phylum Chordata; class Amphibia; order Caudata; family Salamandridae; genus Pleurodeles; species Pleurodeles waltl. Next base: position 990,437,881 of record NC_090445.1, on the reverse strand, counting down.
ACGTCAGTACCAATCATTTTTTACGTGCATGAGAACAACCAGGCAATGCAATGAAAGAGCAAGGCAACATCCATTATATTGTAAAAATACACCACATTGTATGAATAACTGTAAATCTTTTTATGTACATATATATATATATATAAAACTCTCTCTTGTAAAATATATACACACACACCAAGTATATACACAAAGATATATACATATATACATATATATATATAAATATATTATATATACATCTATTGCACCCTCAAAGACCAAGAGGAGCGCACTCAAGGATTACTTGGTAAGACCAGAAAGGCAACGGGGAGGCGGGTGGGACCGTGAGGAATCCACAGGTAGCTAATGTATCCACCAGAAAAGTCGTTACCAAAGGTAAGTAACTCGTTCTTCTGATGGATACAACTACCTGTGGATTCCTCACCTCATGAATAGAGTCCCAAAGCAGTACCACGCCCGGCGGTGGGTGCCTAAATGGTCAAACCAAGAAATCCTGCAGCACTGACCGTGCAAAATGGCCGTCCCTTCTAACCTCAGAATCCAAACAGTAATGTTTTGCAAAAGTGTGAAGGGACGACCAAGTTGCGGCCTTGCAGATGTCGACCACAGGAACACCTCTGGCCAAGGCCGAAGTGGCCGACTTAGCTCTGGTGGAATGAGCTCTAATGCCCTCAGGAGGATCCTTCTTTACCAAAGAGTAACATATTTTAATGCAAAGAACAACCCACCTGGATAGTGTTCTCTTGTGGACTGCCTTTCCTCTCCTCTTGCCCACGTATCCAATAAACAGCTGATCCTCCAGCCTGAAATCCTTTGTTCTATCGATAAAGAAGCTCAACGCTCTCTTTGGGTCCAGACGGTGCAGTCTTTCTTCCTCTTTGGAAGGATGAGGCGGAGGATAGAACGTGGACAAAGTAATTGCCTGAGCCAAATGGAAGGGTGAAACAACCTTCGGGAGGAAAGCAGCCTTGGTCCTCAACACCACCTTATCCCCATAAAAAGTTGTATAAGGGGGTTTTACTGATAAGGCCTGCAACTCACTCACTCTCCTTGCTGATGTTATAGCTATCAGGAAGACTGTTTTTAAAACCAAATACCTCAAGGGGCAAGAATGCATAGGTTCAAAAGGGGACCCCATAAGGAAAGTCAGGACTAAGGACAAATCCCATTGCGGCATAACGAATGGCTTTGGAGGATATTGATTTAGAAGACCTTTCAAGAATCTGATAACAATAGGGGATTTAAATAAAGATGGTTGGTCTGGAAGACATAAGAAGGCTGACAAGGCCGATAAATAACCTTTAATGGTAGCCACTGCACAACCTTTCTGCGCCAGAGATAGAGCAAAAGACAAAACGTCCGAGAGATGAGCATGCAAAGGATCAATCTGCCTCTCTCCACACCACGCAACAAATTTAGACCACCTATTAGCGTAGATAGATTTAGTGGAGTGTCGCCTGGCCGCTAATATAACATCCACTACCTCAGGCGGGAGAGAGAAGGAACTCAGGTTGCCCCGTTCAATCTCCAGGCATGTAGGTGCAGACTCTGGAGGTTGGGGTGTAGAACCTGCCCCTGCGACTGCGAGAGGAGGTCTGCCCTGAAAGGGAGACGGAGCGGCGGGCAAATTGAGAGTTGGAGAAGGTCGGAGTACCACACCCTCCTTGGCCAATCCGGAGCTATTAAGATTACTAGAGCCCGGTCTTGGCGAATCTTCCTCAATACTCGAGGAATCAAGGGTATGGGAGGAAACGCGTAAAGCAACTGGCCGCACCAGGTCATTTGAAACGCGTCCCCCAACGCTTCCTGCATCGGATACTGAAGGCTGCAGAACAACGGACAATGCGCGTTCTCTCGAGTGGCGAACAGATCTACCCGAGGAAACCCCCACCTCTGGAAGATTAAACGGACTTGATCTGGATGGAGACGCCACTCGTGGTCTGCCGAGAAGTGGCGACTGAGACTGTCCGCACGCACGTTCAAAACTCCGGCCAGATGGTTTGCTATCAAGCAAATCCGATGGTCCTTTGCCCAGGACCATAGTCGAAGAGCTTCTCTGCAGAGAAGGTACGACCCCACTCCTCCCTGCTTGTTTATGTACCACATCGTGGTAGTATTGTCCGTTAGGACCTGTACCGACTGACCACGAAGGGAAGGGAGGAAGGCCTTGAGAGCCAGACGTACAGCCCGTAATTCTAACAGATTGATGTGAAAAATCTGTTCCTCTGGAGACCAAAGACCTTTGATCTCCAGATCCCCCAGATGAGCTCCCCACCCTAGAGTGGAAGCATCCGTTATGACTGTGGCCACTGGTGGCGACTGCTGGAACGGCTTTCCTTGCGAAAGATTGTTGCTTACAATCCACCACTTCAAATCCACAGCAGCATCTCTGGAGATCTTGACCGTACCCTCTAGATCCCCTCTGTGTTGAGACCACTGCCTTCGGAGGCACCACTGAAGAGCCCTCATGTGCCAGCGAGCATGCGTGACCAACAGAATGCAGGAGGCAAAAAGACCGAGCAGACGAAGGACCTTGAGGACTGGAACTACCGCTCCATTTCGAAACATTGGAACCAAATCCTGAATATCTTGAATCCGCTGAGGCGGAGGAAAGGCCCGACCCAATGTTGTATCCAGTACTGCCCCTATGAACAGGAGGCGCTGAGAGGGCTCTAGGTGAGATTTGGGCTCGTTCACCGAAAAACCCAGGTCGAACAACAACTGGGTTGTTGACTGCAGATGACGCAACACAAGCTCCGGGGACTTGGCTTTGATCAACCAGTCGTCCAAGTAAGGGAATACTGCTATCCCCTTCCTTCTGAGCTCTGCCGCAACCACCGACATCACCTTCGTGAAGACTCGAGGTGCTGAAGTAAGACCAAACGGAAGGACCGCAAACTGATAGTGTTGCGATCCCACCACAAACCGGAGATACTTCCTGTGTGACTTGAGTATCGGGATATGAAAGTAAGCATCCTGCAAGTCGACAGACACCATCCAGTCTTCCATGTTCAACGCCAAAAGCACCTGTGCTAGGGTCAGCATCTTGAACTTTTCCTGCTTGAGGAACCAATTCAAGATCCTCAGGTCCAGAATTGGTCTCAAACGACCATCCTTCTTGGGAATCAGGAAATACCTTGAGTAAACTCCTTGACCCCTTTCCTGCTCCGGGACCAACTCCACCGCGCCCTTTAAAAGGAGGACTTCTACCTCCTGTTCTAGCAACAGGAGGTGTTCTTGTGAACAATACGAAGGGCGGGGCGGGATGAGGGGCGGAAACTCCCGAAAAGGAAGGGTGTAGCCTTTTCCCACAACACTGAGAACCCAATTGTCCGACGTAACAGTCTCCCATTTGGTGAGAAAATGCTGTAATCTTCCCCCTACAGGAGAGGCGTGAGTTGGAAATGGTGGAAGCCTAAGGCTGCTTCCCCTGCTGCACCCCGCCAGAGGATGAGGAAGAGGCAGAGTGCTGCTGAGAGGCTCCTCTGGTGCGGACCCTACCTCTCCCCCTAAAAGATCTATAGGGATGGGAAGAGGCAGGTTGCTGATATCTTCCCCGAAAGGAAGAGGAGGAAGAGCCACGCCCAAATCCACGAAACCTCCTGAAAAATCTGGAAGAGGCCGTGGAAGAAGGAGCTTGGAGCCCTAACGACTTAGCCGTGGCCCTGCTTTCCTTAAAACGTTCCAAGGCCGAATCAGCCTTAGCCCCAAACAGTTTGTCCCCATCAAACGGGAGATCCAACAATGTGGACTGTACATCAGCCGAAAAGCCCGAGTTACGGAGCCAGGCCTGTCTCCTTGCCACCACAGTTGGGCCCATTGCTCTGGCTACCGAGTCGGTGGTATCCAGTCCCGTCTGGATAATTTGGGTCGCAGCAGCCTGGGCATTTGAGACAAGATCCAAAAGACCCTGGGGAAGCTCTGTAAACGAAGAGGAGATGTCATCTATCAGAGCATGAATATACCTCCCCAGGATACAGGTTGCATTGGTGGCTTTTAACGCCAGACTGCAGGACGAAAAAATCTTCTTCGACTGCGCCTCTAGCTTCTTTGAATCTCTGTCCCCAGGCACCGTCGGAAAAGAACCAGGCGCTGACTTGGACGAACAGGAGGCCTGCACCACCAAGCTCTCCGGCGTAGGGTGCCTGGACAGAAAACCAGGGTCAGTTGGAGCCGCCCGATACCTCCTGGCCGCGGCTCTATGAACTGCTGGGGAAGATGCCGGCCTCTTCCACACCTCTAAAACCGGATCCAGCAGAGCGTCATTAAAAGGTAACAGAGGCTCCGCCGCGGCTGAGGCCGGATGTAACACCTCTGTCAAAAGGTTTTGTTTCGCCTCCACCACCGGCAAAGGCAGGTTCAAAAAACTAGCTGCCTTCCGTACCACTGCATGAAAGGAAGCAGCCTCCTCAGTATATTCCCCCGGGGACGAAAGGTCCCACTCAGGGGAAGTGTCCAGCCCACTGGCCGACTCCAGTCCACGCAGCCCATCACCCGAGTCCTCTAGCTCTCCTTCCTCTAGGGCTCGTTGGTACTCCTGCTCTTCTAGTACCCGGAGAGCACGTCTCCTTGAATGCAGTCGTTGCTCAATCCGCGGAGTCGACAATGCCTCCGCCGAAGTCGGAGATCGGCGCCGATCTTCCGAAGCCACCGACGCCGCATCCGGCGCCACAGGTAACTTCGGCGCCGATTGAAGAGCAGTTGAAACGGATGGACCCACCGGAGTCACAGGCCGAAATCTCGACGTCGACGGGATGGAAATCCCTGGGGCCAATCCTTCCGAAGCCACCGGAGCGGCCACCGGCGCTGACACTGGCGCCGAGCCCACGTTCCCAAACGGGAGAAAGGGCATAAAGGGTGCTGGCCGAAGAGGCGCAGGATCACCCAAAGTAAAGGCCAAAGGCCCAGCCGGAGCACCCCCTGGAGCCATCTGTTGGAAGATGGCATACATCGCATTCAAGAATGCGGAACTATCGGCTCCAGGGGTGGGAAAAGCCGGATACTGGGGTGCCTGTCTCGGAGGCGACCCCGACGCCGGCCTCGGCGTCTGCGCCGGAGAAAACACTTGAGGCTCCAATACCTCAATCACCGACGCCTGTCCAGGTGAAGTTGGAGACGCCGGAGAAGGCAACGGCGTCGAAGGATGCGGCGTAACCGTGGGGCTGACCTCCCATGTTCTTCGGCGCCGATCCGGAGACCTGGAACGAGCCTCCCTTGAATGACGCCGAGATTCTTTACGGCGCCGGGAGTCTCGATGACGCCGATGTCTTGGAGAAGACTTCTTGTGATGCTTCTCCTTTGACTTGGCCATAAACAGCTTCGCCTCACGTTCTTTAAGAGCCTTTGGATTCATGTGCTGACATGAATCACAAGTCGAGACGTCGTGGTCGGAGCTCAAACACCAAAGGCAATCGGAATGAGGATCCGTCACCGACATCTTGCCTCCACACTCACGACAAGGCTTAAATCCAGACTTTCTCTGCTACATTATCTCCACAGCGAAAGACTATGCAGCAAGATATACACTGTAACCGCAAGAGTAACAGTTGCTCCCTCGAAGATAACAGTTTTGAATGCACGGAAAAAAGGGAACTGACGTCCGCACGTCGTCGAGGACCTCTTATTGCCTGTATGACGTCAGACGGCGTCGCGTGGGCGACAGTGACGTCCTCGTCGACGTGCAGAGACTAGTAAGAAGATTTCCGTCGAATGCTGGCGCCATGGGAGTATTCATGAGGTGAGGAATCCACAGGTAGTTGTATCCATCAGAAAGCCATATATATCCCTGCAACCAGAAGAGACCAGCACACGTAACAGTATATTGCTTTAAAAAATCTGACATTGCAGGAAAAAGTTACAAAGTAAAACGCTGAGAAAAAAGGCTGTTTTTTTCAGCTCAATTTCAATATTTTTTTTTTTCAGCTGTTATTTCTTGCTGAATTCAGAATGTTGTCTACTTTTCAGATATGCTTAGCTTTCCGGGATCCAGTATTGGTTTCACACCCATTCATGTCACTAACTGGAAGGAGGCTGAAAGCCCCAAAAAAAGTAAAAATGGGGTATGTCCCAGTAAAATACCAAAATTGTGTTGAAAAATTTGGTTTTCTGATTCAAGACTGCCTGTTCCTGAAAGCTGGGAAGATGTTGATTTTAGCACCACAAACCTTTTGTTGATGCCATTTTCAGGGGAAAAAAACCACAAGCCTTCTTCGGCACCCCTTTTTTCCCATTTAAAAAATAAAAAATAAAAAAATAAAAAATAAAAAAGTGTGTATTTTGGCTAATTTCTTGGTCTCCTCCAGGGGAACCCAAAACTCTGGGTACCTTTAGAATCCCTAGGATGTTGGAAAAAAAGGACGCAAATTTGGCGTGGCTAGCTCATGTGGACAAAAAGTTATGAAGGCCTAATCGCGAACTACCCCAAATAGCCAAAAAAGGGCTCAGCACATGGGGGGTGGGGGGAGGCCCAGCAGTTAAGAGGTTAAATTCTAAAAATCCCAGTAGAGAGGTGTACATTTTGTATAAAAACATGGATGCTCCACATGCTGAAGCCAGTCATATACAACCTTCCCAAGAACTCTGACCAACAATTTCTTGTGCAAAAAGAGGAATGATAGGCCTTCTCTCAGTAATTCTAATATCTCGTTGTTTTTTTTTCAAACCTGTGATGATGGAACAGGTCACAAGCATTATAACTTCCTTAATCTCCTATCTGCCGCTAGACATTTGGTCATCACAGAAACTGAAGAAAGTCAATTGTAATAATCCCACCCTGCCTATATTATGTAACTCCTCACTTTCCCCAGAAATAGTTCCATCAGATGGAAAGCCATCAAAGTCATTATTTTATTGAAAAAGCCTAATTGATCAAAATATTTTGGTTAACTACTGTCTCATCTATTTACGTCCCTTATTTCCTAAGATAACAGAAGCACTGGTTGACAAGCAACTATCAAGTTTCCTGGCACAACACCAGCTTTTCCACTGCTGCCCTAGTGGGGTTTCAAAAGGTCTCAGCACTAAACCGTTTTGGCCAAAGCCATGTAAGATATCCAGCTCATGTTTGAAGATGGCAGTGTGGTAGCCCTGAATTTATTATATTCACTCATTCTGCTCTTTTAGGTTTAAAAAAAAACTCAGGCATTATGGCACAGTCCATGAGTGGGTTGCTTCGTTTTTACAGGACTGCAGTCAACAGTTTACCAAGCCAACTATAGGTCCCCTGCTAAGGCCATTTTTACAGGTGTGCACCAATCTCAACTCTGAGTCCCACACTTTTTAATCTATATGTTGAACTGCCAGCCAGAATTATTGACGCCATTGTTTTATGTTCCATGGGTATGCAAATGAAACCCAGACCATCCAAGGCCAGATGGGAACACTAAAGGTTTAGCCAAAAATTCTTATACTTGCCTCAATGAGGTGTTAGTCTGCATGAATCACAATTCACTGACCCTAAACGATAATAAATCCAAAGTTGTCATCTTCAGAAACCAACCCTATATGCCTTTTCAAGACATTGTCTTTGTCATGAACCAATCTATATGACCAGTCCAGGAACCTACATTTACTCTCTCTTCGCTGGGTATCTACCATCCCAGATTTGACGATCCAACTCACAATGTTGATTAGTGACTTTCAAAATTTTAAAAAAATCTATAAATAATTTTAAATGTAAATCGAAAACTTTAGGGCACTCATTGTCATTCGAAACACGAGAATGTGCCTTTATCTCTTTAGGTTCAATCCAATCTATGCAGCTTTAGTAAACAACTAAAATCTCACATGTTTGTCACTACAATGAACATAAATTGAAATTCTGCCATCAAATAGTAGCTTTGACTAAGCCCCAGTACTCCCTCGGGATCCAGACTGAATCCATCCGACCATTCAGGGGCCTAACAGGTCCCTGAACGGTCTGATTGGTAGCCGAGATGGGCCAACTGTCGCAGATTGTTGACACAGAGCAGGACAAGCACCCATTTGTCCACACCTTGCACACAGTTGGTGATGGCCATTAACTGATAACCTGGCTCACACAAGCCATGTGATACACTATACAGGACCCCCTGTTGTCCACCCGCAGGAGCTGGGAAGAGGATATAGGCCGAAACATGACCTAGAAGGAATGGGATAGGGTAGTGCTGTACTTGCACAAAGTTCCCCTACAATATCAAATTTCAATACATCAAACGCAACATCCTACACAGGGCCTATCTTACTTTGTCGAAGCAACACAGAATATTTGGATCTGCGTCGACTTGTCCACAGTGCCAAGAAGCAGACGCCGATGTTCTGGATCTGCCCATGGCAGCTGACTTTTTGTGAGGTTTTAGACGCGTTGGCTAGTATCACAGGACGTAAGACTTTTACGCCATGGCAAGTGGAGTCTTGGGACAGTTCAGGCGTAGGAAAGCAGGAAGCACCGCAAACCGTTTCATGGACCTAGAGATGTTCATGGTTCGTAGGTTGATAACGATGCACTGAAAAGCCACCACGTTACCCGTTTGAGTCACTGGTGAACAGCAACAGTTAAGTGGGGCAGAGCTGAATCAGTGGTGCTGAGACAAGAAGAGGCCCTAAGTCTGCGTGAGACCTAAATTGCTGGATGAGGTGCTGACGTTCTGGGAAGAGCTCCCTGCGTGAATATTTGGTACTTACTCAGTTAATAACAGATACCACACTCTGTAAGTATAATGCCTTCCTCACCCCGCACTAGATCATATCAGTGGCAGGGGATATGCTGCACAGGGGCGCTGTGGTGCAGGGCCATATTTTCTAGAACATAAATGTTTTCACAAACTGGGGTGGGCATGCCCAGTGGGTAGACATATTATGGGGGCAACTACCACCCCATCTTAAAATCCCTTTGCTTGAGGCTGCAACTGTTATGGCTTACTGTTTAATATGTTCTAGTAGTTAATCTACTGGACAAGTCACTCCTGTTGAACCCAATATAACACAATGCATGTACAGAGACCATGGTGTGGGTCGCTAAGCAGTGATGTGTACCACTGATCAACACGATTGATATATAACTGTAAGATGCTACTACAAAACCCAATAAATATGGTTCGAAAAAAATAGTAGTTTGAAACCTGTTTTTTGCCTATCGCGCTGGCACACATATTTACGAAGTATCTGCGTGCTTCACAAATTTTCATTCATTCATTTAGTAGCATACCAATTATGCACACAGGTAACACATTCCTAAAACCCACACAGGATGAATGGCACCAGCAGTAAAAAAAAAGCTTACTTACTTGTACATTTTTGGTTCTGCATTGTAAGAATCTTAATTGAAGTCATAAACACTAGAATAATTCCACGCTGCCTAAGGGCTTCCTAGAGCAGTTCTTTTATATTTATTGTTCATTCAGAAATTCACACAGGGTGTAAATGTCCATCTCTCTCCATCATAAGTCACACCCTGTGACAGGCTATTAGAGAGTGAAATGTTTTTCTTGTGCAGAAAGGTGAAAATGTATGAAGAGAAGGCTTTTACTGTAGAATAGGAGGAGGCTCCTCTACCCTTATTGCACCATGCTGGTAATTTGCCTCAGACAGCCAATGAAATGTGATAAAGTTCTATGTTGTTTGATTCCCTTTTCCTTGCCCAGCCCTACCCAGCCAGGGAGGCAGGGACGTTGTTTATGACTTTAATAAAAATTCCTACCATGCAGAAACAGTAACCTTTTCTTTTGCATTGTAGAATCTTTATTGATACTATTAACACCAGAACAGAATAGCAAGCTAAAAACCTTTATATCAGGGCTGTTGGGAATCAGACAAAAATCTACTTGAAAGAAATGCTAGAAGTTGCATAGTAGATTTTTTATATATATATATATATATATATATATATATATATATATATATAGAGAGAGAGAGAGAGAGAGAGAGAGAGAGAGAGAGAGAGAAAAAATACTCTAAACATATTTCTTAGGGGTTCTTGACCAATTTTAGCATCTGCTTGACTGTCAGAATCCAAGCAATAATGTTCTGTGAAAATGTGTAGCAATATCCATGTAGCTGCTTCACATATGTCAGCTAGTGGTACCCGTCTAGTCCAAGTTGTAATAGCTGCATTCCCTCTGCTAATTGATAGCATTACGTGATGCAAGAAACTATGTCTCGCTATGGATTGCATGGATACAGCCATGCCCCATCTAATGTAACCATAATTAACGAAAAGCTAATTTATCTTCCTTACAGCCTTTGTTTTTTTTTGTCTAGATAGAAACAAAGAACTCTTCTAATATCTGAAGAGTGAATAGCAAGTTCTGCAGGTCTTTAAGGATCAGAAAGAGATAGGAAGAGTAATAGGCTGATTAATGTAAACACTTGAAAATACTTTAGTGAGAAATTAAGGATGGGTTCTCATTACAACCCTCTTAGCATGAAAAATAGTATAAGGGTCTATTGAAGATTAGGCTTGTAGATTTCTAGCAGAAGCGACAGCCCTTTTAAAAGCTCCTGTCCATGATAAATGCTGCATTTAATTTTGAAAGGACAGTGTTTAACTCCCAGGGTAAAAATGGGTTTCTAATCGAAGACAAAAGTTTAAGTTCTTCAAAAAAACAATATTTGAATACTGGTAGCTCCAAAATAGATAACCTGGAGAATTTGTATATGCTGTAATGGCTGCCAGATGAACTTGTATTGATGAGAATTGAAGCTCTGTTTAACCTAAATGAAGCAAACAAGATTAAAACACTTTCTGACAGGCGAGAGGATTGTGTCCTTTTTCTTGACACCAAATACAACATCTCTTTCACTTTAATGTGTAACACAATCTTGTGAAGGGACGTTTTACTTCTTTCAAGAGTTAAATACAGTCTAGTAGGAAATGTGGCAGCCATACTGTCTGACTTCAGGAGCCATGCAGCCAATTTAATGATTCAATGGTCAGGTGTGGGTTTGACCCTGAAGCCTTGTTAGTAAACTCACAAATGGGTATTGAACAACACTGTTTTAAACACCATTTTCCTAGACTGGTGAACTCCTTAGATGGACCTTGTGTGTGGTTGTATGAGCATTTGAATAAAGTCCAGGCACCACCACTGTCTCAGCCAATCTCAAGCTTTAGTATAATTAACTATGGGAAACTTTGAAGTTTGAGTGTTACTCATGAAAATAATGGAATCAGTGGAAAAGCGTAAGGAACTTGCTTCAACCATTTGATCAAAACGGCATCCCTAGAGTTCCAAATTCTGGTAGGCTGAAAGCGAAGTCTTTGCTTTTTTAGTTTTAGTTGTTGTGAAGAGATCTACCGAAAGTGTTCCCCAGTCTTGGAAAATATAATTTAAAATATAATTTTGCAGTACCCATTTGCGAGACTCTTCGTAGTATCTACTGAGAAAATCAGTTTGGATGTTCATTTCCCCTGAATTGTCAGCTCTTGCATATGGGCTTGCAGTCCCAAAAAGGAGGCAATTGTTACTATGATTTAAGATGAGAATTATTTTTGAAACAGTGTTCCTACGAGCAGACAGCCTTTCGCACCACCATGCAAGTGATTGTTTTACTCTTACAATCAGAATGAAGTTGTCTTCTCAACAGTTTCTTTAGGACACCATTGGTCCTCTTAGGATTGTTTAAGAGGTCTCATATGCAACCATGCATTCAGGGCAATGGATACGCAAGAAATCATAAAGCCACTTAGAGAGCTAGCTGCCTGGCACTTTGGTATGAGGTTGATCTGAGGATGTGGCATTTGTTCCGGATAGAGGAAACTCCGCTGATGGAAACACTCTTGGCTTTATGGTGGTCAAAACTGCTCCTAGATAGGACAATCTTTGAAAAAGAGGTGAAGTTGACTTTTGGTGGTTGTCCTGAAGACATAGGCTGTCCAGCAGGTTTATTGTTGTAATCCTGGTTTACTTTTGCCGGTCTTTGGGTTTTCAGGGCCACTCGCCCTGGCATACATGAATGTTATCTATCTTTTCAGGTTGGTAACTACTATATCCATGCATTCATGGAAGTGTGTGGAGCAGAAATGAAGGCAAAGGGTAGTAGTGTGTACTGATAAATGACTGGTACACACAAAAAATTGGAGGAAATTTCTGTGGGGGCTGCGGTATTGGAATGTGGAAACATGTGCCTTGAAACTCCATTCTTTTTTGTCTTGGGTGTGGATATACTTGATGTAGGACTAACATTCAAATTATTTTCTTCTTGATAAATTTGTATATCAGAGATCTAATATTGGTATGATTCCTGATTTGGGCCTTTTTCAGAACTCAAACATACCAAGACTAAACTCCTGGAGCTTTTTTATTTGATGGAACTGGTTTCATCACCCTTTTTTCTTATTATGATTTATGTTTCTTTACGGAGTATAAAATGTCTGTGGTCTGAAGTTGGTTTTGGTGGGACTGGAAATAGGATGGGGATAACTGAGTGGGAGAGGTACTAGGCAGTCACTGTCTTGTGCCAGAAGGGTGTCTGACTCCAGAAGAAGATGGAATTGCCAAGGTTGTTTTAGGTTTTGAGGACCGTCAATGGTAATGGTACCACGGACTCTGAGGGTATTGCTGTTGCTGCTGAAGAAAATCACAGAAAGGGGTTTGAGCCCTGCATTGATAAATTCCTCAATTGCTCAGTCTGTACTTCGAAATAACTTTTTCATTCTTCGAGACCAACTGCTTTCAGAGTTTCAGTATCTCTGTCTCACTTTTCATTTCAAACATTTTCTCTTCTGTGTATTGTCCACACAAAGATGATACTGAAAAGGACAGATTCATGATTTTTAATTGCGCTTTAGATTTTAGGGCTGGGAGTCGTTGTCAAGGTGCCTGTCGAATGGATATGCCATGGCAATATCCAGTAGCTGCTAACTATACTGAGTGGACCGCAGCACTAATAGTCGTGTGAACTACCAGGGAGTTTTCCTACAGCATTTCAGTGAAATCTTGTTGATGCTTTTCCTGCAAATGTTCTATGAAGAAACATACCTTCACATATCTCCCTCTGGTAGCGACCAATGAGGGACATGGAATGGCTGCTCTTCCACACACCTGCAGTTCTACAGCATCAATACTTTTGATTTCACGCTATGGAGATACTGCACCTCCTGGGGTGGTAGCATGTCTCTTTCTCACTAAGGTCACTGTTTTAGAGTCCAGTTTGGGTACTCATTTATACAAATAAAAAATAAAAAAATCAGGGTCCTGTTGTGGTGCTGAGTAAGTTTTAGCAAACTTGATGCGGCTTTGACAGTTACTGGTGTAAGGAACTATTTCCATCAGTCAATGGGCCAAAAGTAACCTAGGCTTAAGTGCCGCTCTGGTTTGTAATGTTTTAAATATTACTATTAAACAGTTGGCTGCATGGTCTTTAACCACTCGGGTGCCCTGGACGCAACAGTTAAGTCCTGGGTAGCACTGCTCGGGTGCCCAGGACGTAACCGTTATGTCCAGGTAGGGCCCTCGGGGAAGCACTAGCGCTCCCAGCGGGCGCCTCGCATACCCATCCCCTAGGCAGGGATGGAAGGGGAATCGCTTCCCCTTCCACCCCCTGTCCCTTAACCCCCTCCCCGTGGCGTCTGATGATGTCAGCGTGCAATCGTGCACTGACCTCATCAGAGGCCTACCCCTCTGCACTGGAAGGAGAAATACTAAAGCATTTCTCCTCCAATCACGTGGAGGATAATTTTTTTAGTTTCTTTTATTTTTTATATGTGGGGAGCGACCCCTTAGGCAAGGGTTGCTCCCCTGGGGGCAAAATTAACTTTAGGCCATTTTTGCCTCCTTTAGGGGCAGATCGGCCTATTTTTATCAGGCCAATCTGCCCCCACTAGACAGCAGGGATTTTTTGTTTTTAGGTCAGTTTCACATTAGGGGAGGGACCCCTTAGGCAAGGGTTGTTTCCCCTGGTGGGTACATTTATTTTAGGCCATTTCTGCCCTCCTTGTGGGCAGATCGGGCTATGTTTATGTGGCTGATGGGGCAGAAGCCACTAGGCACTAGGGATTTTTTTTTTGCACCAATTTCACGCAAGGGTAGTGACCCCATAGGCAGGGGTCGGGACCCTGAGGGGGCATATATATTTTAGGCCATTTCTGCCCCCCACCAGAAAACCTACTAGATGCCAGGGAATACAAAAAATTGTGGGGTGGTGGCTACCAACCAATATGGGCATGGTTATGCCCCACCCCAACTGAAGGGGGTCACAGTCTTTCAGCTCTCCCCGCACCCTAAACATCTTATCCCACGGCAAGCGTGAGGACATTTGATTATTTTGGGTTCTGGTTTTACATTTGGGTCATGAGAGCTTGGCTAACTCTCAAAATCCTCCCACTTGACATTGTGAGGGCTGCACTTTTGGACTTTGGGACGCTGCCATGTAGAAACATCGACAAGACCTAGACACATCTGAAAACTAAACATCTGGGTGAGACCACGGTGGTATGCTTCAAATGCACCCACACCATTTTCTTACCCACAATGCCCTGCAAACCTCCAACTTTGCTGGAAATCACAAATTTTTCCCACATTTTTGTGATGGAACCTTCCGGAATCTGCAGGAATCCACAAAATTCCTACCACCCAACATTGTCGCATCTATACCGATAAAAATTCTGCCCCACTTGTCAGCCTATAATTTTTTTTTTTTAACTGCCCTTTTGGATCCGCTGTGGTTCCCCTTCAATTTCGACATGTGTTTGGCTCTTCCCTGTCACAGGCACTTGGCCGACCTACACAAGTGAGGTATAATTTTTACCGGGAGACTGGGTGGTAGGAAATTTGTCCTGGTGCAGTGATCCCACACAGAAATGTGGGAATAATTAGATTATTTAGTTAAATTTGAGGTTTGCTGAGGATTCTGGGTAAGAATATACTGGGGGATCCATGCATGTCACACCTTCCTGGACTCCCTCATGTGTCTAGTTTTCAGAAATGTTTGGGTTTGGTAGGTTTCCCCTATATGGCTGCTGAGCCCAGGACCAAAAACGCAGATGAAGCCCCCCCCCTCCACAAAAACAGGTAGTTTTGCATTTGATCATTTTGATGTGTCCACACAGTGTTTTGGGACATTTCCTTTTGTGGGCACTAGGCCTACCCACACAAGTGAGGTACCATTTTTATCGGGAGACTTGAGGGACTGCTGGGTGGAAGGAAATTTGTGGCCTCTCTCAGATTCCAGAACTGTGAGGAAAAGGTGTTTTTTTGGCCAAATTTTGAGGTTTGCAAAGAATTATGGGTGACAGAACCTGGTGAGAGCCCCACAAGTCACTCCAGCTTGGATTTCCCTAGGTGTCTAGTTTTCAAAAATGCACAGGTCTGGTAGGTTTCCCCAAGTGCCGGCTGAGTTAGAGGCCAAAATACACATCTGGCACTTTGCAAAAAACAGCTCTGATTTCTTTGGGAAAATGTGATGTGTCCAAGTTGTGTTTTGAGGCATTTACTTTCGTGGACACTAGGCTTTCCTACACAAGTGAGGTACCATTTTTATCGGGAGACTCAGGGAATACTGGGTGGAAGGAAATTTGTGGCTCCTCTCAGTTTCCAGAACTTTCTGTCACGGAAATGTGAGGAAAAAGTGTTTTTTGGGCCAAAGTTTGAGGTTTGCAAATGATTTTGGGTAACAGAACCTGTGAGAGCCCCACAAGTCGCCCCATCTTAGATTCCCCTAGGTGTCTAGTTGTCAAAAATCCACAGGTTTGGTAGTTTTCCTAGGTGCCGGCTGAACTAGAGATCAAAATTCACAGCTAGGCACTTTTCGAAAAACACGTCAGTTTTCAATGACAAAATGAGATGTATCCATGTTGCGTTTCCTGTCGCGGGCATTAGGCCTACCCATGCAAGTGAGGTGCCATTTTTATCGGGAGACTTGGGGGAACACAGAATAGCAGAACAAGTGTTATTGCCCCATGTCTTTCTCTAAATGTTTTCCTTCCAAATGTAAGATAGTGTGTAAAAAAAGACATCTATTTGAGAAATTTGGAAATACTAAGGTTTTCTTGATACCTATTTCTCACTCTTTATATTTAAGCAAAGGTATTGCTATATACACCCGGTATAGAATGAAAACCCACTGCAAGGTGCAGCTCATTTATTGGCTCTGGGTACCCAGGGTTCTTGATGAACCTACAAGTCCGATATATCCTCGCAACCAGAAGAGTCCAGCAGATATAACGGTATATTGCTTTAAAAAATCTGACATTGCAGGAAAAAGTTACAGAATAAAATGTGGAGAAAAATGGCTGTTTTTTTCATCTGAATTTCAATATTTTTTTTATTTCAGCTGTTATTTTCTGAAAGAAAACCTTGTATGATCGACACAAATGACCCCTCAGTGAATTCAGAATTTTGTCTACTTTTCAGAAATGTTTGGCTTTCCAGGATCCAGCATTGTTTTCACACCCATTTCCATCACTAACTGTAAGGAGGCTAAAAGCCAAAAAAAATAGTAAAAATGGAGAATGTTCCCATAAAATTCCAAAATTGTGATGAAAATTTTGTTTTTCTGATTCAAGTCTGCCTGTTCCTGAAAGCTGGGAAGATGGTGATTTTAGCACCACAAACCCTTTGTTGATGCCATTTTCATGGAAAAAAACACAAGCTTTCTTCTGCAGCCCTTTTTCCCCATTTTCTTTAAAGAACTAAATGTTTGCTGTATTTTGGCTCATTTCTTGGTCTCCTACACGGGAATCCACAAACTCTGGGTACCTCTAGAATCCCTAGGATGTTGGGAAAAAAAAGGATGCAAGTTTAGTGTGGGTAGCTTATGTGGACAAAAAGTTATGCGGGCCTAGGTGCGAACTGCCCCAAATAGCCAAAAAAAGGCCTGGCACCTGAGGGGAAAAGGCCTGGCAGCGAAGGGTTAAAGAATGTTTAATTTAGAAGCATCCCTGGCTAAGTCCTCATGATAGGTGGAAATGTCATCTACCAGGGAGGTGCGACAGAGATCTCGTTGATGATGTTGGCGTATAGGACATGGTAACATCTGAGGTAACATCTGAGGTAATTGAAGGTGATTTAGATCACGATGAATATCTAAAACACCTTATTTTTCAGGCGTTGGTGATCATGAAGGAAATCTTTTTCTCAGTGGAGATATATAAATTGGTCTCAACACTGGCCTAGCAGAAATCTGTAAAAGTTTGCAAGTGTTCTTATAGTGGATCCTCAAATGAATAGAATTCGTTGTGATGGCCTACATGGTAAAGAATGAGGACATGAAGAAATATGTTGAGCTAGAGGAGGAGGCTTGGATAAGGTCTCTACCTTCTTTTTAGGTGTGGTGGTTGGAGAAAATCTGGAGAATCTTGGTGTATCTACACTATGATGTTCCGATGACATACAAAGCAGAAGAGAGGATTGCAGAGAGATAATTGACAGGGATGGAGTGCCCGCCATGATTAGTGATAGATGTAGTCTCTTCGACATAGATGTGGATGGACTACGACGTCCTTGATAGTCTTTTTGGCTATGGTGAAAGTTTCAACTTCAATTGTGGATGGTTTATACATTGTAGACAATTACTAGGAGAGGGTACGGAAGGTTGCCATCAGTAATAGTGTTGTCCTCTTCATCGTCAGGTGGTGCCTATGTTTCGACATTCAGCTGTGATCTATTTTTGATGGTGACTTATTTTTGTTATCACGGCGTCTTTTAGGAAGCAAGAAGCCTTTGTGTGACATTGAACAAGTAGGGGCTAAGGCCCTTGATGTTGAGGCAGATACCTTTCACTTTGAACAGGAATTACATCAAGACTGATGTCAGTGATGTTTAGACAATAACATCCTTTCTTTTGATCTTCCTGATCTAGACTTGGCTACTTCTCAGAAGGGGTATGTGTTTTTCTCTTTTCTTCCTCCACCCATATTGTCTTCCATGATCCCCTCTCTGTCCTTCAGCATCCCTTTAGAAATCTTTCCACAGATGTCATGGTCTTTTACCAATTGAGTTTCTGGTAAACATGCCTCACATACCTAGTGGGGCTCTGCCACAGCCTTTTTTTTTTGATGTGATGGGAACTTCTCAAAAAAAGAAACATTTTCTGAGAAATTCTGTCGGAAATCTGCAAAAAATTGTGCCACTCAACAGAATAGCTTTAAAAACATAGTGAAGCTTACAAATACAGGATCTTGAGGAGAAAACAGAGGTATGAAACCACACATGTGCCACAAAGGTCTGCTCTTAAGAATCACTCCTGCTAGAAGTTGTGGAAGTACCCGGTGCAGAGCCCTAAGCCAGTTTGGACTTTCCACCTGCCAGTCTCAGAGCGATCCACCAACAGAACGCTGCCTAGGTCGGCGAGGGGGGCGGATCGTGCGAGGAGTGTGTCAACACTTCAGGAGTTTGACACAGGACGGAAGGATCCCTTTTATGCAGTGAACGGACGGGACAGTGAAGTGGACGTGGACATGAACCAATGTAAGGCGGAAGCTGCAGTGGGAAGCCGGAAGCCACAGAGGGAGGCTGTTCGTCCACCACGGCTGCAGCTGTATGGCAGGTGCCATTACAGGTGCCGTACGGGGGCTCACCCTTCTTTTTGGCACCTTCAGACACCTTGACTCCTTCCCCGCAGCCCAACCCCACCAACGAGGGGGCCGTGCAAGTCATGCAAGCCACGCAGCGTAGTCTGTACCCGATCCCCCCCAAATACAGCTGAGTAACGTGGAGCCGCGACATGCTCGCGAAAGACATGTGTGCAGCGGGCCAGGAGGCCCAGGCTACAAGCTTCTGGGAGGCCACAGGTCGTTGGCCGCAACCGCACTGAGCAGGGGGCCGAACAGGTGCAAACCTTTCCCTTTGGCACCCTAAATCCCAATGCAGGCTGCTACTAAGGGGGCTGTGCAGGCTGTACTGTGAAGCTTGTGCCAATGAGGCAGAGACACAGGTCTCGGGCTGGGAGACCCCAGACCACAAGTTTCAGGCCACGAGCCTCAGATCAAAGGCGGCAGCAGCGTGTGGGGCCGTGAATCTGGCGGATCCAGCATTCTACGCAGCCTGCTACTAAAGGGACGGCGTGGACAGTGAGCCTGGTTCCCTGTGCGACTCACCACCAGAGAAGACGTGTGGCAGCACGAGCTTTACATTTGATGTCACATCTGGCGCTGGGAGCGGCACATCTGGATGAGGAGGTTAAGAGCGCTGGGAGTGCCGAGAGGCACTCTCAGCGCCCCCAGCATGACACAGGGGGAGGCAACATTTGGGAGAGGATAGCAGCGTCTTGGCAATAGAAGTGGCTACGGACTGCTCGTGGTGCAGCTTGTTGCCTTTTTCTCCCCCTCACCATAGCCCCACTGTTACTCTGCCAGAACTTTGCAAAACTTTGAACACTAAGAGCCTTTTCCTCTCCTTCAAAAGAAGGAATTGCTGGCCTCGTTGGAAAGTTATTATTGATCCTAACCTTTAAAGTGGTGTATTCCATCCCTGATTGGGCTGAGACTTACTCTCCAAGTATCTTTAATAGAAGTATCTCATTAGTGGAATAACATATTGATGCAGGGCTCGAAAAATCATAAAAATGTTACTAGACCTGCAGGTCCAGTAACTTAAATAATCTATTCGACCTAACTCTAATGTACTTGACCCGTAAACGGGTCTCCAATTGTGTGATCCTAGGCAAATAGTTTACAGTGTAGCCTTTTTCTTAATTCTCACATATGATTGCACCTTCAAATATGTGAGCTCAGCATTTCTGCAGTATAAAAAACCTCTTTTGTTTTAATAAGTAGACTAAAGTTTGCTGCATGCGTCACAAGAATCTGGCCCACATACCCATGAGGTCTAGCCCACATAACCTAGGACTTCTTTTAGTTTATTAACAACATTGCCATCAGGGCAGGAGTGTTTCCCAGTTTGTTAAAACACTCAGTTTTAACAAATATATTACTAAACCATGATGTGGTAACATATTGTCATCTACATACAGTAACTTTCCAAAAAACGTCCAAAAACCTCTGCACTAACTTGCAGCTTTACAGATAAAACTATAGTGTATTAACAATCTGAGAATATTATTCAGAAAACATACCTTTTGCGTAAAGTATTCTGATTTGTTTTCATCCTACTAAAATATTTTTTTATCATACAGAAATATAAAAAAGGGCTTTCACAACTACTGAAATATATTTAGAAATGTTTGCACAGTTGACATAGTCATTTAAATGTTGTGTGTTAGGAAAAACCGGACACCCTATATCCTTTAATTTTACATTCTAACAGCAGGTCACACAGTTCACCTTAGAAGGTCCTGAAACTCTGCAGTCAGAAGGAAAATTAATTGTAAGAAAAACTGTCTTTTGACCTCTGTCTGTGAGCACAGAGCAAATGTGACATAGGCATGAGATTGAAAGGCGTCTTTTATTGCCCCCCCCCCCCGCCGTTCAACTGAACGGACCACCTTTTCAGTGTCAACTCGCCAGAAGAGTAAGGATTACAAATAGCTCGACCTGATCAAATAAGACTCGCCAAAAGCCCTGTGATGCTAAGTGGAAGTGTGATGCAAGACTTGTGACTGATTACTAAATGCATCAAAAGGGTGCAATGACTGTCAAAAAACTGAGATCGGGTCGTTTGCTCCCAGGGAAGACCTGTTTGAAGACTAAATCTAACCCTCCCCACAATAGGGATGGGGTAGCCCGGCTGAAATGCAGAAATCTCCCTTTTCCCAGAAGGAAAACATTTGAAGGTCTCACTCGAATCCCCAGATACTAGATCTCCTGGAAACAGGGACATGCTCAATGTAACACTACTGTGAGATTTACAGCTTTCTAACCACAAAGGGTTAGCATATATCAACATCCATGAACAGGCTGCTCAGGGACCCTTTGCACCCCAGGTAGCCTTATATCGTACAGAGGAGCAGCAAAGCACCTTCCCCTTCCCCATAGTACAATCCTCCCCCCTGCGTGTAACCCTGTCGGTTTTTTCCTTAAAAGGGGGGGCCTGTCAGGAAAGACGCTCACCTGCAAAGCATAGACTTGGGACACCAGCTGGTTGACTTTACACTTCCAGGCCTGGACATAGAATTATGTAACAGATATGGGCCACAACAGGGGGGTGGATACAATTAAGTCTTCTCCCCAGCTACTATCTATGGGCCTGCAGTTCGTTAGCAGTACAACCTCTAACCATTCCTCCTTGTAATCTCATCTCACTGCGACTCCTGATTTGGGTATAAATGTTAATCTCCCAAGAAATCTCCCAGATCAAAATATGCAGGTGTCTACTTATCTTCTTAGTCTAGAAAGACTTATTTCTTCCATTTTAAACCTACTGGAAATGTTGTCGGGTCTGATTGTATGTTTGACACTGTTACAGCTATCCGGAAAGAACTGATCACCAATAAAGGAGGCAGTCATGAATCAATCCCATTACACTCAGAAGGGGTTGAAGCAGGGTCTTGGGTAGCAGAGAACAAGGTTGCTCACCCTGGGATTGACTTCTGTTCCCAGGCTGGTAAGCCTCAGGTTAAGGAGCTACCCACAAACTCTGCTTCAATAGAGAGCCCGGTAGACTATATCAGATTTGTGCTCAATGACTTCTCACCAAAAAGAGGCCTGACTCATGAACCCTTAAGTATGGAACAGGAAGTGCTTCCAATCTTTAAGGTCCACCCAAAGGTAAACACGGAGATTGGAGAATCCTGCTCACCGTTGCGAAAGCCTACGATCAAAAAGCAAAATCATATGAGGACAAGGAAACAGAATCGCAGGATCACCAAAAAAGGTTGGAGAAAAGTGTGGTTCACAGAGGTCTCCATTTTGCATCAGAATCCTAAAACTCTGGATATTGCAAACTATGGGTCTTGAGTAGTGGATGGTCCATTACGTACTCCTTGCAGGCCAAGCAAAGATGGTCCAATCATGGATCATAACACGTCTCCATCACAGTCAACCACGCAACCTTTGAATCTCCTGGCACAACCCTTTGTGGGCCCAACATGGCTCAAGCCTCGACCAGAAAGGTTGTCTCCCAAGGGAAGGAAGCAGAGATCGAATTATGTGGACACTTTGGTATTAGATTTTATCCTTCTTTTTTATACAGATTTAATCCTAAATAGAACCCTTCTTCTAAAGTGTTTCTCAGAGGTAGAGTCGCTTAGGTTAATTGAAAGTAATCATATACAGTTGGCATCTCAGAGATGTGGAATTCTTATCGACCACGCCTGGGACATATTGTTTAGGGTCAAGGGCAACAAGTTTTCCTGTTTATTTTGTCCTTAGGACAAGTAGGCCCAACCACCTGCAGCACAAACCCTTTGGCTGCCAGTGTACAAAGAAGAGAACTGTCTGCAGTTGAGGTAATGTGTGTGTCCACATGTTAAAGCTGTTTGAACTTGTATTTATGGTTCATTAATGAAAAGCCTTCATTATTAGGGTGAGGCTGTAAATAAGCGTTTTATGGTCACACTGCACTACTGACAGTGGTTAAAGTTAAAAAACAAAATGTGTACATACATGCTTGAAAAGTTTAACAGTATGAGGCTACATAGGATGCTCCCCAAATGCTCTCAGATTAGATGCAAATGTTTGCAGAAGCCTGCAAGCAAGAGTGAACAAAATAAAATGTTCAGAACAAAATTTAAGTAGGAAAAAAAAAGTTTCTCTACTATTAATTTTTAGGTGCAATTTTTTTGACGTGTCATTTAGTAAAATGTGTTGATCCATGCTAGTTTTTCCAAAACATATTCCTAATGGAAAAATCAGTGTAACCATTTTCAACAAGACTCTGTGAAGCACGAAAATAAACAAGCAATGGCGAAGCCAACCAATGCAATATTTTTTGTAACTCTTTTAGTTTCGTCAATGCGTGTCTTGTTTTGACATGGCTTTCGGAACCCTTTATTGTTGTGAGAGCTTCCAGGCCCTCACCACAGTAACACGCATTGGTAAAAAGCAAAAACATTTTTTGGGTCTCAAAAAGCACACTTTGCCACCAGTGCCATAACAAAGGCCAAGCAGCCTCCCCTCCAGCACCTACGCTGAGGGAGTCTGGAGGGTGGGGGTCCCTCCATGTTCTTTGCGGGGGGGGCACCTCCAGTTTTGTTACGCAACTGATTGCCACATTAGTTCCTGGCACTGAACAAAAACTACTTGTGTGTCAATATGCTCCTTGTAGAAGAGCAGAATGCGATCACTCACAGTAAAGCCAGCCGACAGATAGAGAGAGAAACAGAAATGTAATAAAAACCAAGGGCCATATGTACAAACACATTTTCCCATTGACACAGAATGGGAAAAACCCTTTGCTACATCTGGCCCCAAATGTCTTAGAGACTCAATTCTTAAAGAAAGTCACAAAAGTGCGCCCATGATATTTGTCTTTGAATTAGTGGCTTTTATGAATTCACAAGAAATTACAGAAGTAGATCAGGAACTTGTATTCCTCCAAAATATTTGTGAACTGTATCGTAGCATGAGCAAATATGCATGTGTAGATTTTCTCATGTGAAAATCTATTTAGTGTTTATAAGTTCACATTCCCTCCAACCACTTTTTTCCCCAACCTTGGAAGAACTTCTACTTCTGCCATTGTCGGGAGTACATTTCCAGCCTTTCTCATTATGGGTAAAGATTATAGAAGGGCTGGTGAAAATCCTTAAAACATGCAAAATTAGTAGGTTTTGGGGACTCACTGGGATTCCATCCTGGAACTATTGCTTACTGCTTCCTATAGCCCCAGTAAGTAGATCTATGGAAAGGTGGCAAAATAAGGAAATTGCTATAGTAGGGATTGAAAATGCAAGTATTCAAGCCCTACTATAGTAGATAACCTAGCATAATCAGAGGCTTTTTCAGAACTCTTACATAATGAGATTGCTCCCATAATTTGTCTCCATCCGCACTACATGGCACTAAAGGGACAAGTAGATATTTTTTTTTTTTTTTACAGAACAAGTAGATTTAGGAAGCAACCTGTCCATGGACAAGTAGACATTTTATTACTTCCACAGCCCTTTATCCATGGAGGATTCGGGTTATGGGCCCAAAAACAAGAGTGTCCTTTTGGCTCAAAATTGATAGTTAACAAAATGTTAAATAAATTCAGAACGGTTGCAATGTAAAGGTGTCAATGTTTGAACCGTGGCGGGGGCGGAGGGGGGAAAGGTGAGTGGGGGGGGGGGGGGGGGGGCAGGGAGTAAGATTGTTGGAAGAGACATGCAGCAACTCCATGAAGGTATTGGTGAGCAAGTTTCTATTTCCCAACCTCTTTGTAATATTGTAATATCAACAGCTATCCTTTAAGTCAACAGGGTTTAAAAACTTCTATAGGAAGGCATGGCAGGCTGGTGTCGCTTAAGGAACCCCCGAAGTGTTTACCCCAAGAACCAAGCACCAACTTCTACTCTTGGAATTGGTTACCGGCCATTTTAAGCAATTCCTCTACAATGTCTCACCCAGCAGTATCATCACATTAGCAATGAGCTTACTGTTGCTTCATGGACTGTTGCTAGCATAAAAAATATTGGGGGAAAACTGGAATTCCTGAACTCTTTAAATGCTGATATATTCTTCCTGCAAGAAACCTGGCCAGTCGGGTAGCTCCTGTTTGATCAATACTATTCACTCTGCTGTAATGCCAGGCCTTCAAAGAGAGGCCACGCAAAGGGTGGGGTAGCCTGCCTGCTGTCCATTAGGCTTAATTGGCGTTATGAATAGTTTAGAGATCCTAGCAATCTGTTTCTGGCTATAATCTTATATGTGTATGTGAGGGGTCTAATCGAGCTCCCTTGGTATTGGTAAATTCCTATAACCCCACCCTCCTTGTGTCTCACATGGTGGCCTCTTAGTTAAGATTTTTCTCTTTATTAATGAATATTGTGATAGGGTTCCTGCATCTCCAATTACCTTGGTCAGGGACATAAATTGTATAATTTCGAATCCTGCCGTATTCCACTTCTGCGACGAGAAAAAAGAGGAAGCCCAAGGAATCCCCTCTTGTGTTTTTCCCCATAAAATAAGAACTGATATGGGAGGGAAGCTCCTCATTGAGCACTTGAAGACGAGTGACTGCATCATAGCAAATGGAAGGCTTTCCTCCGATTCGCCAGCTCATTACACACACAAATCTCTTTTGGGGGGGGGGGGGATAAGCAATCCAAGACTATGTGGTAACTAGCTATCAGGCATTCTCTCTGGTACACAATATAACATACTCTGGTAGCATCTCTTAACCTGAAAGTTCTCCCCGCTGACACCTGGGGTTTTGATGGATCGAAATCAAAATTTGATTTTAAAACTGGTAGAACACATTTGACCTATGACAGGATTAAGGGGGCTAGAAGGTAAATTAGAGACCGTCTCAGGCAATCTTGAAAGATGGTCAGGAAATGTTCTAGAGAAGTTTTCAGAGTTTATGCTGCAGCTACCTGTGAAGGCCCACCAGAAGGGCAAGTATATGGTAAAACACTGGCCCCTACTTTTATTGAACCGAGAGATTAATACACTTATCTGTAAGCAACATGGTGAATACTCTCTGGAAAGAAAAATTCAGCTGTACCTCCTAAAAAGAAAAAGGAGGCGTTTAAGGGCATGCTTAAAAAGACATATAATTGAGAGATTTTGGATTAATGTAAGGGATGCAGCAATTAATGGCCTATCTAGAAGTTTCTGGTCATTGGTAGCAGAAGGATGTGGCTCAAGAACTAGATCACTTCCAATGGTCATCAACAAAGCAAGTTGGTCTACTTTTATATCAGGTCTCTATGCATCGAATGGGAAAACAGAGGAGCGCCCTCTAGCCGGTGATGATTTCACATATTTGTGAAATAAATCAAAGAGGTCATTAGAGGTATGCGTAGTTCGGCTGGAATGGGTCCTGATGAAATTCCTATATTTGTTATGAAATATGATGTTCTTAATTGGAGTAAAATCTTTTTCCAGGTCTTTCAGTGTTGTTACAAAATTAGGAAAATTCCTCTATCTTGGAACGGCAGTATTATCGTTCCATTATTCAAGAAAGGGGACCGTAATTGCCATGAAAACTACCACCAGATCGCTCTACTTGATGCAGTTGGCAAAATAATTGCTAAATGTTTGCTATCTCAGTTTAGTGACTTGGCAGAAGGTAACACAATCATCCCTCTGGAGCAGTCAGGCTTCAGAAAAGAGTATGGAACAAATGATAACATCTAGCCTCTCCAGGTAATAAACAAGAAATATGTCTCTATGAGAGGGGGAAATTTATGCAGCCTTTATTGATTTCTGTATGGCATTTAATACAGTAGATTGGGCTACGCGATGGAGAAAGCTTTCAAGATTAGGTATGCCAGGTATTCTACTAGATCTGGTGATTGCCACCTGGTAAAGGGTGCTGTTAGGTGGAGAAAGAGGCTTGCCTCATAAAATCCCAACGCAGAATGGTTTAAAACAAGGTTGTATGTTGGCCCTGTTGCTGTTTTCCTTGTACATCTCAGATTCACCAAGCTACTTAACCTGGAGCGAAGGCTTCACCCCCATAATGGGAGGGAGGCCGATTACCTGTTTACTTTATGCTGATTATATAATAATTTTGGATCGTAAAGTGTTAAATAATCGCCTGTAGGCCTTACAGAAATTCAACGAGCCCCACTTTTTAAACATAAATTGTTCTAAAAGTAAAATTCTGTGCTTCCATGGTAAAAAGAAATGTAAGTATAACAAATTCTGCTGGTCATTGGGAACACAGAAGCTAGAAAGGGAACATTTGTACACTTTTTTAGGTAAAATAGTATGCGGGAACCTCAGTGACGGGGCGCACATAGAACACAACCTAAGTGAGGTACAATCTCAAGCTAATGGCTTGGACACCCTGTACAGGACGACAGGCAGGAAACATTTTAAACAGCTCTTTGAGGTATACAGGGCAAATATACCATCCTCTTTACTTTATTGTTTGGAGCAAGTAAAAGTTCCAAAGTGTTTTTTTTATAGATAAACTAGAGGGCCGCGTCCTTAGAAAATTAACATTTGTTAACTTCCTTCTCAGCAGCTATCCTAAGGCTAGAGATGGGTCTAAGAAGCACATTTGTGCAAGGACTGGCAGGCGTGTATGCTGGGTAGTTGGTCTGAAGAAGAGTGATAACGATACTTTGAGGTCTTTGTTAAAGAAATAATTATTTGCAGGCACCAGCGCAAAATACACAATTGTAAGGAACTTTACATATGCCATGCCAAGAAGGTCCTTCTCAGATGAGCAGGAACAAATAACTGGCTCTCTGAGGCAAATTGCCAATTGGGTGCACTATGAGTAGAGGAACCTCTGGTCTCTTAAAAGGAACAGTTCCCTTTTTTCTCATTTTACAATTAAAGCCTCCAAGGCTCCATTTTCCTTTTTCTCTCGTCATACACTTTCACCTTTCTGCACATGAAATGCTGCAATGCAGGATTCAAATTGATATACAGGTTCATCTTATTTTCCCGAAAATGAAACTGAGCCTCTAGCAATCTGTCGCGGGGGAGACTCATCATGAAGAAAAATAGACATTTACACTGTGTGAATTTTTAAATGAACAATAAATATTTAAAAATTGCTTGGAGGTCCAAGCAGGTAGCAAAGGTTTACTCAGGAAAACGTCTAAAACCCCAATAGGTTTATCTGTAATAAATCCTCCTTCTTCTCAGGTGCTCTTGAATAGTGTTTGTAGAATATTGTAACCTTACACCACACAGTATGAGCTATGTACAAGCACCACAGTGTTTTGTAGATGTAATAAGCATCTACTGAGTGATAAAAGGGGGAAAAAAAATCATGTTGACTAAAAGCACTGTAAAGATCCACCTCTGGAGAAACAAAATTCACATATTAGATATGCACCCTCCCCCTCCCCCCCAACAAACAAGGAGAAAGAATAGTTTACCTGTAACTCCAGTTCCCTCGTAGGGGTATTTCCATGATAGTCATAAGCGTTGATTAGTTCCGCCCGCCTGCGGAGACCCCGGGCACTTTTTCCAATATAACTTCTTAAGTGTTCATATTTGCCTTACTTCAGGAAGGTCTGCAAAGTCACTTAAGAATGTCCACATACAGCCTAAAGGAAAGGCTACAGTGTCCAAAATTCTTCATCTAGTTTGCTTTAAAAAGGACAAAGGTAAGGCACATACACCCAAATGCATGAATGAGTTTAACATTTAGCAGAAAAAAAACCTTCACAAACCTTTTTATATAGCAAAACAATAATGAAGGAGTGCAGGGCAGTGTAGCCCATAGGCTGCATTATCAATGAAGAAAAAGGAGACTGTGACTTTAAGAACAGCCAGTTCTCAAGTAAGCCACCATGCCTAGACTGAGGCAGTTTCCTCATTTCTTTTTGTAGGCAGTCCTAGCTGAGAGCAATGATAAACTTTAGATATTATTTTGTCTACTCCACTGGGGTGGAGCGAGGGTTGCTTATGACTATCATGGAAATACCCCTACGAGAGAACAGGAGTTACAGGTAAGAAACTATTCCTTCTCTCGTAGGGGATTTCCATGTCTAGTCATAACCGCTGAAAAGAATAGCAAGCCCATCCCATAAACAGCAGAGGAGTAGACAGAACAATAATGAAATACGCTGAAAAGCAAAGAGGTTCCTGAGAGAAGCCTGTCCTACTTGAGCATCTGTCCTGGCGTCAGAGTCAAGACAGTAATGTTTAGTGAAAGTGTGGACAGACCTCCAAGTCGCAGCTCTACAGATGTTCGCTAAGGGAACATTCCTCATTAAGGCAGTCGTTGCAGACTTGACTCTAGTAGAATGTGCTCTTGGTCTGCCAGCAAGAGTTTTGTTAGCTAGTTGGTAGCAAAATAGAATACAGGAGACAATCCATCTAGAGATTGATTGTTTGGAGGTGGTCAGACCAGCGCGAACCGGACCGTAATTAACATACAATTGTGGAGATTTTCTAATAGATCTGGTTTTATCTAAGTAGAATTTAAAAACCCTCTTTAGGTCTAGAGAGTGGAGAGCACTCTCTGCTGAAGTAGATGGGTTTTGAAAGAAAGTTGGCAAGCAAATCGACTGGTTGACATGAAAGTCAGAGATGACCTTGGGCTGGAATTTAAGATGTGTTCACATCACTACATTGGAGGAGTGGAATACTGTGTAAGGATTGTGAGCGCAGAGAGCCTGAATCTTGCTAACCCTGCGTGTTGATGGAATTGCCACAAGGAAAGCAGTTTTCCAAGTTAGGTGTTGGACAGACGCTTTGTGTATGGGCTCAAAGAACAAGTTACTTACCTTCGGTAACGCTTTTTCTGGTGGATACACTGACTACCTGGGGATTCCTCACCTTATGAATTCGATCCCTGCGCCAGCATCCGACGGAAAGTCTTCTTCCTAGCTGTCTACGTCGACGAGGACGTCATAATGGCACGGCTCCACGTGACTCCGTTTGACGTCAGCGTGCCAATAAGAGGTCCCCGTCGGCGTACTAACGTCAGTTTCACCTCACTTTTTTCGTGCCTTTAAAGCAAATAGGAGTAAACCGACCATGAAAATTTATAAATAATATAGAAAGATGTACACACACAAAAACCTTGATCATTTAAATAATCCATTCTTATTGAAAGCTGGGATACATAAATATACAAAATAGAGAAATATCACTATATACATATAAATATATATATATATATATATATATATATACACGCTTTCATTTATATAAATATTAAGCTAAATACTGTAAGATAAGAATGTAACCAGGTAGGCAACGGGGAGGCGGGAGGGACTGTGAGGAATCCACAGGTAGTCAGTGTATCCACCAGAAAAAGCGTTACCGAAGGTAAGTAACTTGTTCTTCTGATGGATACAACTACCTGTGGATTCCTCACCTTATGAATAGAGTCCCAAGCAGTACCGCACTCGGTGGTGGGTGCCCACCTGATTACACTAAGAAATCTTGCAATACCGAGTGAGCAAAGTGACCGTCCCTCCTCTGCAAACCCAGGGACTTAGCTGTAGCCCGACAGTCCTTAAACCGTTCAAGGGCAGAATCTGCCTTGTCCCCAAACAGCTTTTCCCCATCAAATGGAAGGTCCATTAACGTGGACTGTACATCCGACGAGAAACCCGAAGACCTTAGCCAGGCATGCCTTCTCGTAGCCACCGATGTTCCCATGGCCCTGGCTATAGAATCCGTAGTATCCAGGCCAGATTGAATAATCTGCTGTGCAGCCGCTTGCGCGTCCAAGAAAAGGGCCCCAAAAGATTTTCGCACTTCCTGTGGCAGATCTTTTGCCATCTCCTTCGCAGAGTCCATCAGGGCATGAATGTATCTGCCTAGCACACAAGTGGAATTGGTAGCTTTCAGGGCCATGATTGCTCCATCCTCTTGGATTCTCTGTCTGTTGGAACACCAGGGAATGTACCAGGGGCAGATTTCGCAGAACATGATGCCTGAACCACCAAACTCTCCGGAGTCGGGTGACGAGATAGGAATGATGGATCTCCTGGGGCACTCCTATGCCTTCTCGCCACTGCCCTGTTCACCGCAGGAGATGTCACCGGATTTCTCCACAGGTCCATAATAGGCTCAGTCAACGCCTCATTAAAAGGCAACAAGGGGTCAGCACTGGAGGAAGAAGGATGAAGAACCTCCGTGAGCAAGTTAGTCTTGACTTCTGCCGAGGACAAAGGCAAATCTAGATAGTCAGCCGCCTTCCTCACCACAGCATGGAAAGAGGAGGCCTCCTCAGTAAACTCCCCCAGAGAAGCAATGTCCCACTCCGGGGAAGTATCCAAGCCACTTGCAGTGGCAAGTCCTTGAAAATCATCAGAAGGCTCTATCTCACCTTCCTCAAGCCTTCTGTACTCCTCTTCCTCCAAAAGCCTCAACGCCTTCCTCCGAGATCTTAAATGGGTCTCCAGAGCCGGCGTCGACAAGGACTCCATCGACGCCGATGACCTCAAACCTTGAGTTGGTTCCGGAAGACCCCCGGATTCAACCGGCGCCGACCCGAAGTCGGCCGATGACCTCCTCGACGCCGAATGCACAGAAGGAGTTGGAGCCGGTCTGGATGAGGCCACCAAAGACGCCGGATGGCACGGAGAAGGAGTCAGACGAGAAGCCGACGGATCCACAGTCCCAGGCGAAGGACTCCTGCCAGGGGAAACCCCCGGCGCCGGACCACCAGGCTCTGAAGGGCAGAAGGGCATGAATGGAGCAGCCCTGTACGACGCCAGTGAGCCCAAATTGAATGCGAATGGCCCCGTGGGACCCGCCGGTGCACCAGCAGGGGCCATGGCTTGAAACACAGCATACATCTCATTCAAAAATGCGGCCGGATCCGTCCCTGGAGTCGGGAACGCTGGGTACTGCTGTGTAGACGTCTGGGGAACATCAGGATCTCTCGGCGCCGGTGAGAAACGAGGACTATCTTGAGTGACCTCATAGACTGAAGGCGCCGGTGACAACCTCGGACTCTCCGGCTGAGGCGTGACAGTAGGACTCATCTCCCACGTCTTCTGGCGCCGTGACGAACGAGACCTCACTCCGCTCCGAACGGCGCCGAGAGTCATGACGGCGGCGAGAGTCACGATGACGCCGCTTCTTATGTTTTTTGGGAGAAGCATGGGAAGAAACCTTCTTGTGTTCCTCCTTCTTTGCCTTAGCCAAGAAGAGGTTCGCTTCTCGTTCCTTCAGAGCTTTCGGATTCATGCTCTGGCACGAAGAACAGCCTTCCACATCATGCTCAGAGCTCAAACACCAAATACAATCCGAATGGGGGTCGGTCACTGACATCCGACCCCCGCATTCCCTACACGGCTTAAAACCGGACTTCTTCGGAGGCGACATTGTAACTTCACAAGATCGCTACAGTAACCAACGGGCCAGGAAGAAAACCGTTGAAGTCGAATGCACGGAAAAAGGAAAAACTAACGTTAGTATGCCGACGGGGACCTCTTATTGGCACGCTGACGTAAGATGGAGTCACGTGGAGCCGTGCCATTATGACGTCCTCGTCGACGTAGACAGCTAGGAAGAAGACTTTCCGTCATATGCTGGCGCAGGGATCGAATTCATAAGGTGAGGAATCCACAGGTAGTTGTATCCATCAGAATGGATTTTGCATGAAGCGCAAAAGAACCACATTAAGCTCCCATGGTGGAGAAGGGTGCCTAACTGGAGGAAAGACCTTCCTTAACCCTTCTAGGAAATCTTTGATGACTGGTATCCTAAAGAATGGTTTGCAAAGGACCTTTCCTGTATGGAGTCAGAGCTGCAAGATGGACCCTAATTGAAGAGAGTTGCAGACCAGATTTAGCCAGGCGTAACAAGTATGGAAGAATGACATCTTCCTGGTAAGATGTAGGGGCTATCATTTTGGAGGAACACCAGATGCAGAATCTCTTCCATTTGAAGGAATATGCTCTACGGTTGGATGGCCGTTTCGCCTCTTTTAGGATTTCCATACAATCCTGTGGAAGATTTAGGTGTCCATACTGTACTAACTCAGGAGCCATGCTGCCAAACTCAAGGAGAAGAGATTGGGGTGTCTCATCTGCCCTCCGAATTTCATTAGGGAGGTCTGGCCTGTATGGCAGCTTGAGATGTGGTTGAAGCGACCGGTGAAGGAGGTCCGGGAACTACCACTGCCTCGGCCACTCTGGTGCATTCTGGCTGAGGTCGCTGAGAGTTAGAAAAGGACTGCTGTGATCAGTGGAATTGGTGGAAAGGCGTACAGAAATATGTCGGACCAATCTATCCAGGGAGCATTCCCCAACAATTCTGGATGGTAAAACCTGGAGGTGAAGTCACAGCTTTTTCTGTTTTCCTCTGTGGCGAAGAGGTCGATAGAAGATGTGCCCCACAAATGGAAGATATCTTGAACGACATCTTTGTTCAGTACCCACTCATTCTCTTCAATAACTCTGGTGAGGGCATCCGCTTGTACATTCTCAGCACCTGGAAGGTGAGTTGATAGTTCAACCTCCTGGTTAGGAGCCAGTGCCATATTGTCTGGGCCTCTTGAGACAAGACTCTGGATTTGGTCACTCCCCCTGCTTGGTCGGGTAATACATGGTGGTTGTATTTTCTGTCTGGACATGCAGGGTGGCTGTGGTGAAGGATGGGAGAAATGCCTTGAGAGCTAGGTGCACCGCAAGGAGCTCGAGGAGATTGATGTGGTATGACGTCTCCAGAGGCCTTGTGTTTGTAGGTGACCCATATGGGCTCCCCATCCGGGGAGAGAAGCATCTGTCACCATAGTCTGTGCTGGAGGCTGTGGACGGAAAGGTATCCCTTGTAGGAGATTGGATGGAGAACACCACCAACCGAGGGATCTGATTGCGTGGGTGGACAGAAATATTCGGTCTTCCCAGTTTCCAGACAGTTGATTCCATTGGTCCTCCAGGCACTCATAAAGAGGTTGCATGAAAAGGGGAGCGTTGGGTGTCAGGAAGATGCAGGAGGCCATGGAGCCTAGAAGTGAGGAGACTGCGCACTGATGGGCGATGCATAGTTTGGAATGCACCACACTTCTGGAGAATGAAGAAGCGTGGTTCCTTTGAAGAACACACTTTTGCCTGTAGTGTGTCTATGGTAGCTCCTAAGTAGTACAAATTCTGGACATGAACTGTTGTGGACTTGAGAAAGTTGGCATGGAGCCCTAGCCGATAAAGGAGATCGCATGTCCATTTCAAATGCAGTTGGATGCCCTGATTAGCCAGTTGTCCAGATATGGGTAGACGAAGATTTGGTGCCTTCGAAGATGTGCTGCCACCACAGCCATGAACTTCAAGAAAGTTCTGGGCGCTGAGACCAAATGGTAGGACGGTGTATTGGAAGTTATCTTGTCTGACAACAAATCTCAGGAACTTCCGATGTTTTCTTTTTTACGATGGGGATATGAAAGTAGGCATCATGTAAGTCTACTGAGCAAAGCCAGTGCCCTTGATGAATCTGGGGGGTATATTTGATGTAAGGCCAGCATCCTGAATTTTTCCATTCTGATCCATTTGTTGGAAATCTTCAGGTTTAGAATGGGTCTGAGCTCTTTCTGGTCTTTTCTTGGAACGAGGAAGTACCTTGAGTAAAAGTCTTTTCCCCGCTTGTTGAGAGGAACAGGTTCTACTGCTTTCTTTTCCAGCAGGATGGAAACTTTCACCTTTAGAAGACCAAGATGAGAAGTGGTCGACTTCGGTGGAATACTTGGTGGCGGGGTGGAAAACTTGAGACAATACCCATTTTGTGCAATGTTCAAGACCCAAGCTTCTGTTGTAATTTGTTGCCACTCTGCCAGGAAATTGGTGATGCTTCCCCCCCACAGGAGTGGGTAACGGATGCGGGGGAAGAAAAAAAAACTTTCAGGGTTTTGAGGCTGAAGGTTGTCGAGAACCCTGATTGGGTTGATGTGTCGCTCGTCCTCTGTTGTTTCTCTTTGAGTTTTTCAAGGCCTACTGCCTTCAATGTGTCTACCTCAGCCTTCATCCTTCCCATTTCATCATCGGTGTGAGAGACGAATAGAGTGGAGCCTGAAAATGTCTGGTTCTGGATGCATTGCTGAGCGACTGGTTTCAGTGATGATAGACTCAGCCAGGAATGTATCATTAGCGTTACCCTGTGGCAGTATGTATGTGCAGAGAGCAAGGTAGAGTCCGCTGATGCACTAATGATCTGGTTAGAGACCATAGCACCTTCCTGGACGATCTCCAAAAACTCCTCTTTCTGATCTCTCAGGAGATGTTCAGCAAATTGGAGTAGGGAGTCCCACAGGGCCCTATCATATCTGCCCAAAAGGGCTGTTGGGCTTGCCGCCTTCATTGAGGTTGTGGCCGAACTACAGACGTTGCGGCCAGTTGAATCCACCTTTTTACTCTCTTTGTCAGGAGGAGAGGTAGGAGACGGAGAAGTAGCGTGAGATTTGCAGGCAGCCAATATTACCACCGAATCAGGTGGAGGATCGGAGCGCAGAAACAAAGGGTCTTGTTCCAGAAGACAATACTTTTTTTGTAGTCTGGAGGGAGCAGACTTAGTCGTAGCCGGCGTAAGGAAGACTTCCATAGCGGTTTCCAGAAGCTATGCGCTGCTGGAGAGTCTCGACTATAATCGAAGTAGATGGAGTTGGGATAGCCATCGGAATGTTGAGTTTTGTCGCACCTCGCACTAGAACTTCATGAAAGGTTTTATGTCGCCGACCGGTGAGGAACGAGGTTGAGGTGAATCTGTTAGTGTAGGTGAATAGTCTCTGGTGGAGGACGAGGAATCTTTATGACGGTAGGCACGTGATCTTGATCTTTGTCTATATCTGTGGTGGGAATATCTTGACCTTGAACGGCAAGATGACTGATGGCCATGACGAGAATGGTGGTGTGATCTTGGGCGCGGTCTGGGAGCTGGGCAGGTGCTAGGCACTTGAGGCACAGTAGGTGGTATGGGTGCCGGGAAAACTGGAGCAGCCTGTCGGTGCAGAGTCAGACTTCGAGGTGATGGTTGAGGAGGAGGCGTAGCAGGCAGTGGAGGGGAGGTGTGAGGAGAAGGCGACGAAGGAAGAAGCACCAGAGAAGGAGAGACATCTCTGGAATGGGCTGAATCCGATGAAGAATAGATCCTTCTCCGTTTCTGCCTCCTCGACATCGAGAAGCTCTTTGACACTGATTTTAATTTACGCCATATAGGTGTCGACGTTGAGCGGGACCTCAACGTCGAATTGCAACATCAGCGTTTCCTTTGCCTAAATGTCAATATACTCCTCAATGTTGTGTGCCGTGGAGTCCTCAACGTTTGTGCGACATCGAGCCAGACTTCGACGGCGAACATGTCGGCACCGTACCTCCTCTCGACGTCAACCACCTTCTCAACGTCAACCGAGACCAAAAGCGATTTCTTGCAGAAAAACACCACTCAGACCTTTCACATCCACAGGAGGCTGCAGGAAGAGCTCTGTTGGAAGACTGACCTTCCCCCTCTTCCCACTGGCTTCTTGGCGTTGTCTCTCTGCTCTCCCTTGAAGGCGAATCTTCTCCCTGTTACGCAGGGTACGCCTGGAAAATGACCTGCAGATGTTACAGGAGGCAGGAAGATGTGAGGACGGCAGGCAGATGATACAGACATCATGTGAGTCTGTTTTGGCCTTTTTTCTGCCTCATCATGGGCATTTGTCAAATAGAGAAGGCATTTTTACTGGGGAAAAAATGCCTTAATTCCTGTCAGAAAAAGGCAAACATCAAGAAAGTCAAAAGACATCGAGTGAAAGAGTTGTCACCAAGATTTTCACTCAATTTTTGTAGAAAAAGCCTAAAAGGGTCGAGCTCAATGCTCCAGGGTCCTGACAGCAGGGGCCGTAAAAAAGAACTGAGGTAACTGCCTCTCTAGAGGCATGATGGGATACTGGAGGACTGGTTGTTCTTAAAGTCACAGTCTCCTTTTTCTTCATTGATAATGGCAGCCTATGGGCTACACTGCCATGCACTCCATCATTGTTTTGCTATATAAAAAGGTTGTGAAGGATTTTTTCTGCTAAATTTTCAACTTATTCATGCATTTGAATGCATGTGCCTTACCTTTGTCCTTTTTAAATCAAACTGGATGAAGAATTTTGGACACTGTAGCCTTTCCTTTAGGCTGCATATAGACATTCTTAAGTGACTTTGCAGGCCTTCCTGAACTAAGGCAAACATGAACACATAAGAAGTTATTTTGGAAAAACTGCACTGGGGTCCCTGCAGCCGGGCGGAACTATTCAACGCTTATGACTATAATGTAAATTCCCCTACGAGAGAACCGGTTGTTATGATATCATTCTGAGTGGAATCTCACTGTACTTAATAATAATAAAGGTTAATTGCATATGTTAAAATAAAGAAAGTAAGTATCAAGGTGGCAAAATGAGGACAGTTTAAAGTACTGGCAGGTGCAATTAAATATTTCTTGGCTCAGACATGTCTGGGATTATCTGAAGATATTACAGTGAAGAAGACTTATACACAATAACATGTTATAAAATATGTGCTCTTGACCTAAAATGGGTAGCAAAAGATGGTGCTTAGTGTTAGAAATTGGGTCTCTAGTTGGCAGAGGTATAAACCCTGTCCAAGTAGGGACCACAATCCTAGTCAGGGTAAGTAAGCTACACATTAATAGTAATCATCTTGTCGTCCCCCACCACACCCAATAATTCAAGTGTTCAGATGTCGGCATTTGATTCCGTGCTATGTGGAATGGCGATGGATCCACGGTGTTGCCCAGTGGCAGGGGAGAGCTGAAGGCTGGCGTCATGCTCAGACCCTGCAGACTAAGGCTGGTGATCGGGGTAGGCTGTCCCAGCGTCCCTGATAGAGCAAACGTGGTTGAAGGAGGCCAGGTTGAGGGATTCCCGCGGTGTGGCGACCGTTTGTGAAGTCGGCAGGCAGTGCCTTCCCCCAGCACTCCAATCAGACAGAATAATCATCTCTGCAGGATCCCCTCGATGTAGCAGCGGTAAGGGAAGTCAGCAGGCGCTGCCTGCAAATGGGCGCATCGTCTCTGGGGGCAAGGCAGCTACGGGCAAACAAGGAGGCCACCAAGCAGATTTTCTGCCAAGACACTCACAGCGCGCTGAGTCCAGTGTTAGTGTTTACACGATGAGGCTCCTGATTCTCGGATAGCAGAGCGATGGAAGTATTTGAGGCAATCTTTAGTAAGAGTGAAATAAAATAACTGAGGCTGATAGCGAGGTATATGAGATCCCTAAGACCTAAGGGAGAATAGGAGGCAAGCCAGCAAGCACTTGCAGTCACTTCTGGGGATATATATATATATATATATATAGATATATATATATATATATATCTATATATATATATATATATATAGGCCCTTCTTGCAGGGCAAAGGTCAGCAGACAGCAGCACAGCAAGCACGGCAGCAGTTCCTCAGGCACATCAGAGTGGCGATCATTCCAGCGCAACACCCTTGACTCTAGTATGGTTTCTAGCAGGCCCAGTAGTGTACTAATTTGATAGGCCAGAGCCCTCATACCTATGTCCCAAAATGCCTTTGATTTAGGGGTGACTTTGAATGGGCCTTCAGAAGTGTGCAAGGGTCCCTTTCAGCCCAGTCCAGACTACTGGTGGGGGGGTAGATTAGCCCTTTGCGCGAGCAGGACACAGCCCATTTGAATGTAAGTGTGAACCACCTCTCCCTCACCCAGCCCAGGAGCGCTATCAATATGCAGATGCATGCAGATGTATCCCCTTGCACCCAACCCTTCCTGTGTTTGTGGCTGTCTAGAGAGTATGCACAGAAGTGTAGCTGTCACCATGACCAGATGTGGATTAAAGTCAGGCTGCAGGCACACGGAACAAAGTGAAGAGCAGAGCAATGTCCACTTTCTAAAAGGTGGCATATGTAAAACAGTAGAGATAAATCAAGTCTTACCATCAAATAGGGTTTATTATTATTATTATTCCAACCATACCAAACATGACGGAGCTACTCCTTCTTGATCAGGACTTACCACTTGAAAGAATACAAGGGAATTCCCAATACTGGCCTATGGAAGAAGTAGGCCTCACCGCAGTGAAAACGAATTGAGCCATTTGTCACTGCCAGGACATGTAAAACCTAACAGCACATGTCCTGCCTTTTAGTTACACAGCACCCTGCCGTTAGGGTCACTTAGAACCTACCTTGGGGTGACACGTGTAATCAAACTGGAGTTTAAACATTGGCAAGAGGTGTTAAGTGCCAAGCTGAAGTGGCAGTAAACTGCACACACAGGCCTTGCAATGGCAGGCTTGAGGTCGGTTTTAAAGGCTACTTGAGTGAGTGGCACAATCAGTACTGCAGACCCACTAGCAGAATTTAGAGTACACGCCCTGGGTATACAGGATACCACTTTACAAGGGACTTATAGTAAACTAAATATGCCAATCAGGGATAAGCCAGTGTTACCATGTTTTAGAGGAAAAGCACCTGCACTTTAGCTCTGGTTAGCAGTGGTAAGGTGCCCAGAGTCCTACGTCCAACAAAAAGATGTAGCCAAAAAGAGGGGGCAAAAGGCAACATGTTGGTGGGGAGACCACCCTAAGGCTGACGGGTCTAACACTTAATTACTCATGTGGCCAGTCTATGCATCATAAGGCCATTGGCAAATGAAAGTTGGAGCACATGGGAAGGGCAAACAGACTGTAGAGGAAAGCAGTCTGTTGCCTTAGTGGGTCCACTTGTGAACGGCTCAGTAAGATTTTATTATCAAGATGGAAATTATAATCCACTTCAATAAAGAAGTTATTGGAAATTTTAATAAAGCACTTGTTATCCATTTTTTAGGTCTGGTCTACTGACAGTATTTGCTGTCGCAGGTCATCATATTTGCTAAAAAATATGGATAGATTAGATTAGATGAGATTAGATAGTGAAAGGGGGCTTTGGCTCGGTCTCCCTTCCTTGGTCATTTGCTAGGTTGCTTGTCACACAAAAAGTGCACCTGGTCTTAGATATCAGAGTAGGTGAAAATGTAGTTTATTAGTTAATTAAAAACATAAACATACACAAATCAATAGTCTTAAATGCATGCATCCAATAAAGGCAAAAAAAACACCACATGGTTAGGCATAAACGTTCAGGGCAAACACACACAAATCAATAGTCTTAAAAACATATATCCACATTGTTAGACAAAAACATTTGGCTTCGTACCATCAGTACTTGGCAGAACTATAAGGCCTGCTATACATCAACTATTTCCACCATTTTTCTTATAAGAGTTCCAAAAGGAGTTTACAGCTGGTTAGCTAAGCCATCACCCATCCTGCTTCAACCTACGCACTAGTGCAAGAACATTATTTAACTAGGTGAAAAGAAGAACAAGCCTCTCGCAGCTTGAGTAACATACAACCAAGTTAAAAGTGCTTGGTACAAGGATTGCTTATGAGGCAAGCGTAACCAGTGATGCAGAAAGTGCACTGAGCAGACAATAAATACAAGACTACTTTGGTACCGGAAACAAGCTCTTCTGTAGGTTTAAGAGGCCATAAAACAGACGCTCAGGCACCTGGACTACGGAGCCTGAGTGATCGAGACAGGGAACTAAAATCATTGCACCCTGCCCCTAGCAGCTCAACCATAAATCTGGTTCACAATAACATTAGTAGCCATGCCAAAGTACATAGGAGATAGGTCTGGTGCCTGTAGGAAGGGGAGGGGGAATCTAATTCCTCCCATAACCACCCTTTATACCATGTTAAGGTCCCTTTGGTAACAAATTTCCACTTCTCTATTCAGGCCCCAATAGTAATTTTATCTGGCTATTAAACATTGCTAGAAACTGCATCAGCCGAACATTGAGCATGGAATTTTGGATTGAGGGTCGCTATTTCCGCTTCCCTGAGGATCTTACTCTCAGGGCTAGAAATTCTTTATGTAGCAGGGCTCTTCAAGCTGCTAATAACTTTGGGCAAAGACATACTATGTACAAGAATGTTTCGGCAGACTGATGACACCGGCGTCACAGATTGTCCTCCAACTGCCCCTTGATCTGCCATTTGGGTGTGAACTCTAGCACTGGGAGGAGGCCAAAGCGCAATTTCATTAATTCCTTCTTGGTGGTTAAAGTAAAAGCTGAGTCAAAATATGGTTGTTCATTGCAGGTTTCGTATCAGTTCATCATCAACCACCCATGCACTCGTTTTGCCAATAACATTTTATCGTCCAAACAGCTTTTCTGCTGAATACCTTTGATCAGGATTTTCTTGAAGATGGAGCCACTGACATTCTGTTCCCATAAATCTAAAACACCTAAATTCTCTAGGCTATTCTGCAGGTAAGTGTCTCATTGTCTTTTCTCCCCGTTCAAGATTTGATAGAAGATATGATATATTTAGTTTGAGAACGTGCGGGCTTTCATTAGCTTTCTCCTGAGAGGCAGTCTTATTACCAGTTTCTTTACTAGACTGGTTAGGTTTTTGAAGTATCTGGTCTGTTGAATGATGGCATCTTTCCTGAACACTTGTAATCTAATTAATGTCTTCTTATCTGTTAATAGATGAGCTACCTTTTTTTTTATCAACATGGTTATGTTATCATTCATTTTTATTGTGTGCAAGTTAGTTTCCTTGTTTTATATGGGGCATTCATTTAAGTTATGCACTGCATCGTATACTGAAGGATCACGTATAAGAACTCACTTTGTGCCAGTTTTATTTTTCGTGTTTTAGTCTATTGAATGTTTCATTTCTCTTTCCAAAACGCTTATCATTCATTTATTCCC
Source organism: Pleurodeles waltl (assembly GCF_031143425.1). NCBI lineage: Eukaryota > Metazoa > Chordata > Amphibia > Caudata > Salamandridae > Pleurodeles > Pleurodeles waltl. Next base: position 990,396,770 of record NC_090445.1, on the reverse strand, counting down.
CACATTTACCATGTACACTTTTCCCAAATGCCTTTCAATGACATGGTAACAAACACGTTTTAGAGATGTGGGCTATCGGCTAAAGCAGCTTTATTTGGACATGGGAAACCAGAGTAAATTCCAGTTTAACCTAAGAATTCCGAGTCTCTGCAAATTACTTAACCTCCCCACATCTAACAAAAAAAAAACACAAACGTGTAACCCCTGGTTCGCACATAAAAACACTTTAATGCCATTGTTGTGTGTTTGCTAATTCTTATTCTTATAGAATGTGGAGGCCGGTGACACATTAGGATTCTAGCGTCCCTGATGCTGGAATCCTCCTGGTGTCAGTTGAGCCTGGACACATCGAGGAAGCGGACCTGTTCCCTTGTTACTGTACTGGCAATCTAATAAAAAGAAGATTCTCCTACCACGACTCCGATCTAATTCTTCCACACCCACTTCAATCTGGCGACGAGGGTGGTGGAAGCACTGACTGCGTTGCTTCAGCTTCCAGTTTCCGTTGGGATCCTTATTTTGATTTTCATTCAAGTCCAGGATCAGCACCACTATTGGAGCGGTGTCACTGAGGTTATTTTTGGCTATATACAATTTTTTTTTTTTATTGTTGAGATCTGGGTTCGTGCTAGGCGGCAGCGCGCGCGTGCACGGACCGTTAACCGACCTGCTGGCGCGTGTTTCCACTCGCGCGTCGTCTCCTAGGCAACGGAGACGTGTCAATAAGCTCGACCTGTTGGCGCGTGTTTCCACTCGCGCATCGTGTCCTAGGCATCGGAGACGCGTCAATACGCTTGAGTGCAATTTCAAGTTGCGCGTTGTCTACTTGGCAACGGAGACTCTCAAGATATCGCGTTTCCGTAGGAACGGGAAACTACGCGTACCTTATAGCCTCATGTGGAGCGTCAAGCAGATTGTCTCATAGTTAACAAGAGACGCTCTGCACAATTTACATATTTTACACGCTTTGCGTGCAACGTTATTTGGCGGCTGGTTGTAGTGGTTATGGTGTTCAGGAAACCCCTAAGCAACGAGCATTACTGACAATCTTTTGCTCAACAGAAATAAAGTATACTACAAAAACAACAGAATTAGAAATATATAATTTAATTTTTTGTGGTTGTTTTTTTTTTCATCAAACAAGGGAACAGGTCAAGGAAGATCCTCAAACTAGTAACAGTTTTTTTTTTAATCCACATAGCTAAGTGTGGGTGACATGGCGCAGCTTAATTTCACGATTGTCCCGCCACAAGCATTTTAGGCTGCTGGGAATAACCCACCTGTAAAGTGGACAGAATGGAAAGATTATTTCCTGAACTATATAGGGGCTATAGATCTTGATAACAGAATGCCTGCAGAACAAAATAAAAGACCCTTTCTACATTCATTGGGACCTATGGGTTTGAAAACGTACAACAAAATGCAGAAGAGCCCCATAAGTGGAGAGGTTTGTGTTTTTGGTGTTGCAATGCAAGACCTGGATAAATACTTTGCACCCAAAGTTTGCATTGGAATTATTCGCTACAAATTTTTTCAAAGAAAACAGGAGAAGGGTGAATCTGTTGATGACTATGTGGCAGACTTAAAGAAATTGGCCCTTGATTGTAAGTTTGGTTCAATACAAGATGATTTGATAAGGGATCAAGTGGTAATGCACAACAACAATCAATCCATTCAAGAGAGATTATGGATTAATGGTGACTCCTCACTGGAGGAAATTGTGGCTATTGTAAGGAAAGCGGAGATTTCTGAACAGTGTGTTTCAGAATTAAAATCGACTGAGAGGAGCTTTGACAACATATGCAAGATAAATAATCGTAGAACACTGAAGGAACAGAAAACACCACAAAGTAACGACGGTGAAAAAAGAGGTTACAGATGTGACAGCAAGGAACATTTAGCGTATGCTAAATCATGCCCAGCTTTGAAATTGAAATGTAGTAAATGTGGCATTGTGGGACATTTTGCGAAGGTATGTAGGAATAAAAAGAAAATGGTTAAATGCATATTAAATGGCAATGCTCACGTAGGAATTGAACACCAAGAATATGATGACTTGGAATCTAAAGAAGATACTGTAGATGGAAACTTTATTTTGAACATAACAGACGCTGAGACAAAAGGGAAACCAATGTGTGATATGGAAATAGGTGGAATTCCAATCACTATGTACGCAGACTCTGGCTCACCTTTCACTATAGTGAATGAGGAAATATGGAATAAGACATTCGTGAATAGATTAGGTGGAAAACTTTTGCAACCTGATGTGCGACCTGAAAGCTACACAGGAGACAAGGTTGATCTTGTTGGTTTTAGATGGTTAAAATTCTCTTTTAAAAATAGGTGTGCCAGAGGAAAATTGCATGTGTCAAAAAGGGGGCCATCAGTTTTTGGATGGAAGGATCAAGGACAACTTCAAATGATCTTAGATCCTAACAGCAAGGATAAAGTGTTGATAGTAAGTGATGGGCATACCCTGTCTACGGAAATGGAGAGAAAATTTTCCAGGGTCTTTGGAAAACTTTTAGGAAAATTGGTTGGTTTTGAGCATAAAATTGTATTAAAAATGAACGCTGTACCAAAAATCTATAAGGTGAGACCAGTACCCTTGATGATAAGGGATGAAGTTTCAAAAGAACTGGAAAAGCTGGTAGGGATGGATGTGATTGAACCTACAGAAAGTGCAGAATGGTTATCACCAGTGGTTATTGCTCGACGCAGCAATGGGAAAATTCGCTTATGTGTCGATTTAAGATATTTAAATGACAATATTGTCATCGACCGCTTTCCATTACCTAAAATCAATGAAATGGTTTCAAATCTTAAAGGTGCAAGTTGGTTTTCCACAATTGATTTATCAGCCGCCTATCATCAGATTCCCTTGAGAACTGAATCAAGGAAGTTGACAGCTTTCATCACACCTTTCGGTTGTTACCAGTACAAAAGGATGCCATTTGGACTAGCGTCTGCAGCTGCAGTTTTTCAAAGACTCATGTATAAGTTATTTGGAAAATCTTTGGGAGTTATGTGTTTCCAGGACGACATTTTGGTGTTTGGGCGTGATCGGAAAATGCATGATGGGCGATTGGAACATGTTTTAGGGGTATTGGGAAGTAAGGGCTTGACTGTCGAATTGAGTAAATGCAAGTTTGCCAGGAGAAGTGTAGAATATTTGGTGGCATGAAATCAGTGGTGAGGGAGTGAAACCGAAAGCATCATTGGTTAGTGCCATTGTTAATGCAGCAACTCCAACTTCAAAGGAAGATGTAAGATGGTTTTTGGGAATGGCTGAATTTTGTGTGAAATTTATCCCAAATTTTGCAGGAAAGGTTTATAATTTAAGACTACTGCTGAAAAAGAATACTCATTTTATATGGAGTGATGTATGCGAAAGGGAATTTATGAGTGTTAAGGATAATTTGAGCAAACAATTTAGAGAGTTTTGATCCTGACTTGGATACTGTAGTGACTACGGTTGCTAGCAATAAAGGTCTAGGCGCTGTACTGTCCCAGAAAGGGAAAGATGGAAGGGAGAGGATTATTTTATTCGCATCTAGATCACTTTCGCCTTCAGAGGAGAAGTACTCGGTTATTGAAAAGGAAGCGTTAGCATGTGCTTGGGCTTTAGAACATTTTCGTACATTTATTAGGGGTAAGAACATCACTATCCAGTGTGATCATAAACCTCTGATTAAGCTCCTCACATCAGAAGGTAGTGTACTGGCTTCTGCGAGAATTTTAAGATTGTCTATACGTATGAAGGATTTTATATACCGAATTGTGTATGTTCCTGGAAAAAACAATCTGATGGCAGACTGTTTATCCAGGCTTCCGTGCCCTTTAGAAGGTTGTGTGGATGATCCTTGGGAAGACTATAGTGTTGCTCTGATACATGATACTGGAAATTCCTCTCTTGATAAGGACTTGTGGTGTAAGGAAATGGAAGAAGATTTAGATTTGCAAATGGTGCGGAAGTTTGTCCTGGAAGGTTGGCCTAAGAAAGATCTACTTACGGAGCAAAGTAGACACTTCTGGGAAGTTAGGCATGAACTTTCTGTTGAGAGCAGTTTCATACTGAGAGGGAATAAAGTAATTCCACCACATGGTATGAGAAATATTGTTTTGGATCTGTGCCATGAAGGTCATTTTGGTGTTGTTCGCACTAAGTCAGTGGTTAAAGATTTGTTTTGGTGGCCAGGAGTGGATAAAGCAGTTGAAAGGTTTGTAAGGTCCTGTGAAGTGTGTTCTTCAGCAAACAAAACCTTGTGTACTTTAAAACCTCCTATGGATCAAATATTATTACCAAAGCAACCATGGGAATGTGATGCTGTTGATTTGTTTGGTCCTGTTGGGGATGAGCAAGAGTATGTGGTAGTCCTTATTGACCTATTTTCTAACTGGCCAAAAATTGGTATAGTAGAGAGGGGAGACACTGTTTCTGTGTTGGATCTTATGGACAAGGTGTTTCTGTCAGAGGGAATTCCTACGAAATTGTTGAGTGTTAATGGTGTGCAATTTGTTTCTAGTACTGCTAAGATGTATTTTGAAAAACTGGGCATCAAACACAAAACTACGTCTATGTACAACCCCAGTGGAAATGGTACTGTTGAGAGATTCAATAGGGTAATTAAGAGTGCTATTCAAAGCTCTATGAATAATTGTGATTGGCACACAGCTGTGTTTAAAACCCTGGGTTTTCTACCTCTCATAATGACGAAGGGACTCAAACCTGTTGTTGGATTCGCAGTAATCCTGTGAGCCCTTTCTAGGTACCAACTGCTTCTTTTGACAGAGACCCTAGTTAGATGTTTTCTAAATTGATGTTGCTAAATTGTTTTGCATGAAGCCCAACATGTCACTGCTAATTCGAGGATAGATGAGGGGTTCACTAAGCCGACGCAAATAGACAAATGACTGAATCTATGCTTTGTTGAATAACGTAATAATGATACTCTGCCAAGGATAACCTATGTTGACGTCGTGCTATATTCTAATATTCGTGATTCTTGCCTTGATGAAATCTTATCAGAGTTGCCATATTGTGACTATGCTAATGTGTTTCTTGGTTTTGAGAGTAATAAACTTACTAGTAGAATTGTAATCAATAGGGAATAAACTTCATATAATAGTACTAAACTGGTGTGGTTATTCATGACTGCAAGGTCATGATGGTTTCTGAGTTTTATTAATGTCTTTGACTAATCTGAATTGTCTTATTATGGTAAATATTGATGACGATATTGACATGTTGATTGACGTGCTGATTAGTTATCTCGTCCTAAGGTGTCTTCAATCAGGGTCAAAAGACTCATTGGCCTAAAACGAGTCCCAGAGTGAGTAAATTAGTCATAAAGGGACGCGTTAACAGTTCCATTCGGTCACATCAAGCAAATTATAATTATTTAGAACACTTCCTCCGGTTCGTTTTTTAACGGTGATGTAATGTAAGCCATGCTGTGCTACGTCATGTTCGCATTTGCAGTCCTCTTCCCATCTAAGATAGTGTTTTCTCCAAGTTTAACATTCATATCTGTGTGGAGTACGCACCTTGTACATAACATTGGCCCTCATTCTGACCCTGGCGGTCAGCGGAGAGACGGCGGTCGGACCGCGAACAGACCGGCGGTATTAAAAATGGCATTCTGACCGCGGCGGTCCCCGCCGCGACCGACCGCTACTTCTCCACTCCGACCGCCGCGGCGGTCATGACCGCGGGGCTGGAGTTTGCGCACTCCGGCCCGGCGGTCGTCCCAAGACCGCCAAGGGTATTATGACCCTGCCTACCGCCGCGGTTTCTTGCGGGCGGGAACCGCCGTGCGAACCATGGCGGTAAGCACTATCGGGGCCAGGGAATTCCTTCACTGGCACTGATAGGGGTCTCCCCCACCCCCCACTACCCACCCGAGTCCTCCCCCCACACCCTCCACCCCCCTGCCACCCCCCAGAGGTGGTACGAACCCCCTCCCCACCCCCACCCCGACATGCACATACATGTACCCCGACATGCACACACCCCCAACATGCACATATACACACCCCCTACACACACATACACAACGGGGACACATACCCGCACACATACATGCCGACATGCGCACCTGCCGAACAGCACACATTACCCATAGACACAGCAGCACCCCCCGCCCGCATACACGCACTCACACACCCCCTCTACACACTCACACGCACACCCCCATGCACGCCCACATCACACAACACCCCCCCACCCCCTCCCCTCACGGACGATCAACTTACCTTGTGCGTTGGTCCTCCGGGAGGCGACGGGAGCCATAGGGACGTGACCGCCAACAGAAGACCGCCACACAGAAATGTGGGTCGTAATTCTGTGGGCGGTGTTCTGCTGGCGTGGCGGTGGAGGTTGACCAGTCTCCACTTTCCCGCCGACCGCCAGTGTGGCTGCTGGCGGTTTTCCGGCGGAACGCTCCCAGCGGTCAGAATGCGCACAGCGGCACACCGCCGCGGTCGGCGGTCTTCACCGCGGCGGTAACTCAGCGGTCTTGCGAAAAGACCGCCAAGGTCAGAATGAGGGCCATTGTTTCCTTACATTATTTACGGGCATTTTGTGGTGATCCTCTATTTGTTTCTATGCTGGTGTTGAAAATAAGCTGCACACGATCGTAATAGCACCTTATTTATTATTACAGCCAGCTGCTAATACACAATCTTCTACATATTTCAATAAAACAGAGGTTACAGTCCACCAAGCATGTGTGGGCCAGCGTCTGCAGGTTAGGTCCATGAAACTGCTTTTCCATATACTTGTGTAATACTGGCGGTGTAAGACAGCAGGCTGGAATAATATTAAGACAATATTTTTTATTAGGTCAACTAATGGCTAGTGCGCACCTTTGGAATTCTTTAATAAAGGGCTGGTTTCGATAAAACAATAACACGCTTTTACTGTGCACCTTGCATGCGTGGCTAGTGTGTGCCATGAATATGAGCAAAAGTGAAGGAGCTGCCTCTTACTGTCTAGAACTGCTGACATTGAAACTGCAGAACCAGGTTCAAATCCTGGGCTTCAGGTCAGCAGCTTGAGATTCTGGGCAAGTCCCTTAATCTCACGTGTTTTAAAATGTGCAACATCTGATATTCATGTAAAACATAGGGGGTTATTCTAACTTTGGAGGAGTGTTAATCCGTCCCAAAAGTGACGGTAAAGTGACGGATATACCACCAGCCGTATTACGAGTTCCATAGGATATAATGGACTCGTAATACGTCTGGTGGTAAATCCGTCACTTTTCCGTCACTTTTGGGACGGATTAACACCTCCTCCAAAGTTAGAATAACCCCCATAATGTCCTCTGTACTAGTTCGCATTATAGAAAACGATTTAAAAAACCAACCCTTTTGTTTACACAGTTCATATTGCAAGAGCATGGCAGGCGAAGAACATATTGATCATTTATTAAACGAACAGCCGGGGTGCTTGGTGAACATAATTTAATAAGGCACATTTTTCTTTTATTTTTAAAGCTATCCTTTTGGGCTACACCATACGTGTGTGGCCAGTGTTTGCCATACAAGTGTATAAAAGCCCTTTGTCCATGCGTTTTTTTTCCTGTTGGAGGCGGTGCAAAATGTTAGTACACTGATTATTCATAACGAAAAACGGTTACCAGTATGTCTGTTCGACATTCTTGAATAAAGCTCACTTTATCAAATAATACTGTTTTTTCAATGCACTTTACGCTTCTTGCCGCTGCTTTCCATGAATGTTTCACCACTAAAGAAGTACCATAACTTTCTTTACATTTTCACTTCCTAACTATGGGTTTTTCATACTACTTTTAAATACTAACTAAGCTGACATGTAGGCACTATTAAAATTTCATATCTAAATTTACAATTTCACATTATTTTAAATTTCTCTAAAAAATATATATATAAATAAATCAGAAATTAAAAATAAAAGATATAAAAATATTCACTAAATATACTGAAAACTCACACCACACATCCCAAGGGCCAGACCACTTGGCTTTGCAAATGTTTGTTAAGCTAACTATATGAAATATTAAAAGCAGCCAGGCTTTTTCCAGGCACACAAACCTAACTTTACAAAAACACAATGTTAAAAGATCAGAACTCTTCTTTGATATCATTCTATACTTTATTATATGATCATATAAGAAGGAATGAAAATCTAACATTTCACAAGCCAGCACCTTACGCAAACTTTATTCCTATAGGGATGAAATTATGTGAAACTCAAAACAGATGGTTTGATTCCACTCGCAGCTAATTAGAATCTACTTTTATTTGAGTTTTTGAAGGGCACAGGGCCTCCATGTCGATCTCGAGAAATGCGCCTCCTCCGTGACTCCAAAATCATCTTCTCTCCTTTGGGGCACATTTGACTGCTATGCCTTTGCGTGCTATCACACACCACCACAAAGTGAATTGTAAACAGAGGCAAAAGGCAATACACAATTCAAAATATTTAACTATTTCTGTGTACTTAGAAGCCTACCTGCTTGTATCATTCAGCCTTCATGTGTAAATAAACGAAACAGATACACAATATCAGGTTCAAATTATGTGTTTTCTTTAACAAAGGGCAGTAAAGCAGTTTGTACTTACACGTGTGTAGACATTCAGTAACAGTGGTAGGCTTGATGATGTATCCCTTGCAGATGTGGCAGGTGATGTGCGGGTTGAACTCATTCACAAAGTGCGTCTTCTGTGTGGCCATTGGCAGGAAAGGAAGAAGGGAGTACAACACTTTTGAGAGAAGAAATCAGGAGGCAAAATAAAGTGAGCATAGGGTTTGGAAGTGGCTACAGCAGCTCTGCCATTGGAAGGAGCCTAGCATAGGCTTCTGACACTGGAAGGGGTGACTGGAACAAACGGCCGAAGGTGAACCTGACGACGAGGGTAAAATATTGGCACTAGAAAAAAGCATCAAAGGATGGTACTGAAATCTGATTAAACAGGAATGGAAACGGCTGAAACTGGCACTGGAAGCAAAGAAAAGGTAAATCCACGGAGTGGACGGAGTGGACAAAAAATGATGGCACTAGCAGGGAAGGGTATCTGAAGGATATGGATTCGCTCTGACAACTAGCACTGGGGAAGATTGGCACAAAAGGCTTGTAGTGGCAAGGAAAGTTTAGCAATTGACTGGGCTTGAAAGTTGGAAAGGAAAACAGGGCTTCTAGTGCTGTAGAGAGGGCCCGCACTGGTGGCTGAGTCACGGTTTTACTTTTGAAGTGCTCTGTAAAGCAGCATTTTATAAGCAATCTCTCTTCAATCAATGCCAACGGCAGCCGCCACTCCAAGAAGACAGATGAATATCCACACTCTGTCCTACTTCAATCTGTATCACCTGTATAAAGATATAAACAAGTGTGCAGACACACACAAGACAACGCATTAGTCATTGTACACCACGATTCAACCACCCTACTATTGATACTGCGTGCACCCATCTCTTCAGACCTGGTAATGAAGGCTAAATCGAATTAATCTGGTCACAATGTGCATGCTCACTTCAAGCACTATCAAAACATTTACTACTTATGGTACAGTATGCTCCTTTCACCTACCCAAGTTACAAAGTGTCCCCTTTCATTTATGATCCGTTCCTCTAGCTCTCTCCAAAAGAGCTTGTCCCAGCCATTCTTTCCCTCTGGTTATCCTTGGCACGCCCGCAGTTATTCTTCTTACACCACAGTTAAAGTTGTAATGCTCTAGTTCCACCACCACTCCCACCCCCAGCTGCAACCACAACATGCAGAAGCGAGAGACAGGGCACTCAGCATCATGTTATGATTCCGACCCAACAGTCTTATTATATCTGCCACATTGACCATTCACGTCCAAGTAACACCTTTATACAAGCCATACTGTGCTTTTCACACCTCTCTCAGATACAGGGGCACACAGTGGTCTTTCTCACTCCATCAACTAACTATCCATGGAACACAGTGTTTTCATCAAAAGATAAAACCTTGAGACGTGCCTTTTGTGAATGAAAGAACGTTGTCCTCATAAAATGAGAAGTTTTATTTTGCGGGTAGGGGATTGTCGCATACAAGGCAGAAATGGCTAGGGTCAGTATGGGTGAACAGAAGAGACACTTTATCACCAACACATAGTAATAGCAGCTTCTGTGCCACACTTGCAGTGTTTCTAACAAAGTTAAGTACAAGGAGCAACGTGATGGAAGATAGTCACTGTCCTGCAGCCTCCACAAAACGGCGACGGTTATCCATCACACTGTCCTTCAACTTGACTTTAATGAGTGCCTACCGATTTTCCCTGTGCAGTTCACTATAACCTTTGAAAATGCCAACATGTTGATTCAGACATTTCTTGACACACAGTGACCATCTCTGTTCCGGTAATAGTTACACTCATAATGCTGCTAAATAACCCTCAGTAATAATTCTGATTATCACAATAGGACTGATACAGTATATTGTCATGATTTGCACCAAAAAAAAGACTCATGGGATCATGGCATAAAACAGTCAACATCTGCCCTGACCTCTTGTGACTCGGCTGAAATATTTGTTTGGCAAAACAGATGCCAACTTTTGTTATACAGCCACAAACATATCACATCTGGCACTGCACAAGTGAACACCTAATCAGCTACTTGTTCCATTACACAGGACTACACTATTTGTATTTGGTTCAGTAAGGATGCAAGATGAGAAACTAGGCCACCTCAAAACTACAGTCACTGATGTATTCGCTGCAACATCTTATTTCCCACTTCTTACTGGCTTATTAAAAAAAAGAGGATATTTCACAGCACATTGGTACCACTGAAAAACGAGTAGTGCTGCAGCACTGTTTGTCAAATGTGACTGTCTGACATAACGGCGAATGTGTCCTTTTCATGTGGCCCAGACAACCTATGTCTTAGTCAGTGTTAGTAGAAAAGTTCATAACGTACATGCCTACACCTACACACATATATAGTCACATGAAAAATACCTGGTTCCAACAAGAAGGCGCTTTTGGTCTACTGATTGTTGCTTATTCAAAAAAAGGTTTACAGATGAACTTAGCACATTTAGGTGTCTCTCGATTTTGGCAGAATGCAGTAATCAGGGAGGCAGGTAAACTGTTTCACCATTGTTCCACCCACGAGCAAAATATGTAGCCAAACAGGGGAGCCAGGGAAGGACCCTTGAGACAGCTGTCATCAAATGATTATGTGGACCGCAGTTTCTCAAAACAGAGGCTCCATCCAAGGAAAAACAAGACATGTTAAACAGATCAGTATCTTGGTTGGTCAGAACTCAGGGTCAAATTTCATCATATGCCCATGACGTTTGCTGAGAGCTGTGCCAGCATTTCATCCATACCTAGTATAGGAAGTTGGCTCTGTATGCACTATTTCAAAGTAAGGAATAGTATGCACAGAGTCCAAGGGTTCCCCTTAGAGTTAAGATAGTGGCAAAAAGAGATAATACTAATGCTCTATTTTGTGGTAGTGTGGTCGAGCAGTAGGCTTATCAAAGGAGTAGTGTTAAGCATTTGTTGTACATACACACAGGCAATAAATGAGGAACACACACTCAGAAACAATTCCAGGCCAATAGGTTTTTGTTATAGAAGAATATCTTTTCTTAGTTTATTTTAAGAACCTCAGGTTCAAATTCTACATGTAATATCTCATTTGAAAGGTATTGCAGGTAAGTACTTTAGGAACTTTGAATAATTACAGTAGCATATATACTTTTCACATAAAACACAAATAGCTGTTTTAAAAGTGGACACTGCAATTTTCACAGTTCCTGGGGGAGGTAAAGTATTGTTAGTTTTAGCAGGTAAGTAAATCACCTACAAGTTTCAGATTTGGGTCCAAGGTAGCCCACCGTTGGGGGTTCAGAGCAACCCCAAAGTTACCACACCAGCAGATCAGGGCCGGTCAGGTGCAGAGTTCAAAGTGGTGCCCAAAACGCATAGGCTTCAATGGAGAAGGGGGTGACCCGGTTCCAGTCTGCCAGCAGGTAAGTACCCGCGTCTTCGGAGGGCAGACCAGGGGGGTTTTGTAGGGCACCGGGGGGGGACACAAGTCCACACAAAAAGTACACCCTCAGCAGCTCGGGGGCGGCCGGGTGCAGTGTGCAAACTAGCGTCGGGTTTCCAATGGGAGTCAATGGGAGACCAAGGGGTCTCTTCAGCGGTGCAGGCAGGCCAAGGGGGGGCTCCTCGGGGTAGCCACCACCTGGGCAAGGGAGAGGGCCTCCTGGGGGTCACTCCTGCACTGAAGTTCCGATCCTTCAGGTGCTGGGGGCTGCGGGTGCAGGGTCGTTTCCAGCCGTCGGAATTTTAGGGTCAGGCAGTCGCGGTCAGGGGGAGCCTCGGGATTCCCTCTGCAGGCGTCGCTGTGGGGGCTCAGGGGGGACAACTTTGGTTACTCACAGTCTCGGAGTCGCCGGAGGGTCCTCCCTGAGGTGTTGGTTCTCCACCAGTAGAGTCGGGGTCGCCGGGTGCAGTGTTGCAAGTCTCACGCTTCTTGCGGGGATTGCAGGGGTCTTTAAATCTGCTCCTCTGTAACAAAGTTGCAGTCTTTTTGGAGCAGGTCCGCTGTCCTCGAGAGTTTCTGGTCTTTCTTGAAGCAGGGCAGTCCTCTGAGGATTCAGAGGTCGCTGGTCCTGGGGAAAGCGTTGCTGGAGCAGGTTTCTTTAGAAGGCAGGAGACAGGCCGGTAGGTCTGGGGCCAAAGCAGTTGGTGTCTTCTTTTCTTCTTCTGCAGGGGTCTTTCAGCTCAGCAGTCCTCTTCTTCTTGTAGTTTCAGGAATCTAAATTCTTAGGTTCAGGGGAGCCCTTAAATACTAAATTTAAGGGCGTGTTTAGGTCTGGGGGGTTAGTAGCCAATGGCTACTAGCCCGGAGGGTGGGTACACCCTCTTTGTGCCTCCTCCCAAGGGGAGGGGGTCACAATCCTATCCCTATTGGGGGAATCCTCCATCTGCAAGATGGAGGATTTCTAAAAGTCAGAGTCACCTCAGCTCAGGACACCTTAGGGGCTGTCCTGACTGGCCAGTGACGACTCCTTGTTTTTCTCATTATCTCTCCTGGACTTGCCGCCAAAAGTGGGGGCTGTGTCCAGGGGGCGGGCATCTCCACTAGCTGGAGTGCCCTGGGGCATTGTAAACACGAAGCTTGAGCCTTTGAGGCTCACCGCTAGGTGTTACAGTTCCTGCAGGGGGGAGGTGTGAAGCATCTCCACCCAGAGCAGGCTTTTGTTTCTGTCCCCAGAGAGCACAAAGGCCCTCACCACATGGGGTCAGAAACTCGTCTCTCAGCAGCAGGCTGGCACAGACCAGTCCGTCCTGCACTGAACAATTGGGTAAAATACAGGGGGCATCTCTAAGATGCACTCTGTGTGCATTTTTTAATAAATCCAACACTGGCATCAGTGTTGGTTTATTATTCTGAGAAGTTTGATACTAAACTTCCCAGTATTCAGTGTAGCCATTATGGAGCTGTGGAGTTCGTTTTTGACAGACTCCCAGACCATATATTATTATGGCTACCCTGCACTTACAATGTCTAATGTTTTGCTTAGACACTGTAGGGGCATAGTGCACATGCACCTATGCCCTCACCTGTGGTATAGTGCACCCTGCCTTAGGGCTGTAAGGCCTGCTAGAGGGGTGACTTACCTATGCCACAGGCAGTGTGAGGTTGGCATGGCACCCTGAGGGGAGTGCCATGTCGACTTAGTAATTTTCTCCCCACCAGCACACACAAGCTGGCAAGCAGTGTGTCTGTGCTGAGTGAGGGGTCCCTACGGTGGCATAAGACATGCTGCAGCCCTTAGAGACCTTCCCTGGCATCAGGGCCCTTGGTACCAGGGGTACCAGTTACAAGGGACTTACCTGGGTGCCAGAGTTGTGCCAATTGTGGAAACAATGGTACATTTTTTAGGTGAAAGAACACTGATGCTGGGGCCTGGTTAGCAGGGTCCCAGCACACTTCTCAGTCAAGTCAGCATCAGTATCAGGCAAAAAGTGGGGGGTAACTGCAACAGGGAGCCATTTCTTTGCACCTAGGCATTAAATATCTGAATTAGTGAATACTGGTGTTTATCTGGTTTCTTAAAGCTCTTGTATTTATCAGAACCTATGTACTGACAGGGAGATAATTTGCTCTGCCAATCAGAACAAGTAGGGAAGCAAGATCTTCTGGTTAAATATATGTATGTATATAAATATTTTGGACAACATAAACATAGCTTAGGAGCAGTGGGGCACTGAAAGTGCATGAAACCCAGAGGGAGGTATTCATGGTCGTTTACAGAGATGCAGGAAAGAGATGGCTCCCTATTGTGAGGGGCAATAGTGTTCCTTGAAGAGGTGGTTCTTCAGCTTCTGTCAGAATTGGAGGTGGGATTGTGAAGTTCTGATGTTGCAGAGGATGCTGTTCCATATATTGGTAGCATAAAGAATGCCTGCCTTCTGCCTTTTTATTTCATGAAAATTACTGTCTCCAATCAGGTGATGTCCTGGTTCCAGTATAACGGCATTGGCCTATGGAATTTGATTATTGGGCAGGTATGTCCGGGTGTCTTGTATGTAAGCTTCAGCAAAAATGTGCTTTAAATCAGAGAGCATTCTGGGAGCATTATATGTAACCTCATATTTTAAACTTTGCAAACGTGTGTACACGTTTCTTTTTACTAGAACTATTGTTAGTAGTTAAAGCTTACACATATTTAGAACGCTCACCCTAATAAAGGCTTTGCATTAGTGAACCTTAAATACAAGTTTGAACAGCATTTACATATGGATACATACTATTTCAACTGCAAACAATTCCTTTCCCTGCTCTTTAACCCCTTCGCTGCCAGGCCTTTTCCCCCTCCTGTGACAGGCCTTTTTTTGGCTATTTGGGGCAGTTTGCGCTTAGGCCCTCATAACTTTTTGTCCACATAAGCTAGCCAAGCCAAATTTGCGTCCTTTGTTTCCCCAACATCCTAGGGATTCTAGAGGTACCCAGACTTTGTGAGTTCCCCTGAAGGAGGCAAAGAAATTAGCCAAAATACAGTGAAAATTCCGTTTTTTTAAAACAAATTGGAAAAAGTGGCTGCAGAAGAAGGCTTGTGTTTTGTTCCCTGAAAATGGCATCAACAAAGGGTTTGCGGTGCTAAAATCACCAGCTTCCCAGCTTTCAGGAACAGGCAGACTCGAATCAGAAAACCCAATTTTTCAACACAAATTTGGCATTTTACTGGGACATGCCCCATTTTTAAAAAATGTTGTGCTTTCAGCCTCCTTCCAGTCAGTGACAGAAATGGGCGTGAAACCAATGCTGGATCCCAGACACCTAACCATTTCTAAAAAGTAGACACAATTCTGAATTCAGCAAGGGGTCATTTGTGTAGATCCTACAAGGGTTTCCTACAGAAAATAACAACTGAAAAAGAAAAATATTGAAATTGAGGTGAAAAAAAACTGCCATTTTTCTCTACGTTTTACTCTAACTTTTTCCTGCAATGTCAGATTTTCAAAAGCAATATAGCGTTACGTCTGCTGGACTCCTCTGGTTGCGGGGATATATAGGGCTTGTAGGTTCATCAAGAACCCTAGGTACCCTGAGCCAATAAATGAGCTGCACCCTGCAGTGCGTTTTCATTCTATACCGGGTATACAGCAATTCATTTGCTGAAATATAAAGAGTGAAAAATAGCTATCAAGAAAACCTTTGTATTTCCAAAATGGGCACAAGATAAGGAGTTGAGGAGCAGTGGTTATTTGCACATCTCTGAATTCCGGGGTGACCATACTAGCATGTGAATTACAGAGCATTTCTCAAATAGATGTCTTTTTTACACACTCTCTAATATTTGGAAGGAAAAAATGTAGAGAAAGACAAGAGGCAATAACACTTGTTTTGCTAATCTATGTTCCCCCAAGCCTCCCGATAAAAATTATTCCTCACTTGTGTGGGTAGGCCTAGCGCCCTCGACAGGAAATGCCCCAAAACGCAACATGGACACATCACATTTTTTTAAAGAAAACAGAGGTGTTTTTTGCAAAGTGCCTACCTGTAGATTTTGGCCTCTAGCTCAGCCGGCACCTAGGGAAACGTACCAAACCTATGCATTTTTGAAAACTAGAGACCTAGGGGAATCCAAGATGGGGTGACTTGTGGGGCTCTGACCAGGTTCTGTTACCCAGAATCCTTTTCAAACCTCAAAATTTGGCAAAAAAAAAAAAAAAAATGTCCTCACATTTTGGTGACAGAAAGTTCTGGAATCGGAGGAGCCACAAATTTCCTTCCACCCAGCGTTCCCCCAAGTCTCCCGATAAAAATGGTACCTCACTTGTGTGGGTAGGCCTAGCGCCCACGAAAGGAAATGGCCCAAAACACAACGTGGACACATCACATTATTTCATAGAAAACAGTGCCTACCTGTGGATTTTGGCCTCTAGCTCAGCCGGCACCTGGGGAAACATAGCAAACCAGCGCATTTTTTAAAACTAGAAACCCAGAGGAATCCAAGAGGGGGTGACTTGCAGGGCTTTGACCAGGTTCTGTTACCCAGAATCCTTTGCAAACATCAAAATTTGGCCAAAAAGACACTTTTTCCTCTCGTTTCGGTGACAGAAAGTTCTGGAATCTGAGAGGAGCCACAAATTTCCTTCCACCCAGTGTTCCCCTAAGTCTCTCGATAAAAATGGTATCTCACTTGTGTGGGTAGGCCTAGCGCCCACGAAAGGAAATGGCCCAAAACACAACGTGGACACATCACATTTATTCATAGAAAACAGAGGTGTTTTTTGCAAAGTGCCTACCTGTGGATTTTGGCCTCTAGCTCAGCCGGCCCCCAGGGGGGCAGAAATGGCCTAAAATAAATTTGCCCTAACAACCCCCCCCCCCCTCCCCCCCCGGGAGCAACCCTTGCCTACGGGGTCCTCCCATGCAGGACATTGGCGCCCCAAAAAAAAAATACCCAGTGCCTAGTGGTTTCTGCCCCCCTTGGGGGCAGATTGACGTTACAAAAAACGGCCGATCTGCCCCCGGGGGCAGAAATGGCCTAAATACAATTTTCCCCTTCAGGGGAGCGACCCTTGTCCAAGGGGTCGCTCCCCATCTGTAAAACAAAAAAAAAACAACAACAAAAAAATCCTCGGTGCCTAGTGGTTTCTGCCCCCCTTGGGGGCAGATCGGCCTAATCAAAATAGGCTGATCTACCCCCCAGGGGGGCATAAACGGCCTAAAATAATTTTCCCCCCAAGGGGAGCGACCCGCTCCCCTTGCGTGAAATTCACAAAAACAAAAAAAAATCCCTGGTGTCTAGTGGTTTCTGCCCCGCTGGGGGCAGATTGGCCTCATCAAAATAGGCCAATCTGCCCCCAAGGGGGGCAGAAATGGCCTAAATATAATTTGCCCCCTAGGGGAGCAACCCTTTCCTAAGGGGTCGCTCTCCACCTAAAAAAAAATAGTTCCCTGGTGCCCTAGAGGTTTCTGCCCCCTGGGGGCAGAAAAGGCCTAATAATAGGCAGATCTGCAGAAAAGGCCTTCCTAAAAAAATGCCCCCCGTTGGGAGCGACCCTTGCCCAAGGGGTCGCTCCCTTATGTCTATTTAAAAAAAAAAAAAAAACACATCCCTGGTGTCTTCCCTTTGAAGCCTTTCTGTGCCTCCCCCACGTGATCGAAAGAGAAATGCTTTGCATTTCTCTTTCGATCGCGCTGGAAGCTGAGCTTCCAGCACGATGGGGGAGGCCCTGTGACAAATCAGCGCACGCTGACGGCACGGGGGGGGGGGTCGGGGGTGGAAGGGGAAGGGCTTCCCCTTCCATCCCTGCCTTGGGGGGGGCACATGGGGAGCGCTAGCGCTCCCCCCAGTTCCTGTGCCTTCGACGAGGTGACCTCGTCCAAGGCACACGGGAACTGGTGCCTTGCGTCCAAGGCACATAACCGGTTAATGTGATACTGTAAATTGGTAGCCAAAGGGTTTGTGCTGCAGGAGGTTGGGCCTACTTGTCCCAAAGACAAAATAAACCTGCAAACTCATCAGGCTGTACGAATTCCACACCCCTGATCCTGATGCCCCAGACACGCCACCCTCTGGCTCAGGACAAGCAGCTGCTCCACCCTTTACCCCTCCAATCTCCCCTCCCAACCACAGTGCCCCACCATTCTTGATTTCTTACGTTGTCCTTTAGCCAGACATGTACCCAGACTTCTTCACTCTGCCTGCACCAGGTGGATCTACACATATTGCCTGCATTTTATCAATACATATTTACTGAGATGTTGCGGCATGCAATGTTTTGCCCCCTCTCTGATATCTCCTACTCTCCCCACTCCCCAGTCTCCTGGTTTTCTGTATTGGTTCTGTACCCTTCGATTTCTCAATAAAGAAATTCAAAACACACAAAAAAACATATTTAATTTACATTTCTTTGAAAATATGTGTCACAGTACTACCATGTATTATATTTTATATTTACACATTGATAGGTGGCACGTATATCAATAAACTAAAATATACTGCTAACCATATTAACTTCGGTGATAGGAAGAAACAAGTTACTTACCTGTAACTGTAGTTCTCCAGTATTGAAAACTTTCATAGATTCACATGCTTGAATCATTCCCCGTCGTCGAGATAGGAGCCTCCGGTGTAATACAAAACCACATTCAATTGCATATAAAGCTCACAGGCACTAGGCCTCTTAATTTAGTAACACCTCACAGTCATTTTATTAAAAAAGGACCAAACTTAAGAGACAACCAATCAGCTATCACCACCCCTTAGAACCCTCCTGTGAGGAGCTGATTTCCCTCAGATTTTCCCAGCACAAGTGCAATAATAATCTAGGATTGAGAAAAATTAAGGTAAGCTCCCCAGGGGTGGAAGGGTGGGTCGCATGTAAATCTATGAAAGTTCCCAATACTGGAGAACTACAGTTACAGTTAAGCAACTTGTTTCTTACTCCAGTATTGGATCTTTCCTAGATTCACATGCTTGGATCAGAATAGTAAGCAGTGGATAACACATTTTCGTCCTACAAATAGAGGCATAGCAATCTGAAATGTGAACCGGCATGATAATATATACATACACTTCTTGCTATGATCTACAGCATTATAATAAAGAAAATGTGATATAACGAAAAAATAAGCATATGGAGGGAAATAATTATTTTAGCTCGCCGTCATTGAAACAGGTTTCAAAGGACCGCTTGACCAACAGCTGCATCCCGAAGTGACTCCATGTCCAGGAAGTAATGCTGCGTGAAGGTGTGAGTTGTTCTCCATGTTGCAGCACAACAGACGTCTTTAATTGATACACCAGCAAGCAGTACACAGGATGCAGAGAAAGCCCTAGTAGAATGCGCTCTTATGCTCGTTTTCAATGGCCATCCTGCTTTCTGATGGCAGGATATGATTGCTTCCTTAATCCATTGGGATATAGTCTGTTTCGTTACCGAGTAACCTTTTGTAGCAGTATTGAACGCTACAAATAACTGAGTGGACTGTCTGAACAATTTTGTCCTGTCCAGATAAAATTTGATGCACCTTTTTAGGTCGAGTGAATGGAGAGTTCTTTCCACAGCAGTTTGCGGGTTCGGGAAGAAAGTTTTGAGCACCACCGGCTCATTGATATGGAACTCCAAAGGCACCTTGGGAACGAACTAAGAATTGAGGCGCAGGATGACTCTGTTCTGCCTGAACTGCAGAAAGGGTTCTTACATAGTGAAAGCTTGAATTTCACTAACTCTGCACACCGATGTAAGGGCGAGAAGGGGAGATACTTTCCAAGTGAGGTACTTAATTTCCGCTCTGTGAATCGACTCAAAAGGTTTCTTCATAAGCTGGCCAAGGACGATGTTAAGTTGCCATGCCAGCGGCGGAGGTTTTACTGGAGGAAAAGATCTGAAGAGACCTTTGAGAAATTGCTTTACCAATCTGAGAGATCATAAGGATGGTTTGCCTGGTACTCTTCTGTATCTGGAGATGGCAGCTAAATGGACTCGGATTGAGGAATGGGCTAGACCTGAACGTGCCCGCTGTAATAAATACGGCAACACTGTCTCAGGTGCAGAGGAGAGAAGGTGCACATTTTGGGTTTCGCACCATACACAAAATCTCTTCCATTTTAGTCGGTAAGATTTGCTGGTACTAGCTGCAAGTGCGTTAGCTAACACTTCTCTGCACTCAGATGGTAGATCTAGATGGCCAAATTCATTGTACTCAGGAGCCATGCGTGCAAACTGAGAGATTTGGGGTCCGGGTGCCTCACCTGCCCCCGATTGATGGTAAGCAGGTCCGGAATTGGTCTGAGCCTGATGGATAGAGAGGTTGACAGGAGAAGCAACTCCGTGTACCACAGTTGACGCAGCCACGCTGGAGCTATGAGGATCAGCTGGCAGGGTTCCGACTTCATCTTCCTGATCACCCTTGCGAGGAGAGGAATCAGAGGAAAAGCGTACGCATAGATCCCTGACCATGCGATCAAAAATGCATCCCCCCCATGACCCCTGTTGGTGATGCCAATTTGCATAATGTCATCATTTGGCGTTCCAGGAGGATGCAAATAAGTCCAGATTTGGACTTCCCCACTGGTCGAATATTTGATCTAGCGTCCTCGAGTCTAATTCCCACTCGTGGGAGGATGTTGCCGATCTGCTTAGCGAATCCGCTATGGTATTCTGTAGGTCTGGGACATGCTCTACAGTGATGTGGATTGAGTGGTGAATGCACCATTTCTAGATGGTTTGTGCTTCTCGAGAGAGTATGCAAGACCGTGTTCCTCCCTGCTTGTTTAGGTAGTGCATTGTGGTGGTATGGTCTGTCCTGACAAGCACCCCTGACCCTCGTATCCTTGGAAGGAAGGCTTGCAAGGCATAATAGACCGCTCTCAGCTCGAGAAGATTTGTGTGGAACAAACGGTGAGAGGGCGGCCACTTGACGCTCACCCGAAGGTCCTGCAAGCATGCGCCCCATCCTGTGGGCGATGCATCCGTAGTTACAATCATTTGAGGAACTTGAGCCAAGAAACTGAGTCCTTTGGAAATGTTCTCAGGATTCGTCCACCAATCCAGAGAATGGACCATGCGCGGTGTTACGAGGATGGTATCCTCAAAGGAGCCTTGTGCTTGCATCCATTGCTTGTCCAGTTCTTCCTGAATTGGACGCATTCGGAGGCAGCAAAACAGAATGAGGCTGATACATGACGACATCAAGCCCAGCAAGGACTTGTACTGCCAAACTGAAAGACACCTTTTTCTTTGGATGCACCTTGCCAGCTGTATTAGCCTTGTCTGTCTGTCCGGTGCTGGATAGGCTTTGGCCTGTTGAGTGTCCAAGATGGCCCCTAGGAAGGCTAATCGAGAGGATGGCTGTAGGAACGATTTTTCCTTGTTGAGCGCAAGGCCTAATTCCTCGAAAAGGCGCAGAGTTGCTTTGACTGAACTTTCTGTTATCTGGACATCTGGAGCTTTTACCAACCAGTCGTTGACGTAGGGAAAAACCTGATGTTTGTTTCTCCTTAGATAGGCCGCCACTGGCGCTAGACATTTGGTAAAGATTTATGTGTTGAACGTAGGCCAAAGGGAAGGACCTCGAACGAGAAATGTTTGCCATTGACCGCAAACCTCAGGTGCTTTCTGTGGAGCGGATGAATGGAAATGTGAAAGTACGCGTCATGAAGGTCCAGAGAGGCCATGTAATCTGCTAACTGTGAAGGGCTGCTGGTGACTCCATAAAAACCCTCCTCATCCGAGTCATCTTCATCCAAGAGATGCGAGGGTAAAAGGCTGAAACCTTGCTAGGAGATGTAACTGAGGGTGTTAGGTGATACTTTTTCCCCCTCCTGTGAGCATCCTGGTCTCCTGATGACAACAGAGGCAATGAACATGGCCTCTGAACCTTTACTGCAGTCTTCATCATCGACGAGTGGTTTGCCGTCGACTGTGGTGGCGTCGACTGTGGTATCGTCGACGAGAGCATCGATGTATCGATCGTCGACGACAGTGGGAACGTCAACAGTAGAGACGTCGTTGATGGTTGGAGTGTCATCAACAGCTATTGCTCCGTCGTCGAAGCCATCATCGGTGGAAAAATCCACTCTAGAACCATGAAGGGAACCATGTTTTATAGGAGCAAGAGACCATACGGACTGTGGGTTAGTGACAGTAGCTGAGAACAGAGCACTAAAAATCCAGTCCCACATCAGAGCTACTTTTGCAGAAGGCACCAGACGTAGGTTTTTGACTCAGGGTTGAGGGAGACTGGGCAGCAAACATTTTCCTTGTTCCGTGGGCAGGATTTTATCTACACAAACTGCTGGCATGCTTCTAGAGAAGTGGTTGCCAAGTTCACAGGACTTCAAAGTGAGATCCCAGATGACATAGAAAGCCACAACAGATCTCTGTTGGAGACTGAACTTGAAGTATCTTTTCAGGGGAATCCATCTTGTTCCCCCAGTTCTGATGGTTCTCACTGAGATGCTAGCCTAACAGGATGGGGAGCCTGGTGGGGGGGGGGGGGGGAAATCAAATGATACAGTGCTCTTGGTTTCTAAAGGCGAATCAACATTCTTCAAATTGGAGGGCGTTTGAGGCAGTATGATATCCTTTGAGCTTCAGATCAGAGAGGATGCAGTCCTGATTTACACAGACAATATGACAGCTAAATACTATCTCAGCAAACAGGGAGGTACAAAGGCCACTTCACTGGCTGGGACAGCGTACAATATTTTTCATTGTGCTAAGCACTCTCCAGTGTCCCTCTCGGTGGTGCATATTCAGTGGTATGCAAGAAGGTGCCAGATACCTTGAGCAGAGAGATTCCCTCCTCTCTCAACTTCTGCCTCCATCACAAGATGTTCAGTCTCCTTTCTCTTTGCTAAGGTCTCCCAAGCACATCTTTTTACTTCAGCAGAGAAAGCCAAAGTCCCAAGGGTTGGCTCAAAAGAAAGGCATATGGTACAAAGGTACTGAAGGCAGAGGGGGAGTGCAGGTTAACTATTCTTCCATTTCCTCTTTTATTTCCCATCTTCAGACAAGAGTCTCTGATAAAACTCAATCTGACTGCATGGTCAGTGGAAGAAGAGGTATGAAACAGCAGCGTTTGTTAGAGGAGTTAGCTGTTACCCTACAGGGATCTAGACAACCCTCCACCCTCAGGTCCAATGGGAGACACTGGGGTTCATTTAGCCGTTGGTGTACCAGGAAGGGATGGGGTGACACTACTGTGGATTTGTTTCCTATTTTGGAGTTTCTGCACAAGTGAAACAATTTGGGGTTAAAAGTGGGAACACTGAAGGTCCAGGGGCAGCCTTGAGGCCTTTTAGGATTTTATGGAAAAACTCTAGTTTAAAATGGATTGATGTCTACCTTTAGGGCCATTGGAAAGTGTAGATCTCATGCATGTCACTCTCAAAACCCTTTTCTTGGTATGCCTTACCTCGGCAAGGTGAATGGAAGAATTGGGTGCCTTTTCCTACAAATTACCCTTTTTTATGGTATTCCAAGACAGAGTTGTGTTGAGGACCATTCCTTCTTTTTTGCCTAAGGTGGAGTCCGATTTTTCATAGGGAATGTCAGGGAAACTATTGCTAGCATTGTTGTTCTTCCTTCAGCAAAAACGATTCCCCTTTTCCTTGTACCCACGTTGTTTGCAGCAGCGTCCTCACTCCCGGTGGCTCTTGCGGAGGTTATTCTTACAACTAGCTTCTTCAGGTTTAACTGCCACTCAAGATGGTGGCTGCAAACTCTTGTGAGTTCAGCCCTCTAATGTTTCTACCTTAGTCTCGTGTTGAAGCTTCCCGCCATCTGTTTCTCTCTGGGAGAACTGCACTTCAACTGTCATCCTGAGGAGAATGAGCAGTGTTCCTGAGGCGCTTTGTTTCATAATGAATTCTTCCAGTTTTGAGTAAGTAATTATTTTTCTTGTTACGGTGTGCACACCAGCTACTTTTTCCCTTTTGAAGAAGCTGAATTTTTTCCTTATTACAACAATTGGCTATTCGCTTTCTGAGGAGAGTTTGTTTTGGCGTAACAGAACTTCAAGCAACTGCAGTACGGAATCATTTTGTATGATTTCCAGACTTGCATATATACATATATTCTAAAGAACTCTTTGCTTTGCAGACTTGTCAGTCTTAGAGACAAGCCTCGGTGCTCAGACTAATTCCTAGAGACTGTGATTGAGAAAAGTGAACCCTGAGAAGGAGTTTTTGTTTCCTATAAAATACATTAGTAGTTTGTATATGTGTAAACTTTTGAACTGTTATCCAGAGAACCTTGGAAACCTCTGACTCCTGGAGAAAAGAAGACATTAAGTTAACATTGTTCTCTTAGAAAAAGGCTAGTCTCGCAAAAGATCCAGGTTAGGAGAACAATGGAATTGGGTGAATGTGAATGGCTGAACAGTTGAATGCACATTAGGAATGTACTTATCTATGCTCTTTTCATCTGAATGCAGGTCCTTCCTTTAAAGAAATCCCAATAAGAAGAAAGGTGCAGGTTTTCAGAGACACACACTGAATATCCTATCTTCAACTGGGAAACACAGGCTGGAACTGGGTCTGGAGGCGGCCTCTTTTTTTCTATTCCCAATCCCCTTTCCCCCTGGCGGATGCAGGGTTCAGATAATCAGTTAAAGTCTGAGCATGCATCTGTTGGAGGGAATTGGGTAAAAGGCATCTGCTCCTGTGGAAGTTAGATTTAATGGGAACTCTCCTGACAGGGAACAGGAAGTGATACTGCCAGAGTTCTACTGTTGTCCAGAATCAAAGAAAGAGCGAAAACTGCAGGGCAGACGTCAGGAGAGCTATTCTGGCTTAGTTACAAGGAGTGGAGTCATTCATAAAGTCAGTACTTCTAAATTCTGGTCCCGCCACAAAAAAGGGAGAAAACTAACAACTTCTTCTTCAAGTAGATGGATCAGACTGCTCAAAGCACTGGCCTATTTGGCAGTGGGGCAGACTCCTCTACTAGGCGTACAAGGAAGATCTATCAGAAATATGTCTTTAACGATGGCACAATTGCAAGGAGCCACAATTCAGGATATATGTAGGGCTGAGACATGGGCATCTCTATCTACGTTCATTAAGCACTATAGGATGCCAGAGGAGATTCATCTGGATTCAGTGCTGGGGTATAAAGTGCTGCCCTCCGAAAGTAATAGAGTGTGTACATGTATTCTTTAATAAAAGCCCATTTCGTTTTGAGCATTCAACTTCAGTTGGCTGTTTTTTATTGCTTAGTATATCTCACTTGTTATGAACATAAGGCGAAGGAGGAACATAGGAGTAAGGCACTAATTACTTACCGGTGATTGTTTTATTCTGAGTCCTACTCCCTCATCTTTAATTCATAGCCCCTCCTGTCCTCAACAACTGAGTTGTTTTTCTTCTATGTTCTTACTTTTAACATTAAAAGGAGAGCTGAGGGGGGGGGGGAAAGGCTTATATTTATGTGGTAGTCTTGCGATTGGATTCTAGAGAAGCAGAGATAGGTTATGAAATAAAAGTGAGTGAGTAGGACTCGGGGTAATGAAATTACCCATAAGTAATTAGGGCATTACTCTACTTCAGAAGGCAGTGATTCTACCTGTCCCGTGGACAGAGACAAATAGGGGTTTGATGTGTTATTTTGTGCAGAAATTCAGAAGTACTTTGCCCTGTTTCAGGCCCCAAGACGGTTAATGTACGGGTAACAACTGCACATTTCACGGTGGACTGCTTTAAAAAAAAGATCATTCTTTGATTCAGCACACGGAACTGCAAGTGTCTGGAAATTTACAAAGCATTTCAGTAAGAAAATGCTACCATAGGTTTTTGAGGTTTGTTAAAAGAACCCCAATTTCAGTTTTCTGTATTTCCATTCGGCCTCAAATCTGACCTAGGGTATTTACCAGAGTCATAGATCTTCTGATGGGGCAGCTTCATGACAGGATATTAATGATGCATCCTTACTGTGACGATTGACAGCTATTTGTCATTCAGGGAATAGAAGCTGCTTCATATGAATCAAGTACTGTCTCTTAATACGATGGTCTCTTGATCAACTAGAAGCCTCAATTGGTAACTGCTCAGGTAGTGGAGTTGATTGGAGAACACATTTTGCACCAGTGAGGGTCTAGTGATGTTTCCAGAACACAAACTCAGAGTCTTCAACGTCATGTGCTGGCTCTATTTGGGTAGGAGACTCCCAGAGCCAAGTCATGGCTACATTTGTTGGAAGAAAATGCACCTAGAATGACAGTGGTTCTACAGGCCAAGTTTCACCATGGTTTGCCAGCACATCATTGTCCACTATCATGGAAACCAGCATCACAGAACCTCAGGAGCAGGAGTCTTTTCATACCATTCATCAGGGAGGATCTCACATGTTGGTTGGAAGAGTATCATCTCACGACAGGTGTATATTTGAATCTTTCTATCCCCAGGACTCTTACCACACATGCTGGTAGACAGGGTGTGTAAGGAAATGCCTCCTTGGCATGGTTACCCCCTGACTCTTTGCCTTTTGCTGATGCCAAGTTATGATTGAAAGTGTGCTGGGACCCTGCTAACCAGGCCCCAGCACCAGTGTTATTTCCCTAAACTGTACCTTTGCTCCCACAATTGGCACAGCCCTGGCACTCAGATAAGTCCCTTGTAAGTGGTACCCCTGGTACCAAGGGTCCTGATGCCAGGGAAGGTCTCTAAGGGCTGCAGCATGTTTTATGCCACCCTGGGGACCCCTCACTCAGCACATGCACACTGCCTCACAGCTTGTGTGTGCAGGTGGGGAGAAAATTACTAAGTCGACATGGCACTCCCATCAGAGTGCCATGCCAACCTCACACTGCCTGTGGCACAGTTAAGTCACCCCTCTAGCAGGCCTTACAGCCCTAAGGCAGGGAACATTATACCACAGGTGAGGGCATATGTGCATGGGCACTATGCCCCTACAGTGTCTAAGCAAAACCTTAGACATTGTAAGTGCAAGGTATCCATAAATAGTATATGGTCTGGGAGTTTGTCAAACACAAACTCCACAGTTCCATAATGGCTACACTGAAATCTGGGAAGTTTGGCATCAAACTTCTCAGCACAATAAAAGCACACTGATGGCAGTGTGGAATTTACTGTAAAATGCACCCAGAGGGCATCTTAGAGATGCCCCCCTGAATACCAGTCCAACTCCTAGTGCTAGGCTGACCAGTTTCTGCCAGCCTGCCACGACCAGACGAGTTTCTGGCCACATGGGGAAGAGTGCCTTTGTCACTCTGTGGCCAGGAACAAAGCCTGTACTGGGTGGAGGTGCTTCTCACCTCCTCCTGCAGGAACTGTAACACCTGGCGGTGAGCCTCAAACGCTCACCCTCTTTGTTACAGCGCCACATGGCATCCCAGTTAGTGGAGATGCCCGCCCCTCCGGCCACTGCCCCCACTTTTGGCGGCAAGGCTGGAGGAGATAATTAGAAAAACAAGGAGGAGTCACCCACCATTCAGGACAGCCCCTAAGGTGCCCTGAGCTGAGGTGACCCCTGCCTTTAGAAATCCTCCATCTTAGTTTTGGAGGATTCCCCCAATAGGATTAGGTATGTGCCCCCCTCCCTTCAGGGAGGAGGCTAAGAGGGTGTAGCCACCCTCCAGGACAGAAGCCAATGGCTACTGCCCTCCTGACCTAAACACACCCCTAAATTTAGTATGTAGGGGAACCCCAGAACCCAGGAAATCAGATCCATGCAACTTGAACCAAGAAGGACTGCTGACCTAAAACCCCTGCAGAGACGGAGATGACAACTGCTTTGGCCCCAGCCCTAGTCTCCTGACTCGAAGAAAACTGCAAGAGCGACGCATCCAACAGGGACCAGCGGCCTCTGGCGCCTCAGAGGACTGCCCTGAACTAAAGGACCAAGAAACTCCAGTGAGCAGCGGCTCTGATCAACAACAGCAACAACTTTGCAACTTTTAAAGACCTCACTCTTCCCGCCGAAAGTGTGAGACTTCACCCTCTGTACCCGACGCCCCCAGCTCGAGCTCCAGAGAACCAACACTACAGGGAGGACTCCCAGGCAACTGCGACCTCGTGAGCAGCCAGAGACGACCCCGCTGTGCCCCCACAGCGACGCACGCAGAGACTCCCCAGAGGCTCCCCCTGACCGCGGCTGCCTGTAACAAGGGAGTCGACGCCTGGACCAAGCACTGCACCCGCAGCCCCCAGGACCAGAAAGAACGAACCTCAGTGCAGAAGTGACTCCCAGGCGACCCTCTGCCTTGCCCAGTCGGTGGCTGGCACAAGAAGCCCCCCCTGTGCCCTGTCTGCACTGCAAGAGTGACCACTGGGTCCCTCCATTGAAACCTATACAAAACCCGACACCTGCTTTGCACACTGCACCCAGCTGCCCCTGTGCCTACTTGTGTCCCCTCCAGTGCTCTACAAACCCCCCCTCCGGTCTGCCCTCCGAGGACGCGGGTACTTACCTGCTGGCAGACTGGAACCGGAGCACCCCGGTTCTTCATAGGAGCCTATGGGGGTCATTCTGACCCCGGCGGGCGGCGGTTGCCGCCCGCCTGGCGGGAACCGCCATTTGACCGCTGGCGGCATTCCGACCTTCCCGCTGGGCCAGCGGGCGCTGTTGCAGGTGTGCGACGGGTGCAGTTACACCTGTCGCGCTTTTCACTGTCTGCTATGCAGACAGTGATAAGCAGGCTGAGGCCCTGTTAGGGGGCCCCTGCACTGCCCATGTCAGTGGCATGGGCAGTGCAGGGGCCCCCAGGGGCCCCAGGACACCCGTTCCCGCCAGCCTCTTCCTGGCAGTGTAAACCGCCAGAAACAGGCTGGCGGGAAGGGGGTCAGAATCCCCTGGGCAGCGCTGCTTGCCCAGCCGGGGGAAATCTGGCGGGAAACCGCCGGACCCGGTTTTCTGACCGCGGCTTTACCGCCGCGGTCAGAATGGGCAGGGAAGCACCGCCAGCCTGTTGGCGGTGCTTCCGTCATTCGCGGCCGTCGGAATGACCCCCTATGTGTTTTGGGCTCCTCTTTCACCTTTGCATCTGACCGGCCCCGAGCTGCTGGTGTGGTAACTTTGCCTTGAACCCCTAATGGTGGGCTGCCTATGCCCAGGAACTTAGACTTGTATGTGCCTTACTTACCTGACAAACTAACCATTACTTACATCCCCCAGGAACTGTTGATTATTTGCACTGTGTCAGCTTATTGCCATTTTTTACTAAAACTGTGTATGCTATTGCTCTAATTCAAAGTTCCTAACTTACCTGTGTGGAGTACCTTGCATTTTATGTATTTGCGTCAAACTTGAACTTGTGGTTCAAAAAATAAATTAAGAACTGGCTATTATCTCTCAGTGCAGTACATCCAGGCGTGTGGATGTGGAAGCAGTGTTTTTCCATCCTCTCTGGATTTCTGTCTGGACCCACTGATATTGAAAGTCATTTGCCAGAGATGGAGGGGGAAATGATGTATTGTTTTGCACTTCAGGATAATGACCTCACTTCCCAGTTCTGTGCCAAAGGCTTCAAGTTAGAAGGGGTTGTGCTGGGGGGGTGGGGGACACGGGGTTGATGCCCTGTATTGTCCCTAACCAGATGTTCATATTTATGCCTTCCTTCTTTAACACTCATTTTGAGGATTCTAACTTGGATCAAGAGTGAGGGATCTTATAGTTCCATCTTAGCCCCAATAATCTTGCTTTCCTCGCCTTTGTCAGTTAATGACACCTCTAGAACTGGTCTTTATGACTCACCTTTCACCTCACCACGTTCCTCGTGTCTTCAAAGATTATAGTTTTACTCCACTTGTAGACTGAGTGGGTTTGTTGTGATTTAGCTATATCAGTCTAAGCATTCGTATTTCCATTATTGGGCCTCTTTCCAGAAATACTGCCATTCTAAAGGGCTGGATGCTATGTGTGGGGAAGGAGAGAATATATTTTTGTTTCTTCTGGATAGTTCCCTTTTGGGGTTGATTTACTCCACCGTTAGTTGCCAGTGGGTAGTGACAAAGACACTCAGCAAGTCCTGTTGTGCAGTTGACAACTTTGAAAAACCCTTAAGAAGAAGGATAAAAACCTCAATCTCTTGTCCTCGCCAGGGGATTATGATTTCTAGTTAGGTCAGTCTCCTAATCTTGTAGGCATTACATCCCTTCTTTTGAACCTTCGGGTTTGATAGATTTAAAATGGTTTGACTTGAGTATGGAATTACAAATAGGTAAATAAGTTGCAAATTAAACCTTTTTTAGTAACACTCTACACACATCGATACACTTATCCCAGGCAATCTGTACCCTTTCCCGAGTTTGTGCCCCTCTCCACCTTCTCAGGGTAAAAGCTCTTATTCTCACAGCTTTCCCTGTCACTATGTTTTTCTCTGTGGTCCTTGGCTTAATGTACCTTAGGATTCTGTACCTGCACTTAGCACTCAAATAATCTTCCGTTTCTGCCTACAGCACTTCACTTTACTCTTCATGGGTTTTCTAGTCCTACCTCTTTTGCTCGAAGAAAACTACTTCGCCTTCCTCCTCCCCCCCAGGGAGGAAAGACGGGGGCATGGGTTTGTGGGGAGAAGGGTGGGCGGTTTCCTCCGGCACAGAACAAACTTATTACATATGCTTTGGGCACCTCCCTAGATTGTCCCTTGAACACTCTTATCCTTTTGTATATTGCCCCTGACTGTATCAAATCCATGTCTACTTAACGGCGGCCCTCTCTTCCTTAACTTTCTCTCTTTTTTAGTCCGGTTCTCTCGAGATTACCAATAGTACACTGTGCTCCCCTCTCTCTAGGTGACACAAAAACTTTTACTGCAAACACTGGCGCTATCAAGTCTCTGCTAATCTAAAAGCCACTGGCGCTATCAATCTCTGCTCATCTAAAAGGTTCCCTTTTACATTCACTGCTCCTGTCCAGTTACCACCTTGCTGCAGCGAGTGTTCCTGCTCTCCCAGAATGGCCTGGCACTCTATGACCCTCAACCATTCACTCATAGTGAACCTGACGCACTGAGTACCAATCCCAACTGTTTTGGCAACTCTCCGAACCTCCTGCAGTCGCAACAGGCACTACTGCTATATATCAACCACCTTGGTACTCTGCTCTTGTCCCTTAATTGACCCAGGCACAACGCTTTAAAGCCCAAGTTAACCCTAGCCGTACGTCCCATTTCCAGATATCCAACTGAACAGTTTGCTTTGTTCCCACTGGCAGTCGCTGCTCTTCCCAACATCTATGAAGAAGGTGAGAGAGAACTGGGGAGGAGGGTCTGTGGTATTCTGAGCTTTGGCTCACCTATCCCAGTTTCCTTTACACTCTCTGCTACCCCCTTCCATTTGACTGTCACTTTCGGTTGCTCTCTTAATTGACCCTCACGGTTTGATTAGCTATTCCCTGCTCCTTTAATTTGTCTCTGGCACTCTGAATTGCTCTTTTCTGTTTCTTTCCGTTGACTCGTGCACTCTCAACCAATTTTTCCACTTGCCCTTGGCATACTGAGTTACCCCTTCCGATTTCTAATTTCTGGCAGTTAAGCTTGGCACAAATAGTGCTCGTATACCATTACCGGTTGCCCTCTATGCTCCTGGCACAATCAGCCCTGGCGCATTGCGTCCCCTCCACAAACTGAGCCCGTACTTTGTGCACCTCCCCAGCTATGCCTGATATCGTGTGCTCCGCCCACAACTGCCCCTGCACTAGGTGTCCCATCTCTATTGTTTTTTTGCAATCTGTCCTCTTTCTGGCACCCTCTGCTCCGACACCCGTTGCCCGTGGCACTCGCTTTCCCCTCCTCCTAGCGGGAGGGCGGGTTCCTGTCACAGCTACGGGATAAAGTTCAGGGCAAAGTTAACATCCGGCAGGTGCGGGTGGCAGACTCTGTGGCATTACAGGGACTTCCTAGGTGGGGGAAAGGACCTGGATCTCTTGCTCTGAACGCGAGTACAACTCTCCCCTCCTTACAGTACCTGCCGCTCTGATCCCGTAGCTGCGATCAGCCCACCACTCTTCACAGCAGCTCGAGCGCGTGCATGTGGCAAAACAGACTCCCGTGCTCGCGCAAGCTGACAGCTCGCGCGCTGCCTTCCGTTTAAAGCCCAGCCCCAGCAGCACTCCGGGAAGAGAGCACGTCATCGCGCGCGCGTCGTTCCCGTTAGGCCGCGCGCTTTCCCCTTCCATTCTGAGAAGGTGTGACTGTCCTTTTTACGAGAAGCCGCGCTGAAAGCAAACCGTCAGTGCCAGAAGAAAGTGTGGCGTGTGTGGGCGCTTAGCCTATGGAGGGACGGGTGACAGGTGCTGCCGTAGAGGAGCACGCACGCCTTACACCCTCGTTGATATCTCAGCACCAATACAGAGGAGCTTGCCATTTGGGCTCGAGCTGTGACTACGCGCGCACCCTCAGCCAGAAAAGTGCTCCGCATTTAGTCGCGCAGCAGTATTTCAGTGGGATCCGCTTCAATGACGCACCTAACTTTTTTCGGGTTCATTCGGAAGCGACATAACAAAACACAGTAGATACAGCACACTTAAAAGCACGAACCTTAAAATGTGGTCTGATGCAGGGTATCCCGGATGTGTAAAAACTCGCAAGTACGCGACTTCGTAGTAGTACATGGACGTTTTTTTTTTTTTAACTGCGTAGGTAAAAATGTCAGTCGACCAGTACGTCCCGTATGTGGCCTACACGTCCCAGCATGCTTTTTCAAATCCAGTTCACGAGTGAAGGTGACAGAAGCAGCGTGTCGTATTTGTATTTGTTTTCTTTTTCGTGAGTAGGCAGATGTTGCCTCAGCAGAGCCACAGGCGTATGCCTCCTCAGCAAGCTTAAAAAATGCGTAATATAATCTCGGTTTCAGGTAAAGTGCACTAATGCTCTTTAGGCCAAGTGTGCGCTATATAAAAATAATAATAAAAAAATAACTGCAGTGTGGATCCTCACAAACCAGAATGAGCACAGGACGCTCCCGTGAAGATCACTAACAAGTTTTACTGAATGCTCATGAGTCGCAGTAGGATCCCCCACTGATTGTGCCATTCACCTTCCAGCTGTAACACCAAGTGTGGAAAAACGTCACCAAGATCACACATTTCGCTTCAGAATGGATACCTAACACAACATTTAGGTGAGCTTGGGTTGAAGCAGTGCCCAATAAATAAAAAGGCTATGCGCAAAAAGAATAACATAATCATAACAGTAAGGAAGGTTCAATGATAACGACTGCAAGAAAAGTTTCATGTAATATTGTAATGCAGTATACACAACATCAACACTTGAAAGGTTCAAGGGATTCATGCAAGATCAATTAATAAGATGTACTAACGACATGAGAATCCAAGAGAAATTATTACAAAAACAACTAGATGTACATGAGGCTACAGAGATAGCCAAATCTTTTAAAAATACAGCTAAATGCTTGAAAGAAATAAGGTCACAACCACTTTCTGAACAAATATAAAAAATTAGAGGAAAAAAATCAGATATGGAAGTGTACAATAAAAACCTAGTAATTCTGTAAGAAAACAGAAAAAGTTATCACGTTAAAGTGGTTCTGCTGTGGTAATAGCAATCACCTAGCCAGTTCTACTTTTGCCAAGCCAGAACAGCTTCTTGTCGCAAATGTAATAAAAAGGGCCATTTTGCATGCATGTGCAGAAATGATAAAGAGCTAGATGATAAAGCTTTTGAAGAGAATTAGTTAAGAAAATCATATTACAAGTAAAAGATGAACTACAAACCACAGAATACCAAGAATGCAAAATATATTCTGATGGTAACCCAGTCAATGTTTTTGCAGGCTCTTGCTCACATTTTACTCTAATAAATGTTTCTGAATTTGATAAGATAGCAAATATAAGCAACATACAAGAATCCTGACATTAAACCTAAAGGATGCAATAGAGATCCTATTCCCCTCAAAGGTATGTTCAAAAGTTGCATAACATTCAAAGACCGTTCCACAGTAGGTAAAGTATATGTAGTTAAAGAAGGATCTAATTTATTGGGTTGGCAACACCAGAAAGAACAAGGAATTAGTTGGACCCTAGCAACCCTGAACAGGTGATGGTAGTTGATCAATCTAGTACAAATAATCCAATCTACAACGAGTTTCCTGAAGTTTTCAGTGACAGTTTAGGTTTGTTAAAAAATTTCCAACATAAAATTAAATTAAAATCAGATGCCAAACCAATGGTATATAAAACCAGACCTTTACCACACTTAATGAAAAAAACATTGGAAAGGGAATTCAACAGATTAAAGGCTATAGGAATTGTTCAACCCATTCAGAGTTCTAAATAATTAGCTACCATCATGATTGCAAAGAAAAACAAAAGTAAGAAAATTAGACTGTGTAAGTTTAAGAGACTTAAATAAAAGTATTAAAATAGAAAGACACCCCCTGCCTTGAATTCATGAAATGTTGAGCACTATGGGAGAAGCAGTTTCCTTCTCAGTCCTTGATCTTTCCGATGCATACCATGAGGTAGAGTTACATCCAGAATCTAAATGTCTCACAGCATTCACCACTCCGATGGGTTCCTTCATGTTTATCAGGATGCCTTTTGGATTGGCGTCTGCCACCGCCATATTTCTGAAAATGATGCAGCACATTCTAAAGGGCATTCCTTAAACTCTGTGCTTTCAAGGCGATGTTCTGATATATGGAGCCACAATCGAAGAACATGATGAACTTCTAAGAGGTGTCCTTAATAGGTTCTGGGAGGCAGGACTAGCATTAATGAAAAGTGCGAAAAAGGTGTGAGTATTGTTGAGTATTTGGGGCACACCATTTCCAAAGATGGCTTCACACCCACATTGTATTGAACAGAAGCTGTCAAGAAAGCAAGTACTCCTACAAACAAAGCTGAACTTAAATCATTTTGAGGAGTAGCAACATGTATGGCTAAACATTTCAAGAACTTTTCAGAACTTAATTACAATTTAAGAGATTTACTAAAAAAAAACATGCTCCATACAAATGGTCTGATGAGCATCAAATCTCCTTTGAAAAAGTAAAACATGCCATTATGTCAGCACATACCTATGCAATTTTGATCACAGTCGTAAAACTATCCTTACAATGGATGCCAGCAAAAAAGGCTTAGGTGCCACTTTTTCTCAAATTATACATGGCATGGAAAGAATTGTAGCCTTTGCTTCTAGGGCCCTGAGTAAATCAGAATCAAACTGTTCATCTGTTGAAAGAGAAGCCCTAGCATGCTCCTGGGCCATTAAACATTTCAAGTTCTTTTTATTGGGAATACAGTTTGATATTCACACAGAACACAAACTCCTTACTTGTTCTCAAACAAGGGTTCACACTATAGCACTCCATGAATTGCCAGATAGATCTTAGGACTAGAGAGCTTCTGTTTCAATATAGATTGTGTACCTGGTAATCAAAACACAGCTGCTGGTTTCTCATCAAGGATTCATTTAGATGTAAAAGAAGACTTTGAAACATCAGAGTATTCACTTATGGTGATAAACTCTTCTGCTATTAGTAATGAGGAATGAAATGCAGCAAATTCAGAGACAGAATCTTTGACCTTGCCCATAAAGTCCATTTGGGCAGGAGCATAACAAAGTCACAGATAACTGGGCGGTATTGGTTCCCTGACATGGATTCTGTGGTAGAGATAAAGGTCAAGGATTGCTCCTTATGTGCAACTAGCGACAAGTCTAAAATTGTCCATAAAGTTCCCATCTCACCAATATCCATTCCTGACAAACCCTGGAAAAACTGACCCTGGACAAAATAGGTCCTATTAACCGTTTAGGGGTAGTAAAATGCTTTGCATTTGTACTAGTGGATTACCATTCACATTGGGTGATTGTGAGAATGGTTGACCAGAGAACAACAGAATCCTTTATAAAATATTTAAAAGACACATTCTGTACGGAAGGAATCCCAGCTACCCTTATTTCAGATAATGAGGTTCAATTAACATCAGATTCTATGGAAGATTTCTGATTATATCTTAACATAACTAACTGCAAAACTGATTTGTACTGCCATGTAGTAGGCTGGCCTGGTTTGTAGTGGGTAACTTGGGTACTTACACCTTATACCAGGCCCAGTTATCCATTATTAGTTAAATGTAGTAGTGTTCTAGCAGCTTAGGCTGATAGAGGTAGCTATAGCAGAGCAGCTTAGGGTGAAGTAGGAGACATGCAAAGCTCATGCAATACCACTTATAGTTACACAGTACTTATACACAAGTAAAGACAACACTCAGTGTTACCAAAAATAAAGGTATTTATTTTGGTGACACAGTACCAAAATATCTTAGAGACAATACTCCTTCTGGAGGTAAGTATTATACACAATATACACACTAGACACCAAAATTAGACAAGGTGGTAGTCATAGAACAATGCAAACAATACGAAATGCTATAGCTTGCAATGGGAGAAAATAGGTCTAGGGGCAACACAAACCATATACTAAGAAAGTGGAATGCAAATCACAAATTCCCCCCTAGACAAGTGCAGTGGGCGCAGAATCGCTGGGAGAGTTAGAATACAGTAAAGGTAAGTAAATTACCCCATCCCAGAGCCCAGAAAAGCAGGAGTAAAGTACTGAAAGTTTCCTTAGGAGACACTACACCTCGTGATTGGGATTTTGCAGCAGCCAACCAAGTCTGCAAAAAACAACTGCTGGATTCCTGGACCTAAAGACCTGCAAAGGAAGGGGACCAAGTCCAAAAGTCGAAAGAAGTTCCAGGAAGGACAGGAGCCCCTGCCAACCCAGAAGGGGGTGCAAAAGAAGAGCCCACGGTTAGTCGAAAACTGCAGAAATGCACCCAAGTAAGATGCCAGCGGGTTCCTGTGTGATGCAAAGGATGTGCCACAACGTGAAGATCGTTGCAGACGTGATTTCGTGTTGGAAGTCGCCAACAAGCCTTGGCTATGTCAAAAGTTTGTTTTCGTCAAAATGGCGCTGGATAGACCAGGAGGTATCTGGGGGCCTCAACTCTGTGTGAGGAAGAAGAGGGGGCTCTCAGCACTTTAGAGAGCCCTCAGGATGCCAGCCAGCACCCCTGGAGTTCCCAGGACACGGGTACAAAGGAGGTGCAAAACTCGGTTGATGCAGCACAACAAAGGAAGGTCCCACGCTGCTGGAGAGCAACTCAGCGAGTTGAGCGTCACAGGATAGAATGCTGGGGACCCGGGCCAGGTTGTGCACGAAGAAATTTAGCAAATAGTGCACAGAGGCCTCAGGAGGTGAAGAAGACGCAGTACACAGGGGACCGTCGCTCTCTGGGAAGGCAAGGCGTTACCTCCTCCAAATTGTGTCAGCAGGACCTCAGGACAGTCTATGTCGATGATGTCCACACTCTGTGTCCTTAGGAGCACGCTTGTCGCTGTGAGAGGAGTCCAGGGGTACCAGTTGTTGTCTTGAAAGGTGCCTGCTGGAGCAGGGGAGGGACTCCGTCACCCCACAGGAGATTTCTTCAGTCCTTCTGGTGCAGGATAAAGACAGGGAGTCCTCAGAGCGTGCACACCGTGGAAACTGTTACAGTTGCTGACTTGGAGCTGAGGTTGCTGAAGAAAAGTATCTATTGTAGATACTTTGTTGCAGTTACAGCGTTTCTTGGAGCAGGCTGCTGTTGATCCGAGGTCAGAGGTTGCTAAAGTTGTTGCAGAGGATTCCTGAAGGAAACTTGCAAGCATAATCTGTAGAGAACCCATAGGAGAGATCCTAAATAGCCCTGAGAGGGGGATTGGCTACCTTATCAGGTATGGACCTATCAGGAGGGGTCTCTGACGTCACCTGCTGGCACTGGCCACTCAGAGCCCCCCAGAGTGCCCCCACACCTTGCAAAGCAAGATGGCTGAAGTCTTGGACACACTGGAGGAGCTCTGGGCACCACCCTTAGGGTGCTGATGGACAGGGGAGTGGTCACTTCCCTTTCCTTTGTCCAGTTTCGTGCCAGAGCAGGGGAGAAGGGGCCCCTGAACCGGTATAGACTGGCTTATGGAAGGAGGGCACCACCTGTGCCCTTCAAAGCATTTCCAGAGGCTGGGGAGGCTACCCCTCCCCAGCCTGTAACACCTATTTCCAAAGGGAGAGGGTGTAACACCCTGCTCTCAGAGGAAATGCTTTGTTCTTCCTTCCTGGGACTTGGCTGCCCAGACCCCAGGAGGGCAGAACCTTGTCTGTGAGGTGGCAGCAGCTGTAGCCGCAGTGCAAACCTCAGACAGCTGGTTTGGCAGTACTGGGGGTCCATGGTGGAGCCCTCAGGATGCATGGAATTGGCTCCCCAATACCAGATTTGTAATGGGGGGGGGGCAATTCCATGATCTTAGACATGTTACTTGGCCATATTCGGAGTTACCATTGTGAAGCTACATATAGGTATTGACCTATATGGAGTGCACTGGTGTAATGGCGTCCCCGCATTCACAAAGTCCGGGGAAATGGCCCTCAACTATGTGGGGGCACCTTTGCTAGTGCAAGGGTGCCCTCACTCTTAGTAACTTTGCACCTAACGTTCAGCAAGTGAAAGTTAGACATATAGGTGACTTATAAGTTACTTAAGTGCAGTGAAAATGGCTGTGAAATAATGTGTGCGTTATTTCACACAGATTGCAATAGCAGTCCTGTGCAAGGGTTTGTCTGAGCTCCCTATGGGTGGCAAAAGAAATGCTGCAGCCCACATGGATCTCCTGGAACCCCAATGCCCTGGGTACCTAGTTGCATATACTAGGGACTTATAAGGGGGGGTCCAGTGTGCCAATTGAAATTGGTAAATTAAGTCACTAGCCTACAGTGACACATTTAAAAGCAGAGAGAACATAAGCACTGAGGTTCTGATTAGCAGAGCCTCAGTGACACTGTTAAGCACTACACAGACACACACATTAGGCCATTAACTATGAGCTCTGGGGTCCTGACCAGCAGGATCCCAGTCAATCAATCAATCAATCAATCAAGGCATTTATAGAGCGCACTACTCACCCGTGAGGGTGTCAAGGCGCTGGGGGGGGTTACTGCTGCTCAAAGAGCCAAGTCTTGAGGCGCTTCCTGAAGGTGAGGTGGTCCTGGGTAGTTCTTAGGTGAACGGGGAGGGAGTTCCATGTTTTGGCTGCCAGGTAGGAGAAGGATTTACCTCCAGTGGTGGTTCTGCGGATACGAGGGATGGTGTCGAGGGCACGGCTGGCTGGGCGAAGCTGACGGGTGGGTGTGTAGAACGAGAGGCGTCTGTTGAGGTATTCGGGGCCCCTGTTGTGTAGGGCTTTGTGTGCGTGGGTGAGGAGCCTGAAAGTGATCCTTTTGTTGACGGGGAGCCAGTGCAGGTGTTTCAGGTGGGCAGATATGTGACGCGGTATGTCGAGGATGAGGCGTGCAGAGGAGTTCTGTATGCGTTGAAGACGTTTCTGTAGCTTTGCGGTGGTTCCTGCGTATAGGGTGTTTCCGTAGTCCGGGCGGCTTGTGACGAGGGCGTGGGTAACAGTTTTTCTAGTTTTGGCGGGAATCCATCAGAAGATTTTTCGGAGCATGCGAAGGGTGTGGAAGCAAGAAGACGAGACGGCGTTGACTTGCTTGGTCATAGTGAGGAGGGGGTCCAGGATGAATCTGAGGTTGCGTGCGTGGTCTGTTGGGGTTGGTGCGGTGCCCAGAGCCGTGGGCCACCAGGAGTCATTCCAGGCGGACGGGGAGTGTCCGAGGATGAGGACCTCCGTCTTGTCTGAATTCAGCTTCAGGCGGCTGAGCTTCATCCATTCTGCGACGTCTTTCATTCCATCCTGTAGGTTGGTTTTGGCGGTGGTTGGGTCTTTGGTGAGGGAGAGTATCAGCTGGGTGTCGTCTGCGTAGGAGATGATGTTGATGTTGTGTTTGCGAGCGATGTTGGCGAGGGGGCTCATGTAGATATTGAAGAGGGTGGGGCTGAGCGAAGAGCCTTATGGAACGCCGCAGATGATCTC
Source organism: Pleurodeles waltl (assembly GCF_031143425.1). NCBI lineage: Eukaryota > Metazoa > Chordata > Amphibia > Caudata > Salamandridae > Pleurodeles > Pleurodeles waltl. Next base: position 990,356,884 of record NC_090445.1, on the reverse strand, counting down.
GGTGGCTTCCGAGCGGAAGGGCGGGAGGTAGACTCTTTGGGTTCGGTCCGAGAGGAACGAGATGATCAAGTCCAGGGCCTGTCCTTAGACTCCAGTGGAGCGGAGGTGAGTTATTAGGGTGCGATGGCACACGGTGTCAAATGCAGCCGAGAGGTCCAGGAGGATGAGGGCGGTTGTTTCTCCGTAGTCCATCAGGGTTCTGATGTCGTCGGTGACTGCGATGAGGGCGGTTTCCGTGCTGTGGTTGGCACGAAAACCAGATTGGGAGGGGTCGAGCAGGTTGTTATCTTCAAGAAAGTTGGTCAGTGAGACAGTCAAAAACATACTGACATACAGGTAAAAAAAATGGGGGTTACATGCCAAGGAAGATAGTACTTTCGTACACAACTCCCCCAAACGAGGGACAATAAAGCTAACCTTGCCCAGATGAGTCTTCATTGTCGAAATGGAAATATCTGGAGAGTCCATCTGCATTGGAGTGGGTACTCCCAGGTCTATGTTCCACTGTATAGTCCATTCCCTGTAGGGAAATGGACCACCTCAACAATTTAGGGTTTTTACCTTTCATTTGTTTAAGCCATAATAGAGGTTTGTGGTCTGTCTGAACAATGAAGTGAGTCCCAAACAAGTAGGGTCTCAGCTTCTTCAGTGCCCAGACCACAGCAAAGGCCTCCCTCTCTGTGGCAGACCAACGCTTTTCTCTAGAGGTCAACCTCCTGCTAATGAAAGCAACAGGTTGATCCTGACCCTCTGAGTTAAGTTGTGACAGTACAGCCCCTACCCCTAATTCAGAAGCATCTGTTTGAACAATTAATCTTTTGGAGTAGTTTGGGCTCTTTAAGGCAGGTGCAGAGCACATTGCCTGTTTAAGCTCCTCAAAAGCTTTTTGACAGGTAGCTGTCCACAGTACCTTTTTGGGCATTTTCTTACTGGTGAGATCATTAAGAGGTGCTGCAATGGAGCCATAGTTCTTAATGTACCTCCTGTAATACCAAGTGAGACCTAATAAGGCTCTGACCTTGGTCTGATTTGTAGGGGGAGCCCAGTCCATGATGGTCAGAATCTTCCCCTGGAGTGGTGCAATCTGTTCCCCACCTACCAGGTAGCCCAGATAAACCACTTTCCCCTGCCCATTCTGGCACTTTGAAGCCTTGAAAATTAGGCTTGCCTTTTGTAGGGCCTCTAAAACTTTCCAGAGGTGGACCAGGTGTTCATCCCAGGTGGAGCTAAAGACAGCAATATTGTCTAAATATGCTGCACTAAAAGCTTCCAAACCTTGTAGGACTGTATTCACCAGCCTCTGAAAAGTGGCACGTGCATTTTTCAATCCAAAGGGCATCACTGTGAAGTGATAATGCCCTCCTATGGTAGAAAATGCAGTTTTTGCTTTAGCATCTTCTGACATCTTGATCTGACAATACCCTGCAGTCAAGTCAAAAGTGCTTAGATACTTGGCAGATGCCAGTGTATCTATTAGCTTATCTGCCCTGGGTATAGGGAGAGCATCTGTTTTTGTTACTGTATTGAGACCCCTATAGTCCACACAAAACCACATTTCTCTCTTTTCTTCTTTGCTACGTGGTTTGGGGACAAGCACCACTGGGCTGGCCCAGGGGCTATCAGAAGGCTCAATAACTCCAAGGTCTAACATTTTCTGAACCTCTGCTTTTATGCAATCTCTGGCATGGTCAGGTTGCCTGTCAATTTTACTTTTGACAGGTAAACTGTCTCCAGTGTCAATTGTATGTTCACACCAAGTAGTTGTACCAAGTGTGAGGGAGAAGAGTTCAGAAAATTGATCAAGGAGATTTTTACAGTCTTCCTTCTGCTCAGCAGTAAGGCAGTCTGCCAGAACTACTCCCGCCACTAAACCATCAGTTTCTGTGGTGGAGAACAGATCAGAGAGAGGGTCACTCTCTTCTTCCAGTCCCTCATCTGTAGCCATGAGCAGGGTTAAGTCAGCCCTGTCATAATAAGGCTTTAGGCGATTGACATGAAACACCTTAAGGGGGCTTCTGGCAATGCACAGGTCCACCAGTTAGGTGACCTCACCTTTCTTCCCTATAATTAGATGGGGTCCACTCCATTTGTCCTGGAGTGCTCTTGGGGCCACAGGCTCCAATACCCACACCTTCTGTCCTGTGCGGTACTCTGTCAGGACAGCCTTCTGGTCAAACCATTGCTTTTAGAGCTCTTGGCTGGCCTGAAGGTTTTTGCTGGCCTTTTTCATGTACTCAGCGATTCTACTTCTCAGGCCAAGTACATAGTCCACTATGTCTTGTTTTGGGGCTTTTAAAGGTTGTTCCCAACCCTCCTTAACAAGAGGAAGGGGATCCCAAACAGGGTGACCAAATAGGAGTCAAAGGGGCTGTATCCCACTCCTTTTGGGGGTACCTCCCTGTAGGCGAAAAGGAGGCCTGATAATAGGACATCCCATCTCCTTCTGAGTTTTTCAGAGAGTCCAATAATCATACCTTTGAGAGTTTTATTAAACCTTTCAACCAGTCCATTAGTCTGTGGATGATAAGGGGTGGTGAACTTGTATGTAACACCACACTCCTTCCACATTGCTTTTAGGAATGCAGACATTAAGTGTGAGAAAGTAGCCTCTTTCTAGCCTTGTTACCCCCACTTTTGGCCTGTTTGTGAGTGTATGTCAGGGTGTTTTCACTGTCTCACTGGGATCCTGCTAGCCAGGGCCCAGTGCTCATAGTGAAAACCCTATGTTTTCAGTATGTTTGTTATGTGTCACTGGGACCCTGCTAGTCAGGACCCCAGTGCTCATAAGTTTGTGGCCTATATGTATGTGTTCCCTGTGTGGTGCCTAACTGTCTCACTGAGGCTCTGCTAATCAGAACCTCAGTGGTTATGCTCTCTCATTTCTTTCCAAATTGTCACTAACAGGCTAGTGACCATTTTTACCAATTTACATTGGCTTACTGGAACACCCTTATAATTCCCTAGTATATGGTACTGAGGTACCCAGGGTATTGGGGTTCCAGGAGATCCCTATGGGCTGCAGCATTTCTTTTGCCACCCATAGGGAGCTCTGACAATTCTTACACAGGCCTGCCACTGCAGCTTGAGTGAAATAATGTCCACGTTATTTCACAGCCATTTTACACTGCACTTAAGTAACTTATAAGTCACCTATATGTCTAACCTTTACCTGGTAAAGGTTAGGTGCAAAGTTACTTAGTGTGAGGGCACCCTGGCACTAGCCAAGGTGCCCCCACATTGTTCAGAGCCAATTCCCTGAACTTTGTGAGTGCGGGGACACCATTACACGCGTGCACTACATATAGGTCACTACCTATATGTAGCTTCACAATGGTAACTCCGAATATGGCCATGTAACATGTCTATGATCATGGAATTGCCCCCTCTATGCCATCCTGGCATTGTTGGTACAATTCCATGATCCCAGTGGTCTGTAGCACAGACCCTGGTACTGCCAAACTGCCCTTCCTGGGGTTTCACTGCAGCTGCTGCCAACCCCTCAGACAGGCATCTGCCCTCCTGGGGTCCAGCCAGGCCTGGCCCAGGATGGCAGAACAAAGAACTTCCTCTGAGAGAGGGTGTGACACCCTCTCCCTTTGGAAAATGGTGTGAAGGCAGGGGAGGAGTAGCCTCCCCCAGCCTCTGGAAATGCTTTGTTGGGCACAGAGGTGCCCAATTCTGCATAAGCCAGTCTACACCGGTTCAGGGACCCCTTAGCCCCTGCTCTGGCACGAAACTGGACAAAGGAAAGGGGAGTGACCACTCCCCTGACCTGCACCTCCCCTGGGAGGTGTCCAGAGCTCCTCCAGTGTGCTCCAGACCTCTGCCATCTTGGAAACAGAGGTGCTGCTGGCACACTGGACTGCTCTGAGTGGCCAGTGCCACCAGGTGACGTCAGAGACTCCTGCTGATAGGCTCCTTCAGGTGTTAGTAGCCTATCCTCTCTCCTAGGTAGCCAAACCCTCTTTTCTGGCTATTTAGGGTCTCTGTCTCTGGGGAAACTTCAGATAACGAATGCAAGAGCTCATCCGAGTTCCTCTGCATCTCTCTCTTCACCTTCTGCCAAGGAATCGACTGCTGACCGCGCTGGAAGCCTGCAAAACTGCAACATAGTAGCAAAGACGACTACTGCAACTCTGTAACGCTAATCCTGCCGCCTTCTCGACTGTTTTCCTGCTTGTGCATGCTGTGGGGGTAGTCTGCCTCCTCTCTGCACCAGAAGCTCCGAAGAAATCTCCCGTGGGTCGACGGAATCTTCCCCCTGCAACCGCAGGCACCAAAAAGCTGCATTACCGGTCCCTTGGGTCTCCTCTCAGCATGACGAGCGAGGTCCCTCGAATCCAGCGACTCTGTCCAAGTGACCCCCACAGTCCAGTGACTCTTCAGTCCAAGTTTGGTGGAGGTAAGTCCTTGCCTCACCTCGCTGGGCTGCATTGCTGGGAACCGCGACTTTTGCAGCTACTACGGCCCCTGTGCACTTCCGGTGGAAATCCTTTGTGCACAGCCAAGCCTGGGTCCACGGCACTCTAACCTGCAATGCACGACTTTCTAAGTTGGTCTCCGGCGACGTGGGACTCCTTTGTGCGACTTCGGGTGAGCACTGTTTCACGCATCGTCGTAGTGCCTGTTTCTGCCACTTCTCCGGGAGCTACCTGCTGTTGAGAGGGCTCCTTGTCTTGCTTGATGTCCCCTCTCTCTCCTGGTCCAATTTGCGACCTCCTGGTCCCTCCAGGGCCACAGCAGCGTCCAAAAACGCTAACCGCACGATTTGCAGCTAGCAAGGCTTGTTGGCGTTCTTTCGGCGGGAAAACACTTCTGCACGACTCTCCACGGCGAGAGGGATCCGTCCACCAAAGGGGAAGTCTCTAGCCCTTTTCGTTCCTGCAGAAACCTCAGCTTCTTCTGTCCAGTAGAAGCTTCTTTGCACCCGCAGCTGGCATTTCCTGGGCATTTGCCCATCTCCGACTTGCTTGTGACTTTTGGACTTGGTCCCCTTGTTCCACAGGTACCCTAGATTGGAAATCCACAGTTGTTGCATTGTTGGTTTGTGTCTTTCCTGCATTATTCCTCTAACACGACTTCTTTGTCCTTAGGGGAACTTTAGTGCACTTTGCACTCACTTTTCAGGGTCTTGGGGAGGGTTATTTTTCTAACTCTCACTATTTTCTAATAGTCCCAGCGACCCTCTACAAGGTCACATAGGTTTGGGGTCCATTCGTGATTCGCATTCCACTTTTGGAGTATATGGTTTGTGTTGCCCCTATCCCTATGTTTCCCCATTGCATCCTATTGTAACTATACATTGTTTGCACTGTTTTCTAAGACTATACTGCATATTTTTGCTATTGTGTATATATATCTTGTGTATATTTCCTATCCTCTCACTGAGGGTACACTCTAAGATACTTTGGCATATTGTCATAAAAATAAAGTACCTTTATTTTTAGTATAACTGTGTATTGTGTTTTCTTATGATATTGTGCATATGACACTAAGTGGTACTGTAGTAGCTTCACACGTCTCCTAGTTCAGCCTAAGCTGCTCTGCTAAGCTACCATTATCTATCAGCCTAAGCTGCTAGACACCCTATACACTAATAAGGGATAACTGGGCCTGGTGCAAGGTGCAAGTACCCCTTGGTACTCACTACAAGCCAGTCCAGCCTCCTACATTGGTTGTGCAGTGGTGGGATAAGTGCTTTGAGACTACTTACCACTCTTGTCATTGTACTTTTCATAAGAGAAAAATATACAAAACAAGGTCAGTGTATATACACATAGCCAAAAAGTTTTGCATTTCCTCTTTTCACTCTTTTCTAAGTGCTGAAAAGTACTTCTAACTTTCTAAAAAGTTCTAAAAAGTTTTAAAAGTTTTTTTCTCTGTCTTTCTAAAAGCTCTGACAAACTTTTTATCTTTTACTATCACTTTAACTCTCTCTAAAAATGTCTGGCACAGGCCAAAATGTTGATCTGTCCAAACTTGCATATGACAACCTTAGCTGGAAAAGAGCAAGGAGTCTCTGTATAGAGAGAGGTTTGAGTGTAGGGAAGAATCCTTCCTTGGAACTGTTACTTAACATGCTTAGAGAACAGGATAAGGCCATAGGTGCCTCATCTGTTGAAAAAGTACCTAATAGTTCCCAATCTGATTCAGGGACTCCCCCAGGAAAAGATTCAGGAAAGAAACTTCCTAGCCTGCCCCTTACTAGACAATCTAGCATAGTTGGTCCAGAGGTGGAGTCACTTCATCCAGATGATGTGCTCTCACATTACACTGTCAGCCAAGCTGTTAGGGTGGCTTCTGTAAGGGACAGGTCTCCTTCTGTTCATTCCCATCATACCTCTGTTTCTAGGAATGTCCCTCCCACCAACCCTGATGACAGAATGTTAGAGAGGGAACTCAATAAGTTGAGGGTGGAACAAACCAGACTGAAGCTTAAAAAGCAACAGCTGGATTTGGATAGACAGTCTTTTGAATTAGAGAAGGAAAGACAGAAGTTGGGTTTAGATACCCATGGTGGCAGCAGCAGTATTCCCCATAGTCATCCTGCAAAAGAGCATGATTCCAGGAATCTGCATAAGATAGTTCCCCCTTATAAGGAGGGGGATGACATTAACAAGTGGTTTGCTGCACTTGAGAGGGCCTGTGTTGTACAGGATGTCCCTCAAAGGCAGTGGGCTGCTATCCTATGGCTATCATTTAGTGGAAAGGGTAGGGATAGACTCCTTACTGTGAAAGAAAGTGATGCCAATAATTTTACAGTTCTTAAGAATGCACTCCTGGATGGTTATGGCTTAACCACTGAACAATACAGGATAAAGTTCAGAGAGACCAAAAAGGAGTCTTCACAAGACTGGGTTGATTTCATTGACCATTCAGTGAAGGCCTTGGAGGGGTGGTTACATGGCAGTAAAGTTACTGATTATGAAAGCCTGTATAACACAATCCTGAGAGAGCATATACTTAATAATTGTGTGTCTGATTTGTTGCACCAGTACCTGGTAGACTCTGATCTGACCTCTCCCCAAGAATTGGGAAAGAAGGCAGACAAATGGGTCAGAACAAGGGTGAACAGAAAAGTTCATACAGGGGGTGACAAAGATGGCAATAAGAAGAAAGATGGTGAAAAATCTCAAGATAAGCATGGGGATAAGGGTAAAACCAAAGATCCCACTTCAAATTTTAAACACTCTTCAGAGGGTGGGGATAAAACAAATTCTTCCTCTTCTTCTCAACCCACACACATTAAAAAGCCTTGGTGCTTTGTGTGTAAAAACAGAGGCCATAGGCCAGGGGATAAGTCCTGTCCAGGTAAACCCCCTGAGCCTACCACCACTAATACATCAAGCTCTAGTGCCCCTAGCAGTAGTATTACTAGTGGTGGGACTGCTGGCAACAGTCAAGTTAAGGGTGTAGTTGGGTTCACTTTTGGGTCCATAGTAGAAACTGGGGTAGTCAGTCCCAAGACAGTTTCTGTCACACCTAGTGGCATTGGCCTTGCCACACTGGCTGCTTGTCCCCTTACAATGGATAAGTACAGGCAGACAGTTTCAATAAATGGTGTTGAGGCCTTGGCCTACAGGGACACAGGTGCCAGTATCACTTTGGTGACTGAAAACATAGTGCACCCTGATCAACACATCATTGGACAACAGTATAAGATTATTGATGTCCATAACTCCACTAAGTTTCTTCCCTTAGCTATAATTCAGTTTAGTTGGGGTGGAGTTACTGGCCCTAAGCAGGTGGTGGTATCACCTAGCTTACCTGTAGACTGTCTCTTAGGTAATGACCTAGAGGCCTCAGGTTGGGCTGATGTAGAGTTTTATGCCCATGCAGCCATGCTGGGCATCCCTGAGGAATTGTTCCCTCTCATTTCTACTGAAATGAAAAAGCAAAGGAGAGAAGGCCTGAAAACTCAGGATCCCTCTCCATCAACAGGTAAAAAGGGTATCACAGTATCCCCTAACCACCCTACCATTCAGGATACCATTCCTGTGGTGGGAGAAACCTCTCCTGGGGTGGCACCTGTTCCAAGGGAATCATCAGTTGGCAAAACTGTACTCCCTGAGGTGGAAGTACCTCTCTGTGGGATAACTAACATTGGTGAGGAAAAGAGCACCATTTTAGTTAACATGGAGCATCCCTCCAACCCTCCCAGAGAAACTTTAGTGCAGAAACTCTGCACTGCCTCACAACACTTAGGACAGCATCCCTGCCCTAGTGTGGAGCTCATAGGACAGCATCCCTGCCCTGCTCCAACTCAAGAGAAACAGCATCCCTGTTCTCTCTTCCAGCCATATGGACAAAGTTTTTGCCCAGCTATGGCTTTTCTGAGACAGCATCCCTGTCTGGCATTTCCATCACTACAAATAGGTTCAGTGGACAATTCCCACTGCTCTAACCTAAAACTTACTGATAGAACCTCTGAAAATACATCTTCACATTGTTGCTTAGCTAAAAAACTTCAAACAGGGTGGTTTACATCCCCACAGGGAAGTAACCATATAGTGGATGATAAAGGGAGTAACCAGTCTATTGCAGAGCTACTCTCCACTTATCACCACTTAGACAATAAAGTCTCAACTGGCCAAGGTTAGCCTTATTGTCCTTCGTTTGGGGGGGGGTTGTGTGAGAAAGTAGCCTCTTTCTAGCCTTGTTACCCCCACTTTTGGCCTGTTTGTGAGTGTATGTCAGGGTGTTTTCACTGTCTCACTGGGATCCTGCTAGCCAGGGCCCAGTGCTCATAGTGAAAACCCTATGTTTTCAGTATGTTTGTTATGTGTCACTGAGACCCTGCTAGTCAGGACCCCAGTGCTCATAAGTTTGTGGCCTATATGTATGTGTTCCCTGTGTGGTGCCTAACTGTCTCACTGAGGCTCTGCTAATCAGAACCTCAGTGGTTATGCTCTCTCATTTCTTTCCAAATTGTCACTAACAGGCTAGTGACCATTTTTACCAATTTACATTGGCTTACTGGAACACCCTTATAATTCCCTAGTATATGGTACTGAGGTACCCAGGGTATTGGGGTTCCAGGAGATCCCTATGGGCTGCAGCATTTCTTTTGCCACCCATAGGGAGCTCTGACAATTCTTACACAGGCCTGCCACTGCAGCCTGAGTGAAATAATGTCCACGTTATTTCACAGCCATTTTACACTGCACTTAAGTAACTTATAAGTCACCTATATGTCTAACCTTTACCTGGTAAAGGTTAGGTGCAAAGTTACTTAGTGTGAGGGCACCCTGGCACTAGCCAAGGTGCCCCCACATTGTTCAGAGCCAATTCCCTGAACTTTGTGAGTGCGGGGACACCATTACACGCGTGCACTACATATAGGTCACTACCTATATGTAGCTTCACAATGGTAACTCCGAATATGGCCATGTAACATGTCTATGATCATGGAATTGCCCCCTCTATGCCATCCTGGCATTGTTGGTACAATTCCATGATCCCAGTGGTCTGTAGCACAGACCCTGGTACTGCCAAACTGCCCTTCCTGGGGTTTCACTGCAGCTGCTGCCAACCCCTCAGACAGGCATCTGCCCTCCTGGGGTCCAGCCAGGCCTGGCCCAGGATGGCAGAACAAAGAACTTCCTCTGAGAGAGGGTGTGACACCCTCTCCCTTTGGAAAATGGTGTGAAGGCAGGGGAGGAGTAGCCTCCCCCAGCCTCTGGAAATGCTTTGTTGGGCACAGAGGTGCCCAATTCTGCATAAGCCAGTCTACACCGGTTCAGGGACCCCTTAGCCCCTGCTCTGGCACGAAACTGGACAAAGGAAAGGGGAGTGACCACTCCCCTGACCTGCACCTCCCCTGGGAGGTGTCCAGAGCTCCTCCAGTGTGCTCCAGACCTCTGCCATCTTGGAAACAGAGGTGCTGCTGGCACACTGGACTGCTCTGAGTGGCCAGTGCCACCAGGTGACGTCAGAGACTCCTGCTGATAGGCTCCTTCAGGTGTTAGTAGCCTATCCTCTCTCCTAGGTAGCCAAACCCTCTTTTCTGGCTATTTAGGGTCTCTGTCTCTGGGGAAACTTCAGATAACGAATGCAAGAGCTCATCCGAGTTCCTCTGCATCTCTCTCTTCACCTTCTGCCAAGGAATCGACTGCTGACCGCGCTGGAAGCCTGCAAAACTGCAACATAGTAGCAAAGACGACTACTGCAACTCTGTAACGCTAATCCTGCCGCCTTCTCGACTGTTTTCCTGCTTGTGCATGCTGTGGGGGTAGTCTGCCTCCTCTCTGCACCAGAAGCTCCGAAGAAATCTCCCGTGGGTCGACGGAATCTTCCCCCTGCAACCGCAGGCACCAAAAAGCTGCATTACCGGTCCCTTGGGTCTCCTCTCAGCATGACGAGCGAGGTCCCTCGAATCCAGCGACTCTGTCCAAGTGACCCCCACAGTCCAGTGACTCTTCAGTCCAAGTTTGGTGGAGGTAAGTCCTTGCCTCACCTCGCTGGGCTGCATTGCTGGGAACCGCGACTTTTGCAGCTACTACGGCCCCTGTGCACTTCCGGTGGAAATCCTTTGTGCACAGCCAAGCCTGGGTCCACGGCACTCTAACCTGCAATGCACGACTTTCTAAGTTGGTCTCCGGCGACGTGGGACTCCTTTGTGCGACTTCGGGTGAGCACTGTTTCACGCATCGTCGTAGTGCCTGTTTCTGCCACTTCTCCGGGAGCTACCTGCTGTTGAGAGGGCTCCTTGTCTTGCTTGATGTCCCCTCTCTCTCCTGGTCCAATTTGCGACCTCCTGGTCCCTCCAGGGCCACAGCAGCGTCCAAAAACGCTAACCGCACGATTTGCAGCTAGCAAGGCTTGTTGGCGTTCTTTCGGCGGGAAAACACTTCTGCACGACTCTCCACGGCGAGAGGGATCCGTCCACCAAAGGGGAAGTCTCTAGCCCTTTTCGTTCCTGCAGAAACCTCAGCTTCTTCTGTCCAGTAGAAGCTTCTTTGCACCCGCAGCTGGCATTTCCTGGGCATTTGCCCATCTCCGACTTGCTTGTGACTTTTGGACTTGGTCCCCTTGTTCCACAGGTACCCTAGATTGGAAATCCACAGTTGTTGCATTGTTGGTTTGTGTCTTTCCTGCATTATTCCTCTAACACGACTTCTTTGTCCTTAGGGGAACTTTAGTGCACTTTGCACTCACTTTTCAGGGTCTTGGGGAGGGTTATTTTTCTAACTCTCACTATTTTCTAATAGTCCCAGCGACCCTCTACAAGGTCACATAGGTTTGGGGTCCATTCGTGATTCGCATTCCACTTTTGGAGTATATGGTTTGTGTTGCCCCTATCCCTATGTTTCCCCATTGCATCCTATTGTAACTATACATTGTTTGCACTGTTTTCTAAGACTATACTGCATATTTTTGCTATTGTGTATATATATCTTGTGTATATTTCCTATCCTCTCACTGAGGGTACACTCTAAGATACTTTGGCATATTGTCATAAAAATAAAGTACCTTTATTTTTAGTATAACTGTGTATTGTGTTTTCTTATGATATTGTGCATATGACACTAAGTGGTACTGTAGTAGCTTCACACGTCTCCTAGTTCAGCCTAAGCTGCTCTGCTAAGCTACCATTATCTATCAGCCTAAGCTGCTAGACACCCTATACACTAATAAGGGATAACTGGGCCTGGTGCAAGGTGCAAGTACCCCTTGGTACTCACTACAAGCCAGTCCAGCCTCCTACATTGGTTGTGCAGTGGTGGGATAAGTGCTTTGAGACTACTTACCACTCTTGTCATTGTACTTTTCATAAGAGAAAAATATACAAAACAAGGTCAGTGTATATACACATAGCCAAAAAGTTTTGCATTTCCTCTTTTCACTCTTTTCTAAGTGCTGAAAAGTACTTCTAACTTTCTAAAAAGTTCTAAAAAGTTTTAAAAGTTTTTTTCTCTGTCTTTCTAAAAGCTCTGACAAACTTTTTATCTTTTACTATCACTTTAACTCTCTCTAAAAATGTCTGGCACAGGCCAAAATGTTGATCTGTCCAAACTTGCATATGACAACCTTAGCTGGAAAAGAGCAAGGAGTCTCTGTATAGAGAGAGGTTTGAGTGTAGGGAAGAATCCTTCCTTGGAACTGTTACTTAACATGCTTAGAGAACAGGATAAGGCCATAGGTGCCTCATCTGTTGAAAAAGTACCTAATAGTTCCCAATCTGATTCAGGGACTCCCCCAGGAAAAGATTCAGGAAAGAAACTTCCTAGCCTGCCCCTTACTAGACAATCTAGCATAGTTGGTCCAGAGGTGGAGTCACTTCATCCAGATGATGTGCTCTCACATTACACTGTCAGCCAAGCTGTTAGGGTGGCTTCTGTAAGGGACAGGTCTCCTTCTGTTCATTCCCATCATACCTCTGTTTCTAGGAATGTCCCTCCCACCAACCCTGATGACAGAATGTTAGAGAGGGAACTCAATAAGTTGAGGGTGGAACAAACCAGACTGAAGCTTAAAAAGCAACAGCTGGATTTGGATAGACAGTCTTTTGAATTAGAGAAGGAAAGACAGAAGTTGGGTTTAGATACCCATGGTGGCAGCAGCAGTATTCCCCATAGTCATCCTGCAAAAGAGCATGATTCCAGGAATCTGCATAAGATAGTTCCCCCTTATAAGGAGGGGGATGACATTAACAAGTGGTTTGCTGCACTTGAGAGGGCCTGTGTTGTACAGGATGTCCCTCAAAGGCAGTGGGCTGCTATCCTATGGCTATCATTTAGTGGAAAGGGTAGGGATAGACTCCTTACTGTGAAAGAAAGTGATGCCAATAATTTTACAGTTCTTAAGAATGCACTCCTGGATGGTTATGGCTTAACCACTGAACAATACAGGATAAAGTTCAGAGAGACCAAAAAGGAGTCTTCACAAGACTGGGTTGATTTCATTGACCATTCAGTGAAGGCCTTGGAGGGGTGGTTACATGGCAGTAAAGTTACTGATTATGAAAGCCTGTATAACACAATCCTGAGAGAGCATATACTTAATAATTGTGTGTCTGATTTGTTGCACCAGTACCTGGTAGACTCTGATCTGACCTCTCCCCAAGAATTGGGAAAGAAGGCAGACAAATGGGTCAGAACAAGGGTGAACAGAAAAGTTCATACAGGGGGTGACAAAGATGGCAATAAGAAGAAAGATGGTGAAAAATCTCAAGATAAGCATGGGGATAAGGGTAAAACCAAAGATCCCACTTCAAATTTTAAACACTCTTCAGAGGGTGGGGATAAAACAAATTCTTCCTCTTCTTCTCAACCCACACACATTAAAAAGCCTTGGTGCTTTGTGTGTAAAAACAGAGGCCATAGGCCAGGGGATAAGTCCTGTCCAGGTAAACCCCCTGAGCCTACCACCACTAATACATCAAGCTCTAGTGCCCCTAGCAGTAGTATTACTAGTGGTGGGACTGCTGGCAACAGTCAAGTTAAGGGTGTAGTTGGGTTCACTTTTGGGTCCATAGTAGAAACTGGGGTAGTCAGTCCCAAGACAGTTTCTGTCACACCTAGTGGCATTGGCCTTGCCACACTGGCTGCTTGTCCCCTTACAATGGATAAGTACAGGCAGACAGTTTCAATAAATGGTGTTGAGGCCTTGGCCTACAGGGACACAGGTGCCAGTATCACTTTGGTGACTGAAAACATAGTGCACCCTGATCAACACATCATTGGACAACAGTATAAGATTATTGATGTCCATAACTCCACTAAGTTTCTTCCCTTAGCTATAATTCAGTTTAGTTGGGGTGGAGTTACTGGCCCTAAGCAGGTGGTGGTATCACCTAGCTTACCTGTAGACTGTCTCTTAGGTAATGACCTAGAGGCCTCAGGTTGGGCTGATGTAGAGTTTTATGCCCATGCAGCCATGCTGGGCATCCCTGAGGAATTGTTCCCTCTCATTTCTACTGAAATGAAAAAGCAAAGGAGAGAAGGCCTGAAAACTCAGGATCCCTCTCCATCAACAGGTAAAAAGGGTATCACAGTATCCCCTAACCACCCTACCATTCAGGATACCATTCCTGTGGTGGGAGAAACCTCTCCTGGGGTGGCACCTGTTCCAAGGGAATCATCAGTTGGCAAAACTGTACTCCCTGAGGTGGAAGTACCTCTCTGTGGGATAACTAACATTGGTGAGGAAAAGAGCACCATTTTAGTTAACATGGAGCATCCCTCCAACCCTCCCAGAGAAACTTTAGTGCAGAAACTCTGCACTGCCTCACAACACTTAGGACAGCATCCCTGCCCTAGTGTGGAGCTCATAGGACAGCATCCCTGCCCTGCTCCAACTCAAGAGAAACAGCATCCCTGTTCTCTCTTCCAGCCATATGGACAAAGTTTTTGCCCAGCTATGGCTTTTCTGAGACAGCATCCCTGTCTGGCATTTCCATCACTACAAATAGGTTCAGTGGACAATTCCCACTGCTCTAACCTAAAACTTACTGATAGAACCTCTGAAAATACATCTTCACATTGTTGCTTAGCTAAAAAACTTCAAACAGGGTGGTTTACATCCCCACAGGGAAGTAACCATATAGTGGATGATAAAGGGAGTAACCAGTCTATTGCAGAGCTACTCTCCACTTATCACCACTTAGACAATAAAGTCTCAACTGGCCAAGGTTAGCCTTATTGTCCTTCGTTTGGGGGGGGTTGTGTGAGAAAGTAGCCTCTTTCTAGCCTTGTTACCCCCACTTTTGGCCTGTTTGTGAGTGTATGTCAGGGTGTTTTCACTGTCTCACTGGGATCCTGCTAGCCAGGGCCCAGTGCTCATAGTGAAAACCCTATGTTTTCAGTATGTTTGTTATGTGTCACTGAGACCCTGCTAGTCAGGACCCCAGTGCTCATAAGTTTGTGGCCTATATGTATGTGTTCCCTGTGTGGTGCCTAACTGTCTCACTGAGGCTCTGCTAATCAGAACCTCAGTGGTTATGCTCTCTCATTTCTTTCCAAATTGTCACTAACAGGCTAGTGACCATTTTTACCAATTTACATTGGCTTACTGGAACACCCTTATAATTCCCTAGTATATGGTACTGAGGTACCCAGGGTATTGGGGTTCCAGGAGATCCCTATGGGCTGCAGCATTTCTTTTGCCACCCATAGGGAGCTCTGACAATTCTTACACAGGCCTGCCACTGCAGCCTGAGTGAAATAATGTCCACGTTATTTCACAGCCATTTTACACTGCACTTAAGTAACTTATAAGTCACCTATATGTCTAACCTTTACCTGGTAAAGGTTAGGTGCAAAGTTACTTAGTGTGAGGGCACCCTGGCACTAGCCAAGGTGCCCCCACATTGTTCAGAGCCAATTCCCTGAACTTTGTGAGTGCGGGGACACCATTACATGCGTGCACTACATATAGGTCACTACCTATATGTAGCTTCACAATGGTAACTCCGAATATGGCCATGTAACATGTCTATGATCATGGAATTGCCCCCTCTATGCCATCCTGGCATTGTTGGTACAATTCCATGATCCCAGTGGTCTGTAGCACAGACCCTGGTACTGCCAAACTGCCCTTCCTGGGATTTCACTGCAGCTGCTGCCAACCCCTCAGACAGGCATCTGCCCTCCTGGGGTCCAGCCAGGCCTGGCCCAGGATGGCAGAACAAAGAACTTCCTCTGAGAGAGGGTGTGACACCCTCTCCCTTTGGAAAATGGTGTGAAGGCAGGGGAGGAGTAGCCTCCCCCAGCCTCTGGAAATGCTTTGTTGGGCACAGAGGTGCCCAATTCTGCATAAGCCAGTCTACACCGGTTCAGGGACCCCTTAGCCCCTGCTCTGGCACGAAACTGGACAAAGGAAAGGGGAGTGACCACTCCCCTGACCTGCACCTCCCCTGGGAGGTGTCCAGAGCTCCTCCAGTGTGCTCCAGACCTCTGCCATCTTGGAAACAGAGGTGCTGCTGGCACACTGGACTGCTCTGAGTGGCCAGTGCCACCAGGTGACGTCAGAGACTCCTGCTGATAGGCTCCTTCAGGTGTTAGTAGCCTATCCTCTCTCCTAGGTAGCCAAACCCTCTTTTCTGGCTATTTAGGGTCTCTGTCTCTGGGGAATCTTCAGATAACGAATGCAAGAGCTCATCCGAGTTCCTCTGCATCTCTCTCTTCACCTTCTGCCAAGGAATCGACTGCTGACCACGCTGGAAGCCTGCAAAACTGCAACATAGTAGCAAAGACGACTACTGCAACTCTGTAACGCTAATCCTGCCGCCTTCTCGACTGTTTTCCTGCTTGTGCATGCTGTGGGGGTAGTCTGCCTCCTCTCTGCACCAGAAGCTCCGAAGAAATCTCCCGTGGGTCGACGGAATCTTCCCCCTGCAACCGCAGGCACCAAAAAGCTGCATTACCGGTCCCTTGGGTCTCCTCTCAGCACGACGAGCGAGGTCCCTCGAATCCAGCGACTCTGTCCAAGTGACCCCCACAGTCCAGTGACTCTTCAGTCCAAGTTTGGTGGAGGTAAGTTCTTGCCTCACCTCGCTGGGCTGCATTGCTGGGAACCACGACTTTTGCAGCTACTCCGGCCCCTGTGCACTTCCGGCGGAAATCCTTTGTGCACAGCCAAGCCTGGGTCCACGGCACTCTAACCTGCATTGCACGACTTTCTAAGTTGGTCTCCGGCGACGTGGGACTCCTTTGTGCGACTTCGGGTGAGCACCGTTTCACGCATCCTCGTAGTGCCTGTTTCTGGCACTTCTCCGGGAGCTACCTGCTGTTGAGAGGGCTCCTTGTCTTGCTTGACGTCCCCTCTCTCTCCTGGTCCCTCCAGGGCCACAGCAGCGTCCAAAAACGCTAACCGCACGATTTGCAGCTAGCAAGGCTTGTTGGCGTTCTTTCGGCGGGAAAACACTTCTGCACGACTCTCCACGGCGAGAGGGATCCGTCCACCAAAGGGGAAGTCTCTAGCCCTTTTCGTTCCTGCAGAAACCTCAGCTTCTTCTGTCCAGTAGAAGCTTCTTTGCACCCGCAGCTGGCATTTCCTGGGCATTTGCCCATCTCCGACTTGCTTGTGACTTTTGGACTTGGTCCCCTTGTTCCACAGGTACCCTAGATTGGAAATCCACAGTTGTTGCATTGTTGGTTTGTGTCTTTCCTGCATTATTCCTCTAACACGACTTCTTTGTCCTTAGGGGAACTTTAGTGCACTTTGCACTCACTTTTCAGGGTCTTGGGGAGGGTTATTTTTCTAACTCTCACTATTTTCTAATAGTCCCAGCGACCCTCTACAAGGTCACATAGGTTTGGGGTCCATTCGTGATTCGCATTCCACTCTTGGAGTATATGGTTTGTGTTGCCCCTATCCCTATGTTTCCCCATTGCATCCTATTGTAACTATACATTGTTTGCACTGTTTTCTAAGACTATACTGCATATTTTTGCTATTGTGTATATATATCTTGTGTATATTTCCTATCCTCTCACTGAGGGTACACTCTAAGATACTTTGGCATATTGTCATAAAAATAAAGTACCTTTATTTTTAGTATAACTGTGTATTGTGTTTTCTTATGATATTGTGCATATGACACTAAGTGGTACTGTAGTAGCTTCACACGTCTCCTAGTTCAGCCTAAGCTGCTCTGCTAAGCTACCATTATCTATCAGCCTAAGCTGCTAGCCACCCTATACACTAATAAGGGATAACTGGGCCTGGTGCAAGGTGCAAGGTGCAAGTAACCCTTGGTACTCACTACAAGCCAGTCCAGCCTCCTACATTAAGTTACTACCTCTGTTTGATACCACTTCCTTAGGGAAGCCCACCTTGGAAAAGATTCCTAGTAGGGCCTTTGACACGCAGGAGCTGTAGTGGTCCTTAAGGGGATAGCTTCTGGGTACCTTCTGGCATGGTCCACCACCACAAGGATAAACCTATTGCCAGAAGCTGTTGGAGGGTCAAGGGGGCCAACAATATCAACCCCTACCCTTTCAAAGGGCACCCCAACCACTGGTAGTGGCATTAAGGGGGCCTTTGGGGTGCCACCGATCTTGACACTGGCTTGGCAGGTAACACATGTTGGACAAAACACCTTTGTGTCTTCTGATATATGGGGCCAGTGAAAATGTGGAACAAGTCTGTCCCATGTTTTACTCTGGCCTAAATGCCCAGCTAAAGAGATGTCATGAGCCAGAGTTAGGAGGAATTCCCTGTACTGAAGGGGGATGACCAGTCTCCTGGTGGCACCAGGTTCTGGGTCCCTTGCTTCAGTATAAAGGAGATTATTCTTCCAGTAAACTCAGTGTGTGTCGGTGACATCACCATTTTTCTGCCTGATAGCTTGCTGTCTGGCCCTCCAATGTGGGACAGGTTTGCTGTGCCACACTCAGCTCTTCCATGGCAGGCCCCCTACACCCAAAGCTCAGCTGTATCAGCTTCTAGCTCCTGTGGTGTAGGTTCTGCACAGGGAGGGAATTCCTCTTCCTCAAAAGGGGAATCATCTGTGGAGGGAGGGATAGTGGACAAGGGTTTGCCCTTCCTACCTCTAGTTTTTGGGAGCACTTGGTCCATTGTTCCAGGATCCAAGTTTCCCTGTCCTCTTTGCTTCTTGGCCTGAGCCCTTGTAAGAGCAAAGATATTCCCAGGAATGCCCAGCATTGCTGCACAGGCCCATACTCCACTTCAGCCCAAGCTGAAGTCTCCAAATCATTGCCTAGCAGACATTCTACAGGTAAATCAGTGGCTACCACAACTTTCTTTGGACCAGTAAACCCCCCCAGTTCAGATTCACAACAGCCATGGGGTGGCTTACAGTGTTGCTATGGGCGTCTGTCACTTGGTACTGGTGACCAAGTAGGTGTTGCTCAGGGGCAACCAGTTTGTCCATCACCATGGTGACACTGGCACCTGTGTCCCTGTAGGCCTCAAACAGAACACCATTAATCAGGGGTAGCTGCTTGTACTTATCCATATTAAGGAGGCAAGCAACTAAAGTGGCTAGGTCAATGTCACCATCAGAGACTAAAACAGCCTCAGTGATCTCCCTAACTAGACCAACCCCATCTACATTACCAATGGTGAGCCTAGCTACACCCTTTGAACGGCTATTAGTAGTGTTTGACCCACCATCACTGCTATTACTAGGGGCACTAGTGGTTGCAGGTGGGGTTGTTGTGGTGGGAGGTTTGGTGTTTTTCTTTGGACAATAACTGTCAGTTGCCCAATGGCCTTTGGCTTTACACATATAACACCAAGGTTTCTTACCTTTGTGAGAATAGGATTTGGACCCACCATCCCAGAGGTTTTTTGTGGGCCTGATGAAGACTCTGCTGATTTTTTATCTTTGTCTCCACCCTTTTGATGTGACTTACCATCCTTCTTCTTGCCATCCTTGTCACCACCTATATGAGCTTTTCTGCTCACCCTTGTTCTGACCAATTTGTCTGCCTTCTTTCCCAATTCTTGGGGAGAGGTCAGATCTGAGTCCACAAGATATTGATGCAACAAGTCAGACACACAATTATTCAAGATATGCTCTCTCAGAATCAAGTTATACAGGCTTTCATAATCAGTCACCTTAGTGCCATGTAACCAACCTTCTATGGCCTTCACAGAACAGTCTACAAAGTCTGTCCAGTCTGTGATGGCTCCTTTCTGTTCTCTCTGAACTTAAGTTTATACTGTTCAGTGGTTAAGCCCAGACCATCCAAGAGTGCATTCTTAAGAATTTGTTAATTATTAGCATCATCCTCTCTGACAATAAGAAGTCTGTCTCGCCCCTTGCCAGAGAAGGATGACTAAAGGATAGCAGCCCACTGTACATGAGGGACCCTCTGAACTTTACATGCCTTCTCAAGAGCAGCAAACCACTTGTTGATGTCATCACCATCCTTGTAAGGAGGGACAACTTTGTGCAGATTCCTAGAATCAAATGAAGATTCCCTAACATTTGAATTCCTAAAACTGCTGCTGCCACCATGGGGAACTCACCCCAAACCCTGCCTCTCTTTGTCCACAGCCAGGGATTCCCTGTCTAAGGCCAACTGCTGCTGCATTAGCTTCAGTCTGGCCTCCTCTAACCTCAGCTCTCTGAGTTCCCTATCTAGGGACTGGTCCTCAGGGTTAGAATTATGTGAAGACTCTGAAACAGAGGTAACATGAAAGTGTAGAGGCAGACCTATCTCTAACAGGGGCCACTCTGGTGACCTGGCCTCTAGGGGTGAAGGGAGCCCTACTTGAGTGTGAACCCTTCCCATTACCAGTTCTAGTAGGGGGCTTGTTGGCAGGTAGGTCTGTGGAAGGCCCCTCCCCAGGATTGTCATCTTTCTCCTCTGAGCACTCCTGGTTGGAGTCATCCTCCACCTCTTCCCCTGTCTGATCTGGACTAGTGCTTAGTCCCTGGTCATCCTGGAGGAGAAGATTTAAGAGGAACTCCTTATTGGGGTTCCTCCCAATCCCTAAACTTCTTTCAATGCAAAGACCCCTCAAACCTTTAAAGTTTAGATTCTCATAGGTAGTCTTGACAACTCTAGGAGTAGCTTCCACAGAAGACATATTGAAAGAAAATCAAAGTTTAGGAAAGTGAGTAAAAAGTTAGTAGAATAACACAGATAACTTTTTAGAGAAAAGAAGAAAATGTTTCAAGACTTTGTAAAAAATTTTTTCAAAGTTTAAAGAACTTTTAGAAAGTTAGAAAATTGGTTCTAAGTATATATTATATATGCTCTAAGTATTGGAGCAAGCTTTTCTTGTGAAAAGCACAGGTAACAAAGTGGTAAAGCAATTGCAAGTACTTATCCCACCGCTGCACCACCAATGTAGGAGGGTGGCGTGGTTTATAGTGAGTACCTTGGGTACTTACACTTTATACCAGGTCCAGTTATCCCTTACTAGTGAAATGTAGTAGTGTTCTAGCAAATTAGGCTGTTAGAGGTCGCTATAGCAAAGCAGCTTAGGCTGAACTAGGAGACATGCAAAACTCATGCAATACCACTTATAGTTACACAGTACTTATACACAAGTAAAGACAATACTCAGTGTTACCAAAAATAAAGGTATTTATTTGGGTGACACAGTACCAAAAATATCTTAGAAACAATACTCCTTCTTGAGGTAAGTATTATATACAATATATACACTAGACACCAAAATTAGACAAGTAGATAGTCATAGAACAAGACACACGATAGGTAATGCTATAGCTTGCAATGGGAGAAAATAGGTCTAAGGGCAACACAAAACATATACTAAGAAAGTGGAATGCGAATCACGAATTCCCACCTAGACAAGTGTAGTGTGTGCAGAATCGCTGGGAGAGTAAGAATACAGTAAAGGTAAGTAAATTACCCCACCCCAGAGCCCAGAAAAGCAGGAGTAAAGCACTGCAAGTTTCTTTAAGACACACTACACCTCGTGATTGGGATTTTGCCGCAGCCAACCAAGTCTGTAAAGAACAACTGCTGGATTCCTGAACTTGAAGACCTGCAAAGCAAGGGGACCAAGTCCAGAGTAGAAAAAAGTTCCAGGAAGGACAGGAGCCCCTGCCAACCCAGAGGAGGGTGCAAATGAAGAGTCCACGGTTAGTCGAAGACTGCAGAAATGCACCCTAGGAAGACGCCAGCGGGTTCCTGTATGATGCAAAGGATGTCCCATGACGTGAAGATCGTTGCAGATATGATTTCGTCTAGGAAGTCGCCAACAAGCCTTAGCTACGACAAAAGTTTGTTTTGCGTCAGAATGGCGCTGGATGGACCCAGGAGGGACCTGGGGGCCTCAGCCCTGTGTGAGGAAGAAGAGGGTGCTCTCAGCACTTTAGAGAGCCCTCAGGGTGCAAGCCAACACCCCCAGAGGTCCCAGGACACGGGGACAAAGGAGATGCAAACGTGGTTGATGCAGCACAACAAAGGAAGGTCCCACCCTGCCGGAGAACAACTCAGTGAGTTGAGCTTCACAGGATGGAGTGCTGGGGACCTGGGCCGGGGCTGTGCACGAAGGAATTTTGCAAATAGTGCATAGAGGCCTCAGGAGGTGAAGAAGACACAGTACACAGGGGTACCGTTGCTCTCTGGGAAGGCAAGGTCTTACCTCCTCCAAATTGCATCAGCAGGACCTCAGGACAGTCTATGTCGATAATGTCCACCCTCTGTGTCCTTAGGAGCATGCTTATCACTGTGAGAGAAGTCCAAGGGTACCGGTCATTGTCTTGGAAGGTGCCTGCTGGAGCACGGGAGAGATTTCTTTGGTCCTTCTGGTGCAGGATGAAGTTAGGGAGTCCTCAGAGCATGCACACCGTGGAAACTGTAACAGTTGCTGACTTGGAGCTGAGGTGGCTGAAGAAAAGTATATCTTGTAGATATTTTGCTGTAGTTACAGTGTTTCTTGGAGCAGGCTGCGGTTGATCTGAGGTCAGAGGATGCTGAAGTTGTTGCAGTAGATTCCTGAAGGAAATTTGCAAGCAGAATCTGAAGAGAACCCACAGGAGAGACCCTAAATAGCTCTGAGAAGGGGAGTGGCTACCTTATCAGAAATGGATCTATCAGCGGGGTCTCTGACGTCACCTGCTGGCACTGGCCACTCAGAGCCCTCCAGAGTGCCCCCACACCTTGCAAAGCAAGATGGCTGAAGTCTTGGACACACTGGAGGAGCTCTGGGCACCACCCCTAGGGTGGTGATGGACAGGGGAGTGGTCACTCCCCTTTCCTTTGTCCAGTTCGTGCCAGTGCAGTGGTGAAGGGGTCCCTGAACCGGTGTAGACTGGCTTATGCAAGGAGGGCGCCATCTGTGCCCTTCAAAGCATTTCTAGAGGCTGGGAGAGGCTACCCCTGCCCAGCCTATAACACCTACTTCCAAAGGGAGAGGGTGTAATACCCTGCTCTTAGAGGAAATGCTTTGTTCTGCCTTCCTGGGACTGGGCTGCCCAGGCCCCAGGAGGGCAGAACCCTGTCTGTGAGGTGGCAGCGGCTGTAGCTCCTGTGCAACCCTCAGAGAGCTTGTTTGGCAGTACTGGGGGTCCATAGTGGAGCCCCCAGGATGCATGGAATGTTCTCCCCAATACCAGAATTGGAATAAGGAGGGGGCAATTCCCTGATCTTAGACATGTTACTTGGCCATATTCAGAGTTACCATTGTTAAGCTGCATATAGGTATTGACCTATATGTAGTGCACGTGTGTAATGGTGTCCCTGCACTCACAAAGTCTGGGGAAATGGCCCTGAAGTATGTGGGGGCACCTTTGCTAGTGCAAGGGTGCCCTCAAACTTAGTAACTTTGCACCTAACCTTCAGGTTAGACATATAGGTGACTTATAAGTTACTTAAGTGCAGTGAAAATGGCAGTGAAATAACGTGTGCGTTATTTCACGCAGGCTGCAATGGCAGGCCTGTGCAAGGGTTTGTCTGAGCTCCTTATGGGTGGCAAAAGAAATGATGCAGCCCATATGGCTCTCCTGGAACCCCAATGCCCTGGGTCCCTAGGTACCATATACTAGGAACTTATAAGGGGGGGTCCAGTGTGCCAATTGAAATTGGTAAATGAAGTCACTAGCCTACAGTGACACATTTAAAAGCAGAGAGAACATAATCACTGAGTTTCTGATTAGCAGAGCCTCAGTGACACAGGTAAGCACTACACAGACACACACATTAGGCCATAAACTATGAGCACTGGGGTCCTGACCAGCAGGATCCCATTGAGATAGGCAAAAACATACTGACATACAGGTGAAAATGGGGGTAACATGCCAAGGAAGATGGTACTTTCCTACATGCCCATGGTCCAATGGCCTGGTAGAAATAACTAACGGTATGGCCAAAGAATGTAGCCAACTAGCTAGTTTGAATCATTTGAAAACGCTATCCAAGAAATGTTATGGGCTTACCACACAACACCAAGCAGTATTACAAATACATCCCCTTTCTCTGCATTAAAGGGTATAAAACCTTGCACCAAACTATATCCATCGTAGTTGCGAGGTGAGGTTAGAATTGAGCACAACACTGCATTAGTTAGAAACTGAATCATATTGCACAAACCCGAGTATAAACACCATTATGATATCAAACATAGCACAAAGCATCAACTATGGAAGGTGGGTGATTGGGTGCATATCAAGAAACCAAGGGAAAAAAACAGGTACTGATTCTAAATATTATGAACCTATGCATATCACAAACTTCAAACAGAATGTGGTTATTATGGGCAATGGCCAATGTTGGAGCATGGACAGACTGGTCATGCAGAAACCATCCTACAGACCCACAGCAGAAGATGAATCTAGACCTATTTTTCCTAGAAAAGAAATATGAAGGCTAATAATAAGCGGGACCTGTCAGGAAAGAACATCCTGCAGACAAACCCAAGCTCCTGTTTGGCAGAAAGATTACAAAATGAACAGATAAACTTATCACAAGCTCCATTAGAGTTGATGTATGCTTATGAACTCTATTAAGAACCTGTAAATGTAATTGTAGTAGGTATTAGTTCTCCAAGTTAACAATATTGTTATACACCAATAACCAAGATATTTTCACCCTTAAGTTTATTACTTAGTGCATTTTTACTAGAGGGAGAAGATGTGTTATAAGGTGATGAAAGGTTGCCCTTAGAAGTAAGCAGAGTTAGTATGTTCCACTTCCCCCACCTTTAGAATGTTAGTACATTATCTTTAAATGTTCAGACGTGGAGAGTGGAGACTGAAGGAGAGAGGTGGAGAGGTGGAGAAGTGGAGACCTGATAAAGGCTTATTACTGGAACCCGCTTGAGTGCTCTGCTCTTCATAACACTAACACACTCACTTCCTCTGTGTGGGGACTTACCACAGCTCTCATATCCTTATTTACTTATACTGTTTTTTATGCCCAATGATGGGTTGTTTTGATTGTATATGTGTAAGGGATAGGTGCTGAGTGGCGTAGCACATTGTTTCCCAACTTGGATGAGAATAGCAATTCTCCAAATAAAGTGCCTGAAGAATCTGAATTTCATTAAAGACAGGGAGGCTAGCATTATGCATTAATCTTCTAATGCCACTCCATGCAGCACTTTAAACAGCATATTACGTCATAAAACATTAAAATTGCAGACTTAGAATCTTCCCCCACACCTAAATAGACCCTTCACTGAATCATCTTCCTCTTTTAAATGCAAAACTTTGGTCTTTTCTTTTGTCCTGTCAGTATGAATTCACTTCTCACACACTTCTGTTCCTTACATGAGAATTCATCCTCTGTAAACCAAACTATTGATTATTACCTGAAACAAGATTTTTTTTTAAATATTCTTCTAAAGTACAAATTAACCAACTTTATCTTTAGATCTCGGTTCCCACTTTGATTTGATTCTTTTTGATTCTTTTTTCTACTCACAAGATAACATATATTACTCCCATAAAACCAGGGAGAGGAGGGTTGGATAATGCTGGCCTCTGTGTCTTTAATGAAATTCAGATTTTCTAGGCACTTTATTTGGAGAATCGCTATTTCATTACAAGACCGGAGGCTACCATT
Organism: Pleurodeles waltl; assembly: GCF_031143425.1. Taxonomy (NCBI): domain Eukaryota; kingdom Metazoa; phylum Chordata; class Amphibia; order Caudata; family Salamandridae; genus Pleurodeles; species Pleurodeles waltl. Next base: position 990,331,430 of record NC_090445.1, on the reverse strand, counting down.
ATGCATGTTGATAGCCCTCTAATACAACACTTGCCATGTGTACAATAAGCTTGCAATAATGTTTTGCAAACATGGACGCATGCGACCATTCAGCCACTCTCATAAAGTCTTCCAGTCTCCCACTTTTTCAAAAGCATAGCTCACCGTTGCACCTCTCATTGAATGAGCTTTACATTTTTGCAAATCAACACCTGCTTGTTGCATAGTACATTTCACCCATCTTGCATTAGTAGCTGTAATGACAGCCTTCAGTGGTTTCACAAAAAAAATCATTAATTGGTTCACTCCATCCGGACAATACTCCTTCCTGCTAGAATAATACTATTTCATACAATCTACCACACGCAGCTTCTTACACACTTCAGACTTCAGAAAATAAAGTCTCTGACATTGTTTTAGTTCTTTTTGTTATATCGAATGTCACCTCAAAGGGGTCATAGACCCTATTATTTATCTCCAAAGCCTTCACATCTGAAACTCTGCGACAAGATATCAAACATAGCAAAGATGCTAACTTCATAGTTAATCTTTTCAACTCCAAATGCTTATTACCGGGCCATGAGGTAAATGAGAATAGAACCATATTCACATCCCACAAGTTCTCATATGCCCCACTAGGAGGTCTCTGCAGTCTGATGCTTTTTAGGACCCTACAAACCAACACATTCTTACCCACACTTCTACCATCAACCTGACTTTGTCTGGCAGACACTGCTGATTTACAGCAATTTATTGTTTTTTAACTAAGGCCTTTTTCAAATTGTTCCACCAGAAAGTTGACCACCTTTACTATAGGTGCCTCTGCGGGATCCAAGCGCCTTTCCAAGCAACATTGTACCCATAATTTCTGAATTCCTCTGTATTTACGCTGAGGACCCGACTTCAAGATTCCTCGATTAATTACTCATCTTTTCCCAAAAGACTTGACATGCCTGAAGGTCTCCTGATACTTTTCAGACAAGAAGGCTCAAAGCCTTTGTCTGAACCATAGGATGTTCCTCTCCATCTGCTTCTCTCATTAGACCCTCGATCGCAGGAAGATAAAATGGTATTTTGTATGCGAGTTCCAAAAGCACTGGAAACCACGTTTGCGACACCCAAAATGGGATTATTAGGAGTAGAACACATTCCTCTCTCCTCACTTTCTACAGGACACTCTGAATCATGGCAAAGGGGGGGGGGGAGAAGCATAAGTGTTTGTTCCCTTCTGCTTTTGTAGAAAGGCATCCACTGCTAGGACTCCTGGATCCGGCACACAGTTTTATTAGTTCTTTACCTAAAATGTCAACCTGTCTGCAAAAATATCTTTCTTCAGAGGACCCCATAACCAATCTATCTTCTTGAAACACTGCTGATCCAACTTGCAATTGCGGTAATCCTTCAAAAACCTTGAATTAAAATCTGCAGTTACATTTCCCTTCCCAGGCAAATATTCTGCCCTCAAACTCATTATGTGCCATAAACAAAATAACCAAAGCTCATTTGCCAATTCAGACAGTCCATGGGACCTTGTGCCCCCTAATCAATTTATATAGGCCACTGCAGAAACATTGTCCATTTTCAACAATACTGCGCTGCCTTGCAAAGTTTGTCTGAAACTCATGAGAGCATAGAGCCCTGCTGATAACTAAACAGTTTGTGTTGCTCCCTCACCATGTTTGACGACAATTCACCAGTTTCCTGTACACCCAAACATGCACCAGTTAGACTTGCATTCAACTCCAGTACGAAATCTGGATAACCACCAAATATCTCTCGTCCATTCCAAGCGTCTAAATTCTCTAGCTTCCTTCCTAATTCCACCTTTGCTTCTTGAACAAGGTCTATTTTGTCTCCATACCATAAGCCTGCCCAAAGGACCCTCGCTTTCACTCTTTGCAGTGCTTGATAGTGTAATGGACAAGGAAAACAGCCTGAGTTCAAGAAGATAACAGCCCCATTGGCCTTGGTAATTCCCTTAGAGCCAAAAACTCTCTTCTCAACACATAGTGAATCTCTTTCCTTATCTTGGTCATCTTCTTCTGTTAATAATAAATCCACATTGGTCGTGTCTGTCATGGACCCTAAAAATTCCAGGGTGCGAGTTTGAGTCAAACTGACTTCTCCTTGTTCACAGTAAAGCCTAGACCTTCCAGTAAATTCTTGACCATATCCAAATGCCTCAGAAGTTGATCCTGACATTGAGACATTACCAAAATGTAATCTAGATAAATGATCATTTGAATACCCGTCTCTCCCAGGTAAGATACCACTGCCCTCATTACCTTGCTGAAACACCATGGTGCTGAGGGAAGATCAAATGGAAGGTAGCAAAAATAGTAAATTCGATCCTGCTAAATGAACTTTAAGTAAGGTAGTCTGTTCTATGCAACAGAAATCTTAAAGTAAGCATCTTTCAGATTCAACCTTACCAATCAATCGTTCTTCAATAGCACGCCCCTTAAAAATGGATACTTTCCATCTTGAAGTGCCTGTAAACTAGAAACTTGTTCAAGTCTCTCAAGTTTATAATAGGTCTCCAATCCTTGTCATATTTCTCTACCAGGAAGACAGTACTCACAAAACCTTTGCTTTCCTTTCTGCTTACCTCTACAATTGCAAAGTTCTTTAACAAAGTCCTCATCTGTTCCTCTTTCGAGTTCAAAGCCAATTACCTTGGAGGGTCGTACTGAAAGGATATTTCTATAATGCCTATCTAAAAACCTTGAATTGTTTCCAAAACACATGAATCTTGTTTTGTACTCTCCCAAACTTTGACAAAGTATGTTAGTCAACCACCTACCCTTCCTTTGAAAGAAGTCTTCATTGTACTCACTCTGGAATCCAGCTGACCCCTCACCATGTGACTTGTTTTTTATTGCGTGCTAAACGCATCCCATCCCAGGGTAGAAGGGTACACCAGCTTGTTACCCTCTACCGTAGCTTCTTTCCCTGTAATTGTTGTATTGTGATGTTTGGAAACCCTGGCTGGCAGAAAGTCCCTTCTCCAGGGCGTGAAGGTAGCAACATACTTTTCTAGGCTCTTGATCATGTCTTCACCAAACAATAGCCCCTTTGGATTTTTGCTAGCTTCCTTCCTCGCTAAGTCACCTAACTTGAGGTTTATTTTAATTAAGACGGCCTTCCTTCTTTCAGCATGAATGCCTGTGTTAGCAATGCGCCCAAAAGTACAAGAGCTGTTTGGCTCCAACCTCTTAACAGGTTGAGATCTAATGGAAGACCTGTGATGTGTGCATCCTCGGTCATATCAATAATTCGCTCTAGAGGACCAACCACATCCAGGAGCCTATCCTGGCACTGTTTTAAGGACTTTCTCATCCTTTTTGGGGGTCTCTGCCCATCTTAAATAGAAAGGTGATAAGCTCAGGATCCAAGCATACCTTATTATTGATGACAGGATTACCTCCTTCTCAAGTGGGACTAAAACATACACATCAACAAGTTATTCGTCATCTTTCAGATATTCTCCAAAACCTCATCATCCTGAGTCTCAATCTCATGTGTACCGCTGAGGGCACCCTTTCCATGTGTGCCACATAGGACATCTTTCTTTTTAGATTGCATGCCACTTAGGGCACCTTTCTGTTTTATGGTGCTAAGACCTACCACTCTGTTTAAGGGTATGTGCCCTTTTTTAACATGCTTAGTCCTCATTTTCTTTTTACCTTTCTTCTCACCATTAACAGAATCTCCGTCTGGTAGGGTCCAATATTTATTATCTGATCCCCTTTTATTTTTTATTTTCTCCATTACTTTATGTACTTTATCAATTGTATATTGAATACAACTTCACATTTTGTGTTGAATTATGTCTTTATAGTTTCCTCATTAATCTTCCCCTCAGGGATTTTAGGTAAAACCTTTGCTTTCTCTGCCATACTAGACTAATCATGTTAGTATCAGTAATATAAAAGCAATAATATTTGAGTATGATCTTAAACTCTTTGGGCCAGATGTATCACACTATTTTGCATTCGCAAACAGTGTGAATCACAAAATTCCACTGTTTGCAAATGTAAAATAGCCTTTCACGATTTATTAAAGGCAATCGCAGTACAATTTCAAGGATTCACCAAAATAGCAATTCCCTAAAATTGCGACTCAATTTTGCAAATGGCAAATTGTGATTCCCTAAATAGGAAATCACAAAAAAAGAATTCCTATTTGCGATTCCCTATGCACATGCATCAAGCAGTTCCTAAATGCGAACTGGGCATTTAGGAAATGCAATTACCGCCAACTTCAAGTTTTTGGTCACCATGTGCAATTTTTAAAAATGCATTAAAATGCATTTTTAAAAGTGCCATGTAGCACACACATGCCTCTAGGGCTTGGGTGCACTTCACATGTGCACAATTAAATGTTGGGGAGCCTTAAAGGGGGCCTTAGTCCCTTGGCACCCTTGGTTTTGCATTTCCTAATTTGCGATTCCCTAATAAGGAATCACAAATTAGGAAATGCAAAAAGATTCCCTCCTATGGGCCTGGAGGCCCATAGGAACGAATGGAGTTGCACTTTTTAATAGCGATACCCTAATAGCGATTGTGACTCTGTGGGAATCGCTATTTTCGTAAATGCCATTTTGCATTTCTTAAATAGCGATTTCTTAAAATTCACTCTTTAAGAAATGCAAAACAGTATTTTGATACTCCTGGCCCTTTATTCCTAACCAAACTATAACTTTCCAGACCTACAGAGCCCTCCTACTGTTGTTTCTTCTCGAATGCCAATTGAGGAACTGTCAACTGACAGACTACAATGTAATGGCATACTTTGAAAAGAAATGGCTGCATATTTTATATTATTATCATTTGGCTAATCCCAAAGCAAGATGGCCCCAAATCTTGTGGTATTTTGGGCCGCCATTGCTGATTGCTTTCCTATAATTAACTGAGCTTTGCTGCCACATCAGGGCAGCTGATTAGCGTGCAGCAGGCTTAGAAAGACATCCTTCATTTGGGGGTGCAAAACACTATTCTTTTGGATATGAGTGTCTGAAGGTCAAGTTCTCTGCCCCGATGCCTGTGCGCATTGAGGGGACGCAGTGGCACGTGGCCCTGAAGTTACAATCTATAGTGGCTCTCCGACCATGTGCATCTCACTGGAGACCCGCACCGATAAGCGCTGATTTCGGTCCGCACTGACAAAAGTAAACAAAGCTAAAACTGTGTAAAAAAATCTCTCGCCTTCAAAAGTAAGTTCACTGTATACAGGCCAAATTAAGCATCTTAGCTAATTACATAATTACATAGTTTAGCACACCCAGTACCTAAAGCCTGAAGAAAAAGTATCTACCTAGCATGTTTCCATAGATTGGAAACCATTAATAACCTGAACATTCAACTCCTATAGAATGTATACACAAGTAAATAAAGTGCTACTTATCTGATTGAGGAAAAGCATTTAAAAGATGAAAATTATTCATTGAAGGGACTATTTATGTGTGGAGGAAGAGTCTACCTCTGGAATCCTAATGTATTATGATGTAACATGTTCTTTAAAGTGCTGCATGGAGTGGCATTAGAAGATAATGCATAGTGATAGCCTCCAGTCTTGAAATGAAATTGACATATTTAACAACACTTAACATCAGTGGGAGCTGGTGAATTATGGCAGTGGTGGGGCCCAAAAGCACTGTCCAGCGCTCTGCCACAAGCCTTGCAAACCCCCGGTCCAGACTTTCACACCGCACAGAAGCAGACATGCATATATATATATATGTATATATATACACACACACACACACACAGTTGGGAGCATGCACACAAAGACGTACACAGACACACACATACACATGCAATTCCCAGCACACAAAAACATGTTTAAAATTTTATTCACAAACTCTTACTTGAGACAGGCCCACAATTTCCGACTCTCCCGTCTGTCTGCAGCAGCCAGAGGTGGACCCACATGCTTCTACCCAATCAGTAGTTGGAATATGGTTGACGGTTGAGGCAAATAAGTGGAGTCTCACCCAGTCAAAGGATACTTCAGGAGTTTCTAAAGATCACTGCTGGTAGGCGATCAATCTTGAATTGAATAATGGCCCTTCTGACTCTTAAACACAGGCAAAATGCAGACAATCTTTTCTTGTTTATAATTAGCTGTGACCTTTGATAGCACAGGTATTTTATTAATAAAAATTACTAATGAGTGTTCATGTATTCTGAGTAATGGATTTCCATAGAAAATGTAATAACAATAGAAAATTAATGCACACATTTGAAAATGTGATCACGATGAGTGGCCCCCAATGTTCACAAAGTGTACTTATTAGTTTATTAATATGAAATGTTGAGTATATGTTTAGCTAATGTAGTAATGTGTCTTATAAAGGGTTATGTATCATGTGTTAGCTTTACTAATTGTAGGCCTTAACTTAGCAGAGGTCTTGGCTTAGTTGCCAGGCATCATGTCAAGCTGTATTTCTTAACTTCTAATAAAATGGCTGTCCTAGAGAGTTAAACTGTGATTTTCCATTGTATTGTGTAAATGTGTTCGTAGCTGAAAATCTTTCTCATGAGAACCTACTGCTAGATGATGCTGTTTTTGCTAAATGTAACAATATGTATGTAATGTGTGTGAGACTGACTTTCCCTGGAGAAGAACATTGGAGACACTGACTGGAGTAGAAGCTGCAACAATATTGTTACCTGATGAGGACATTGCAGGAGAAACCAATCAGCAACATGTGAACCGAGTAGTGGTAGAATTCATAGATTTTAAGTTTTAGTTATATTGGACAAAGTGTGAACATGCGATCCCTTGACCAATAGGACTTGGGAAGTCGCTTTAGGGAATTTAACTTAACAGGGCTGCACTGAGAAGAAACCAGCATTTCGCCATTTGCCATTTAGCCCATTCTTGCCCATTTTCTGTCTTGACAAGAGACTTGCTTAACTTTAATGCTTAAAGACTTTGCGTTTCTGAACTTTGATGCTGAATCCTGAATCTCTACTGACCGACTGATGTCCTGATGACAAAGATTATTTTAGCTTGTGTTCTGCTTTCCTACATATCTCCTATCGGAGCTTACAGAACCTCTCTGGAATGCACTTCTGAGTTCAAAGAAGACCTTTATTGTTGTTAATTCTCCCCCACCCATGAGTTCTTGAGAGACAAAATTAGTAGATTTCAAGCACACGTTTAAAAGAGTAGTCGCAGCAATGAAAGCAAAATATATCACAGTACTTCTCAGTTGCAATGTACACAGCAAATATATATCATTATAGCATTATATCATTGCAAAGCAAAGCATAAAAGTCAAAATTCATCACCGTATGTGCAAGTAGGGTCTATATTCAGCTTCATCTTTCTGGGGTCTGCAAGTTGATGACTCCGGTCAACTGCGAGTAAGAGATTATCTACCCAAACGGGAGACTGACAACTGACGTCTAGCTCCAGCCTGAAGTCAAGCAGATTCAAATCCAACTCACTGTAGCCCAGAGTCATCCTTAAAAGCAAACTCAGTGTGAGATCTGAACGATCTTGGAGAATGGCCAGTTCTCCTGAGCCATTCCGCTCTCAGACTGGACTGCGAGGTAAACACAAAATCTACGTGCTCTTATCAGCTAAGGTCTGGTGTGAAGAAAACAGCTTGGTTCATCTTGTGGAAAAACATAGCTTGGAAAAACACAGACATCTGCGATGTCTCAACTGCAATGTCTAACTCCATGTTAAAGCCAATAGGCAGCTAACCTAAATATCAAATGTAATGTCTAATGTCATGTCAAAGGCAATAGGCAGCTAAGCTGAATTCAGAATGTAATGTCTAATGCCATGTCAAAGCCAATAGGCAGCTGAGCTGAATACTAAATGTAATGTCTAATATCATGTCAAAGCCAATAGGCAGCTAAACTGAATACAGAATGTAATGTCTAATGCCATGTCAAAGCCAATAGGCAGCTAAACTGAACAAAACATATTGGCCTTCATTCTGAGACTGGCGGGCGGCGGTCGCCGCCCGCCAAGCGGGAACCGCCAATTGGCTGCTCTGCGGTCATAAGACCGCGGGGGCCATTCAGACTTTCCCGCTGGGCCGGCGGGCACCCGCCGGCCCAGCGGGAAAGGGCCTGCAACACAGAAGCCGGCTCCGAATGGAGCCGGCGGTGTTGCAGGTGTGCGACGGGTGCAGTTGCACCTGTCGCGCTTTTCATTGTCTGCTAAGCAGACAGTGAAAAGCATACTGGGGCCCTGTTAGGGGGCCCCTGCACTGCCCATGCCAGTGGCATGGGCAGTGCAGGGGCCCCCAGGACACCAGTTCCCGCCATCCTGTTCCTGGCGGTAAAAACCGCCAGAAACAGGGTGGCGGGAAGGGGGTCGGAATCCCCATGCAGCGCCGCCATGGAGGATTAGCCCAGCCGGGGCTAATCCGGCAGGAAACCGCCGGACCCGGTTTTCTGACCGCGGCTTTACTGCCGCGGTCGGAATGGGCAATGAAGCACCGCCAGCCTGTTGGCGGTGTTTCGGTGCCCGCGGCCCTGGCGGTCGGAATGAGGGCCATAATGTGCTACTGGTGAACATTGAGCAACTAATATGCGCAGTGGTGAAACACAAAGTCATTGGTCAAACACAATTAATAGCATCACAGCTTGCCGATCCAATTGAGGAAATGTATTATTGTACCCATGTGTTTGTTATGCCTATTTGCTTTTTCTTTCTAGGTACCAACCACACTTTTTTGATTGAGCGATAGTTAGATGTTTTCCAAATTTTGTTACTAAATTGTTTTGCATGAAGCCCAACATGCTGATGCTAATCTGATGTTAGATAAGGATTCTCACTAATGAAAAATCTGCCAATAGGGAATAATGTTTGACGAATTTCTCTGCTGAATGTAAATATATATGATATTGTTTGCGCAATTATTCTCATTATTAGTTTGCACCGTAACCTTAGAATGTGTAATAGTCAAGCTTTGATTAGATTGCGGTTCTTCTGTCGATTTGGACAGCCAGTGATGTTTCTGTATGTGTATCATTTGATTTTGAGACTAACTTACGTGACATTAGCATTGTCAATATAGGGAAACAAATATTCTAACTTTTACTAAAAGGTGTGGTTATTCAAGACTGAAAGGTTATCATGTGTGAGACAATTACTGACTCCAATGATTATTAATGTCATTGATTATTGTTGATTATTGATATTGTCCATTGATTATTGATCTGCGTGTACTGGACTTATGGTGGGATCATCTTAATTGCAAGTCAAAAGGTTCATCGTCCTATTTGCGTCCCCTTGTAAGTTTACTTATTAAGGTCAGACGCGCTAACAGAGATAGTAGCAGAGGGGATGGTTTGTCTCCTTAAGAGCTCACCATAGTTGTCCAGTACAGAGTAACAGATGCTGACAGAGAAGATGGCATAGACTGATGGTTTGTCTCCCTAAGAAACAGCCATAATGTGTTCCCAGAGATGGTAGCATAGATGTCTGGAATAGAATAAGAGGTATTAACAGAGATAGTAGTAGGATTGATGGTCTCAGAGGTGGTAGCAGGAAGATATAAAGATCAATGGAGATGGTAGTAGCTTGCTTATTTGGCCTTTTGAGAGTCCATTAATACTGAGATTTGGATTTTATTTTTCAATGATGTTAATTGGAGAGAAAAAGGTCCCTAAGTCCAGAAATAACTCTCCCAGAATCTCAGATCTTGCCATTAGTTGTTTGAGGATGTTCTCAGCATTCTAGTGACAGTGTGAATATAGTAGGGTTTTGTGCTTGCACAGCTTATGCAAATCGCAGGCGAATTGTGATGTTTGTGAGGATTTAGGGTGTTTGCGTTCTCCAAATGAAGTTGTAGAAGGAGTGGACATACTCCGCAGTGTTAGAGTAGGGAAGTCGTTGAACTTCATATGTGTGAGCGCTTTGTGCTCACAAATTGTCCACATGGTTGATGATGTACGAACCCTGCATGGTCTGAGACTCCTGAGAGACACTTGATTTTATGTTGTAATCTGTCTAGTTCAATAGGTTGATTGGGTGTGGTCGACAAGGCAGAGTGTCAGTCAAAGTGAGTGAAAGAAAATTTCGACTGAGATCTGGCGAGTCCTATGTGCACCAGGACAGACCGAATGTTCAGTAAAATTTGCCGGTCGAATTTTGCTTGTGAAACTGGGAGACTGAGAAAGAAGGAGTAGCTGTAAGTGCGGGAAAAGCCGTGAGTGAAAAATCTGTAAAGTTTCTTAAGCAGTTGTGTTACCTTTCCTGTAGTAAACCAGCAGATTTGTTTCTTGATTTTGGGTTTAGTGCTTGCAATTTTTCATTAGTTTTGTATGAATCTGAGTTTGGGAGGACAAGCCGCAAGACTTTGTCAGCCTCAGTGCGAGTGAATGTGATGTCATTGGAGCCGCGCTGGGATAGGTCAGTTAGTGAGAAGGGTCGCGCATGGATTGGCAGCCGTCTGTGAGAGGCAATTGGTTGAGAAAGTAGGTGAAGAGGATTCTGGGATTAAAATCACTTCCTGATTTGATATTGAATAACAAAAATGATTGAAGAGATTACATTTTTCAAAGCTTTAAAGAGCGTTTTAAGGGGAGATTCGTACATTACAGCGAGTACAGGTGAAGCTACACCGTCAGAAGGTACACCAGCTTACATTGTAATGGAAGAGAAAAGTGTTGCACCATGTCTTTGGCTAAAGCCATGGTGCAAAGTGACAGAGAAGGATGGGAACTTAGCATTTCCTACAAATGGGACATTCAATTTGAGGGTTCTAGAGCATTTAAGGATGGTGCTATATGAATCAAAGCCCCTTCTGAGGCCAGCACAGTTTGAGGCAATAGCGATTTGGGAGCTAGTAGCCAGACAGCAACAGCAACCGAAATTCGAGAGGAGAATGAGAAAAGCAGAAAGGATTTTTGCAGAGGCTAGATGGGACAGTGCTCAGAGAGTTTGGAGGATGGAGACGGAATTAAGTTGTTTCCAGCGATTGCGCAGGACAATGAGAAGGGAGGAAGGAAAGCTAATAGAAAAACTAACAGAAACCCATCTCAAAATAGGGAAGCTAGGAAGTCTTCAACAGTGGAGGAAGAATCAGATGATGATAAATTTATTTTAAAGTGTTTGAGAAATCGCCCCCCACCATATGCAGCACATGAGAGTGGTCCGAGTACCGGTGCTGATCCTTCAGCTCCGATGCTGGTTAATGGGATAGTAAGTTCGATGCAGGTTAATGCTAGCCTGCCACAGAATGCGATGCAGAGTGGTCTTAACGTGCCTAGTACGTTTGTAGTGCAAAATCAAGTGCAGCCGCCACTGGTTCAACAAATTTACCCTGATGTGTAAACAAAAGAGACAAGAGAAAAAGGGATTTTGTGGAGCTAACTGCAAATGTGCAGCAAGGCCAAGATCCAGTAAAGATTTTACCAATGAGAGAGATCCCAGGAAGGAATTTTGTTCATGTTGCTTGGAGCAGAAGTGATTTTCTATCATTTACGAATGATTGTCCAAAATTGAGAGAGAAGCCAGTGGAGTGGTACCAGCAGACAGACAGGTTTGTAAAACTTGCAAAATGCCTGTTGGAGGACTTGAACACATTACTAGAGATAGTGGTTCCAGCTGATCTGTGGATAGAATGTAAAAGGAGTGTAGATTGGCCAACAAGAGAACCAGAGAGAGACAAGAATACAGGTGCACTGTCTCCGAAGGTAATAAAATATTACTATAAGGTGATTGAATTTTTGAAAACGAGAATTTCGCCCAAGAATATTTATTGGCAGAGGATTGACAGGACAGCTCAGGAAGCAAAGGAGTCGATACATGCGTATTATGAGACATTGTGGCAAGCGTTCAAGCATTACAGTGGTACAGAGACAATTGAGGCAAAAGACATGATTCATTTTGTGTTTAGATTTGTGAAGGGTTGAGACCTGAAATTAGCCAGATGATTAAGAGTCATTTGATTTGCTGGCAAGCAAAATCAATTGATGAGGTGTTGCAGTATGATAAATACTGTAGCGATGAAATTGAGTTGAAGCAGAGAAAGCTGAAAGAAAAGGCTCTGGTGATGCAGATTAAAGATGCTCAAACAGGTATGTAAGGACATTTTCCACAACAGTTACCACAGCCGCAGCAGGGTAACATGATGTTTCAGCCCCAGATGAGAGAGGTCACGGAGGAAATGTGAATCGCGGTCCAGATTCTGGTACTGTGTTGGTTCAGAATGATGTGCAGGGAATTAATAAGTTATTGCCTTGTCACGTTTGCGGAGCTGTCAGACATTGGAAGCAAGAGTGTCCGATGATGGTGCAGGAAGGTGTCGTTCAGCAGAGTAATGACATCAATTTGTTCCAGAACATGAGAGGGCAGAGAGTGAGAGGTCCTAACCCAAATTTTCAAAATAATGTGAGTCAAATGCAGAATTTGCAACCCATGTAGCAGGTGCAAATGCCACATGTACAAATAACACACTTGCAACTGATGCAGCAGCAGGTTTCCATGGTACCTAGACAGCAAATTCAGATTCCTCAAGCCCCAATGGAGTAGCAGCCAACAATGCTTTCTCAGCAGGTCACAAGTCAGAGGCTTAACCAAAGTAATAACACAGTACACCAATTCCCGTTACACAGTGAGAATGGAATAAATGATGATTGGATGAGCGAAAGTTTAGATGAGGAGCCAAGTGTGCTTGCAGCCTCCTTAGAAGTAAATCAAAGAGGTCGCTATGTGAAGGGAAAAGTCATGGGTCACAGAGTCTCATTTTTGGTTGACACTGGAGCTACACGCTCTACAGTGAGAAGTGCAGAAGTTGCAAACTTGCCCCTTTCAGGGAGAACAGTACAGATTGTAGGCGTGGCAAATCAGTATTTGACTAACCCGATTACAGAACTGGTTCAGGTTAAAATTGGTAACTTTCAGGGATTGCACAAATTCATAGTCTGTGATTCAAGTCCAGTATCACTGCTAGGAAGAGTCTTTCTGTATAAAACAAAATGCTCAATTACTTGTTCAAATGATGGAATTGAGATTCAGACAAATTGTGATGATGAAGATGACCAAGCCCCAGAGATAGAGTGTAAAACTACTAATGAGGAATATCCTCTGATTTAATTTTTCCCTATGTTCACAGTAAAGGAGCTTCATCCTGATTTGCGGAGAACGGTAAAAGAGAAGGTGTAGGATCTGACAGGAAAAGAGATAGGACTGATAAAGAGAGTTGAGCCAGTTAAAGTTACTGTAAAGCCAAACTCCCCATTACCACATGCCACAAGATGTCCTTATGAAGGTCGTCCAGATAATTGCAGACTTTGTGAAACAAGGGGTTTTGAAGGAAGTATTGAGCAGTCCATTTAATTCACCAATAATGAGTTTGCAAAAGACCTGTGAGAAAGTTCGATTGTCCAAGATTTGAGAAAAATAAATGAGATTGTGGTCAAATGTTGTCCCATGGTACCAAATCCAGCTGTGATAATGTTTCAGATTCCATGTGATGCTGAGTGGTTCACTGACATTGATTTGTCATAAGCCTACTTTTCTGTGCCTCTTCATGAGGACAGCCAATTTCTCTTTGGTTTCAGGTTTTTGGACCAAGTTTATTGTTAGTGCAGAATTCCTCAACGGTTTTCAGGGTCACCTTCCATATTCAATCAGATCTTGAAGAAATATTTGGAATGGTTGGAGTTACCTTTCCAATCAACTTTGGTACAGTACATTGATGATTTGCTGATTACGTCAAAAACAAGGGACGAGTGCAAGTATGACATGATTGCCTTATTGAATCATTTGGGAAAGAATGGTCATAAAGTGTCTCCATTTAAATTGCAATATTGTCAGAAAGAACTGAAATAATTGGGTCACCAGACTGAGAAAGGATCGAGAAAGATATCCAGAGAAAGGGTTATGGCCATGTTACAAATGAATTCCTCGACCACACAGAGAGAGGTCAGGATGTTTTAGGGATGGTAGGCTACTGTCGCCAATAGATTCCAAATTTTTCACTTATTTCGAGACCATTGAAGAAGCTGACGCATAAGGAAGACACTGATCCCATAGGGTTAGACCAGGCTGGAATTAAAGTGTTCACTGAATTGACAGAGAGTCTCTACAAGGCTCCATCTTTGGGTATGCCTGACTACATGAAACCTTTCACATTGTTTTGTTATGAGCGTGATGCATGTTCTTTGTCTGTCTTAACAAAGGTCCATGGAGGTGTAAACCGTCCAGTAGCATATTTTTCAGCTACTTTGGACCCAGATGCAGCAGCTTTAATAGGTTGTTTGCGCACAGCTGCAGCAGTTGATCAAAGCCTTACACAATGTGAGGGCATTGTGATGGGATATCCTTTGACTATAATTGTCCCTCACTCTATTGAGATTCTACTTACAAGGACGAAAACCCAATATTTGACTGGTGTGAGATTGACCAGATATGAAACGAGTATTCTAGGGTCACCAAATGTGTCATTGAAAAGATGTACAGTGGTGAACCTGGCAACCTTAATTCCTAATGAAAATTTTGAAATTGAAAAGGTGGAAGATGTTGAGCATGATTGTCTTGAAGTAACTGACTTGTGCACAAAACCAAGACCGGACATTAGAGATATCCAATTGGAAGAGAATGACCAAATTATCTTTGTTGATGGTTCTTGTCTGAGGGACAATACAGGGACACTGAGAGCAGAATATGTCACGACTTACCCTGGAGGCCACAGAGCGAGTGGCGTGGATCCTGTTCTGGAATGTTCTGCCTTGGCCCAAGTAGGGGCAACTCTTTCTGGTAGCCACGGTGCTGCAGGCAATGGGTATGCCAAGAGCAGGCCGTGTCCATCAGAAGTAGTGCCAGAGGGAAAAAAACCCTGAAAGGGGGGAAAAAACTCCAAAAGATAAAATCCTGCAACAGGAACAAAAAGAATAGGTAACAGCAGGAACAAAATACAGGAAAATACACTGGAACCGACGAGAACCAGCGCAGGAATACAAGGAAGCAGGAGCGAAGACACCATCCAAACAGAAAGTGTTGCAGCGCAAGGAGAGAAAGAAACACAGCCCTTAATTACCAACAAACAGGAAACGACCAACAGGGAATAAAAGGACACCATCTTAGATAGGGAAAACACCTAGAACAGAATGGACTAGGAACCATACAGAGTAGGGAACAAGGAATGCTGGGAAGAGAAGGGTACTATGGGAAAGGGGGAAAAACATAAAAGAAGGCACAACCAGATGTCCAGAAAAAAGAAGAAAAGAAAAGAACAGGTGAGTGGGGGGGGTCAGACCTGCCTAGGCACGCGGTGCGCTAAAAAAGAACGAGGCCCCATGCCCAATTTGGGGCCTCGTAAGGTACAGAGCAGACTGAGGGCGCGGCGCGTCTTATGACCGCGTGCTGCAGCCCGAGCCGAATGTTCGGCTCGTGCCACGCGCAGCAGCGCAACAGAATATGCCTTGTGCAATATTACTGGTATTTTGGAAGCTTCTTGGCTTCAAGGAGTGTATTCTGCCCAAGTAGCGGAACTGGTAGCCCTTACTAGAGCGTGCCTTGTTTCTGCTCAACTGAAAGTTACAATCTGTACGGACAGCCAGTATGGATTTGGAATAGCCCATGATTTTGGCCAGTTGTGGTTACAGAGAGGTTTCATGACCTCTTCTGGTTCACCAGTGAGAAATAGTGAAAGGATTAAAAAACTGTTACATGCTATCCAAATACCTGAAAAGATTGCCGTGGTGAAATGCAATGCACATCTGAAGTCACAGGACTATGTGTCATTGGGCAATGGATATGCGGATCAAATCGCAAGGTTTTGCACATTAAACTGAATATCGTTCAAAGATAAGCAGGAAATGTTACCTGAAGAAGATGAAAGTTTTGCATTATAGGTAATTGACACCTTGGAGGAATTGAAAATGTTGCAGGATAATGTTGACAGGGAGGAAAAACTTTCATGGAGTAAAACGAAATGTGTGCAAAGACAAGATGGGTTGTTGGTTTCAGAAGAGGGTCAATTGGTTTTGCCAAACAGTCTGTTGTCTCAAATGGCTAGGTATTATCATAGTCAAGCACATGTTGGGAGGGATGCCATGATTCAGTTGTTAAAACATGATTGGTTCAACCCAAGGTTTAGACAGGTGGCTGAAGCAGTTTGCCATTGTTGTGTCATTTGCCAACAATTGAACGTGGGGAAAAGGACAGTGGTTAGTTTGGTCCACATTGGAAGAGCAGGTGGTCCATTCAGCAGAATGCAGATGAATTTTATTGAGGTGCATGTGTGTGGAGGTTTGAGATATGTGTTGGCGATTGTATGCATTTTTAGTCACTGGGTTGAAGCTTACCCCACACGGAGAAATGGCAGTCTCACAGTAGCGAAACTACTGCTTAGGGAACTAATACCATGCTTCAGGTTTCTGATCTCTTTAGAATCAGATAGGGGAAGTCACTTCAACAATTAAGTAATTAAATGACTGTGTGCAGCATTGAACATTGAGCAGAAGTTGCATTGTAGTTGCTGCCCAGAAGCATCAGGACTAGTGGAACAAATGAATGGTACTTTGAATTCAAGAGTTGCAAAGATGTGTGCTTCCATGAATCTGAAATGGCCTGACGAATTGCCTTTAGTTCTGATGACAATGAGAAATACACCTGACAGGAAAACAGGATTGTCGCCGGATGTCCTTATGGGTCGAGCCATGAGGTTGCCACCGGTGCCTGCAAATGCACCTGTCAACATTACAGATGATATGGTGTTAGACTACTGCAAAGGTCTGGCTGATGTGGTTCTCTCTTTCTCTCAGCAGGTGGAAGCCACCACACTGCCACCGATCCATGACCCAGGGCACAACCTGAGAGCCGGACACTCGGTGGTGTTCTGGAAACCCGTGAGGAAAACGTGTTTGGAACCTCGTTGGAAAGATTGGAAAGAACCATTCCAGGTAGGTCTGACAACCACTACAGCTGTGAAGTGCACTGGGGTTCTGAACTGGATCCATGCCAGTCACACAAAGAAAGTGGCATGTCCACTGGATCATGAAGAAAAATTGTTGAGAGTACCAACAACAGCAGAGAAAGTCTCAGGGCAAGAAAGAGAACAAAGAGGAACTGAGATCAGATCTGAGCCCAATGAGGACAGTTCAGTTACTCCTATGAGAGATGAAGGAGAAGACCTCAAGGAGGGTGACCGAGAGCCTGTCTCAATTGAGGCAGCAGGAGAGCCTAGTCAGAGGAGGGCTCTCCCAGAAGCAGATGATTTTTAGAGACAAAAGGAGCAATTGCCAGACCCAAGGGAAAAGGAGTTGAGGCGGATCAAAGTCACTGTGGTCTGACTCCTCCTGAAATGGTTGCAGGTCTGTCAAGAGAAAACACCATAGAGCAGGGAGAAGTTTCAAGTTACACTCCGAAGAGAAACTGACAAAAGGTCAACTGAAAGGAGATAAGTGGCCGGATTCACAAAGAAAGGTAAAAGAAGTGGTTGTTGAGACAACAATCGAGGAAGAAGTAAATACAATGAGGAGAGAAGATCTAAGTGAAGGAGAATTAATGTTGATCGAAAGTTGAAAAGGAAGAGGATAGCAAGTCGAAGATACGCAGGTCCTGAATGGGCAAACGCAACTACAAGTGAATGGCAGCAAGAATGTTTTTATTTTTATTTTGATAGAGACATTCCGGGTCAATATTTTGGCACTTTAAGGCAGCTGTTGAACTGAACTGTTGAAACAATCTGAGAAAATGTTTGAAAAAGAGACTTTTGAAAATAACTGGAAAAGACATTGATAAATTGATTTGACTTTTGAAACCTGATTTTGACAAGCTGCTTACCGATTTTTGACAAGGGATCCTGGAAGTGAAACCGTAGTCTGACTCTAACGTATGGAATAAGTTGTAGTTTGTTACTAACAAGAATTTATAACCAGGAGTACATCCAGTACATTTACTCTAATTTTGATGTTGTTTTGTCGTTTGTCTCAATAATTAGGTATTGGAGTAGAGTAGCTAGGGATAATGAGATAGTAATAGTTAGGGGTTTCTTTAACCTACATTGACATTTGGCACAGCTTACGCACAGAGCAATAATTTAACTTGCTTACTTACACCTTTAGAGAAGAGCTTCTTAGATCACACAGATGACAGGAGGAAAACATTGAAGGAGAAGTTAGAAAAAGGTTGGAGAAAAGGACTCACAGGAATGATTATGCTTATAGTGTAATTAAAACACAAGGGAAATTAGCTCTAGATGCGCAACACGTAGGGAAACTTTGCATATATAGGCCTAAATCATGCGCTGATACTTTGTTTGTGGGAACGAGTGAATGTAAACATGGGTTTTTGTTTTTTGTTTTTGGACGCATATGTTGAATGGACAGGACTCAGCAATTCCTGGGATTTATTACATCTGGGGTCCTAATGCTTATTACCTCCTTCCAAGAGGATGGTATGGAACATCTTATTTGGGAATAATTTTCCCAAAGATTTTCCAAATGAGTGATTTGAAGAAGTTTCCAAAAGTGACTGAATTACATCCTATGAGACAGAGGAGGGAGTCTCCTTCTGGTATAGTGGGAGATATATTTGGAGCAATGATTCCTTCAGTAGGAGTTGTTCTGAATTCAATAAAGATTCAAAAGTTGTCTACTATCGTGAATAGCATGCAGACAAATTTTCAGGGGCCATACTCCTGATAGATACTGAATTAGCTGCTGAAAGAGCTATGACTCTTCAGAATTGTCTTGCTTTAGAGATTCTTTTAGCGAAGAATGGCGGAGTTTGTAGAATGGTTAATTCTAGGCATTGCTGCTCGTATATTACTAATAATATTAAAGAAATTAGAGACTTAATTACTAATCTGACAAATGAAAGTGCTGATCTGAAAGAGTTGAAAGAACCAGGTGTTTGGGCAAGGGTTGGCAAAGGTTTTGCTTCAGTGGGAAATTGGCTCAGCAACATTTGGAACGGGATTTTATTGAAAAATAGGAATATGGGTAATGCATAAATTGTGCAAAAGGATTAAATTGCAGAAGTCAAAGAATGATCAGAGGAGGGAAGAAAAGAAAAGGGAAAAAATGTTCAGGAAAAACTCAAAAGGGGAACAAAAGGATGAAGGGATTGAATTGACAGAATTTTAGCTGATGCAAAAATTTGAGAGTGATAGTTTAGTGTGATGACACATTTAGTCATCAGAGGAGGGAATGCTAGCGCAGGTATTTGAATAAAAATGATTAATGAGTAATTGTCACAGTGTCCTTTCCTCGGGGTCTGCACGCTGCTGAACAAAAGGCCCACCTCCCGGCGTCACCAACTTAGAAAGCTATTATAGAACAGAGTTATGATGAAGCCAGGCGGGGGGAAGGGAATTAGGGTAGGGAACTGCAGGGAGAAAGATCTGAAAAGTAAAGGTTAGAACAAATATGCATATACTCCTTCATAGCAGTAGAACTCATCAATAGACTCTTGACTAAAGGCGTCTCCATGATATCAGATTGAGAACCCTTTTGAAGTGAGGGCAAAGCCCCTTCTTTGAATCATGGAACAAGAATAAACTACAACCTCTGAACCTAGAGATGACAAGAGCTTTGGACTATGGTCATACTCTGAATATCAATCCTGTAACAACTATGCATTCATAACATAAACTTTTGATCACAGCCTAGGAATTCTCAAAGACTTAAATATGTATCTCACATATTATCTTTCCAAAAAACAATTAAACTATAATTTGCTTATCCCTGAAAATGCTTTCACATTTACAACTATAGACCTGAAAGTTTTACTCATTGAACTAAAAGCGTTTTATTCATTGGGCAGAAGCGCCTTGTTTATTGTTCATGAAGCGCTTTGATTATTATACATGAAACGCTTTGTTCCTTATGCAAGAAAGCGCTTTTACTTGTCTAGTCTGAAGCACTACGCTCGTAATGCTAAGGGGCGCTTTACTCATGCGGCATGAATCACTTTGATTGCTGTGCCAAGGGCGTTTTACTCATGTGGACTGAAGCGCTTTGATTGTCGGGCCAAGGGTACTTTACTCATGTGGACTGAAGCGCTTTGATTGCCGTGCCAAGGGTGCTTTACTCATGTGAACTGAAGCGCTTTGATTGCCGTGCCAAGGGTGCTTTACTCATGTGGACTCAATCGCTTTGATTGCCGTGCCAAGGGTGCTTTACTTATGTGGACTGAAGCGCTTTGATTGACATGCCAAGGGCGCTTTGCTCATGTGGACTGAAGCGTTTTGATTGCCGTGCCAAGGGCGCTTTACATGTGTGGCCTGAAGCGCTTTGCTCGTTGTGGTAAGGGGCACTTTACTTCTGTGCTCCGAAATTCTTTGATCGTCACGCCAATGCTGCTTTACTCTTAAAACATAAAACGCTTTGCTCATTGTACTAAGGGGCGCTTCACCTTTGGTAGCAACAACTCCCTTCAAGATTGGACTCATCAAGACCTTACCGCCACGAGTACGACCTACTCGTATCTGAATTCACCATGGAAACAAGGATACTCCGATTTGTTGTCAATCTGCCATGCAGGAAATCTGCTCTTCTTCAGAGGAACCCCCACGAGGACTGACTGCATCGAAGTCTTCAAAATAGTGAGCAATGTGCTTGGGTGTGGCTGGGCTTTATAGGCCTGCCACACCCCAAGATGGCTGCTGCCTCTAAAAACATGGGAATTGTAGTCCCTTCATAGAATAGCCCTGATAAGTGCATCTTGACCACCAATGTCCTGACCCTGCAGCTACATGAGCTTTACCACAGGGCAGACGACGCTGATGACCACTTTTAGAACAAGAGCGGATGACAAGTGGTGCGCATGAAGCGCTGCAAATCCGCACAGCGGAGTTTCAGGCAGGATCTGGACCGCGCACAGCCTTATTTCTGACAGTAATGGATTTGCATAGAAAATGTAATAACAATAGAAATATAATGCACACATTTGAAAATGTGATCACGATCAGTGGCCACCAATGTTCATAAAGTGTACTTATTAATAGTTTATTAATATAAAATGTTGAATACATGTTTGACTAATGTAGTAACATGTCACATAAAGGGTTATGTATTATATGTTAGCTTTATTAATTGTAGGCCTTAACTTAGAGGAGGTC
Organism: Pleurodeles waltl; assembly: GCF_031143425.1. Classification (NCBI taxonomy): domain Eukaryota; kingdom Metazoa; phylum Chordata; class Amphibia; order Caudata; family Salamandridae; genus Pleurodeles; species Pleurodeles waltl. The sequence continues at coordinate 990,310,405 of NC_090445.1, read as the reverse complement.
TTGGCATAGTTGCCAGGCCTCATGTCAAGCTGTATTTCTTAACATCTAATAAAATAGCTGTCCTAGAAATTTCAACTGTGATTTTCCATTGTATTGTGTAAATGTGTTCGTAGCTGAAAATCATTCTCATGACAACCGACTGCTAGAAGATGCTGTTCTTGCTAAATGTAACAATATGTATGTAATGTGTGTGAGTCTGACATTCTCAGGAGCAGAACAATGGAGACACTGACTGGAGTAGAAGCTGCAACAATATTGTTACCTGACGAGCCAAATGATGAGGACATTGCAGGAGAAAACTATCAGTGATATGTGAACGGAGTAGTGGTAGAATTCTTAGACTTGAAGTTTTAGTTTTATTCAACAAAGTATGAACATGCTATCCCTTGACCAATAGGGACTTGTGAAGTAGTTTTAGGGAATTTAACTTAACGGGACTGAGAAGAAACCAGCATTTTGCCATTTGCGATTTAGCCCATTCTTGCCCATTTTCTGTCTTGACAAAAGACGTGCTTAATTTTAATGCTTAAAGACTTTGCGTTTCTGAACTTTGATGCTGAATCCTGAATCTTTGCTGACCGACTGATGTCCTGATGACGAAGACTATTTTAGCTTGTTGATCCAATTGAGGAGAGCTATTATTGTATCCATGTGTTTGTTATGCCTATTTGCTTTTTCTTTCTCGGTAGCAACCGCACTGTTTTGATAGAGCCATAGTTAGATGTTTTCCAAATTTGTGTTACTAAATTGTTTTGCATGAAGCCCAATATGCTGATGCTAATCTGATGTTAGATAAGGATTCTCCCTAATGAAAAATCTGCCACTAGGGAATAATGTTTGATTAATTTCTCTGCTGAATCTAGAGGTATGTGATATCGTTTGCGCAATTGTTCTTGTTATTAATTTGCACTGTAACCTTAGAATGTGTAATAGTCAAGCTTTGATTAGATTGTGGTTCTTCCGTCGATTTGGACCGCCAGTGATGTTTCTGTATGTGTATCTTTTAATTTTTAGATTAACGTACGTGACTTTAGCATTGTTAATATATGGAAATAAATACTATAACTTTTACTAAAAGGCGTGGTTATTCATGACTGAAAGGTCATGGTGTGTGACAATTACTGACTCCAATGATTATTAATGTAATTGATTATTGTTGATTATTGAGAATGTCGATTGATTATTGATCTATATGTACTGGAGTTATGGTGGGATCATCTTAATTGCAAGTCAAAAGGTTCATCAGCCTACTCCCATACCGTTGTAAGTTTACTTATTAAGGTCAGACACGCTAACACCATGGTAAACACAACACAGTAGATCAGGGGTCTCCAACCTTTAATGTAATAGGAGCTGCTTATGTTCAATGAAAATCCTCCCTAACTACTTATATTATCAGACCTGTAGCAGAACCACATCAGACAAGATTACATTAGTGGCAACCATATGCAAGATTATTACCTATGATTACCTCTTATGCATTTATGTATTTATGCTTACTTATATAGATCAGACCTAACCTAAAGGTGGTAGAGTGCTTTACAAGAGAAATATTTAATTACCTAGAGGTTATAGATGGTTTAAGATGAACAAACACTACTATGAATAATTACAAAGTTTGAGAATACAACATGATAGATTATTACAAGGGCTCCAGGTTTTATGGTATTTTTTTTTAACGTTTGCATCTGTAGTTAGCCATATTCATTCTTAGGCCATTTTATTGCTGTTTATCCATGTTCATGGTATGTTTTGAGAATAAATGGAGTTGTAAAAGGGTGTATTTCCACTTTATTCAACTGATAAACATGCACTCATACCTAGATGCCTATCACGTTTTAGCAAATTAAACAGCCAAATATAACAAAAAACTCCACCAACATGTAAATATTAACATTATACACAAATATATGTTAACATATGCTTGTATTTAAGGGAATACCATTATGTTTTCAAATCCCCAGGGTATCTATCTGCTTAGCAGTTGTTCCTGAATTCATGAAGGACATCGGGGGAGTCACTCACAAGAAGCAACATTTTCTGTATTTTTCCACTTTTTGACAATAAATACAGACAGGAAGTAGATTGGTTTCTGTCTATATCTGTGAAAATCTGGAAAAATGGAAGCCTTAGTCATTACATAAAACAGAATGTACTGGTAGTATAAGGAGCAATAAAAAGGATGAGGTGGTGTGAATGACTGTGCCAAACGTTGATTGCAGTGCCTTAGCTAAAATAGTGTTGAAGGAAAAGGTTTTTCAGGTCCGTTTTGAAAGTTGACAGGGAGGTGGTTGTATGCACATTTGGAGGTAATGAGTTCCAGAGTGTGGCTGTGCTACCCGAGAAGGATTGTGCTACCAGCCATTCCTTTTTAAAGGACTGAGATTCTAGCAGCATTGCTTTGGAATTTTGCATTGGTCTGGAGCCATGAGGTAGCTTGAGTTTGTCTACCAGGTAATGGGGAGTGGACATGTGTAGGGCTTTATGGGGTGATGCAGACTTGTAAATAGTCCTGCTTTCAATTGGCAACTAATAGAGAGTGATCAGCATAGGTGTAATATGGTCATTCCTTTTGGCCCCTTAGATGAACCATGCTGCAGAGTGTAGAATCGAGTTGGGTGGGGGGTTGAGATGGGTTTTGGGGAGTTACAATAGTCTGTTCTGAAGAGCAAGTGTATGAGCAAGAGATTTTAGATGTTTCTCTGGAATATAACGGCTGATTCCCCACAGAAGATGTAGTCGATAGCATGCGTTTTTGGACATAGTGCTGATTTGAGAATGTAGATTAAGCCTTTTATCTAGGATGACTCCTAGAGCTTTGGCACTGTCTACAATGGTGGTGATGAGATGTGAGATATCATTTTGTGAGGAGACCTTTAGACCGTAGTGTGTCTTCTACGTGCAGAAGTGCTCTGCCTTCCTAATGAGGACTCCAAGTGGCTAGATGTATAGCTTGAATAGGGTCAGAACAAAAAAGGAACCTTTTGGGGCTCCTTGTTCAACCGCATTTGGTGAAGGTAGATAGTCATCAATTTTTACCCTCTGTGACCTGCCCATGAGGTATGAAGCGAACCTTTTAAGGACCGTGCCATCAATGGCCGTTCAATTTTTGAGTCAGTTAAGGACTGTGTGCTGGTTGACCATGTTGAACGCTGATGATAGATCGAGAAGAATCTGGAGACAGGGGTTGTCTGAGGCTAGAATCTGAAGAGCATCAACAATCACTTGTAATAGAATGGTTTCTGTGCAGAAGCTTTGATTGAAACCAGGTTGGAATTTGTCTAGGACAGTGATATTCAAAGAACGGCCCAGGGCCGCATGCGGACCTCTTGACCTTTACATGCAGTCCCATTGTCAACAGCAGCATTGGGCTGCTGTTTACTCCACTCAGCAGTAAAATAAAAAATAGGTTAAATAAGCAGGCGTGCATTTATTTAAAGATTCATTGAAGTTTAAGAAAGGAAGTAACTAGGGTGCCCTGCACCACTTAACCTTGTGGACACTTTTATTTTTAAAGACATCTTGCAACAAAAGTGTAAAAATATGAAAAAAGTGTATGTCATTAACATGCAGAAATGTTTTACCTTAGTACATCAGATTATATCAGTGCACTGAGAAGTATTTATTTTAAAGTGATAGCTTTTAAACATGAATTTAGAAACATTTATTTTTCTCCCCCACACTGACAACAATGGCAATAGTGACCTAAGATGCCAGTCAGTTGTTTTGCACATTGTTTAAGTGGCCAGGGTTCCTGTTATACCTGAACATTATAGTTTATTAAATCAAAAACAGTAGAAGGTTTAGTACAGCGTTCATTGTGAAGTCAAGTACTTTGAGTTCTTCGTATGTGAGAATAAAGAAAAGGGATGGAAAGTGAAATAAAACAATTGCCTAGGACCACACAACATGGTAAAGTGGGGAAGCTGGGTTTAATCCCAGGTTTACTGGTGTTGCATTGTGCAGTTCAGCCACTAGAGGTAACTACTTTGCTCCCTCTACATGCACCTTACCACCAACAGACTCCCTCCCCGGAACCCCTGCCTGTCCCATCCATCACCTGCTGGCATCATTATGGCCCTCGGCCACATCACAGACCAAACCTTTTGACCTCTGAGAAAATGTTTGTTAAGTACCCATAGTCTTGAAGGTTGTTGTTTTTGATGTTTTGGGTAAGTTGCTTGGCTGCGCACCTTTAAATGATATTTGAGAGGAAGGGCAGGTTGGAGATTAATAGTTGTTTAGGTCATTAGTATCTGCAGAAGGTTTTTTTTTAGGAGAGGGGTGAATTGTCCAGTTTTGAGGCAGTTATGAAATGTTCCTTGGGCAATAGAGAGATTCACCAGCTTTGTCCAGTGGAGAAGCATGTCACTATAAAGGTGTTTGGCAATGTCACCTGGGATTGGGTTTACAAAGTGGTTGGAGGATTTTGTTTTTATGATAATCTTGAGTAAATCTTCCTCTGTAAGGGTGTTAAGAAACTGCCAAGTCTCTTTAGATTTGAATGCCACTGGATAGGTAGAATGGAAATCATGATGTAGAAGCAATTGAACTTTGGAGTCAAAGAACTGTGGAAACTCCTGCTTCAAGTTTTATAGATGTGTGCAAGGGGCTGTAGGCAGTTTTGACCAGATCAAAGAGTTGCTTCAATCATTTTTTGGCTGAGTTCAGCAGGGATCTGAAGAAGTTGGATTTTCCCAAAAGGCGTGTTTTTCTGTTAGCGACCTAGCCTCCCTGAGGTAAGTGAAGTTAGTAGTGGAGGGCGACAGTCTCCATTTCTTCTCTGTGGTTCTTAAGCCATTCTTTTCCTCATAAAGGGCCTCGTTGAATCACTATGCAGATGGTTTAGGTTATTTCTTTTTGCTTTGGAGTGGAACTATAACATCAAGCACATCAGAGAGGCATTCTCATTCACATTTGTGATGAGCCAGTGTTGCTAAGAGTATGACGTCTATATATTTTTGGTATCTAGAAACTTTTCGGGTGTCCTATTATCACCGTATGACGGAGTCGCAGGGTGAAGGGAATAAGGGAAAGATCAAACCAGTCTAACAAGATTGGATCATTCACTGACAGCATGTCTTCTTTGGAGATTATTATGTCTAGCATGGAGTCTATAGTGTGTCTTGGTTTTAGGTTATTTTGGATGAAATCATTATTGAGGAGAGTGGAGGCAAAGTGGTTTACTGTATAGTCTTCTGTGGTGCTCCAGTGAAGATAGAAGTCTCTCAGAAAGATCACTTTGTCGCATTGGGTAGTTTGGTGACAGTGCATAAGTTCAGAGTGAGGCATTGAAATGTGGAGAAAGAGCCACCACGTTTACATTCAGCAAACCTCTGTAAATGGTTCCAATACTGCCCCAACTGTTCCTACTCAGTCTTTTCTAATGGTGGAGTAGTATGGAGGAAGTAGAAGATAAAAAGTGTTGTGGGAAGTGTTGTTCGACTAGGTCTCTGTAAGGATTAAGAGGTCAAGATTTTATTGTGAGATGGTGCAGCAGAGATTCCCAGTTTATGCTATATAGCAGATCAGATAGAAATGAGGTAAGTGATTTGCTGTGTCAGGGGATTTTGGTTATTAAAGGGATATTGTGCCTGATAGCAGGTGTCTGCTTTGCGTGTGGTTTGTTTTTGAATCGAGTAGAGGAGGTAGTTTGAATTCTGTGCAAGTTGGAGTTTTCTAGGGTTGGTAGCAGGAGTAGAGGAAGTAGAAGAGGCTGAGTGCTTTAGCTTGCAAGTAGGTTGGCAATGTTAGCTTGAGAGAGAGTGGGCCTAAATCTTATGGGGTGAGGTAAATGACTACCCCTAAATAATGTGCGCCGAAGATAGTGTGTCTTCAGCTGTAGGTTGTGGGGAGAGATTCTAAGAGAGAAGATAGTCTGGAGCCTAGCAGGAATATAGCCTCATCAAGCTTAGAAAGGTTTGAGCTGGAGAGATCTAGTTTGTAGTCACGTGGTGAGATTTAGGAGTCAGGGTATAGAGGAGAGGAGTTTAGAGGGTGGGCAAGAGGGAGATTGATGTGAGGTGTTGGTGTGTGGGAGAAGAATATGTTGTGTTGGCGATCGTGACTGAAAGGAATGTAAAGTGCAATGAAGGGGAGGTAAGGTGATTTGTGTTGTGTAGTCTCAATGGGATTGTGGAAATTGGTCTTAGTGATGGTAATTAAGTGAGGTGGGGCTGGTTGCTAGTTGCTGTGTGCTGATGTCATCTGAGGGGAACGAGTGAAGTGACTGATAGAGGGAGATGTGTAGCCAGGCTGAGTGAGGGGTGATGTGTGTTTATCCAGCACTAGGTAGATTTAGATGAGGTTGATTGCTTCAGTAAGTGGGCAACACTGAGAAAATACAGGGGTGTTGTTGTAATGTGTAGATCCAATATGGGAGGAGAAATCTTGTGAAATAGAACATGGGCGCAGGAGGTAGGATGTTGTGAGCAGGAGTCATCTGACGAGGTAGTATGTAATGTGAAGCATCAGAGGGATTGTAGCCACTGTGGCTTAGGGGAGGAGGTGATGATGTTGAAGGGGGAGGGATGACTAATCCCCAGTGAATCAGTGATGAGCATGGGAATATTTAACATGGAAAATTAGTGGTGTGTTATTGGAGGGTTGTCTTTGTGGAGGGGGGTATTCTGTGTGTGTGTATGCAAGGTGAGTGAGGGGTGAAGAGTGACAGGAGATGGTGTGGAATGGTAAGTTGAGCTGGTCTGTGTGAGATCTAGCAGGAAGCCTTTATGGCAATGATATCTAGTTGGGGGAGTTGCTAGTTGTAACAAGTTGAGGGCACGTAAATGATTAAGAAAAAGGAGGAAGGGGATGTGGTCATTTTGGGGGAGTGTAGTGGATGTTGGGAGGGTAAGAGCACCCTGTTAGGGGTAGATGTCAAGACCACTGATTGTAGATTGGTGGGGGTGTAGAAGTAGGGGTAGAGTTAGGTGTGTGGGATAAGATTGGTTAAATTAGGGGGAGTTGGATGGTGTGATGGTGGAAGCTTTCAGTAGGTGCATTGAGGATGACTTAGAAGATGTGGTCAAATAACAAAAGGTGCAAATCTGTAGACTGAATCCATGTCTTAGAAGATGGTGATGGTGCAATTGAATAGCGATGAGGGAAAACTTTGAAGCTTGCAGCCATGAGGAGTGGTAGTAGATGATGTAACTTTGAGTTTATTGTGAAAGATGTTAGACCAGGCCTTAGTGTTATGTTTAAAGAAGATGAGGTCTGTTTTAAGCTTCTGCTATATATATAAGCTGCTATAATATTGATCAGCAAATAAGGTGTCTGGAAAATCTTCCAGGGTGTTGTATTTAAATCTTTTTGCTGAAGGTTTGGAGAGGTTAGGAGGGTATATGATCTTAAGAGAGTTGATTGCAACTTTCTCAATCTTGGTAGACGTGAGTGATTTTGGGAGATTTCCAGGCTGGGGAATTCTGCTATATTTTACACCAAACAAAATCAAGTTCAACTGTGTGATGCTGTGGGGGTGCAGTGGTGTCTTGCTTCACTAATGACTGAGCTGAAACACTCATGCAAAAATCTCTGGAATGCACTTCTTAGTCTAAAGAAGACATGTATTACTTCACTTCGCAAGGTTCGTAAAGGTGATAAGCAACCTGAAAGCGCACGTTTAAAATGGTCACAGCAATGAAATGAAAACATGTACAAATGATTCTCCACAGCAATATACACAGCAAATATATGTATCTATATTATAATGCAAAGTAAATAATGAATTTAAAAAATGCATCATCATGAGGCAAGGGCACATCTGCTTCATCTCCTTCCTATCAGCATCAGATCGCCAGATCCCAGAATCGATAGTGGAGGGAGAGAGATCAGTTATCCTCACGGGAAGGATGACTCACCTCAGCGTCCTGAGCATGTCTGAGATCTGAATCACTCACCCCGGTCCATCTGGTCTTTGCCTCTTATACTTTAAACAAACAAGAGATGACAATTCTAGAAACTTGCTCTCGTAAGTTTATTTATTTAAAAAAATGCTGATTACTTTAGGCCAGCTTTGAAAAGAACACGTCGGGACTTGTCCAAAATCCCAAGTGCCCCTTCAAAACAAAACCGTTCCCTGCCGTCCTAGTACATTCTTCCCAGCCTAAGCCATTAGTGGGAAAGAACACAAAAGCATGACTGTGGAAAACTACATGCAGCTTTTAATGTGGCGGGGCCTAATGCTAAAATAAAGTCAATAGGCAAAATGAAGTTGGTGGTCACCAATGTGATGGTGTGCTGCTAGGCTAAGTGCAACGTGGAGTCAGTGGTCAAAACACAAATATCATTACAAGTAGTAACAAAGGTACACGTTCTCACCAGTGCAAGTGTAGTGTATCCTGCTCCCTGTCTACGTTCTCAATTGGGCAGGTATTCATTTTCTCCTTACAGATTATGCTCTCTTACCCAATGTGTGTGTGAGCATTCTTATTGTAGAGGAATAAAGGAGCTAACTGCTGCCTGTATGTTGCCCTGGGCAGAAGGTTTTGGTCACCATCTGTACGGTTCTGGGTGTTTTGGGTCTTTTCTACAGGATGTAGGACACATGATGTGCAGTTCTTAGAGGTCGCCATCTGCATCATTGTGTTTCATTTGGATCTTTTCTACAGGCCATAGGGGACAAGAGATGCAGGTAGCAGAGCTGTGGGGGTGGCCTGTGTTGGTAGTGGAGAACAAGAATTTTCAATGTCCAATCCAAAATGGAGGATTTCTCAATCTTCTTCTGAGTATTCTGTTTCTGTGGTATGAAATGCACCCCTTCATGTAAGCTCAATGTTCTCTTTTGAAATTCATGCACAGTGTACAGGAAGATATTATATGTTTATGTACATCATGGTCATTTTGGCAGTTGAGGGAGGACAATGTGTGGTTCCAAATCAAGTGCAAAGATGCTTGGTCCATGATCTTTGACACAACACAGGTAGTTCTGAGACAGAAGAATGTGAGGAGGGTTGCTGTGTTGAATTGAAGGTAATAATACTTATCCCACCAATCTTCTAATCATTCCTTCAAAGAAGATCAGAGAAATGTGCCACAGGGCAATTTCCTATGCCTCGGTTTGCCTCCAAACCATGCAAGCTGCATACCTGGTAGAAGCTGAAAGGAGTCTTCAAAGCCTGCACTCCTCCTAGCCTGCTGCCCAAAGGGGAGAGGTACCACAGGGTAGATGGGGGAGTTTATGGGGCCACTAAGGGAGCTGGCCTGAGCAGGGGCAAGGGTCCTTAAACATCCCAGCACCTGCCAAGCCAAGTCCTGTTCAGAGAGGGCTTCCTTCTTGGCCCGTCAGCCTCCAGCAATTACTTTGCCCGGCCGCAGCTCTCCTTCATCATGGCAACAGCAAGGCTCATCTCGACGAGCACTTCTGTATGCTACAGTACTGGATGGTAAGTGAGTGTGTTTTAAAGGCCACTAAAAATCTAGATAACATCCACAGTTTCTGCATGTGCAAGAGCCACCCTGGTGGTAATATGCTAAAATGGACCCAGCATGGTTGCCAAGAGTTATGTTAAACATGAGTTGTCATTGTGGAATGCCTCTACATGGGTAATATATAACAGGCATAACTGCAGTGACCCTAGCACCAGGATAATATTATTAATAATAGTCTCCTCAGCACTGTTTGATTTTTATCACCCAAATATCAGCTTTGAATATATTCTGGAAATTAAACCCTTTTTCTCGAAACACACATTTTTGTTTCAAATACATACGTTTGCTCTTCATATATCAACTCAAGGAAGCAAAATCTTCTGATTTAGTTCTCAGGGTTACACACAGGAGAACCACTTACTGGTAGCTTGAAAGATACCAGTGGTTCACAAGCTATTTATTGGAGAAGTCTGAGTAAATCCTGTGTGACCTTTTGGCAAGCACAGGTTTGGACCAACCTACCAGTTCTGAGCTGAAGGACCAGATACATCATAATCCACGCACCTCCCTATAATCTGAAGATGATGTGTTACATGCACCTAGCAATATCAGAGACTGTCAGACATTTTTAGGCCAAGGGACTTTCTGGTTGAGAAAGACCTACTATTGTCAGCTCACCAAAGTGTTACAGTGGGCTTAAATGCCGCCCATTGCTTTCCATTGGTTGGCTTGTCACTTTTTTTTTTGCTTCTTAGTTAACGACTTGCCTGGTTCATCATGTGTATGCTCCTCTCCTGCAACATAGTCTCTTTACTTACTTACCCGGCTCATTTTTTTTTTTAACTATTTGTTTGTGCTTAAGCACTCTATGAGAGTACATGTGTTCTCTAGTTATTTCCCTTGTGTGCTCTCCCATGTTCTCTCTCATCTTTGGGCTTCTCTTCCCTGTGCTCTGTGTTGCTCTTTCTCACCTTAGTGCTTCTCTCCTTTTCCCCGTATTCCATCTTGCTCTCACTTGCTTGTATGCTTATCCCTGACCACTGTATTGCTCTCCCTCGTATGCTGATTCTCCCCTCTTGCCCACTCACCATTGCCCCACACATTAGGCCTTTTTAGTAAATGATGTATTTTAAAATTTTATACTTAAAGCTCCTTTGCGTTATTTTTTATTAGAATTTACCAATTCATTTAGAAAAATAAAAAAGGCACTTACATTATTTTGAAAGCATGCATATGTGGTCAAGTGCAGACACTTGCATAATAACAAAAACATGTTACACATTGCATTTTTAAGGAATATGCCTAATCTTCAAGCAACAAACGTTTTCTGTAATGTAACATGAATTTGTAGAGTGCAAAGCTTGTCACCTGTGAGGCTATCCAGGTGCTAAGCAGGTCCGCGTTCTGTAAGTAGGATCAGTTGAAGAGACAGATTTTCAGTTTCTTGTAGAAATCCATAAGTGATGTAACTGTCCTGATATTCTGGGAGAGGTCATTCCAGGATTTGGCTGCCAGGTAGGAGAAAGCCCTCCATCCTGTCTTCCTTAAATGGAAACAGGGGGAGTGGATATGTGCGAGTGATGCAGAGCTGACGTTCCTGGTTGGTTCTGAAAGTACAGAAGATGGTTGGTAAAGTGCGTGCCGCGAGGAAGGTTGAGTATAGGTCTGGTGGTGGTGTTTTGGATGATTTACAGCTAGTGTAGCAGCTGTGCTGAGATTCCGTAGTAGAGGGTATTATAGTAGTGAGTTTGCTTGTGAAGAGGGCCTGGGTGACAGTCTTTGTGGTGTGAGGAGGGAGCTTTTTGATGATTTGTTTGTGCATGCGAAGTATGTGAAAGCAGTTATAGGTTACTGTGTTGATTTGATGTCTAATGGTGAGGCTTCTGGCATGGTAGGAGGGTGGGGGGGTGTTGTTCTGTGGGCCACCAGGTAGAGTCCTAGGGTAAGTCATTGTTGCCAAATATCAGCACTTTCATCTTGTCAGCATTAAGTTTAAGGTAGTTGTCTCTCATCCAGTTACCCACATTGGTCATATACATTTTGTAATTGCTTTTGGTGGTGTTGGTGTCTTCTGAGTGGGATATGATGAGTTGGGTCTCGTCAGCCTAAGAGATGGGAGACGTTGAGTCCGTAGGTCCAAATGATGCTTGTTAAAGGAGTCATGTATATGTGGAACAGAGTCGGACTAAGTGGGGAGCCTTGCGGGATTCTGCAGATGAGGTCTTTGGGTTCTGAGATGAATGGTGGGGGCTTGAGCTATTGCATTCTTCTGGTCAGGAAGGAGGCTATCCTCTTGAGAGCTGGTCCTTGGATTCTGGCTTTGTGGAGTCTTGAAATTAGGGTGTTGTAGGAAACTGTGTTGAAGGTGATGGAGAGCTCCAGGAGGATAAGTGCAGCAGTGTGGCCTTGATCTAGTATGATGTGAGTGTTTTCTGAAGTTGCCCTGAGCGCCGTCTCAGTGCTATCCTGTGGAAGCCTGATTGCGAGCTGTCCAGGAGTTCGTTGTGTTCAGGGTAGTGGGAGAGCTGACGGATGATGGCCTTTTCCATGAATTTGGCTGGGAAGGGAAGCAGGGAGGTGGTGTAGTTGCTGAGGACTTTGGGGTTCGCAATGGTTTCATGAGGAGCGGGCCGCAATGGTTTCTCGAGGAGCGGGGGGCCTTCTGCATGTTTCCAGACATCTGGGAAGTGGCGTTAGTGATGGAGGTGTTGATGATGGTTGTGAGTATTATGATTATTGTCGGTCTCCCTGGGTTAAAGAAGCATTGGGGACATGGGTCCATCGGGGTCTCTGAGTGGATGGATGCCATTATAGCCACTGTGTCTTCGTTGGTCATCGGGGTCCACTTCTTGAGTGGGGTGACCTTAGTGATGGAGGTCTGAGGCGCAGTAGGGTGTGTTTGAAGTACCAGTAGATTTTAGTTGTCTTGTGGAAAAAGTCAGAGAGTTGATTTCAGAGTCCCTGTGATGGAGTAATGGAGCTGGAGATGGGTGAATTCTTTAACAATGGTGAAAAGTTATATGTATTTGTTGTTGCTGGCTTCAATCCTCTAGGTCAGAGCTTTTTTCTTGGTCTCTTTCAGTTTGTGGTGGTAGCTCCTGAGTGAGGTCATGTAGGCCTCCGTGGGGACTGGGTCTTGTGAGGTTCTCCATTTTCCTTCTGTTTGCTTCACCTTTTGGACTCTCTGACCGCATCAGTGTACAAGCTTACATGTTTGTTTGTCCTCTTCGGGTTAACATTTATGACAAGTGTGAGGATGTTTGCACTGGTGGTGATCCAGTTATTGAAATAGTCTGTGTTTCTATTGGTGTCATCTGAGAAGATAAGGGGTTGAGCTGGACGGTGTTGAACCATGCAACTTCGTTCACCTTCTTCTTGCTGCGGCAAGGGGTGCTTAGCCTCTTAGTTGGTGTGGTGGGTGGGGTCAAGGTGTTGATGTGTATGATGAAGTGGTCCACCCAAGTGAGTGGGGAGACATGGCTGACCTTGATTTAGTCGCTGGAGGCAAAGATGGGGTCCAGGGTGTGTACTGCAGTGTGGGTGGGCCCTTTCATGAGCTGAGTGGGTTTAATTTCGGATGGATACATCTACCTGTGGATTCCTCACCTAAAGAATTTTCCCCACGCACCAGCATTTGCCAGAAATTTTCTTCTAGCTCTGCACGTCGACGATGAAGTCACAATTGCCCAACTCCCACGCGACGCCATATGACGTCATCCAGGCAATAAGAGGTCCTCGTTGATGTCAGTTCCCTTTTTTCTGTGCCTTCGAGTAATGGTTTTTTCTTCAAGGCTACCAGGGAGCTACTGTTTCACTTCGTGTGTTACAATGTCTCAGCCACGGAAGTCGGGTTTTAAACCCTGTAGGGAGTGCGGAGACCGAATGTCGGTCACAGACCGCACAAGAATTGTTTGTGGTGTCTGAGCTCTGACCATGAGGTCGAAGCGTGCCGTTCATGTCAGCGCATGAATCCGAAGGCTCTCAAGGAGCGGGAGGCCAAGTTGTTCTTGGCAAGGTCTAAGAAGAAGGAGAGACATCATCGTCGTGGGTCTTCTTCCAAGTCGTCGAAATCTCACAGACGGCATCGAGACTCCCGACGTCGGCATCATTCACGACGCCGGTCAAGTAAGGACCGTTCCCGCTCGAGGTTGCCATCGGCTCGACGTCGAACGACTTGGGAAGTTAGTCCGACTGTCACACCTCCGCCTCGGACGACTCCTACTTCTCCGACGTCTCCCCTGTCGGTCTTCAAAGTCGATCCTCACCAGGGGCCGGCGGTCTCTCTGGCACAGATGGAGATACCCGAACCAACGTCAGTTTCACCTCAGGCACCGGCTCCGCAGGGATATCCGGCATTCCCGGCATCGGGTACAGACCCTGCCACATTTCTTAATGCGATGTTCAACATCTTTGCCACCATGGCTCCGGGAGGTGGTCATTCAGGACCTTCGGGTCCATTGGCCTATGACATGGGTGTTCCGGCTTCATACAGACCGCCGCCCTTCATGCATTTCCTCCCTTCGGGAAGTGCTGCATTCCGCTACCGTTGGCGGACAAGACAGAGGCAGCAGCCCCCTGCATTACGCCGTGCTCCTGCCCTCTGCACATGCAATTTCTGGGATATGGCCTACATGGCAATGGTGGACATCTGCGCACATGGATGCCACAGGGGCAACTATACCTCAACTTGGCATTCTGGTGAGGTGGGGTAGAGTGCCACATGGCCTACATTACGGAGGGGCCTTGCCTACCGAATTCGCCCTGGCCTAGGGACACCCACAGCCCACCTCCCCACCCCGACCCCTCCACTGCACGCAAAGTCAGCAGAATGAGGTTGTACTCACCCCCTTGTGTCTGCTGTGATGTCCTCAAGCGCCCATCCAACTCCGGGTAGGCCACCGCCAGGATCCGGAACATCAGGGGGGTCATGGTGCGACGGGCACCCCTCCCACGTTGGGAGGCCATCCCCAGCTGAGCCTCCGCCATCTTCTTGCTGCAGCAGCGAATGTCCTCCCATCTCTTACGGCAGTGGGTGCCCCGTCTCTGGTGGGCCCCCAGGGTCCGGACCTCCTTGGCGATGGCACGCCAAATGTCCCTCTTCTGGTGGGCGCTGACCTACATGACATGCACAAGGGAAGAGGAGCACCGTCAATGTGAGTGGCCCCCTCCCTACTCTGGCCATGTGGCCCATTCATTCCCATGCATAACTGTTCTATGTACTCTGCCCCCTTCCCTCTTCCACCCAGCCCTCTCCACCCAGGCCTAGTCCATACAACGTGCTCCCTGTGTACTAACTTGTACTGGGGGAGGACCCCATCCACAAGTTTCTCCAACTCCTGTGCAGTGAAGGCAGGGGCCCTTTCCCCAGACGCAGCAGCCATCGTCGCTTCCAGACCGAGATCACAGCAGCACTAGCAGTGTAGGTCCTCTCCTGTCGAAGGTCAGGTATCTACTGAGTGAACAGATAGAAAATGGCGGTGATGTCCACGGCGGTGACGTCCGTGGCGGTGCGCATCATCACCGCGAGCGCACCTGTTCATTGGCTCCTGGGACCCATAGGGTCCAATGTTAACCAATGCAGCATTGCGCCGCGGTCTACGACCGCCTACCGCGACGGTGTGCAACGCCAGCGCAGTTACCCCACAATCCCATTGTCCCAGTTTAGAGATCAGGCAGCCGCCATTTCAGGGGCCCACATGGCTTCATTTACTACTGCGTCACACATAGCTAGGCCTACACTCAACACACATACAGGAAGGGTTTTGTGTCTGGTGTAGTCTTGTGTGTAACAGTGGGTACATACCTGGAGGATTAATGACTGGTTCTTCGCTGTTGTCCTTCGTAGGCACCGTCAGCTGGGACATATGAGAAGATGGCGGAATCCTCCGGTGTACCGACCGCTGGTGGACCTGTTGACAATGGAAGAAAGACATGTCATCGTTACCTACAGGTTTGACCGTGCCACTATCCAGGAACTATGTACCCAGTTGGAGCCAGACCTGATGTCACCGATCCGCCATCCGACTGGAATCCCCCCTGACGTGCAGGTGCCGTCAGTGCTCCATTTCCATGCAAGTGGGTCATTTCAGACAACAGTGGCCATGGCATCAGGGATGTCCCAGCCTATGTTTTCCAACGTCTTGTCCAGAGTGTTGTCTTCCCTGCTGAAACACGCAAGGAGATACATCATATTCCCTCAGGTGGAGGATTTACCTACAGTGAAAGGTGACTTCTATGCCCTTGGACATATTCCCAACGTCATAGGTGCCATTGATGGGACCCATGTAGCTCGGGTCCCCCCGCAGGAGTGAACAGGTGTACAGGAACAGGAAGAGTTATCATTCTATGAATGTCCAGATGGTCTGTTTGGCAGACCAGTACATCTCGCAGGTAAATGCTATGTTCCCTGGCTCAGTGCATGACGCCTACATCCTGCGCAATAGCAGCATCCCTGATATGATGGGTCAACTCCAGAGGCACTGTGTATGGTTATTGGGGGACTCTGGTTACCCCAACCTTTCCTGGCTATTGACCCCAGTGAGGAATCCCAGGACCAGGGCAGAGGAACGCTACAATGATGCCCATGGGCGGACTAGGAGGGTTATCGAACGCACCTTCGGCCTCCTTAAGGCCAGGTTCAGGTGCCTCCATATGACAGGTGGATCCCTATTCTACTCACCGAAGAAGGTGTGCAACATCATCGTCGCCTGCTCCATGCTCCATAATTTGGCATTGCGACGCCAGGTGCCTTTTCTGCAGGAGGATGATCCAGATGACGGTGTTGTAGCAGCTGTGGAGCCTGTGGAGCCTGTGGACAGTGATGAGGGTGAAGCTGAGGAAGAAGAAAACGACAACAGGGATTCAGTCATACAGCAATATTTCCAGTGACACACAGGTGAGAACATTTTCTGATTTAACATTACATTAACTTTCACACGTCTACCTCTATCCTGTACCTACATTTCACTCACTATTTGTTAATTGAGTTGTACCCTTCCATTTCAATTTCACAAGTGTGGTAACCTACGTGTCAACTGCTTGCATCCTTCAAGGGCTTGTGATGTGTGACATAGGTATGTTAGCCTTACAATGGGTAACCCATTATGACACTGTGATTGATAATACAAAGTACCAAATCATAGACTGACTCCAGGTTTTTTGGTGTTTCAAGGGTGTTTATTTAAGTGCTCAAAAAATGAAGGGGGGTTTTAAAATGGTGATGGGTGATGGTGGAGGAATGTCCATGGCAGAGTCCAGTCTATTAGTCTCACAGGTGCACTGCCCATCTTGGCATAGGAAGTGGAGCTGGGGCAGTTTGAATATGGACAGGGTAACAAAGTGGGACAGTGGGAGGACAATCAGGGTGGTCTTATTTCCTGGCGGGGGTCTTGCCATCTTGCTCTGTCCTGTTTCTGGATCTCAGGGACCGCTTGCGTGGTGGTTGACCGTCTGCAGGGGGTGGGGTGCTGGTGTGGTGGTCCTGTGGCTGGGCGTCCTGTCCACTAGCGCCAGCGGAGGTGGTGGGCAGTTCATCGTACATGCTAGTGTCAGGGGCCCCTTGGAGTGCCACGGTGTCCCTCAAGGTCTTTTGGATGTCCGTCAGCCCTCCTACGATGGTGCCCAGGGCGGAGCCGATGGTCCTGAGCTCCTCCCTGAACCCCAAATACTGCTCCTCCTGCAGGCACAGGGTCTCCTGCAACTTGTCCAGGACCCTCGCCATCGTCTCCTGGGAGTGGTGGTATGCTCCCATGATGGAGGAGAGGGCCTCGTGGAGAGTTGGTTCCCTTGGCCTGTCCTCCCTCTGTCGCACAGCAGCCCTCCCAGTTCCCCGGTGTTCCTGTGCCTCCGTCCCCTGGACTGTGTGCCCACTACCACTGCCCCCAGGTTCCAGTTGTTGTTAGGTTGGTGGGTTAACCTGGGTGTCCTGTAGTGGTGGACACACCGCTGATTGACCTGTCCTGGGTAGGGAGGTTTGGGCCCGCTGAGTGGGTGCTGTGCTGGTGTTACCAGAGGGTGGCAGCTCGGTGTTGGGCTGTGGCTGGGCAAGGGGAACAGACTGTCCGGAGGCCCACGATGGTCCGGGCTGGTCATCAAGATCCAGTGGGGCAGAGCTGCTGTCGTCACTGTGGGCCTCTTCTTGGGGTGGAGTGGTGTTGTCTGGACCCTCTGGTGTGGTGACGGTCCTTCGGGTTCCTGCAGGGGTATGAGAACATGATTATTGCATGTGTGTGTTTCATGGTGTGCAATGGGTGGGTGTTTGTGTACCCCAGTGCAAGTATTCTTGTGTGGGGGCTTGTGTGATGATGGTTGGGGGGGTGTTCTGGGTATGTGCAGTGAGCATGCTTTAGTGAGGGGTGCCCATGCTTAGTTGTGTCATGCAGGGCTTGGTGTTGGGATGGGTGGTTTGTGTTATGGGTACATGTAGGAAAGTACCATCTTGCCTGGCATGTTACCCCCATTTTTCACTGTATATATGTTGTTTTAGTTGTATGTGTCACTGGGACCCTGGTAACCCAGGGCCCCAGTGCTCATAAGTGTGCCTGAATGTGTTACCTGTGTAGTGACTAACTGTCTCACTGAGGCTCTGCTAATCAGAACCTCAGTGGTTATGCTCTCTCATTTCTTTCCAAATTGTCACTGACAGGCTAGTGACCATTTTTACCAATTTACATTGGCTTACTGGAACACCCTTATAATTCCCTAGTATATGGTACTGAGGTACCCAGGGTATTGGGGTTCCAGGAGATCCCTATGGGCTGCAGCATTTCTTTTGCCACCCATAGGGAGCTCTGACAATTCTTACACAGGCCTGCCACTGCAGCCTGAGTGAAATAACGTCCACGTTATTTCACAGCCATTTTACACTGCACTTAAGTAACTTATAAGTCACCTATATGTCTAACCTTTACCTGGTAAAGGTTAGGTGCAAAGTTACTTAGTGTGAGGGCACCCTGGCACTAGCCAAGGTGCCCCCACATTGTTCAGAGCCAATTCACTGAACTTTGTGAGTGCGGGGACACCATTACACGCGTGCACTACATATAGGTCACTACCTATATGTAGCTTCACCATGGTAACTCCGAATATGGCCATGTAACATGTCTATGATCATGGAATTGCCCCCTCTATGCCATCCTGGCATTGTTGGTACAATTCCATGATCCCAGTGGTCTGTAGCACAGACCCTGGTACTGCCAGACTGCCCTTCCTGGGGTTTCTCTGCAGCTGCTGCTGCTGCCAACCCCTCAGACAGGCAGCTGCCCTCCTGGGGTCCAGCCAGGCCTGGCCCAGGATGGCAGAACAAAGAACTTCCTCTGAGAGAGGGTGTGACACCCTCTCCCTTTGGAAAATGGTGTGAAGGCAGGGGAGGAGTAGCCTCCCCCAGCCTCTGGAAATGCTTTGTTGGGCACAGATGTGCCCAATTCTGCATAAGCCAGTCTACACCGGTTCAGGGACCCCTTAGCCCCTGCTCTGGCGCGAAACTGGACAAAGGAAAGGGGAGTGACCACTCCCCTGACCTGCACCTCCCCTGGGAGGTGTCCAGAGCTCCTCCAGTGTGCTCCAGACCTCTGCCATCTTGGAAACAGAGGTGCTGCTGGCACACTGGACTGCTCTGAGTGGCCAGTGCCACCAGGTGACGTCAGAGACTCCTTGTGATAGGCTCCTTCAGGTGTTAGTAGCCTTTCCTCTCTCCTAGGTAGCCAAACCCTCTTTTCTGGCTATTTAGGGTCTCTGTCTCTGGGGAAACTTTAGATAACGAATGCATGAGCTCAGCCGAGTTCCTCTGCATCTCCCTCTTCACCTTCTGATAAGGAATCGACCGCTGACCGCGCTGGAAGCCTGCAAACCTGCAACATAGTAGCAAAGACGACTACTGCAACTCTGTAACGCTGATCCTGCCGCCTTCTCGACTGTTTTCCTGCTTGTGCATGCTGTGGGGGTAGTCTGCCTCCTCTCTGCACCAGAAGCTCCGAAGAAATCTCCCGTGGGTCGACGGAATCTTCCCCCTGCAACCGCAGGCACCAAAAAGCTGCATTACCGGTCCCTTGGGTCTCCTCTCAACACGACGAGTGAGGTCCCTCGAATCCAGCGACACCGTCCAAGTGACCCCCACAGTCCAGTGACTCTTCAGCCCAAGTTTGGTGGAGGTAAGTCCTTGCCTCACCTCGCTGGGCTGCATTGCTGGGAACCGCGACTTTGCAAGCTACTCCGGCCCCTGTGCACTTCCGGCGGAAATCCTTCGTGCACAGCCAAGCCTGGGTCCACGGCACTCTAACCTGCATTGCACGACTTTCTAAGTTGGTCTCCGGCGACGTGGGACTCCTTTGTGCAACTTCGGCGAGCACCGTTTCACGCATCCTCGTAGTGCCTGTTTCTGGCACTTCTCCGGGTGCTACCTGCTTCAGTGAGGGCTCTTTGTCTTGCTCGACGTCCCCTCTCTCTGCAGGTCCAATTTGCGACCTCCTGGTCCCTCCTGGGCCCCAGCAGCGTCCAAAAACGCCAAACGCACGATTTGCGTGTAGCAAGGCTTGTTGGCGTCCATCCGGCGGGAAAACACTTCTGCACGACTCTCCAAGGCGTGGGGGATCCATCCTCCAAAGGGGAAGTCTCTAGCCCTTGTCGTTCCTGCAGTATTCACAGTTCTTCAGCCTAGTAAGAGCTTCTTTGCACCAACCACTGGCATTTCTTGGGCATCTGCCCATCTCCGAGCTGCTTGTGACTTTTGGACTTGGTCCCCTTGTTCCACAGGTACCCTCAGTCAGGAATCCATCGTTGTTGCATTGCTGATTTGTGTTTTCCTTGCATTTTCCCTCTAACACGACTATTTTGTCCTTAGGGGAACTTTAGTGCACTTTGCACTCACTTTTCAGGGTCTTGGGGAGGGTTATTTTTCTAACTCTCACTATTTTCTAATAGTCCCAGCGACCCTCTACAAGGTCACATAGGTTTGGGGTCCATTCGTGGTTCGCATTCCACTTCTGGAGTATATGGTTTGTGTTGCCCCTATTCCTATGTTTCCCCATTGCATCCTATTGTAACTATACATTGTTTGCACTGTTTTCTAAGACTATACTGCATATTTTTGCTATTGTGTATATATATCTTGTGTATATTTCCTATCCTCTCACTGAGGGTACACTCTAAGATACTTTGGCATATTGTCATAAAAATAAAGTACCTTTATTTTTAGTATAACTGTGTATTGTCTTTTCTTATGATATTGTGCATATGACACTAAGTGGTACTGTAGTAGCTTCACACGTCTCCTAGTTCAGCCTAAGCTGCTCTGCTAAGCTACCATTATCTATCAGCCTAAGCTGCTAGACACCCTATACACTAATAAGGGATAACTGGGCCTGGTGCAAGGTGCAAGTACCCCTTGGTACTCACTACAAGCCAGTCCAGCCTCCTACATTGGTTGTGCAGCGGTGGGATAAGTGCTTTGAGACTACTTACCACTCTTGTCATTGTACTTTTCATAAGAGAAAAATATACAAAACAAGGTCAGTGTATATACACATAGCCAAAAAGTTTTGCATTTCCTCTTTTCACTCTTTTCTAAGTGCTGAAAAGTACTTCTAAACTTTCAAAAAGTTCTTAAAAGTTTAAAAAGTTTTTTCTGTCTTTCCAAAAAGTTCTGAAAACTTTTTTCTCTTTGTCTATCACTTTAACTCTCTCTAAAAATGTCTGGCACAGGCCAAAAAGTTGAACTGTCCAAACTTGCATATGATCACCTTAGCTGGAAAGGAGCAAGGAGTCTCTGCATAGAGAGAGGTTTGAGTGTAGGGAAGAATCCTTCCTTAGAACTGTTAATTAATATGCTTAGAGTACAGGATAAGGCCATAAGTGCCCAATCTGTAGAAAAAGTAGCTAATGGTTCTCAATCTGATCCAGGGACTCCCCCAGGAAAAGGTTCAGGAAAGAAACTTCTCAGCCTGCCCATTACTAGACAGTCTAGCATAGTTGGTACAGAGGTTGAATCACATCATACTGATGATGTGCTCTCACATTATGCTGGTAGCCAAGCTGTTAGGGTGCCCCTTGTAAGGGACAGGTCTCCTTCTGTTCATTCCCATCATACCTCTGTATCTAGAAATGTCCCTCCCACCCACCCTGATGACAGATTGTTAGAAAGGGAGCTCAATAGATTGAGAGTGGAACAAACCAGACTGAAGCTCAAGAAGCAACAGCTGGATTTGGATAGACAGTCTTTAGAAATAGAGAGGGAAAGACAGAAGATGGGTTTAGATACCCATGGTGGCAGCAGCAGTATTCCCCATAGTCATCCTGCAAAAGAGCATGATTCCAGGAATCTGCACAAGATAGTTCCCCCTTATAAGGAGGGGGATGACATTAACAAGTGGTTTGCTGCACTTGAGAGGGCCTGTGTTGTACAGGATGTCCCTCAAAAGCAGTGGGCTGCTATCCTATGGCTATCATTTACTGGAAAAGGTAGGGATAGGCTCCTTACTGTAAAAGAAAATGATGCTAACAATTTCCAAGTTCTTAAGAATGCACTCCTGGATGGTTATGGCTTAACCACTGAACAGTACAGGATAAAGTTCAGAGATACCAAAAAGGAGTCTTCACAAGACTGGGTTGATTTCATTGACCAGGCAGTGAAGGCCTTGGAGGGGTGGTTACATGGCAGTAAAGTTACTGATTATGACAGCCTGTATAACTTGATCCTGAGAGAGCATATTCTTAATAATTGTGTGTCTGATTTGTTGCACCAGTACTTGGTGGACTCTGATCTGACCTCTCCCCAAGAATTGGGAAAGAAGGCAGACAAATGGGTCAGAACAAGAGTGAACAGAAAAGTTCATACAGGGGGTGACAAAGATGGCAACAAAAAGAAGGATGGTAAGTCTTCTGACAAGGGTGGGGACAAATCTAAAAATGAGTCTTCATCAGGCCCACAAAAACACTCTGGTGGGGGTGGTGGGCCCAAATCCTCCTTTAATCAGAACAAGGAAAAGAAACCATGGTGCTATTTATGTAAGATAAAAGGCCATTGGACAACAGATCCCAGTTGTCCAAAGAAAGGCACCACAGCTCCTACCACTACAACCCCTACTGCTACACCTAGTGTCCCTACTAATAGCAGTGGTGGTGGGAGCAAACCTACTAATAGCCAATCCAAGGGAGTAGCTGGGCTCACTTTTGGTAATTTAGTTGGGGTTGGTCTAATTAGGGAGACCACAGAGGCTACTTTAGTCTCTGAAGGGGCTATTGACTTAGCCACTTTGGTTGCTTGCCCCCATAACTTGGAGAAGTACAAGCAACTAACCCTAATAAATGGTGTTGAGGTCCAGGCCTACAGGGACACAGGTGCCAGTGTCACAATGGTGATTGAGAAACTGGTGCACCCTGAACAACACATACTTGGACACCAGTACCAAGTAACCAATGCTCACAACATAACACAAAGCCACCCCATGGCTGTTGTAAATCTCAACTGGGGGGGGGGTATCTGGTCCAAAGAAAGTTGTGGTAGCTTCAGATTTACCTGTAGACTGTCTATTAGGGAACGATTTGGAGACATCAGCTTGGTCAGATGTGGAGTTGGAGGCCCATGCAGCAATGCTGGGCATCCCAGGGCATATTTTTGCTTTGACAAGGGCTCAGGCCAAAAAGCAAAAAGGACAGGGAAGCTTGGATCCTGGAACAATGGACCAAGTGCTCCCTAAAGCTAGGGCTAGTAGAAGCAAACCACTTCCTACTATCCCTCCCTCTACAGTGGATTCTACTTCTGAGGAAGAAGAAGTCCCTCCCTGTGCAGAACCTACACCAGAGGAGCTGGAAGCAGACACTGCTGAGCTTTTGGGTGAAGGGGGGCCTGCCAGAGAGGAGCTGAGTGTGGCACAGCAAACCTGTCCCACATTAGAGGGTCTCAGACAGCAAGCTGTCAAACAGGCTAATGGGGATGTCAGTGACTCACACAGAGTTTACTGGGAGGACAACCTCTTGTACACTGAGCATAGGGATCCTAAACCTGGAGCAGCCAGGAGATTAGTGATTCCTCAGGAGTACAGAAAGTTCCTCCTAACACTGGCACATGACATTCCCTTAGCTGGGCACCTGGGTCAAATGAAAACTTGGGACAGATTGGTACCATTGTTTCATTGGCCTAGGATGTCTGAGGACACAAAAGAATTTTGCAAGTCCTGTGAAACCTGTCAAGCCAGTGGCAAGACAGGTGGCACTCCAAAGGCACCCCTTATCCCACTGCCTGTGGTTGGGGTTCCCTTTGAAAGGGTAGGGGTTGACATAGTTGGCCCCCTTGACCCTCCTACTGCTTCAGGCAATAGGTTTATCTTGGTGGTAGTGGACCATGCCACAAGATATCCTGAAGCTATTCCTTTAAGGACCACTACAGCTCCTGCAGTGGCAAAGGCCCTCCTGGGAATATTTTCCAGGGTGGGCTTCCCAAAGGAAGTAGTATCAGACAGAGGAAGCAATTTCATGTCTGCATACTTAAAGGCCATGTGGAAGGAGTGTGGTGTAACTTACAAGTTCACAACACCTTATCATCCACAAACAAATGGACTGGTGGAGAGATTTAATAAAACTCTCAAAGGCATGATTATGGGACTCCCTGAAAAACTCCGCAGGAGATGGGATATCCTTCTACCATGCCTCCTTTTTGCCTACAGGGAGGTACCCCAGAAAGGAGTGGGCTTCAGCCCCTTTGAACTTCTTTTTGGACACCCTGTTAGGGGTCCACTCACACTTGTAAAGGAGGGTTGGGAACAACCTTTAAAAGCTCCTAAGCAGGATATTGTGGATTATGTACTTGGCCTCAGATCAAGGATGGCTGAGTACATGAAAAAGGCCAGTAAAAACCTTCAGGCCAGCCAAGAGCTCCAGAAGCAATGGCATGATCAGAAGGCTGTTTTGGTTCAGTACCAACCAGGGCAGAAAGTGTGGGTCTTGGAGCCTGTGGCCCCAAGAGCACTCCAAGATAAATGGAGTGGACCCCACACAATTGTTGAAAAGAAGGGTGAAGTCACCTACTTGGTTGACTTAGGCACTGCCAGGAGTCCCCTTAGGGTGCTCCATGTCAACCGCCTGAAACCCTACTATGACAGGGCTGATCTCACCCTGCTCATGGCAACAGATGAGGGACAGGAAGAAGACAGTGATCCTCTACCTGATCTCTTCTCTTCCACAGAACAAGATGCTCTTGTGGAAGGTGTAGTTTTGGCTGATTGTCTTACTGCTGAGCAGAAAGATAATTGCATAAATCTCCTAGGACAATTTTCAGAACTCTTCTCCATTGTGCCAGGCACCACTTCTTGGTGTGAGCACACTATAGATACTGGAGACAGTTTACCTGTCAAAAGTAAGATCTATAGGCAGCCTGACCATGTCAGGGACTGCATAAAGCAAGAAGTTCAGAAGATGTTGGAACTAGGAGTGGTTGAGCACTCTGACAGTCCATGGGCTTCTCCTGTGGTACTGGTACCAAAACCCAATTCTAAAGATGGAAAGAAGGAAATGAGGTTTTGTGTCGACTATAGAGGTCTCAACTTGGTAACCAAAACTGATGCTCACCCTATACCCAGGGCAGATGAGCTCATAGATACACTGGCATCTGCCAAGTATCTAAGCACTTTTGATTTGACTGCAGGGTATTGGCAGATCAAATTGTCAGAAGATGCTAAATCTAAGACTGCATTTTCTACCATTGGAGGACATTACCAGTTTACTGTAATGCCTTTTGGTCTGAAAAATGCACCTGCCACTTTTCAGAGGTTGGTGAACACGGTCCTGCAAGGGCTGGAAGCTTTCAGTGCAGCATATTTGGATGATATAGCTGTCTTTAGCTCCAGCTGGGATGATCACCTGGTCCACCTTTGGAAAGTTTTGGAGGCCCTGCAAAAGGCAGGCCTCACTATCAAGGCTTCAAAGTGCCAGATAGGGCAGGGTAAGGTGGTTTATCTGGGACACCTTGTTGGTGGGGAACAGATTGCACCACTTCAGGGGAAAATCCAAACTATTATTGATTGGGTTCCCCCTACCACTCAGACTCAGGTGAGAGCCTTCCTAGGCCTCACTGGGTATTACAGGAGGTTCATTAAGAACTATGGCTCCATTGCAGCCCCTCTTAATGACCTCACATCCAAGAAAATGCCTAAAAAGGTATTATGGACAGCAAACTGTCAGAAAGCTTTTGAGGAGCTGAAGCAGGCCATGTGCTCTGCACCTGTCCTGAAAAGCCCTTGTTACTCTAAAAAATTCTATGTCCAGACTGATGCATCTGAATTAGGAGTAGGGGCAGTCCTATCACAACTTAATTCTGAGGGCCAGGATCAACCTGTTGCTTTTATTAGTAGAAGGTTGACCCCTAGAGAAAAGCGTTGGTCTGCCATTGAGAGGGAGGCCTTTGCTGTGGTCTGGGCTCTGAAGAAGTTGAGGCCATACCTGTTTGGCACTCACTTCATTGTTCAGACAGACCACAAACCTCTACTTTGGCTAAAACAAATGAAAGGTGAAAATCCTAAATTGTTGAGGTGGTCCATATCCCTACAGGGAATGGACTATACAGTGGAACATAGACCTGGGAGTAGCCACTCCAATGCAGATGGACTCTCCAGATATTTCCACTTAGACAATGAAGACTCATCAGGTAATGGCTAGTCTTATTGTCCTTCGTTTGGGGGGGGGTTGTGTAGGAAAGTACCATCTTGCCTGGCATGTTACCCCCATTTTTCACTGTATATATGTTGTTTTAGTTGTATGTGTCACTGGGACCCTGGTAACCCAGGGCCCCAGTGCTCATAAGTGTGCCTGAATGTGTTACCTGTGTAGTGACTAACTGTCTCACTGAGGCTCTGCTAATCAGAACCTCAGTGGTTATGCTCTCTCATTTCTTTCCAAATTGTCACTGACAGGCTAGTGACCATTTTTACCAATTTACATTGGCTTACTGGAACACCCTTATAATTCCCTAGTATATGGTACTGAGGTACCCAGGGTATTGGGGTTCCAGGAGATCCCTATGGGCTGCAGCATTTCTTTTGCCACCCATAGGGAGCTCTGACAATTCTTACACAGGCCTGCCACTGCAGCCTGAGTGAAATAACGTCCACGTTATTTCACAGCCATTTTACACTGCACTTAAGTAACTTATAAGTCACCTATATGTCTAACCTTTACCTGGTAAAGGTTAGGTGCAAAGTTACTTAGTGTGAGGGCACCCTGGCACTAGCCAAGGTGCCCCCACATTGTTCAGAGCCAATTCACTGAACTTTGTGAGTGCGGGGACACCATTACACGCGTGCACTACATATAGGTCACTACCTATATGTAGCTTCACCATGGTAACTCCGAATATGGCCATGTAACATGTCTATGATCATGGAATTGCCCCCTCTATGCCATCCTGGCATTGTTGGTACAATTCCATGATCCCAGTGGTCTGTAGCACAGACCCTGGTACTGCCAGACTGCCCTTCCTGGGGTTTCTCTGCAGCTGCTGCTGCTGCCAACCCCTCAGACAGGCAGCTGCCCTCCTGGGGTCCAGCCAGGCCTGGCCCAGGATGGCAGAACAAAGAACTTCCTCTGAGAGAGGGTGTGACACCCTCTCCCTTTGGAAAATGGTGTGAAGGCAGGGGAGGAGTAGCCTCCCCCAGCCTCTGGAAATGCTTTGTTGGGCACAGATGTGCCCAATTCTGCATAAGCCAGTCTACACCGGTTCAGGGACCCCTTAGCCCCTGCTCTGGCGCGAAACTGGACAAAGGAAAGGGGAGTGACCACTCCCCTGACCTGCACCTCCCCTGGGAGGTGTCCAGAGCTCCTCCAGTGTGCTCCAGACCTCTGCCATCTTGGAAACAGAGGTGCTGCTGGCACACTGGACTGCTCTGAGTGGCCAGTGCCACCAGGTGACGTCAGAGACTCCTTGTGATAGGCTCCTTCAGGTGTTAGTAGCCTTTCCTCTCTCCTAGGTAGCCAAACCCTCTTTTCTGGCTATTTAGGGTCTCTGTCTCTGGGGAAACTTTAGATAACGAATGCATGAGCTCAGCCGAGTTCCTCTGCATCTCCCTCTTCACCTTCTGATAAGGAATCGACCGCTGACCGCGCTGGAAGCCTGCAAACCTGCAACATAGTAGCAAAGATGACTACTGCAACTCTGTAACGCTGATCCTGCCGCCTTCTCGACTGTTTTCCTGCTTGTGCATGCTGTAGGGGTAGTCTGCCTCCTCTCTGCACCAGAAGCTCCGAAGAAATCTCCCGTGGGTCGACGGAATCTTCCCCCTGCAACCGCAGGCACCAAAAAGCTGCATTACCGGTCCCTTGGGTCTCCTCTCAACACGACGAGCGAGGTCCCTCGAATCCAGCGACACCGTCCAAGTGACCCCCACAGTCCAGTGACTCTTCAGCCCAAGTTTGGTGGAGGTAAGTCCTTGCCTCACCTCGCTGGGCTGCATTGCTGGGAACCGCGACTTTGCAAGCTACTCCGGCCCCTGTGCACTTCCGGCGGAAATCCTTCGTGCACAGCCAAGCCTGGGTCCACGGCACTCTAACCTGCATTGCACGACTTTCTAAGTTGGTCTCCGGCGACGTGGGACTCCTTTGTGCAACTTCGGCGAGCACCGTTTCACGCATCCTCGTAGTGCCTGTTTCTGGCACTTCTCCGGGTGCTACCTGCTTCAGTGATGGCTCTTTGTCTTGCTCGACGTCCCCTCTCTCTGCAGGTCCAATTTGCGACCTCCTGGTCCCTCCTGGGCCCCAGCAGCGTCCAAAAACGCCAAACGCACGATTTGCGTGTAGCAAGGCTTGTTGGCGTCCATCCGGCGGGAAAACACTTCTGCACGACTCTCCAAGGCGTGGGGGATCCATCCTCCAAAGGGGAAGTCTCTAGCCCTTGTCGTTCCTGCAGTATTCACAGTTCTTCAGCCTAGTAAGAGCTTCTTTGCACCAACCGCTGGCATTTCTTGGGCATCTGCCCATCTCCGAGCTGCTTGTGACTTTTGGACTTGGTCCCCTTGTTCCACAGGTACCCTCAGTCAGGAATCCATCGTTGTTGCATTGCTGATTTGTGTTTTCCTTGCATTTTCCCTCTAACACGACTATTTTGTCCTTAGGGGAACTTTAGTGCACTTTGCACTCACTTTTCAGGGTCTTGGGGAGGGTTATTTTTCTAACTCTCACTATTTTCTAATAGTCCCAGCGACCCTCTACAAGGTCACATAGGTTTGGGGTCCATTCGTGGTTCGCATTCCACTTCTGGAGTATATGGTTTGTGTTGCCCCTATTCCTATGTTTCCCCATTGCATCCTATTGTAACTATACATTGTTTGCACTGTTTTCTAAGACTATACTGCATATTTTTGCTATTGTGTATATATATCTTGTGTATATTTCCTATCCTCTCACTGAGGGTACACTCTAAGATACTTTGGCATATTGTCATAAAAATAAAGTACCTTTATTTTTAGTATAACTGTGTATTGTGTTTTCTTATGATATTGTGCATATGACACTAAGTGGTACTGTAGTAGCTTCACACGTCTCCTAGTTCAGCCTAAGCTGCTCTGCTAAGCTACCATTATCTATCAGCCTAAGCTGCTAGACACCCTATACACTAATAAGGGATAACTGGGCCTGGTGCAAGGTGCAAGTACCCCTTGGTACTCACTACAAGCCAGTCCAGCCTCCTACAGTACATTACTGAGGATTTGGGGTAATAGGGGAGGGTGTGAGGGTGGGGGTGTGTGATAGCATGCAGGTAGGGTGGGGGATGTGATAGTTAAGATTTGACTTACCAGTGTCCCATCCTCCACCGACTCTTCCGAGGCCCTCAGGATGCATGATGGTCAAGACTTGCTCCTCCCATGTTGTTAGTTGTGGGGGAGGAGGTGGGGGTCCGCCGCCAGTCCGCTGCACCGCGATGTTGTGCCTGGATACCGTGGAACGCACCTTCCCCCGTAGGTCGTTCCACCTCTTCCTGATGTCCTCCCTATTTCTTGGGTGCTGTCCCACGGCGTTCACCCTGTCCACTATAATAGCATGGGCGTGTTTCTGTTGGCGTGGAGGTGGAGGATTTGTTTCTGTATGTTTATCGCTGACCTTTGGTGTGGCGGTGTTGTGTGGGTGTCTGAATTTCGGCGGATTCCGTGATGTGTGTCATAATAGCTGTGACGGTCTACCGCCGCCGCCGCAGTGTATTGGCGGTCTTCTGCACGGCGGTAAGCGCCTTATACCGCCAATGTTGTAATGACCCCAATATGCTTTCCAGGCTGTGGGCCTGCCTGAGTGCAAGGCTAAGTTATAGCTGTGTGGGAAACTGTTCTGAGATGAACACCCCAAATGGCCTTGAAGTGGCTCATTTCGGAGCTGGTCTGTTCTGATTTTGGAAATGTCATTAAAGTCCAAATCTGTCTCTCACAGGGCGGGCTTTAAACAGCTATTATATTCTCTAAGCCTTTTATTTTGAGAAAAATAAACCTTGTAATCAGTAAGATGAAAGAAGTAACATGAGAATTCCCTTGCACGTACATATTAAACCTTAAGCACTTATGCTGTTCAAGTGAACATATGAACTAGAATTAGAAGCATACTATCAAAGCACATGATAAATGTAATGCATATTGTTGCAAAATAAGGGAAATTGATAACCTGGTGCAAATGAATAACAACGTCTACGACCTGAGTTCTCAATGAGCCACTAAGAATCCGCACAAAGCGTGGGGCTCCTCATAGACCTAAAAGGCAAAATATATGACAGTGGTCTAGGGCTCACTTCTGACTTGAGTTGTAATATTGCCCCATGGATGTCATTATTCAGCTAATATTTTGTCGCCCAGTAGAATGCATGTAGGTTTGGCTTTCCCCATTATGCTTGCTTTGTTATTCTTTTAAAGTCTTTGCTGACTTTATTGGTAGTTAGGAGTTAGCACTCTGGGGTTGATGGATTGATTAAATAACAGATTCTCTGAATAGTAATGTCACATGAGTACATAGGGTGGCAAATGTAGAAGTTTTCTGGTGCATGTGCATTAAGTAGCTGCCCATTCAACATTATGGTGGTCATTACAACCCTGGCGGATGGTGTTAAAGCGGCGGTAAGACCGCCAACAGGCCGGCGGTAAAAGAATTGCAATTATGACCGTGGCGGAAACCGTCAACAAAGACAGACACTTTAACACTCCAACCGCCACTGCAGTACAAACAAACAGCTTTGCGGTCGCCGCCAACAGACCGGCGGAGGACAAAGTACTGCCCACAGTATCACAACCTACCAATCCGCCACCTTTTTCGGGGCGGATCCACCGCGGACAAAAACACGGCAGAAATAGGACTTCGAAGGGAAAACGCTCACCTCTACACACCCCACGAGGAATCCAAATGCCATGGAACCTGAGCTGCAGATCCTGCCAGCCCTTACCTTCCTGCTCCTCTACCAGGAGCACGAACGCCGGCGGCGAAGACAATGGTGAGTACTGCACCTATGACACAGGGGAGGGGGGAGGGAAAAAACAGGGACAGACACACGCAACACGCAACACCCCCAGCCCCACCCACAACAACACACACACTAATACAGCATGATACATTATAGTTACACCCTCCAACCCCCCCAGAAGAATGCAAAGACAAAAGAAAATGAGTGTAACCATTGTAATATATTAAAATCAAGTTCTCAAAAAAAAAAAAATATATATACACTATAAACAAAATATACACCAAGCTTAGTAGTCCAGGTAGTGCTACAATGAAGTTCGTGGAACACTGGGCCCACACGGTATGGGCGAGGCCCACACAAGATCCTCGACCATGACGGAGAGAACACTGCAGGGGCACCATAGAGCAAGAAACAGGCACCTGAGGGGGAGGTAAAGGGGGGGCACCTCAGCCGGTTGAGTGCACAATGCCAAATCCACGAGAGGGCCACATGCCCACTGTTCCATCCTGGGGAGTGCAAAGCCACAGTCTCACAAGTGGATGACAGCCTCCACTGGTTCTGGAGGGGGCATGGTGCCCAGAGTGCTTCATGCTGCTAAGGACTAAGGTAGTGGATGCATCTCTCCACTGGTTCTGGAGGGGGCATGGTGCCCAGAGTGTTTTATCCTGCTAAGGACTGAGGTAGTGGATGTGAATCTCCACTGGTTCTGGAGGGGGCATGGTGCCCAGAGTGCTTCATCCTGCTAAGGACTGAGGTAGTGGATGTGAATCTGCACTGGTTCTGGAGGGGACATGGTGCCCAGAGTGCTTCATCCTGCTAAGGACTGAGGTAGTGGATGTGAATCTCCACTGGTTCTGGAGGGGGCATGGTGCCCAGAGTGCTTCATCCTGCTCGTGACGGACTCAGTAGCGTCAGTGCCCTTGGCGCTCATGGGCCAGCGGTGCTTGTGGCGGCGGTGCCCTGTTCAGTAGTGCTTGTGGCGGCGGTGCCCTGTTCAGCGGTGCTTGTGGCAGCGGTGTCCTTTGCAGTGACTCAGTTGCTGGTGGTCCTGTCTAGCCCAGCGGGGCTGGTGCTGGCGGTCCTGTCTGGCCCAGCAGGGCAGGTGCTGGCAGTGGCCTCTTGGGCAGCAGGGCAGGTGCTGGCCTCTTGGGCAGCAGGTCAGGTGCTGGCGGTGGGCTCCTGGGCAGCGGGGATGATGGCGGTCTTCTCCGCCCTGCTGCTCTTCCCAGACCTGCTGACTTTCTTGTGGCCCTTCCCCACCTTGGAAGGTGTCGCAGCTGACTCCACACTCCCACCTGTACCACTGGGAGCGGCTTTGGTGGCTGGAGTCTTCCCCCTCTTCCGCCGGGCACTGGCCAACTTTAGATGCTTCACAGGTGGGGGACTGTCCGTGCTGTGGCTCCGTGCCACACTGGCTGCCCTGGTGGCCAGTGCACTCCAGATTCCGGTGACTACAGGCACCACTGGTCCCAGAGATGTTGTGGCTGAGGTGCTAGGTTGGAACCTGGAGAGTCGGACCCTAGGAAGCGGACGGGGTGGGGAAGGTGTGGGAAAGAGGTCAAGGTTGGACAGGAAAAGTTTTTGGGAAACACTGGGACGGGTAGCTGGAGGGGGTTTGGGAGTGGAGCAAGAGGTTGTCGTTGTAGGAGGTGTTGGTTTGGTGACTTTGGGTGAAGGTGCATGCGCTGGAGGCTGTCGTGAGCTGGATGGCTGTTGGGTGGGTGTGTGCCTGAGTTTGTGTATCTTGGGAGGTGGCGTCACAGACACACTGGAAGAGGACACAGGGGAAGTGTGAATGGCAGTGGGGGTTGTGACTGCACGTGAGCGGGGTGTGGTGGCGTGTGTGCTGGGGATGGCAGTAGTGGCTGTAGGTGTAATGCATGCAGGTGTGAGTGGAGACGAGACTGGGAGGGAGGAGGGAGACGAGGAGGAGGGGGACACAGTGGAGGCAGTGGATGTTGGTGTGTCTGCATGTGTGTGATGCTTGCGTGAGTGCCTGTGGGATGTGTGGTGCTTATGTTTGCCTGAGCTTCCCTTGTGTGTTGAGGTGTGTGCATGCTGGTCTGAAGGCGTGCTTGGGATAGGCTGAGGTACAGAGGATTGGGTCGGGTGGAGGAAGTTGGGGGGGAAGCTAGAGACAGGGACAATGGCTGCCATCAGTGCTGAGGCCAGAGTCTGAAAAGCTCGCTGAAGGGCCCCCTGACCAGAATGAATGCCCTCCAGGAATGCATTTGTTTGTTGCAACTGCCTTTCTACACCCTGGATGGCATTCAAAATGGTAGACTGCCCAACAGTGAGGGACCTGAGGAGGTCAATGGCCTCCTCACTGAGGGCAGCAGGGGTGACTGGGGCAGGGCCTGAGGTGCATGGGGCGAAGGTGATGCCTACCCTCCTGGGTGAGCGGGCACAGGGGAAAAGGCTGAGGGGCTGCTGGGAGAGCGGTGCTGGTAGGGGGGGTGGCCGCTGTACCTGTAGATGCGGTGGGCACAGATGTTGCCGCCACCACAAGGGAGCTCCCATCAGAGGACGAGTCTGTGTCACTGGTGTCAGCTCCTGTCCCCGCCGTGGAGCTCCCCTCACCCTCCATCCCACTGGTGTACTCTGACTCCGTTGTCTCGCCCTCCAGGGCCATGTGGGAT
This sequence comes from Pleurodeles waltl, assembly GCF_031143425.1. Classification (NCBI taxonomy): domain Eukaryota; kingdom Metazoa; phylum Chordata; class Amphibia; order Caudata; family Salamandridae; genus Pleurodeles; species Pleurodeles waltl. The sequence continues at coordinate 990,276,982 of NC_090445.1, read as the reverse complement.
GCAGCTCCCTCATGCTCCGTTGCCACTGCTCCTCTGCCTGGTGATGCTAATGCACACAAGAATAGGGAGACCACAAAAAGGGAGACGACGACAGAAGAAAGACATGTTGAGTGCATGCATTACCGCTACTGTTGGCGGACACGACAGACACAGAAGCCCCCTGCATACACCGCGCACTTGGCCTCCACTGTTCAATCCCTGGGATATGCCCTACAAGGCTATGGACGACATCTGCGCACATCGATTTCACAGGAGCCTGACTAGGTGTACTTGGCACTGTACACAAGTAGGGTGGGGTGCCAGAGGCTCTGCCAGCACAAGGGGACCTTGCCTCCTAAACTCGCCCTGGCCTAGGAAAACCCACAGAACCACCTCCCCCACCCAGACACCTCCAATGCGCGCAAAATCAGCAGAATGAAAGTGTACTCACCCCATTGTGGCTGCTGTGATGCCCCCAAAGCGCCCATCCGCCAGATTTCTGAACATCAGGGGGGTCATGGTGTGACGGGCACCCCTCCCACGTTGGGAGGCCATCCCCAGCTGGGCCTCTGCCGTCTTCTTGCTCCAGTGGCGAATGTCCTCCCATCTTTTACGGCAGTGGGTGCCCCGTCTGTGGTAGACCCCCAGGGTCCGGACGTCCTTGGTGATGGCAAGCCAAATATCTTTTTTCTGGTGGGCGCTGACCTACATGAATTGTACAGGGGGAAAAGAAAAGTTATTACCAAATGCACCGTCACAGTCATTGGCCCCCATCCCTACCCTTGCCATGATGCACATGCACTCACCGTCGTTTCATGCACGCCTCAATCTCCCCCCCCATCTTTCATCCACCCCACTCCACACAGGCATAGCCCATACAGCATGCTCCCAGTGTATTTATCTGTTTGTCTGGAGGACCGTAGAGTAGCGTGTACTGGGGAGGACCCCATCCACGAGTTTCTTCAACTCCTCTGATGTGAAGGCAGGGGCCCTTTCCCCAGTCGCACGAGCCATTGTCTCTTTCAGACCGAGGTCACAGCAGCACTTGCAGTGTTGGTCCTCTCTTGTCGAAGATCAGGTATCGAGTGATTGAACAGATAGAAAATGGCAGTCACGTCCGCAGCGGTGCGTACCGTCACCGCCGGCGTACATCGTCATTGGCTCCTGGGACCCATAGGGTCCAATGTTAACCAATGCAGGATTGAACCACGGTCTTCGACCGCCTACTGCGACGGTGTACAACGCCAGCGCAGTTACCTCACATCCCATTGTCCCATTTTACAGGTCAGGCAGCCGCCATTTCAGGGGCCCACATGGCTTAATTTTTAACTGCATTACACATACCTAGGCCTAGCCTCAACACACATACAGGCCAAATATCGGATTATGATTCGTGTTCGGTGTAAGCTGTGTTTACGTACCTCTGAGTTGTTTGACTTTGTGCTCGCTGTTGTCCTTCATAGGCACCGTCCGCTGGGACATGTGAGGAGATGGTGGCATCCTCCGGTGTACAGACCACTGGTGGACCTGTCGACAATGGAGGAAAGACATGTGATCATCATCTACAGGCTTGATCGTGCCACAATCCTGGAACTGTGTGCCCAGTTGGAGCCAGAACTGATGTCAGCTATCCGCCATCCCACAGGAATCCCCCCTCAAGTGCAGGTGCTGTCAGTACTCCATTTCCTTGCAAGTGGGTCATTTCAAACAACAGTGGCCATAGCATCAAGAATGTCCCAGCCTATGTTTTCCAACGTGTTGTCCAGAGTGTTGTCTGCCCTTCTGAAACACATGCAGAGCTACATCGTTTTCCCTCAGGTGGAGGATTTGCCTACAGTGAAAGGAGACTTCTATGCCCTGGGACATATCTCCAACATCATAGGTGCCATTGATGGGATACATGTGGCTTTGGTACCCCCCGCAGGAGTGAACAGGTGTACAGAAACCAGAAGAGTTATCATTCCATGAATGTGCAGATGGTATGTTTGGCAGACCAGTACATCTCCCATGTTAATGCCAAATTCCCTGGCTCAGTGCATGACGCTTACATCCTGCGGAATAGCAGCATCCCTTATGTGATGGGGCAACTCCAGAGGCACTGTGTGTGGCTATTAGGTGAGAACCTGGAAGCAAGTCAGTGGGAATGGTTGTCTGGGTCTGGGGATATCCTTACAGGTTAGTGTGTGTCTGACAGTTGTCCCTCGCCATTTGCAGGTGACTCTGGTTACCCCAACCTGTCATGGCTACTGACCCCAGTGAGGAATCCCAGGACAAGGGCAGAGGAATGCTACAATGAGGCCCATGGGCGAACTCGGCGGATAATAGAGCGGACTTTCGGCCTCCTGAAAGCCAGGTTCAGGTGCCTACATATGACACGTGGATCTCTATTTTACTCACCAAAGAAGGTGTCCCAGATCATCGTGGCCCGCTGTATGCTTCACAACTTAGCTTTGCAACAACAGGTGCCTTTTCTGCAGGAGGATGGTCCAGATGGCGGTGTTGTTGCAGCTGTGGAGCCTGTAGACAGTGAAGACAAGGAAGCAGAAGAAGAGGACATGGACAACAGGAACTCGGTGATCCAGCAATATTTCCAGTGAGACACAGGTAAGAATACAAACCTGCCTACTACATGTACTTTAACACTACTACCTCTCCACTGTCTGCGGTTTTCACCCAGTGTATGGTCACTGAGTTGTCACTTTCCCTTACGATTTCACAGATGTGGGTACCACTGTGTGACATCTGCTTTGATTCCTCATGGACTACAGCTGTGTGACATAGGTATGTTGACATTACAATTGAAAGAGTATTTTGCCACAGTAATTGCTAATACACTATTCCAAAATCACAGACTGACTCCAGATTGTTTTGTGCTTCCAGGGTGTTTGTTTAAGTGCTCAATATTGGAGGGGATTGCAAAATGGTGAGGGTTTATGGTGGAGGAATGTCCATGGCAGAGTCCAGTCTATTAGTCTCACAGGTGCATTGCCCAAATGGGCATAGGAAGTGGAGCTGGGGAAGTTTAAGGATGGACAGGGTGACAAAGTGGGACAAAAGGATGTCATTCAGGGTGGTCTCATTTCTTGGCGGGGGTCTTAGCATCATTCTCTGTCTTTGTCCTGGATCTCAGGGACTGTTTGCGGGGTGGTTCTCCCTCTGCAGGGGCTGGGGTGCTGGTGTGGTGGTCCTGTGGCGGTGCCTCCTGTCCACTAGCGCCGGCGGAGGTGGTGGTGGGCAGTTCATCGTCCATCCTAGTGTCAGCGGCCCCTTGTTGTGCCACAGTGTCCATCCTAATGTTGAGTACTTCCTTCAGCACCCCTACAATGGTGCCTAGGGTGGAATTTATGGTTCTGAGTTCCTCCCTGAAGCCCAAATACTGTTCCTCCTGCAGGCGATGGGTCTCCTAAAACTTGGCCAGTACCGTTGCCATCATCTCCTGGAAGTGGTGGTAGGCTCCCATGATGGAGGAGAGGGCATCGTGGAGAGTGGGTTCCCTGGGCCTGTCCTCCCCCTGTCGCACAGCAGCCCTCCCCGTTCCCCTGTTTTCCTGGGCCTCCGTCCCCTGGACCGTGTGCCCACTACCACTGACCCCAGGTCCCTGTTGTTGTTGGGGTGGTGGGTTAGCCTGGGTTCCCTGTAGTGGTGGACACACTGCTGATTGACGTGTCCTGGGGACAGAGGTATGGGCCCGCTGGGTGGGTGGTGTGCTGGTGTTTCCAGAGGGGGGAAGCTCTGTGGTGGCCTGTGACTGTGTGAGAGGAACCGACTGTCCAGAGGTGCCTGATGGGCCGGGCTGGTCATTTAGATCCAGTTGGACAGAGCTGCTGTCATCACTGTGGGCCTCTTCTGTTGGTGGTGTGGACATGTGTGGACCCTCCTGTCCGGTGACGTTGGGTAGGGGTCCTGCAGGGGTATAAAAGGATGTTTATTACATCTGTGTGTGCCATGGTGTGCAATGGGTGGGTGTCCGTGTACCCCAGTGCTTGCATTCCTGTGTAGGACCTTGTGTGATGATGGTTTAGGGGGGTGTATGGGTATGTGCAGTGTCCATGCTTTGGTGATGGGTGTCCATGCTTTGTTGTTGCATGCAGGTCTTGGTGTTGGGATGTGATAGTGGAACATTTGTGAGGAGTAGGAGTGATGGGGGTGGGGGTGAGGGTTAGGGTGGGGGTATGTGATGGCATGCAGGTAGGGTGGGGGATGTAATAGTTAAGATTTGACTTACCAGAGTCCATTCCTCCATCTACTCCTTCGAGGCCCTCAGGATGCAGAATCACCAAGACCTGCTCCTCCCATGTTGTTAGTTGTGGGGGAGGAGGTGGGGGTCCTCCGCCGGCCCGCTGAACCGCAAGGTGGTGTCTTGAGATTACGGAACGCGCCTTCCCCCGTAGGTCGTTCCACCTCTTCCTGATGTCATCCCGATTTCTTGGGTGCTGTCCCACTGCGTTGACCCTGTCCACGATTCTTCACCATAGCTCCATCTTCCTAGCAATGGAGGTGTGCTGCACCTGTGATCCGAATAGCTGTGGCTCTACCCGGACGATTTTCTCCACCATGACCGTGAGCTCCTCCTCCGAGAACCTGGGGTGTCTTTGCCGTGCCATGGGGTTGTGTGGGTGATGTGTGGTATGGTGTGTGTGGTGATAGGTGGCGTGATATATAGTGGTGTGTTGTGTGAGGTGCGTGGAAGTTCTGTGGGTGATGGTATTGTGTGCCTGTGGAAGCTTGGTAGTTGTTTGTGGTGTCTCTCTCTGGCCTTTGTGTGGGATTTGTGGTCGTAGGGGTTTGTGGGTGATGTGGGTGTGTGTTTTATATTGTATTGAGTGTGTGGGAGTGGTGTGTGTATATGTATCAGGTGTGTGTATTCGGAATTGTCCAGTGTGGCTGTGTTTTGTATGTGTGTGTGTATTTTGAGCGCGGCGGTGTGTACCGCCAATGGAATACTGCGGTTGAAAGACCACTGCGTGGATTCGTGTGTCGTGATAGTGTGGGTGTATTTCTGTTGGCGTAACGGTGGAGTTTTGTTTTCGCCAGTTTATCACTGACCTTTGGTGCGGCGGACTTGTGTGGGTGTCTGGATTTTGGCGGATTCCGTGCTGTGGGTCATAATAGTTTTGGCGGAGTTCCGCGGCCGCGGCTGTGTGTTGGCGGTCTTCTGCACGGCGGTAAGCGGCTTTTACCACCAATGTTGTAATGAGGGCCTATGTCTTTGTTTGTGCACTGATGTTTTTATTACTTAGGCCCTCATTATGAACACGGCGGTTCAAACCGTGCTGCTGGTGGTGGCGGTAAAAACTGCCAACAGAGGAGCGATCCAGACCGCCAAATAATGAACCAATCGAAACACAGGCATCCAGAAAACCACCCACCACCAGTAGAGGAGTGCTGACGACAACGGCAGAGTCCGCCCACAGGCCAAAGGAAAGGCCCAACCCACCCATCAAATAATGAACCACTAGTCCACCGCCAGTTCCGAGGCGGGAACCACTGCCACCAAAGTCCAGGCGGAAAGTAACCTAATATAAGGAAACACTCACCGGAGGCCCACGCAACGCGCCGAAGCAGATATGGATAGAGAGCTGCAGATCATGCCAGCCCTGCTCCTTGCCATATACCTCCATGACCGAGACCGCCGATGAAGACGACGCCGGTAAGTACAGAAACCTATGAAACAAGGGAGGAAGGGGCACAGTTACATACCCACCAATTCCACCCACCCAACAACACCCCCCAACCCTGCACAGCAGCACAACCCATACTCCCCACAGCAAGAGGTACTTACCCGACACAAGGCAAATCCAACCTGACCATAGTACATACAAATGCCCCACACCCACAAACAATGAAACGAAAGAGCAGGGTTCAAGAGTGTGCCGCCAAAACACAGGCAACACAAATATTTATTCCAGCTCACAGAGCCAACTATGTCCAACAAGGCCAATGGCCAGTCCGTTTCGCAAGAAGTCCCATGGGCCACAATGGCCCCATCCTGACTCCTAAAAGTGCACGGTACTCCACCTAATGGGGCAACAATGGGGCATCCAGGCACCTCACTGAATGGGGACAGGGCGAGGTGGGGGTAGGGATTTGCGACAGGGGAGGGGCTTGAACTTGCGCTTGGAAGATAGAGGTGATTTGGGTTTGGCTTTGGAAGGTGGGGGAGGTGTTTCGAGCAGGTGGAGCCAGATGGACTTGGCTCTGCGTGGGGCTTCTTTTTCTCTGGGTAAGGGGCACAGGAATGTGAAGGGCGGACAGGGGCAGGCTGTGAAATGGAAGGTGTGGAAAGGGCAAGGAGGTGTGCAAGCTCAGGGACAAGACGGGGTGGGCCAGTGGGTTGGAAGAGGTCAGCACAGGAGAGGAAAAGTTTTTTCAGAGCAATTGGGGTGGGCCTGGATGAGGGCCTGGAAGTGGAGGCAGAGGGTGTGGACGTAAGTGGTGTAGGGGTGCGTGTAGTGGGTGCAGGTGACTGGATAGTATTCTGAGGTGTGGTGGATGTGTGATGGGTGGGTGTCTTGGTGCGTTTGTGTGTTTTTGGAGGAGGGGTGGTGGACACAGCGGGAGAAGACAGGCTGCCAAGTTGGATGTATGTTGTGTGGGTGTCTGGTGAGTGTGCTGCATTTGTCAACTACAGTAGTTGTGGTGAGTGCAGGTGTTATGTTTGGGGTGCATTTATGCCTGTCTGCTATTGTGGTGACTTTAGTAAGAGGAGCAGCAACAGTGACTGAAGGTGCAGTGCATGAGGGTGTGCATGTAGAGGGGTCAGACAGGGAGGCGGAAGAGGTGGGCACACTAGGGGAAGTGGATGTTGCTGTGTGTGCATGTATATGTTGGCTGTGTGAATGCTTGTGGTGGGAGGTGTGGTGCTTGTGTTTAGAAGTGTGTTTCTTGTGTGTTGAGGTGCTTGACTGTGTGTCAGATTGTGTGCTTTCGACGTGTGAAGGGAGTGGGATGCTGGAAGGGGTAGAGGAGGTTGAAGGGGGGACGGAATGACAAGGGAAACAGGCTGCTGTCAAAGAGGAGGCCAGAGCCTGAACAGATCTCTGTAGGCCAGACACAGCACCGTGAATGCCATCCAGATAGGCATTGGTCTGCTGCATCTCTGATGCTAGCCCCTCATGGCACTGACAATGGTTGTCTGCCCTACAGAGATGGTTCTCAGGAGGTCAATAGCCTCCTCTGTGAGGGCAGCAGGGCTGACTGGGGCACGGGAGGTGGTGCCTGGGGCGAAGGAGATGCCCACCTTTCTGGGTGAGCGGGCATGGGCAACTCAGTGGGGAGCAAAAGGGAGGGCAGTGATGGAATGGGGGGTAGCGGAAGATGTCACTGTAGTGGTGTGGGCACTAGGGTGCGCCACTGCCGGGGAGCCCCCACAGGAGGAGGTATCGGAGTCACTACCTCCAGTGGCAGTAGCCTCCCCCGTGGTACTTCCCTCGCCCTCCAACCCACTGGTCCCCTTGGCGTCAGATGACTCTTCCTCCGAGGATCCGTGGGAAGCTGCACCCCCAACTGCTGGTGCATCAGCTCCCTCGCCAGATGTTGCTGATGTACAAAAACAAAACAAGAGAACAGGAATGGGGAGACAAAACAGGAGAGACACTTGTAAATAGCTGAAAAGAGTGAACATAGTGGCCAGACATACACCCACCCAGAAGACACCCCCAACAGGCAGCAACGTTCACTATGCTTATGGCCATGCCCCTGACTACTGACCAGAACCCCGTTCTAGAGCCATCACCTGAACTAACTAAGGACCCGATGTGTAGGAGACCTGATCAAGACACCCCTACACCCTACGGGGGCCATCATGAAGATTGACAACAGTCAGAGTCCCTGCATCTAAGCAGCGTGAACCCTAATGCACACACAGACATCCATCAAGGGTTAAGATTGTGACATGAGTACTCACCCCCTTGTGACTGCTGTGCAGCCTTCAAGCGCCCATCCAGCTCTGGGTAAGCAACCACCAGGATGCGTAGCATGAGGTGGGGTCAGTGCCCGGCGGGCACCCCTTCCACGTTGGGAGGACTTCCCCAGCTGGGCCTCACAGATCCTTCGCGCCCAGCGCCGCAGGTCCTCATACCTCTTCCTGCAGTGGGTGCTCTGTGGTTTTAGACCCCCAGGGTCCGCACGTCCTTGGCGATGGCATGCCAAAGTGCCCTCTTCTGGTGGGCGCTGACCTAAAAGGGTGACACAGAAATGGAACACAGAGGTCAGGCACTTGCAAAATAGGTACAGCTGGCTATATGTCCACTATAGGACGGACAGTACTGTCAGACTTACACGACATACGCACGCAGCATGCCATCAACCATGGCCCATGCAGTCTCAGAGGTGCACACATATGTCCTTACAACACCATCCATTACACCCAAACAGTGCCCCCCAAACCCTGACTCACCTGTACGTCTGGCCGTCTGTAGAGCTTGGTGTACAGGGGCAGGACCCCATCCACTAGCCTCTCCAGTTCCTCCTGGGTGAAGGCCAGGGCCCTTTCCCCTGCAACACAAGCCACTTCCATGACCAGAGGCAGGACACAGCAGTACACACAGTGGAGTACCTGTTTGCGCAAGATCAGGGAGTCAAGTGAAGTTGGGATGACAAATTTGCATACGTACCGCAGTGGTGTGCACCGTCACCGCCGGCGGCGATCATGATATGCGAGGATTCCCCATTGGCATCCATGATAAGCAATGACGGTGGGAACGGCGGTAAACACCGGCTTACGCTGTTACGTCAACTGCTAGCAGTATGAGGTCACTTCCACAATGACAGTTCTGGATTACAGGGGGCAGACATTTTGGCATTAACTACGCATCTATAAAAAAATAAATGTGCACGATGCAGGCCCTATTTTTCACATAAAGCACCTATGCATGTGTCCATTTAAAAACACCACACATGACAAACACTGTTCCCTCATTAAGGTGTAAATAAAGATCTGTCATGCACATCTAACTTATGAGTCCCAACAATCAAGTATGCAGTGCCCAATTAATGAAAATGTTTGCCTATGTATGTGTGTCCCTCACACATGCTTAAAATCCCTCCTAGGTACCGACCCTTGTGGTGAGGAAGGGCACCATCGGTGTACAGACCACTTGTGACTAAGCGTACCATGGTGGAGCGTCAGATCATAATCAATTATAGACTCACCCGTGCAACTATTCTTGAACTTTGTGCATTACTGTATCCTGCACTAACTCTGGGAAATCGTAATCAGCATGCCATCCCTACTGAAGAGCAGGTGCTCTCCGCACTCCATTTCCTGGCCACAGGCTTATTTCAAGTGACAGTTGGCATGGGGGCTGGATTTTCACAGCCAATGTTCAGCATGGTACTGACAAGATTTCTCAATGCATTTGTATGACACCTGCAGTCCTATGTGAGGTTTCCCCAAAGTACCGATTTCCCTGCCATCAAGTCGGATTTCTATGCATTTGCAAACATTCCCCATGTGATCGGTGCCATAGATGGTGTACAGAAACAGAAAGAACTTTCATTCCATGAACATACAACATACAATTGGTATGTACTGCAGACCAGTACACCTTACATGTGAATGCCATGTTCCCAGGTTCAGTCCATGGGTCCTTTGTGCTGAGGAACAGTAGTGTGCGACAGAAGATGGAACAACTACAAGAGGACAGAGGGTGGATCATAAGTAAGTGTTTCTTTCACTAACTGACACCTAGCAGACAGGCAGGCTGTCTGACTCAGAGGCTTGACAATGACTACTCTGTATTGCATCTTTTTCTAGGTGATTCTGGCTATCCCAACTTGGGTTGGCTCCTGACACCATTGAGGAATACTGGGACGGATCCTGAGAGGAATTACAACGAGGCCCATAGACGTACTAGGAGGGTGATAGAGCGCACAATAGTTCTCCTGAAGGCTAGATTTCATTGCTTCCATATCTCTGGCGGTTCCCTGGCCTATGGGCCTGAAAAGGTGTGTGGAATAGTGGTGGCCTGCTGCATGCTGCACAATGTGGCTGTGAGAAATTCTATACCCCTCTTGGAGGTGGAGGGTGCTGTATGGCCTGACCAGCTTCCTCAGAGAGGTGAGGAGAGTGATGGTGAGGATGAGGAAGGTGATGATGTCAATTCCAGGACACAACTGATACAACTCTACTTCCAGTAACTATGTGGGACTAAGTGCTGACATTGGGGTTTGTGACACATACTGCCAGTGTGGTTTGTCATCTGGGAGGGGTTTGGTGGGTTTTTGGATCTTCTATTTGAAACTGAGTCTGCATGGTACCGAATACAATATAGTGCATTTATTTTGGGGCCAAATGTAGGCACACAGGAGTCCTTTCATGCAACACATTGCCAATAAAGTGGTTATCAGCCAGTTGCATCCATACTTCACTTTGTTCACATATTATGATAGGGGACAGTGTTACAGGTGTGATATGTGTTTTATTGGTGGCAGGGAGTGAAAAATGCAATTTACAGTGATGGCAGTTGGTCATGGGTGATTGTCCTCAATGGCAACATGGTTGCAGCCTTGTTGGTAGTATTGATAGGTCCATCAATGCTTACATTAGTTCGTATTGCTTCTTAGCACTTTGTGGTGGTTGCTTGTGTGGGATGGTTACTGTGTAGATTGTTGCAGAATCACTTCTTGGAGGGGCCTTCTTTTTGGCAGGGGTTCCAGTCCCATATCTTGGCCTGAGGGTCCGTTTGGCCGCCTGCTGTTGACCTTGAGGGGATGACATGGTTGGCCCTTGGGTTTCCTCTGAGGATTGGTAGGGGGAGACTGTGGCCTCTGTACCTGTGTTCCACCAGTCTGTAGCCTGGATACACTGGTGTGGGTATGCTTGCTAGTGCAGGCTCCTTAGTCTTCCTGGCAGCTGGGGCAGGCTGCTTTCCCTTCTTGCCTGCTTGTGCAGGCTCCTTGGTCTTTCTGGCAGCAGGGGCAGGCTCATTTCCCTTGAGGCTGTCTGGTACAGGTTCCTTCACCTTCAGGACATGTGGCCTGGATCCTTTTCCACCACGAGTGGGTGTGCTGATGACTGGGTCCGTGACCTGTGTGGCTGAGGTGCTTGGCTGGGTTCTTCCTACCCTGCCCATATGTGTAGGACAGGGGGAGGGGAGGGAAGAGGTCAATGGTGGATAGGAACAGTTTTGTAGGGACAATGGGGTGGGAAGAGGGAGAAGGAATGGGAGTGGAGAAGAGGGAGTGGTTGTTGGAGGTGTCTATCTGCTGCTTTTGGGTGCAGGTGCATGGCCTGTAAGCTGTTGTGAGGTGGATGGCTGTTGGGTGTCTGAGTGCTTGCGTTTGTGTACCTTAGGAGGGGGGGACAGACACAGTGGGAAAGAACACAGGGGACGTGTGCATGGTTGCTGTGAAGGTGTCTGCCAGTGAGGTGTGTGTTCTGCTTGGTGTGGCTATGATGGTGGTAGTGGTTGATGATGTAGTGCATGCAGGTGTGAGTGTGGATGGACTGGGTGGGAGGTGGTGGAGGAGGAGGAGGGGAAGACAGTGGAAATAGTGGATTTTGCTGTGACTGCATCTGGATGGTGTTTGTGTGAGTGCCTGTGGGATGAAGTGTGGTGCTTGTGTTTGCCTGTACCACTCTTCTGTGCTGTCTTGTGTGCATGCTCGTCTGGCTGTGTGCTTGGGATGGGTTGGGGTTGAGGAGAATGAGATTGCGCAGTGGAAGCTGGAGTGTAAAAACAGGGACAATGGCTGTCATTAGAGAGGAGGCCAGAGCCTGAATCGATCTCTGTTGGGCCGCCAATCCAGTGTGAATTCCCTCCAGAAATGCATTAGTCTGTTGCATCTGGGCTGCCAGCCCTGGATGGCATTCACAATGGTTGACTGCCGTACAGAGATGGAACTCAGGGCAGCAGGACTAACTGGGGCAGGGCCAGAGGTGCCTGGGGCGAAAGAGATGCCCACCCTCCTAGGTGAGCGGGCACGGGCAACTCAATGAGCACATCTCAGCCCACCTCGGAGACCTCCACTGGCTCCCCATCAACAAAAGGATTGTCTTCAAACTCCTGATCCACGCTCACAAAGCTCTCCACGACACTGGACCTGCCTACCTTAACGAGCGTCTCAACTTCCACATCCCGACACGCCAGCTCCGCTCCGCCAACCTCGCCCTCGCAACTGTCCCCCGCATCCACCACACCACTACCGGTGGCAGATCCTTCTCCAACCTGGCCGCCAAAACCTAGAAATCCCTCCCCGTCAACCTACGTCTGACCCAGGACCTCATGACCTTCAAGAAGCGCCTCAATGCCTGGCTCTTCGAACAGCAGCACCCCCCCCCCAGCACCTTGAGACCCTTCTGGTTGAGTAGCGCGCTTAATAAATTATTGATTGATTGATGAGGGGCTGCTGGGAGGGCGGTGCTGGTACAGGGGTGGCGGCTGTAGCTGGGATGGTCACAGAAGTGTCCGCCACCACCAGGGAGCTTCCATCGGAGGAGGTATCTGTGTCAGAACTGTCCGCTCCAGTCTCCGCCATGGTACTCCCCTCGCCCTCCATCCCACTGGTGCCCTCAGCGTCGGTGGACTCTGCCTCCCGGGTCCTTCGGGATGCTGCTTCGTCAGTCGCAGGTGCTTCTGCTCCTCCGCCAGATGATGCTAATGCGCATAAAGACAGGGTTACAAAACAAGAAGGGGGGGGGAGACAAAGGATACACTTGGTCAGTGACTGCACCAACACCGCCGTTGGCATACATAGCACCCTCACACACAGGGTACAGCGCTACGCACTATGCATTGCACTACCAGTGATATTGCTAGCCACCAAGGCATGGGGAGGGGCACACACCGCCAAATGCAGCACACCTAGGACCCACGCAGCCCTGACCAGTAGTGGATGCCTACGAGCTAGGTAGCTAAATTTGCCCTTCTGCACCCTAGCCACCAGGGGACCTACCCTGCAATGTCAGGCCTGGCCTAGGGGCACATACTGACACACATCCACCATCATGCCCTCAGCGTTGGTGGACTGCCTCCTGGGTCCTCTGGGATGCAGCTCCCTCCGTCGCCAGTGCCTCTGCTCCTCTGCCAGATGATGCTAATGCACATAAGGACAGGATGACAAAACAAAAAGGGGGGGAAGAGAAAAAGGATACACAGGATCAATGGCTGCACCAACACCACCGTTGGCGTACACAGCACCCTCTCACACAGGGAACAGGCCTACGCTATATGCCATAACACTACCAGAGAAATAGTTAGCAGCCAAGGCATGAGGAAGGGCACACACCGCCAAATGTAGCACACCTGGGACCCACGCAGCCCTGACCAGTTGTGGATACCTACGAGCTAGATAGCAAGATTTTTCCTTCTGAACCCTAGCCACCGGGTGACCTACGCTGCAATGTAATGCTTGGCCTAGGGGCACCCACTAACACACATCCCCCACCCAGATACCACCCCACCAGGCATAAGTTGTAATGATGGGCACTGTACTCACCCCCTTGTGGCTCCTGTGATGCCCTCAAGTGCCCGTCCAGCTCTGGATAGGCCACCGCCAGTATGTGGGCCATCAGGGGGGTCAGGGTTCGATGGGCACCCCTTCCTCGTTGGGAGGCCATCCCCAGCTGGGCCTCCTTCATCTAACGGGCCCAGCATTTCAGGCCCTCCCAACATTTGCAACAATGGTTGCTCCGCCTGCATAGACCCCCAGGGACGGCACCTCCTTGGCGATGGCACGCCATATACCCTTCTTTTGATGGGCTCTGACCTGCAGCGGCAATACACACAGGAAAATTGAATTAGACAAACAGTCCTGTCTGTTACACATATGGCCCGGCATACCCGTTTCCATCACCATTGGCACACACATGGCCCAGTACACAACCTATACGCCGCACGAGGACATCCACCCAACCCCCTTACATGAGGCCTTCACACACACCACTCCATGCATTCATGCCCCATGCATCGTGCCCACAGTGTACTTACTTGTTGGTCTGGAGGCCCATGCAGCAGTCCGTACTGGGATAGGACCCCATGCACCAGTCTCTCCAACTCCTCTGAAATGAAGGCTGGGGCCTTTTCCCCGGTCACACAGGCCGTGGTAGGTTCCATTGAATACAAACAAAGAAAAGTTGGTCCTGTGTACGGTACTCCCATCATAATACCAAAAAAACAAAAGTACACAGTTCCAGCCAATAGACTAGTATAAATGTATACAGTAAGTAATAGAGTCCTTGAGTCTGCTCTTATTAGAACAAGAGCCCTCACTCACCAAATGGTGACATGCTTCATCATCGGGCTTTTGCTCCTCGTCAGGCCGGCACTGCAATGCCCGACGGGCCCCTCGTGGGGGCTCTTTGCCGGAGATCTTTTGAGCGTAAAGAATGCCGGTAGCTGAGTGCTAGTATGTGGTATTGGTATATGGGTATGTGAAAATAAAACTGGCTAGAGGTCTGGAAATATCGTATTTAATCAACCCAGACCCCTGTCATGATTAAAAACAGAGGTGGTCATTCTGACCTCGGCGGTAAAAGGCGCCTACCGCCGGTCAGAAATCCTCCATAATTCCGCCGCGGTCGCGGTAACCCGCCACGGTCATTCTGACCCGCAGCAGCCAAACCTCCGAAAATCCGACAGCCACAACAGACCGCCAGACCAGCGGTCGGCGGAAAAGTGGAGGTGACCAAACCTCCACTGTCACGCCAACAGAAATACGCCCATGCCATTACGACCCACGAATCCACGCGGCGGTCTTTCAAACGCGGTTTTCCATTGGCGGTACACACCGCCGCGGTCAGAATACACACAAACGAACAAAACTCAGCCACATTGGCCAATTTGAATTCCACACACCTGATACACATACATACACCACTCCCACACACACAATACAATATAAAACACACACCCACATCACCCACAAACCCCTACGACCAAAAATTCAGAAAGAAGCACTGAGAGACACAGCAGCGATCACAGAATACCATCACACAGAGGCACACTACACCATCACCCACACAATATCCACACACAAAACAACACACACCACCACACTCAACACACTTAACTACACATACTCCACCCCACACATCATACACACCACTCCATGGCACCCCAAAGACACCCCCGCTTCTCAGACGAAGAACTCAGGGTCATGGTGGAGGAAATCGTTTGGGTAGAGCCCCAGCTATTCGGCACACAGGTCCAATACACCAGCATTGCCCGGAGGACGGAGCTATGGCAGAGGATTGTCGACAGGGTCAACGCTGTGGGACAGCACCACAGAAATCTGGAAGACATCAGGAAGCGATGGAACGACCTACGGGGGAAGGTGCGTTCCATGGTATCCAGGCACAACATCGCCGTGCAGAAGACTGGCGGAGGACCCCCACCTCAACCCCCACAATTTACAACATGGGAGGAGGAAGTCTTGAACATCCTGCATCCTGACGGCCTTGCAGGAGTCGGCGGAGGAATGGATACTGGTAAGTTGAAGCTTCACTACTGCTTCCCCCCCACCTGCATGCCAAATCATACCCCAACCCTCACCCCCATCCTCGAACCCCACCCTCACCCCCACCCCCATCCTCACCCCCACCCTCACCCCCACCACCATCCTCACCCCCACCACCATCCTCACCCCCACCCCCAGCACACCTATTCCCTGCCAATGTCTCACCATCACAACCCACACATCCCAAAACCTAGGCCTGCATGCGTCCACTAAGCATGGACACCCATCACCAAAGCATGCCCAATGCATATACACATCCCCCCCACAAGCCACCCTCACCAAAGCCCCCACACACGAATGCCAGCACTTGGGGACACGGGAACCCACAGATACACCCATATGCCACACATTGAAACTATAACCATACCTCTATACCCCTGCAGGACCCGACCGTCAACACACCGCCACGGAGGGCCCAGAATTCTCCACACCCCCCACCCAAGAGGCCGTCAGCGATGACAGCAGCTCTGTCGACCTGGACACTGATGACCAGCCCGGACCATCGGGGACCTCTGGACAGTCGGTTCCCCTCACACAGGCACAGGCGACTACAGACCCAAACCCCTCTGGGAACACCAGCACAGCTCCCACCCAGCGGGCCCATGCCTCTGTCTCCAGGGCGCGTCAATCTGCGGTGTGTCTACCACTACAGGGCACCCAGGATAACCCACCACCCCAACAACAACAGGGACCTGGGGGCAGTGGAAGTGGGCACACCGGCCAGGGGGCAGAGGCCCAGGGAAACAGGGCAACTCGGAGGGCAGCTGTGCGACAGGGGGGGGACGGGCCCAGGGAACCCACTCTCCACGAGGCCCTCACCACCATCATGGGAGCATACAACCGCTCCCAGGAGACGATGGCGACGGTACTGGCCCGGTTCCAGGAGATCCAGGTACTGCAGGAGGAACACTATCGGGGGTACAGGGAGGACATCAGAGCCCTCACCTCCACCCTGGTTACCATGGTAGGGCTGCTGCAGGACCTCATCAACACCAGGACGGACACTCAACAACAACAAAGGGCCCCTGCCACTAGCCTGGACCAAGAACAGCCAACCACCTCCGCCGGCGCTAGTGGACAGGAGGCCCCCGCACAACAGCAGCCCACCAGACCCCCACCTCCTGCAGGAGAAGAACCACCCCGCAAGAGGGCCCTGAGATCTCGCAAGAAGACAGAGTAGGATGTCAAGACCCCCGCCAGCAAAGGATACCACCTGATGTCATCCCACTGTCCCACATTGTCACCCTGTCCATCCTTGAACTGCCCATGCTCCATCTCTCCACAGGCCTCTGGACAATGCACCTGTGTGACTGTTACTCTGGACTCTGCCATGGACATTCCTTCACCATAGCCCCCACCCACTTGAAACCACCCATCCCATTTTGAGCACTGAAATAAACACCCATTTTGCACAAAACTATCTGGAGTCTGGCTGTGATTTCAAAATATTGTAATTGACATGACAGTGCAAATATGTCCTTGTACATAGTGAAGTCAACAAACAGCTGCCACAAAGCTGTAGTCCATGGGGAAACGAAGCACAGGACTCGTAGTGGGGACCCCAGATCTGAAATAGGGAGGGAAAAGCCACAACTCAGTCATCATACACTGGGGCAAATAGACAGGCAGCAGAGATGCAGGAGAGTAGTTCACATTTACTAAATTATGTTTGAATTGTTACCTGTGTCCTATTGGAAGTACTGTTCAATGATTCTGTCCCTGTTGTCTGTTTCAGCCCCGTCGTCTTCCTCCTCGTCACTCTCCACAGGTTCCACAGCTGCCACTACACCACCGTCTCGACCATCCTCCTGCAGGAAAGGCACCTGGCGGCGCAAAGCCAGGTTGTGAAGCATGCAGCAGGCCACGATGATGTGACACACCTTCTTAGGTGAGTACATTAGGGATCCACCTGTCATATGCAGGCACCTAAACCTGGCCTTTAGGAGGCAAAGGGTGCGTTCGATCACCCTCCTAGTACGCCCATGGGCCTCATTGTACCGTTCCTCTGCCCTGGTCCGGGGATTCCTTACTGGGGTCAGTAGCCACGACAGGTTGGGGTACCCAGAGTCCCCCAATAGCCATACACGGTGTCTCTCTAGCTGTTCCATCACGTAAGGGATGCTGCTATTCCTCAGGATGTAGGCGTCATGCACTGACCCAGGGAACTTGGCATTTATATGCGAGATGTACTGGTCAGCCAAACACACCACCTGGATGTTCATGGAATGGTAACTTTTTCTGTTCCTGTACACCTGCTCCCTGTCTCTTGGGGGAACCAAAGCCACATGGGTCCCATCAATGGCACCAATGACGTTGGGAATATGTCCAAGGGCGTAGAAATCACCCTTCACTGTAGCCAATTCGCCCACCTCAGGGAAAATGATGTAGCTCCTCACGTATTTCATCAGGGCAGACAACACTCTGGATAACACCTTCGAAAACATGGGCTGAGACATCCCAGAAGCAATTCCCACTGTTGTCTGAAATGACCCACTTGCCAAGAAATGGAGTACTGACAGGACCTGCACCAGAGGTGGAATCCCTGTGGGTTGGCGGATGGGGGACATCAGGTCGGGCTCCAGCTGGGCACACAGTTCATGTATAGTGGCACGGTCAAGCCGGTAGGTCAGGATAATGTGGCGTTCTTCCATTGTCGACAGGTCCACCAGCGGTCGGTACACGCGAGGATTCATCCGTCTCCTCGCCAAACCCAGCGGACGGTGCCTAGGAAGGACAACATGGAGCACACAGTCAAGCAACCCACAGGTACGTACTCACAGCTTGCACAGTAAACGATTCTCTATGCAGTGAATGGCGTGTCTGAGTGGCTATGCAAGGCCTAGGCCTGTGTGACGCAGTTGAAATTGAGCCATGTGGACCCTCGAAATGGCGGCTGCCTGACCTGTGAAGTGTGACAATGGGATGTGAGGTCAATGCGCTGGCGTGGCACACCGCGGCGGTCGGCGGTCGAAGACCGCGGCGCGAAGCCGCATTGGTTAACATTGAAGCCTATGGGTTTCAGGAGCCAATGGCGAAGGGCGCCGGCGGTGGCGGTACGCACCGCCGCGGGCGTGACCGCCATTTTCTATCTACTTATCCACTTGCGACTTGAACTTTCACAGGAGAGGACCTATACTGCAAGTGTTGCTGTGACCTCGGTCTGGAAGGGACAATGGCTGCTGCGACTGGGGAAAGGGCCCCTGCCTTCACTGGAGAGGAGTTGGAGAAACTTGTGGATGGGGTCCTCCCCCAGTATGCGCTACTCTACGGTCCTCCAGACCAACAAGTGAGTTTAATCCAATATGGATTTGGGGCCACTGGCTGGCTTGGGGGCATGGCGGGGGGCCTGGCGGGGATGGGGGGCATGTTGGGCCTGGCGGGGGGCATGGCGGGGGGCCTGGCGGGGATGGGGGGCATGTTGGGCCTGGCGGGGGCATGGCGGGGGGCCTGGTGGGGATGGGGGGCATGTTGGGCCTGGCGGGGGCATGGCGGGGATGGGGGGCATGTTGGGCCTGGCGGGGGCCTGGCGGGGGGCCTGGCGGGGATCGGGGGCATGTTGGGCCTGGCGGGGGCATGGCGGGGGGCCTGGCGGGGATGGGGGGCATGTTGGGCCTGGCGGGGGCATGGCGGGGGGCCTGGCGGGGATGGGGGGCATGTTGGGCCTGGCGGGGGCCTGGCGGGGGGCCTGGCGGGGATGGGGGGCATGTTGGGCCTGGCGGGGGCATGGCGGGGGGCCTGGCGGGGATGGGGGGCATGTTGGGCCTGGCGGGGGCCTGGCGGGGGGCCTGGCGGGGATGGGGGGCATGTTGGGCCTGGCGGGGGGCCTGGCGGGGATGGGGGGCATGTTGGGCCTGGCGGGAGGCATGGCGGGGGGCCTGGCGGGCATGTTGGGCCTGGCGGGGGCCTGGCGGGGGGCCTGGCGGGGATGGGGGGCATGTTGGGCCTGGCGGGGGCCTGGCGGGGGGCCTGGCGGGGATGGGGGGCATGTTGGGCCTGGCGGGGGCCTGGCGGGGGGCCTGGCGGGGATGGGGGGCATGTTGGGCCTGGCGGGGATGGTGGGCGTTGGGCCACTGGCAACGAAAATGCAGACAAACTTGAACGTGGTATTTCTCCCTCCCTGTACGTGTCACATAGGTCCGCGCCCATGAGAAGATCGGGATTTGGCGTGCCATCGCCAAGGAAGTCCGGACCCTGGGGGTCCACCATCGACGGGGCACCCACTGCCGCAAGAGGTGGGAGGACATCCGCCGCGGGACCAAGAAGACCGCCGAGTCTCTGCTGGGGATGGCCTCCCAACGTAGGCAGGGTGCCTGCCGTCAACTTACCCCCCTGATGTTCCGGATCCTGGCGGTGGCCTACCCTGATTTGGATGGGCGCGTGAGGGCAGCACAGCAGACACAAGGGGGTGAGTACAAGCATTATCTACTCTGTTGTCGCGCAGTGGAGGTGTCTGGGTGGGGGAGGAGGGCTGTGGGTCCCCCTAGGCCAGGGCGATATCTGTAGGCTGGGCACCCCCGTAAGCCCCTGTGTCCCCAGCCACCACCCTCAGTAGTGTGTCAGTACAGCCATCCCTGGGCCGTGTCATCCATGGGTGCAGTTGTCAACTCTAGGCGTGTAGGGCATGTTCCACGGAATGCGTAGCGGACCCCAAGTGCGCAACTTAGTGCAGGGGGCATCTGTGTCTGTCATGTCCGCTAACTGTACCGGTGATCCATGTACTCAAAATCTCTCTATTTCTCTCTCCCCCCCCCTTTTTGTTTGTCTTTCTGTGCTTGTGTGCATCAGCATCATCAGGCGGAGGAGAAGTGGCATCGGGGCAGGAGGGAGCTGCATCTCACATGGCCCAGGAGGGCCATGCCACAGAGTCTGACTGGACCAGTAAGACGGAGGGCGAGGGGAGCTCCACAACGGGGACGACTGGACCCTGCAGCGACACGGACACGTCCTCGGAAGGGAGCTCCCTTGCGGGGGTGGCACCATCCGTGCCCCCCGCCATTACAGGTACAGCCGCCCCCCAGCGCACCATCTCCGCCCTCCCAGCAGCCCCTCAGCGTTCGCCCCGTGCCCGCTCTGCCAGGAAGCCGGGCATCTCCTTCGCCCCAGGCACCTCAGGCCCTGCCCCTGTTACCCCCGCTGCCCTCAGTGAGGAGGTCATTGACCTCCTCCGAACGCTCATTGTTGGGCAGACTACCCTTTTGAATGCCATCCAGGGGGTGGAGAGGGAGGTTCATCGCAGCAATGCGTACCTGGAGGGCATTCATTCGGGTCAGGCTGCCCATCAGCGATCGTTCCAGGCTCTGGCCTCAGCACTGACGGCAGCCATTGTCCCTGTCTCCTGCCTCCCTCTACTAACTCCCTCCTCCCAGTCTCCTGTTCCTCTGCCTGTCCCACCCACACCATCAGACCAGCCTGCACACACCTCAACACCCAAGAGCAGCTCATCCAAACACAAGCACCACAGATCACGCAGACATTCACACAAGCAACATTCCGATGCAGACATGCCAACAGTCACTTCCACCTCTGTGACCCCCACCTCCTCGTCTCCCTCCTCCCTCCCTGTGACGTCTACACTCACACCTTCATTCACCTCACCATCAGCCAGTGTTTCCATCACCAGCACACCCTCCAGTACAGTCCGCACACGTGCAGTCACCACCCCCACTGCCATTTACACGTCCCCAGTGTCCTCTCCCACTGTGTCTGTCACCCCCTCTTCCACACCACACAAACGCAGCCACCCACCCACCCAACAGCCATCCACCTCACGACAGCCTCCCGCTCCTGCACCTGCACCCAAAGACAGCAAACTTGTCTCGCCTACAACCACATCCTCTCCCTCCACTCCCATACCCACTGTACCTACCACTATCCATTGTCCCAAGAAAATCTATCTCTCTACTGCTACCTTCTTTCCTGACCCTGAGCCCCCCCTCCTTCTCGTCGGGGTAAAAAGAGCACCTCAGCCACCACCAGCCCTGCAGCCCCCTTGACAAGGGTGCAGGGGTATTGGAGCCCACCAGCCCGCAGGTCTGGATCTTCGCCCAGCAGCAAGGGGACAGCCAGCCCACCCCCTGGGAAGAGGAGCAGAAGGCGGAAGGGCCGCCGCCGGAGCCCGGATTCGATATCCCCCCAGGACACTAGCCAGCCACCGTCAACAGCCACAGCTCCAAAGGGAGGAAAGGGCCACAGACTCCCGACTAAGGAGGGCAAGGGCAGCAAGGCGGAGAAGTCAGGCAGCAGGCCTGCTGCCCATGGAGGACCCGTCACAGCTGCCCAGGAGGAGCCCGCAACCCCCATAGCCGCTGCCCCGGGAGGAACCGGCACAGCTGCCCCGGGAGAGCCCACCACCCCCATAGCCGCTGCCCAGGGAGGACCCAGCCCAGCTGGCCAGGAGGGCCCCACCACCCACAGCCCAGGTGGGCATTGAAGGAGCACCATGCCCGCTGCCCAGGAGGGCACCACCAGGCAATGAGCAGTTGGCCATAGAATGTCCGCCGTTTCCAGCACCGCTCCGCTGGGGACCGCCGTCTCAAGAACCGCTGAACTGGGCCCCGCCGTCTCCAGCACCGCTCCGCTGGGGACCGCCGTCTCAAGAACCGCTGAACTGGGCCCTACAAGGCAAGAACCGCTGAACTGGGCCCCGCCGTCTCCAGCACCGCTCCGCTGGGGACCGCCGTCTCAAGAACCGCTGAACTGGGCCCTTCAAGGCAAGAACCGCTGAACTGGGCCCCGCCGTCTCCAGCACCGCTCCGCTGGGGACTGCCGTCTCAAGAACCGCTGAACTGGGCCCTTCAAGGCAAGAACGGCTGAACTGGGCCCTTCAAGGCAAGAACCGCTGAACTGGGCCCTTCAAGGCAAGAACCGCTGAACTGGGCCCGCCGTCTCCAGCACCGCTCCGCTGGGGACCGCCGTCTCAAGAACCGCTGAACTGGGCCCTTCAAGGCAAGAACCGCTGAACTGGGCCCTTCAAGGCAAGAACCGCTGAACTGGGCCCTTCAAGGCAAGGACCGCTGAACTGGGCCCCGCCGTCTCCAGCACCGCTCCGCTGGGGACCGCCATCTCAAGAACCGCTGAACTGGGCCCTTCAAGGCAAGAACCGCTGAACTGGGCCCTTCAAGGCAAGAACCGCTGAACTGGGCCCTTCAAGGCAAGAACCGCTGAACTGGGCCCCGCCGTCTCCAGCACCGCTCCGCTGGGGACCGCCGTCTCAAGAACCGCTGAACTGGGCCCTTCAAGGCAAGAACCGCTGAACTGGGCCCTTCAAGGCAAGGACCGCTGAACTGGGCCCCGCCGTCTCCAGCACCGCTCCGCTGGGGACCGCCGTCTCAAGAACCGCTGAACTGGGCCCTTCAAGGCAAGAACCGCTGAACTGGGCCCTTCAAGGCAAGGACCGCTGAACTGGGCCCTTCAAGGCAAGGACCGCTGAACTGGGCCCCGCCGTCTCCAGCACCGCTCCGCTGGGGACCGCCGTCTCAAGAACCGCTGAACTGGGCCCTTCAAGGCAAGAACCGCTGAACTGGGCCCTTCAAGGCAAGAACCGCTGAACTGGGCCCTTCAGGGCAAGGACCGCTGAACTGGGCCCCGCCGTCTCCAGTACCGCTCCGCTGGGGACCGCCGTCTCAAGAACCGCTGAACTGGGCCCTTCAAGGCAAGAACCGCTGAACTGGGCCCTTCAAGGCAAGGACCGCTGAACTGGTCCCTTCCAGGCAGGAACCGCTGGCCCTTTGGCAGACGTGGCAGGGCAGGATCTGTCTCGGGCAGGGCTGCAGGATGTCCTCTGGCCAACATGCCTCCTCCAGTGGCAGTGGAGTCTGTTATGGACTGTATGGACTGTGGCTTTGCTCTCCCCAGGATGGCCCAGTGGGCAGGCCACCCACTGTATGGACTGTATGGACTGTGGCTTTGCTCTCCCCAGGATGGCCCAGTGGGCAGGCCACCCACTGTATGGACTGTATGGACTGTGGCTTTGCTCTCCCCAGGATGGCCCAGTGGTCATGGAGTCCCCTCGTGGATCTGGCGTCGTGTACTCAAGTGGCTGAGGTGCCCCCCCTTCCCTTCCCCCTGAGGTGCCTGTCCTTTTTTCTTTCTGATGCCCCTGCAGTGTTCTCTCCGTGGAGTTCTTGTCGTGGGACTGGGCCTTGCCCCTTTGCTCAGGACCCCTGTGGTCCACGGACAGTGGTTGGACTACATTTAGTAGCTGTATATATTTTGTACATAGTTTATTTATTTATTGGGATTACTGCTGTCCATATTTCAATATATCTGCCCGTTTAAGATCTCTTCTTTTGGTCTTTGCATTATTTAGGAGGGGGGGGGTTTGTGGGTTGTGACAGTGATCTGTGGGAATGCATTGATGTGTGTGTTGTAGTGGGTGTGGGTGGGTGGGTGTGTGCCGGTAATCTTTTCCCTCCCCTGTGTCGTAGGTGCAGTACGCACCGATGTCTTCCGCGCCGCCGGGCGTGCTCCTGGTACAGGAGCAGGTATAGGAGTGCGGGGATGACCTGCAACTCGGGTTCCATACTGCCGGAATCTCGCGTGGAGTATGTGGAGGTGAGCGTTTTCCCGTTCGTAGTCTGTTTCCGCCGTGTTTTTATCGGCGGTGCTCCCGCCCCGGAAAAGGTGGCGGATTGGTGGGTCGTGATAGGGTGGGCGGTACATTGTCTGCCGCCTGGCTGTTGGCGGGGACCGCCGCGCTGTTTGTTTGTTCCGCCGTGGCGGGCGGAGTGTTAATGCGGTGGGCTGTGTTGGTGGTTCCCGCCAGGGTCAGAATTGCATATTTTGGACCGCCGGCCTGTTGGCGGGTTGGCCGCCGCTTAATCACCGACCGCCAGGGTCAGAATGAGGGCCAGAGTGTGGGTAAGGATTAGAAGTAATGTCTAGTCCACCATCAGAAACAAAAAAACTGTCAGTCCCAGAATTGGGGGATTGTGGAGAGTTAGAGTACAGAACTAACTATACTTCTATCATTGGGGTCAACATGTTTCTCGCAAAAAATGTCTGTTAAGATCGGTTCGATTCATCAGGACCAAAAAACATACCTAATCCACATGTTATAACCCAATACGGGATTTCTTCGTACCACAAAAACCTACAAAGAGCAAAAAAACAGACTCAAAATACAAATATAACAATGTGCACAGTGAGCTCATTCTGGTGAGAAACCCGAATGTGCAGTGTATCACACGGGGGAAATATAAATCAAACAGACTCCTCTCAATTCAGAGGATGAATCCTTACCCTCCTTGTATTAAAGGATGGGCCCCATCGGGATAGCGATAAGCATCAGTGGTCTAGGCTTGTATAGTCAACTAAGTATAGATATAGATGACATGTCATACATAACAAGTATAAATATCTCAAGGATTATAAATCCATTCAATCTATTCAGGACAAACTTAAATCATGGCTCAAACATGTCCAATAACAGAAAGTCCTAAGTATGAGGACACAGGTTATCACCATAACTATGTGGAATATTGTTAGTCAATTCAAATTGTCAAAATAATCTTAAATCACGAGTCAAACATGTCCAAAAAATGTGTATAGTGTAGACAATCGCCAGTCCAATAATGTACACCAATAGTATTAATAATAAGGACACAGGGTCATAGTAGTGTCCAATGTTTAATGACAGCTCCCACCAAGGATCAAGAAGGGGCAAAGGAAGTGGTCTGCAATATAGATAGTTACTCTTCTGCTCCTTGAAGAAAGGTAACATAGGACTTACCCCGCTCGTGTGGCCACCGGGTGGATAACCTACCCCTGCTCTGCGTCCCCGAAAAAGTGAGACATAGCCGGAGAGGGGTTTATAAATGGTGGTGGGGCATCAAGCTAGAAAGAGGACTGGGGAAAAGCGGCGGCCATCTTGAAGGAATTCCCTAACAGTAAAAGAGTGGCGGCCATTCTGTAATGAGGTTAGGAATAGGAAATAGTGGCGGCCATCTTGAAGGAATTCCCTAACAGTAAAAGAGTGGCAGCCATTTTGTAATGGGGTTAGGAATAGGAAATAGTGGCGGCCATATTGTAGAGATGTTTTTGTAACAAAAAAATGGCAGCCATATTGTAGTGGAATACCAATACAGAGGGGGACCTGTGGTCAAACAAGGGTGGCAACCAATAGCTGTACCCCCAAAATGGTAATCCCAAAGGACTGTCTGTAGAAAGATAATAGAAAATAGAAAATATCCCAATCATACTGAAATGATAGTTGCCATCAAGGGGGCATAAACAGTGTAGGAGGGTGCACTATGCAGCCATTGACGACACTGGGAGTCATAACAGAATCAGTTGTGGTAACACAATCATAAAATTATGTCGAACCTCAGAAATGGTTGTATATTCGTAGATCCAAGCATAATGGAGGCTGCCATTAAAAATAAAAATAAAAAAAACAACTATATATTGATTGTGATATCTCCATAGTGAAAAGATCGAACCCTGTGACTATTGATTAGTAAATTCCAACCAGGGTATATCATCATTTAGTCCAGTCCGATGTGTACCTAACCTAAACACCCAGCGTTGTTCTCTCTCAAAGAGTCTCTTGGTACAGTCTCTAGTGTTTGTAATGCGTTCCAATGCAACCCATCTCAGGTCGTCAGGTGTATGTTGGAATTCAATGAAATGTTTAGTCAATTTAGTTGTGGCTCGTTGACATCCTATAGTGCTCCGATGCTCATTGATACGTGTTTTGACCATTCTAGTGGTCATCCCGATGTATCGGAAATTGCATGGACAGGTGATCATGTAGATGCAGTTCTTTGTGCGGCAGTTAGTATGTGTCGCTAATTGCCATGGTGTCCTCTCACCCAAGTCCACATCCTGTGTATGCATTGAGAAGGGACATGCATTGCAGTTATCACAAGGATAATGTCCTATAACCCTAGCCATGATCTAGATTGTGTGTTGTCACGATTTAGTTGTGGTAGTGGTCTAGTGTGTACTACTAAGTCTCAAATGTTTTGTGTGCATTTGAATGCAAAAAGGGGTTGCGCTAAAGCCTCACCTGAAATGTTCAGAATGGACCATTGTTTTCTAATAATCTCCCTAACCTGGTTACTCAAAGGGGTGAAGGTGGTAACACAAGTCAGTCTTGATTGCCGTTCACGTCAATTTGTGTTAAGAAGGACATCTCTTGGGATATTTCGAGCTCTTTTTCTGGCCTGACTGATAATCCGTAGTGGATATTTATGGTGTACTAGCTTGTGGCTCGGAATCTCAGCCTGGTTATTATAATCAGAAACCTCTATGCAATTACGTCTTAACCTCAGGAATTGACCGAAACTATTCCTATCTGTGGGTATATGAAAAATGGAAGAATGTAACAATCCATTAGTTAGGATGATACGTAAATCCAGAAAAGAAACTTCGTCTGAGGAAAAATTAGCACTAAAACAGAAATTGCTGTTGAGGGTGTTAACCCACTCAAGAAATGCTTTCGCTTGGTCACAGTTACCCTTCCAGACTATTAGTATGTCATCTATGTATCGACGCCATAATCGGATATTAGAGGAGAAAGGTTGAGTGGATGGTAGAATATATTTTGATTCAAACTCGGAGCAAATGTGCTGCCCATTGAGGTCCCTTGAATTTGATGGTATAGTTGACTTTCAAACTGAAAGAAAATTTCTTTTAGGGCAAGATTTGCACACTGTAAAATAAATGAAACTGGAGTTTTGTAGGGCCAGTCCATTTTGCCAAGGATGTCCTTGACTGCTTCCAGAGTGGCATCTTGCGGTATGTTGGTGTACAGTGCCTCCACATCAAGGCATATTAACATATCCGTAGTCCCACTCTTATTGATATCATCTAACAAGATCAAGATATCCTTAGTATCCTTCAGAAAAGTAGGTGTATCCTCAACAATTGGTTGTAGATAGAAATCACAGAATTTTGACAGAGGTTCTAGCAGAGATCCTATGCCTGATATAATTTGACGTCCCGGTGGTGGGGTCCCTTTGTGTATTTTAGGAAGGCAATAGAAATAGGGGACCCTAGGTTCTTTAGTGTCCAGAAATTTGGCCTCTGCATGGGATATCCAATCTGAATCTTCAGCTTCAGTGATCAATCCTCGAATTGTCTTCTGTAAACATGGAGTAGGGTCCGAGCATATAGGTTCATAGTATGTAGTGTCACCTAATAGTCTCAGACATTCCTGTCTATATGAAGTTGTATTCTGGATCACTATCGCACCCCCTTTGTCCGCAGGTTTTATAATGATATCTGGATGATGGGACAATGTGCGGATAGCTTCTCTCTCTTTGTTGGACACATTTTGAAAGTGCAGGGTTGAATTCATTGACTTGATCTCTTGTCGCAATCCTTTTTCAAAAGTAAGTACTTTCACTGGTACTAAAGAAGATGGAGGCATGAAAGTGGAAGGGTTTCTCAAATTAGTATCACCTAGAGGAAGTGGCGCAGGTTGGTTATTAAAAAAGAAATGCAAGCAGATCTTACGGAACAATGGAGTAATTTCACAGTTAAGGCGGAAAGGATCTTCTTTAGGAGTGGGCACAAAGCCCAGACCCCGATTAAGTACCGAGATTTCATCTGGTGAAAGAATAGTGTCTGATAAGTTAACAACTAGGGTTTCTTCGGTGGTCCTGCACTGCGGCTCCTGGTCACCATCTGTGGTTCCTCTTGGGTCCAGTTTACGTTCCTGCCTCTTCCTCTGTTTCTTCCTCTGCCCGTGGCCCGGCCTCTTCCTAAAAAAGGATGATATGGGATCTGGGCTTGTGGTTGGAAGAAGGGGTATGGGGGTTGCTGCCACATTGGGAACTGAGCGTATGGAAACGGAGGAGTTGGACCAAGTGGAAGTGGTTGGCGGTTCCGGTACGATCGTTCATCATCGCTGCTCCAACCATCTGAGCTAGAGCTATACTGTGGTGAACGAGTTTTCCGGTACTGATCGTATGTGTCATCTGAAGTTTCCGAGCCACCTTCCTGTTGGTAATCTTCTTTTGTGTATGGATAAATTCTCTCTCTACTAAATTTTTTGATATCCTTTTGGAGTTTGGTAATCTTCTGGCGAGTCAAGTGTTCTTTAGTCTCGTTGAGTTCTGTGTTGATTTCAGCTAAATGAGATATGAATTGTGACAATAGAACAGTGGTCTTAATAGATGACTCCAACAAAGAAATCTGTATTGTGATGGAGTCCGCCAGACGTTTAGAGGTGTTGATAATTAATACCAACCAATCACGTGTACATTTCCATGATACCTGTGCCCAGTGTTTTTGGAATTGCAGATCTTGTAGAGAAATTCTAGGGACATTGGTGACTATCAGACCAATAGGTGAAATATTGGCCCGGAGATACGCTGTCATAATAGTGCCATGTAAGACTGTTTTAATTAATTCTTTTTTCAGACTGGATAATTTATCCCAATCTTCTTTTGAACAACCAGATGGACCACTATGGTCACCATCAAGTATAGATAGTGCTTGTAAAATTGCTTGGACAGTGTCCTCATCAAAACTCAGGCCCTGAAAGTCAGCCATCACTACTACTGGTGAGACTCCACCAAAGTAGAAATATCTGGGTAAGCCCTACAGCAGAGAAGCTGCACTAAATTATCGAATACAAACAAAGAACGGCTAATATGGCCTGTGGCGGGGGCTCCTGGCCACTAGTGGTAGCGGAGGTGGAAGGCTGTTCAGATGTCTGGCTAGTGGCAGGGGCCCGCTGGTGTGAGACTGCCTCCCTCATAATATTGGCCATGTCTACCAGCACCCCTGATATAGAGATAAGGGTGTTGTTGATGGCCTGCAAGTCCTCCCTGATCCCCTGATACTGCCCCTCCTGCAGCCACTTGTTCTCCTGCAATTTGCCCAGGATCTGGCCCATCGTGTCTGCAAGTGCCTCCTAGAAAGTCAGTTCCCTGGGCCTGTCCTCCCCCGGTGCACAGCACTCCTCCCAGTTTCCCTGTTGGCCTGTGCCTCTGTCCCCTGAACAGTGTGCCCACTGCAACTGACCCCAGGTCCCTGATTGTCTTGTGTGCGAGGTGTAGCCTGGGGTCCCTGTAGAGGTGGACACACTGCTGATTGACATGTCCTGGGGACAGCGGTATGGGTAGGTTGGGTGGGTGCTGTGGTGGGGTTTCCTGCTGGGGGAGGCTCTATGGTGGTGTGTGACTGGGCCTGGGTAACCGGCTGTCCAGAGGTCCCTGATGGGCCAGGTAGGTAATCCAGATCCTGAAGACCAGAGATACTGTCATCAATTGGGCCTCTTCTGTTTGGGGACTGGATATTGCTGGCACCTCCTCTCCGCTGACATTGGCTGGGGTACCTGTGGGGATTTAAATGATGTGTTATGGTTTATGTGTCTGACATATTGTGCATTTGTGGCTTGCCCTCTTTGGTTGTATTTGGCCTGGCATCTTTCACTTGTGTACGTTGGTGTATGGTGGGATGATTAGTTATCTATAGTGTGCATGCTTTAGTGATGATTGTCCATGCAGGCTGTGAGTGGTGTCCATGCATTGGTAGAGCATGCAGGGCTTGGCACTGGGATGAGTGAGATGTGATGGAGTGTGTGGGAAGCAGTGAGGTGGTGGGAGTGAGGGTGAGGGTATGTGATAGCATGCAGGTAGGGGGGGTGATAGTAGTAGAGAGTTGACTTACCAGAGTCCAGTCCTCATCCTACTCCAGCCAAGCCCTCATGATACATGATTGCAAAGACTTGCTCCTCCCATGCTGTTAGTTGTGGGGGTCCACCGCCAGTCCTCTGTACAGCGAGCTGGTGTCTTGCTGCAATAGAACGTACCTTCCCCCATAGGTCGTTCCACCTCTTCCTGATGTCATCCCAAGTTCTTGGGTGCTGTCCCACGGTGTTGACCCTGTCCACGATTCTCCGCCATAGGTCCATCTTCCTAGCTATCGATATCTGCTGTACCTGTGCTCCAAATAGCTGTGGCTCTACCCTGACTATTGCCTCCACCGTGACCCTTAGCTCCTCCTCTGTGAAACAGGGGTGTCTTTGTGGTGCCATTGGTGTTTTGTGAGGTGTGTTGGTGAGGGTATGTTGGGTAATGTGTTTGGGTGTGTGATGTGGGGTGCGTGAGTGGTGTATAGATGTGAATAGTGTGTGGATTTGTAATGGTAAAGGGTTGTGGGTACTGTGGGTGTGTGTTTTATAGTGGTGTGGGTGTGTGGGTATGGGTGTCAGGTGTGTGTTGTTTGAATTGTCCAATGTAGTTTTGTTTTGTTTGTGTGTGTCCATTGTGAGTGGGCGGTATATACTGCCAACGGTTTACCTCTGTTGAATGTCCGCTGTGGTGGTTTGTGGGTCATAATATGGTGGGCGTAGTTGGCGTAACGGTGTGGGTTTTGATACCACCAGTTTATCACTGACCTTTTGTGTGGTGGATTTGTGTATGTGGCCGAATACTGACGGATTGGTGTGTGTGTCATATTATGGTGAACGAATATCCGTGGCGGCGGCAGTAAGTTTGGCGGCACTCAGCATGGCAGTAAGTGGTATTTACTGTCAATGTCATAATGAGGGCCATAATGTCTTAGTTTTCACTGTTTCTGTTCATCGGCTCTATTAATAAGGATTTGTATGAGTTGTTTCTCATTGACACCAATGTTTCTTGCATGCATTTATGTCAGAGTTGTTTCTCACTGCCACCATTGCTTCTTGAAAGCATTCATCTCTAGTTGCAGCCTATGTGATCTCTAAGTGACTTGGCTTTGGGACATACCATCTTGGCAATCCAGTGCACCTAGTCTTCGATGTTATCAAATTCAGGGGAGGTTGCTATATCATAAAAAGTAAACAACTAACAACCTATTTGTCTACAGCTGCAGGGTGTGGGGTGTGATGATGCCCGTGCAAAAGGGGAAACCAAGAGTTTATAACGAGTAAGCACATACAATTATTTTCCATACAAACAAAAGTGAAAGTGGACACAACTCCACTTCATAGGAGGGGCTTCTCAGTTTGGAACCGCGTAGTTTACAGTATCTATCAATGATCTACTTGTGAATGCAACTAGGGCCTGTGTACCCCTATGTGATTCTTGCAGGAGTAGCTCCCCAAATCCTGCAAGTCTGGCCTAAACAGATAATTCACTGTTTTCTTGGAGTCAAAATATTACTTTGTGGAATCATGTAGAAAAGTGTCTTTGTGCCTAAAACTCTATTGTTGCATGTTTGACCACTATCTAGTAGCTCAGGACTTGATAAGATGGCACAAAGGTTTGGGATGAACTAACCTTAGAAATTTACCATACCTAAGAAACTAGAGACCTTCAACACATTCGGATAAGGGGATGCATTTCTTTGTACTTCCTTTGCAGATCAATGCTCAGTCTTTTTTGCAGAATATAATACCATAGAATTTAGAGCTATTTTTCAGAAATCCACACTTAATCCTGTGTTAAGCATAAAAACAAACTGAGGAATTCTCCAGAAGGCAACTTTTGGTCAATGATGGTGGTTTCTATGTTCTTAGCATTGATCAAGATATCATAGCAGATGTTCACGAACGCATCCAAACCAAGTAGGGCTTCTTTGATGGTGTTCTAAAAGACCTATGCCACAGAGGAGATTCCGAAGCTCAGTCTTTTAAAGCATTGCAGGCCTACTTGGGTGTAAAACATGGTTGTAAAATGATTTAATTCTAGTAACAATTGATGGTTTCCCGAGTTAAGATCTAATTTTAAAGTCACCTTGCTCCATTGAGGTGCATCAGGATGTCATTGTTTGGGTTAGGTGCCAGCTCTTTTTAATGGCTTGATTTGTAGTTACATGCCTGTTCAAAATCGTATTGCCCCTTGTTGCTTGGGAGTTAATGCGATGACCATGGGCAACACCAAATGTGTTGGTCCTCATACTTTTTCGATGGGCTTCCAATTTCTGAGGTTGCACTTCTGCTAAGGATCAGAGGTTCTCAAGTGGAAAGGTACTTGCTGGTGTTTTAATGTGACTGGCTTGATAATGTAATCAAAATATAGTTTGAGGTGGCTACTTCAGACAGCCCATCCATTTAAGAGATGATGACACTCTTGGAGGAGATCCATAGAGTTGTAGTTCTCTTCTGCCACAGAGCTGATTAGGGTGCTTTGCCTGTCTACATGATGTGGAATTTCACCTGAATGGTGGCATTTTCATGGCTAATGATGGTCATATAGGTTCCAGCAAGAGTTATCTTAGCCACTCCTCATTATGCATAGATCTGCTTGTCTCAGTCACATTCAGTTGCAGGTTAAAATGAGCTTCTAACACTATATCAGTCCTGTCCTAGTCATCCTCTCCCTCATATTGAGGACATCATTTTGAAACAATTTGAAAATGTCTTGAAGGTTTAAATTAGTTGTTGAGATGGTGGATGCACACGTGGCATTGTGATGTCATCAGATTGATAATAGAGGGCAAAGGGTTTAGTGTTGCTCCTGCGCAGTCCATAGCATTTTGTCCCCACCAGTTCAGGCTGTTGCTGGCTCAGGGCCACTGTGTTGTTAACATTCATTGCTTGGTCATTGTCTCTCTATTAAGGACAGATTAGAGTGGCTAGTCAGGATGGCTCTACTGAGTTTTCACAAAGTATGCAGAAGTAGGGTGGATAGGAGCTGTATGAATTATATAACTGTACCCTATTCATTTCCCTTCTTGCTGTGCCAAATGCAGTCAGTTTAGTTACCATTTACTCACAAATATTGTGCAGTATGTATGTAGACAACCACCTGAATGGTTACATACAACATTGCAGCAGGTGAGAGCTTCCATTGCCTCAACAGAAAGTCTACAATCACAATCTGGTTGACTGCAGTTCACCTGAGATATACAGAGGAAAGGTCTGAGGGCCAACAGCCTCCTTGTATTCTTTTAGGTTCTGGGGATGGAGACAGCTGCCAGCACTCACCACTCTGGGTGGAGCTCAGCAGCAGCACTTACTACTCCTTTCTCCACTGGTGCTTTTGGCAGGCATGGGTACACATTTACAAGGTGTGGGTGCAGTATCTGGACAGGCAGTGTAAAGTGCGCATCTTTGTCAGTGTGGAACCATGCCAAGGTGAGGCCTAGCACCCATGGGTAAGATGAGTCTTTTTTAGGACTGCAGAGACCTCCTCATATAAAAAAATAGGCCAGGTCTATCCTTTTCTGTGCAGAGTCTCCGCAGTAGTAAGATTACTATTAGTAAAATTAAACTTGTTTTTTGCTGAATTTGTGCACGTTGATGATTATAGTTCTTATCTGCTCAACAGGTTGTCAGTCAGTTCTTCAAAGCCTGAGGTTATTTTTGTACAACCATGATAAGGATATATTTTAAGGGTGAAGTTTCAGCTGTTCGGCCAATATATTATCTGTAGCTCTGCATGCAGTGTTTGATAGAGCTTTCTATGACAGAACACACCAGATCCTAAGTTATTTGATAATGAGAAGGTAGTTATAAATTAATGTTCAAGTATATTTGGAGACTTTATAGCTGCTGACCTGATCCAGGTGTTGCTTCTGGTGAAGATGGATGCAAAGCTACTCACTGGAGCAGAAAGCACTTGGCTGTTTGTCACAGCCATGTTCCTTTTTGAGAGAATTTTGGTTCTGCAGGCCAGGATTTTCTTTTTTAATGTCACATAGATTATCTGCATTTGCCTGCAACATACCTTTAATTTTGCTGAAGATGCAAGTTGTCTTAAATTGTATTGTTGGTTGACTCTGGTGTGAGCCCCAGGTCAATTACCAGCTTCAATCCCTTATAGGGTAAAGTTCAAAAAGTCACTAAATTAACCCATGCTTATCCCTGGTTAGCTTGGAATAATAACCAGACATGCTAGAATCAATTTTAATAAATGATTGGACATGAAATCTACAAATATCAATGCAGTAGAATTGGAGTTATGAATTTTCCAAGATTTAGTAAAAATAGCGACAAACATCAAAAAGCACCAGCTATGGATATCTGTTTATGCTAAACTGGGTCAAAGTCACCCTTTTGGACCAACCGTGATGGAGCCCAGGTCACTTGCAGTCACCAGATTAGGCCCGCTGAAGTTTACCTTCTCAAGTCAGTTCCAAGAGTCATATTCGTGGTGGAGTGGGCTGCAAGGAGTAGGAAGAGCGTTGCAGGCAGCCGCCGGAGCAGCATGAATAGTAGGAAAGGTGCTGTGGGCAGCCATCACGGGTGCGCAAAAAACCTGAAGTTGTCTTGGATGGGTACTGCTTGAGCTTCGTTTTGGCGGTCCTCACTAGCAAGCCATGCTGTAGTGTGAAAAGTTGCCTGGAGGTGCTTCATGTTGAAATGTGGTATAAGGAGTGAGATCTTGGTGTGGATGTGACCGCTCCTGGTCGCAAAGAGCCCAAAAACTTAAATACAGTTGTCTGAGCCACACTGAGGGTCCAGGACCCGAGGGGCACCACATAGGGGTCAGGAACATACTTCAGCTGGGTCCAGGGGTTGGTTCAGGATGTTGTTCAAGATGTTGAGGGAGCCTTTTTGCCCCAGATGCTCAAATCAGGATGCCAGCAGATTGGGCCTTGCAGTCACCCTGGTGTCCTGGGTTCAAGGACAATGTTGCAGGTCCAGTTCTCTCCTCCCAGGCAAGAAGGCAACAGAGAAGCAGGTCAGTAGTTCAGTTGGGTCACAGTCAAGCAGGGCAGCAGACCAACAGAGTAGCAATCCTTTGAGGAGGTCAGACTTCTATACCCTGGTGCCCTGGTTCTGGAAATTGGGAGAAGCTTCTAGAAAGTGGCTTTGAAGTGCATCACATTTCCTGACTTCCCTGCACTGGCTCCAAGTTGGCTGCAGTGGCAATGTGTGGGTGATAGGTCCTTTGTGTGAAGGCAGAGCACTATCTTTTCAGTTGCAAGTGGGACTATGCTCAGCTCTGCCCCTCATCCTGCCAGCAGGTGGCCCAATAAGTGTTACAAGCCCACTAGTAGCATCTAATTTACAGGCTCTGGGTATATGTCATACCATTCTACAAGGGACTTGTAAGTAAATGAAATATGACAATTAAGTATAAGCCAATTTAACTACGATTAGGGAAGAAACCACAAGCACTTTAACAGTGGTTAGCAGTGGTAAAGTGCACAGCACCCTAAGGCCAAAAGAACCAAATTCAGCAAAAAGTGGAGGATAAAGGCAAATCGTTTAGGCATGATCCTGCCGAGAGGGCCAGATAAAACACCAGCCATCATGAAATATAAGGTGCTAGGGCGATGGCTAACCAGTACACCTCAGGTATTCCCACTGAAAGTCAGATGAGGAAAGGTCCTTTAAGGACTAGGGCCCTTATAATAAGATTGGCTGCAAATGCCACCTACTGCCACGGCGACAGCCGCCAACATACCGTCGCCGTGGCTACCGACCGTCCACCAAATTATGACCATAGCCGGAATTCTGCCAGAAGGCTGGCAGAATTCCGGCTACAGCCATGGCGGCGGACAGCAGTAAGGTGGTGCTGCTGCCAGCAGCAGCACCATTCCAGGAGAACGCCGCCGACTGCATCATCTCCCATGATACGGACTGGCGGTGTTTTGCTGGCAAACGTTGCTGCTGGCAGCAGCGCCGCATCCAGTCTCCTTCCGCAGGACCCCCTGCAAGCAATTAAGTCGGGTTCTCCAACTGGAGAGGGGGGTGTTGTGTGCGTGTGTGACTGTGTTTGAATGCGTGCATGCGTGTGTTATGCGTGTGTGCATAAATGGGTGTGTGTGTACGTACATGTTGTGTTGTGTGATTGCATGTGTGCCTGGATGTATGTTCGTGAGTGTTGCTGTGAGTGTGTATGAATGTATGCATGCATGGGTGAATGTGTGTATGTGTGTGTATGGGTGTGAATGTATGTGCGTGTATGTGTGTATATGTCGGGGCGGGAGAGAACTCTTGGGAGGTGGGGCGGAGGAGACCCCTATCAGTGCCAGGGAAGGAATTCCCTGGCACTTAGAGTGCCTACCGCTATGGTTTTCGTGATGTACAGAAACCACGGAAACCATGGCAGTGGGCGGGGTCAAAATTCCATGGGCGGCCTAGTGATAACGGCCAGGCTGGAGACTCTAGCCCGGCAGTCGTTACCGCTTTGGCGGTCAGTGTGTTAACTTGGCAGTTTGGTTTTGGCCAAACCGCCAATGTCATAATAGTGGCGGTATGTACTGCCAGCCTGTTGGCGGTACTACCGCCACTATTACACTGACCGCCACGGTGGTAATGACCCCCTATGTGCCAGTTCAAAGTTGTGTTATATATGCTTTAGCTTGACCATTTTTCTTTGATTACATTTTTAGTACACAAACAATATTAACATGGAACTATTTTTGGAATCCCTTTGATGGATAGATCATGTTATAGCCAGCTGTGTCTGATTTTGGAGGTTGCCTGTGTTAGCAGTGGCGGTCGGTGTGTTAACTTGGCGGTTTGGTTTTGGCCGAACAGCCAATGTCATAATAGTGGCGGTATATACCGCCAGCCTGTTGCCGGTACTACCGCCACTATTACACTGACTGCAGCGGTCGTAATGACCCCCTATGTGCCAGTTCAAAGTTGTGTTATATATGCTTTAGCTTGACCATTTTTCTTTGATTATATTTTCAGTACGCAAACAATATTTATATGGAACTATTTTTGGAATCCCTTTGATGGGTAGATCATGTTATAGCCAGCTGTGTCTGATTTTGGAGGTTGCCTGTGTTAGCAGGCCATGGTTAGTGCATGGGGGATGGTGGTTTCAAGAGCAGATAGTAGGTTTTAAAGGTTGGTGTTGAAAGTGGGATGCTCTTTTTTTTTTAGAATAGAGCATGTGGGGAGTGGGCACTGGGTCCCTGTGATAAGTCAGATCCGGAAGGCCTTTTTAAGGAAAGGAGAGTCTGTGAGTGCTGACTCGTTTAAGCACACAGAAGTGGCATGAGAATGTATTGGGACAGACTGCCCTGTATGGATTAGAGGTGAGGTGTTATCCCTCAGAAGAAGTTTTTTCATCCTTCTGTTTACATCCTTCTGTTTAGTTGGTCAAGGATGTATATGGATGGCTAACTGACTTGGTTATAGATTTCCTCCATGATCACCCTTGAGTTAGTTATAGCCTTGATGTCTGTACTTTATGTGTCTAGCTATTGTGCAATCTTTCTACTTTCTTGGTTGTCAGAGAATACTCGGTTTTAGTGTGCTAGCAGTAATGCTCAATTGTACACCTTGGACTCAGATGTTGGTCTTGTAGTATTTATCAATTTTGATACCTCCTCTACGGTTCTTACTCTTGTGTGTGATAATCACTTTATTCCTCTTTTTGCACTCTTCTTTCATAGTGGATAGACTAATTAACCTCTAGCACAGGTAATGAATAGAAAACACTAAGAGCAGTGTTCTGTAGAAGGTGACAGGGAACAGTTGTTTCCATCAGAAGTGTTAAGGCCAGCAATTGCACCATGGTTGTTGGGCAGTGCTGCAGTATAGAGTGGGATGGATGCATTGTTGGTTCAGGCTAGGACTCATGTAGCCAGTGGTGCTGACAGTCAAAGGCGAGCAGTGATGGGAATACATCCTGCAGAGGATGGTGAAGTGAGCTAAGCAATTGTCAAGGCCAGAAAAGCAGCCAGGATGTTAAAGTGACCTAGGCGGTTCATGTTGGAGGAACCAGTGTAACGTGCAGAGCCAGGCTCTAAAGTTGTAGTGTAAAAGAAGCAAGATGCAATGTTGGTGACAGTCAGTAGTGGAAGGGATAGAAACTAGTCCACAGATCACAGAACACCTCATCATTTGCTGAGCAGACAAAGGCAGTAGGAAGTCAAGGAGCCACATGGCACCAGTAGTGCCTTCCACTTGTACAGACTTTGATAGTGTTTCTAAGAAACCTAATCTTGTGTTGGATGTTGCCCAGGATGGGGACCTAATCAGTGCACTCAAACAGTGTAGTATGCCATTTGGACCAGGTGGTGGCACAGTAGTTTGCCATTTTGACCTGGTGGTAGTCTTAATGTAAAGGGCCAGCTGATGTCAAGCACTAACCTGTTCGTCCCACGGAGACACAATGCTGACCAAAGTTGCTTGTTCCCAACTCCGCCTAGATGTTGTGTGCCTCCTACTTAGATGATATTGGCACAGGAACGTTCCACAGGAAAGGGGATGGATGAGAGAGAGAGAGAGAGAGAGAAAGAGAAAGAGGGAGCGAGAGAGAGAGAGAGAGACATACGATTAATTAAGCATTAGTCAAATAACACTTTTCATGTAACCAATATACTAAAACTACTCCCCCCCCAATTCTCACAAACTAAGTGTACCTGTCAGGGGACCCTTTTGTGCTTTTGATGGCTCTCCCCTCTCTCTAGGGATCTTCAAGAAACAGTGTGGAACCTGCAACCAGATACAATGTTTAGCCTTCTATACTATCTACATGTATTCCCACCTTGTTCCCAATGTCAATGTGTCCCCACTGGAAGACCTACCTAAAGTGTTCCAGAAATTCAGTGTACGTCTTGCTTGTTGGGTCTTGATAAGACTTTCTAAAACACAGTCACACTCACAATCATAGACATACCACAGGCGATAAAGAATGAAAATCAATTCTTATGTATTTAAATTTCTCAAATATTCAGGGATTAATCAGCGTTTTAGTAACGGAAAGAACACAGTTCTGTGGTTTACCCACACTGAGAGCATAGGGTTAATATACTAAAGCTCACTTTCATATGTAGTTGGCGTCATCACTGTTACATCACAGTGACAATTGAACATGGAAATAACAAACCTCTTATTCACGTTTTGAAACTAGTGTGTGCCAAGGCAATGATTAGTATCACAAAAATGCTACATAAATCTCAAGAAAGGAGTGGCTCTAAATACCTGCTGCACCTGGCTACACCCAGTCTGAGTCACCTGACCACACCCAGTCTGAGTCATGAGGCTGCTGTACCTGGCCACACCCAGTCTGAGTCATGAGGATGCCACAAGCTCATGCAACAAGTTGACATGTGCCCCAGATTCCTACACACTTTCTAAAATAAGTATTGGCTCAAGTAAACATTTCTCAAAGGCAAGAACAATCATCGACCAATGCAAGGGAGGTGATTTGCTTAAGGGGCACACTTTACTATATGCAAGATGTGGGTTCTGGGGCATATTCGGGTTTGCAGGCCCGACAGCTGAGCAATGGGGAAAAAACTAGCAGCAGTACATATCTATTGATGCCATGGAGTACAGAGGACATTTTTTATGTGGAGATGAACAGCCTAAAAATGGGAAGGATCATTTTGCTTGGTCCACTGATTAGAAGCTTTCCACATGGCAATTTGGTCAACTGTTCTTGGTTTAGAATTTGGCATCCCACATGGTAACTAGGGAGAGCCAAAGGGTAGGTGTATTTGCAAAAACTAAGTTATATGTATCTTGGTTTAATATATAAGATGCAGTGCTTTCAGATCCTCAGTGAGCAATCAGAGTTACTAGGAGATAACTGCCTTCAGCGATAATGGGAGCAGGTGAGGGCAGCAAGCATGGCCGTGAACATCTGGACTAAATGCATGTGAGAGGCATGTGGTGCCCAAGACTGGATGGAGCAGAGCAGGGTCAAATGTATGGCAATGAATCTGGGGGTGGACATAGGGAGCAGGTGGAGCAACACAGTTTTTGTGGAATGAAGCAAGACTGGGTCTAGTGGTGGAGTGCATGGTCTTTGGTGCTGTGAGAGCAAAGCAATGTCTGGATGGGATGCAAGGGTGTAGTTGTGCAGTGGGCGTAGAGGGGAGGAGCAGCTGTGGGTACATAGGGGTGGAGAAATGTAGGATCCACTGGGGGTGGTGTGACAGCAAAGGGATATTGTTGGAGCAGCTACACAGAATTTGATGACAGTGCAGGGTTGGAAGGACCAGGTAGAGCAGTTTAGGCATAAGTAAGTCAAGGCCTTGTACCTGGAAGGCGAGCTACTCTTTAGGGGTGTAAAACAAGCTAAAATTGAGCTAACTGAGAAGAGCTAAATTAGTTGCATGATGCTTTTTTAATCTAAACTAGGTAAGATGTCTCCCATCACCACGTTATTTATTTTTACCTTGAAGTGTCATTCATTACTAATAATGAAAGTGGGAGTTTTTCTGGGAGTACAAACTAGAAAAACAAGGATCCATGGGAAAAGTATTGGACGTGCATGAAGGGGTGAGGACAGAAGAGGAACATGAGGCAGGCCATTTGGCTCTTGCTCTTTCAGGGCAGCAACCTACCAAGCTCATTGTCTCTCACCCTAACTTGTGCAAGGTACCAGTCTGGCTGGGGCTGAGCCACAATATAGGTGGAATCTAGGCCTTTTCAAATGGGTGTAGCTTCTTCTCAGGGGGCCAGCCTTAATTGCTCTCCACTTCCTTCCTCTTTCTTGGGGTCTATATATTTAGCTGTAGACTGTATCCTTCCCTTGAAAACGTTTATAAAATAAAATGACTACTGCTCATTGTCACGAGTACCCATTTTTACCTTTTTATATCCTTTTACTCCTTCACCAGCATATCTGCCTGAGTTCAGATGGATTACAGGGCCTCCTTGACTACTCCCCTTTTTGGTGTACAGGCATACAGTATCCTACTATCCCAATGGCTAAACTGGCTGATCTCTATTACAATTATAATTTTGTGTCTATAGCCCAAATGCCATCACTCATCACATCACCATACGCTGCGTCCCTTAACATAACTGCACCTGGGTGGTTATCAAGCTCAACCTGAAAATAATTTCCTAGATTGACTCAAAAGAAAAAACAACAGCCCTCTAACCACACTCTCTAGCAATTGCATTGAACACCAGAGTTAACTCACCTCTCTTATACCACTTAACTTGTTGGGCACACAAAGATCTCTGCAGCAGATGCTTTAACCCATGTCCTACTATTAAAAAATAAATGTATAATTTGACAATCAAATTTCAACCCTCCTGTCTTTGCTCTCTCTCTGATGCCAGCCCTTTGCCCTCTAATTATGAGTTCTGTCAGAGGACTTTGTTTTCCAATTCCAGCCCTTTTGTCATTAAAGAAATTCGTGTGAAGACCCCACCAGTTACTTCGCTGCAAGGGGTACATCTGAAAATATTCTCCCATACTTACTGTAAACGTTTTTTATTTATGAATGCCTCCTAGATAATGTGTATGAACATATTGTCCTTTGTGAAAAGGGGTTAAGTGTGAATTGATTGTCGTTCTGGCCCATTTGCTATGGTTAATGTAACAACTTTCAAGTCAAGTTTTTGAACTAATATAGAAATTCGAACTTGCCTGTGTCTATACAAGGAGGAGTCGTATCAAGACGTATTAAGTGAAAATACTTCTTGCACTAACGGCATGTCAAAGAGTGGCATAGATGCCCAGCTGCTGTTCCGTATGATCTTGGGGAGCCATAATCCATCGAAACTATGAGGTCTCAAGGAACAAACTTTGCTAATCATTGATAATGAACTTGACCCAAGCAGCTGCTGCTCCTCCCTTGCAATTTGCAAATCATGTCTCTCGAGGCCCTTTGACTGGGGGTTATTTAGAACACCAGCTGTTACGTATTCATAATAAAAGTCTAATCGCTAGAACCACAGTCTCTGTATGAAGTATCGGCTTTCACGTCAGAAGAGGCCCATTGTGCATTCCACGCATTGTCTGGGTTATTCTGCCCCCTTCGTACTATCTGAACAGCACGGGACAATGTTAAGCACGTTTCGCACGGAAAACAAATGCACCGCTAATGCCCATGTTATGCTCAGAATTGTTTAGACATTAAAAGGCTTTAGGTACAACACGATACAACATTAATATACTGCCCCTTTGAAAGCCAAGGCACGCTGACTTATTGTTTACTAAGAGTGTCCCTCCACACTGAGCTGGCCTTTGCTTAGCTCCCTTGAAACCAAATTTGGCGCCCAGTTATCCTTTTAATTTTCAATGTATTGAACATTTGGGAGGAGGAGGAGACGGAGGGGATAACATTGAGGTGCACCTTGACAAGAAAATCAGACAAGGACGCCAAGCCGCCTTTAGAAAAAGTCTCAGTCTTAGAGAGCTCAGCGCCAGTGCTTAATTTGAGCAGGTGGTTTCCGGTGCGGAGCACCGGCACTTATTTTTCTGCTGCAAGCAATTACTGCGAACAAAAGACACATAAGCGAAAGACGGAGGAAGAGAAAAACAAAAAAGGGTCACAAAGACAGAAACAAAAAGCTGCTAGAGTGAGCTGAAAGACTGTAAATGGATTAAAGAGGCCCTAGATCGTTTCAGGATCAAGCTGCCTCATTATTCTGTACTCACACATTTAATTACAGCAGCCGCATGTTTCAGCAGAGAGGTTGGGCAAAGGCATGTTTTTGTTTACAAATTAAGCACTCTCTAGCTCCCTTATGGAGGTCAATACCCTGGGCCCAGCTTGAACATGCTAAGGGCTGGCCCTGCCTCCGTGACCACCCAATTAGGAAGTGGCTACTAGAAGAACTGGGTGCCACATTGCTAGCTGGGAAACGTGCCATTTCGGTTACTGATAAGTAACTTAGCTATTGTTGGAGTGTAGCTTTTATAATCAAAACTAACGTGAACTGCTTGCATAATAATGTGTAATGAAGCTGCATAGAAAACGTGATAGACCAATATTAATGCACACGTTTGAAATGTGCCCACGGGGAGGGGCCACCAATGTATACGATGATTAACCCCTTCCCCGCCACGGACGTAATGGTTACGTCCATGGCAGCGCCCGTGTGGCGCCATGGACGTAACCATTACGTCCTGGGATTGGCAGTCGGGGGAAGCGCCAGCGCTTCCCCCGAGGGCCGCCCCCCAACACCCCCAGGCCAGGGCTGAAAGGGGAATCCCTTCCCCTTTCACGCCCACCCCCCCCCCCACCCCCCCCCATGACGTCAGCGCGCGATCGCGCGCTGATTTCATGGAAAGGGGGAAAGACGCGCTGGAAGCCATTTGCTTCCAGCGCGTCTAAGGGAGAAGGTGAGTTTTTCACCTTCGTGCGGGGTGGGGGTGCTCTCAGAGAGGCATCGAGGGAAAGGAAAGGGTTTTCCTTTCCCTCGATGTCTCTTTGAGCATTCCTGCTGCCCGATCGCGATGCGATCGGGCAGCAGGAATGCCCACTAGACACCAGGGATTTCAGTATGTGTGTGTGTGAATATTAGTGTAGGGGAGCGACCCCTTGGGCAAGGGTCGCTCCCCTTTGGGGGCACATGTATTTTACGTCGTTTCTGCCCCCCCTGGGGGCAGATTGGCCCTATTTTTAGGCCGATCTGCCCCCAAGGGGGGCAGAAAGCCACTAGACACCAGGGATTTTATTGTTGATTTGTATTTTTTGTGTTGGGGGGCGGCCCCTTGGGCAAGGGTCGCTCCCCTTTGGGGGCAAATGTATTTTACGTCGTTTCTGCCCCACCTGGGGGCAGATTGGCCCTATTTTTAGGCCGATCTGCCCCCAAGGGGGGCAGAAAGCCACTAGACACCAGGGATTTTATTGTTGATGTGTATTTTTTGTGTTGGGGGGCGGCCCCTTGGGCAAGGGTCGCCCCCAGGGGCCCTCATGTATTTTTGGGCAGTTCTGCCCCCCTTGGGGGCAGAGAGGCCTATTTTTTTTAGGCCTTTCTGCCCCCAAGGGGGGCAGAATCCCAATAGCGCCAGAAATAGTATGTATGTATGTGTGCTTTGTGTTGGGGGGTGGCCCCTTGGGCAAGGGTCGCTCCCCCCAGGGGCGCAATGTATTTATTGTCGTTTCTGCCCCCCTTGGGGGCAGATTGGCCCTATTTTTAGGCCGATCTGCCCCCAAGGGGGGCAGAAAGCCACTAGACACCAGGGATTTTATTGTTGATTTTTATTTTTTGTGTTGGGGTGTGGCCCCTTGGG
The DNA here is from genome assembly GCF_031143425.1 of Pleurodeles waltl. Classification (NCBI taxonomy): domain Eukaryota; kingdom Metazoa; phylum Chordata; class Amphibia; order Caudata; family Salamandridae; genus Pleurodeles; species Pleurodeles waltl. The sequence continues at coordinate 990,232,766 of NC_090445.1, read as the reverse complement.
CAAGGGTCGCCCCCATGGGCCCACATGTATTTTTGGGCAGTTCTGCCCCCCTTGGGGGCAGAGAGGCCTATTTTTTTTAGGCCTTTCTGCCCCCAAGGGGGGCAGAATCCCAATAGCGCCAGAAAGATATGTTTGTATGTGTGCTTTGTGTTGGGGGGTGGCCCCTTGGGCAAGGGTCGCTCCCCCCGGGGGCGCAATGTATTTATCGTCGTTTCTGCCCCCCTTGGGGGCAGATTGGCCCTATTTTTACGCCGATCTGCCCCAAGGGGGGCAGAAAGCCACTAGACACCAGGGATTTTATTGTTGGTTTTTATTTTTTGTGTTGGGGGGCGGCCCCTTGGGCAAGGGTCGCCCCCAGGGGCCCACATGTATTTTTGGGCAGTTCTGCCCCCCTAGGGGGCAGATATGCCTATTTTTTAGGCCTTTCTGTCCCCAAGGGGGGCAGAATCCCCATAGCGCCAGGGATACTATGTGTGTGTGTGTGTGTGTGCTTTGTGTGGGGGTGTGGCCCCTTGGGCAAGGGTCGCCCCCCCCAAAGGGTGCAATGTAATCTGGGTGATTTCTGCCCCCTCCCCTTGGGGGTAGATTGGCCTATTTTTTTTTAGGCCCATCTTCCCCCAAGCAGAGAAGACTAGACACAGGGGAAAATGAAAAAATGGTTAGTGGCGGAGTGTTTGTCAACTGGCGAAGTATTTGCTTTTATGATAATAACAGTTTTTCTCCTTTTTGTTTTAGGTCAAAGCTTTTGCTGACTTTGCTGTGGCTTGTTGCAGTTTTGGCAGTAGTTGTCCTGCGGTTTGCGTAGTTGCATGTTTTAGGTAAGTAAATAAATTTACTCCAAGTGAGTATTGTTGCAATGCATGAATGACATGTTTGTAGGTGGTGTACTGAATGCAGGATTGTGTGTGAAATTGTCCTTAGAGTTATGCACAATGATTATTGTGTTGTCTTATGTCTAATTTGCTTTTTTTTTTCTCTTTTTAGCGGGATATCGTTGGTGATTGCTGTGGCTGTGCAGAGTAGTTGCTGGTGAGTCAAGCTTTTTCAGGCAAGTGAGCAGTATAGTTTTTGAGTTTATAATTCTTAGTGATAAACCTATACTTTGTTACTTATCTTACACAGTGCTGGTTGTTGGTGGTGTATTTGTCCAGTTAATTTTAGTAGGAAGGATCATGGCCAGCCGTAGGATGACCGCTCAGCAGGTTGTTAGTGTGCTTTTTGAGTCATCTTCTGACCATGAATATGAGACTGACTCTGCATCTGAGGCAGAGGAGGAAGTGCAGGATTCTGGAAGTGAATTTTCTGTCAGAGATGAATCATCTGATGATGAAGCCACTCTCAGTGCTGATGAAGGGCCTGTTTTAGAGGAGGACAGTGATGTGCCAATGGTGCAGGAGCCAGCGGCTGAAAGGCTTCCCATTGGAAGACCTGACGCATGGGTTGCACCAAACATGGAGCAGCCACAGTTGCCTGCGTTTACTGGTTTTCCAGGGTGTCGAGTTAATACGGAAAACTTTTTGCCCGTCAACTTTTTTGAGTTGTTTATGGACGATATATTTTTGGAAGAGATTGTTGAGCAGACTAATTTGTATGCAGAGCAGTTTTTGAGGGACAACGCTGCCAGACTTAGGCCACACTCTAGAGCTAGCCGGTGGATTCCCACAAATCTGGAAGAGTTGAAAAAGTTCTTGGGTTTAACTTTTTTGATGGGGCTGATAAGGAAGCCGTCGCTGTCTTCATATTGGTCTACTAGTCCCTTGATGGCAACTGCTATATTTCCTGCCATCATGAGTCGTAACCGGTATGAGCTTCTTCTTCGGATGTTGCATTTTGTAGATAATGCTTTAGCCTTGCCACGAGATCATCCTGATTCTGACCGTCTTTTTAAGATTAGACCTGTCCTTGATCATTTGGTAGATCGGTTTTCAGAGATCTATGTTCCAGGGAAAGAAATATCTGTAGATGAGTCTTTGGTCCTGTTCAAGGGTCGTTTGGTTTTTAGGCAGTACATTCCTAGCAAGAGGGCACGGTATGGAATTAAATTGTATATGCTGTCAGAAAGTAGTACAGGATATGTTTATAATTTCCGGGTCTACACTGGTAGGGATTCCAATATTGACCCCCCTGGTTGTCCTCCCACTTTTGGAGTTAGTGAGAAAATTGTGTGGGAACTTGGTAGACGACTGTTTAACAAAGGTCACCATTTATATGTAGATAACTTCTACACTGGAGTTCGGTTGTTCAAGGAGTTGTTCAGAGTGGACACTGTTGCTTGTGGCACAATCCGCTCTAATCGGAAAGGCTATCCAAAAGAGCTTGTCTGTAAAAAACTTGAGAAGGGACAGTGCAGTGCCTTGCGGAATGATGAGCTGCTAGCTCTGAAATTTGTAGACAAGAGGGATGTATACATGCTAAGCACCATCCATGATGAGAGTACTTCACCTGTGGCTGTTTGGGGTCAGGTTGCCGAAGTGCGCAAACCTGTGTGCATCTTAGACTATAATAAGCACATGGGTGGTGTTGATAGAGTAGATCAGAGGTTAGAACCTTACACTGCTGCTCGTAAGTCTTATGTGTGGTATAAGAAATTAGCGCTTCACTTGTTCCACTTGGCAACTTTTAATGCTTTTGTTGTGTTTAAGGATAGTTCTCCAGAGTCAAGGATGACATTTGTTAAATTTCAGGAGTCTATCATAGCTAGCCTTGTTGTGCTGGAACAGGCAAGAGTTCCTAGAGAAGCAGTGGTGGAGGATGTGGCTAGATTGAAAGATCGTCACTTTGCTGAGCACATTCCTCCCACGGCCAAAAAAAACTTTCCTGCTAAGAGATGTAGAGTCTGTGCTCGAAGAGGTATCAGGAAGGAGACTAGGATGTACTGCCCTGATTGTCCTTCAAAGCCTGGGCTGTGTGTGGGTGGCTGTTTCAGGAGCTACCACACACAGAAGAATTATTGGGAAATTCCGTGAGCGTAAACTGGTGTTTTATATTTTTATATGTTCGGTTTCACGGTTGGCATTAGTCATGTATTCAGTTAGAGCTTTTGTGTTTGTAGTTTTGTACTAATTTATGATTAGTGGTTTCTTTGTTGTTTAAAAACAAAAAAAAGGGGATGGCATGTGTAGAGTGGCGCTTGGCTGGCGGCGTGGGTGTGGTGGCGCTTGGCTGGCGGTGTGTGTGGGGTGGCGCTTGGCTGGCGGTGTGTGTGGGGTGGCGCTTGGCTGGCGGTGTGTGTGGGGTGGCGCTTGGCTGGCGGTGTGTGTGGGGTGGCGCTTGGCTGGCGGTGTGTGTGGTGTGGTGCTGGGCTGGCGGTGTGTGTGGGGTGGCGCTTGGCTGGTGGTGTGGGTGGGGTGGCGCTTGGCTGGTGGTGTGGCGCTTGGCTGGCAGTGCCGGCCAAACGCCAGTCCACACACTCATCAGCTGGTGTGATTGCTGTATCAGGCATGTGGGCGTATGAAAGTGATGGGCCCTTGACTGGCGCTGTCTGTGGATGCGAGTCTTGTAATGTGCTGGGCCCGTGGCTGGCGGCGTGAATGGTCTAGTGCATGTCATGTATGAAAGGTGTGTGAATGGACTGTAAAGCGGTTGGTGCCTTGTCGTGGCTTTACAGCTCACGAGCTGTGAGTCATTGGTTCAGTTTTTTGGCCTTTCAGTTATTACAAGTGCATTTCACTTTTGTGAAATCTCTTGTTAATAAAATTTGATCTACTGAACCATCACTCACCCTCGTGCCAAATCCAACCAGTATGTGTGGTACAAATGACAAAACCTGCTCCGCTGTAATCAGGCGTCGCAGCACACTTGAGACACGCTAGGTGCCTCAGGTGGGACCCCGATGATGAAGCATGCCACCAACTTGGTTGGTGGGTGAGGGGTCTTCTTCACATAACCTAAGTGTGTTTCTTTTCACAATTTTAGTGTTTGGCACATCACGGACGTATGTGCACACATCAAAGTGATATATTCCAAAAATACCTGTGTTTGGGGGGGAGGGCCCACCTATGTTTTTGGTCCTGGGTGCGGCCGTCATGTAGGGAAACCTACAAAACCCAGAAACTTTTTAAAACTAGGCACCCCAAGGAGTCTAGGGAGGTGTGGCTTGTGTGGCTCCCCCAACATTTTCTTACCCAGACTCCTCTGTAAACCTCACAATTTGCATAAAAAAGCATATTTTCCTGATTTTTCTTAGTAGGATCACCGCTCCAGCACAAAATTCCTACTCCCCAGTTTTCCCCTCAGTCTCCCAAGTAAAATGACACCTCACTTATGTGGGTCCCCAAAGCAGAGTCCGTCTAAAGATGTATAAAAGAATATGCCCTTATAAACTTGCTGTGCTATCCCTTCTATCCCTTCAGGTTTTGGGACTTATTATGTTGCAGGCACCTGGGCCACCCACACAAGTGAGGTATCATTTTTATCGGGAGACTTGGGGGAACGCTGGGTGGAAGGAAATTTGTGGCTCCTATCAGATTCCAGAACTTTCTGCCACAGAAATGTGAGGAACATGTGTTTTTTTAGCCACATTTTGAGGTTTGCAAAGGATTCTGGGTAACAGAACCTGGTCCGAGCCCCGCAAGTCACCCCTCCTTGGATTCCCCTAGGTCTCTAGTTTTCAGAAATGCACTGGTTTGGTAGGTTTCCCTAGGCGCCGGGTGAGCTACAGGCCAAAATCCACAGGTAGGCACTGTTTTCTCCCAAAATTGTGGATGTGTCCACGTTGCGCTTTGGGGTGTTTCCTGTCGCAGGCGCTAGGCCTACCCACGCAAGTGAGGTATCATTTTTATCGGGAGACTTGGGGGAACGCTGGGTGGAAGGAAATTTGTAGCTCCTCTCAGATTCCAGAACTTTCTGCCACAGAAATGTGAGGAACATGTGTTTTTTTAGCCAAATTTTGAGGTTTGCAAAGGATTCTGGGTAACAGAACCTGGTCCGAGCCCCGCAAGTCACCCCTCCTTGGATCCCCCTAGGTCTCTAGTTTTCAGAAATGCACAGGTTTGGTAGGTTTCCCTAGGTGGCGGCTGAGCTAGAGGCCAAAATCTACAGGTAGTCACTTTGCTAAAAACAGCTCTGTTTTCTGTGATATGTCCACGTTGTGTTTTGGGGCATATCCTGTCGCGGGCGCTAGGCCTACCCACACAAGTGAGGTATCATTTTTATCGGGAGACGTGGGGGAACGCTGGGTGGAAGGAAATTTGTGGCTCCTCTCAGATTCCAGAACTTTCTGCCACAGAAATGTGAGGAACATGTGTTTTTTTAGCCAAATTTTGAGGTTTGCAAAGGATTCTGGGTAACAGAACCTGGTCCGAGCCCCGCAAGTCACCCCTCCTTGGATCCCCCTCGGTCTCTAGTTTTCAGAAATGCACAGGTTTGGTAGGTTTCCCTAGGTGGCGGCTGAGCTAGAGGCCAAAATCTACAGGTAGTCACTTTGCTAAAAACAGCTCTGTTTTCTGTGATATGTCCACGTTGTGTTTTGGGGCATATCCTGTCGCGGGCGCTAGGCCTACCCACACAAGTGAGGTATCATTTTTATCGGGAGACGTGGGGGAACGCTGGGTGGAAGGAAATTTGTAGCTCCTCTCAGATTCCAGAACTTTCTGCCACAGAAATGTGAGGAACATGTGTTTTTTTAGCCAAATTTTGAGGTTTGCAAAGGATTCTGGGTAACAGAACCTGGTCCGAGCCCCGCAAGTCACCCCTCCTTGGATTCCCCTAGGTCTCTAGTTTTCAGAAATGCACAGGTTTGGTAGGTTTCCCTAGGTGCCGGCTGAGCTAGAGGCCAAAATCTACAGGTAGGCACTTCGCAAAAAACACCTCTGTTTTTTTCCAAAATTTAGGATGTGTCCACGTTGCGCTTTGGGGTGTTTCCTGTCGCCGGCGCTAGGCCTACCCACGCAAGTGAGGTATCATTTTTATCGGGAGACTTGGGGGAACGCTGGGTGGAAGGAAATTTGTAGCTCCTCTCAGATTCCAGAACTTTCTGCCACAGAAATGTGAGGGACATGTGTTTTTTTAGCCAAATTTTGAGGTTTGCAAAGGATTCTGGGTAACAGAACCTGGTCTGAGCCCCGCAAGTCACCCCTCCTTGGATCCCCCTAGGTCTCTAGTTTTCAGAAATGCACAGGTTTGGTAGGTTTCCCTAGGTGGCGGCTGAGCTAGAGGCCAAAATCTACAGGTAGTCACTTTGCTAAAAACAGCTCTGTTTTCTGTGATATGTCCACGTTGTGTTTTGGGGCATATCCTGTCGCGGGCGCTAGGCCTACCCACACAAGTGAGGTATCATTTTTATCGGGAGACGTGGGGGAACGCTGGGTGGAAGGAAATTTGTGGCTCCTCTCAGATTCCAGAACTTTCTGCCACAGAAATGTGAGGAACATGTGTTTTTTTAGCCAAATTTTGAGGTTTGCAAAGGATTCTGGGTAACAGAACCTGGTCCGAGCCCCGCAAGTCACCCCTCCTTGGATCCCCCTCGGTCTCTAGTTTTCAGAAATGCACAGGTTTGGTAGGTTTCCCTAGGTGGCGGCTGAGCTAGAGGCCAAAATCTACAGGTATTCACTTTGCTAAAAACAGCTCTGTTTTCTGTGATATGTCCACGTTGTGTTTTGGGGCATATCCTGTCGCGGGCGCTAGGCCTACCCACACAAGTGAGGTATCATTTTTATCGGGAGACGTGGGGGAACGCTGGGTGGAAGGAAATTTGTAGCTCCTCTCAGATTCCAGAACTTTCTGCCACAGAAATGTGAGGAACATGTGTTTTTTTAGCCAAATTTTGAGGTTTGCAAAGGATTCTGGGTAACAGAACCTGGTCCGAGCCCCGCAAGTCACCCCTCCTTGGATTCCCCTAGGTCTCTAGTTTTCAGAAATGCACAGGTTTGGTAGGTTTCCCTAGGTGCCGGCTGAGCTAGAGGCCAAAATCTACAGGTAGGCACTTCGCAAAAAACACCTCTGTTTTTTTCCCAAATTTAGGATGTGTCCACGTTGCGCTTTGGGGTGTTTCCTGTCGCCGGCGCTAGGCCTACCCACGCAAGTGAGGTATCATTTTTATCGGGAGACTTGGGGGAACGCTGGGTGGAAGGAAATTTGTAGCTCCTCTCAGATTCCAGAACTTTCTGCCACAGAAATGTGAGGGACATGTGTTTTTTTAGCCAAATTTTGAGGTTTGCAAAGGATTCTGGGTAACAGAACCTGGTCCGAGCCCCGCAAGTCACCCCTCCTTGGATCCCCCTAGGTCTCTAGTTTTCAGAAATGCACAGGTTTGGTAGGTTTCCCTAGGTGGCGGCTGAGCTAGAGGCCAAAATCTACAGGTAGTCACTTTGCTAAAAACAGCTCTGTTTTCTGTGATATGTCCACGTTGTGTTTTGGGGCATATCCTGTCGCGGGCGCTAGGCCTACCCACACAAGTGAGGTATCATTTTTATCGGGAGACGTGGGGGAACGCTGGGTGGAAGGAAATTTGTGGCTCCTCTCAGATTCCAGAACTTTCTGCCACAGAAATGTGAGGAACATGTGTTTTTTTAGCCAAATTTTGAGGTTTGCAAAGGATTCTGGGTAACAGAACCTGGTCCGAGCCACACAAGTCACCCCTCCTTGGATTCCCCTAGGTCTCTAGTTTTCAGAAATGCATAGGTTTGGTAGGTTTCCCTAGGTGGTGGCTGAGCTAGAGGCCAAAATCTACAGGTAGTCACTTTGCTAAAAACAGCTCTGTTTTCTGTGATATGTCCACGTTGTGTTTTGGGGCATATCCTGTCGCGGGCGCTAGGCCTACCCACACAAGTGAGGTATCATTTTTATCGGGAGACGTGGGGGAACGCTGGGTGGAAGGAAATTTGTGGCGCCTCTCAGATTCCAGAACTTTCTGCCACAGAAATGTGAGGAACATGTGTTTTTTTAGCCAAATTTTGAGGTTTGCAAAGGATTCTGGGTAACAGAACCTGGTCCGAGCCCCGCAAGTCACCCCTCCTTGGATCCCCCTAGGTCTCTAGTTTTCAGAAATGCACAGGTTTGGTAGGTTTCCCTAGGTGGCGGCTGAGCTAGAGGCCAAAATCTACAGGTAGTCACTTTGCTAAAAACAGCTCTGTTTTCTGTGATATGTCCACGTTGTGTTTTGGGGCATATCCTGTCGCGGGCGCTAGGCCTACCCACACAAGTGAGGTATCATTTTTATCGGGAGACGTGGGGGAACGCTGGGTGGAAGGAAATTTGTGGCTCCTCTCAGATTCCAGAACTTTCTGCCACAGAAATGTGAGGAACATGTGTTTTTTTAGCCAAATTTTGAGGTTTGCAAAGGATTCTGGGTAACAGAACCTGGTCCGAGCCCCGCAAGTCACCCCTCCTTGGATCCCCCTCGGTCTCTAGTTTTCAGAAATGCACAGGTTTGGTAGGTTTCCCTAGGTGGCGGCTGAGCTAGAGGCCAAAATCTACAGGTATTCACTTTGCTAAAAACAGCTCTGTTTTCTGTGATATGTCCACGTTGTGTTTTGGGGCATATCCTGTCGCGGGCGCTAGGCCTACCCACACAAGTGAGGTATCATTTTTATCGGGAGACGTGGGGGAACGCTGGGTGGAAGGAAATTTGTAGCTCCTCTCAGATTCCAGAACTTTCTGCCACAGAAATGTGAGGAACATGTGTTTTTTTAGCCAAATTTTGAGGTTTGCAAAGGATTCTGGGTAACAGAACCTGGTCCGAGCCCCGCAAGTCACCCCTCCTTGGATTCCCCTAGGTCTCTAGTTTTCAGAAATGCACAGGTTTGGTAGGTTTCCCTAGGTGCCGGCTGAGCTAGAGGCCAAAATCTACAGGTAGGCACTTCGCAAAAAACACCTCTGTTTTTTTCCCAAATTTAGGATGTGTCCACGTTGCGCTTTGGGGTGTTTCCTGTCGCCGGCGCTAGGCCTACCCACGCAAGTGAGGTATCATTTTTATCGGGAGACTTGGGGGAACGCTGGGTGGAAGGAAATTTGTAGCTCCTCTCAGATTCCAGAACTTTCTGCCACAGAAATGTGAGGGACATGTGTTTTTTTAGCCAAATTTTGAGGTTTGCAAAGGATTCTGGGTAACAGAACCTGGTCCGAGCCCCGCAAGTCACCCCTCCTTGGATCCCCCTAGGTCTCTAGTTTTCAGAAATGCACAGGTTTGGTAGGTTTCCCTAGGTGGCGGCTGAGCTAGAGGCCAAAATCTACAGGTAGTCACTTTGCTAAAAACAGCTCTGTTTTCTGTGATATGTCCACGTTGTGTTTTGGGGCATATCCTGTCGCGGGCGCTAGGCCTACCCACACAAGTGAGGTATCATTTTTATCGGGAGACGTGGGGGAACGCTGGGTGGAAGGAAATTTGTGGCTCCTCTCAGATTCCAGAACTTTCTGCCACAGAAATGTGAGGAACATGTGTTTTTTTAGCCAAATTTTGAGGTTTGCAAAGGATTCTGGGTAACAGAACCTGGTCCGAGCCACACAAGTCACCCCTCCTTGGATTCCCCTAGGTCTCTAGTTTTCAGAAATGCATAGGTTTGGTAGGTTTCCCTAGGTGGTGGCTGAGCTAGAGGCCAAAATCTACAGGTAGTCACTTTGCTAAAAACAGCTCTGTTTTCTGTGATATGTCCACGTTGTGTTTTGGGGCATATCCTGTCGCGGGCGCTAGGCCTACCCACACAAGTGAGGTATCATTTTTATCGGGAGACGTGGGGGAACGCTGGGTGGAAGGAAATTTGTGGCGCCTCTCAGATTCCAGAACTTTCTGCCACAGAAATGTGAGGAACATGTGTTTTTTTAGCCAAATTTTGAGGTTTGCAAAGGATTCTGGGTAACAGAACCTGGTCCGAGCCCCGCAAGTCACCCCTCCTTGGATCCCCCTAGGTCTCTAGTTTTCAGAAATGCACAGGTTTGGTAGGTTTCCCTAGGTGGCGGCTGAGCTAGAGGCCAAAATCTACAGGTAGTCACTTTGCTAAAAACAGCTCTGTTTTCTGTGATATGTCCACGTTGTGTTTTGGGGCATATCCTGTCGCGGGCGCTAGGCCTACCCACACAAGTGAGGTATCATTTTTATCGGGAGACGTGGGGGAACGCTGGGTGGAAGGAAATTTGTGGCTCCTCTCAGATTCCAGAACTTTCTGCCACAGAAATGTGAGGAACATGTGTTTTTTTAGCCAAATTTTGAGGTTTGCAAAGGATTCTGGGTAACCGAACCTGGTCCGAGCCACACAAGTCACCCCTCCTTGGATCCCCCTAGGTCTCTAGTTTTCAGAAATGCACAGGTTTGGTAGGTTTCCCTAGGTGGCGGCTGAGCTAGAGGCCAAAATCTACAGGTAGTCACTTTGCTAAAAACAGCTCTGTTTTCTGAGATGTGTCCAGGTTGTGTTTTGGGGCATATCCTGTCGCGGGCGCTAGGCCTACCCACACAAGTGAGGTATCATTTTTATCGGGAGACGTGGGGGAATGCTGGGTGGAAGGAAATTTGTCGCTCCTCTCAGATTCCAGAACTTTCTGCCACAGAAATGTGAGGAACATGTGTTTTTTTAGCCAAATTTTGAGGTTTGCAAAGGATTCTGGGTAACAGAACCTGGTCCGAGCCACACAAGTCACCCCTCCTTGGATTCCCCTAGGTCTCTAGTTTTCAGAAATGCACAGGTTTGGTAGGTTTCCCTAGGTGCCGGCTGAGCTAGAGGCCAAAATCTACAGGTAGTCACTTTGCTAAAAACAGCTCTGTTTTCTGTGATGTGTCCACGTTGTGTTTTGGGGCATATCCTGTCGCGGGCGCTAGGCCTACCCAAACAAGTGAGGTATCATTTTTATCGGGAGACTTGGGGGAACATAGAATAGCAAAACAAGTGTTATTGCCCCTTGTCTTTCTCTACATTTATTCCTTCCAAATATAGGGGTGTGTGTAAAAAAGACATCTATTTGAGAAATTCCATGTAATTCACGTGCTACTATGGTCACCCCGGAATTCAGAGATGTGCAAATAACCACTGCTCCTCAACACCTTATCTTGTGCCCTTTTTGGAAATGCAAAGGTTTTCTTGATAGCTATTTTTTACTCCTTATATTTCATCAAATGAATTACTGTATACCCGGTATAGAATGAAAACGCACTGCAGGGTGCAGCTCATTTATTGGCTCTGGGTTCCTCGGGTTCTTGATGAACCTACAAACCCTATATATCCCCGCAACCAGAGGAGTCCAGCAGACGTAACGGTATATTGCTTTCGATAATCTGACATTGCAGGGAAAAGTTACAGAGTAAAAAGTAGAGAAAAATTGATGTTTTATTCACCTCAATTTCAATATTTTTCTTTTTCAGCTGTTATTTTCTGTAGGAAACCCTTGTAGGATCTACACAAATGACCCCTTGCTGAATTCAGAATTTTGTCTACTTTTCAGAAATGTTTAGGTTTCTGGGATCCAGCATTGGTTTCATGACCATTCCGGTCACTGACTGGAAGGAGGCTGAAAGCACAAAAAATTGCACAAATGGGGTATGCCCCAGTAAAATGCCAAAATTGTGTTGAAAAATTGGGTTTTCGGATTCAAGTCTGCCTGTTCCTGAAAGCTGGGAAGCTGCTGAGTTTAGCACCGCAAACCCTTTGTTGATGCCATTTTCAGGGGAAAAACCACAAGCCTTCTTCTGCAGCCCCTTTTTCAATTTTTTTTGAAAAAAACAAAATTTTCACTGTATTTTGGCCAATTTCTTGGCCTCCTTCAGGGGAACCCACAAAGTCTGGGTACCTTTAGAATCGCTAGGATGTTGGAAAAAAAGGACGCAAATTTGGCTTGGTTAGCTTATGTGGACAAAAAGTTATGAGGGCCTAAGCGCGAACTGCCCAAATAGGCAAAAAAAGGCCTGGCACAGGAGGGGGAAAAGGCCTGGCAGCGAAGTGGTTAATGAAATTGACTAATACTGAATTAAGTAATGTACTAATGTATGATTTTATATTAGCATTGAGAGTTATATGTTAAGGTTTTGTTAAATTAATCATTAGGGTTTAGTTAGCAAGGGTCTGGCCCTAGCTGCCTGGTCTGATATTAAATGTGTTTTTCTAACGTGCACTGTGCTATCTTGCTGAAGGACATGAAGCTGTTCTTTTCCAGAAGTTAGAGATGTGTGTGTAACCATAGTAAATTCTTTCTCATGAGACCCGAATTGCTCAAGGAGACATTCTTGCTGAATGCAACAGTGTAATTCACAACAGGTGCAAGGTCGCCTGAAACTGGTAAAGACAATGGAACTACTGACTGAAACGACGAGTGTAACTTTCCTACCTGACATTCTATCCGTTGAAGACGTCAATTACAGGAGCCAATAAAATACGTGAGAACTTTCTTAAGTGAAAAGTTCTAGTAAGGTGATCGATGGATCATTGGATGGAGAGAATGATGCACCAAATATTGCCCAATTGCAAATTAGAAGCTCGTTAGCCGGATTTGATGTAATGCCATGTCACAAGGAAAAATCAGCCATTGCGAGCCATTACGTGCCTTTTACTGAACCCTTCATGCTGTCACTTTGACATTTTGCTTTAAGACTTTGCTGTTTAATTCTTTAACCCATCGTCACCTTTCTTGCCTTGCCCAATACTTACTTCTCCTCCTTATGAGGGAAGTGTTCCTTATTGCCCTGACTTGCTGAGACTTTGCTGCTTACCCCGGATGATGGCGAACCAACTGATGTCCTGAGGACGAAGACTGACTCTGTATGCTGACCAATTAAGGAGGGTAACTATATGATGATGAATTGAAATTGTCTGTTTGCCTTTTCTTTCTAGGTACCAACTGCTCTTTCGATAGAGTCCATAATTAGAGGTTTTCTAAATTTCCATCATAAAATTGTTTTGCATGAAGCCCAACATGCAGATGCAAATTCGAGGTTAGTTGAGGAGTTCACTAAAACGAATGCGAATAGACAAATGACTGAATCTTTGCTTTGTTGAAAAACGTGCTAATGATACTCTGTTAAAGTTGATTCATGTTGACGTCGTGCTTTGTTCTAATGTTCATGATCTTTGCTTTGATCAAGTCTTATTCAAGTTGCCATATTGTGACATTGTTGATGTGTTTTCTGGTATTGAGACTAATCAATTTGCTACGAGAGTGTAACCAATAGGGAATAAATATCATAAATCTTACCAAATTCGTGTGGTTATTCATGGTTGAAAGGTCATGTTGTGTTTCAATTCTTATTAATGCAATTAACTAATTTGATTGATTTGTTATTGTGAATATTGATGAGGTTATTGATCTAGTGATTGAAATGCGGAATAGATATTTCGTCTTAACGTGTCTCCAATCAGGGTCAAAAGGTTCATTGGCCTAAAACGAGTCCCCGGGTAAGTTAAATTATTAAAGGCAGGACGCGTTAGCAGTTCTGGTAGCAGAGAACGGTTTCGGCCCTTTGGGGCCCTAAAACGAGGGACCATTGTTTTGAATTGTTTTCGAGATAATGCAAATTGGAGAGATGATGTTCCCCTAAGGCCCAAATGACTTTCCCAGGACCCCAGAGCTTGCCAAAGTGAGTTGGGTATGTTCTCGGCGTTCTAGTGATGGTGTGAGTGAAGTAGGATTTGCGCTTGCACAGCTTATGCATACCGCAGGTGAATTGTGAGGTTTGTGAGGATTGTAGGCCAGGCAATGTTTTAGTAGGAGTGTGCGTACTCTGCGGGATGAGAGTAGGGAAGTCGTCGAACTTCATGTGAGTGTGGCACTTTGTGCTCAAAAATTGTCCACGTGGTTGTTGGTGACGTACGAACCCTGCGTGGTCTAAGACTCCGGGTATATTGATAAGTGTATGAGACACTTGGTTTGTGTTGTAATTTGCGCGGATTAATAGGTCAATCGGGCATGGTTGAAGAGTCGAGTTTGAGTCAAAGTGAGTGAATGAAAACTTCGATGGAGATTTGGTAAGTTCTAAAGTGCACTAAGTTGAGAGTAGAATTTGCGGGTCGAATGCTGCTTGCGAGTGTGGGATCTGAGAAGGAGAGAGTAGCAGCCGAGGCTTAAAGTGAAATCTCTGTAAAGTTCTGAAGCGATTGTGTTACCCTTCCTGTAGCAAACCGGCAAATTTGAGTTTTGTTAGTGCTCGCAATATATTACATTAGTGAGTGTGAATCGAGAGTGAGGGAGACAAACCGCAAGACTTTGTCAGCCGCAGTGTGAGTGTGACGTCATTGGAGCCACGCTGGGATAGGTCAGTTGGTGAGAAGGGTCGCGCACGGATTGGCAGCCGTCCGGAGAGGCAATTGGTTGAGAAGGTAGGCAAAGGGTGTTCTGGGAATTAAAGTCACTTCCTGATTCAGTCACAAATGAAAGAAAAGACGCAAAAATGAAGTTCTTCAAGGCTTTAAGGAGCGCTTTGAGGGGAGATGTGTACATTACTGCGAGTGTGGGGAAGCCTACACGCCGGAGGATACTCAGGCTTATGCCGTAATGGAGGAGAAGGGGGTCGCGCCATGTCTTTGGATAAAGCAATGGTGCAAACTAACCGAAAAGTATGGGTGTTTGGCATTTCCAGAGAATGGGTTGTTCAACATAGGGACTCTAGAGAATTTGTGGAAGGCGTTAAATGAGCAAAAGCCACGTCCGAGGCCTGCACAGTTTGAGGTGTTAGCAATTTGGGAATTGATGGCCATACAACAACGGCAACAGAAGTTTGAGAGGGGGATGAGAAAGGCAGAAAAGACACTAGCGGAGGCTAGATGGGATAGTGAACACAGAATGTTGAGAAGGGAAATAATAAACGGAGTTAGGATGTTTCTGGCTATAACTCAAGAAGCCGACACGCAGGGAAGAAAGGCCACTTGCAAAGCAGACAAGGGCTCTAGTAAAGGAAAAGAGACTAGCAAGTCTTGGGCAGATGCAGATGACTCAGATGATGATGAGTTCCTTAATCAGTTGTTACATGATCGTCCACCGCCATATGCCATGGATGACGATTGACCAAGTACTAGTGCAGGTCCTGTAAATTCAACACAGAACCAGGGAAAAGCGAATACAGCACAGGTAAATGCAGTTGTGACACCAGCTCCAGGGCAGAATAGTGTCAGTGTGTCTACTGCCCCAGAGATGCCATCCCGGTTGCAGCCACCACTGGTTCAGAGGCTCTACCCTGATGTCCCAATATTAGAAACCACTACGAGCTTGATGGAGCCACCTGACCAGGCATATGCGAGGTCAAAGTTACTGCAGATTGAGCCAACTCCACTTTTACTGCCCCAGCCACAGCCACAGATGGTTCAGAGTTACACTTTGGTCACAGGACCGCAGTTAGCTACGGCGCGGATAATGAATCAGAATATGGGGGCCAGTGTTCCACAGGTTGTGGGGAACAAGCCAACACCAGCTGCTATATCCTTACCTATTACGGTCGGTCCACCAGTGCCATTGTATGCGCAGGACAAGCCTAGCGTATGTGATCAGGGAGTAATGACCCAGGACAAGAGGAGAGTTCGTATGGAGCTCTCAAGGGATGACTCCAGTGGAACAGATGGTAGAAATATCGAGGTCCCTGTTAGACTTTAGTCCAATAGGGGCTCCTCTAGATGCCATGAGACACTCAGGTTTGGGACTGCTGACTCCGCAGATTCCAAGTGTGAATGCGTTACAAACACCCATGATACAGGCTGGAAATATATTGTTGCAAGGTTTAACTGCGCAACAATTGAACGAATGGTTAGACAAGCTGAATGCACCACAGACTACCCCTGCGACAGCAGAGTGGTCGGAAAGAGATGAGTACCTGAATTTTGTGAGGTTGGGCATGGAAGCAGCTGAGTTAGTTGAGGGGAGCATGGGAGTGAACCGACTAGAGTCTTATACTGAGGCAGAATTGAGATACCTGTGCCGGAAAATAACTAAAGAAGTGAGCAAAGTGCATCAGAGGTTGGCAAACCTAGCAGATAAATATGGCATAGACTTAGAAAATACTAAACATCTGAAGAGGAGTTGAGTTACAGGTTAGATTTTGAGCCTAAGAATTTTGATCACATGAGGTCTACTGGTATGAAGGCACACCTTAAAGAAATTCTGCAGAGAGCGCAGGTTTGGGGAGCCTTGGAGAAGTGGGAAGGCAGATGGGCAAAGAAAAGAGATAAAAGGAAAAGTGACTGCTTGGAGCAGCAGCATGCAAAATCGGCACCGGATACCGGTACAATAAAAATGCTACCCATGAGAGAGACAGCTGGAGGGGTTCTTGTTCATGTACCTTGGTCGAGGGGTGACATTTTGTCATTCACAAATGACTTTCCCAGGTTGAGGGAGAAGCCAATAGAATGGTATCAGCAGAGAGACAGGTTTGTGAAGCTTGCGAAGTGTCTTTGGGAAGACTTGAATACATTGTTTGAGATCATAGTTTCAGTGCAGGCTGTCAGCGTCCCTAGAAGTAGATCAGAGGGGACCCTATGTGCAAGGAAAGGTGATGGGTCACAAGGTCTCATTTTTGGTTGACACAGGGGCTGCACGCTCTACAGTCAGAAGTGCTGAGGTTCCGAAATTACCTCTTTCAGGACGTACAATAAAGGTAGTAGGAGTGGCAAACCAGATCCTGACTAACCCGATTACAGATCCGGTTCAGGTTGAGATTGGTACCTTCCAGGGATTGCACAGATTTGTGGTTTGTGACTCAAGTCCTGTGTCCCTACTGGGAAGACACTTGTGCAAGACGAGGTGTTCTATCACCTGTTCTAATGAGGGAATTGAGTTGCAGACAAACATTGATGATGAGGGGGATGATGGTCATATCTCAGAGCCAGAAACAGAGACCACAGATGAAGAGTACCCCTTGATAAGCTTCTTCCCGATGTTCGCAGTGACTGACTTGCCCGCAGACCTGCAGCGAACAGTCACAGAGAAAGTGTGGGACTTGACAGGAAAGGAAGTGGGATTGATAAAAGAAGTATAACCAGTCAAAGTCGATGTAAAGCCAAATGCTGTGTTTCCCCAGGTACCGCAGTACCACATGGCTCAGGATGTCCTCATACGGGTGACGCAGATAATTGCAGACTTTGTGAAGCAGGGGGTCCTGAGAGAAGTGATGAGCAGCCCATGTAATTCACCTATAATGGGTCTGAGAAAGCCTTGTGGGAAAGTTCGAATTGTTCAAGACTTACGAAAGATCAATGACATAGTGGTGAAGTGTTGCCCGATAGTGCCAAATCCAGCTGTGATTATGTTTCAAGTTCCATGCAACGCAGAATGGTTCTCAGTTGTCGATTTGTCCCAAACGTTCTTTTCCGTGCCTCTTCATGACGACAGCCAGTTTCTTTTCAGTTGGTGTCGAATCCCTCAAGGGTTTTCGGAGTCACCCTCTATCTTCAATCAAATCTTGAAGAAGGATTTGGAGTCGTTGGAACTGCCTTTCCAATCGACTCTAGTGCAGTACATTGACGATTTGTTGATTGCTTCCAAAACAAGAGATGACTGCAAGTACAAAACTATTGCCCTACTAAACCACTTGGGAAAGAATGGGCATAAGGTGTCCCCAAAGAAGCTGCAGTACTGTCAGAAAGAGGTGAAATATCTAGGTCATCTGATTGAGAAAGGGTCGAGGAAAATATCCAAGGAAAGAGTGACTGCCATATTGCAGATGAATCCCCTGACATCTCTGAGAGATGTTAGGATGTTTCTGGGAATGGTGGGATACTGTCGTCAGTGGATCCCGAATTTCTCAGTTTTCTCCAAGCCATTGGTGAGACTGACAGTTAAGGAGGTCAAGGAAGGCTCAGATACCCTAACTGTGTCCGAGAAAGAGATGAAGGCGTTCATTGAGTTGAGGGAGTGCATGTGCAGGGCTCCAGCTTTAGGTATGCCTGATTACACAAAGCCTTTTGTCCTGTTTTGTCATGAAAGTGATGCTTGTTCTTTGTCTGTCCTGACACAGGTCCATGGAGGTGCAAACCGACCAGTAGATATATTTTTCAGCTACTTTGGACCCAGTCACAGCAGCCTTACCAGGTTGTTTGCGTGCAGTTGCAGCAGTTGGTCAAAGCCTCACACAATGTGAAGGCATAGTGATGGGACACCCCTTAACAGTTATGGTCCCACATTCAGTCAAAATTTTGCTGACCCGAACCAAAACTCAGCACATGACAAATGCCAGATTAACGAAGTATGATACAATTATATTGGGGTCACCAAATGTGTCACTGAAACAATGTACTGTATTAAACCCGGCAACTTTGTTTCCCAATGAGAATACAGAAGTTGATGATGCTGAGGAGGTAGAACAGGATTGGCTTGAGGTAACAGAACTGTGCACCAAACCGAGACCTGACATTAAAGATACCCAATTGGAAGAAAATGACTACATTATCTTTGTTGATGGTTCATGCCTGAGAGACTCAGTGGGAGTGCTGAGAGCCGGATACGCTGTGTGCACAATCACTGGTATCCTAGAAGCATCTTGGCTTGAAAGAGTATACTCTGCTCAAGCGGCTGAATTGGTTGCTCTTACTAGGGCATGCCATGCTGCTGACAAGCTGAAAGTGACTATCTATACTGACAGCAGGTACGGATTTGGAATTGTTCATGATTTTGGCCAGCTATGGTCCCAGAGGGGTTTCATGACCTCTTCTGGTTTGCCAGTGAAAAATGGTGAAAGAATTAAGGAGTCGTTGCATGCGATTCAGTTACCTCTTGAAATTGCCGTGGTGAAATGCAGCGCCCATGTGAAATCACAAGATTTTGTGTCAAAGGGAAATGGATATGCGGATCAAGTCGCAAGGTTTTGTGCATTGAACTGTATATCGTTCAAGGATCAATGGGAATTGCTACCTGAAACAGAAAATGAGACATGCATAGGTTACGCATTAAGGGTGGTTGACACTCTGGAGGAATTAAAATTGTTACAGGGTCGTGCCAGCAGGGAAGAGAAGCGCTCTTGGCTTAAAATGCAATGTGTACAGAGACCAGATGACTTGTGGGTTTCAGATGAGAGGAAAATGGTTTTGCCGAACAGTCTTTTGTCACAATTTGCAAGGTTCTACCATGGGCAAGCATATATTGGGAGAGCCGCCATGATCAGGTCGTTCAAAACGGATTGGTTCAATCTGAAATTCAGGCAAGCCGCAGAAGTGATTTGTCACCGGTGCATCATCTGTCACCAGATGAATGCGGGGAAAGGGACAGTGGTGAATTTGAGCCACATTGGGAGAGCAGGAGGTCCATTTAGCAGAATTCAATTGGATTTTATTGAAATGCCTGTGTGTGGAGGTCTGAGATATGTGTTGGTGATTGTGTGTATCTTTAGTCACTGGATTGAGGCCTACCCTACATACAGGAATGACAGTCTCACAGTAGCGAAGTTGCTGCTTAGGGAACTGATACCCCATTTTCGGTTTCCGATCTCTTTAGAATCAGATAGAGGAAGTCACTTCAACAATGAGGTGGTTAAGCTCTTGTGTGCGGCACTGAACATTGAACAGAAGTTGCATTGCAGTTACCGCCCTGAAGCATCAGGACTAGTTGAGCAAATTAATGGTACCCTAAAATCTAGAATGGCAAAAATGTGTGCAGCTACAAATTTGAAATGGCCTGATGAGTTGCCCTTAGCACTAATGTCAATGAGACACACGCCCAACAAGAAGACAGGACTGTCTCCTCATGAAATTCTTTTGGACCGAGCTATGAGATTGCCCGCAGTGGCTGCAAATGCTTTTGTGAATATCATGGATGATATGGTGTTGGACTACTGCAAGGGTCTGGCTGACGTGGTCCGCTCTTTCTCTCACCAGGTGGAAGCAACCACATTGCCACCGATAAATGATCCAGGTGACAACCTGAAAGCTGGTGACTGGGTGGTTGTCAAGAAACACGTGAGGAAATTGTGTTTGGAGCCACGTTGGAAGGGGTCATATCAAGTAATACTGGCAACTACTACTGCTATGAAATGTGCAGGAATTCCAAACTGGATCCATGCCAGTCCCTCAAAGAAGGTGACGTGTCCAACTGATGAGGAAATTGAGTTGTGGAAAATAACAGCTACAGAAAAGGAAGTCTTAGGGCCGGAGAGTAATCAAGGGGGAACTGAGACTGAAGGAGAGCCAGTTGAGGATGGCTTGATCACTCAAACAGTAAAAGAGATCCAGACGGGTGACGGTGAGCCTCTCTCAACTGAGGCACCAGGAGGACCAACCCAAAGAGAGGTTCTCACAGAAGCAGACGGATACAGGTTTGAAGTTGATCCCCTGACAGACCCAGAAGGCGAAGGAGTTGAGGCAGAAGGAAGTCAGAGCGTCCAGACTCCTCCTGAGCCGCTTGCAGGTCCAGCAAGAGAAAACACCATAGCACAAGAGGAGGGCGTTGAACAGCAACCAGGAAAGCCAAACAGTAAAGGGACACTGAAAGGGGATAAGGGGCCAGAACCACAAGTGACAAGAGGAAAGGTGGGTGTTTATGAAGCAATAGAGGAAGAGGTCGATACCACAAGGAAAGAGGACCTAAGCGAAGGAGAATTGCAAGATGACTGCAAGTTGAAAAGAAAGAGAATAGCAAACAAAGGATAAGCGGGTCCTGAATGGGCTTATGCAACGTCAGCTGAGTGGCAACAGGAGTTCTTAGCATTCTGTTTTGATCGAGAAATTCCAGGTCAATACTATGGTACCTGAGTTTGGCCACGAGGAAAAGAGACTGTGTTAAGCTGAAATTGAGTTAAGAAACCTGAGAAAAGAGACTGATAACTTACCGGATGTGTCGCTGTTAACCTGAATTGACTTTCGAAAAACTGATTGTGACAAGCTGCTAACTGAATTGACAAGGATCCTGGGAGTGAATGAGAGAGAGCTGTAAATTTTTGCTGAAGAAAGACTTTGATTAGCTTTGCTGAAAGAAAAAAAAAAAGAGTCTTTAGCCATCCTCAGTTGGTTGTTGTTTACATTTGTAGCACTTTACTTTCTGATTCTTTACAGATCATGCCTAGCACGGGAGATGATAGTGAGGGGAGTAAGCATTGTAAATACTTGGGTGTTGCTTTAGGTGTTGTATGTGTGATATTCATTATAGCTTTGTTTGTGGAGATGCGATTGGTGGATGAGAATGAAGCTAACAATGCTACACTTTCTGAGACTGCTACACTAACACCTTGGGAGAGGTTTGAGCAAGATACAAGGTATCTGCATGAGGAAACTAACACAAAAGGGGAACTTTCTACTAATGTTTTCTATCGCTTGCTGAGTGAGTATGTTGACACTGTGGATGCGAAAGCTTGTTATGTGTGTACACCAATTCCTGTTTCAGTTCAAGAGGGAGTTACATATCACAGTTTGCCACTAACCTATGGGATAAGTTGTAGTTTGCTACTAACATGTTTCTATAACCAAGAAGAAGTGCAATATTTTTACTCCAACCATGACTTGGTGTTCTCTTATGTGTCTATCAGAGAAGATTTGAATAGTGTAGCTAAATATTATGCCATAAAGCTGATTAAAGGGTTCTTTGAACCTAGAGTAATAATTAGTACATCTTATGCACACTGCAATAATTTGACATGCTTGCTTACACCGTTAGAGAAAAGCTTTTTAGATCCCACTAAAGATAGAAGAAGCGTGTTAAAGGGAAAATTAGAAAAAGGCTTGCAGCAACGATCCTTTATTAATAGTGGTAGTTACAATGGAATTAGGGAACAAGGGAAACTAGCTTTAGATGCGCGACATGTAGGTAAGCTTTGCATAACATGTCCAAAGTCATATTATGACAATGTGTTTGTGGGAACATGTTAGAAATTGGGTTTTTGGTTGGCAGTCAGGTTACCCTCTGTCCAAGCAAGAACCCTCACTCTAGTCAGGGTAAGTCACACACAATCCAAATTATCCTGTGCCCACCCTATGGTAGCTTGGCACGAGCAGTCAGGCTTAACTTAGAAGGAAATGTGTAAAGTATTTGTGCAATAAATCATACAATAACACAATATAGCACCACAAAAATACACCACACAGTGTTTATAAAAATATATAGGGGGTGATTCTGACCCCGGCGGTGCCCCGCAGGGCATTCTGACCGCGGCGGTTCAGCCGCGGTCAGATGCGGAAAACCGGCGGTCTCCCGCCGGTTTTCCGCTGCCCATGTGAATCCTCCATGGCGGCGGAGCGCGCTCCGCCGCCATGGGGATTCTGACACCCCCTACCGCCATCCTGTTCCTGGCGGGTCTCCCGCCAGGAACAGGATGGCGGTAGGGGGAGCCGCGGGGCCCCTGGGGGCCCCTGCAGTGCCCATGCCAATGGCATGGGCACTGCAGGGGCCCCCGTAAGAGGGCCCCACATTGTATTTCAGTGTCTGCATTGCAGACACTGAAATACGCGACGGGTGCCACTGCACCCGTCGCACCTTCCCACTCCGCCGGCTCAATTCTGAGCCGGCGTCCTCGTGGGAAGGCCCTTTTGCACTGGGCTGGCGGGCGGCCTTTTGGCGGCCGCCCGCCAGCCCAGTGCAAAAGCCAGAATCACCGCAGCGGTCTTATGACCGTGGAGCGGTGTTCTGGAGGGGGGAACTCTGGCGGGCGGCCTCCGCCGCCCGTCAGGGTCAGAATGACCCCCATAATGTTTATCTCGATATCTGTAGGTCAAAACGATAAAAGATGCAATATGGAATTGTAAAGATATCACTGAAAAGTGATATGAAGTGTCTTAAGCTTTAAAAAGTAAACAAAGTCTCTTTCAAGCACAAAGTACCTGGTTTAAAGTGGAAAATCTCCTCAAAGGGCCGCAGAGGAGGAGATACGTGAAAAAATGGTGTGTGCGTCGGTTTCGCCCCTTCACACACAGACTTGCGTCATTATTTTTCACGCGGGGAAGTTGTGCGTCATTTTATGGCGCGCGGACAGTCTCCTTCTGAGGTTCGTGGGATTACCAGATGTCCCGGGGTCTGTGCGTGGAATCCTAGGCTTATTTTCCGCTGCGCGCCGTTCCGGTGGGCTGTGCGTGGAATCTTCTCCCTCACGGCAGGCGTCGCGTCGATTTCCTCTCTGAAGTCGGGCGGCGTTGTCCAGGCGAGGGCGTGCGTCGAAGTTCCGGTCGCACCCTAGGCGTCGCGTCGAGCGGCGTCTTTCAGGATCGGCGTGCAGTGAATTTTTCACCGCGGAGCAAGCTGTGCGTCGAAGTTTTCGGCGCACACGGCGTCCAGTTCAAAAAGAGAAGTCTTTTTGGTCCTGAGACTTCAGGGAACAGGAGGCAAGCTCTATCCAAGCCCTTGGATAGCACTTCAGCAGCAAGGCAAGAGTTCAGCAAGGCAGCAGGGCAACAGCAAGGCAGCAGTCCTTTGTAGAAAGCAGTCAGGTGAGTCCTTTAGGCAGCCAGACAGTTCTTCTTGGCAGGATGCAGGTTCTGGTTCAGGATTCTTCTCCAGCAAGTGTCTGAGGTGGTAGGGCAGAGGCCCTGTTTTATACCCAAATGTGCCTTTGAAGTGGGGGAGACTTCAAAGAGTGGCTAAGAAGTGCACCAGGTCCCCTTTCAGTTCAATCCTGTCTGCCAGGGTCCCAGTAGGGGGTGTGGCAGTCCTTTGTGTGAGGGCAGTCCCTCCACCCTCCCAGCCCAGGAAGACCCATTCAAAATGCAGATGTATGCAAGTGAGGCTGTGTACCCTGTGTTTGGGGTGTGTCTGAGTGAATGCACAGGGAGCTGTCAACTAAGCCCAGCCAGACGTGGATTGTAAGGCACAGAAAGATTTAAGTGCAAAGAAATGCTCACTTTCTAAAAGTGGCATTTCTAGAGTAGTAATAATAAATCCAACTTCACCAGTCAACAGGATTTTGTATTACCATTCTGGCCATACTAAATATGACCTTCCTACTCCTTTTAGATCAGCAGCTACCACTTCAATAATGTATGAGGGCAGCCCCGATGTTAGTCTATGAAGGGAGCAGGCCTCACTGTAGTGTAAAAACAAATTTAGGAGTTTTACACTACCAGGACATGTAAACTACATAGGTACATGTCCTGCCTTTCACCCACACAGCACCCTTCTCTAGGGGTTACCTAGGGCACAAATTAGAGGTGACTTATATGTGGAGAAAGTGGAGGTTTAGGCTTGGCAAGTACTTTTAAATGCCAAGTCGAGGTGACATTGAAACTGCACACACAGGCCTTGCAATGGCAGGCCTGAGACAAGGTAAAGGGGCTACTTAAGTGGGTGGCACAACCAGTGCTGCAGGCCCACTAGTAGCATTTAATCTACAGGCCCTAGGCACATATAGTGCACATTACTAGGGACTTATAAGTACATTAAATAGTCCAATCAGGTATGATCCAAGGTTACCATGTTTAAAGGGAGAGTGCATATGCACTTTAGCACTGGTTAGCACTGGTAAAGTGTGCAGAGTCTAAAAGCCAGCAAAAACAGTGTCCAAAAAGTGGAGGGAGGCAGGCAAAAAGTTAGGGGTGACCACCCTAAGGCTGTCAGGTCTAACATGTGTCCCCCCCAGCTGAAAGTGGGGAGAGCTACCCAACCTTCTGGGAGCTCTCATCGCTAAGGCAGAAGTATTTGGAGAGACCATCAGCACTGGCGTGGTCAACCCCTGGGCTATGCTCCACCGTAAAGTCCATTCCCTGTAGGGAAATGGACCACCTCAAGAGTTTTGGATTTTCACCCCTCATCTGCATGAGCCATCTGAGGGGCCTGTGGTCTGTCTGAACCCGGAAGTGAGTCCCAAACACGTATGGCCTCAGCTTCTTCAGTGCCCAGACCACAGCAAAAGCTTCTCTCTCAATAGCACTCCACCTCTGTTCCCGTGGTAATAGCCTTCTGCTAATAGAGACTACTGGTTGGTCTAGGCCCTCCTCGTTTAGCTGTGCTAGGACCGCCCCTATGCCATGCTCTGAAGCGTCTGTCTACACGATAAATTCCTTGGAGTAGTCAGGGGCCTTGAGCACGGAGGCCGTGCACATGGCTTCCTTCAGAGAGTCAAAGGCTTTCTGACAAGCCTCTGTCCAATTCACCAACCTAGGTTGTTTCTTGGAAGTGAGTTCTGTCAAGGCTGATAGAATGGTACCATAGCCCTTGACGAATCTGCGGTAGTATCCAGTGAGGCCTAAAAAGGCTCTCACCTCAGTCTATGTTCTAGGTGGTTGCCAAGCCTTGATAGTTTCAATCTTGGCCTGGAGTGGCTGCACCTTGCCACCACCTACTAGGTGTCCCAAGTACACCACGTATCCCTGCCCAATCTGGCACTTACTAGCCTTGATGGTCAGGCCTGCCTGTTGCAGGGCCTGAAGCACCTTCTTGAGGTGGAGCAGGTGTTCCTCCCAGCTGGAACTGTAGACAGCTATGTCATCCAGGTAGGCTGCACAGAAGGCATCCTTGCCAGCTAGGACCCCGTTAACCAACCGTTGGAAGGTAGCGAGGCATTTTTCAACCCAAATGGCATCACCCGGAAATGGTAATGGCCCTCAGGTGTGGAAAATGCTGATCTCTCTTTAGCCCCCTCAGTCCCGGCGATCTGCCAATACCCTGAAGTAAGATCAAACGTACTCAGGAACTTGGCAGCGCCTAGTCTGTCAATGAGCTCATCAGCTCGGGGGATGGGGTGAGCATCGTCCGTGTGACTGAGTTGAGACCCCGGTAGTCCACACAGAACCTGAGTTCTGGCTTCGCACCTGGGGCAGTAGCCTTAGGGACCAACACCACAGGGCAGGCCCAGGGACTACTGGATTTCTCAATAACCCTTAAAGCTAACATCTTGGAGACCTCCTCCTTGATGCTGGCCTTCACCTTATCCGATAACCTGTAAATTTTGTTCTTCACAGGGAGACTGTCACCTGTGTCAATGTCATGAACACAGAGGTGGGTCAGTCCAGGAGTAAGCTAGAACAGGGGGGAGAACTGCTCCAACAGCTCATAGCAGCCTCCTCTCTGGTTTAGAGTCAGGGAGTCAGAGAGAATGACACCTCTCACTGACCCATCACCTTCTTGGGCAGAGAGGAGGTCGGGGAGAGGTTCACTCTCCTCTTCCATTTCTTCATCTGTGACCAGAAGCATGTTGACTTCAGACCTCTCAAAATGAGGCTTCAGTCGGTTGACATGGAGCACCCTTAGGGGGTTCCTAGGGGATTGGAGGTCCACTAGGTAAGTGGCCTCCCCTTTCCGCTCCTTTACTTCAAATGGGCCAGAACAGCAGTCCTGGAGAGCTCTAGGCTCTACTGACTCCATTACCCACACTTTGTCTCCAGGTTGAAACTCTACCAGGGTGACCTTCTGGTCATACCAGCGTTTCATTACCTCTTGACTGGCCTCAAGGTTACTTTTGGCCTCTTTCCAGAAGCGGTTCATCTGGTTGCGGATGGCCAACATGTAGCTGACCACATCCTGAGGGGGTGCCTTTGGAGCTTTCTTCAACCCCTCCTTGACAATGCTTAAGGGTCCCTTGACAGGGTACCCATAGAGAAGCTCAAAGGGACTGAACCCCACCCCCTTCTGGGGTACTTCTCTGTAAGCAAAGAGAAGGCATTGTAAGAGGACATCCCACTTACACCTCAGGGCCTCAGGGAGGCCACCAATCATGCCTTTCAAGGTCTTGTTGAATCTCTCCACAAGACCATTAGATTGGGGGTGATAGGGTGTGGTGAACTTGTAGGTTACACCACACGCATCCCACATAGACTTCATTTTTTTATTTTTATTTTATATATTTTTATTAACATTTTGTTATTATACATTTACATGTTCATTCTTATCGCATTTCCACTTTTGGTACACATTTCGCTTTTATACTATACTTTGCTCTTTACTTATTGTTTTTTACTTCTATTGCTGTTAATCATTTTGTTCTTTATTTAATAAATTGTGTTCATTTACTTGCTAATGTGTATTTCCTTCTTGCATTTCACCGTTTTGTATAATTAACAATCAAACAATAAACTTAAACCCCTTCTCTCTTGTAACTTGGGTGGGAGTTAGGATTGTTACAGGTGGGTGGAACGGGATAATGTGGGATTGGGGAGGGAAGAGGAAAGGAGGGGAAAACACGAAGTGGAGGGTACACAACTCCAAGTGACATTAATATTGATCCAATTGGAGGTAGGGAAAGGAGAAAGGGGGAAAAAGACCCTAAGCGGTCAACTTTACGGCTTTGTGTGAGTAGTTTTTATGGTTGGTAATATTTAAGGTACGATAGTGTATCTATTTTTGGACGGGAGAAAGGGTCAACCCCGGGCGCACCGGCACACAGTGGGGGCGGCAGGTCCCTCATGCTTCTTGCTACCACTGTTGGTAGAGTGGGGGTCAGGGGGTTAATTGTCTTCACATCCATACTCTCGGTGCGGTCTATTTGTGATTTTGGGTCATTTTTGGGTGTCTGTTTATGTATGTCCCCCGTTTGGCTCTATCCTCAGTGTGGGTTGGATTTCACTTGTTTCTCCGACTGAGTTTGCCAGCCTCTTATTTATACTATCCCAGTTCGTCATTAAATCTTCCCAGCCCGGGGCAATAGGAACCTGGTGGATATTCCTGGCTTCTTCTGCTTTTAGGACCTGTAGTTCAGCTCTAGACCATGTTGAGATATCCCTTTTCCAGTCAGTCAGTATAGGATGACTAGTAGCCTTCCAGCCCCTCGAGATTAGTCTCTTATAAAGGGCCAGGGAAAGGTCCAGGAAGCGTCCCCTCACCTTTCCGCCAAGAGCAGCTGGTCTGAGGCCCAGCAGGCATAGCTCAGGGGTAGGCCTCAACTCAAACTCAAACAGTTCAGTTAGGATGGGCAATATTCCCCTCCAGCCAGCCTGTAACACTGGACATGTCCAAACCATGTGGTCAAAATCCGCCCCACCTCCTCCGCATCTCGGGCAAGTCCCAGGGGCCCGTCCGTATATGCGGAACAGTCTGTGGGGCGTGAGATACGTCCTGTGCAAGTAGTTATATTGGATGTATCTTAACCGTGTGTTACGTGATATCATCCGGGGGTAGGCCAGTACTCTGTTCCACTCTGAGTCAGATAATTCCCTCCCAATCGTGTTCTCCCACCGCCCTCTCAGCAACCGTAAAGGGTCTAATGCTGCCTCAACTTGGGCCCGATATATTTTGGCGATCAGATGTGATTCCTCCCCTAATGTCAGCAGTAAGTGCAGGACCTCGTGAGTGGCGGGTTCCGCATTCACTGTGCTCCAGTGAGTTTTAAGAGTGTGTGCTAGCTTCCCGTAAAGTAGAAACTGCCCCCCGGGAACACCCTTTTCCGTTAATTCAGCAAAACTCCTCAACACACCCTCCTTGAAGAGCCTGCCCACTGCTTCTATTCCAGCCGCCAACCAAGGGCCAAGTCCTATGTTTCCCGGTCCCCTTCCCCCAGGTTCCAGGGCAAGCACCGACAGTGGTAGAGCTGGGGAATATGGGGGACCCACTCCCACCTTTTTCGTACATCTTTTCCAGCATGCCATCGCAACTTTTATCATTATATTGTTCACCGGGGGGGTTATCTTCCTGTTTGCCATACATGCCGCGATCCATGGCGAGCCCGTTACTCCTTGGGCAGTACATAAATCCAACTGGCCCCGGCCCGCCAGCCAGCCGGATACCCACTGTAGTTGGGACGCCAGGTAGTATACCTCAAAATCAGGTACTCCCAATCCTCCCATGTGGGTTGGTCTACAGATATTCGTGAGTGTAGTTCGTCTACGCCCCTCGTCCCATATTAGTTCCCTGAGCAATGCATTTAGGTCGCAGAACCATGCCTGGGGGATCAACAGCGGCAAATTGGCGAAATATAGAGAAGTCGGGGGAGCATGATCATCTTGGATAGCGCCACTCTGGCCATCACTGGCAGTTTCAAAGAGCGCCAAAATCCTACTGAAGATCTCAGGGATCGGAGCGCTTTACCAAGGTTGCCCTCCCTTAAGTCTCCCAGGTCATGGTAAATCTGAATCCCCAGGTACCTGAAAGTCCGCGGGGCCCATTGGAGGTCCATTGGGCACCCTATGGGATATCTGTAACCAGGCGTCAGGGGAAACACATATGTTTTGTTACGGTTAAGTCGTAATCCTGACACCTCTCCGAACTCCTCTAGGGCTTCCAGAGCCCAGGGGAGACCGCTCACCCCATCTCTGAGATAGATCAAAATATCATCTGCATATAGCGAGATAATGTGGTCCGTTGGTCCCCATCGAATCCCTCTGCCCGCTCCTTCGCCACGTATCCAAGCCGCCAGGGGCTCCATCGCCAGGGCGAACAACAATGGGGATAGAGGGCACCCCTGCCTGGTTCCCCGGTGTACTGGATAAGCACCGGAGATTGTCCCACCCGTCCTGACCCTTGCTAGTGGGGATGAGTATAATAGGTCTACCCATCTGGCCCATCCCTCTCCCAGGCCCATTTTTAACATTGCCGCCCTCAAGTAGTCCCATCTGATCGAGTCGAAAGCCTTTTCAAAGTCCACCGCTAGCATGGTCCCGGTTGGTGGCTTCGATTCACTGGGCATATGTAAAATAGAGAAAATTTGTCTGAGGTTCAGAGAGGTGCTGCGACCTGGTATGAAACCATTCTGGTCAGGGTGTATCAGGGTGGGCATGTGGGGCAGTAGCCTGTTGGCCAAGACCTTACTGAGGATCTTAAAGTCGCTATTTAGCATTTATAGTGGACGGTAGTCAGCTACTGATGCCTCCCTGCTATTTGTTTTGGGGAGTGGTACTACCAATGCCTCACGTAATGTACATGGGAGTTCTCCACTATGTACCGATTCCATATACATTTCCATCAATCTAGGGACCAGCAGGGGTTTATACTTTTTATAAAAGTCCATAGGAAGACCGTCTGTGCCAGGGGTCTTCCCAGAGGCCAGCTGCGAAATTGCTTCGGTTATCTCATCTGTGGTCACTGGCCCTCCTAGGCTGACCCTGTCTTCTAGGTTCAGTATCGGCAGGGGGATCCGAGTCAGGAAATTGTCAAGATTCCCCGTCCCCAAGTCAGTGGGTTTCCTGTACAGGTGCGTGTAATAATTTCTGAATGCGTCATTAATGGATTCCGGGCTGAGTCTGCGTGTTCCCCCTCTGTCCAATACGCATGTGATTGGGTCACTATCTCCATTCGGGCGCACCAGCCATGCCAGTAGTTTACCAGATCTCCCCTCCTCTGACTGCAAGGATGTCAGGTATCTCTGCATGCTGTGGCATCTAAGTCGTTCTTCGACTTGTGAATGCTCTCTGCGCGCACGATCGTACTCTACAACTACTTGTACTGCAGGGCCCCGCCTCAGCTCCCCTTCATGAATGACCTTCTCCAGGGCGTTCAGTTCTCTCTCTAACGTGCGTCTTACCCCCACGGACTGTCCAAGACAATAACCCCTCGTCCCTACTTTGAGTGTCTCCCATTCTATGGCTCTGGAGGAAGTGGAACCCTTGTTAGCTTCTATGTGTTCTGTTAGGTAACATCGCAATTCCTCTCTATATGCCTGGTCTTCTAGCGCTGCAGGGAACATTCTCCATGTTGGTATAGGGGGTCTGTCCTGTGATACCCTCAGTGTCAGCAATAGCGGATTGTGATCCGATATTGTGCGAGCAAGGTACTCAGAGTGGGTCACACTTCGTGCAAACCATCCTATCAATTCTAGTGTGTACCTGATGGAGGCCCGAGTAAAACGAATAGTCCCTGATAGTCGGGTGTTGCAATCGCCAGGCATCCACCAGTCCCCAGGTGTTTAGCCACTCAACTAGTTTTTGTGCTGTTTTGGTAGATGTTGCCCCCTGTAGTGGGGGGGTGGATCTATCCAAACCTATGTCTAGCACTGCGTTAAAGTCTCCTCCTATTAATACTTCCCCCATGTGTTGACGAGTGAGGATTCTGGACAGACCTGTCATGAATGAGGTTTGGTCCTGATTGGGGGCGTATATACAACTCAGGATTAATGGGAGCCCCTGTAATTTCCCCTCTAGTATGACAAACCTTCCCTCTCTGTCTATGTTGGAGGAATCAATCGTTAGTGGGACCCCCGCCCTAATCCAAATCAGAACGCCTCTTGCATATGCTGAGTTTTCTATGGCAAACACCTGTCCCCTCCATCTCCGTCTTAGCTTTTCTCCCTCTCCAGGCGCCAGGTGGGTCTCTTGTAGCATAGCTATCTGTACCCCTCTTCTTTTCAGGAAGGAGAGAATTCTATGTCTCTTGGCTGGAGTACCCATCCCCCTGACATTCCAGGTTATGATATTGTGGTCTGCCATCCTATCATTGAAGCCTGTTATGTGTAGGCTCGTGCGCCCGGGGCCCTGACCGACTCCCCCGCAAGCTTGTACCTTCAATGTAGTCGATCCATTTCACACATATAGCCGATGAAACTTGTAACTGCAAACCCCAACTCCCTATCCCCAGGGCACCTCCAGAACTGTAGGCTGCCCAACAAGTTATGCAACACTGCAAATTATTCAACCACATCTATGCAATACTCGCCGGCCGAATCTGACAGGCGAGAGTCAAGTCAGGGGGGTGGCCAGGTCCGGAGGGGCCCTTTTTCTGCTCAGCTTGTCTCGCCCTTCTGCGCCAGTGCGGGTTCAACCTATGCAAGTTCGTTGGCGGTTTCTGGGGTCACCCTCGGCGCGTAAGTCGAGCCCCCGGAGCCACCGGGCGAGGACACCACCGTGTCGTCCGATTCTTCTTCAGAGCCCTCCCGGGGTGATGTCTCTCCGCCCGCCTTGGCCGCCGCCTCCAGAGCCTCTCTCTTGCCATTTTCCCTCTGTATCCGCGTTTGCGCCAGTCGTGGGCGATCTCTGGGTCTTTTCCCCCTCGGACCCTGCGGGTCCCGCTCGCCCCATTATTCTCGAGCGTAGGCCGCGCCGATTGTGTCCCATGACTTTTGAGCCATTCCCACGCCTCCTCTGGGGTTTGGAAGAACGTGGTCTCTCCCTCCGCCACCACTCGTAATCTTGCTGGATAGAGCAATGAGTACTGTATCCCCTCTTCTCGCAAGGCTCTTTTAACCGCTAGGAAGGAGGCACGCTTGTTTTGGACTTCCAAAGTGAAGTCAGGGAACAGAGTCGCTTCGCCATTGGCTACCTTAAACGGACCCGTTTCCCTGGCTTTCTGTAAGAGGATGTCTCTGTCTCTGTAGTGCAGGAGTTTAGCAATTACAGCCCGAGGTGGCCTGCCAGGCGCCAGTGGTCTAGATGGCACACGGTGTGCTCGCTCCAGTGAGTAGAAGGGGGTCAAACTTCCTGGTGCGACGACCGTGCTTTGCCATTCCCCCAGGAATTCCACCAGATTCGTCCCCTCGGCCCCTCCGGGGAGGCCCACCACGTGCACATTATTTCTCCTGCTTCTACCCTCTGCGTCCTCGGCTCGCTGTTCAAGCTTTGCCACTCTGCCGGCCAAGGAGGTCATCTCTGCTGATACATCTTTTTGTTTTGGGACGACTTCCGCTAGTGTTGCTTCTGTTTCCTTTACTCTGTCGGCCAATTTATGATGATCCGCTCTCAGGAGGCCCACCTCTATCGCCACCAGATTGATGTTGCGCTGTAGTGTGGATTTAGTGTCTTCAATGGCCCCCAATAGCTTGTCTAGAGTGTCTTGCACTTTGATTTGTGACAGGTTCTGTGTGGTCGACTCATTGTCCCCCGGCGTTGTCGGTGGGTCCATGGCTTTGCTCTTATGTCTGCCCTTGGGGGGCATTGGTCAAGCAGGGAGAGGCGTCCCAGTGGGTCCTGCAGCGCTTATGCTCTTCGCTGCTGATTTGTCCACTGATCTAGGCCTTGGTTATCACTGTCACCAGACTCAGGCGCCTCAGGACGAGCCACAGGTGCTCCGCCGGTTGCTCCCAATGCGTTAAATGGCAGGGCCGTAGGTCTCCGTCAGCACTGTGCCGTCCGGTCCTTCTGAAAGTCCGCGCTGGGGCCCCAGCCGCGTCCCACTGGCCCCGCTCGTCCGCGCGGGTCACTGTGTCCGCTCCCCGATGAAGGGTCACCCGGCCCGGCGCTCCCGACACCAGGCCTGCTGCTGGTCCCTCCAGGGCCAGACGATTGAGCGTGCGCCGTGTTCAATTCCCTGGTCGCTTCCCATCTGCTCTCTGGGTGAGAAAACAATTTGAGTTGATCCAGGGTTGCTGGGTTTGATGAATTGAATTGTGGTGTGTTTAAAAGGTGGGTACCGTAGACCCCCAAACTAGCGGTGGCCCTGCCGATCAAAAGGAACCCTATACCTGGCGAGAGGAGCACCCGACTCCCAACCCCACTGGGCGGTGCTGATTGGCGTGTTACTCCCACAGGATGAGTAATGGCGGCCTTGCGGTCAATGGGCACCAGGCCCCGCCCCTAGAGAGAGGCCGGCCCGCCACCGGGGGATCCCCCGCCTGCCGCAAGTGTTTGCCGCTAGTCCCCGTGGCTTTACTCCCGCTGTCCTACCCGGGGCCGCTGGCCCCTTCCGTCGGCAAGATTGCTGTTCCACCCGGCGCGGGGCAGCTCGAGTCCGCAGGGGGGCCGCGCCGGGGCCGAGACCACACTCCAGCGGTCCCTTTCACTCGTGCCAGCCGCCGCCCCCGATCCGGAGTGGGAGACCGCCCGGCCCCCGATCACCGGCAGGGCCGCGGGCTCCCACCAGCACCAGGCAGCCCGAGTCCCCCGGAGGTCCGCGCCGCAACCGCAACCGCAACCGCTCCTCTGCGGCTCTGCTCGCTCACGCCGGCCGCCGCGTCCGTCCCCGAGCGCAGGACCGCCCGGTCCGGCGCTTCCAGGCAGCAGCTTAGTGTCGGCCCCTCCGGAGCTGAACAGCTAAGCGTGCGCCATGTTCAGCTCCGTGGCCACGCCCCTCATCCCACATAGACTTCATGTATGCAGACATGAAGTTAGTACCTCTGTCAGACACTATCTCCTTTGGGAATCCCACATGGGTAAATATCCCCATAGGAGTTCTGGTCACCACCGGTGCAGTTATGGTCCTCAGATGGATTGCCTCTGGGTAACGGGTGGCATGGTCTACCAAAACCAGGATGAACCTGTTGCCTAGGGCAGTTTTGGGGTCCAATGGACCAACAATGTTGATGCCCACCCTTTCAAAGGGGGTGCCAACGACAGGAAGTGGAATCAGGGGGGGCTTAACCCTTTTTCCTGTTTTACCACTGGCCTGGCAGGTAGGACAAGATCTACAGAACGTATCTGAATTTGTCCTTATTCTGGGCCAATAAAAGTGGGTGACAAGCCTGTCAAAGGTCTTGTCTTGCCCCAAATGTCCTGCCAGGGGAATGTCGTGAGCCAGACCCAGTAGGAAGGTTCGGTAACACTGGGGGACCACCAGCGCACGCACTACCCCAATGGCCGGAACCTTAGGCTCACTGTAGAGGAGATCGTTCTCCCAATATATGTGGTGATTGTCAGAGGCTTCATCTGCTGCCTGGGCTGAGGCTTGCTTCCTCATACCCTCTAGAGTGGGACATTCTTTCTGCGCCTCTTGGCAGTTGTCTGGGCCATTGTTCCAGGCTCCAGACACCCTTGACTTCCCTCTCGGTCAGCCATGGACTGTGTGGTCATGCAGACCCACTCAAGCAATCCTAACATTTCGAAGTGCGACCTTAGCTCTACCTCCTTCCAGGTAGTGTGCTCAAGGTCGTTGCCTAACAGACAATCTACAGGCATGGCAGGACCCACAGCTACTTTCAGAGTACCAGAGACCCACCCCCACTCAAAGAGAACCAGAGCTACTGGTAGGTGGCTCTCACGATTGTCAGCGACTATGACCTGGTGAAATGTATTTGGGATGACCTGCTCTGCTGACACCAGCTGACCCTTGACAGGAGTCATGCTGGCTCCTGTGTTGCGCAGAGCCTCCACCCTTTGCCCATTGATGGTGACCCACTGTCTATACTTGGAAGTATTGGCAGGCATGTGGGCTTTCGGCACCATCTCTGCATCCCCCAGGAACACTAGGGTTACCTCTGTCTGCACCCCACAACTGTCTGGGACCATCTCCTCCCTGAGCGCTACGCTAGCCAACCCAGGTGTCTGCCCTCCTTTGGGGGGCTGTGTCCTCTTGGGACACTTGGAGTCGCCCTCAGAGTGCCCATACTTATTGCACTCTGAACAGTGGGGTACAAACCTCCCTGTCTTATGGTCAGTGAAACCTTTCTTTTGAGAATCAGACCGGGACTGGTTACCATTACTCCCTTGGGAACTATTTTGGGGGCCTTTTGAGAACTCCTTGTTTTTATGTTTTTCTCCCCCCTCTTTCTTCTGATGGGAACCCTGACCACCTTTGTGGGTGTCTCCCCCAGACACCTTTTTGGACACTCTGGTACTAGTCCAGAGGTCCGCCTCCTCAGCAAGCTTCCTGGGATCAGTCAGCTTACTGTCAACTAGGTGCTGGCGCAACTCTGTAAAACAAATACTGAGCATATGTTCTCTCAGAATCAAATTATAGAATCCTATGTAATCATCTACTTTGCAGCCCCGCACCCATCCATTCAGTGCCTTACTGGAAAAGTCAAAGAAATCTACCCATGTTTGTGTGGATAGTTTGGTGCTGTCCCTGAACCTCTGACGGTATTTCTCAGTGGTCAGCCCAAACTTGGCAAGTAGAATGGCTTTCTGAAGTGGGTATGTGTTTTGACCCGGTTTGTCCAATGTGAGAAGTGTGTCCCTCCCCAAAGGTGGCACATAACTCCACATAGCTGTACCCCATTGCCCTTCAGGAACCTCATGAGCCCACAGTGCAACTTCATAAGCAGCTAACCATTTATCTATGTCATCTCCCACCACAAAACTGGGTACCACATTTTTGGGTATACTAACCTTCTTTTCTCCTGCAGGTCCTGTCTGTATGCTGCCACTATTACTGCTGGATTCAGACTGCTTTGCCTTCAGATCCAGCTCCTTGAGACTCAGTTCATGAGCCAACAAAAGTTTATTTTCAGCCAAGGCTCTCTCAGCTGCTTGGGCTTCTCTCTGTGCCCTTCTTTCCTCCTGTTGAGCCTCAATTTTCAACCTTGCCATTTGCAATTGGAACTCCCTCTCTTCTCTCCTTTCCTCTGCGGTCAGGCATTGCTCAGAGACACTGCTCCCTGGTCTGGAAGGGGGAACAATTGTAGTGGTAACATCACCCACTGATGGCAACAAATCGTCTGAGGGGCCATTTTCTGGCTCCTCTTTCTCATCATCCTCCTCTAAATGGGCTTCTGCCCAGGCCCTCAGCGCCACTTGAAAGTTCTCCTTTCTGGAGGCCCCTTGGGTGGGTACTCTCATTGCCTTGCAGAACTCTCTTAGCTGTTTGACAGTATATGTCTCCAACAGGGCTAGGTCCAAATCTCCTGCTTGAGACCCAGCCAGAGACATGTTGAGTGAGGATTTAGATTTAGAAAATTGTCAGGAAAAAACGAATTTGCAAAAGAGATAAAAATCAAGTTGACCTTCAACTGTGGGTAGGTAGTGAAATACTTAGCTACTGTCTGTCACTGCAAAAATACAAGTCCTATCCTCACCGCTGATCACCAATGTTAGAAATGTTTTTTTTTTTTGGTTGGCAGTCAGCTTACCCTCTGTCCAAGCAAGAACCCTCACTCTAGTCAGGATAAGTCACACACAATCCAAATTATCCTGTGCCCACCCTCTGGTAGCTTGGCACGAGCAGTCAGGCTTAACTTAGAAGGCAATGTGTAAAGTATTTGTGCAATAAATCATACAATAACACAATATAGCACCACAAAAATACACCACACAGTGTTTAGAAAAATATATAATATTTATCTGGATATCTGTAGGTCAAAACGATAAAAGATGCAATATGAAATTGTAGAGATATCACTGAAAAGTGATATGAAGTGTCTTAAGTCTTTAAAAAGTAAACAAAGTCTCTTTCAAGCACAAAGTACCTGGTTTAAAGTGGAAAATCTCTGCAAAGGGCCGCAGAGGAGGAGATACTTGAAAAAATGGTGTGTGCGTCGGTTTCGCCCCTTCACGCACGGACTTGCGTCGTTATTTTTCATGCGGGGAAGTCGTGCTTCGTTTTCCGGCGCGCGGACTGTCTCCTTCTGAGATTCGCGGGATTACCAGATGTCCCGGGGTCTGTGCGTGGAATCCTAGGCTTGTTTTCCGGCTGCGCGTCGTTTCGGTGGGCTGCGCGTGGAATCTTCTCCCTCACGGCAGGCGTTGCGTCGATTTCCTCTCTGAAGTCGGGCGGTGTTGTCCAGGCGAGTCCGTGGGTCGAAGTTCCGGTCGCACTGCAGGATTTGCGTCGAGCGGCATCTTTCTGGATCGGCATGCAGTGCATTTTTCACAGCGGAGCAAGCTGTGCGTCGAATTTTTCGGCACACCATGCGTCCAGTTCGAAAAGAGAAGTCTTTTTGGTCCTGTGACTTGAGGGAACAGGAGGCAAGCTCTATCCAAGCCCTTGGATAGCACTTCAGCAGCAAGGTAAGAGTTCAGCAAGGCAGCAGGGAAACAGCAAGGCAGCAGTCCTTTGTAGAAAGCAGTCAGGTGAGTGCTTTAGGCAGCCAGGCAGTTCTTCTTGGCAGGATGCAGGTTCTGTTTCAGGATTCTTCTCCAGCAAGTGTCTGAGGTGGTAGGGCAGAGACCCTGTTTTATACCCAAATGTGCCTTTGAAGTGGGGGAGACTTCAAAGAGTGGCTAAGAAGTGCACCAGGTCCCCTTTCAGTTCAATCCTGTCTGCCAGGGTCCCAGTAGGGGGTGTGGCAGTCCTTTGTGTGAGGGCAGGCCTTCCACCCTCCCAGCCCAGGAAGACCCATTCAAAATGCAGATGTATGCAAGTGAGGCTGAGTACCCTGTGTTTGGGGTGTGTCTGAGTGAATGCACAAGGAGCTGTCAACTAAGCCCAGCCAGACGTGGATTGTAAGGCACAGAAAGATTTAAGTGCAAAGAAATGCTCACTTTCTAAAAGTGGCATTTCTAGAGTAGTAATATTAAATCCAACTTCACCAGTCAGCAGGATTTTGTATTACCATTCTGGCCATACTAAATATGACCTTCTTACTCCTTTTAGATCAGCAGCTACCACTTCAATAATGTATGAGGGCAGCCCCAATGTTAGTCTATGAAGGGAGCAGGCCTCACTGTAGTGTAAAAACGAATTTAGAAGTTTTACACTACCAGGACATGTAAACTACATAGGTACATGTCCTGCCTTTCACCCACACACTAGGGCACACATTAGAGGTGACTTATATGTGGAGAAAGGGGAGGTTTAGGCTTGGCAAGTACTTTTAAATGCCAAGTCAAGGTGACATTGAAACTGCACGCACAGGCCTTGCAATGGCAGGCCTGAGACAAGGTAAAGGGGCTACTTAAGTGGGTGGCACAACCAGTGCTGCAGGCCCACTAGTAGCATTTAATCTACAGGCCCTAGGAACATATAGTGCACATTACTAGGGACTTATAAGTAAAGTAAATAGTCCAATCAGGTATGATCCACGGTTACCATGTTTAAAGGGAGAGAGCATATGCACTTTAGCACTGGTTAGCAGTGGTAAAGTGCGCAGAGTCTAAAAGCCAGCAAAAAGAGTGTCAAAAAAGTGGAGGGAGGCGGCAAAAAATTTGGGGTGACCACCCTAAGGCTGTCAGGTCTAACAGAACGAGTGAATATAAGCATGTGTTTTTGTTTTAGAGTGAATGGACATTTCTGTTAAATGGAATGGATCAAGGGATCTATTATATTTGTGGACTTAAAGCTTATTACTATCTTCCAAAGGGATGGTATGGTACTTGTTATTTGGGAATAGTTTTCCCAAAGATTTACAAGCTAGAAGATTTGAAGAAATTCCCGAAAGTGACTGAATTACTTCGTACTAGACAAAAGAGAGAAACTGCTGTTGGTGTAGTAGGGGACATATTTGGAGCAATAATTCCTTCAGTATGGGTTATCTTAAACTCCATAAAGATTCGAAAGTTGTCCGCTATTGTGGATAACATGCTGACAAGTTTCACAGGAGCTATACTCCTGATGGATACTGAACTTGCTGCGGAGAGGGCTATGTCTTCAAAACAGGCTTGCTTTAGACATTCTTTTAGCAAAAAAAGGCGCAGTCTGTAAGATGCTTAATGACATCACTGCTGTGCCTACATACCTGACAATAGTAATGAGATTCTAAGCATGCTTACTAACCTAACAAGAGATAGTGTTGATTTGAAGGAATTGAAGGAACCAGGCGTTTGGGAAAAGGTTGGAAAGGGACTTGCTCATGTGGGAAGCTGGTTTAGTAGTATTTGGCATGGGATACTGGGAAAAATAATACAGGGAATAGTGATCGTTTTGGCTTGTTTGTTTGGGCTATGGTTATCATGCAAAATTTGTAAAAGGATTAAAGCAAATTTGGCCAAACGCAATGCGAGGAAGGTAGAAAAGAAAAGGGAAAAATTGTTCAGAGCAAAATATGAAAAGGCAAAATCAGGGGAAGAAATGGAAATGAAAGAGATAAGAAAGTGAAATAATTGTGAAGAAAGGGATTTTGTGTGATGACAAGAGTCATCAGAGGAGGCATTGTTGGAGTGTAGCTTTTATAATCAAAATTAACGTGAACTGCTTGCAAAATAATGTGTAATGAAGCAGCATAGAAAACGTGATAGACTAATATTAATGCACACGATTGAAATGTGCCGACGGGGAGTGGCCACCAATGTATACGATGATTAATGAAATTGACTAATAATGAATTAAGTAATGTACTAATGTATGATTTTATATTAGCATTGAGAGTTATATGTTAAGGTTTTGTTAAATTAATCATTAGGCTTTAGTTAGCAAGGGTTTTGGCCTAGCTGCCTGGTCTCATATTAAATGTGTTTTTCTAACGTGCACTTTGCTATCTTGCTGATGGACATGAAGCTGTACTTTTCCAGAAGTTAGAGATGTTATTGTAACCGTAGTAAATTCTTTCTCATGAGACCCGACTTGCTCAAGGAGACATTCTTGCTGAATGCAACAGTGTAATTCGCAACAGGTACAAGGTCGCCTGAAACTGGTAAAGACAATGGAACTACTGACTGAAACGACGAGTGTAACTTTCCTACCTGAAATTCTACCCATTGAAGACGTCAATTATAGGAGCCAATAAAATACGTGAGAACTGTTTTAAGTGAAAAGTTCTAGTAAGGTGATCGATGGATCATTGGACGGAGATAATGATGCACCAAATATTGCCCAATTGGAAATTAGAAGCGCGTTAGCCGGATTTGATATAATGCCATGTCACAAGGAAAAATCAGCCATTGTGAGCCATTACGTGCCTTTTACTGAACCATTCATGCTGTCACTTTGACATTTTGCTTTAAGACTTTGCTGTTTAATTCTCTAAACCATCCTCACCTTTCTTGCCTTGCCCGATACTTACTTCTCCTCCTTATTAGGGAAGTGTTCCTTATTGCCCAGACTTGCTGAGACTTTGCTGCTTACCCCGGATGATGGCGAACCAACTGATGTCCTGAGGACGAAGACTGACTGTATGCTGTCCCGTTACAAAGGGTAACTATATGACGATGAATTGAAATTGTCTGTTTGCCTTTTCTTTCTAGGTACCAACTGCTCTTTTGAAAGAGTCCATAGTTAGAGGTTTTCTAAATTTGCGTTATAAAATTGTTTTGCATGAAGCCCAACATGCGGATGCTAATTCAAGGTTAGTTGAGGAGTTCACTAAAATGAATGCGAATAGACAAATGACTGAATCTTTGCTTTGTTGAATAACGTGCTAATAATACTCTGCTAAAGTTGATTCATGTTGACGTCGTGCTTTGTTCTAATGTTCATGATCTTTGCTTTGATGAAGTCTTATTCAAGTTGCCATATTGTGACATTGTTGATGTGTTTTCTGGTATTGAGACTAATCAATTTGCTAGTAGAGTGTAACCAATAGGGAAAAATGTCATAAATCTTACCAAATTCGTGTGGTTATTCATGGCTGAAAGGTCATGTTGTGTTTCAATTCTTATTAATGCAATTAACTAATTTGATTGATTTGTTATTGTGAATATTGATGAGGTTATTGATCTAGTGATTGAAATGCAGAATAGATATCTCGTCTTAAGGTGTCTCCAATCAGGGTCAAAAGGTTCATTGGCCTAAAATGAGTCCCCGGGTAAGTTAAATTATTAAAGGCGGGACGCGTTAGCACCATCACCTCCTCACCACCTTTCATGTCCCATTCCTTAGCGATAGTAGCATGAGCTGTGTAGTGTGCTGTCATTCTGATCCACAGACTGTGAGAGAAAGATATACTTATCAGCAATACTTAATTTATAAAAGAAAAATAAACTTTGGTTGCCTAAAGTTTTTCTTAGGAGCCCGCCCCAGCGAAGCTGACTGTACCAGTTGCTGATTTCAAAGCTGGTTGGTTTTGATTCAGCCTAATGCCACCTTCTTCCACCAGTCAACACTTCCTGACTCTTTATCCTATTCTTGCAGGTTCTTTTTAGCCCTGTTTCTCCCTTTGTTGGTATTTTCTTATATTTTTTTCTTCATTCTTTCTTCCTTTTTTGCTTTGGGCCAAAGTTTGGTCATGAACCCCGAGAATGACTGGTCTCTAACCCCGAGAATGACTGTCAGTGACCAACTCCTGCACACATTAAGCAGTGGCTTCAATGGTGCAGCACCGAACTATAAATCACTCTACAGCAATTGTACCACCTCCTATTTGTATCCATGAAAGTGGCACTTCCTTAGTGAGCAAGCTCTACAATACCCCGAGAGGCACCGACCGTTATTTCAGACGTGCTATAGGAATCACCATCTTTATGTAAAAGTGGATGTAAACATCTTGACCACCTGTCTCCTATTGGCAAAATTAATAAACATAATGTCATAATTGTCAATTAAATGCTGATCCATCCAGGTAAAACTAGACTTTTCTGTTGATGCTCAACAATTAAGTCTTTCCTTTGGGTCTAATGCTGGAGTGGAAAGGGATGGAATGCCAAAAACGTTAATGTTGTGGAATTTAAATGCTACCTCCTATAATGTTTCAAAAGGGCTGGGCCGGAAATCACCATGAAAGTGCTATGCTGGGCCAATTAACTGGAGACTGGTCAGAGAAGGATCAAATCATGTAGGAGACTAGCTGTCACTGGTTCCATAATACTTGGTTCCTCCTATAGTTCTCTGAATGCCTACAGTGCAAACCATTGGCCACTGAAAGCCCAATTTAGGGAATTGGAAATATTAAAGAGAGTTCCAAAGAACCTTCCCTACCTGGCCCCAAATCAGACCAGTGGATTAACTGTTGCAGGGCAATGCATACATAGGGGCATATTGCCTGACTCTCCATCAGTGATCTTTTGGTCTCATCAGTGGGCACTATTAACATTCTCTCAAACATGTGGCCCACCCCTGAACTCCATGAAATGGCTGCAGTGGAGATTGCTGCTCTGTCATGGTGGACAGGACACGTTCCTCTGCAGTAGAGTTCTTTAAAGAGAAAGAGCTGTCATATCATAGCTTGGAGTTCTTGCTTTTGACACAGTCTCAAGAAGGAAGTCCTGTTGTGGTCATACCGCTTTGATAGCATGGGCTTCTGGAAACTTGAATAGGTCTTGCTATTGGTACAAGCAAGCATAACTTTCACTGCTCTGTCCTCATGTCGATAATATCAGGCACAGAAAAGATGGGGTTGGGATGGCAAAATACAGCAGTGTTCAAGCGTTATAAGGAAGAATCCACTCTGGCACCGTTGCGAGCTGGTGCATCATTGAGAACCAACTTCTTCAGGTGCAAAATGGTAATTATTTTAGGACATGGTCCCTTTTATTGTGGATTTGTGTGAGAAGCCTACACGTCAGTGCAGCACAGCAAATGTATATTCCCCTATGCCTTTGTAAGCTGGTGGAGCTGAGGAGAAAAAAGTGCATTAAAGGACAATGGCCCCCTCACCCATCAGCAAGCCATGAAGAGTGAGGGCACACCCCTGGAACTGATTTCCGAAAGCTCTGCCCTCGAGTTCTAGAGATTCTTGCAAAAGCCCCTGAAGAGGTTTGGGTTGGACATAATTACCGAAATAATAAACAAACATGAGCAAGAGATCGTGCAAGTAGGTTTTTCACCCCTCAAATGTCAGCGGCATTTAGGGACACTAAAATAAA
Source organism: Pleurodeles waltl (assembly GCF_031143425.1). Taxonomy (NCBI): domain Eukaryota; kingdom Metazoa; phylum Chordata; class Amphibia; order Caudata; family Salamandridae; genus Pleurodeles; species Pleurodeles waltl. The sequence continues at coordinate 990,189,837 of NC_090445.1, read as the reverse complement.
CTCTGTCCCGAATGGTATGTGAAGGATTAGGTGCTGCAGAGCCTGAGAACAGGTTCTGCTCTTGCTGCTTCAGATGTAACAAGATGATTGTGCTGCCTTTTTAAATAGTTTTCCCTATCCTGGTAAGGCTTGCTGTGAGTCCTGTCAGTGTCCTCTACGATAGCCAGTTCTCTGTAGTTGCAAGATCACAGCATCCAGTTCTACTTCTGCTTGCCGGGGATTTCTAGAGTGGCTCTGCATCCTAAGAAACTGTCATCTGTAATAGTTGAGGCAACCACTGAAAAGCACGCTGGATAGCTGAAAGTAGAATATGTACTTCCTAATTCTGGAGTGTGGCTGACTGTAACTGAAGGTTCAGTCAAACAGGTATTTCCGATGCAGGCCACCAAGGAGCACCACAAAAATGAAGGCTGTCTGTGGGGACGAGAAAACAACAAAATAGGGTGTAATGGCTGAACAAGTGTATCTTGGCAGTGGGAGAGGAAAGGTGTTTGAAAGCAAGGAGAAGATATTCCACTCATGTTTGCTATGTCATTGTCAAACTGGTGCCCATCAGTGACTGAGGCATGGATTCTCTGCAAAAGTCTGTGAGCTTCATGCAGAGAACTGGTGGCAGGAACACTGACTCCAGATCTCTCCTGAGTGAAACTCCTATGCAGTGTATTAAAACTCGTGATGGCTTAAGGGGAGATTCCGTGTAGTTTAGGAAAACGTCATGTACCAACTGTGCCCATGATGCTAGTCTTCCCTCTCTGTGGCTGATGACTCTGTGCTGCTAATGGGCTTTAGCACTGACCTTGTTATAGGTAATGTGGAAGGTGTGGTATGCAGCTAGAGAAAAAATATTGTAGTATTTCAGAAATGAATTTACTCGAAGCGAGTATTGCATAGGAGAGTACAAGTCAGAAAATAGGTGCCTTGTAAGAGCAGGGACAGCGCTTACTTCATTGAGCTAGGTTACACACTTACCTAAAACTACTTTAATGAACTGTCCAAATGCATTTGCGTTACTCCAAGGGTCGAAGGATTTCATTTGGCCCCTGATGAAGCTGAGATGAAGGTTTTACATTTATATGCGCTTAAACGTAGTGTAGCAATAATCAAGTGTGACTTTAATCGAACTAAATAAGATTGTACGGGTACAAATGCGCCCTCAGAGTAGTTTGCCAACATTTATAAGCGTGCTTTATATAACGTGATGAATTAGAATTGTGCTAATTTGACATAATCGTAAACGTGTGCCATGATTTTGCTTGTTAGAAATGTTTTAGCTTAGCATGACTTTAATGGAGGCTTTGGCCTAGCTGCCGCGTCTCACGATTTAGATGCTCGTATTTTTCCACTGTGCTAATAAACGTGTATTTTTGCTTGAAGCTGTACTTTTCCAGTGGGACCGTTCACATGCTTATCTTAAGGTTTCGTGCCAGCCTGGCATTTTTCTCTTTGCTCCAAGGTCAATCTGCAGGTGCGGACAATGGAAGCTCTGAAAGTGAGTTAATTGGTATAAAATGTTGCAACTTGCGTACCCGTCTCCAAGGATAATGTATGCTTAAGTAAAAGCTTGAGAACTGTTGTTTTTGATTGGACAATTTGAAGCTAACCTATGAACCCTCCAATGGAAGACCCTACTGGATTTGAACTGTTGTCTATAAAACCCAGGTGCACAAGAAGAAAGCAGCTATTACTGGCCATTACCTATCAGACATTATTGCCTATCTCCTACGATGCCAATTGATGTTCGACGCCATTTTGAGAGACTTTGATGCTTTCTCTAATCGAGAGAAAGAGACTTTAAGTAATTCTCGCCCTAGAGACTTTAACTTTGATTTGTCCCTTTGCATGAAGTAATAGTTTTATTTTGCCGCTGAGAGGCAATCGCCCTGTCCACCCTGCCCCTTTGCCCCGTCCCATGCTGATCGGAACCGGTACCCATGCTGATCGAAATCGGTACCTGTGAGACGAAGACTTCCTTGAATGCTGATTGAATTTGGTAAATATGAAAGAAATTGTACAATTGCATTGTGTTTCTTTTTAGGTAACCAACTGCTGATTTTTGATAAGAGCCCTAGTTAGGAGTTTTCCAAATTAATGTTGCTAAATTGTGTTTGCATGAAGTCCCACATGCCGATGCTAATTTGAGGTTAGATGAGGATTCCTTTTGTTGCACGATGCAATTTGAGACCTTGTTATGCTGACTAAATGTATGCAATTAGTTCATTACAGATTATAGTATTAGTGATTTGCATTGCTATTATCGAATGCCTTGTTATTCAAATGATGCATAGATTGCATCTGTTTCGCCGTTATGGACAGCTATTAATGTTCATTTACGTATATCATTTGGTGTTGAGGCACGTCTATATTGTGCTAGCTTTGTTAATATAGGGAAATAAATTCACTAAGTTTGAATAAACTGGTGTGGTTATTCCTGACTGAAAGGTCAGGGTTCGCCGAAATGTATTCTGGATTAATTGTTAAGTGTTATGTTGATCAGGGTATTGCTTATGTTCGTTATTGATTACTGATTGTTGATTTTGATTGTTTACTCCCGAGTACGGAGAGTTCCACTAGGCCAAAAGATTCATCGACCTAAGAGTGTTCAGATACAGGTAATTTATTAGGTCGCAACGCTCTATCAGTAGATGGTAGCAGAGGACGGTTACGCCCCTTGGGACCCCGTATCTTAAAGTACATGGTGTTGAATTAACGATTACGCCCTTTTGAGACCCCATTCGAGGAGTTGAATTAGATTTTCTTGGGTAAAACAGATTGACAGAATGATGATGGGCTAGGTCCACCGTGACTTTCCCGGGATCTCTGAGCTTGCGAATGGAGAGAACGGAGGTGTGGGATCGGCGTTGGTGGTACTAGTGATGGTATGAGAGAAGTTAGGGTTTTGCGCTTGCACAGCTTATTGCCGCAGAGTGTCTGAAAAGGTTGCGAGGATTCTAGAGAATAGCGGAGGTGCGACTCCGAGTGTAGAAGTAGGGAAGTCGTCGAACTTCATAGAAGTAGCGGAGGTGCGACTCCGAGTGTGAGAGTAGGGAAGTCGTCGAACTTCATGTGCGTGTGGCGCTTTGTGCAGAAAAAGGTCCACGTGGTTGTTGTTGTTGAGACGGGCCCTGCGAGGTCAAGAGACTCCGGAGTATGTTGTTTTATGTTGTGGTCTGGGCGGTTTAGTAGGTTGATCGGGCGTGGTCAACGAGTCGGTACGTGTGTTAAGGGAGTGAAAGAAACTTCGACTTCGGGCTTTGACAAAATTCTAAGTGCACTAGAATAGATCATTGACAAGTTGAGAGTAGGTCTGCGGGTCAGATTTGCTTGCGAAAGTGGGGACCGAGAAAGATGGAATAACTGCAGAGGCTAGTGAAAAATCCCTAAGGTCCTGAAACGATTGTGTTACCCTTCCTGTAGTAAACCGACAGATCTGTTTTATTATTATTTGGTTGCTCGCGATACATGCTAGAAGTTGTTACGAGAGGAGCTGAGTGAAGGAGGATTATCCGCGAGGCTTTGTCAGCCGCAGTGTGTGTGAGTGTGACGTCACTAGGAGCCGCGCTGGGATAGGTTGATTGCAGAGAAGGGTCGCGCACGGATTGGACGCAGTCCGTGGGGCTCGATTGGAAGGGGAAAGGCAAGCGAAGAGTATTCCGGGAATTAAAGTCACCCTATTGATTACAAACTTTGTGAAATAAAAGACGAGAAAATGAAATTTTTTAAAGCATTAAAGAGTGCAATGAAGGGGGAGTCTTACATTAAAGCGAGCGTAGGAGAGGAGACGCCACCCGAAGGTACACCAGCTTACATTGTAATGGAGGAAAAAGGGGTAGCCCCGTGCTTTGGCTAAAGCAATGGCACAAGTTGACAGAGAAACATGGGAGCGTAGCGTTCCCGATTCATGGGACATTCAATATAAGGATCCTAGAGAATTTGAGATTCGCGATGTACGACATGAAGGTGCCTCCGAGGCCAGCACAGTTTGAGGCTCTAGCGATTTGGGAACTAATGGCTAGACAGCAACAGCAAAAGAAGTTCGAGACCAGGATGAGAAAGGTAGAAAAGACACTAGCGGACGCTAGGTGGGATAATGCACAGAAGGTGTGGAGGTCAGATGTATTGCAGGGGATAAAATTGTTTCCAGCGATTGCTAAGGAAAAAGAGGAGGAGACAGGCAAGAAAGCTACCTGTAAGACAACAGGGAGGTGTTCCAAAGATAGAGAAGATGAGTCAGATGATGAAGAGTTCATCATGCAATTATTGAACGACCGTCCACCACCTTATGCAGAGAATGGACAAGGTCCAAGTACCAGTTCTGCCCCTCCGGCACCGGTACAGAGTAATGAAACTCAGAGTTCAGAAACGTCATCGGGATCTAAGGACCCGAGTCTACTGTTCACCCCGCAGATACCGCAGGTTAGGAGAATATATCCAGATGTGCCTATATTGAAACCAGCAGAAAATTATCAGCCGCAGGTCCCAAGGTACTACAGCAGTGATAACAGTACGGGAATGATTCTAGATCCAACCGTAATGGGAGTACAGAATGGTTGCAACCCAACATTGGCACAAGCTGAATCAACTCAGTTTTTGATGCCTCAAAAGCAGATGCAGGGGGGAACAGCACATGCTCAAATGACGGGGGGTCAGATGGGCATGCCGGCAATGATGACCCATGGTGTGGGAATGAACATGCCTCAGAACCTGGGGAATGGACAGAACCCAGATGCGATAACCCTACCCATTACTGTAGGTCCACCCGTACCTTTGTATAACCAGCCTAACGCAGGTATGAGCAGTCAAGGATCAATGCTGCAGAATGGGACGGAAAGGAGGTGCCTAGAACACACTCCAGAGATGACTCCGATAGCGGCTCAGCCAACTGGATCTGGGTCCTTGATGGAGTTTAGTCCAATATGTGCTCAGTCAACAGTGGTGAGGTCGAGTCCCCCACTGATAATACCTCTAACGTCGAACACTGAAAAGTTGCCGCAACCATCAATGGCAGTCGATGTGAATGCTACACTGATGGGGTTGAATGCGCAACAGCTAACACAGTGGTTCAACAGTCTGAATTCCACACAAAGCTCAACAAGTGGGAAGGGAGAAGACTACCTGAATAGGGTAAGATTGGGCATGGAAGCAGAAGAGTTGGTGGAAGGGACTATGGGTGTGAATAGGTTAGAGTCCTACACAGAAGAAGAGCTGAGGTATTTATGTCCAAGGATTACGAGAGAAGTGAACAAGGTACATAAAAGGTTGCAAGAAATAGCTGACAAAAAAGGGGTGGAGATAGACAAGACAAAGCACTTGAGCAGGAGCTATAGATTGGATTTTGGGACCACAGACTTTGAACACATGAGGTCAGCAGGAATGAAGACGCACCTTAGAGAATTGCTGCAGAGTGCACAAGTGTGGAGGTGCTTAGACAAATGGGAAAGCAGGTGGGCGAAGAAAAAGGAAAAGAAGAAAGACAGTGTCCCAGAGCACAAGGAGAAAAGGCCACAGAGTAGTGATGCAGTAACCATGTTACCAATGAGGGAGACAGCAGGGGGAAAATTAATACATGTACCATGGCACAGAAGCGACATTCAATCCTTTACGGATGATTTTCCCAAACTGAGAGAGAAACCGATTGAATGGTATCAACAGACTGATAGGTTTGTGAAGCTTGCAAAATGTCTTTGGGAAGACCTGAACACCCTCTTTGAGATTGTGGTTCCGGCAGATTTGTGGGAAGAATGCAAAAGGGCTGTAGGTTGGCCGACAAGTGAACCAGAGAGAGACAGGGATACGGGTGCACCATCACCTATGGTGATGAGCTTGTACCACAAGGTGATTGAGCACTTGAAGACGAAGGTTGCCGCGAAAAATGTGGATTGGCAGAAGATTGATCGAACTGCCCAAGAGGCTAAAGAGTCGATTCATAGTTACTACGAGAGGTTGTTGAAGGCGTTTAAGAACTACAGTGGCACAGAAACAATAGAGGCGAAGGACATGCTTCATTTTGTGTTCAGATTTGTGGAAGGGCTGAGACCAGAGATAAGTCAGATGATAAAGTCGCATTTGATTTGTTGGCAGTCGAAACCGATTGATGAGGTATTGAATTATGCAAAATATTGTAGCGACGAAATTGAAGTGAAACAGAAAAGGTTGAAAGAGAAAGTGATGATGATGCAACTTAAAGCAGCTCAGACAGGGTTGCAAGGTTTGCAAGGGTTGCAAGGGTTCCAACAGCAGATACCGCAGCCGCAGCTGCAGGGAAATATGGTGTTTCAGCCACAGCTAAGAGGCAGAGGCAGAGGAGGTTTTGTAAATAATGGTCCGGATTTGAACACTGTTGTGACTCCGAATGGTATGCAGGCAATGAAAAGGGTGATGCCGTGTCACGTGTGCGGAATAGTCGGACATTGGAAATGCGAGTGCCCAATGGTGGTGCAGGAAGGTGCAGGTGTTGGTCAGCAAAACAATGATGTCAATGCATTTCAGACAATGAGGGGACCGAAAATGAGGGGTCCAAACCCAAATTTTTAGACCATAAATCAGCTGCAAGGATTACAGCCTATGCAGCCACAGCAGGTGCAGATGCCTCGTATGCAGATGACGCAAATGCAGCCAATGCAACAGCAGTTACCCATGGTACCTAATCAGCAAATGCAAATACCCTTGGCACCAATGAGTCAGCAGCAAGTGATGGTTCCTCCACAGTTCTCGAGTCAGGTGATGAGTACAAACGGCACAGTGCAACAGTTCCCATTACACAGTGAGAATGGAATAAACAATGTATGGGAGAGTGAAAGTTCAGATGAGGAGGGAAATTGTGTGCTTGCAGCATCCTTGGAAGTTGATCAAAAGGGTCCATATGTGGAGGGAAAAGTTATGGGTCATCGTGTTTCATTCTTGGTGGACACAGGAGCCACACGTTCAACTGTGAGGAGCAGTGAAGTACCAAATTTGCCCCTCTCAGGGAGAACAGTTCAAGTGGTGGGAGTAGCAAACAGGTACCTGACGAATCCAATCACGGATCCAGTACCAATCAGCATTGGTAACTACCAAGGGTTACATAATTTTGTGGTCTGTGACTCAAGCCCGATAGCACTGTTAGGGAGAGACCTATTGTGCAAATTGGGATGTTCGATTATGTGCTCGTACGATGGAATCAGAATTCAGACAAGCAGTGATGGGGAAGACGAGGACAGTGTAGAAGGGGACGAGATGGAAGTTGTCGATGAAAATTGCCCTCTGATTACCCTTCTTCCGATGATAACTGAAGAAGATATTCCAGCTGAATTACGGGAAACAGTCGGAAAGGAAGTGTGGGATATGACAGGAAAAGAGGTGGGATTGGTGAAAGGAGTGGAACCAGTGAAAGTGACAGTAAAGCCCAATGTAACCTTTCCTCAGACCCCACAATACCACATGGCACAAGACACCCTCATGAAAGTCGCCCAACTAATTGACGAATTCGTGAAACAGGGAGTACTGAAAGAAGTGTTGAGCAGCCCATGTAATTCACCAATCATGGGACTAATAAAGCCGAGTGGAAAGGTCCGAATAGTGCAGGACTTAAGGAAAATAAATGACATCATAGTCAAATGCTGCCCTGTAGTACCGAATCCAGCTGTGATAATGTTCCAAGTCCCTTGCGATGCCGAGTGGTTCTTAGTCATCGACTTGTCACAAGCATTCTTTTCAGTGCCTCTTCATGAGGACAGCCAATTTCTCTTTTGTTTCAAATTCTTAGACAGAGTTTACAGTTGGTGTCGAATTCCTCAAGGGTTTTCTGAGTTACCGTCCATTTTCAATCAGATACTAAAGAAAGACTTGGAAGCGTTAGAATTGCCATTCGAGTCAGTCCTAGTACAGTACATTGATGACTTACTGATTGCAGCTAAGACAGAAAGTGGCTGCACAGCCGATACCATTGCCCTACTGAATCATTTGGGAAAGAATGGACACAAGGTGTCTCCTTCAAAGTTGCAGTTCTGTCAGAAGAAAGTGAAATACTTGGGTCACCAAATAGAGAAAGGGTCACGGAGAATAATGAAGGAAAGAATAACAAGTGTACTTCAAATGAGTCCACCAAAGACAAGGAGGGAGGTGAGGAAGTTTTTGGGGATGGTGAGCTACTGTCGCCAGTGGATTCCCAACTTCTCGACTCTAGCAAAGCCTTTGCTGAAATTGACCCAGAAGGATGCCTTGGATGAAATTGAGCTGAAAGGAGATGAGATGGATGCTTTTGTCGAATTGAAAGAATGCATGTGCAGGGCTCCAGCTTTAGGTATGCCTGATTACACAAAGCCTTTCACATTGTTTTGTCATGAACGTGATGCATGTTCTCTGTCTGTTTTGACCCAAGCCCATGGTGGCGTAAACAGACCAGTAGCGTATTTTTCAGCTACTTTGGATCCGGTCGCAGCAGCACTTCCTGGGTGTTTGCGCGCCGTAGCAGCAGTTGGTATCAGCCTCACTCAGAGTGAAGGAATAGTGATGGGACATCCATTAACAGTCATGGTCCCTCACTCAGTTGAGATACTTTTGACCCGCTCCCGAACACAACACATGACTGGAGCAAGACTAACAAGGTATGAAACAATAATTCTGGGCTCACCGAATGTGCAGCTGAAAAGGTGCACTACGTTGAATCCAGCAACCTTGCTTCCCGGTGAAAATGCTGAAATTGAGAACGCTGAAGACGTCGAGCATGACTGCCTTCAGGTGACTGAATTTTGCACAAAACCCCGACCTGACATCAAGGATACTAAGCTTGATGAAAATGACCAAATTATTTTTGTTGATGGGTCATGTTTAAGAGATGCAATGGGAATTTTAAAAGCAGGATATGCTGTATGTACTGTAACAGGTGTCTTGGAAGCGTCCTGGCTTCAAGGAGTATATTCCGCACAAGTAGCAGAGCTTGTAGCCCTTACAAGAGCATGTCAGCTGTCCACATTGATGAAGGTCACCATTTATACTGATAGTCAGTATGGGTTTGGAATCGTGCACGACTTTGGGCAACTATGGTCACAGAGAGGTTTTCTGACTTCTTCAGGGTCGCCAGTGAAAAACGGGGAAAGAATAAGGGAATTGTTACACGCCATTCAAATGCCAGCCGAAATTGCAGTGGTAAAGTGTAGTGCTCATACAAAAGGACAGGACTATGTTTCCTTGGGAAACGCATATGCGGATCAAGTCGCAAGATTTTGTGCCTTGAACTGTATATTGCTTAGGGATGAATGGAATTCAATAAGTGAGCCAGAGCTCGAACCAGCTGAAGCATTTGCTTTGAAGGTCGTGGATACAATAGATGAACTAAAAGAATTACAGAATAGCGTCAGGGAGGATGAAAAAGATTCCTGGATTAAGTCACAATGCACAAAGAGACCAGATGACGTATGGGTTTCAATTGAGGGAAAATTCGTCTTACCAAATTGTCTCTTATTGCAGCTAGCGCGGTTCTATCATGGGCAAGCTCACCTAGGGAGAGATGCCATGATAAGATTGTTCAAAACTGATTGGTTTAACCCCAGATTTCGTCAAGCTGCAGAAGCAGTTTGCCATCGATGTGTCATATGTCAGCAGATGAACCCAGGGAAGGGAACGGTTGTGAACGCGAGCCACATTGGCAGGGCCAGTGGCCCGTTTAGTAGGATGCAGATGGACTTCATTGAGATGCCTGTGCATGGAGGTCTAAAGTATGTGTTGGTGATTGTGTGCATTTTTAGTCACTGGATTGAAGCATACCCCACACGTAGAAATGACAGCCTTACAGTTGCAAAACTATTGTTGAGAGAGTTAATACCACGTTTCGGATTCCCGATCTCTTTAGAATCAGATAGGGGAAGTCACTTCAATAACGAGGTGATAAAGTTACTCTGCGAAGCACTGAACATTGAGCAAAAACTGCATTGTAGCTATCGCCCTGAAGCATCAGGACTGGTGGAGCAAATGAATGGTACACTGAAATCGAGAATGGCGAAAATATGTGCATCGACAAATTTGAAATGGCCTGACGCATTGCCTTTGGTGTTAATGTCAATGAGAAACACCCCCGACAGAAAGACTGGATTGTCCCCGCACGAAATTCTCATGGGCAGGGCCATGAGACTGCCTGCAGTTCCCGCAAACGCGCTTTTGAATATTACAGATGATATGGTGTTAGACTACTGCAAAGGTCTGGCTGACGTGGTTCGCTCTTTCTCTCACCAGGTGGAAGCAACCACCTTGCCACCGATCCAAGGTCCAGGACACACACTGAAAGCAGGTGACTGGGTCGTGATAAAGAAGCACGTGAGGAAGTCGTGTCTGGAACCCCGTTGGAAAGGCCCTTTCCAAGTGATCCTGACAACCACTACCGCTGTGAAGTGTGCGGGGGTTCCCAACTGGATTCATGCCAGTCACACAAAGAAAGTGTTGTGTCCCACAGATGAGGAAGTTGAAGCGCTGAAACTGCCAGTTCCTGATAATAAAGTACCGAGCGCTGAGACAGAGCCAAACAGAACTGAAAGTGAACAGGCAGAAATAGTCGAGAGAGAAATATTCTCTGAAGACGAAGAAACAGATTCACTTGGGGAAGACCAAGGAGAAACCTCAGACAGCGACGAAGAAGCTGAAGGTAACATAGAGCCTGAAGCAGCTGAAGGTAACCAAGAGCCTGAAGCAGCTGAACGTGACAAAGAGCCTGACGAAAGTAACAGTGACGAAGGGCTCGAAAGAGGTGAAAAAGCAGGAGAGCCTGATCAGAGGAGGGCTTTCCCAGAAGCAGACGGTACAGATAAAGAAAAGGAAAACGTGATTGACTCCTCAGGAGGAGGGGACAAAACAGAACAGAACCAAACTATTCAAACTTCTTCAGAAGAGGTCGCAGGTCCATCAAATGGACACGGTGCAAAGAAAAGACAAAGTAGATCGCCAGTAAAATTAGGAACTAGAGAAAAACTGAATGACGAAGGGCCAAGAGTGAAAGAGAAAAGAAAAGAAGTGTCTGTCGTGGTACCAACCTCAAGTGAAGGGAAAGACTTGACCAAAGAGGAAAGTACCAGTGAAGCAGAGTCAAAGAGAGATGCAAAATTGAAGAGGAAAAGGATACCGAACAGGAGATATTCCGGTCCAGAATGGGCATATGTAGTCCATGACGATTGGACTGACGAATTTGTATCTCTCAGCCTCGAGAACGAAGAAGAAGAAATACCAATAGAAAAGAAAAGTTTTATGGACACTGTTGATTGAAAAGCTGGTAAATGACATTGCTTGCTATAATATAACGTGATACAACCAGCTGAGACATTGCTAAACCGGATGAGACATTTGCTAACTTGATAAGACTTTGAAAACCTGATTGACTCTTAAACACGATTTGAGACAACGTGCCACTGAAAAAAAACAACAAAAAAAAGAGAGTGAGTTATTGAACTTTGAGAAAAAAATAAAATAAATTAAAAAAAAAAAACTGAGTTATTGACTGAGTTATTGCCGAATTGAGACAAATGCTGCTAACCGATAAGTGACTTGGCTCCAGAAGAAGACTGTGTGAACATTGCGCTCGTTCAGCTTTGTAACTGAATTGCCAAAATCGTTTCTTTTATAGGTGCTTCTAGCTCTCTGATTCTATACAGATCATGACGCAAAACAGTAGAAAGAAATATTGTAAATATGCGTGTATAGGCTTGGTAATTGCATGTGTACTAATAATAATGGCAATAGTGCTTGGAATGCATGGTAAAGGTGAGAATGAGAAAATTGATGCTTCTACTTTTGCTCCTGTTACTGTCACTGAACTAACTGCATTGAAAAGACTAGAATTAGATGAGAGACACTTGCATGATAAAAAGGAGCTTTCGTATAATGTTTTCTATCGCTTGCTAACAGAATATGTTGAGACTATGGATGCGAAAGATTGTTATGTGTGTACACAGATACCGACATCGGTAACGGAAGGGGTGACTTATCACCACATGCCTCTTACATATGGGATTACATGTAGTATAGTGACTTCTAGATTTTATGGTCAAACCAACATACAGTACTTTTACTCAAATTATGATGTTACTTTTGCATATGTTCCTATAATCACGCAGCTTAGCCAGATTGCTAAAGATTGGGATGCTAAAATAATGAGGGAATTTTTCGAGCCAATGCTACCTTTTGAAACGGCTCACGCTCATAGGGAGAATCTTACCTGCTCGCTATCTGCAGTAGAAATAAGCTTTTTAGATCGCACAGATGATAGAAGGGCACACATGAATGCGAAATTAGAAAAGGAACTACATAAGAGGACTTCAGTAGATAATTATGATTTTGCTGCAATAAAGACACAAGGGAGAATAGCTTTAGATGCTTGGCATGTAGGAAATTTTGTATATATCGAGGTGAATCTTATTATGACAACATTTTTGTAGGAGCAAGTGAGTGTAAACATACGTTTATCTTTAAGGCCAAATGGACATTCATGCTGAACGGACTTGACCCTGTCATACCAGGTGTGTATTACATTTGTGGGCATAATGCCTATTATCGTCTTCCAAAGGGATGGTGGGGGAGATGTTATTTGGGTATAGTGTTCCCAAAGGTTTATCAACTGGATGACCTATCGATGATTCCAAAGACATCTGGATCCCATCGTATCCAGAAAAGAGAGACCGCAGCTGCTGTGGTAGGAGATATATTTGGAGCCATGATTCCTTCATTGGGAGTTGTGTTGAATTCCATCAAAATAAGAAAGTTGTCTACTATAGTGGATAACATGTTGACAAAGTTTTCAGGTGCTATAATCCTGATGGATGCTGAACTTGCAGCGGAAAGAGCTATGACTCTTCAAAACAGGCTTGCCTTAGACATTCTTTTAGCAAAGGATGGCGGCGTTTGCAAAATGCTTGGTGCACGACACTGTTGCACGTATATTCCAGATAACAGTGCAAAGATTAAAACAATGCTTGCTAACCTAACAAAAGAAAGTGCAGATTTGAAGGAATTGAAAGAACCAGGAGTGTGGGAGAAAGTTGGAAAGGGAATTGCGTCAGTGGGAAGTTGGCTTGGTGGCATTTGGAATGGAATCTTGCTAAAAATAATACAGGGAATATTAATACTACTGATTTGCATTTTTGGAATATGGGGAATAAAAAGGGGAATAATAATGATTATGGAAAGAATTAAAAGAAGAAAGGAAGAGAAAATGATGAAAAGAATGGCAGAAGAATACAAAGCAAGAACAAGGGGAACTAAAAGGCAGAGAGAACTGACAGAATTTTAATGGAATAAAATTTGTGGACATGGTTTTGTGTGATGACAAGTAGTCATCAGAGGAGGGATTGATGAAGCTGAGATGAAGGTTTTACATTTATATGCGCTTAAACGTAGTGTAGCAATAATCAAGTGTGACTTTAATCGAACTAAATAAGATTGTACGGGGACAAATGCGCCCTCAGAGTAGTTTGCCAACATTTATAAGCGTGCTTTATATAACGTGATGTATTAGAATTGTGCTAATTTGACATAATCGTAAACGTGTGCCATGATTTTGCTTGTTAGAAATGTTTTAGCTTAGCATGACTTTAATGGAGGCTTTGGCCTAGCTGCCGCGTCTCACGATTTAGATGCTCGTATTTTTCCACTGTGCTAATAAACGTGTATTTTTGCTTGAAGCTGTACTTTTCCAGTGGGACCGTTCACATGCTTATCTTAAGGTTTCGTGCCAGCCTGGCATTTTTCTCTTTGCTCCAAGGTCAATCTGCAGGTGCGGACAATGGAAGCTCTGAAAGTGAGTTAATTGGTATAAAATGTTGCAACTTGCGTACCCGTCTCCAAGGATAATGTATGCTTAAGTAAAAGCTTGAGAACTGTTGTTTTTGATTGGACAATTTGAAGCTAACCTATGAACCCTCCAATGGAAGACCCTACTGGATTTGAACTGTTGTCTATAAAACCCAGGTGCACAAGAAGAAAGCAGCTATTACTGGCCATTACCTATCAGACATTATTGCCTATCTCCTACGATGCCAATTGATGTTCGACGCAATTTTGAGAGACTTTGATGCTTTCTCTAATCGAGAGAAAGAGACTTTAAGTAATTCTCGCCCTAGAGACTTTAACTTTGATTTGTCCCTTTGCATGAAGTAATAGTTTTATTTTGCCGCTGAGAGGCAATTGCCCTGTCCACCCTGCCCCTTTGCCCCGTCCCATGCTGATCGGAACCGGTACCCATGAGACGAAGACTTCCTTGAATGCTGATTGAATTTGGTAAATATGAAAGAAATTGTACAATTGCATTGTGTTTCTTTTTAGGTAACCAACTGCTGATTTTTGATAAGAGCCCTAGTTAGGAGTTTTCCAAATTAATGTTGCTAAATTGTGTTTGCATGAAGTCCCACATGCCGATGCTAATTTGAGGTTAGATGAGGATTCCTTTTGTTGCACGATGCAATTTGAGACCTTGTTATGCTGACTAAATGTATGCAATTAGTTCATTACAGATTATAGTATTAGTGATTTGCATTGCTATTATCGAATGCCTTGTTATTCAAATGCTGCATAGATTGCATCTGTTTCGCCGTTATGGACAGCTATTAATGTTCATTTACGTATATCATTTGGTGTTGAGGCACGTCTATATTGTGCTAGCTTTGTTAATATAGGGAAATAAATTCACTAACTTTGAATAAACTGGTGTGGTTATTCCTGACTGAAAGGTCAGGGTTCGCCGAAATGTATTCTGGATTAATTGTTAAGTGTTATGTTGATCAGGGTATTGCTTATGTTCGTTATTGATTATTGATTGTTGATTGTGACTTGTGACGTGCAGTTAAAGCAGGGGATGTTGTTCTAGCATAAATGAATTGTCTTGTCCTGAGACGAGTAATGCACTGGACAATACAAGCCACAATACAGGTGCCTTGTAAGAGTATTCTCGATGCCTCCAGTCTTGAATAGCAGCTCATAACGTAGACCAGGGTAGAAATGAGTTTGGGGATCTCCATTGGTGTAATAGTACTGAAGTATAGGTGGATGCCACAGGTCTGAACATAGAGGAAAAATTAGATTTCTGGAGAGGTCTCACTATTATTGTTCTAATACCTGTGATGCTGTAATCCCCGTATTGAAGCCCACCTCCAATATCCTTATTACAGACGCCTTGTGACGCATTAAGTTGCCTGTAGTAAAGAAATTACATAGCTGCTCGACTGTAATTTCTTATGACAGTTAAGTTCTGACCCCATAATGCCTGCTACCAGAGGCAACAAGGGTGAATCGAGAATCACAGAGCCTAATTTCATCAACAACTTAAACAGAGAATAAGGGATTTAGCTTTTCTTTCTTCTAATGTTTGTCTAAAATGAAATGTTTTTCAGCCGAAAGAAGATATTTCTTGCAACATGTTTATTTTTTTCCTATAGGTCAGTAAAGGAAAGATAGGATTTTTGCATGTTTCAACACAGCATTTTTAATCTGACTTCCATGAAACAGATTGCAATACTTTTTGCCAAAATATGAATTGCTTTTTGTTTGCTAAATTTTGCTGTACACGTTTCTCCAATGAACATTAAAGAGCAAGACATCAAGGATTTAAGGAGTTTGTGCGAAGAGTGATGGCGTGACTATGCATTATAAGAAATAAAATACCCTCTGCCATACACTAAAAGAATATTGAACGTCACCTCAGAGTTCCATGACTTTCTAAAGGAACTCTGCCTTTGGCCTCATTCCTCTATATGGCCTTGGAAATCAACGGTGATATGCAATATCATTATAATATATGTTGGGGTACTTTATCCCATATACTATGCAAGGATACTTTCAGAGTGCAGTGTACAATCCGGAAGGAATCTCTTGACACTATTGAGGTACTAGATCATGATGCAAGCAAGGGTGGAAATGTGCCTCAAAGAGGGCAAAGAAGGTTGTGATAGAGGTACATTGTGAGACCTCTGGGAATGACTCAGTAATAAGCATCAACAACAGATCAGATGAAAAGGCACTGTCAGAGCTCTGCAAAGCTGAGGCGTCTTCATGTGCTGCTAGTTAAATAAGATGGCTGTCTGGGAGCTGGATGGATCAATCAATTAATCAAGTTGTGCAGCACAACTAATCAGTCACCGGTGAGGGTATCCAGGTCCTTGCTGCCGGTCTCATTCAAAGAGCCAAGTCTTTAACCTGTTTTCCAAAGTCTGTCAGCGTGGGTGAGGTGCGGAGGTGTAGGGGGAGAGTTTCCAGGTTTTGGCAGCTAGTTGGGAGAAGGCGCGTGCTCCAGTGCAGGGATGGTGAGCACGGGGATCTATGCGAGGTGTGCAGAGGAGAGGTTCCTGGAGGGGCGGTGGAAATGTAGCCGGTGGTTCAGGTAGGCGGGTCCTTGGTCATGGAGGGCTTTGGAGGCATGGCTCCGGAGCTTGAATAGGCATCTCCTCTGGACTGGGAGTGAGTGGAGGTCTTTCAGGTGCTGGGTGATGTGGGCTATTTTGGGTAGGATGGGGATCAGTCTGGCAGCTGAGTTCTGTATCAACTGGAGTCTTTTCATGAGATCAGTGGAGGTGCCTGCATAGAGGGTGTTGCCTTAGTCCAGTCGGCTAGTGATGAGGGCATGCGTCACTGTCTTTCTGGTGTAGTTGAGGAGCCACTGGTAGATCTCGCGAAGCATGCAGAGTGTGTGAAAGCACGCTGAGGACACCGCGTTGGCCTCTCGTTTCATGGAGAGATTGCTGTCTAGGCTGATGCCGTGGTTGCAGATGGCCTTTCGGTGTGGGTGTGAATCCAAGATCTGACAGCCACCAGGAGTCATTCCAGAGGGTAGTGTGTTTGCCGAAGATGAGGACTTCCGTCTTGTCGTTGTTGAGTTTTAGGCAGTTGTCCTTCATCCATGTTGAGACATCCTTCATGCAGTTGCAGAAGTTGACCTTTGCTGCAGAAGGGTCGGTGGAGAACAATAGGACTAACTGGATGTCGTCGGCATAGGAGATGATGTTGATGTTGTGAGCTCTGAGGATGTCTGCGAGTGGAGTCATGTAGATCTTGAAGAGTGTGGGGCTGATGGGTGAGCCTTGGGAGACGCTGCAAATGATGTGCTTGGCTTGCGATGTGAAGGGGGGAGGCAGACTTTCTGGGTGCGCCCAGTGAGGAATGATGCCATCCATCCGGGTGTATCCATCTGGTATTCTGATCTGGCGTAGGCGATTGATGAGGGTGTGGTGTGAGACCGTGTCGAAAGCAGCGGAGAAGTCAAGCAGGATCAGTGCTGCTGATTCTCCTCTGTCCAGTAGGGTGGGAATATCATCAGTTGCAGTGATCAGAGCTGTCTCTGTGCTGTGATTGGCTCTGAATCCTGATTAGGAGGGGTCCAGCTTATTGAACCTTTCCAGGTGATCGAAGAGTTGTAGGTTGATGGCCTTTTCCAGAACCTTGGTGGGTAAGGGGAGCAGAGAGATAGGATTGTAGTTCTGGAGTTGGCTGGTGTCTGCCGAGGGTTTCTTGAGGGGGGTCTGACCTCCACATGTTTCCAGGCTTCAGGGAATTCCAGTGGTGGAATTTCTTTGTGCCAAAGGAGTGCGATTGATCATATATTTGGACGACATATTATTGATGGCTCAGGATGTACAGATTCTCCTGGTTCATTTATATTGGACCATTCATCTCTTACAGGATCTGGGCTTCCTTATCAATGTGCAAAAGTCACAATTGAGTCCGTCTCAGGTGATAGGCTTCCTGGTTTTCAGGATAGACTCAGTCTGCTCTCAGCTTATTCTTCCCTCTCAGTAAATTTGCAACATTAAGGGGGAATTGAGGTCTGCGTTAGTCAGTCTGACTGTGTCATTGAGGAGGATTGCCAGGTTAGTGGGTCTTCTAGCCTCATTCAGGCCATTTTTCCACCCCCCTTCAATATCGTGCTCTGCAAGGACTCAAGATTCAATACTTGTGGAAGGGTCTGAATTATTCAAAGCCGATCCTGTTATCTGACTAAGTGAGGTCGGAGGTTCATTGGTGACTCTAGCATATGGAAGCTTGGAACGGCAGGGCCATTTTTGGTTCTTACCCAAAGGTGGTGACTGAATCAGATGCCAGCCGTTGGGGCTGGGGAGCTCGTTGCGGTTCTTTGGTGACTGGGGGTCGATGGTCGAGTTCGGAGCAGAATCTTCACATCAATTGTTTGGAGCTTCTGGCGGGCTCTTTTGCCATAAAGAGTCTATCCCCTCAGAAGATGGACTGTTGCATGTTATTGAAGATGGACAATATATCAGCAGTCCAGTATGTCAACAAATTGGGGGGGGGATGAAGTCCAGCAGTTTGGCAGAAATTGCCAAGAAATTCTGGCATTACTGCCTCAGTCATCATCTGGTTGTCCTAGCTGATTATTTTCCAGGTGTCCAGAACACTATAGCAGACTGGAATTCCAGAATTTTGAGGGATTCTAGTGATTGGAAACTGGATCCAATGATTTTTCTCCAGATAATCAGAGAATGGGGTCCTTGTGACGTGGATCTGTTTGCTTCATGTCTCAACTCTCAGTAACAAAAGTTTTCAGCTGGCATCCGGACCCTCTGGCTCTGGCGACATATGCCTTTCTTCAGGATTGGACGCAGTTTTGAGGCTATGCATTTTCACCGTTCCTGATGATTTCCAGGGTTCTGTCTCATATACGACGGCAGAAAGTGGAGATTGTTCTGGTGACCCCGTTCTGGAGAGCCAAACCGTGGTTCCCGGTAGCTCTATATTTAGCTTGCCCTCCTCTGCTTCTCATTCCACCTCGTCAGAATCTTCTGATGAGTCCGGAGGGCCTTCAATATCCACTGGTCTTGTCAGAGAAACTGGTATTGATGGTTTGGATGGTTTCAGGTCAAGATGGAATTCCCCAGGCCTTTCGCAGCAAGCTGCAAATTTCATCAAACAGGCTTGGGCGACAGGCACTCATAAAAGATACACCTCAGCCTGGCGCAGATGAAGTAGTTGGTGTGACGGACGGGGTCTTGATCCCATGGGGTCAGACGTTGAGTTGATTGTGAATTTCTTAGCTGAACTCTCAGGTTCAGGATTGGCATATAGAGCGATTCATAATTTCAGATCCGCCATCTCGGTTGGGCATGAACATATTGAAGGTAAACCTGTAGGGGAACATCTTCTGGTATGTAAAGTTATGAAAGGTATCCGCTTGTCTAATCCTTCTCAGGCCCGATATTCTGCTTTATTGGATGTGAATGTCGTACTGAGGTTTTTAGATGCTTGGCCTTCTAATGGATATCTTTCTCGAAAACAGATTTCAGCGAAATTGACTATGTTACTCTGCCTGATTTCCTGTTAAAGAGTATCAGAAGTCAGAGCTTTGGATCTGTCTGGGAGAGTTTATTCTCCTGAGGGTGTTACTTTTACCATCACAAGAAGGACTAAGACTAATTGCAGGTCAGTAACTTATCCAATGCTTCCTGATAATCCATAATTATGTGCAGTTCAATGCTTGAAAGATTATGAAGTGGTCACTGATGAATTCAGATGAGACTCTAGTGGTCAGTTATTCATTTCATTGCGGAAACCATTTAAGACTGTTTCGTCCACTACATTATTTAGATGGATGAAGTGGTTAATGAATGAGGCTGGTATAGATACCAAACAATGTGGGCACATTCAGCAATGGGAGCCACGGCTTCCAAGACATTTGCATTATGTTCTCGTTTAGAGGACATTATGAGGATGGCAGATTGGTCCTCTGAGTCTACTTTTCATAAGTTCTATCACAAACCTGTTGTTGATGTCGCTACTGTGGTATATGGACAGCTTTAAACAAGCATAATCAGAGCCACCGGTCCTGATATAGAATTTAAAAAAATCTAGCTTACGCGTCAAGAATTTTCAGTTCTGTTAAGGACACGGAGGCAAGGATTATCCCTCCCATACATATATATATTTATGTCTCTTATCAGAAATTTATTTGTGAAGACTCTTTGGTATTTTATGGTTATACATGTTATGGATTTTGCCCTCCCTTGTATTTCTATAGATTTGCTCACAGAAATGTTGATGTTGGTACATCTATTTCAGGAGGTATTACCCTTTGTTATTTTTTGCTATTTTAGGGTCTGATCAGAAGACTTTGTGAAGTTTTGTCGCTGCTCAGTTATCGGAGAAGACAATGCTGTGGACTTCGTTCTCGTTGGAAGTTTTTCTTCTGGATGTGGCTCCTGTTGAGCTTGGCTTGTGTTTTTCCAGAATTTCGGATCTGGTGATCGTTGGAATAGTTCATCTGTAAGAGATTTTGTTTCTGATGCTTGATGTTTATCTGACTTTGGCATAGAAAGAGGAAGTGACTCTAGGGGTCATGATATATATGGTCAGGGGTCTCGAGTGGTGATTGGTACATGTGACCTATTGTAAAGCATCATGGGTTTTGGTGTTTTTTGTTTTACTGCCTATTGATTGGCTACTGTGTTGAGACAGTAAAAGAAAGAGAAAGCATAATCCTCGCGTAAGCTAGAAATGTTTTTAGCCATCAAGCACTGGGATAACCCTTGACCTTTGTTCTGTGCATGAGTTGTGGTAGTCACAGTATGGGACAGAATTCCAGAAACAAAACAGTTCTGACGAGCACATGCCTATACTTTTTTGTGTTGCAGTCAAGTGCCCCAAGGCATTTGTGTACTTAACTGAAAACTCAGAAGGAAGTCCTGCCTATAACAAACATTAAACATTAGAAAAGTAGAACTGGCAATGAGAGTGCAGGTAATAGCAGTAAGCTCTGCAACAACAGCAGGTAGCACCGGCTCGGATTCAGGTTTAAAGGTGGGCTACGTCATCTAGGTAAATTTTGAAGATCAAAAGCTGGCAGACAGGCTGGTGGGTTGATATGCATAGCCCCAATCCTTAGTTCGCTAGTGTTATATTTGTTTTCAGGGTGTGATCCTTCCATCTCTGCTGTAGAATTTGTAGAATTAATTTAGTGCGTGGTTTTATATAGTGACATCTCTCACTGCATCTCTAAATGCAAACCGATCCTACTGAATTCTGCTGAGTCATTCAAACCTGCTGATCAGCAGCACTGCGCCGACCTTGACAGAAAGCTGCACTGCTGTTTTCTTTATAGATGCGTGAGTAATCAATGAGCTATTTCCCCAGGTGGGATACCGTTTATGCCTGGGACGGTACACATTTCCCTGGAGCCGTTTCCATCTGCATCAGCACTCATAATATAAAGGAGGGTTTTCCCTTTCACTTCTTCCAGGTAGCAGAGGGACTCAGTTGCATGGGTAACTGCTGGTAGCTTTTTTTGCATGACACCAGCTAGATATTAATAGATTTGAATGCCTTTAAGGTTTGTATTTTTGCTCCCATCTATGGACATTCTGGGTGGGTTAGCAAAAATAATACTTTCAATCTTTATTTCGTCTGCTGTTTGAATTTTCGACTTTAACTTGGATTTGTTTTAATGTGTTTTTATATTTATACATTTTCTAGGCTGTTTTAGAATGTTCCTGTACATAATTTCCTACTCAGACATGTAACCAAAGAGGAAAACACTTCAGAAAGCTGGTCAGTACATTATCTTCAAAACATGATCCAGGCTACGGGCAACTCTCCAATCAAATTTAAGGTGGTGTCAACAACTCATCAAAGAACAAATGGATTGGAAAGTATGGGTCACCGCATAAAAAGTTGAGCGAAGAAGAAGAATATAAAAACACTGGAATTACACTTGTTGAGGTCTACATTATCAGAAAATTGTCAATTTAAAATTACCAGTGTAAAATGGAGAATGGCTGCAGAAAAAAAATAACAAGGACAGCTTCAAGCCGTTTTGTCTCCAGGTCCTATTTGCGGAACTACACAAGGCTCCCCAAACTTCTGTAAATTGCACCTGCCTGGTGACACGTAAGCACCAGCTCCCACAATCCAGTCTGTGTGCAGGGAAGCCTTGGCTCCCTTAAAAGAGTACGTTTGCCAGACCATATGCACAAAGGGAAACTCAATCTGTGAGTACCAAAAGTGCTTATCCAGTGCCAGTCAGGAGGAATGGCAGCATCATCCTTTAGAATAGAGATCTGAGCTGGATTTACTTGGAAGGATAGCAATGTGTAAATACGGATAATAGCTATAAAAGGCAACAATCAAAACAACCATAGATGTTTAGCAAAAACATGCAGAGCAGCAGCAAGGTGTCTCTCTATCACACGTTTTTCCGTTAAGACAATGCAAATGATTTCATGCCACCTGAGGATTCTGTGGCTTCACACTACGCTTGTGGTGGAACGCAGAGCTGGATTTCTTAAGCATAGAACGACTGTGTTGATGGATTCTCCTTGTTCCTTCCCTGTCCAAACTAGCAGCGCCTCACCAAAGGCAGCAGCTGGGACTACGGTGCAAGAGATTACGGAGAAGTAAGCTTATTGAAGTCAATACTACAGCTTTACATTATTAACTCAGAATGTGTCCATCAGTAGGTAAACTATTCACAAGCTACCAAATTGAAGCAGCCAAACAACAGAAGCAACCAATGCACCTGACACATTGACCTCCAGTGCATCCTACTCAACGCATGTTCACTAGTTAAACACGCCAGTGAGGTCTGCGATGAAAATCTCCTCACTCACCTTGGACATCGTCTTCCACACACAAAC
The DNA here is from genome assembly GCF_031143425.1 of Pleurodeles waltl. Lineage (NCBI taxonomy): Eukaryota > Metazoa > Chordata > Amphibia > Caudata > Salamandridae > Pleurodeles > Pleurodeles waltl. The sequence goes on along the minus strand of NC_090445.1, from coordinate 990,167,257 downwards.
CTGGCTCAACACTGCCTCTGCACCAGACATCGCCACTGCCATCCCTAAATCTTCCAAGATAACATACCGGGCCCGAACCAACAAGCATGGAGGTGGAATCGCTATCATCTACAGGGATACCATCTGCTGCACAACGTCCCCTGATGACCCAACACTGGTAATGGAGCACCTCAACTTCTAACTCCACTCAGATGAAAAAAGCACCATCAGAGGCATCCTTGCCTACAGACCACCAGGACCACACCCCAGCTTCTGCAACTCCATCCCGGAACTCATCGCCCTGCAAGCAGTCGACTCAGAGTACTACAGAATCTTAGGGGACCTCAACTTCCTCCTCTGCAAACCCAGTGACATCAACTCCACCGACCTCCTGGAAAGCTTGAGCAACATCAGCCTCATACAGCTCGTCACTGACCCTACCTACACAGCAAGACACAAACTCAACCCCATCTACACCTCCAGGGACATTCAGGTACAGTCACACCACTCACCTGGTCCGATCACCACAGCGCACACTTCACTTACTCTGGACCCAAATACCCTGGCACCATGCACCCCAGATCCACACCAAGAAACTGGAAAAAAAGGTATCAGAATGCCACCTCCCAGACTCTATACATGACTCTGAACAAACTGCAAAGGGTTCTCCCAGTGGATCAGAGAATGCACTGACGCCATTGCTCCCACCAAGACAGCCAAGGTCAAAGAACAAAGCAAAAGAGCAAGCTGGTTCACTGAGGAACTGTACTCCTCCAAATGCAACTGCTGACTACTTGAAAGTAAGTGGTGCATCAGCAAAAAAAACAGAAGACCGCACCGCCTTCAGGACCGCCTTCAACTAGTACCACCGCCTCCTGAAAGAAACCAAGAAGAACACACTAGCAGACCGCATCAAAGCCGACACAAACCACAGCAAAGAACTCTTCACCATCATGAAGGAGTTCACCAATCACACAGCCATTAGGAACTGTGTGACAACCTCACAGATTTTTTCTACAACAAGGTCTCGGCTATGTACTAAAACATTTGAACGCCAACCCTCCACTGCAGACAGCATCAACCGGCTCACATGCACAAACATGAACCCCAAACACCTTCTGACCCACTGGGAGCTCATCACCACACAAGACACGATCTCCATCATGATTTTCGTACACTTGGGACCACCAACAGACCATTGTCCCCACCAAGTCTTCAACCTCGAAAGCAAGACAATAAGCAACAAGCTCAGGAAGGTCCTAAATACCCCTATCACTGTGGCCTCCTTCCCGGAGGTCTGGAAACATGCTGAAGTGAAGTCCCTCCTGAAAAAAACATCTGCTGACCCAGCCGAATTGAAGAACTACCTGCTCATCTCTTTGCTCTCCTATGCAGCAAAAGTCCTTGAGAAAGCGATCAACCAGCAACTCACCCAACACCTGGAAGAGCACAACCTCCTGAACCGCTCTCAATCTGGATTTTGATCTAGCAACAGCACCTACACAGCTCTGATTGCAGCCACAGATGACATCAGAGCCCTCCTGGGCCATCCAGAAAAATCAGCCCTCATCCTCCTGAACCTGGCCACTGCATTTGACACTGTCTCCCACCACATCCTGATCAACAGACTCCACTACATCGGGATTCAAGGAAACGCTCTCAAATGGATCACCTCGTACCTCACCGGCAGAACCCAAAGGATCATTCTCCCACTGCTAACCTCAGAGCCCAAAAAGATCATCTGTGGAGTCCCCCAAGGATCATCCAAGGATCATCCTTCTGCTCGACCCTCCTCAACACCCCCTGGCCATCACCATCAGATCACACTGAGTCAACATGATCTTCTACACCAACACACAGCTCATTCTCTCACTGTCCGAAGAGCCCTCCACCACAAAAGCTAACTTCCACAGATGCATGATGAACATAGTGGACTGGATGAAGGACAACTATCTCAAACTCAGCACTGAAAAAATGGAAGTCGTCATCTTTGGGAACAACACTTCACCTTGGACTGACACATGTTGGCCCGCAGAGCTCAGCACCCCCCCACCCACCCCAACAAGTCATGCCTGCAACCTCGGCATCATCCTGGATAGCAAGCTATCCATGAAGAAATAAGCTGACGCAGTCCCATCCGCCTACTTTTGCACCCTTTGCATGCTCTGCAAGATCTTCAGGTGACTCCCAGCAGACCCTAGAAGGTCCATCACACAGGCCCTCATCACCAGCAGACTGGACTACGGAAACACACTCTACATAGGAATCACAGCACGCCTTCTGAGGAGACTCCAGACAATAGGGAATTACGTGGCCAGACTTGTACTCAACCTCCCCAGAAGGAACCACATCACACCACATTTAAAAAAACAACACTGGCACCCGATTAAGAAGAGATGCCAGTTCAAGATACTGACCCACGCTCACAAGGCCCTGCACAACAAAGCACCAGCATTCATCAACAAATGCCTGACCTTTCACCAACCGACCAGACACCTCCAATCAGCTTACCTTTTCCTCGCAGACACCCCACAGGTCTGCCGAGCCAAAAGCAGAGGATGCTCCTTCTCGCTCCTGGCAACCAAGGCTTGGAACAACTGCGCCCTGAACCTCAGGACTGCACCCTCATTCCAGTAATTCAGAAGAGAACGGAAGACCTGGGTGTTTGAATGATCATACCTCTACGCCGCAGCATACAGCTCCTGTGCCTTGAGACCCTCATGGGTGATTTGCTGTGCTCTATAAATGTTGGATTGATTGGTTCTCAACAATGGACAACATGCTGGGAAAGTGTTATGTAGTTGCCTTGTGCAAATGTCGTTGTACAAATCAAGAACAAAAATGGAAATTGGCACAAGAAGAGGAAGCTTCTCTACCACTAGCAGTATTTACAGCAATCCTCTTCTAATGTGTGTAGATCTGCAGCTGACAGGAAAACTAGTGCTTTGCTGTTGCTGCCTGTAGTGCTTCATGGACTTTCTTTTTTCTAGTAATGAAACAAAGCCTTCCACTAACATGGTTATTGGTTATGGAAAAAGTTTTGTTGAGGGATTGCCAAATTATCCCTAAAAGTCACAGGCATTCAGATGTCTATTCTTTCTACACAATGAAAACTAAATAGGGCATGTAATACAAGGATCTGTCAATCAGATTGCAGGTATAGCCAATCCCACCACCCCCAATGACTAGCCTGCAAGCTGTAATTGATGTTGTTTTACAAATACAGTGTCGAACCTAATCACCATCAGACTGACAAATCAACACCAATCCATTCCTGAAAATATTCCTACAAGATGAAAGCCCTGACATTTCTATGGACTGCTATTTTTCAACAATTAACCCAGACACCTGTAAATAATCACCTGCTTTCAGAATCGTATTGCCCATTGCTGTTTTATTTCATCACCAAAGCTGTCCGTTAGTTAAAGTAGAAGGCAAGAGAGAACATTTAAGAAAAGTTGTGGAGGGGAAGGAAGAAGAAAGGCCTGGATATAGAGTTATGAAAGCAAATATAATAGCTATATTGGTATGGTACAGGAATATGATAACCGGAATTTGCAAAAAATTCCCCTAAACTTGAGCTAATAATAGAAAATCTACCCCCTACAGTACGATATTTTTATGATGGAAATTCAAAACACAATATTTCTGTCAGACAATGTTTTTGCTAAGGACATTCTGATGTACACGGTCCTGTTGGTCACCTGCGTCTTCAATACCTTCGCTATTTGGTTTATGCGACATCAGATTTTCAGTTGTTATTCATTTACTGTGTCCCCACCTCTCTGCTTTCTTCCTGTTCCATCCTCATCCTATCTGTCATATTTCCTGTTCTTCGTCTCCTTGCAGTTTTATGTCATCTCATACGCCGACAACATCCAGCTGGTCTTCTCCCTCACCAAGGACTCTGCCAAGACCTACCTCCACGAAGGAATCAAGGCCATCGCCGAATGGATGAAGGGCAGCTGCCTCAAACTCAATACCGACAAGACAGAAGTCCTCATCTTCGGTTCCACCCCCTCCGCACGGGATGACTCCTGGTGGCCTGCCACTCTTGGAACCACTCCGACTCCCACCGACCACGCAAGCAACCTAGGATTCATCTTGGACCCCTCACTATCCATGACCCAGCAAGTCAACGCCATCTCCTCCTCCTGCTTCAACAGCCTCCACATACTCCGAAAGATCTACAACTGGACACCCACTGAAACCAGATGAACAGTGACCCAAGCCCTTCTAAGCAGCAAGCTTGACGGCAATGCCCTCTAAGCAGGAACCAAGGCCAAACTCCAAAAGAGGCTGCAACACATCCAGAACGCCTCCGCACGCCTCATCCTGGACATCCCCCGCCACTGCCACATCACAGACCACCTGAAAAAACTGCACTGGCTCCGATTCAACAAGAGAATCACCTTCAACCTCCTCACCCACGCTCACAAAGCACTGCAGAACACTGGACCAGAAAACCTCAACAGACGACTCTCCTTCTATACCCCGACCGGCATCTCCTCTCTGCAGCCCTCGCAACCGTGCCACGCATCCGCAGAACTACAATCCGCGGTAGATCATTCTTGCACCTTGCTGCAAAATGTGGAATACTCTTCCCACCCACCTGTGCCAGACCAAAGACCTCCTTATATTCAGGAAACTTCTCAAGACTTGGCTGTTCGAGCAGTAGCAGGACCCCCCACCCCCACCTTCCCTCTGCAGCGCCTTGAGACCCTCACAGGTGAGTAGTGTGCTTTACAAATTCCTGATTGATTGGTTGATGTGCCAAGAAGTGACAATACTGTAGATTTTGTATAGATCAATAAATATATTTTGTATAGATCAATAAATATATCGGGTGACCTTGATTAAATCTTCCAACAGAGGTTAATGTGTATTAACGTCATTGTTCACATGCATACAAATAATTATTTTCAAGTACTCTATATTTACAGTTGACAAAACTAGCTGGTTGAATGTTGTCTCTGTTAATTCTTACCAGAAATAAAACCTGCTCAGAAAAACAACTGTAAAAATGAATCAACTGACTGAAAGGTAAATATTCCAAAAATATTCTTTCACCGGCACTGAAAGTACTGTTAAGTGATGCCAGTTAACGTTCTGAACAAAGGACCGTACAGCCTTGTATGCTGTCAATGGGTTTCGTTTGCCAATGTGAAACCCTTTGAACGGTTCCACTTTCCATCTCTGCTGGTTGGTATTGGACATGAATGCAAACTTCTTCCTTGCATGCATTAAAGAAGCAATGGGAAATCTATAAGGCGGGGGTTTCATGTGCTAATACACGCAGACACAGGCAGACGTGTGCCAGGCTGTCTGTGGAATCTGCCTCTCTCTGTGACTTTACGATCTCTGTTTTTCATTCCCAAATATTGTGGTGCTGCCTGGAAGTGATGATTAGATAATGTAATTAAAATGATGAGTAGATTCCAATAATAAATCCAGCAGTTCATTTTTAAGATGATGTCAGACCTAACTCCTCCCGCTTCCAAAAATGGAAACATTGCCCCATGTAATGGTATTCTCTTACTTGACCGCTTACCTGACCTCTGAAGGAAGAACGGCATTGTCGGCCGTGTCGTGAGTCAAAATCGTTCAAAGTAGATGACAGCACTCTATCATTTAACTCACAGAGCGACCCTTCTTCAATGATGTATTTTCTCAATGCTGTAAGCAGAGCTGCAGCAAGGACAGATTTGTTCACTTCCGGACTACCAGCAACTCCCAGCCCTCACCCTCTGCACACTTCTAACTAAAGCAAGCAGCAGTTGATGGAGCAGGAATTGAGCAGGTGACTGTGCTCCCGAGATGCCTTTCCCCTCCACTCTCACCCTATATATGTTTTGCCTTCGAGATGAAAGCCACCATGACTGCAGCTGGGATACCGAGGCGACGTGACAATAATTCTTTGCCCCTCACCGTTCAGACCCACAGCCAGCAGACTTGCCAAAATGGCGTCATGCCAGGTGCGTTAAGAACCAATTTGAGAGGTGGTATTGCTGTTGAGCAGTGGAGCTGCAGAATGGCCTCCCCAGAGATAATGTATTCTGCACCTCTTCCAGAAATGACCCAGGATAGCTTATGGCAGAGAGAAGGCACTATGATGGGTACAAAGAGTTCGTCTACTCATACACCAGTTGCACCAACGACAACAGTCCTGTGGGCTGACACAAAATGAGAACACTCTTTCTATAAGCAATGGCTAAACAGGGCCAACCAATGGTTGAAGAGGGCTGACTGAACACATCATTCAGTATTTATGTTTGTATTCCTTACAAAAGCTTTGGCACACGTCAAAGCTGTCTCTAGCCTGATCTAATAACTGACACGTATAAAGTGGCCATACATATCATGGCCAATTGATGTTCATGTTTTGACTTACAGAACAACTTTTTAAGGCCATGTATCCAATATGCTCCAACATCCTATTTAGTCGCACTCTATATTGGACCAAATTCATTCAGGGCCCTCAGCAAATGGAAATCCTGGTCCTGCAACGTGCATAGAAGGGATCCTGTAGGAAGTTGGCTCTGTATGCACTATTTCAAAGTAAGGAATAGTATGCACAGAGTCCAAGGGTTCCCCTTAGAGGTAAGATAGTGGCAAAAAGAGATAATACTAATGCTCTATTTTGTGGTAGTGTGGTCGAGCAGTAGGCTTATCCAAGGAGTAGTGTTAAGCATTTGTTGTACATACACACAGGCAATAAATGAGGAACACACACTCAGAGACAAATCCAGGCCAATAGGTTTTGTTATAGAAAAATATATTTTCTTAGTTTATTTTAAGAACCACAGGTTCAAATTCTACATGTAATATCTCATTTGAAAGGTATTGCAGGTAAGTACTTTAGGAACTTTGAATAATTACAGTAGCATATATACTTTTCACATAAAACACAAATAGCTGTTTTAAAAGTGGACACTGCAATTTTCACAGTTCCTGGGGGAGGTAAGTTATTGTTAGTTTTAGCAGGTAAGTAAATCACTTACAAGTCTCAGGTTTGGGTCCAAGGTAGCCCACCGTTGGGGGTTCAGAGCAACCCCAAAGTTACCACACCAGCAGCTCAGGGCCGGTCAGGTGCAGAGGTCAAAGAGGTGCCCAAAACGCATAGGCTTCAATGGAGAGAAGGGGGTGCCCCGGTTCCGGTCTGCCAGCAGGTAAGTACCTGCGTCTTCGGAGGGCAGACCAGGGGGGTTTTGTAGGGCACCGGGGGGGACACAAGTCAGCCCAAAAAGTACACCCTCAGCAGCGCGGGGGCGGCCGGGTGCAGTGTGCAAACACGCGTCGGGTTTTCAATGGTTTTCAATGAGAGACCAAGGGATCTCTTCAGCGGTGCAGGCAGGCAAGGGGTGGGGCTCCTCGGGGTAGCCACCACCTGGGCACGGGAGAGGGCTTCCTGGGGGTCACTCCTGCACTGAAGTTCCGTTCCTTCAGGTGCTGGGGACTGCGGGTGCAGGGTCTTTTCCAGCCGTCGGGATTTCAGAGTCAGGCTGTCGCGGTCAGGGGGAGCCTGGGGATTCCCTCTGCAGGCGTCGCTGTGGGGGCTCAGGGGGGACAACTTTGGTTACTCACGGTCTTGGAGTCGCCGGAGGGTCCTCCCTGAGGTGTTGGTTCTCCACCAGTCGAGTCGGGGTCGCCGGGTGCAGTGTTGCAAGTCTCACGCTTCTTGCGGGGAGTTGCAGGGGTCTTTAAATCTGCTCCTTTGAAACAAAGTTGCAGTCTCTTTGGAGCAGGGCAGCTGTCCTCAGGAGTTTCTTGTCTTTCTTGAAGCAGGGCAGTCCACTGAGGATTCAGAGGTCGCTGGTCCTTTGTAAAGCGTCGCTGGAGCAGGTTTCTTTGGAAGGCAGGAGACAGGCCGGTAGGACTGGGGCCAAAGCAGTTGGTGTCTTCTGTTCTTCCTCTGCAGGGGTTTTTCAGCTCAGCAGTCCTCTTCTTCTTGTGGTTTCAGGAATCTAAATTCTTAGGTTCAGGGGAGCCCTTAAATACTAAATTTAAGGGCGTGTTTAGGTCTGGGGGGTTAGTAGCCAATGGCTACTAGCCCTGAGGGTGGGTACACCCTCTTTGTGCCTCCTCCCAAGGGGAGGGGGTCACATTCCTATCCCTATTGGGGGAATCCTCCATCTGCAAGATGGAGGATTTCTAAAAGTTAGAGTGACTTCAGCTCAGGACACCTTAGGGGCTGTCCTGACTGGCCAGTGACTCCTCCTTGTTATTCTCATTATCTCCTCTGGCCTTGCCGCCAAAAGTGGGGCCGTGACCGGAGGGGGCGGGCAACTCCACTAGCTGGAGTGCCCTGTGGTGCTGGAACAAAGGGGGTAAGCCTTTGAGGCTCACCGCCAGGTGTTACAGCTCCTGCCTGGGGGAGGTGTTAGCATCTCCACCCAGTGCAGGCTTTGTTACTGGCCTCAGAGTGACAAAGGCACTCTCCCCATGGGGCCAGCAACATGTCTCGGTTGTGGCAGGCTGCTGGAACCAGTCAGCCTACACAGATAGTCGCTTAAGGTTTCAGGGGGCACCTCTAAGGTGCCCTCTGGGGTGTATTTCACAATAAAATGTACACTGGCATCAGTGTGCATTTATTGTGCTGAGAAGTTTGATACCAAACTTCCCAGTTTTCAGTGTAGCCATTATGGTGCTGTGGAGTCCGTGTTTGACAGACTCCCAGACCATATACTCTTATGGCTACCCTGCACTTACAGTGTCTAAGGTTTGGCTTAGACACTGTAGGGGCACAGTACTCATGCGCTGGTGCCCTCACCTATGGTATAGTGCACCCTGCCTTAGGGCTGTAAGGCCTACTAGAGGGGTGACTTATCTATACTGCATAGACAGTGTGAGGTTGGCATGGCACCCTGAGGGGAGTGCCATGTCGACTTACTCGTTTTGTTCTCACCAGCACACACAAGCTGGTAAGCAGTGTGTCTGTGCTGAGTGAGGGGTCCCCAGGGTGGCATAAGATATGCTGCAGCCCTTAGAGACCTGCCCTGGCATCAGGGCCCTTGGTACCAGGGGTACCAGTTACAAGGGACTTACCTGGATGCCAGGGTGTGCCAATTGTGGAATCAAAAGTGCAGGTTAGGGAAAGAACACTGGTGCTGGGGCCTGGTTAGCAGGCCTCAGCACACTTTCAATTCAAAACAGAGCATCAGCAAAGGCAAAAAGTCAGGGGGTAACCATGCCAAGGAGGCATTTCCTTACACAACCCCCCCCCCCAAACGAAAGAGGATGAGACTAACCTTTCCCAAGAGAGTCTTCATTTTCTAAGTGGAAGAACCTGGAAAGGCCATCTGCATTGGCATGGGCAGTCCCAGGTCTGTGTTCCACTATAAAGTCCATTCCCTGTAGGGAGATGGACCACCTCAACAGTTTTGGATTTTCACCTTTCATTTGCATCAGCCATCTGAGAGGTCTGTGGTCAGTCTGAACTAGGAAGTGAGTACCAAAGAGGTATGGTCTCAGCTTCTTCAGGGACCAAACCACAGCAAAGGCCTCCCTCTCAATGGCACTCCAACGCTGCTCCCTGGGGTGTAACCTCCTGCTAATGAAAGCAACAGGCTGGTCAAGGCCATCATCATTTGTTTGGGACAAAACTGCCCCTATCCCATGTTCAGAGGCATCTGTCTGCACAATGAACTGCTTGGAGTAATCTGGAGCTTTTAGAACTGGTGCTGTGCACATTGCTTGTTTCAGGGTGTCAAAGGCCTGTTGGCATTCTACAGTCCAGTTTACTTTCTTGGGCATTTTCTTGGAGGTGAGTTCTGTGAGGGCTGTCACAATGGATCCATATCCCTTCACAAACCTCCTATAGTACCCAGTCAAGCCAAGGAATGCCCTGACTTGAGTCTGGGTTTTTGGAGCTGCCCAGTCCAGAATAGTCTGGATCTTAGGCTGGAGTGGCTGAACTTGGCCTCCACCTACAAGGTGTCCCAAGTAAACCACAGTTCCCTGCCCTATCTGGGATTTGGATGCCTTGATAGAGAGGCCTGCAGATTGCAGAGCCTTCAAAACCTTCTTCAGGTGGACCAGGTGATCCTGCCAGTTGGAGCTAAAGACAGCAATATCGTCAAGATAAGCTGCACTAAAGGACTCCAAGCCAGCAAGGACTTGATTCACCAACCTTTGGAAGGTGGCAGGGGCATTCTTTAAACCAAAGGGCATAACAGTGAACTGATAATGCCCATCAGGTGTGGAGAATGCTGTCTTTTGTTTTGCCCCAGGTGCCATTTTGATTTGCCAGTACCCTGCTGTTAAGTCAAAGGTACTTAAGAGTTTGGCAGCACCTAATTTGTCTATCAGCTCATCAGCTCTAGGAATGGGATGGGCATCTGTCTTGGTGACAGAATTAAGTCCTCTGTAGTCCACACAAAACCTCATCTCTCTCTTTCCATCTTTGGTGTGAGGTTTGGGGACTAAGACCACTGGGCTAGCCCAGGGGCTGTCAGAGTGCTCAATTACTCCCAATTCCAGCATCTTGTGGACTTCCACCTTGATGCTTTCCTTAACTTGATCAGACTGTCTGAATATTTTGTTTTTGACAGGCATGCTGTCTCCTGTGTCCACATCATGGGTACACAGGTGTGTCTGACCAGGGGTTAGGGAAAAGAGCTCAGCAAACTGCTGCAGGACTGTCCTACAGTCAGATTGCTGTTGGCCAGAGAGGGTGTCTGAATAGATCACTCCATCTACTGAGCCATCATTAGGGTTTGATGACAGAAGATCAGGGAGAGGCTCACTCTCAGCTTCCTGATCCTCATCTGTTAACATTAACAGATGTACATCAGCCCTGTCATGGAAGAGCTTAAGGCGGTTCACATGGATCACCCTCTTGGGGCTCCTGCTTGTGCCCAGGTCCACCAGGTAGGTGACCTGACTCTTCCTCTCTAGCACTGGGTAAGGGCCACTCCATTTGTCCTGAAGTGCCCTGGGAGCCACAGGCTCCAAAACCCAGACTTTCTGGCCTGGTTGAAATTCAACCACTGCAGCCTTTTGGTCATACCAAAACTTCTGGAGCTGTTGGCTGGCCTCAAGGTTTTTACTTGCCTTTTCCATGTACTCTGCCATCCTTGAGCGAAGGCCAAGTACATAGTCCACTATGTCTTGTTTAGGCTCATGAAGAGGTCTCTCCCAGCCTTCTTTCACAAGAGCTAGTGGTCCCCTTACAGGGTGGCCAAACAGAAGTTCAAAGGGTGAGAATCCTACTCCCTTCTGAGGCACCTCTCTGTAAGCGAAAAGCAGACATGGCAAGAGGACATCCCATCTCCTTTTGAGTTTTTCTGGGAGCCCCATGATCATGCCCTTTAATGTCTTGTTGAATCTCTCAACAAGGCCATTAGTTTGTGGATGATAGGGTGTAGTGAATTTATAAGTCACTCCACACTCATTCCACATGTGTTTCAGGAATGCTGACATGAAGTTGGTACCTCTGTCAGACACCACCTCCTTAGGGAAACCCACTCTGGTAAAGATACCAATGAGGGCCTTGGCTACTGCAGGGGCAGTAGTCGACCTAAGGGGAATAGCTTCAGGATACCTAGTAGCATGATCCACTACTACTAGGATGTACATATTTCCTGAGGCTGTGGGAGGTTCAAGTGGACCCACTATGTCCACACCCACTCTTTCAAAGGGGACCCCCACCACTGGAAGTGGAATGAGGGGGGCCTTTGGATGTCCACCTGTCTTACCACTGGCTTGACAGGTGGTACAGGAGACACAAAACTCCTTAACTTTCTGGGACATGTTGGGCCAGTAGAAGTGGTTGACTAACCTCTCCCACGTCTTGGTTTTGTCCCAAATGCCCAGCAAGGGGAATATCATGGGCTAAGGTCAGAATAAACTCTCTGAACCCCTGAGGCACTACCACTCTCCTAGTGGCACCAGGTTTGGGATCTCTTGCCTCAGTGTACAGGAGTCCATCTTCCCAATAGACCCTATGTGTTCCTGTTTTCTTGCCATTGGACTCTTCAGCAGCTTGCTGCCTAAGGCCTTCAAGAGAGGGACAGGTTTCTTGTCCCTTACACAACTCTTCCCTTGAGGGTCCCCCTGGGCCCAAGAGCTCAACCTGATAAGGTTCCAGCTCCATAGGCTCAGTTCCCTCAGAGGGCAGAACTTCTTCCTGAGAAGAGAGGTTCTCTTTTTGGTGTTGTGTTGCAGTTGGTTTCCCAGCTGACTTTCCTTGTCTCTTGGTAGGCTGGGCCCTTTTTCCAGACTCCAGCTCTACTTTTTCACCCTGAGCCTTGCACTGTGCCCTTGTCTTGACACACACCAGTTCAGGGATACCCAGCATGGCTGCATGGGTTTTCAGTTCTACCTCAGCCCATGCTGAGGACTCCAGGTCATTTCCAAGCAAACAGTCTACTGGGATATCTGAGGAGACCACCACCTGTTTCAGGCCATTGACCCCTCCCCACTCTAAAGTTACCATAGCCATGGGATGTACTTTAGTCTGATTGTCAGCGATGGTGACTGGATAAGTTTGTCCAGCCAGGTATTGACCAGGGGAAACCGGTTTCTCTGTCACCATGGTGACACTGGCACCTGTATCCCTCAGGCCTTCTACACTTGTCCCATTAATTAAGAGCTGTTGCCTGTATTTTTGCATGTTAGGAGGCCAGGCAGCCAGTGTGGCTAAATCCACCCCACCATCAGAGACTAATGTAGCTTCAGTGTGACACCTGATTTGCTCTGGGCACACTGTTGATCCCACTTGGATACTGGCCATTCCAGTTTTAGCTGGAGTGGAGTTAGAAGTGGTATTTTTCTGGGGACAGGCCTTGTCTCCAGTTTGGTGTCCAGGCTGATTACAGGTATGAAACCAGGCCTTTTTGGGATCAAAGTTTTTACCCTTGTACCCAAAATTGGTTTGTGAAGAGGCTCTGGGCCCACCCTCCTGTGCAGGTTTTTGGGGGCCTGTAGAAGACTCTTTACTATTTTTGTTTTTGGCTGTCTCACCACCCTTCCTCTGGGGAGGTTTTGTGACCCCTTTCTTTTGGTCACCCCCTGTGGAAGTTTTGGACACCCTAGTCTTGAACCAATGGTCCGCCTTCTTTCCCAATTCTTGGGGAGAAATTGGTCCTAGGTCTACCAGATGCTGATGCAGTTTATCATTGAAACAATTACTTAATAGGTGTTCTTTCACAAATAAATTGTACAGCCCATCATAATTACTTACACCACTGCCTTGAATCCAACCATCTAGTGTTTTTACTGAGTAGTCTACAAAGTCAACCCAGGTCTGGCTCGAGGATTTTTGAGCCCCCCTGAATCTAATCCTATACTCCTCAGTGGAGAATCCAAAGCCCTCAATCAGGGTACCCTTCATGAGGTCATAAGATTCTGCATCTTTTCCAGAGAGTGTGAGGAGTCTATCCCTACACTTTCCTGTGAACATTTCCCAAAGGAGAGCACCCCAGTGAGATTTGTTCACTTTTCTGGTTACACAAGCCCTCTCAAAAGCTGTGAACCATTTGGTGATGTCATCACCATCTTCATATTTAGTTACAGTCCCTTTTGGGATTTTCAACATGTCAGGAGAATCTCTGACCCTATTTATGTTGCTGCCACCATTGATGGGTCCTAGGCCCATCTCTTGTCTTTCCCTTTCTATGGCTAGGATCTGTCTTTCCAAAGCCAATTTTTGGCCATCCTGGCTAACTGGATGTCCTCTTCACTGGAGTTATCCTCAGTGATTTCAGAGAAGTTGGTCCCTCCTGTGAGGGAACCAGCATCTCTGACTATTATGTTTGGAGTCAGGGCTTGAGAGGCCCTGTTCTCCCTAAATAGGACTGGTAGGGGGGAATCTCCCTCCAAGTCACTATCATCATCCTCTGTGTTGCCATCCTTAGAGGGGTTGGCCTTTTCAAACTCTGCCAACAGCTCCTGGAGCTGTAGTTTGGAAGGTCTGGGGCCCATTGTTATTTTCTTTATTTTACAGAGTGACCTTAGCTCCCTCATCTTAAGATGGAGGTAAGGTGTGGTGTCGAGTTCCACCACATTCACATCTGTACTAGACATTATGCTTCTAAAAGTTGGAATACTTTTTAAGAATCTAAAACTAGTTCTAGGTTCTAATTCAAACTTTCACAAACTTTTAAACTCTAAAAGAAATGCTAAACAGGAACTAACACAAGGCCCTAGCAGGTCTTTTAAGAATTTAGAAAAATAGCTCAAATTGCAAAAATCAATTTCTAATGACAATTTTTGGAATTTGTCGTGTGATCAGGTATTGGCTGAGTAGTCCAGCAAATGCAAAGTCTTGTACCCCACCGCTGATCCACCAATGTAGGAAGTTGGCTCTGTATGCACTATTTCAAAGTAAGGAATAGTATGCACAGAGTCCAAGGGTTCCCCTTAGAGGTAAGATAGTGGCAAAAAGAGATAATACTAATGCTCTATTTTGTGGTAGTGTGGTCGAGCAGTAGGCTTATCCAAGGAGTAGTGTTAAGCATTTGTTGTACATACACACAGGCAATAAATGAGGAACACACACTCAGAGACAAATCCAGGCCAATAGGTTTTGTTATAGAAAAATATATTTTCTTAGTTTATTTTAAGAACCACAGGTTCAAATTCTACATGTAATATCTCATTTGAAAGGTATTGCAGGTAAGTACTTTAGGAACTTTGAATAATTACAGCAGCATATATACTTTTCACATAAAACACAAATAGCTGTTTTAAAAGTGGACACTGCAATTTTCACAGTTCCTGGGGGAGGTAAGTTATTGTTAGTTTTAGCAGGTAAGTAAATCACTTACAAGTCTCAGGTTTGGGTCCAAGGTAGCCCACCGTTGGGGGTTCAGAGCAACCCCAAAGTTACCACACCAGCAGCTCAGGGCCGGTCAGGTGCAGAGGTCAAAGAGGTGCCCAAAACGCATAGGCTTCAATGGAGAGAAGGGGGTGCCCCGGTTCCGGTCTGCCAGCAGGTAAGTACCCGCGTCTTCGGAGGGCAGACCAGGGGGGTTTTGTAGGGCACCGGGGGGGACACAAGTCAGCCCAAAAAGTACACCCTCAGCAGCGCGGGGCGGCCGGGTGCAGTGTGCAAACACGCGTCGGGTTTTCAATGGTTTTCAATGAGAGACCAAGGGGTCTCTTCAGCGGTGCAGGCAGGCAAGGGGTGGGGCTCCTCGGGGTAGCCACCACCTGGGCACGGGAGAGGGCCTCCTGGGGGTCACTCCTGCACTGAAGTTCCGTTCCTTCAGGTGCTGGGGGCTGCGGGTGCAGGGTCTTTTCCAGCCGTCTGGATTTCAGAGTCAGGCAGTCGCGGTCAGGGGGAGCCTGGGGATTCCCTCTGCAGGCGTCGTTGTGGGGGCTCAGGGGGGACAACTTTGGTTACTCACGGTCTTGGAGTCGCCGGAGGGTCCTCCCTGAGGTGTTGGTTCTCCACCAGTCGAGTCGGGGTCGCCGGGTGCAGTGTTGCAAGTCTCACGCTTCTTGCGGGGAGTTGCAGGGGTCTTTAAATCTGCTCCTTTGAAACAAAGTTGCAGTCTCTTTGGAGCAGGGCTGCTGTCCTCAGGAGTTTCTTGTCTTTCTTGAAGCAGGGCAGTCCTCTGAGGATTCAGAGGTCGCTGGTCCTTTGGAAAGCGTCGCTGGAGCAGGTTTCTTTGGAAGGCAGGAGACAGGCCGGTAGGACTGGGGCCAAAGCAGTTGGTGTCTTCTGTTCTTCCTCTGCAGGGGTTTTTCAGCTCAGCAGTCCTCTTCTTCTTGTGGTTTCAGGAATCTAAATTCTTAGGTTCAGGGGAGCCCTTAAATACTAAATTTAAGGGCGTGTTTAGGTCTGGGGGGTTAGTAGCCAATGGCTACTAGCCCTGAGGGTGGGTACACCCTCTTTGTGCCTCCTCCCAAGGGGAGGGGGTCACATTCCTATCCCTATTGGGGGAATCCTCCATCTGCAAGATGGAGGATTTCTAAAAGTTAGAGTCACTTCAGCTCAGGACACCTTAGGGGCTGTCCTGACTGGCCAGTGACTCCTCCTTGTTATTCTCATTATCTCCTCCGGCCTTGCCGCCAAAAGTGGGGCCGTGACCGGAGGGGGCGGGCAACTCCACTAGCTGGAGTGCCCTGTGGTGCTGGAACAAAGGGGGTAAGCCTTTGAGGCTCACCGCCAGGTGTTACAGCTCCTGCCTGGGGGAGGTGTTAGCATCTCCACCCAGTGCAGGCTTTGTTACTGGCCTCAGAGTGACAAAGGCACTCTCCCCATGGGGCCAGCAACATGTCTCGGTTGTGGCAGGCTGCTGGAACCAGTCAGCCTACACAGATAGTCGGTTAAGGTTTCAGGGGGCACCTCTAAGGTGCCCTCTGGGGTGTATTTCACAATAAAATGTACACTGGCATCAGTGTGCATTTATTGTGCTGAGAAGTTTGATACCAAACTTCCCAGTTTTCAGTGTAGCCATTATGGTGCTGTGGAGTCCGTGTTTGACAGACTCCCAGACCATATACTCTTATGGCTACCCTGCACTTACAATGTCTAAGGTTTGGCTTAGACACTGTAGGGGCACAGTACTCATGCACTGGTGCCCTCACCTATGGTATAGTGCACCCTGCCTTAGGGCTGTAAGGCCTACTAGAGGGGTGACTTATCTATACTGCATAGGCAGTGTGAGGTTGGCATGGCACCCTGAGGGGAGTGCCATGTCGACTTACTCGTTTTGTTCTCACCAGCACACACAAGTTGGTAAGCAGTGTGTCTGTGCTGAGTGAGGGGTCCCCAGGGTGGCATAAGATATGCTGCAGCCCTTAGAGACCTTCCCTGGCATCAGGGCCCTTGGTACCAGGGGTACCAGTTACAAGGGACTTACCTGGATGCCAGGGTGTGCCAATTGTGGAATCAAAAGTACAGGTTAGGGAAAGAACACTGGTGCTGGGGCCTGGTTAGTAGGCCTCAGCACACTTTCAATTCAAAACAGAGCATCAGCAAAGGCAAAAAGTCAGGGGGTAACCATGCCAAGGAGGCTTTTCCTTACAGATCCCTTTTGACGAAAAAGCTTTTAGCAGACAGATTTAATGGAAAAACCTTTCTTGATCATCACCTCACAGTACTCACCCTCTGATTGCAGATCGTCTAATAGGGCAGATTGCAGTAATGAGCTCTAATAATTTCAATTGTAAAGTTTGACTGGCTTTGCTATTAAGGTTTTATAATATAGCCACTTAATAGGTGCAAACATTAAATGTTGTGTACTTCATGGAACTCTGACCAAAGGCAGATCCACAAACACTAGTATTGCAAATGTTTACTGAGGTCATCGGATGAATGGAACTTGCTTAAAGAACATAATAATATGCAATCTCCAACCATAATATATGTGGTAATAATATGTTCAAAGAAGGTCTTGGTGGATCAACAAATAAAGTTGGTACGTTCTGTTTACCCACAAAGACGACGTGTCTTATTTATCTAATACACCTGGTAAAAACGTCACATGATAAAACAGCAAATTACTTTGTATGGTATTGCTGCTTGGCGGCTGCAAGTTATCCTTCTAATGAAACATGACTACACATCCGTATATGTCCTTGTGAAAGACTATATAGTCTTAGGGCCTTGCTACCTTGTGTCATTTATCAAAGTCAAGCCAAGCAGTGATGTTGAACCTGTTTCTGCTGCCTGGGACTGTCATCACACAACCTTCATCAAGACAGTGAATAATTGTAATTCCATTAAAACGCAGTAGTTTAGAAATTCACTATCCTCCTTTTAGGCATCTACCCACATCAATGACTGAATTTTATTTTACTGAAATCCTCAACTTTACTCTTGTTGATTTTTTTCCCCTCTGAAAACGAATACATCTGTGATTTGTTGAGATCATGCGCCCACCCACAAGCTATTCTGGTGATAAAATCCTGTTGCACTAGAAAAGAGTCTAATACCACTATTAAACCTCTCAATGGCTTTGCCAGAAAGATTCACACTGAATTATGATCTGACAGACTAGGGTTGGTCTTTTTGAAGGAGCCGGGAGTAGAATATTATGCATATTAATCTCTTGTTAGTAATCTGTGCATGCACAGGGAGGGTCTCTGCTTCACCAGAAGAAAAGGTAGCACTTTTTAAGGAAGAGTGAAGTAGGTATAAGAAATGCTAAACAGCACCTTGGTCACTTTTACAATCCTGAGTCATACATGGACAACCATATGGTTAAAAAGTCCCACCTTTTCCTGCTCCTGTAACAGTTTTAGGTTGTATCTAGCTTAATTACATTTCAGTTACATATGTAAAGACGTATAAGTACGTGGCCTGGGATTACACACTAAGTAGACCAGTTCATTTAGCACCAAGAATCCTGAAAGTATACAAGGTTTTAATAAATAGGCATACCATAAGACACCACAACTTACCTTGACACATCACAGCACACAACAAATCATAACACACTACACACCATAACATAACATGACCCACATAAGAATTATATATCATTACAGCCTCTTCTGCTCCTCTTTTTGCACACCAAAACAGAGACCTCCTTCTCAGATACAGAAATGAGAGAAAAAAGGATACTCTGTGAGTTTTCTAGCAAGTTGGACTATCCAATAAACACTTACGCCCATATTTATTAGTATTTCATGCAAAGCTACACAGCAAGCATTCTTGCTGCACTGCACTGCACTGCGTGAAAGGGAGAGGGGAGGAATGCACCATATTTAACATTATAGGGTGGATTGCCGCTCTCTGGCTGCGCTGGCACACAAACTGCAAACTGCTGCCTAGGGCCAGCGCAGGCACCTGTGCACCATGGTGCATACACCTGCATGGTAGGCAGGATGGTGTTTGTGTGAAAAGAGGCAGCTTCCTGCACAAAAACAATCCTCAGAGGCATTTTCATCTTCCTAGGTGTGCTCGGGGATACAGCATGCTTAGAAAGAGTAAACAGTGAGGAGCAAGAAGGATATTTCTACTCATTGCACCTCCAGTGTGGACACATACAATTCTGATGCATTCCCAGGACTACCAGTGTTGGTATACCTGGGAATGTATCAGAAGGCATGGGTGGATGTGTGGAAACGCCCAGACTCCATCCATGGCACGCCTCTCTGCTGCAGAGTAACGCAAAGCAGCTATTTGTGCTGCCTTGAGTTACTCCAACTTTCTTTAGCCATGCAGGGCCATGCAAGGTGGCTTTGGGTGGCTGGGAAATCTAATCACATTGTGACAGAGTATCCCATGTGTGAAACTCTATTTAGGGCCCTATTTTCTTTACACATAGATATGGGAATAATTTTCAAAAGAAAAGCCTGAAAGCAGTTGGCAGATTTACACAGGCAGCCATATATACTCGGAGTCTGAGATTATAAACCTTGTGGGCCTATTTAAGCGATCAAATGGGCTCCACTTTCCCCGTTAGGACTAGCGCCAATAATTTAAAGAGAGGGTCTCTTCGTGTACAATTAGAACTAAAGCCCATAGTCTATTATTTTAAAGGTTAAAGTGAGAAAAATGCTGTCAGGTAAGGTAATGTGGGAAATGACTCACTCGTGCGCTGTCGTTGTGTTTCCCTTCTAAGTAAGCGAGAAAGACGTTATCAACAGTTTACAGCTGTGAAGTGTATTTTTAATACCAGAAGAATTAAGTAACTCACACAAAAAGGAACGAGCTAAAGAGACTGTGTGTACCTATATTTTTTATTTTATTTTTATTGAAAGATTTTCAACATTTTATGACATCCCTCAACAAATAGTATTTCCATAAAGCATTCACTAACCTGCAGCCACCTAAATACACTAATGAACAGCCGAGTTGGTCCTCTGGCCAAATATCTGCATTGTTAATGGAAAAAGAGGTGTGGTGGCAAAGCTACTTGCCAGGAATGCTGACTCGATGGAATTTATCGTTTCTCGTTAGGACCGATACATAAAAGGAAAGAAAGGATCTGCAAACAAATACCTGCATTTGAGCTCAACAATCAGATCAAGTGAAGCATCATCCGGTGAAGCAACCTCACTATCAGGTGGAGAGGAAAACAAGGGAGAAAAAAATGAATTTAAAAGAAAGGCCAGACATCATGCTCCTTTCTTGTCAGAAATTTAATGAAAAGCAATTACAAAATAATGGTCTCATGTACAAAGTTTGCAAATAAGAAATTGTAAAGTGCAACTAAAAACAATTCACGATTTGCAATTTCTTATTTGGAAAGTACTAAAATGGATTTAGTAAAACTGGTCCCAATTTGCCTACTATCTTCTGCCAAATGCGTTGGTATTTTTGGAACTGACCTTTGTACTGATAGGTCGGTTCATAAAATACAGAATCGAAGTGGGTTGCAATTCGCCCTATTTCATCAATATTCATTAGGTAGATCCAAATTATGACCCACTACGATTGGCACAATCATAGGCATGGTGGTCTGCTGGGGTCAGCATCCCACCATGTCTTGTGATTGTTTTAAAATAAAAGAATATTTAAAAAAAAAAAAACAATGCAACCAGTTTTCCTTTAAGGAAAACTGTGTATGTTTACACAAAAATTAGAAGGTAAGCAAACTGTTTTTAGGAGTGGGCAGTGGTCCTTGGTGACCCCTTCCTGTTTACGAATGGCTTACTACTTCCTTCGAGTTGGTGGTAAAATATTACCATTTAGCAACCGAGTTTTGGTCGCAAATCAATCATACTTAAGCAATTGGTATTTGGAAGGGATGCCCTTAACATGGCCCCTTCCACATAGTGATTACTAATGGTTTCCTAAGCTCATTTAACGAATCAGAATTCTTTTTCTGAATCATTAGATTTAGCACATGTGAGAAAGAGTTTTAGCGTTTGCGAATGATATAACTCTTTGTACATAAGTCCCAAAGTCTTTTAAAAATAATTCTTTGTTTGTAAAATACTGAGAGGATATTGGGCTTAATTTGAGTGGTGCGGTGTTTCTAGACTTGAAATTTCTTAAAACTGCTTGTGCTCTTCTCCCGAAAAATGTTATAATTAGCATAGACCTAAATAGCACATTTAATTTACTTGTAATTCCCCTTGAATATGGCACCACTTATACCCAGGGCTGGTACATTAAATGTTGCTAGTGTGTTGCAGCACTCATTGGGTCATCCACTAAAGAAGCACTGTAAAACATGTTTCCAGGCATGACACAAAAGCCTGAGTGTGCAGTTTTAAATTACCATTTCAAAATAAATCTTTTGCTAGCCCTAAACCCTCTTTTTTCAATACTTATGAGACAGGCCTTAAACGGCCATAGGAGAGGATGTATGGTATTTAAAAAGTAGGACATGTATAAAACATGTGTATTAAATGTTTAAATGACCTGGCTGTGAAACAACCCCCAAAGCTGTTTTTCACTGTTGCAAAGTTGTCTCTCACATAGGTTAAAACTGGTTTTAACTATTACCATTATTAATATGTGCTAAATTTGATTTGTGAATAATTTAAATTCCAACTTTATAGTCAATTCGAATTTTAAGTTACTATTTTGGAAATTACACTTGTACAAATTAGGGAAACAAAAAGGATTTCAGATCAGTGTTCAGCTGTCACCTGACCCTTATGGTTCTCCTGTTCTGAGATGTAGATTGCTCCCAGACATTGAACAGAAAGCTTGGGGATAGAGAGGTGTTTTTCTTCCTTCAGCAGGATGGCTAGGGTGATTGTCCCCGTACCCTTCTTGAGCTTCAAAGGATACCTAAAGAATACAACAATAGGCAACACTGAATAGCTACTGAATGCACATTCCTCTAATTATATGCATATAATGTTCAAACAAGGTGCTTATACACTAAAGTACACAGTTGCCACAATGTACATGCTGAAATTCCCGCAGAAAAAACAGTAAATCCAAAGAATCAAAGAAGTAGTGTGGAGCACACCAAGTACCTAAATAAAGATACTTAAAACCTATGGGAAATATAAATAATCCCTTATTTGTTTTGGTTTTTGATTAAGAACAATTCACATAAATGGTAATGGTGTTCATTCTCCTATCACAGTATATATTACAACAGTTTTTTACAAAACTTAAATTATTCATAAACATGTACAAAAAGTAAATGCCCCTTTTCCACAAAAATGATAATAAACACAGTTTATAATTGTTTATGGGGAAAAGGTTTGCAGCTGCTGCTGGCGAGGAGGGGGGGGGGTCAGCGCTCCTTCGCCCTTATGGAGGAGTCACCCCTGGATGTTCTATTCCCCTTCCATTCTGGAAGGAGATTTACTTGCAAATCTCTGATTACTTCCAAGGTAGGAAAAGGTCGGAGAAGAGTATCTGAATGTCCCCAAACTCACATGTCTGTGGGAATTCATAAACTCTCATGATGAGCTACACCTTCATCCACCCACCCACCTCTTGCTTGGGGTTCCTTTCTGTGCAATCATACTGTCATGACATACAATTACTCAGTAGTAAATGCATTTATGTCTGATGGGACCTGAGAGGTATAACTGGAGCAATTTAAGCCATAAACATAGGCACATAGTTGAAAATGACTAAGTGAAACAGGCCCTAAGATTTTTATAACCAAACATCAGAATGATAGGTGTTCCTTCTTGGTAATGTCTACAGAAAACAATGATGTCATAAACAGCCAGTAGTACAGGTTGTTTCAAAACTTTTCAACTTGTGAGGAAGATTAGGGTACTATTAGGGCTGATCATGAGCTCAGGAATCAGCTGCTCTCGCTAAAACATCATACCACCATCACCATATACTGGAGTTCACCATTTGAATTGCATAAGAGTGAAACATACAACACATATCGAACAGATGACATCCAGGTGATCCTCTCACTCTCAGAAGACCCTCCACAACGAGGGCCAGCTTCTGGAGGTGCATGACGAGCATTTCCAACTGGATTATAAACAACTGCTTAAAACTCAATGCAGAAAAAATGGAAGTGTTGATCTTTGGGAACAACACCTCCACATGGAACGACTCCTGGTGACCTTCAGAACTTGCACCAGCACCCACCCCGACAGATCACGCATGCAACCTCGGCATCATCCTGGACAGTAAGCTCACCATGAAAAACCAGATCAACGCAGTTTCGTCCTTCTGCTTCTTTACTTTTTGCATGCTCCATAAGATCTTCAAATGGCTACCAGTCGACACCAGAAGAACCGTCATCCACGCCCTAGTCACTAGCCGGCTGGACTATTGCAACTTGCGCTACATAGAATTATCACGCTGAAGACCTCCTGAAGAGACTGAAGACCACTCTGCAACCAGAGTCATCCTTGACCTCCCCAAATGGACCCACACCACCTCCCATCTCAAGAAGCTCCACTGGCTCCCCATTCAGAAGAGATGTCAATTCAAGATGCTGATCCACACCTACAAAGCCCTCCACAAGCATTGACCATCAGACATCAACCACCTCTTGAACTTCCACCAACCCTGCAGACCCTTGCACTCGCCTGCCTCTCCCTTGCGTTCACACCCTGCATCTGCTGGAATTATATTGGAGGACCCTCCTTCACCTACCTCGCGGCAACCTCCTCAAACAACCTTTCCTTTTACCTGCGCATCTCATCCCCTCTTCTGGAAATGAGGAAAGGACTCAAAATCGTGCAGTTCGATTGAACATCGCCGCTTGCTCTCAGCACCTGAATACCCTCACGGTTGATTACCCACATTCTAGAAATCTTGATTTGATTTTAAACGTTTGCTATATTTGTCCAAACTAGAAAGCATTAAGTCCAGTTCTATCAAAGTCTGCTTACTGTCACTGTAGGTTATCAAGGTTGACTCGTTTGCCATGTACAAACAGTATGTTTCTCAGACAGTCCTTCATTTTTATCCCCCACTATTATCACTAGTATTACTTTAGCCAGTCCAAACACACTAGGGACTATATATAAACTGCATTTTGTAGTACGTTTATTAGTACTATTACAGTAGTACTACTAAACGTAATACAAAGTTCTATTCTCAAACCTACCTGTGGAGGTCTCCACTACCATCTATCTATCTATCTTTTATGTGCAGGGATATCCACCCCGACTGTGAAGATTTCTACACACATACAAATACATTTTAGTAGTAAAAATGGAAGGGAAAGGGTGTGTGGCCGGAAAATAGGGACGACTTTCTATTAAAGGAGAGGGGTTAATGAAGTAGTAAGGGAAGTTAAGCAACAGTTATGGAGGGGGATAGAAAGGGATGTGCAACCATGAGTAAAAGAGTAAGCCTATTGATGTTGTCAAACTGACTGTTTATTGTTACTAGTGCTAAAAACGTGGCCTTTTTTTTTAAGGCCTTTTCTGCCCCCCTGGGGGCAGAAACTTCTAGGTGCCAGGGATCTTTTTTTTATTTATTTTTTATAGGTGTGGAGCAACCCCTTAGGCAAGGGTCGCTCCCCTAGGGGGCATATGATATTTAGGCCATTTCTGCCCCCCCGGGGGCAGATTGGCCTATTTTTATGAGGCCACTCTGCCCCGAAGGGGGACAGAAACCACTAGACACCAGGGAGTTTTTTTTTTTTCATGAATTTCACGCAAGGGGAGCGACCCTATATGCAAGGGTTGTTCCCCTGGGGGGCAAATTTATTTTAGGCCATTTCTGCCCCCCTGGGGGGCAGATCAGCCTATTTTAATTAGGTCGATCTGCCCCAAGGGGGGCAGAAACCACTAGGACCGGGGATTTTTTTTGTTGTTGTTGTTTTACAGATGGTGAGCGACCCCTTAGGCAAGGGTCGCTCCCCTGGGGGCAAATTGTATTTAGGCCATTTCGGCTCCTGAGGATTTTGTTTTGCGCCAATGTCACGCAAGGGGAGCGACCCCGTAGGCAAGGGTCGCTGCCCGGAGGAGTTGGGGGGCAAATTTATTTTAGGCCATTTCTGCCCCCCTGGGGGCAGATCGGCCTATTGTTATTAGGCCGATCTGCCCCCGGGGGGGGGGGCAGAAACCTCTAGGTGCCGGGCAATTTCTTTTTGTGTGTGTTTTTTTTGTTTGTTTGTGTTTTTAGAGCTGGGGAGCGACCCATTAGGCAAGGGTCGCTCCCCTGGTGGGCAAATTGTATTTCGACCATTTCTGCCCCCCTTGGGGCAGATCGGCTGATTTTAGGTCAAACTGCCCCCAAGGGGGGCAGAAACAACTAGGCACCAGGGATTTTTTTTATTTTTTTTTATAGGTGTGGAGCAACCCCTTAGGCAAGGGTCGCTCCCCTAGGGGGCATATGATATTTAGGCCATTTCTGCCCCCCCGGGGGCAGATTGGCCTATTTATATGAGGCCACTCTGCCCCCAAGGGGAACAGAAACCACTAGACACCAGGGAGTTTTTTTTTTTTCATGAATTTCACGCAAGGGGAGCGACCCTATAGGCAAGGGTCGTTCCCCTGGGGGGCAAATTTATTTTATGCCATTTCTGCCCCCCCGGGGGCAGATCGGCCTATTGTTATTAGGCCAATCTGCCCCCGGGGGGGGGCAGAAACCTCTAGGTGCCGGGCAAATTTTTTTGTGTGTGTGTTTTTGTTGTTTGTTTGTTTTTTTAGAGCTGGGGAGCGACCCATTAGGCAAGGGTCGCTCCCCTGGTGGGCAAATTGTAGTTAGACCATTTCTGCCCCCATTGGGGGCAGATCGGCTGATTTTAGGTCAATCTACCCCCCTGGGGGCAGAAACTTCTAGGCGCCAGGGATCTTTTTTTTGTTTTTTTTTATAGGTGTGGAGCAACCCCTTAGGCAAGGGTTGCTCCCCTAGGGGGCATATGATATTTAGGCCATTTCTGCCCCCCCGGGGGCAGATTGGCCTATTTTTATGAGGCCACTCTGCCCCCAAGGGGGACAGAAACCACTAGACACCAAGGAGTTTTTTTTTTTTCATGAATTTCATGCAAGGGCAAGGGCATGCTATAGGCAAGGGTCGTTCCCCTGGGGGGCAAATTTATTTTAGGCCATTTCTGCCCCCCCGGGGGCAGATCGGCCTATTGTTATTAGGCCGATCTGCCCCCGGGGGGGGGGGCAGAAACCTCTAGGTGCCGGGCAAATTTTTTTTTTTGGGTGTTTTTTTTGTTTGTTTGTTTTTTTAGAGCTGGGGAGCGACCCATTAGGCAAGGGTCGCTCCCCTGGTGGGCAAATTGTATTTAGACCATTTCTGCCCCCCTTGGGGGCAGATCGGCTAATTTTAGGTCAATCTGCCCCCAAGGGGGGCAGAAACAACTAGGCACCAGGGATTTTTTTGTTGTGCCAATGTCACGCAAGGGGAGCGACCCCGTAGGCAAGGGTCGCTCCACGGGGGGGCGGGGGAAAATTTATGTTAGGCCATTTCTGCCCCCCTGGGGGCAGAAACCTCTAGGCACCAGGGCTAATTTTTTTGTGTGTTCTTTTTTTGTTTGTTTGGTTTCTTAGAAATGGGGAGCAACCCATTAGGCAAGGGTCGCTCCCCTGGGGTGCAAATTGTACTAAGACCATTTCTGCCCCCCTTGGGGGCAGATCGGCCAATATTTGTCAGGCCAATCTGCCCCCATGGGGGGCAGAAACCACTTAGGCACCAGGGATTGGTATGTGTGTATGCGTGTGTTTTCTTTAGGGGGGCAGCCCCTTGGGTAAGGGTCGCACCGCATGGGGGCCCATTACTGTTGGCCATATCTGCCGCCCATTGGGGGCAGATGGGCCTATTTTTGGCAGACCCATCTGCCCCCAAGGGGGGCACAAAGCCCACCAGAGGCCAGGGAAGTGGTTTTTTTTCAAAAATAATAGGGTGGGGGTATGGCCATACCCCCACCCCAAATAAATGGAGCCAAAGTTGTTCTTCCCACCAGTGGGCAGATGGGGCAATTACCCCTGATCCACACCCCAGGGGGGGAGGGGCAAAAAGTCTACTAGATGCCAGGGAATTTAAAAAAAATATATATATATTGGGGTGGTGGCTACCAACCAGTATGGGCCTGGTTACGCCCCCACCTCAACTGAAGGGGGTAACAGTCTTTCAGCTCTCCCTCGCACTCTAAAATATCTTATCCCACAGCAAGCAAGAAGACATTTGATTATTTTGGGTTTTAGTTTTACATTTGGGCCATGAGAACTTGGCTTACTCTCAAAATCGTCCCACTTGGAATGATGAGGGCTGCACTTTATGGACTTTGGGACAATGCCACATAGAAAAATCCACAAGACCTAGACACATCTGAAAACTAAACATCTGGGTGATTCCAGGGTGGTGTGTTTCACATGCACCCTGCACAATTTTTGTACCCACAATCCCCCTGCAAACCTCCAACTTTGCTGGAAATCACAAATTTTTCCCACATTTTTGTGATGGAACCTTCCGGAATCTGCAGGAATCCACAAAATTCCTATCACCCAGCATTGTCTCATCTATACCGATAAAAATTCTGCTGCACTTGTCAGCCTAAAAATGTTTTTTTGCAAAGTTCCCTTTTGGACCCCCTTTGTTCCCCCTCAATATCGACATGTTTTTGGCTCTTCCCTTTCACAAGCACTAGGCCCACCTACACAAATGAGGTATAATTTTTACCGGGAGACGGAGGGGAACATTGGGTGGTATGAAATGTGTCCCAGTACGGGGATCCCATACAGAAATGTGGGAAAAATGTGATTTTTTGGCTAAAGTTGAGGTTTGATGAGGATTCTGGGTAAGAAAACATTGGGGGATCCACGCAAGTCACACCTCACTGGACTCCCTCGGGTGTCTACCTTTCAGAAATGTCTGGGTTTGGTAGGTTTCCCTAGAAGGCTGCTGAGCCCAGGACCAAAAACGCAGGTGCCCCCCTGCAAAAACAGGTAGTTTTGTATTTGATCATTTTGATGTGTCCAGATAGTGTTTTGGGGCATTTCCTTTCGTGGGCGCTAGGCCTACCCACACAAGTGAGGTACCAATTTTATAGGAAGACTTAGGGGAACGCTGGGTGGAAGGAAATTTGTGGTTCCTCTTAGATTCCAAAACTTTCTGTCACCGAAATGAGAGGGAAAAGTGTTATTTTTGGTCAAATTTTGAGGTGTGCAAAGGATTCTAGGTAACAGAACCTGGTCAGAGCCCCACAAGTCACCCCATCTTAGATTCCCCTAGGTGTCTAGATTTCAAAAATGTGCTGGTTTGCTAGGTTTCCCCGGTGCTGGCTGAGCTAGAGGCCAAAATCCACAGGTAGGCACTTTGTAAAAAACACCTCTGTTTTCTGTGAAAACATGTGATGTGTCCACGTTGTGTTTTGGGCCATTTTCTTTCATGGGCGCTAGTCCTACCCACACAAGTGAGGTACCATTTTTATCGGGAGACTTTGGGGAACGCGGGGTGAAAAGACATGTGTGGCTCCTCTCAGATTCCAGAACTTTCTGTCACCAAAATGAGAGGAAAAAGTGTTTTTTGGGTCAAATTTTGAGGTTTGCAAAGGATTCTGGGTAACAGAACCAGGTCAGATCCCCACAAGTCACCCCATCTTGGATTCCCCTAGGTGTCTAGTTTTCAAAAATGCGCTGGTTTGCTAGGTTTACCCAGGTGCCGACTGAGCCAGAGGCCAAAATCCACAGGTAGGCACTTAGCAAAAAACACCTCTGTTTTCTGTGAAAAAATGTGATGTGTCCACAATGTGTTTTGAGCTATTTCCTTTCATGGGCGCTAGACCTACCCACACAAGTGAGGTACCATTTTTTCGGGAGACTTAGGGGAACACAGAATAGCAAAACAAGTGTTATTGCCCCTTGTCTTTCTCTACATGTTTTCCTTCCAAATGTAAGGCAGTGTGTAAAAAAGACGTCTATTTGAGAAATGCCCTGTAATTCACAATCTAGTATGGGCACCCCGGAATTCAGAGATTTGCAAATAACCACTGCTTCTCAACACCTTATCTTGTGGCCATTTTGAAAATACAAAGGTTTTCTTGATACCTATTTTTCACTTTTTATATTTCAGCAAATGAATTGCTGTATACCCAGTATAGAATAAAAACCCATTGCAAGGTGCAGCTCATTTATTGGCTCTGGGTACCTAGAGTTCTTGATGAACCTACGAGCCCTGTATATCCCCGCAACCAGAAGAGTCCAGCTGACGTAACGGTACATTGCTTAAAAAAATCTGACATCGCAGGAAAACGTTACAGAGTAAAAGTGGAGAAAAATTGCTGTTTTTTTCCACCTCAATTTCAATATTTTTTATTTCAACTGTTATTTTCTGTAGGAAACACTTGTAGGATCTACACAGAGGATCCCTTGCTGAATTCAGAATTTTGTCTACTTTCCAGAAATGTTTAGCTTTCTGGGATCCAGCATTGGTTTCTCACCCATTTTGGTCACTAACTGGAAGGAGGCTGAAAGCACAAAAAATAGTAAAAATGGGGTATGTCCCAGTAAATTGTCAAAATTGTATTAGAAAATGGGGTTTTCCAATTCAAGTCTGCCTGTTCCTGAAAGCAGGGAAGATGGTGATCTTGCCACCGCAAACCCTTTGTTGATGCCATTTTCAGAGAAAAAACCACGAGCTGCCTTCTGCAGCCCTTTTTTCCCATTAAAAAAAAAAAAGAAAATTGTCACTGTATTTTGGCTAATTTCTTGGTCTCCTTCAGGGGAACCCACAAGGACTGGGTACCTCTAGAATCCCTAGGATGTTGGAAAAAAAGGACGCAAATTTGACGTGGGTAGCTTATGTGAACAAAAAGTTATGAGGGCCTAAGTGCGAACTGCCCCAAATAGCCAAAAAAAGGCTCGGCACAGGAGGGGGAAAAGGCCTGGCAGCGAAGGGGTTAAAAGAAAAATCCCAAATCAACACATATACTAGATTCTCCAGTCAATCATTGGCTCTGGAATTACCTGCTTCAAGGAGAAATGTCACTGTAACAGATGAAGCCACAATTTACAGTAGTCTTCACAGCTCCACTCTAAGTTTTTTCACTTTTATTCCATTCACTCAAAAGAGGGATACGCTCTGGTCCCTTGGGCCAAAGAGTATCCCTCTGGTGGTATAGATTAGAAATTTCAAGATCTACCATACACTGTTTCAAGGTTTGAAGGTGTTTGAAAATCAGCTTTTTTAATTTTGCTTATAATCTTTTTCAACAGGCATTATGTCCAAGTGCCTGAACCTATTTTCTGGTGGCTGGTCGGTGCTCTATAAATAATCACCCACCTGAATAACAAAATTAAAAATACAGAACACCATTTGAATAAAATGTTAAAGGATGGTATTTAATGAAAACACTGCAGTTGTTGCTCAGGGATGTTAACATGGTGATTTCTGTTAGAAGCATATTAAGTTTGGTAAGCAAATTGTGATCCAGTGTCCACCTGTCACAAAAAGTTTCAACGGTTATTGTAGGCATTTCATAAAATCAGACTGAGACAATAACAAAGGGGTCAGAAGGTCCAGCTGACTGACTAAGCTTGAAAGCACACTTATCCCTTTTGGGATGCATGGTTGGGGCAAAAAACAGGGACACAAAAGCCAAGAGATGGTTTGAGTACTTTCTCAGTTAAAACATTCCAAAATTAAATGCAGAGATATTCCGACTTTTAGAAATGGGGTTTCTGGTTGATATGATCCTAAACCAGACAGAACCCATCACTCTAGTAGGGAAAGTACTTTACACAACAAGGATACCCTGTGCTTACCCTCTGGTGGTTTGCGCAGACTAGCTTATCATCAGAGGCAATATGTGAAGCGTTTGCGCAACACACTCACATCTGTGACACAATAAATACACTACAAAAGATACTCTACACAAGATTATATAAAATAGGTTTCTCTATTGTATCTATAGCAGAAGATCAAAACAACATGAATCATA
This sequence comes from Pleurodeles waltl, assembly GCF_031143425.1. NCBI lineage: Eukaryota > Metazoa > Chordata > Amphibia > Caudata > Salamandridae > Pleurodeles > Pleurodeles waltl. The sequence goes on along the minus strand of NC_090445.1, from coordinate 990,136,589 downwards.
CATTATGTGCATCAAGTGCCATTCAGGTTATGAAAAAGCGTGTGAATTATCGTACCTCATTATCTAGTCATAAATGTTATGCAGATTACATAAATACTGAAATAGAACTCGTTATCTTGACCATAGTAAGACAAAAACAACATACATCATACTATTAGTGCAGGAGATGCACACTAGGTTGGGCGAAATCACATAACTTGCAGTGAGGGCCAAGGACACAGAGCACCTGTGCTTCTATTACACTTTATAAGGTAGATTCAATAGCAGTGCTACACCGATTGGATCAAAATACAAGACCTTGCTTTTCAAGTTATGCACATTGTAAGTAATAAGGCCACACCATCAGGAGTGCACTCAGCCAAATTTAGACATGAAGCACAGGCCCGACTGTGTTCCTATTAGGTGTTATATGGAAATTCCATGTGGTTTCAGGGATTTCCATTAGAAGTGACCAAGTTGCTTCCTCATGGCCAGGGAGGAGAGAGAGCAGAGCCCCCAGAAAAGGTCAGAGTGGCCGGCTACCTAAGTAAGGGAATACTACTGCTCAGAAAGTACTGAAGGGCATGAGGGGAAACTGAAGAATCTTACTAGGCTTGACCACATACATGCGGCACAGGTCATAATCACTGTGCGGTGGGTCCCCAGGCAAGTGGGGCGAACTGCCTGTGTCAGAACCCATGAGGCAGCAGTCCTCCCTAGTATAGACACCCAGCACCACCCAAGGAAAAGCAAACGATACTCCTCACCTATTCCTCCCAGGCAGAGGAAACGCAGCATAGAGGGGTAGACTCAGCAATCTATCCGACACCCCAGGCTCTCTGACATGGCAGCCTTGCTCCGAACTGGCTCCACCCCCCAGAGCATGGCTTTGGCTGGTACCACCCCAGGAAGGGGATCCCTGGTTGCCTAGACAATGCGGGGGCACAAACAGGGAGGCTTTCCTTGGTGCTGCGGTGTAAGCCCTGCCACGGAGGCTATCATTACAATTAGGGCAAGGCGCAGGTTGCTGTGGGTTTCCTTGAGGGCTACAAAAGCACCCGATGGAATGTTGCAGAGTGGAGCGCTCAATCTGCTGTTGGACAAAGTCTGTGGGCCCCCGGGGTTCCTGGTTTCAAGGGAGTGTAGAGGGCAGTCTTCCCCCAACACCCTCACTGCAAGAGGTGGTAGGTAGCAGGGTAACAAGACACAACAAGGGCAAAGAGGCAACATTGCTCTTCTCCTTTACAGAGTCTCATCAGGCCCTCTGAGGGGCAGACCAACAAATCTTTGGCGGCCATGAGATCCCCAAAAACAGAGGTGGGGGCAAGCAAACAAGCCATTGTTGAACACTGGGGATTTAAGCAGGGTGCAGGTGGCAGGCCAGCTTATCACCCTAGATTGCAAAGTGACATTTCCTCTTTCAGCCCAGCAAGTAGCAGGTGTAGGCCAGCAAACAAAGCAGTTAGGAGGGAGGGTGGTTTCTCCTGACAGCACAGTAGTCTTCTGGCAAGGTGTAATTTATAGAACAGGTTGAATCTGGATCCAAGTCACATGCAGTGTCCATTAGACCAAAGTCAGGGAGCAGCTGACAGCAGGGCAACAATAAGAAAAGCAATCCAGTGAACCCTTTAGGCCAACAAACAATCAGCAGGCAGCAGGGCAGAAAAGCAGTCCAGGTGGATCTTTTAAGCAGTGCAGCAGTCCTCCTGGCAGAGGTCCGGTTCCAGATCACAAAAGTGCTCTGAAAGTATGGGGTCAGAGTCTCTGTTCTTATACTTATAAATGTATTTTATGTAGGGGGTGACTTCAACGGAACTCTTTCAAGTTTACAACAAACCCCTTTCTACCCAGCCCTGGTTCCAGACATTATTAGGAGGTTATTAAGCCCTTTTTTTCAGGGCAGGACACAACCTATTATTATGAAAGGTGTATATGACCTCTCCCTCTCCAGCCCATGAAGTCCATCAGTATGCAGATGAATACATATGTATCTCCTGTCACACTCAGCCCTTCCTGTGTTGTGGCTGTCTGGAAAGTATGCATTAAGTGTAACAGTCTCAGCCCTAGACATGGATTGGAGTCAGGCTGCAAAGCGCATAAAGTTATAAGCACAGAGAATTGCCCACTTTCTAAAAGTGGCATTTCTAAAATGGTAATGTAAAATCCAACTACAACAGTAGGCAGGATTTCTCACGACCATTCCTCACATAGTAACACTACTCCTTTTAGATCAGACACTGTCACTTAAAAGTATATCAAGAAATTCTCAATGCTAACCTGTAGGTGAGCAGCCCTCGCAGCAGTGAAAAAAGAAACCGGCTGTTTGTCACTGCTAGGACATGCAAAACACAAAGGTGCATGTCCTACCTTTTACTTACACAGCACCCTGCCCATAGGGCTACCTAGGGCCTACCTTAGGGGTGACCTAGGTATTGTAGAAGGGAACTTTAGGCTTTGGCAAGTGTTTTGAAATGCCAGGTCAAGGTGGCAGTAAACTGTGCATGCAGGCCCTGCAGTGACAGGCCTGAGACAGGTTTGAAAAGCTACTTATTTGTGTGGTGCAATCAGCGCTGCAGGACCACTAGTAATATTTAATTTGCAGGCCATGGGTATATGGTATACAACTTTACAAGGGACTTACGGGTAAATTAAATATGCCAAACAGGTGTAAGCCAATCATACCATGTTTTAGGGGAGAGAGGGCATACACTTTAGCACTGATTAGCAGTGGTAAAGTGCCCTCCTAAAGCCAACTAAAAGGTGGTCAGAAAAATGGGAAGAGGAAGGCAAAACATTTTGGCATAACCCTGCAGAAAGGGCTTTTTCCAACACCAACAAGCCTATTTTACAGCATCAATTTATTTCTTCATTTTCTAAAGCACAGCCTGCTGTTTTCCAGTCAAATGTCAACACTTTACAAAGATACATAGGGGCCAGATAGGACTGATGATGCCAACCATGAGCTTAGACTTTCATCATATACTGGTTGTCTGTCTGACTTTGTCTGGCTTTGAGTTAGCTTTAGTAGTTTACTGCTTTGTGCAGGGACGGCTCCTCCATTAGGGGGAGGTGTGTTGCCTCCTGCCAGCAGCGGCAGCTGCAAAACCTTTAAAAGAAAACGATAATAAACTTTGTTTATTATCGTTTTCTTTTAAAGGGGTGGGGCAACGGGGGAGGTGAGCAGTGAGGGGAAGTGCACAACGCTCCCCCTCACTGCATATGTATGTTTGGACGGCTGTCTCGGGCCGGCCAAACACAGATGCGCAGTAGGCTCTCTTCAGCCCAGCAACACAGTTGCCGGGCTGGACAGAGCCCGCACAGGCTCCCAGTCTGCCTGGGAGCGCCCTGGCTAGGCGCTCCCAGCCAATCCTGATGCTGCTCTGACGCTGCTCTGAGCAGCGTCAGGATTGGCCACAGGGCAGGCTGGGAGCCTGTGCCTGCAGCCAGCAGAGAAGAAGCGGATACGTTTTGTTACGCCTCTGGCTAATCACCAGCTGCCTATAGATCCAGGGTGACCGACCTGCCCTTGACATAATGTAGAAAGACTAAAGGTATGAATGACAGAGCCAGCTTTAAGAAAGCGCTTCATCTCAAAGCAAACAAGGGAAACAAAACCAACAATAACCCTTAAAATGACTTAAGGCTAAAATAATGAATTAATAAACCAGCGCCGTTGCTAAAAATTCCAACATAAAGTCAGCATTTTTTATGGATAATGAAGGACTCTTTACATAAAAATAATCTGGCATTTAAACGTATTTAAACTTGGACATCCATACTCTAATGCTGTTAGTTTCTTTGCAACTGTATGCCTTTACAGGCCAATGAAGCCCCTCCGCGATTCCCAATATCTTTTCATTGTAAGGAGGGGTCCTTTACCCCTCACACCCTGTCCCTTAAAAGCACTGCTGTTTTGAACTGGTCCGGGTGGTTGCCCTCTATTTAATTTCTGCAGCGTTCTTCATGTACTTTTTGTTGGTGCATACGTTAATGACTGGTGACTTCTCATGGATCTCTTTTCGTATGATAGTGTTGTTTGGATGTAGAATGATAAAACATGACAAATTGGTTAATTAAATAATTGCTCAATCAGCAACAATTCCATATTTGTAAGTATTTTTGACCTTGGATATTTCGCTGCGAAGTAACATTATTTTCGAACAGTAAAGGCATCAGGGTACCTTTAGTGGTCATTATTTTCGACAGCTGGCAGAAACATGCCACAACTACTGGCTCATATATATTTTTGGTTTTGATACAACAGGGATGCAGCTTCTGTTCCCCAGACAGGCGCCACGTTAGTGAGCTATTATGAAGCTGTCATTGTAACCAAACAGATTTCACAGGTGTAATGACTGGCTTTGACTACCCCGTGACAAAATCGCTTGGGACACACCTGATAGGCTGGATTTTTAGAATGACAGAGAGCTGCATCACACTGCGGTTGAAGGTGTTGACTAACACTCGGACATGAAATCATGGCGGTAACCCATGCCACGGCTTCTCTTCCCGGAATGTTTGCATCATCTGAAACCTCACTGCAATGCAACTGACTGGCATCTCCTTTGCACTTATTTGGTGTTCACTGCAAGGAGCCGCTCCAAGGGCAAAAGCTAAAATGCAGACCTTTGCTTTGACTGGATTTAGGCGTACACATTGAACGTTTGAGGGTTTAAAATGAATTACAATGTCTTTGAAACTGCATTTCTGTACACATATCATTGGATTATGTTTATTTTACTAAATCAAACTTAGTTTTTTATGTCAGCATTTGTGATTTTCATTTGACCTTTCTCATCAAGTTTACAGTGGGCATTTTTGAAGCTTAGACTATCCAGTGGGTTGAAAGAGTAGCACAGACTTTGTTAAAGAGCTATGACCCAGAACCGCCCCTTTTATTGCAAGTTACTGAAATTTGTGTGGTGATGTTCGAAGGCTGAGGCTTCCTAGCCGACTTTAAGACGCGTAGAACTTTGATACCTTGGAAAGTGTAGACAAAAATACTGTACAGTGACAGTGGTGCTTGATCAAAGTATCATAGTAAGTATTGAGCAGTATATCGTTAATTAAACCTATTACAATGTACCGTTACATTTAACGTTTAAACTCACTAAAAGAAACCATGTTTATGTGCACCGGTCCTATAGTTACACAAGCTAGGATAAATTAATGAATGTAGTAACAGACAGCAGTAGTATTCATTTACATGTTCTATGCATGCGCCCCATGTTAAGTGTATTTTCTATGCACGTGATGAAGCTGAAATAAAGGTTTTACATTTATTTGCGCTTAAACGTAGTGTAGCAATAATCAAGTGTGACTTTAATCGAACTAAATAAGATTGTACGTGGACAAATGTACCCTCAGAGTAGTTTGCCAACATTTATAAGCGTGCTTTATATAACGTGATGTATTAGAATCGTGCTAATTTGACATAATCGTAAACGTGTGCCATGATTTGCTTGTTAGAAATGCTTTAGCTTAGCATAACTTTAATGGAGGCTTTGGCCTAGTTGCCGCGTCTCACGATTTAGATGCTCGTATTTTTCCACTGTGCTAATAAACGTGTATTCTTGCTTGAAGCTGTACTTTTCCAGTGAGACCGTTCACATGCTTATCTTTAAGGTTTCGTGCCAGCCTGGCATCTTCTTTTCCACTCCAAGGTCAATCTGCAGGTGCAGACAATGGACGCTCTGAAAGTGAGTTAATTGGTAAAATATGTTGCAACTTACGTTCCCGACTCCAAGGATAATGTATGCTTAAGTAAAAGCTTGAGAGCTGTTGTTTTTGATTGGACAATTAGAAGCTAACCTATGAACCCTCCAATGGAAGACCCTACTGGATTTGAACTGTTGTCTATTTAAACCAGGTGCACAAGAAGAAAGCAGCCATTACAGCCATTTTTCAGCCCTTGCGAGCCCATTACGAACTTTACCGACCATTACGCCATTTTGAGAGACTTTGATGCTTTCTCTAATCGAGAGAAAGAGACTTTAAGTAATTCTCGCCCTAGAGACTTTAACTTTGATCCCTTTGCATGAAGTAGTAGTTTTATCTTGCCGCCGTGAGGCAATTGCCCCGTCCACCTTGCCCCTTTGCCCCGTCCCATGCTGATCGAGAAACCGGTACCTGTGAGACGAAGGCTTCCTTGAATGCTGATTGAAATTGGTAAATATGAAAGGAAATTGTACAATTGCATTGTGTTTCTTTTAGGTAACCAACTGCTGATTTTTGATAAGAACCCTAGCTAGGAGTTTTCCAAATTAATGTTGCTAAATTGTTTTTGCATGAAGTCCCACATGCCGATGCTAATTTGAGGTTAGATGAGGATTCTTTTTGTTGCACGATGCAATTCGAGACCTTGTTGTGCTGACCAATGTATGCAATTAGCTCATTACAGATTATAGTATTAGTGATTTGCATTGCTATTATCGAATGCCTTGTTATTCAAATGCTGCATAGATTGCATCTTTTCCGCCGTTATGGACGGCTATTAATGTTCATTTACGTTTATCATTTGGTGTTGAGACACATCTATATCGTGCTAGCTTTGTTAATATAGGGAAATAAATTCATTAACTTTGAATAAACTGGTGTGGTTATTCATGACCGAAAGGTCATGGTTCGCCGAAATGTATTCTGGATTAATTGTTAAGTGTTATGTTGATCAGGGCATTGCTTATGTTCGTTATTGATTATCGATTATTGATTTGATTGATTACTTCCGGGTAAGAAGAGTCCCACTTGGTCAAAAGATTCATCGACCTAAGAGCGTCCACATACAGGTAATTTATTAGGTCGCAACGCTCTATCAGTAGATGGTAGCAGAGGACGGTTTAGACTTTTGGGACCCCGTACTCTTAAAGTACATGGTGTTGAATTAACGGTTACGCCCTTTGAGACCCCATTCAAGAAGTTGAATTAGATTTTCTTGGGTAAAACAGATTGACAGAATGATGATGGGCTAAGTCCCCCGCGACTTTCCCGGGATCTCGGAGCTTGCGAATGGAGAGAACGGAGGTGTGGAATCAGCGTTGGCGGTACTAGTGACGGTATGAGTGAAGTTAGGATTTTTGCGCTTGCACAGCTTATTGCCGCAGATTGTGTGAAAAGGTTGCGAGGATTTTAGAGAATAGCGGAGGTGCGACTCCGAGTGTAGGAGTAGAGAAGTCGTCGAACTTCATAGAAAATAGCGGAGGTGCGACTCCGAGTGTGAGAGTAGGGAAGTCGTCGAACTTCATGTGCATGTGGCGCTTTGTGCAGAAAAAGGTCCACGTGGTTGTTGTTGTTGAGACGGGCCCTGCGAGGTCAAGAGACTCCGGAGTATGTTGAAAAGTGTATGAGACACTTGTTTTATGTTGTGGTCTGGTCGGTATAGTAGGTTGATCGGGCGTGGTCAACGAGTCGGTACGTGTGTTAAGGGAGTGAAAGAAACTTCGACTTCGGGCTTTGACAAAATTCTAAGTGCACTAGAATAGATCATTGACAAGTTGAGAGTAGGTCTGCGGGTCAGATTTGCTTGCGAAAGTGGGGACCGAGAAAGATGGAATAACTGCCGAGGCTAGTGAAAAATCCCTAAGGTCCTGAAGCGATTGTGTTACCCTTCCTGTAGTAAACCGACAGATCTGTTTTATTATTATTTTGGTTGCTCGCGATACATGCTAGAAGTTGTTACGAGAGGAGCTGAGTGAAGGAGGATAAGCCGCAAGGCTTTGTCAGCCGCAGTGTGTGTGGGTGTGACGTCACTAGGAGCCGCGCTGGGATAGGTTGGTTGGTGAGACAGGTCGCGCACGGATTGGACGCAGTCCGTGGGGCTTGATTGGAAGGGGAAAGGCAAGAGAAGAGTATTCTGGGAATCAAAGTCACCCTATTGATTACATATTTAGTAAAGAAAAAGACGAGAAAATGAAATTTTTTAAAGCATTAAAGAGTGCGATGAAGGGAGAGTCTTACATTAAAGCGAGCGTAGGAGAAGAGACGCCACCTGAAGGTACACCAGCTTACATTGTAATGGAGGAAAAAGGGGTAGCTCCGTGCCTTTGGCTAAAGCAATGGCACAAGCTGACAGAGAAACATGGGAGCGTAGCGTTCCCGATCCATGGGACATTCAATATAAGGATCCTAGAGAATTTGAGATTCGCGATGTACGACATGAAGGTACCTCCAAGGCCAGCACAGTTTGAGGCTCTAGCGATTTGGGAACTAATGGCTAGACAGCAACAGCAAAATAAGTTCGAGACCAGGATAAGGAAGGTAGAAAAGACACTAGCGGACGCTAGGTGGGATAATGCACAGAAGATGTGGAGGTCGGATGTATTGCAGGGGATAAAATTGTTTCCCGCAATTACTAAGGAAGAAGAGGAGACGACAGGCAAGAAGGTTACCTGTAAGACAAATGGGAGGTGTTCCAAAGATAGAGAGGACGAGGAAAAGTTAAGGAGAGAAGAGGAGTTAGAGGATGAGGAGTTAATAATGCAATTGCTGAACGACCGTCCGCCACCTTATGCAGAGAATGGACAAGGTCCAAGTACCAGTTCTGCCCCTCAGGCACCGATACAGAATAATGAAACTCCGAGTTCAGGAACGCCATCGGGATCTAAGGACCCGAGTTTACTGTTCACCCCGCAGATACCGCAGGTTAGGAGAATATATCCAGATGTGCCTATATTGAAACCAGCAGAAAATTATCAGCCGCAGGTCCCAAGGTACTACAGCAGTGCCAACAGTACGGGAACGATTCTAGATCCAACCGTAGTGGGAGTACAGAATGGTTGCAACCCAATATTGGCACAAGCTGAATCAACTCAGTTTTTGATGCCTCAAAAGCAGATGCAGGGGGGAACCGCACATGCTCAGATGACGGGGAGTCAGATGGGCATGCCGGCAATGATGACCCATGGTGTGGGAATGAACATGCCTCAGAACATGGGGAATGGACAGAACCCAGATGCGATAACCCTACCCATTACTGTAGGTCCACCGGTACCTTTGTATACCCAGCCTAACTTAGGTATGAGCAGTCAAGGATCAATGCTGCAGAATGGGACGGAGAGTGGTGAGGTCGAGTCCCCCACTGATAATACCTCTAACGTCGAACACTGAAAAGTTGCCGCAGCCATCAATGGCAGTCGATGTGAATGCTACACTGATGGGGTTGAATGCGCAACAGCTAACACAGTGGTTCAACAGTCTGAATTCCACACAAAGCTCAACAAGTGGGAAGGGAGAAGACTACCTGAATAGGGTAAGATTGGGCATGGAAGCAGAAGAGTTGGTGGAAGGGACTATGGGTGTGAATAGGCTAGAGTCCTACTCGGAAGAAGAGCTGAGGTATCTATGTCCCAGGATTACGAGAGAAGTGAATAAGGTACACAGAAGGTTGCAAGAAATAGCTGACAAAAACGGGATTGAGATAGACAAGACAAAACACTTGAGCAGGAGCTATAGATTGGATTTCGGGACCGCAGATTTTGAACACATGAGGTCAGCAGGCATGAAGACGCACCTTAGAGAATTGCTGCAGAGTGCACAAGTGTGGAGGTGCTTAGACAAATGGGAAAGCAGGTGGGCGAAGAAAAAGGAAAAGAAGAAAGACAGTGTCCCAGAGCACAAGGAGAAAAGACCACAGAGTAGTGATGCGGTAACCATGTTACCAATGAGGGAGACAGCAGGGGGAAAATTAGTACATGTACCGTGGCACAGAAGTGACATTCAGTCTTTTACGGATGATTTTCCCAAACTGAGAGAGAAACCGATTGAATGGTATCAACAGACTGATAGGTTTGTGAAGCTTGCAAAATGTCTTTGGGAAGACCTGAACACCCTCTTTGAGATTGTGGTTCCGGCAGATTTGTGGGAGGAATGCAAAAGGGCTGTAGGTTGGCCGACAAGTGAACCAGAAAGAGACAGGGATACGGGTGCACCATCACCTATGGTGATGAGCTTGTACCACAAGGTGATTGAGCACTTGAAGACGAAGGTTGCCGCGAAAAATGTGGATTGGCAGAAGATTGATCGAACTGCCCAAGAGGCTAAAGAGTCGATTCATGGTTACTATGAGAGGTTGTTGAAGGCGTTCAAGAACTACAGTGGCACGGAAACAATAGAGGCGAAGGACATGCTTCATTTTGTGTTTAGATTTGTGGAAGGGCTGAGACCAGAGATAAGTCAGATGATAAAGACGCATTTGATCTGTTGGCAGTCGAAACCGATTGATGAGGTGTTGAATTATGCAAAATACTGTAGTGACGAGATTGAGGTGAAACAGAAAAGGTTGAAAGAGAAGGTGATGATGATGCAGCTTAAAGCAGCTCAGACAGGTTTGCAAGGGTTGCAAGGGTTCCAAAAGCAGATACCGCAACTGCAGCCGCAGCCGCAGGGAAATATGGTGTTCCAGCCACAGGCGAGAGGCAGAGGCAGAGGAGGTTTTGTAAATAATGGTCCGGATTTGAACACTGTTGTGACTCCGAATGGTATGCAGGCAATGAAAAGGGTGATGCCGTGTCACGTGTGCGGAATAGTCGGACATTGGAAACGCGAGTGCCCAATGGTGGTGCAGGAAGGTGCAGGTGTTGGTCAGCAAAACAATGATGTCAATGCATTTCAGACAATGAGGGGACCGAAAATGAGAGGTCCAAACCCAAATTTTCAGACCATAAATCAGCTGCAGGGATTACAACCTATGCAGCCGCAGCAGATGCAGATGCCCCGTATGCAGATGACGCAAATGCAGCCAATGCAACAGCAGTTACCCATGGTACCTAATCAGCAAATGCAAATACCTTTGGCACCAATGAATCAGCAGCAAGTGATGGTTCCTCCACAGGTCTCGAGTCAGGTGATGAATACGAATGGCACAGTACAACAGTTCCCATTACACAGTGAGAATGGAATAAACAATGTATGGGAGAGTGAAAGTTCAGATGAGGAGGGAAATTGTGTGCTTGCAGCATCCTTGGAAGTTGATCAAAAGGGTCCGTATGTGGAGGGAAGAGTCATGGGTCATCGTGTTTCATTCTTGGTTGACACAGGAGCCACACGTTCAACTGTTAGGAGCATTGAAGTACCAAATTTGCCCCTCTCAGGGAGAACAGTTCAAGTGGTGGGAGTAGCAAATAGGTACCTGACGAACCCAATCACGGATCCAGTACCAATCAGCATTGGTAACTACCAAGGGTTACATAATTTTGTGGTCTGTGACTCAAGCCCGATAGCACTGTTAGGGAGAGATCTATTGTGCAAATTGGGATGTTCGATTATGTGTTCGTACGATGGAATCAGAATTCAGACGAGCAGTGATGGGGAAGAAGAGGACAGTGTAGAAGGGGACGAGATGGAAATTGCCGATGAAAAATATCCTCTGATTAACCTTCTTCCGATGATAACTGAAGAAGATATTCCAGCTCAATTACGGGAAACAGTCGGAAAAGAAGTGTGGGATATGACAGGAAAAGAGGTGGGACTGGTGAAAGGAGTGGAACCAGTGAAAGTGACAGTAAAACCCAATGTAACTTTTCCCCAGACCCCGCAATACCACATGGCACAAGACACCCTCATGAAAGTCGCCCAACTAATTGACGAGTTCGTAAAACAGGGAGTACTGAAAGAAGTATTGAGCAGTCCATGTAATTCACCGATCATGGGACTAATAAAGCCGAGTGGAAAGGTCCGAATTGTGCAGGACTTGAGGAAAATAAATGACATCATAGTCAAATGCTGCCCTGTAGTACCGAATCCAGCTGTGATAATGTTCCAAGTCCCTTGCGATGCCGAGTGGTTCTCAGTCATCGACTTGTCACAAGCATTCTTTTCGGTGCCTCTTCATGAGGACAGCCAATTTCTCTTTTGTTTCAAATTCTTAGACAGAGTCTACAGTTGGTGTCGAATTCCTCAAGGGTTTTCTGAGTCACCGTCAATTTTCAATCAGATTCTGAAGAAAGACTTGGAAGCGTTAGAATTGCCATTCGAGTCAGTCCTAGTACAGTACATTGATGACTTACTGATTGCAGCTAAGACAGAAAGTGGCTGCACAGCCGATACCATTGCCCTACTGAATCATTTGGGAAGGAATGGACACAAGGTGTCTCCTTCAAAGTTGCAGTTCTGTCAGAAGAAAGTGAAATACTTGGGTCACCAAATAGAGAAAGGGTCACGGAGAATAATGAAGGAAAGAATAACAAGTGTACTTCAAATGAGTCCACCAAAGACAAGGAGGGAGGTGAGGAAGTTTTTGGGGATGGTGAGCTACTGTCGCCAGTGGATTCCCAACTTCTCGACTCTAGCAAAGCCTTTGCTGAAATTGACCCAGAAGGATGCCTTGGATGAAATTGAGCTGAAAGGAGATGAGATGGATGCTTTTGTCGAATTGAAAGAATGCATGTGCAGGGCTCCAGCTTTAGGTATGCCTGATTACACAAAGCCTTTCACATTGTTTTGTCATGAACGTGATGCATGTTCTCTGTCTGTCTTGACCCAAGTCCATGGTGGCGTAAACAGACCAGTAGCGTATTTTTCAACTACTTTGGATCCGGTCGCAGCAGCACTCCCAGGGTGTTTGCGCGCCGTAGCAGCAGTTGGTATCAGCCTCACTCAGAGTGAAGGAATAGTGATGGGACATCCATTAACAGTCAAGGTCCCTCACTCAGTTGAGATACTTTTGACCCGCTCCCGAACACAACACATGACTGGAGCAAGACTCACAAGGTATGAAACAATAATTCTGGGCTCACCGAATGTGCAGCTGAAAAGGTGCACTACGTTGAATCCAGCAACCTTGCTTCCCGGTGAAAATGCTGAAATTGAGAACGCTGAAGACGTCGAGCATGACTGCCTTCAGGTGACTGAATTTTGCACAAAACCTCGACCTGACATTAAGGATACTAAGCTTGATGAAAATGACCAAATTGTTTTTGTTGATGGGTCATGTTTAAGAGATGCATTGGGAATATTGAAAGCAGGATATGCTGTATGTACTGTAACAGGTGTCCTGGAAGCGTCCTGGCTTCAAGGAGTCTATTCTGCACAAGTAGCAGAGCTTGTAGCCCTTACCAGAGCATGTCAACTGTCCACATTGATGAAGGTTACCATTTATACTGATAGTCAGTACGGGTTTGGAATTGTGCATGACTTTGGGCAACTATGGTCACAGAGAGGTTTCCTGACTTCTTCAGGGTCCCCAGTGAAAAACGGGGAGAGAATAAGGGAATTGTTACATGCCATTCAAATGCCAGCTGAAATTGCAGTGGTAAAGTGCAGTGCTCATACAAAAGGACAGGACTATGTTTCCTTGGGAAATGCATATGCGGATCAAGTCGCAAGATTTTGTGCCTTGAACTGTATACTGCTCAGGGACGAATGGAATTCGATAAGTGAGCCAGAGCTTGAATCAGCTGAAGCATTTACTTTAAAGGTCGTGGATACAATGGATGAACTAAAAGCATTACAGAATAGTGTTAGGGAGGATGAAAGGGCTTCCTGGATTAAATCACAATGTACCCAGAGACCAGATGAGTTATGAGTTTCAAACAAGGGAAAATATGTTTTACCAAATTGTCTTTTATCGCAGCTAGCGCGGTTCTATCATGGGCAAGCTCACCTAGGGAGAGATGCCATCATAAGATTGTTCAAAACTGATTGGTTTAACCCCAGATTTCGTCAAGCTGCAGAAGCAGTTTGCCATCGTTGTGTCACTTGCCAGCAGATGAACCCAGGAAAGGGAACAGTTGTGAACGCGAGCCACATTGGCAGGGCCAGTGGCCCGTTCAGCAGAATGCAGATGGACTTTATTGAGATGCCTGTGCATGGAGGTCTGAAGTATGTGTTGGTGATTGTGTGCATTTTTAGTCACTGGATTGAAGCATACCCCACACGTAGGAATGACAGCCTTACAGTTGCAAAACTATTGTTGAGGGAGTTGATACCACGTTTCGGATTCCCGATCTCTTTAGAATCAGATAGGGGAAGTCACTTCAATAACAAGGTTATAAAGTTACTTTGCGAAGCGCTGAACATTGAGCAAAAACTGCATTGTAGCTATCGCCCTGAAGCATCAGGACTAGTGGAGCAAATGAATGGTACACTGAAATCAAGAATGGCGAAAATATGTGCATCGACAAATTTGAAATGGCCTGACGCATTGCCTTTGGTGTTAATGTCAATGAGAAACACCCCCGACAGAAAGACTGGATTGTCCCCGCACGAAATTCTCATGGGCAGGGCCATGAGACTTCCTGCAGTTCCCGCAAACGCGCTTTTGAATATTACAGATGATATGGTGTTAGACTACTGCAAAGGTCTGGCTGACGTGGTTCGCTCTTTCTCTCACCAGGTGGAAGCAACCACCTTGCCACCGATCCAAGGTCCAGGACACACACTGAAAGCAGGTGACTGGGTCGTGATAAAGAAGCACGTGAGGAAGTCGTGTCTGGAACCCCGTTGGAAAGGCCCTTTCCAAGTGATCCTGACAACAACTACCGCTGTGAAGTGTGCGGGAGTTCCCAACTGGATTCACGCCAGTCACACAAAGAAAGTGTTGTGTCCCACAGATGAGGAAGTTGAAGCGCTGAAACTGCCGGTACCTGATAACAAAGTGCCGAGCGCTGAGACAGAGCAAAACAGAACTAGAAGCGAACAGGCAGAAATAGTCGAGAGAGAAATATTCTCTGAGGATGAAGCAACAGATTCACTTGGGGAAGACCAAGGAGAAACCTCAGACAGCGACGAAGAAGCTGAAGGTAACAAAGAGCCTGAAGCAGCTGAAGGTAACCAAGAGCCTGAAGCAGCTGAAAGTGACAAAGAGCCTGACGAAAGTAACGGTGACGAAGGGCTCGAAGGAAGTGAAAAAGCAGGAGAGCCTGATCAGAGGAGGGCTTTCCCAGAAGCAGACGGTACAGAAAGAGAAAAGGAAAACGTGATTGTCTCCCCAGAACAAGGGGACAAGGCAGAACTGAACGAAACTGTTCAAACTTCTCCAGGGGAGATCGCAGGTCCATCAAGTGGACACAGTGCAAAGAAGAGACCAAGTATATCACCGATAAAAGTAAGAACGAGAGAAACGTTGAACGACAGTGAAGGGCCAAGAGTGAAAGAGAAAAGAAAGGAAGTGTCTGTCGTGGTACCAACCTCAAGTGAAGGAAAAGACTTGACCAAAGAGGAAAGTACTAGTGAAGCAGAGTCAAAGAGAGATGCAAAATTGAAAAGGAAAAGGATACCGAACAGGAGATATTCCGGTCCTGAATGGGCATATGTAGTCCATGACGATTGGACTGACGAATTTGTATCTCTCAGCCTCGAGAACGAAGAAGAAGAAGAAATACCTATAGAAAAGAAAAGTTTTATGGACACTGTTGATTGAAAAGCTGATAAATGACATTGCTTGCTATAATCTAACGTGATACAACCAGCTGAGACATTGCTAAACCGGATGAGACATTTGCTAACCTGATAAGACTTTTGAAAACCTGATTGACTCTTAAACACGATTTGAGACAACGTTGCTAACCGAAAAAAAAAAAAAAAAAAAAAAGAGAGAGTGAGTTATTGAACTTTGAAAAAAAATAAAAAAAATAAAAATAAATAAAAAAAGAGACTGAGTTATTGCCGAATTGAGACAAATGCTGCTAACCGATAAGTGACTTGGCTCCTGAAGAAAACCGTGTGAACATTGCGCTCGGTCAGCTTTGTAACTGAATTGCTAATTCGTTTTTTTTACAGGTGCTTCTAGCTCTCTGATTCTATACAGATCATGACTAGGTACGCTACGCAAAACAGTAGAAAGAAATATTGTAAATATGTGTGTATAGGCTTGATAGTTGCATGTATACTAATAATAATAGCAATAGTGCTTGGAATGCATGGTAAGGGTGAGAATGATAAAATTGATGCTTCTACTTTTGCTCCTGTTACTGTCACTGAACTAACCGCACTGAAAAGACTAGAATTAGACGAGAGACACTTGCATGATAAGAAAGAGCTTTCATATAATGTTTTCTATCGCTTGCTAACAGAATATGTTGAGACTATGGATGCGAAAGATTGTTATGTGTGTACACAGATACCGACATCGGTAACGGAAGGGGTGACTTATCACCACATGCCTCTTACATATGGGATTTCATGTAGTATAGTAACTTCTAGATTTTATGGACAAACAAACATACAGTATTTTTACTCAAATTATGATGTTACCTTTGCATATGTTCCTATAATCACGCAGCTTAACCAGATTGCTAAAGATTGGGATGCTAAAATAATGAGGGAATTTTTCGAGCCAATGCAACCTTTTGAAACAGCTCACGCACATAGGGAGAACCTTACCTGCTCCCTCTCAGCAGTAGAAATAAGCTTTTTAGATCGCACAGATGATAGAAGGGCACACATGAATGCAAAATTAGAAAAGGAACTACATAAGAGGACTTCAGTAGATAATTATGATTTTGCTGCAATAAAGACACAAGGGAGAATAGCTTTAGATGCTTGGCACGTAGGGAAATTTTGTATATATCGAGGTGAATCTTATTATGACAACATTTTTGTAGGAGCGAGTGAGTGTAAACATACGTTTATCTTTAAGGCCAAATGGACATTCATGCTGAACGGACTTGACCCTGTCATACCAGGTGTGTATTACATTTGTGGGCATAATGCCTATTATCGTCTTCCAAAGGGATGGTGGGGGAGATGTTATTTGGGTATAGTGTTCCCAAAGGTTTATCAACTGGATGACCTATCGGTGATTCCAAAGACATCTGGATCTCATCGTATCCAGAAAAGAGAGACCGCAGCTGCTGTGGTAGGAGATATATTTGGAGCCATGATTCCTTCATTGGGAGTTGTGTTGAATTCCATCAAAATAAGAAAGTTGTCTACTATAGTGGATAACATGTTGACAAAGTTTTCAGGTGCTATAATCCTGATGGACGCTGAACTTGCAGCGGAAAGAGCTATGACTCTTCAAAACAGGCTTGCCTTAGACATTCTTTTAGCAAAGGATGGCGGCGTTTGCAAAATGCTTGGTGCACGACACTGTTGTACGTATATTCCAGATAACAGTGCAAAGATTAAAACAATGCTTGCTAACCTAACAAAAGAAAGTGCAGATTTGAAGGAATTGAAAGAACCAGGAGTGTGGGAGAAGGTTGGAAAGGGACTTGCTTCAGTGGGAAATTGGCTTGGTGGCATTTGGAATGGAATATTGCTAAAAATAATACAGGGAATTTTAATAGTTATAATTTGCATATTTGGAATTTGGGGAATAAAAAGAGGAATATTAATGATCATGGAAAGAATTAAAAGAAGGAAGAAAGAGAAAATGATGAAAAGAATGGCAGAAGAATACAAAGCAAGGACAAGGGGAACTAAGAGGCAGAGAGAACTGACAGAATTTTAATGGAATAAAATTTGTGGGAATAGTTTTGTGTGATGACAAGTAGTCATCAGAGGAGGGATTGATGAAGCTGAAATAAAGGTTTTACATTTATTTGCGCTTAAACGTAGTGTAGCAATAATCAAGTGTGACTTTAATCGAACTAAATAAGATTGTACGGGGACAAATGTGCCCTCAGAGTAGTTTGCCAACATTTATAAGCGTGCTTTATATAACAAATGTATTAGAATCGTGCTAATTTGACATAATCGTAAACGTGTGCCATGATTTGCTTGTTAGAAATGCTTTAGCTTAGCATAACTTTAATGGAGGCTTTGGCCTAGTTGCCGCGTCTCACGATTTAGATGCTCGTATTTTTCCACTGTGCTAATAAACGTGTATTCTTGCTTGAAGCTGTACTTTTCCAGTGAGACCGTTCACATGCTTATCTTTAAGGTTTCGTGCCAGCCTGGCATCTTCTTTTCCACTCCAAGGTCAATCTGCAGGTGCAGACAATGGACGCTCTGAAAGTGAGTTAATTGGTAAAATATGTTGCAACTTACGTTCCCGACTCCAAGGATAATGTATGCTTAAGTAAAAGCTTGAGAACTGTTGTTTTTGATTGGACAATTAGAAGCTAACCTATGAACCCTCCAATGGAAGACCCTACTGGATTTGAACTGTTGTCTATTTAAACCAGGTGCACAAGAAGAAAGCAGCCATTACAGCCATTTTTCAGCCCTTGCGAGCCCATTACGAACTTTACCGACCATTACGCCATTTTGAGAGACTTTGATGCTTTCTCTAATCGAGAGAAAGAGACTTTAAGTAATTCTCGCCCTAGAGACTTTAACTTTGATCCCTTTGCATGAAGTAGTAGTTTTATCTTGCCGCCGTGAGGCAATTGCCCCGTCCACCTTGCCCCTTTGCCCCGTCCCATGCTGATCGAGAAACCGGTACCTGTGAGACGAAGGCTTCCTTGAATGCTGATTGAAATTGGTAAATATGAAAGGAAATTGTACAATTGCATTGTGTTTCTTTTAGGTAACCAACTGCTGATTTTTGATAAGAACCCTAGCTAGGAGTTTTCCAAATTAATGTTGCTAAATTGTTTTTGCATGAAGTCCCACATGCCGATGCTAATTTGAGGTTAGATGAGGATTCTTTTTGTTGCACGATGCAATTCGAGACCTTGTTGTGCTGACCAATGTATGCAATTAGCTCATTACAGATTATAGTATTAGTGATTTGCATTGCTATTATCGAATGCCTTGTTATTCAAATGCTGCATAGATTGCATCTTTTCCGCCGTTATGGACAGCTATTAATGTTCATTTACGTTTATCATTTGGTGTTGAGACACATCTATATCGTGCTAGCTTTGTTAATATAGGGAAATAAATTCATTAGCTTTGAATAAACTGGTGTGGTTATTCATGACCGAAAGGTCATGGTTCGCCGAAATGTATTCTGGATTAATTGTTAAGTGTTATGTTGATCAGGGCATTGCTTATGTTCGTTATTGATTCGATTATTGATTTGATTGATTACTTCCGGGTAAGAAGAGTCCCACTTGGTCAAAAGATTCATCGACCTAAGAGCGTCCACATACAGGTAATTTATTAGGTCGCAACGCTCTATCAAACGCGATCCTTAGTCTGCTGTCAATTAACCTGTTTTACCATAGCTGTGTACCTTCAACGCCATTGTTTACATTCTATTAGTGTTATGTATTCCTGGAGGTGTTGCACGTCAGTTGCACTGCCACTCTCCAGAGGCATGGATGCCCCAAAAATGTTATTTCTACACTTAACTCTGGTGGAGGTCTCACTACCATACAGATCAAAATTGATTTGTTCATTTTGTGGCAAAGGTCAGCTCAGAGAATCTTGTTATTCTCGTTGATCGTTATGCTTACCAAGATAACGCCTAAAAACGTCATTTTTTGCTCCTACTTAAGGCCAACATCATATACTATAGAAGGAACAAACAAGACAACATGCCATTAAAAGACCTGGGCAAAAACAGAAGAGGTGGAAAACCCCACTTTTTGTCCACTAAAATGGCAAAATCTGCTATTTTTAGCACTACTCTTCCAGGAAAACCAAAAACCAGTGATGGGTAGATGTAAAAACCTTAAATGTAGATAGCAGAGTTTCTTCTTAACCAACCTCAGGTTCATGATATAGTTTTGAGGAGTCTGTTTGAGAAACTAAAATAGTAAGGGGCATATTTATACTCTGTTTGCACCAAATTAGTGTCATTTTTTTTTACTCTAATTCGGTGCAAAACTAACTCCATATTTATACTTTGGTGCTAGACCCCTCTAGCACCAAATTTATGGAGTTAAAGTCATTTTTCGAAAGTGGAGACCTACTTTGCCTTAATGAGATGCAAGGTAGGCGTTCCCGTGCAAAAAATGACTCTATGTCCTTAACGCCATATTTAGGGGCATATTTATACTCTGTTTGCACCGAATTAGTGTCATTTTTTTTTAACTCTAATTCGGTGCAAAACTAACTCCTTATTTATACTTTGGTGCTAGACCAATCTAGCACCAAGGTCCTGATTTAAACTTTTTTTGCACTGCATTAACGTCATTTTATGACACAAAAGTGACGCAAACTTACTAAATATTGGCCCTTATTTATATGTTTTGCTGCAAAACTGCACTAACTCAGTTTTGCACCAAAAGGTTTAGCACCGGCTTGCACCATTTCTGTGCACCAGCCGGGCACCATATTTATGGAATGGTGCAAGCCGGTGCAAAGGGTAGGCTAGAGTTTAAAAAAATGACTTTAGTCGGGTGGGGCTGGCAGTATAGAAGAAGAGGGTTTAGCACCAAAAAATGGCTTTAGGCAGGTTAGAGTAAAAAAAAATGACTCTAACCAGATTAGCGTCATTTTATGGTGCTAAACCTACCATGCCACATGACTCCTGCCTTAGAAAAGGCAGGAGTCATGCCCACCACCCCAGTGGCCAGCACAGAGGACAGGGGTCCCCTGGGCATGGCCATTGCACCCTGTGCCATGTGTGGGGGCCCATTTCAGGGCCCCCATGCCACTTTCAAAAATAAAATGCACATACCTGTACTTACCTGGGATGGGGTCCGCCATCCTCGTATTCCCTCTAGTGTGGGTGGGGGTGCCCCTAGGGCCTAGGGAGAGACCTCTGGGCTTATTCCATGTTGTTCCACCATGGAAATAGGGCCACAGGTCCCCTAACGCCTGCTCTGACCCAGGTCTTAAAAAATGGGGCAAAGCAAGCTTTGCCCCATTTTTTGACCCCTCCTCCCTCCCTTGCACCATTTTTACATGGGAGTATAAATATGGTGTTAAGGCCATAGAGTCATTGTTTTGCACGGGATGGGCTTCCCATGCCACTGGATTCAAGCTAGCCTGGCTGATGAGCGGTGAAACCCCGAAACCGGTACCAGGATGCTTGTTTCCAGTCCAGGGAAGACCTGGCCTAGCAGTTCGGGCTGGACTGTTCCCATGGGGAACAGGGTCAAGACTGATTTGCATATGGCTGGGTCCAAACTGGAATGGCATGGGCAGCAAAAAAACGATGGATTTAGGCCCAGATCACTGTACTGGGGGTGAATGTTTGACAATGTTCAGCATTCCGTCCATCACTTGTTGTTTTTGCTTTGTCGCCCTAAGTGGGAAGGGTATGCCCAGACGTGGGTCCTGTGCTTCTCATGCCACTGGATTCAAGCTAGCCTGGCTGATGAGGGGTGAAACCCCGAAACCGGTACCAGGATGCTTGTTTCCAGTCCAGGGAAGACCTGGCCTAGCAGTTCGGGCTGGACTGTTCCCATGGGGAACAGGGTCAAGACTGATTTGCATATGGCTGGGTCCAAACTGGAATGGCATGGGCAGCAAAAAAACGATGGATTTAGGCCTAGATCACTGTACTGGGGGTGAATGTTTGACAATGTTCAGCATTCCGTCCATCACTTGTTGTTTTTGCTTTGTTTCCCTAAGTGGGAAGGGTATGCCCAGACGTGGGTCCCGTGCTTCCCATGCCACTGGATTCAAGCTAGCCTGGCTGATGAGGGGTGAAACCCCGAAACCGGTACCAGGATGCTTGTTTCCAGTCCAGGGAAGACCTGGCCTAGCAGTTCGGCCTGGACTGTTCCCATGGGGAACAGGGTCAAGACTGATGTGCATATGGCTGGGTCGAAACTGGAATGGCATGGGCAGCAAAAAAACGATGGATTTAGACCCAGATCACTGTACTGGGGGTGAATGTTTGACAATGTTCAGCATTCCGTCCATCACTTGTTGTTTTTGAACAGCCTACAGAGCCTTGCAGTCACATCTGGGATTCTGGGTTCAAGACAAGTTGTTCCAGTCTACCTTCTTCAGAAAGCAGTGTAGTCCTTCTTCTGAATCTTCACAGGTACAGGAATGTTCTGATGAGAGGTGCTAAAGATGCCACTTTTATACCCAGTGCCAGCTTGTGTGTGTGGGACATGCTCTTTGTCTACACTAAAACGTTTTCTGGTCAGGTTTTACCCTTCCCTTGGGTTTGGCTATAACCTGTCTAGGGTAACAAAGGGCAGGTAGGCTCAGGATGTTAGCTTAATTTGCCAGTACCAGGTCAGGCAGCTTCAGAAGTCAGAAAGGAGTGGGCTTAGATCTCAGACTACCCTTTGAAGCTCAGGAAGGGCTGAGTACACACTCCCAGGATATCCTGCTCAGGAGAGGAAACTGCTTCCCGACACCCATGGCCCTTTGGTCCCCTGACTGGAAGGAATACACATCACACCACTGGAGAGACATTAACAGTCATGTGACCCTGGACACAGGCAGAAAGGCAAATTGGCTTTATGCTAAACAATGCCAACTTTCTAAAAAAAGAAAATTTCAGAATAGTGAACTAAAATCTGACTGTACTTTTAAAGAGGATTTTAACCATCCAAATGAGTGAAAAAAAATATTTCTCTGTTTGCTCCCAAATTGAAGTTATCACTTAAGTGTAATAAGTGCTACAGTGAAAAACAAGTTTTGGAATTTTCAACTGTCAGGGCATGTACAGACCTGCCAACTCACACTGTGCCACATGTGACACACTTTGTCAGCTCCCATAACTCGGTCACCCGTTGAGTAGCTGATTTCACACAATGGCAGGGAAAAAAAGCTGAAAACTACTGTAAACAGTGTTTTCTAGCTCCTTTTCAGATGTTTTGAACTACCGACATCCATTGATGGGTGTGAAAACATACCAGGACATCATCAGCATCCTCAACAAGCAGATTTTTTTGGAAGAGGGGGCTTGGGGGAGCTGGGCGGTGGAAGTGCCACTTAGATACTTGTTGGCACAAGGCCCCATTCCTCAAGGCCCCACCTCTTTCTCACACAGAGAGATTTTTATTCGAGTTGGCAGGTCTGCATGTAAAACTTGAGTAAACATGTCCTACATTTTAAATGCCGTGCACCCTGCCCTACGAGCTATTAGGCTCTACCTTCGGGGTCACTTACAAGTATTGAAAAGGATGATTTAAACCTGGCCAATGTTTTTTTTTGCAAGATCGAAATGGCAGTGTACAACTTCTGTCTATGGCAGAATGAGTGCTGCAGCCCGCTAGTAGCATTTGACATACAGGTCCTGGGTACATTTTCTAGGGACTTACAAATAAATTACAAGGACCTATAAGGTGTATACCAATTTTACCATGTTTAGAAAGGAGAGTACTTTATCACTGGTTAGCAGGAGTAAAGTGTGCAGAGTCCTAAAAGCCAACAAAAATGTGTTTAACAAAAGAAGATAACAATCTGGGGTGATCCTAGAGAAAGGACCAGGTTCAACAAGTGTCACAAAACCATTTTAATATGGTCACTCGCTGATATCAGGGTGGCTAGCAAAAAATGAGCAAACTTGGATGGGGTCAAGAGGACAATTAGGGCCTGATTTAGAACTTGGCGGATGGAATGCTTCGTCACAAAAGTGACGGATATCGGGTCTGCCATATTGCGCTCCCCATAGGATATAACGGGTTTGTGATACGACGGACAGGGTATTTCCCGCTGCCAAGGCTTAAATCAGGCCCTTAGAGTGTTAAAGAAAAGGAAATGGGGTTAGAAGTAGGAGCAGAGAGGAAAAGAGAAAGAAAATATTCCCTCCCATGTACTACAAAGCAAGTCGCCACACTAGCAGCAGAAGAATACATCAGTCAGTCAAAACACTGCAAGACTGAAATGCATCTTGATGGGACAAACATAAAAATAGGGAGAAAACCCATTGTATCTGGAGCATGGAAATGAGATAGGCAGAAAAGTAATTCAAACATGAGCAAGCACCTAATCTAAAGCCCATTTTAAATGTATGTGTTACATAAGAAACAATAGGTCTCCAACAGCCCGCTAAGTAAGAAGCTGCAACATCAAAATGAAACAAAAATCAGAATTTCCTTTGTCCAAAATCGTTCCACATACCTTGAGAGCAATAGCACCATATGAGAGTGTTTGACTAAACTTTGTCGTTGACACCCTCATAGACGGTTCAACCATAGGACTAGGCAGTTCAGAAAAAAATCACCTTTGCATAAGTCTGTGCAGTGGTTTATGAGTTTGTTTAATTAACCTCAGGGGGACAGCATATAATTTATACAGATTTCAAAGAAGTTATAACACATGGCCACTTCAATTTCAATTAGACCTAATTGCCACTCAAAAAATATGTTTTTCCTCTACAAGCATTTGTTTCAGAGGTGTTAGATGTAAGGATGTTAAATTTATTGTACTCAATTAAAGTCAATTGGACTATAGCCCAATAAAACTATATCTTCTTAACATGCATAAGAAGAGACTGGTGTCCTCCTCATATCAGAGCAAAATATCTTGCTTAGTGCAAACTACATGTCACCATCATGGACACTGAATAGGAGTGGAGGAAGAAGACACCATTTTGTGTGCCCTGATTGGTGTATACTTTTGACATGTTAGTGTTGTTGCCTACTTGAGCAAAGACCTTTGTATCAGTGTATAATTAGCATATCATTCTTAGTAGCAAACAGTTAATACCCCATAAATGCGATTGTAGACAGAATGTATATCTGACGACCCAATGAAGGCAGCTAACTAGTTGACGAAACCAGCATACATATTTCACTTTTGTATATGCACTAATTTATATGTCATGTACGTTAAGTCCAGGATATTGTTCGTAGTGCAAAAACCTGGTCCAAATCCCCTGTGGAACCTTGGGAGAAGATCCACTTTATTTACATAGTGCTGCAATTCTCATAATAGTAACCTCACATAAGCTTCAGCCACTATGCCCAATATTATCATTAATCTAATTAACTGTGTTAGACCTGCCAGCATTACAGTGGTCTTCCCTCAAAATTGTTGCCTTCCTCCTCCATTTTTACTGACCTCGTTTTTTGTAGGCCTTAGGACTCAGTGCACCTAACCACTGCCAACCAGTGTTAAAATGCTCATGCTTTCTCTTCTAAACATGAACATGAAAACATTGGTTAAATACCCAATTGGCATAATTATTTTACTTACAAATCCGTAGTACAGTGCTCTACATGTGGCCAGGGCCTATACATTAAGGGCCAGATGTAGCAAAACAATATTTTGCGAGTTGCAAATTGCGAGTCACAGCGGCTCGCAATTTGCAACTCACAAAATATTATGCAGAAAGGTGTCTCAGACACCTTCTGCGACTGGCTATGGGGTCGCAAAGACCCACCTCATGAATATTAATGAGGTGGGTCACAGTTTGTGACCCCATAGCGAGTCAAAGCACTCACAGGGATGGTGGCCTGCTGGAGACAGCAGACCACCATGTCTGTGACTGCTTTTAAATAAAGCAGTTTTTTATTTTTATTTTTGCAGCCCGTTTTCCTTAAAGGAAAACGAGCTGCAAAACGAAAAACTTCTGAAACCATTTAGTTTCGTTTTTTTCAGAGTAGGCAGTGGTCCATAGGACCACAGCCTACTCTGAAAAAATATTTTATTTGGCATTCACAAAGGGGAAGGGGTCCCCTGGGGACCCCTTCCCTTTTGCGAATGTGTTACCATCCACTTCAAGTGGATGGTAACTGTGTGTTGGTTTGCGACCACATTCGCGGTCACAAACCAACTCAGCATTGCGATGCGGTCGCAAATAGGAAGGGAACACCCCTTCCTATTTGCGAGTCGCAGCCTCAAATTGCGAGTCGGTACCGACTCGCAGTTTGAGGTTGTGCATCGCGTTAAGCCTTTTGCGTGTAGCAAACTGATTTTTTCGCAGTTTGCGATGCGCAAAAGGCTTCCTACATCTGGCCCTAAGTGCTTATAGTGGGCCTGTTGCACTGATTGTGCCACCCATCTAAGTAACCTTTTAAACATGTCTCTAGCCTGGCACTGCAGCCTGTGTGTGCAGTTTTACACTGCCATTTTGATCTGGCGAGTAAACCTCTTGCCATGCCTAAACCTTCCCTTTTGTACATATGTCACCCCTAAGGTAGGGCCTTTATAACTCACGTGGCTGAGTGCCATGCATTTAAAAGGCAGGACATGTACTTTTAAGTCTTATATGTCTCAACAGTGAAAAACTCCCAAATTCGTTTTTCACTATTGCAAGACCTCTCTCTCCCATGGGACAACATTGGGATTACTTTAATGCATCTTTTAAGTGTAATTCACAAGGTCAGAGAGATAGACTTTTCAAGGGTGGTGTCTCTGGACTCACAATTTAAAATCACAACTTATGGTGGCCATAAAGCTGGCATTTTCTTAATTCAGCCATTTAGTGCTTGCTGCCTGTCTCCATTAGGGATGGGGTGACAGCAGCACTTGTGCATTCCCACTAGACAGCCACATACAAGGAGAAGCTTAGGTGTGGTTGATGGACCATCCATAGCCTGATAGGCCATCCTGGGCAGGATGGGTGGGATTGGCTGACAGACCTGAATAGGCAGTGTCCTGCCCCACGCAAAGGGCTGCATACCCCCCTATAGTGAGTCTGGGGCCAGGGCAAGAAGGGAGGACCTCTGTTCACTCCAAAGACATTTCTTTGAAGTGTCCCCCACTTCAAAGGCTCAACTGGGTATAAGTACTGGACCTCTGACACCACTAACACAGTACACATCTGGACCTGTGAATACTCTGCCAAGAAGAAGGACTGCTGTACTGCTACAAGGACTGCCACTCCGCTGAACTGCTACTATGCTGTACTCCTGCTTTGCTGAGCTGACCCGCTGCTTGCTGTCCTCTTGCTTGGGGATGGAGACTGCAACTGCAACCTCTATCTTGAATCTAGAACCCCGAGTGACTCCAATAGTTAGTTTGCTGGCCTCCTGATCTGAGTCTCAGGGACATAGCAGGCTTCCAACAACCTTGCATCTGCACTTGGACTCTGCCATCTCTGAGTCTATCCTGCCTAATAGTGCCACCCCAGTCCTGGACAGTTGAAAGTGTGCTTAAGGTGATCTGCCAGCCTCTGTGAATCCAGTGGAACTGATGCATCTCCTCTGATGCTCGGTGCAACACCGAGCAGAACTGACACACCTCCGCTGCTGCATGATTTGGACCTATTGTAAAGACCCACATCGCAGCTCTTCAGGACTGCCACATCCCCCGACTGCACAGCGCATCTGCGGGGCAGACCCTCACATCTCTCATTAATGGCAGCCTCAGTGATGCAGCCACATTGCAGCCCCGCAGCTCTTTAGAATTAATGCATCACCCTCACTGCATGCTGCACCATCAAAGCTTGATTTCACATTGCAAGCCCTGTTGAAATGATCCTCAAAGATGGTGCAGAACCTTGCATTGCATCCTCTCCGCATCTCAAAATGTTTGGCTGCACGAGGCATCTTTGACGTGGATCAATACAACACTCTGCAAACTAGGATTTGAGGTACTTTGTTCCAGGGGTCTAACTGGGTTCCTATAGCTGGCCCATGTTAAATCACAGTCGACATGAACTTGTTACTTTGTCCTGGTCTGGTGTTACTAGATATCCACAGTTGGCACTTTGTGGTTTTAGGCTTAATTTTAAAACTGAATATCTCTGGTTCTACTGATTGGATTTTTGTTGTTTTGGTATTGTTTTATTTAATAAAGAAAGCTGTATTTTCTAACCTGCTGTGGGGTCCTTTTTTGTACTGCTTCCATTTTGTTAGTGTAATTTAATTGTTGCCCAAATACTTTACACATTGAATCTAAGTTAGGCCTGACTGTGCCAGCTAACAGAGGGTTGTACATAGATCAATTTGGGGGTTGCTTGTACCTTACCCTGACAAGGATGGTGGTTGCTGTTTGACCGGGCCTACACCTAAATTCTTACAACTTGGAACTGCAGATCACTCTTCTAGAAATGTGGGTGCAGGATGACACCTATTCATGATTCAGGGAAGCACTGTAGTATTGATTATGTTCTGATGAAAAAAAGGAACCAAGAACTTAGTGTGAAAATGAAGGATCCAATTTGGAATAGCTTCATCTGCAAACCATCTAGACCCAGTGAAGCTTATAGCTTGCGTCTATTGACAGGTTTTTAGGGTATGGTTCATTGATTTGTGCTTACGAAAGAATGTATTCCATTTCACGTGGAGTATAGGCTAATGCACTGACAACAAATGACTATCTAGCTCTCTCTCTAAAGGCCATACAGTTGCTATCCAGAGTCTGGGTAGCTATTGTACCAGTTTAACAGAGCTTCAATGTTTTTGTAAAACTTGTTTTTATAAATCTTTTTATAAACCTTGTGAACCCAGGTACATCATTCATTTTTCCTTCCCTGGATGTTCTCTTATTCTCCATGATTGCTTTAAGACAAAACAATTTTTGGGGCCTTATTTACATTACAAATAAATTGTTCTTTCTCCTATTGTCTGCTCCAGTTCATTGTTAAGTTACATGATGGCCCATTGGGCCTTCTTATTTTGAGACTTCCACATCCGATTGCTTGAAGATGTTAAGTTAAACAAAAGATTAGTCCAAACCTTTTTCCAGGTTTCACACAGGGTTTATCCACAGCCCTTCACCCTTAGGTCCAATAAAATGTTTGGAGGTCAATTTTTCCCACTTGTTAAAGTTTACTTCAAAATGAAATTACATTGAAGTGCTTTATTTCCCTCTTTTCTTGCCTGGTAGTGACCTTTGTGAGATATTCCAGTAGTCCTAAACCCAAAGTCAAGATCAGTGGAAATTGGTCAATCTCTAAAGTGTACCAATTAATTGATAATAATAATAACAACTGGTATGTGCAGCACTCAAAAACAGCAGAAAGGTAATTGATGATATTAAAAACATATCAATAGTATTATTAAAAGGAAACTTGATACAATAATGACAGTGAGGAGTAGACATGAATTTCTAGTAAAAGGCCACCAATATGCCGAGGATGCAGTTTGTGAGAGGATAATGTAGATTTTCCTAGTTTATGACGGAAAGTCTTAATTTTATTAAAGACACGGAGGCGAGTATTATGCGTTTCTTTTCTCGCTTTATTTAATGAGCAGCAGTCAAGAAACTACAAATCCCATAAGGCTTAACATCTAGAGCCAATGGGATTAGAAACGTAGTTCAAAACACACCATAACCAATAGTAATAATGCTATGCCATTGTAACATCACTTGACTGCAAACAGCCCTCTTTTCTTGCGAATGAAGTTAATTAACAGTGAACAACGGGAGTAATAAACACAGAATAAACAGTGCCAAAAGGAAAGCAAACACATCGGAGAAAAAGACGAAAATCTTGCAGAGGAAGGAATGGTCCCGCCAAACAGGAAGAGACGATCCAAAGTTTGAAGGAAGCGAAACAGTCGGATGGTCTGACAAGATCCGATTAGGATGTTGTCTGAGTTGTCAAAACCGGAACTAAGGAAAGGGAGGGAGAAATAAAGTTATACAAGAGGTGGGATAATACTCGCCTCCGTGTCTTTAATAAAATTAAGACTTTCCGTCATAAACTAGGAAAATCTACATTTTATGACAAGACCGGAGGCTCCTATTATGCGAGTTTAAAGCATATTAATTACATTCAATGAAGCATTATCAATTGGTTTGCAATAAAACACTTTAAAAGTATTATCATTGGACCAATCTGCAGATTTCAGAATATCCTCTAAAGGGGATCCTGCCCAGAAAGCTTTGGAAGCCATAGCCCCTCTGGAGGAGTGAGCCCCGAATTTGGAAACATCAATACCAGCCAGGGACATAATCAATCTCACCCAACGGGCTAATGTAGCAGAAGAAACCGGGTTATAGGGTTTCCTGAAGGATATAAGAAGTTGGGAGGAGGATGTTCTCAAATCTGCGGTCCTATGTTCGTAAACCTTGAGACATTGTCCCACACATAATTTCGGTTGGAGCAGAAAATAAGGATAAAAGACCGACGATAAATTGGTCTTGGTACGTCGTACAACCGAAAATAACACCCCCGAAGGGGTGAACTGACGGTTGGAGACGTCCAAAGCCTTTACATCTGATAAACGTTTAATAGAAACCAAACATAATAACATTGTCAACTTGGCAGATAAAAGTTTTAAAGATAAACTTGAATTTCAAATATTTTAAAACAATATCAACATCCCACAATTGATTGTACTTTGGTAACGGAGGTTTGGAAAATTTTACTCCCTTTAATAATCGGCATACCATCGGATGTTCGCCTACCGGTTTCCCATGGACATGGATATGGTTGGAAGAAATAGCAGATCTGTAATGATTGATAGTGCGAAATGCTTTACCTTTACTGGCTTCTGAGGCTAAAAAATTTACCACAAAAATTACATCTGCTGAAAAGGGATTAATTTGTCTTCCCACACACCAGCAGTCCCAAAGAGAACAGGCTGCCTTGTAGGCTTTTTTATTGCCTGGGGCCCAGGAGTTTGAGTTATATTGGGAAGCTTCTGCCGAAATGACAGGGGAAGATTGGGAACCCCTGAGATTTTCCAAGCGGATAGGGTTAGGATATTGTTCTGAATAAGTGGATGAGAAAGTTGAAGAGGGTCTAGCAGTAGATCCGGGAAGGATGGAATTAACAAGGGAAAATCTATTGACAGTTCCAAAAGTGTGGGAAACCAAATTTGGGATTGCCAAAACGGGACTATGAGGGTGAGAGAGGCATGTTGACGTCTGGCATGAGCCAGGACCCTGTTGATCATAATAAAAGGGGAGAAGGCATAGTTGAGGGAATGAGACCAGTCTTGTGAGAAAGCATCTGATGCTAAGGCTAAGGGATCTGGGCGCCAACTGTAAAACTGAGGGAGTTGTGTGTTGAGTCGAGATGCAAATAGGTCTATGGAGAACGGGCCCCAAAGGGATTGTATGTTGTGGAACACTGAAGGGTGAAGTCTCCAATCGCTGGAGTCTCGAAGGTGACGGGAATGCCAATCTGCCACCGTGTTGAGAACTCCTGGAAGATACTCTGCGTGTACCGAATGATGGTGTGAGAGGCAAAATTCCCAAAAGCTCTTGGCTAGATCTGCCAAAGGTTTGGACTTTGTACCCCCAAGATGGTTTATATATCTGACCGCAGGGATATTGTCCATCCTGAGAAGGATTGCACAATGTACTTTGTGTTTTGCCAGACTTCTGATTGCAAAGGAGCCTGCAAGCATCTCTAAACAATTGATGTGCAATTTGGACTCCTCGGTTGACTATGTACCTCCAGTCGAGATGGGACCACAACGGGCCCCCCAGCCCAGATGACTTGCATCGGATTCTAACACAAGATCTGGGGCTGATGGAAAGATACTTTTCCCATTCCAAGCATCTAAATGGTCTATCCACCATTGAAGCTCTGTGCGTGACTCTATGTCTAAAGGGACGAGATCCGAATACGAGAGCCCCTTTCTCAAGTGCTGAATCTTCAATCTTTGAAGTGAGCGATAGTGTAAGGGACCCGCATAGATTGCCTGGATAGAGGAGGAGAGAAGACCTACAATTCGAGCTAGAGTTCGGAGGGAAATGAGAGAACTGCGGAGAATTTGTAAAATTTCTGATTTTATTGATTTTATTTTTGACGAGGGTAGAAGAAGGGTAGCTGAGAGAGAATTGATCTGAAATCCTAGGAATTCTATGATTTGGGAGGGTATTAGGAGGGATTTTTCCCTGTTTATTATAAAACCCAAGTCTTCCAACAGAGTGCAGGTCGTTTGTAGGTGGGCTAGAAGAGTTTGAGGTGACTGACCTAGGATGAGGATATCGTCTAGGTAAATTAATAATCTTATCCCCTGAGCTCTTAGAAAGGCTACTACGGGCTTCATGAGCTTGGTAAAGCACCACGGGGCTGACGATAGACCGAAGGGCAGAGAGGTAAAGTGATACGTTTGATCCGACCATTGAAATTGAAGAAATTTTCTGCATTCCGGATGAACAGGAACCACTAAATAAGCGTCCTGTAGATCCAGTCTGACCATCCAGTCGTTCTGAAGAAGTATGTCTCTGAGATGGAGAATTGTTTCCATTTTGAAATGCCGGTATACTACGAACCGGTTGAAATGTTTTAAATTGATGACTGGACGCATCTTTTTGTTCTTCTTTTGAACAAGAAAAATTGGACTGATGAATCAAGACGGATGAGGATGAGTGGATGCAATCGCCTGTTTCTGTAATAGTGTGTCCACTTCGAGAGATATTAGATGAACCATTTCTGTGGAAAATTGGGGAGGAGCTTGGAAAAAAGTTTGGACCGGAGTGGAATAAAGTTCTATTTTGTAACCTAGATCCGTGTTTAACACCCAAACATCTGCGGTTATTGATTGCCAATTTGACAGAAAATGGAAAATACGACCCCCTGTCAGAAAAGAACCGACTTGGAGGCTTACCTGCTGGGTTGGAGGTTCTGGAATGTCTGGCGGACCTGGAACGATAACCTCTGCCCCGTTGGGGGTAGAATTGAGGTCTGAAGTCCTGCTGGTAGGAACTGTAATAGCCTCTGGAGCCTTGATTAGTGGAACCGCGGCCGGTAAAGCGACTCCTGCCTCTACCGGCCCTGGCAAAAACACGTTGGTGAAACATTTTTCTCATTGACTGTTGGGCTTTGTCTAATGAGGTAAAAGTAGCCACGTATTTGCTGAGGTCTTTTATGAAGGAATCTCCAAAAAGTTGTCCATCTGATTGAAGTTGGGGTTGAACGGATGCCAAATTAATGAGTTTGGGGTCTAGTTTGATAAGTAGGCCTTTGCGCCTCTCGTGTATGAGGGAGCAATTTGCATTTCCTAGAAGGCAGAAGCAACGTTGAACCCATAATCATAATTCTTCTGGGTCTAGAAAGGAACCCTCTAATCTGGCTGATTCGACGAGATCAAAAATCCTAGTAAGTGGACCTGTAATGTCTAAAAGTTTGTCCTGGCAAGAGGACCATGCTTTGTCCATGCCTTTGCGAGGGTCTTTACCCTGTTTGGTGAAGAAAGTCAGCATTTGTTGGTCAATGGTAGGGGTGATAGTGGCCTTGTTGGAAAGTACAGGACGAGGGCACTCTGACTTTAGTTTAGATCTAGTTTGTTTATCTAGAGGTGAAAATAGTTTTTGTGCCACATAGTGGCGCACATGGTCAGCCGGAAACCACTCAGTAGAATTGGGGTGATGAATTTGAGAGGGATCAAACATAGGGAACCTTTCTGAATCAAAAAGAGAAGGAGTAGCAGGCGCTACTTTTGATTTTTTAGGAGGAGGAATGGAAAAAGAATCATCATCGTCCTTGTCAGATATATATGAATCTGAATCTACATCAGGCATGTCCTCATCTGTATCCTGAATAACGGGAGAAATAACAGGGAGGACATTGCGTTCCTTAGATTTCCGTTTTAAAGAAGATTTTGGAGCCATATTTTTATACTCCTTGGTAGGAGCCTTGTGAGGAACCGCGTCCTCTGGCGTGTGTGAGAAGGTCTCACTTTCCATTTGCGTCCCCGCACCTGGCCTTGCTGGTGGACGTATACTGCATTCCCCCGCAGTCTGGGCCGATTTGGAGATTAAATTAGAAAAATTGTTCTCCAGATTCTTTGATAACTTTTGTAATGAGGAAGATACTGCCTGATGGACAGAACTTCTAATAAAATTACAGAGTTCATGTCTTATATCTTCCAATTCAGTGGAAGCACCCTGCTCCATTGTGGAAGTGCCAGGTTCCATGGTGACTAAAATTAATAAAAATTTCTATGTAAGACAAGGAACAACCAAATTACATCCAAAATTGAAATAAATAAATTTGTTATAATTTTAAAGGGTGAAAAACTTTGCCAGGAAAAAACGGGGTCCCTTTAAGTAAAAAGGGGAAATAAAAAACAGATCTATGGGTGTGGAAGGGGTTAATGGTTGTTCGGGAGAAAGAACGAGTGTCTCAACGAAGCGCCCTTCACTCGGCGTCCTCTCCTCAGGAGCAATCCAAAAGACGGTTGCAGCCTGAGGCAGAGGAATGCCTGGAATTCGGGGCAAGCGCGCGCGCGCTACAATATAAACAACACTGGCGCGTTGACAGTTGCAGCGTTTAGCTCATAACAGCGCGAGCGAACGCCAAATAAAATGCACATGTGGCAACTTGCCGTCGACACAGTATGCTTAAAAAGTACAATATCATCTAAAATTAACAACATTACATAAATAAATAACGAAAGGAGCGTGAATAAATGAAAGTGCGACTTATCTTGACTGCAGCAGCAAGAAAAGAGGGCTGTTTGCAGTAAAGTGATGTCACAATGGCATAGCGTAATTACTATTGGTTCTGGTGTGTTTTGAACTACGTTTCTAATCCCATTGGCTATAGATGTTAAGCCTTATGGGATTTGTAGTTTCTTGACTGCTGCTCATTAAATAAAGCGAGAAAAGAAATGCATAATAGGAGCCTCCGGTCTTGTCATAAAATTTAACATTTAAGCCTGAAATGAGTAATAGAGGATTTCCTTTTGTAATCTGTCTTGTTACTAGACTGGTTTGTTAGTTACTGAAACATGACATAATTTGGCACCAATTTCATTGATGTGTGATCTAGGTTTTGTTGCCGTAAAAATTCAAATTGAAATCCCCACGGATTATAATCATGTAACTTTCATTCCTTATACATGGTTCCCCACCAGTAGTTTTTAGGTGAGACAATATCTTAACTTTATAAATACCCCAAGTAGAACACAGACCTTGATTGACAAAAAAGGTTAATTTATCTATGAATATTTTAGGCTTTGCAAATATCACAATATTTGAAGTTGTTTTCTATACCTGCTCAACTTCTAATTTTAAGTCTAGTGATATATAAACTGACAACCCTTTATTTGGTGCCACAATTATTGCTACTTGCATCCATTGTAAAGGATATAGAGCCCTCTAAGACAATGGTTTTCAATTACCAACTGTCTTGTAAACATACAAAGTTGTGCATTAATAAAAAAATGCCTTACATCCAGCAAATCAACAGCATCTCTAAGACTTGTCATGTTCGATCAAACACATGGATGATAATTCCTGTATGTGGAGAGTCAATTACACTAGATTTCTGCATTCAAGAAAAAAATAGTTTTGTCAGGACAAAGACCAGCTATCACCAGTCTTTTTTTGTTTTTGTATTTGTCCTCATACACCTCACTGGTAAGTCACACCTTATTTCCACCGAGTTCTTACTTGTATCCGAAACCTAAAGTGGACATACTGCCCAAGGAGGACCCTGTGTCACCTGCTCAGCCTACCTGGGGTACCCCCAGTGGCTGGCACAGATGTAAGAAGGGGGGGGTTAACTCATCTGACAATATGCCCCTGCGAAGGGGCCAATTTCAGGAGTGGAGCCCACAGTTTCCTTTTTTTCCTCCTCTGTTCAGGGCTGCCCACCTTAAGATCTAATTTAGCTGTTTTCACAAACATGTCCACCCAGCTCCTATGCAGTGGGGGGGCTACCATCTTCCTCTTCAAACATATCTCCCTTCTGGCTAATAAAATAGCAAAAAACAACTAGTTCATACTATTTCCATTCCATCCTACCGAATCGTCGGGTTTCCCAAAAATAATTAGAGGGAGACTTACAGTCAATTCCTTCCCTGTAATCTGTGATAGCCTACCCATCACCTCTGACCAAAAAGAGACAATTCCCGGGCACTCCATAAACATATGAACGTCTGCGGCATTTGGAGCTCCACATTTAAGGCACTTCACCACTTCCCATTTCTTTATTTTCGTAAGTTTTGCTGGGGTAATATAAGCTCTATGTACCACATACAAGTGGTTCTTCCTCAGCGGGGCAGCCTTAACTACCTCAAAACATATTCTCATGGAGTCTTGCCAGCCCGACTGCGCCATTTTTTGTGTCATGGTGCCTTGCCACAGCTGCTCCGGCAACTTAAAATCACCGTCAATCAACTCCAAAATCTCCCAATACCACTTTGCAACCTTACAGCCGTTGGGGGAACCAATAAAGAAGTCTTTTGATAGAGGATTTTCCCCCAGCGGGCTTCGTCAAGTAGACTGTACCCAGGCTGCCAGTTGGAAATATTTAAATCTAGACAAAGAGCCTCCTGTCATATCTCTCAGTTCTTCCTAGGAAAGTAGCGCTGCATCCTGTATGAGATCACCCCAGTATTCTAGACCGGCTTCTCTTATTGGTTTGGCCAAGGCATCTTTCAAGCATTCTGGAGTGCCTGGAGAGTCCCAAATAGGGGCCTGCTGATTGTAATAATCGATCTTAATGATGGATTTCACCTGATACCAACACATTGCTGCCTCCCTCAGTACTTTTAATCTTATTTTCTTAAAGAATTTTGGATCGCCAAACTTAAAAAGAAACTGTTTTGCCGCCCCCTGAATAGTATGTGTCATTGCTTTAAACATTACACCTATAGCTGAATCATCCAGGGAGGTAAATAACATCCTCGAGTTCCTCAGCAGAAAGGCCCAAGCGTATAAGTGTATGTCCGAAGGTGATAAACCTCCCTTCTCTCTCCTCCTTCGCAACTTTTTCCATGCAATCCTGGGACCCTTACATACCCAAATAAAAGAAGTAATAGCCTGTTGAAGTTTGTTAAGATATCTACCATCCATTTGTAGCGGAATAGCATTCTGGATGAAATAGATTTTTGGAAGAAGAAACATTTTAACCATGTTTACCCTTCTCAATACTGTCATCGGAAGGTAGGCCCAACCCTTCATTAAATTGGTACACTCTACTAGCAGTGCTTCTTGGTTTTTCACCACCAACTTCTCATTGTCATGTGTAATTAATAACCCTAAATAATGTATTTCAGCCTTCCCTTGCCAATCCTGGTTCCATGCCATATTTTCAGACTTTTCTAAGTTAACCTGATACCCAGAGACAGAACCAAAATCATCAGCTAGCCTTCGTCGGGCTGGGAGGGCAGTCGATAAGACAGCGGTGAATACCATTAAATCATCTGCATTAAGTGCAACTTTTCTCTCCCACTGCTCCCATTTAAAAAGAACTATTTCAGGAAGCAGTCTTATTCTCCTGGCAAAAGGTTTGATATACAGATCAAACAAAAGTGGAGACAGTGGACACGCCTGCCTAGTTCCCCTCAATATCCTAAAAGAGTTTGTTAGTTTCCCATTAATTAGAATTCTAGCAGAGGGGTCATCATAAATCAGTTTTTATGGCTTTACAAAAATTATTCCCCACATTATAATTACTCAAAATCTGAGCTAAATAACCCCAATTGACCCTATCAAAAGCTTTTGTAGCGTCCAAAGCTATAACCCCCAAGGGAATCCTATAAGCAGTTGCCAGATCTATTGCACCAATTAGGGTATGCGTCAACTCATGTAAATACCTGCCCTTAACAAACCCTTTCTGATCTGTATTAATCAGATCCTTTGCCACCAGATTTAACCTATCCTAAAGAACCTTTGCAAACAACTTGTAATCTGAGTTCAACAACGAAATGGGTCTATATGACTCATACCTAATCGGGTTTTTACCTGGTTTCAAAATCAGCGAAATGACTGCCTCATTCCAAGATGCCGGAATGGAGGAGACGTTTAAAAAAACCTCAGAGAACAATTTTAACAGGAAGGGCATTAATACCTGCTCCAGAACCTTATACAATTCACCTGGGAGACGTTCAGGACCTGGGGCCTTGAGCAAGTGCCCCCTCAAAGCTGCTATGACTTCATCTGAAGTGATAGGCCTATTCAACCAATGCTGCTGCTCCGATGATAGACAGGGGAGAGTATCTTCCCCCAACCAAGTTTGAACAGCCAGTTCAGTAACCTTGATCTCTTCTGTATAGAATTGGAAAAAAAATTGTATGAAGGCCCTATTTATTTCCTCACTCTCTCTGGTCCTCTGCCCTTGTTCTACCTCAATTTCCTTAATAGAATTCCTTACTTGATCCCTTTTTGCTTTCCATGCCAGTAGTTTCCCTGGGTTTTCCCCATATTCAAAATGCGCCAACTTACTCGCCTCCCATCGCTTCATTATCCTTCATTGCAACAGAGCTTCAACTTGCTGTTGCAAAACATCCAATCTCTGCTGCCTTACACACTTCTCTCCTTCATCTGTACTCGTCAATAACTGCTCTCTACAAATCCTCATTTCTCTTTCCAAATGTTCTAATTCTTCCCTATACAGCTTATTCATATAGCTGGCAGTACTCATAAGAATCCCTCATGTCACAGCCTTATAGGGGTCCCAAACCACTTGAAAGGGGGCTCAACCCAGGTTCTCCTTAAAAAACTCCACTGTTTCTGCACGCAGCCTGGTTCCGACTTCTTCATCTAACAATAGGGAGCGGTCCAACATCCACCGGCTCACCTCCCTCTCTTTTAATAAATTCATTTTTAATACAACCGCTCCATGATCAGACAAATGAGGGGGGAGATACACAGTATTAACAATATTAACTATCACACTGGCCATAGCTGATCCACCAAGAAATAATCAATGTGCGAAGAGTGGCTATATTTCTTATTGTTATATGAAAAAACCTGTTGAGGTCCAGCTCTATCCCTCCACCAATCTTCCAAAGCCCTTTCCTTCATCATCCTTTTCAGAAACTGCTGAGAATTTGAATTAACTACTGATCTACTTTTAGTTGATCTATCCAGCTTGTTGTCCAGTATTATGTTTAAATCTCCTGCCATTAACACTGGATCTGAGAAATCCAACAACTGACAAAACAACTTCTTAAGAGGCTCTGTATCATCACAATCTACGGGAGCGCGACTAGGGTAGGTGTATCCACCCGCAACCAGGCATCCACAATTTGGTATGCGCATCTGGCTGTAGGCCCACGTGATCCCAGGAAGCCCTTACTCTAAATGGGAGGGGCGACGAATAGGAACAGAATTTATGGCCACAATGGACTATTGTAAGTGACTGACGTTATCTAATGTTTTGACTGTCAGTTCTGATTTATAATTAGCCAATTTAGCTTACAGTTGGAGGAGTTTCGTTTACACTAGGTCCTGAGGAAGCGTCATTGGATCCATATGGACCGCTGAGACGCGAAACATGTCGACCCAATACAGAGGTGGGGTCCTGTAGTTTCCTGACCCCCCACTATGAGATATACAGTTAGAGAGTGGTTGAGCATTACCTCTGTTTCACTCTTTTGTTGAGTATTTTAATCTTGGCCTCTACCCGACATTAATAGAATAAAGTCAAAACGAGACAGGGTTCAGAGCCAATTTTAGATTCTTTCTTTTTCTAACCCTCCTCTGTGTCTTCCCCCTTTATCTACCTGAGGGCGAGAGCGGCATCATCGAGAAGATCTCCGGCAAAGAGCCCCCCATTGGGTGATGCCCGTCAGACATTGCAGCGCCAGTCTGACGAGGAGCTTGTCCGATGATGAAGCATGACACCCAATTGGGTGTGTGAGGACTCGTGCTCCTGAGTTATGGGACCCTAGAGCACTCATCCTGCAGTCCCCTGGCTTTCTTAGGAACAGTGTATTACGTTACTATTAAACTTGCATTGGAGGATATACACTGGACCTTTATTCCTCCCAATCCCCCCTTTCTTTGTCATCACTATTGGGACCATAAAATCCAGCCAGAGTAGCAGGTCTACCAAGTATCTTGACTTTAATTATTACCCATCTCCCTGCAGTGTCTAAACTAACCTTTAATATTACTGGATCGCAGTGATGCTTAAACAATATTGCCACCCCCCTAGTATGAGAGCCCTGTTCAGTACATACGCAAAAGCGGACTCACTTCTGATTTTCTAAACAAGGCTTTACATTCATCCCCAGTTTGATGCCTTTTTTTGCAGTATCAAAACCTGAGCAGAAGAGTCCCTCAGATACTGTAAAATCCTGTCTCTTCTACCTCTCACACTCAAACCATTCAGATTCCAAGATAGTGTTTGAAGTTTCTCCTGAGCACAAGTAACACCTTGGGCTGCCCCTTCCATATACATCCCTTATGGGCTGTCTAATGAGCTGAGGTGTACAGGACTTTTTTCTTGTTGCCAATATTTTCCCCATCTGCTCCCCACCCTGTGCTCCACTCACACCCCCTCTTGTGTCCTCATACCCTCCCAGGGGAACCCCCCCTTTGTTCAGGTCCATGACCCAATTTTGAAGCACCAATTGGCCATCCCTCAGCGGGCACAGATTACTTCTCAATACCTCCATCTTTAATAGTCTCCAGCAGCTCA
Organism: Pleurodeles waltl; assembly: GCF_031143425.1. NCBI lineage: Eukaryota > Metazoa > Chordata > Amphibia > Caudata > Salamandridae > Pleurodeles > Pleurodeles waltl. Next base: position 990,096,700 of record NC_090445.1, on the reverse strand, counting down.
TCCGCTGCTTTCACCTCTCTTACATTATACATCTTATTATTATGCACAACCTTGAGGGTAGCCGGGAACTTCATCTGAACCAAGGCGCCTTGCTTCCTAAAATCTTCCATCTGCCTCCCCAGCTCCCACTGCCTATTTATAGTCACACTAGACAAATCAAACCTGACCTCAAACGTAAAGTGATCCCCCTTTAAGGTTTTCTGTCTAAGAGCCAAGGCCAGGATTTTCTCTTTCAAAGAATAAGTTTGAAAGTTTATCAAAATCTTCAGAGGTTTGAGAGTGTCTGGCCTCTTCTTAAAACGGTCTGTATGGATCCCCTGAATATCCCTTGCTATTTCCTCCAGAGATTCTTCCAATGAAAGCGAACTTTTAAGAAGAGAGCTCAGAAACATTTTTAAGTTTCCACCTTCCACACCCTCCAGAACATTCAGCACTCTCAAATTGTTTCTCATAGAATTGTTCTCCAATTGTTCCAGCTTGCTCTGTAAAAACTGCTAATTTCCCTTTAACATATCGATTTCTCTTTTGTGATCCCTGATTTCCACTTTCATTTCTCCCACCACCTCCTCCAATGCTTGTGTTCTTAATACCAAAAGATCGAAAAAAAATCCAGAGCTCCACAGGCCTCCCTTATTTCCCCTTGATTAATTTCAAAGATAGCAAAACCTTTTTTAATATCCTTCGATAAGGTTGAAAGCACTGCCTCAGTAGGGGGGCCTGGGCTACTACCAAATACTACTGAGCCCAAGTTGAGGGTCGGGGGAGGAAACAGGAGCCCCGCTTCCCTGCAACGTCACAACCAACGGAAATTCAGATTGAGGAACTATCTTCTCACTAACCATAGCTTCTCCAACCTTCTCCTGACCAACCAGGGGCGCCATTGAGGATTGTTGTCGCATATCATGAGAGTGTCTCCCACCTTGACCACCATCTTCCCCCTCCGCCTCCATCGCCAATTCCTTTGAAACACTCCCGTTCAACCCATCTTCAAAAATCACCAATTTATCGGGGGACTTATCTTTAAAAACGTTTTTCGCCGATGGAGTCAATTTGGAGCTTAAAGTTTTCTTCCTAATTTTTTTATTTTTGGGGGGCTTTAAAACACCATTTACACTTCCTTCCCCAATATCAGATTTAGCCCGTGGCAAACTTTGCCTATCAAGAGGGGTATGGCGCCTCATAGAGTCCAACTTACAATACACCATGCCCGGCTGGCTCTCATCACTCTCCTCACTCCCACCGCCTCCTACCTTATCATGGAGTGCTGTTTTGCCACAAAAAAAATGAGTGCTGGAACTGCTGCTGCACCTTCCCACTGGCTTCGAGCTTGGAGCTACTCTTCCTTCAAACGGCAGCCTGTCAGCTTCAGTGCTGACTCTGCCAGCCCTAACCCGGAAGGGGAGTCGGGCTGCCTAACCTCTAAAGCGCCCCAGCTCAAGCCTCGCCCTGAGCCAACACAGGCCAGGGGAGGCACCGGGACCCCCACGAGGTTCCCGCTAAGCCGCTGCGGTGCTCCCATTCACGAGCACGAGAACAAATGGAATCGCCTCCCAAGGACGCCGGAGATGCCGTCCTGTGTGCCGACGCCAAGGAGCCGGTAAGTGCTTCAGCGCGCTGCGCTACAGGCAGCCGCCATATTCTCCCCAATCCAGCTATCACCAGTCTTGATTTTTCTTCATAGTCATCACTTTCTCTAATTGGTATATTACTATAACATTTTCACCACATTGTTGGTCTTCCAACAAATTCCCAAATTATCTTTTGCATTATATAAGGGTGATCTAGCCCAAGGGGGTTTCTTAGCACTATTTGACACAATTTGCCTTTCTCTTACCTTACCTTACTCTGTCGGATGTAAGTGGAGTATGGCTTTGGTTCTTGCATGTCCTGGTCTGGCCAAGATAAGGACGACCCCTTCAGTAGCTACAGTGCTTCTGGCAAGTTGGAAGCCTAAGCAGTCCGTGGACTCCTGAAGGAGCACCAGGGAAAAACCACCAGGGAAAAAACCTCCAGAAGGGAGCTCCAGAAGATCAGAAAGGCACAGTAGAACTCAGGGCTCCAAGAACTGGAACATCAGGAATCTACAAGGAAAACCAGGCAGGAACAATCCATAGCAGAAACACAAAATTCAAATTGAAATCCCCACTGATGATAATCATGTAACTTTGATTCCTTATACATAGTTCCCCACCAGCAGTTTTTAGGTGAAACGATATCTTAACTTTATAAATACCCCAAGAAGAACGCAGACCTTGATTATCAAAAAGGTTTAATTTATCCATTAATATATTAGGCTTTGCAAATATCACAATATTTGAAGTCGTTTTCTATAACTGCTCAACTTCTAATTTTAAATCTAGTGATATAAAAACTGGGAACCCTTTGTTTGGTACCACAATTATTGTTACTTTCAACCATTGTAAAGGATGTAGAGCCCTCTAAGACGGTTGTTTCCAATTACCAACTGTCTTGTAAACATACAAAGTTGGGCATTAATAGAAAATGACTTACATCCAGCAAATCAACAGCATCTCTAAGACTTGTAATTTTCAGTCAAACACATGGATGATAATTCCTATATGTGGAGAGTCAACAACACTAGATTTCTGCATTCAAGAAACAAATAGTTTTGTCAGGGCAAAGACCAGCTATCACCAGTCTTGATTTTCTTTATAGTCATCCCTTTCTCCAATTGGCATATTACTATAGCATTTTCACCACATTCCTGGACTCCAACAAATTCCCAAATTATCTGGTGCATCATATAAGGGTCATCTCGCCCAAGAGGTTTCCTAGCACTATTTGTCACGATTTGCCTTTCTCCTACTGCCTCTGTCGGATGTAAGTGGAGTACGGCTTCAGTTCTTGCATGTCCTGGTCTGGCCAAGATAAGGACAATCCCTTCCGTAGCCACAGTGCTTCTGGCAAGATGAAAGCCTAAGCAGTCTGTGGCCTCTAGAAGGAGCTCCATCGGAAAAACCACCAGGGAAAAAACATCCAGAAGAGAGCTCCAGAAGATAGGAAAGGCACAGTAGAACTCAGGGCTCCAAGAACTGGAACATCAGGAATCTACAAGGAAAATCAGGCAGGAACAATCTATAGCAGGAACACACAAGAGTGAGGACCACCACCAACCAGAATGTTGCAATTCAAAGAAGAAAGAAACTCAAGCACCTTATATACCAGAAAACAGGAAGTGGACAAACAGGAAAAAGGAAAAATGCCATATTAAGTTGAGAAAGTGTCATAGGACAAACTAGGCAAAACACCATATTAGAAAGGGACTAATAAAATGAAAGAACAGTGCATGATGGAAAGAACAAGTATTCTGGGACAAAGAAAGCATGGTCCCCAAGACCAAAGAACGAACAGCCCAGAACCAAAGAAACAGATAAGTATTGTATATGCGTCACAGGGGCCACCCGTGATGCAAGAACAGAGCATGCTCTGACCATGGCAAGATCTGCGGCCCGACCCTACCCGCCCGACCTCAACGCTGCAGAAGAGAAGGATGCTGCTGGCAGACAAACAGCCTGCGGCAAGCCAGATGTGCCGAAAATCGGACTTAACATGACGTAATACTATTATGATCTTGTCTGATTTACTAGTTGTACTACTACTCCTTTCAAATTTAAACCCATTGTATTCAACAGTGAGGTATAACAGAATTGTGCTTGTTTTTGTGTTAGTTCCACATGAAACTACCAGTTCCTCCAAAGACTAAATTAGGTCTGCTGTACGTTTTCAGACCCATCTAAATGTTGACAGTTCAAATGTATAACCATGTTTCAGAGCTAAAAACTAAACCAAAAGTATTTCCCATCCTTGAAGTCTCAGGTAAGAATGCACACATTTAATAATGTTTCCCTTATTTAAAATATCATGTTGCTCATGGGATTTGTACCTTGGACCAAAAACCGAAACACTACTGCCATCTGCAGATGTCCAGGACAGGTGGAGCAGTGCTTATTCATTCTGTTATTTATTGAAACGCAGTAGATGTGGTTGTAAAGCATAAGGCAAGAAAAAACCATGTGAAATCTCCCTCATGGTTAGAATGTTAATACCTGAGGAGTCACAAGGGACATTATTGTTTGATTCAAAGTCAGAGTAAGCTAAACACTGAGTAAATTTTACAAAAGTGTATTCTGGTCTGAGGTTCCAATGCAAGTCATTTTCATATTCTTGCCTCAAAACATGGCCAGGTTGTTCCTCCCACTTTGGGTCTTTGTGAATCCACACATGGTATTTATTTTCTAGATGGATGATCTTTGAAGACTGACTGGTGGTATCTTTGAAAATATGTTTTGACAATCTCATAAAGCTGTGTATTTAGTAAATGTGGGTACTTTATATTTTCTCTGCCGATCTCACAAATTGTCCGGTGACATCTAGGCCTGGGTGGAATTTGCGGAGTTTCACTCCACGGAATTCCATGGAATTATGAACAACAATGTGAGATTCTGTAGAATTCCACAAAACGGTGCAAATAGGCGTGGTGCACTGTTCATGCTTTGATTTAGTGCTGGAACATCGTTCCAAGCTGAAAAACCAGGGCGGATGGCACCACATGGGGCACCAGAGTGCGCAGCTTCTTGAGGTGATTTTGCTGTGCCCAAATAGAGTTTCCCCTCAACCCGCATCTCGAACCTCGAACAGTCATGACTGCCCGTGACCACATGTATTAGATACATCTCACCCTGTGCCCTGCGAGCAACCAAAAATCACACTAGGGGACACCGAATCTCATTCAGCAGCTTGCTTTTTTCAGGGGAATTTGGCTAAAGATCTGAGTTACCAGCGTAAGGCAGAGTGGCCAAAACTCTGCCACTTCTGCCAGCAGAACGAATACATCACCCACCCCTAGTGATAGCCTGGATTACTTTTAATCCATTTTCTAATTGCTTAGGGTGTTTGTATTTCATTAAAATCTAAATTTTTATTCTGTTTAAATTAAATCATGCAGATATTTTTAGGAAAATAAAATATCAGCTTCAACCTAATTCACTCTTCCCACCAATGATAAAGGCGTTTTTTGACTATAATCTCATAGTTACTTGACTTCTGCACATTTGGCCATGTAATTTGGAGGGAAGAAATCCTGATTTTTTATGAAAGAGTGATCCCTAAAAAGTCCACTTTTCCAGAAATTTACTTTGCCCATTCTTTTTCTATAGGAGTTTTAGATCTTGTTCTTACCTTGTCAATATTAACTTTGTGTCATGAAAAGCCTTCACAATACTGTAAGGATATTATTACTTCAGTAACCAGTCTTGAATCTGAGCATAATAGTAACTGGTCATCTGCATATAGTTTAGTTTTATTATTGTTGTTCATAGCAGAAAGCCTTAAATAGAGGAATTGGTGCATAACAGTGAGGCTAAAAGTTCCATATATAAGAATAAATGCCAAGGTGAAAGAGGTTTCTCCTGCCTAGTGCCACATCTAGTTTTACCTATGCACCTATTAGTTGTTATATATGCTGTAAGGCTCTGGTAAAGTGTTTTAATTGCAGTTTGGAATTGGTGCATAATCCCATAATGCAAAAATATATTTCATATGTAGCACCATCATGAGCTACTGAAGGCTTACACAGCATTTGAAGATAGAAAAATCAACGGATATGACTTTATTGCTGCATTGTATATATAGGAAGTAAGTCCTGAGACATTTCTGTTTACGTTTTGGCCTGTTATAAATTAATGTATATATTCATAAATGATTTTTTAAAGTTATTTTTGGATACAGTACGTTTTATAATTGTTGTTTAGTAGACTTATAGGATAATAATAAGAAACAATTGTTGGATTTCTTTCCTGGTTTACAAAATATTGTAACCAGGGTTTTCATGCAACGATGTTGGGGATGTTCCAACACACGAACATTCCTTATATAGAAGATTAAGGGCAATATGTATCAACGCATTTTCCCATAGACACAGAATGGGTAAAATCCTTTGAAACATCTGGCCCTAAGTAAATAAAAAAATTACATAGATACGATTTTCCATAGTGCCACAGGAATTTCGTGGGCCCAGTTGCTATTTCATTTTTGAGGTTACTAATTATATTAACAATTTCTTCTGAAGTATTAGGCTCCAACAATTCTGTGTGAACTGATAAAAAGAGTTTAGGTTTCGGTGTGCAAGAGGGTATATCTTCAGCTAGTGTATCGTAATATTCTTTAGTTTTTTGTTAATAATCTTCAAAGTGCTATTAAAGCTATACAAGTGAGGGGAAAACGTTTCTTGTTAGATTTAATTATATTCTCAGTTTTTTGTACCGTAGTCTTCTAGCCTAATGATCTCCCAGCTTTTTCATTAATTTTTTTTATTGAGCAGAGTGGGGGGAAAGAAAAACTCAACATATTGTAAATATGTACATTTTCTTAAAGTCCATTCATTCCAACAGACTATGCATTTACCAAATTATATCTGGAATTAGTGAACAGAGCATATCAAAGAAATAACTATCATCTTATAAATGAAAGCGCAAGACTGCATTGCATAAACATCATTCAGTCGCATAAACCACCTTCCTATTAGCTAAAGTGCTACTAAATCGTAAAGTGATGTAATCTACCTACTAAGGAAATGTCATCCTCTGTAAAAGTATTTATCATGAGTAGAAAATGCTTAAAAACTAATTACAAAATTACCAACACCCTTTATACCTCCTAGACATTATTTTACCCAAAACTACTAAGCACTTCACAGCGATAGCTTTCTTCTCATTATTACTATTGATTGAAGTGCAAGTGTGCTTTATAGTCACATTGCTCAACTACATAAATTTTTAGCAAACAAATCATGGCTATATTCCCCTTCCTATTAATTAAACTGCTGAGAGTGCTAAATTGCTATAGAATGCCCACTTTGGTCGCCTAATTTACATACAAGAAAAATGTAATCTCAAACAAAGTACCTATCACAAGAGTAAAAATTGTTTAATAGAACTTACAAATGCATAAGTGTGTGCTGTTTAGGGAAAGAATTAAAACATAAAGTACATTGATGGACTTCTCGGCACCTGCTGAAAAAGTTAACAATACATTCTTGCATCTAATGTCCCTCTAATATACCCAATTTGTGCTGCTTTCCTATCACTGCTACTCAACAAAATGTGTTCTGCTCATAATCGAATTTTTCAAATTGCCTAAAACCTAGGTATGCTCCAAGCCTGCCGTGCCTATACATCCTCAAAAATTCGAATCCTCTTCATTTTCATATACCAGTGTTTGAAGGTTGGTACATTTTTTGCTTTCCATCATTGTAGTATCAATGACTGGGCAAAAGACAAGGTAATACAAATAGAATATTGAACATATTTGCTCAAATTACTAGTTTTACATGAATGTCCATATGGTACCAAGGCTTCTTTGGAATCAGTTACGACCTGAACACTTTTACTTAATTCTTGAGTAGCTTACAACAAAAATCATAAAGTGCTGAGCTTGTAAAAAAAATATGTAAACAACCTCACGATTCATGCATTTTACTGCGAAATGCACTGATCAGCAGTTGCCTGAAACATCCAATGACGTGTATGAGGGGTATAATATGCTAACTATCTTGACAAAAATTGTCTTTTAAATATGGCTGCCTTTAGGGATTTATAGCCCAACTCTTGCCATTCAATCAGCTTTATCTTACAGTTTGTCATTTTATACATTTTATCTAAATATTCAGGACTCACTGGTCAACTGTTATCCTCATGTAGTGCACTGTGCCAACTCACAAACCCTGTTATCTTGTTTTAAACGTTATCACTGCATGTGTCTCATTCTTCATCCCAGGAAAATTCAACATCAAGAAGCCCAATATCTGCATAAAGTTAAACACAAGCAGATGAATCTCTTCCAAGTGGTATAATATCTCCTCCCAAGTGTTCTGCCTTTAGTCAATCATAAAATTGCAGACCTTAATAAACCTCTTTAGCTTCCAGATTTCCAGAGTGGACTGAGGCATAGTGAGTCCTAAAATGTACAGTCCTTTCATAATGTAAAAACATTGCATGGTGGCCCATATCAGGAGCTAAAAAGGTTTCATATGTCTTTCTATTGCATAGATTACCTTGTATCTATCCTTTTTCATAATATTTACAGTTTTGAAAAAAAGCTAGTAGATCATTTTTAGACTCTTTCAACATACAGATTAATAAAAAGCTATCAAACGCTACTACTTCTTGAGTAATTCAGATGACATTAACCAGTTATGATGCCTAATAATCATTCTACAGATGGGGTAATGCAAACCCTCCCTGCTGCTTATCTAATTGTAAGACCGAGAACTGAAAACTAGGATGTTTATTATTCCAAATTAATTTCCTTACAAGTGAATATACTTCTTTGGAGTATGATCTATTGATCGTTATAGGGAGATTCATAAAACTAAAATGAAATAAAAACAAATGTAAAGTGGACATTTTGATTAAACCATGCATCCAATCAATGATAAAGGAAGTAAAGTAAATCTATTCAATAAAGTTGTAATTTTTTTCATCATGGTATTGTAAATAAGGTGAAATAACTCTGAAAAACTATCTGTTACGAACATTCCCAAATTGCTAACTCGATCTGGGGAAGAAGCTTTTGTTGAAAATCTTGAGGAAGATAATTGACGGTTGCATTAAACAGAAATAGCAGAATTTATCAATTATTTAGCATCCCACATGGGTTAACTCTTGGGTTTCAGTCATAACTTCTTGGAAATCAGCCTTTTTGGTTTTTAAATACAAAATTATGTCATTGGCAAAATGCTTAATTTTCGCCATCCCCTCCAATAGTGGGGTGACAAGAGTCCTTATTACAGAACCTCACTGCCAAGGGTCTGATAAAAAAAAAGTGAAAGGAACTGTGGACATTGGGCAACCCTGAAGGGTGCCTCTTTTAGGGGCATATTTATACTCTGTTTGCGCCGAATGTGCGTCAAACGTTTTGACGCACAATCGGCGCAAACCCTGCCCCATATTTATACTTTGACGTCCGACCCCGCGGGCGTCAAAATTCCACCATGTGCGTCATTTTTTGGAAGGGGGAACCAGCCTTGCGTTAATTATATGCAAGGTAGGCGTTCCCTTCCAAAAAATTACTTTAAGGCCTGTGCCCCATATTTATACTCTGACATCATTTTGACGCACAGGAGGGGGCAGGCCTTAAAAAACGGCGTACAGCCTGATGGGCGCCGTTTTTTAACGCCTGGGTCAGGGCAGGCGTTAAGGGACCTGTGGGCTCAGAAGGAGCCCAGAGGTGCCCTCCCATGCCCCCAGGGACACCCCCTGCCACCCTTGCCCACCCCAGGAGGACACCCAAGGATGGAGGGACCCATCCCAGGGAAGTTGAGGTAAGTTGGGGTAAGTATTTTTTTTCGTTTTTTTTTTGTGGCATAGGGTGGCCTGATTTGGGCCCCCCTACATGCCACTATGCCCAATGACCATGCCCAGGGGACATAAGTCCCCTGGGCATGACCTTGGGCAAGGGGGCATGACTCCTGTCTTTGCTAAGACAGGAGTCATGTCAATGGAGGTTGGGAGTCAAACAAAATGGCGCAAATCCGGTTTGAGGCCTGAATTTTGCCTCAGACCTGACTTGCCCCATTTTTTGACCCACAACCCCCATTTTCCCATATGCCGGTGCTGCCTGGTGTGAGTCATTTTTTTTTACGCACACCAGTCCGCAGCGCCGGCTAACGTCATTCCATAAATAAAGCGCCCGCATGGTGCTTTGGAATGGCGTTAGCCGGCGGTAACATTTTTGACGCACAAGCTGGATTCAAAATCTTGCTAATGGGATCACTGTTCTATCTAACCTTAGTCGACCAGACAAGGAATTTACCGGTCTGCTGGCTTTCTTCATCGACTTGTAAGTACTGTGATTGCAGTTCCCGTCAGCCAAAAAGTCGTCTCCAAGATTCTGCGTTGCTCTCACAAGCTGATCCTTTTTTTGCTTTCTTAGACATTTACCTGAACTATGAGTTAAAGTCCCAACAGTGATTGTGGCTACATCAATCGTTGATTGCATCTCCTGTATTCTACTAGATCATGCATTACTTAAGTTAGATTTATAGGTTATCACCCATCCCCGAAAAGTAACTTTGAAGGCTTCCCAAACAACAAGGTCTGCGGGTAAATTTTGATTAAACTGGAACAATTCCTTCATGAAAATTCTAGTTTCACCTATCCAGATCTGATCAGATAATAAAGATTTATCAAATTGCCACCTACCTCTTCCTATTGGCTTAATGCCTAATTTAATTTCAACTGATATTATAGAGTGTTCTGAAAAAGTATTTTCCCAGATAAAAGCTGCTCCTCTATCAATCATTTGCAGTAAAAGAAAATGTAATTGTGAGGCAATATTGAATTGGTGTAAGAAACAGGTAAACTGCCAATAATCCAAATTATTTAGCCACCCGGGATCAATTTTTGCAAAATCGTGCTTGAGGCAAGTAAGCATCATCACCGTCTTAGGTTTTAGTTGCTTCTTCACACTTTGTGAAGTGTACAATTTTAGATCCTGAATGAAATTAAATTCACCCCCCAGAATTAGAAATCCTTCTGCCTCCACAGCAAGCTTTTGAAGTTGTTTCAGGGACTCTATCGCATCTGCAGTCGGGCCATTAAATCAATGAAGTTCAGCCCTGGTACTGTTACCACAACCTTACCCAAGTCCATATTCCTTTATCATCCCTCTTCACATCCAAAACATGCCAATTTACTTTATTTGATGCGTAGATCACTAATACCATCAACAGCAACCCCTGAATAGGAAAAATATGAATGGGTAACCAATCTAGGAATGGCTACATTTGAGTTATTGGACTTCAAATGTGTCTCCTGAAAGAAAATCACTTCTGCCCCAAACATAGACAACCAACTTATTATAGCACCATATTTGCATTTGTTCAATAAGCTGTAAGCATTACACATAACTACCTTAAAGGTTTTCTCCATTACATAAAGAAACAAATGAAGAAAACCAAAAACAATGAAATATTAAGGACCTGCCTCTAGTTGTTAACTTCTGGAGGGCTTCCCTAGCTAAAGATAATCCCACCCCTAACACTATCTTCTCACTTTGTGCTCTGCCTGCCTCCTTCTAAGTCTCTTCTCTGCTCACTTTTTGCTTTTGCAAGTTTCGGAGTGTTAAAGTGGCGGTCTCTGTTGGCGGTTTCCGCCAGGGTCAAAATTCAATTTTTTTAACCGCCAGCCTGTTGGCGGGTTAGCCGCCGCTTTAACACCGACCGCCAGGGTTGGAATGACCCCCTCAGTCTCTAACATGTATGCCTGTAGTATATATAAGATAGCTGTGTGTTTTTCCATATATATATATATATATATATATATATATATATATATATATATATATATACAGATATTTATAGATGAGGTATATATTATAGCTGTGTGTTTATATATATATATATACATATAAATATGTATATATATATATATATATATACACACACACATAGTCCATGTTGTGTGCATGCATGCGTGCATGCATGTATGCATGTCTGTATGTGTGGGTGTGTGTGTGAATGGATGTATGCATGTGTGGATGAATGTGGGTATGAGTGTGTAGATGCGTGTGTGAGACTGAAAAATCTAGTGTAAAGGTCCAAGTTTCATTTATATTTTTTCTGTACCAGGATTCTTTATGAGACCTATTCCCTATTCTATGAGCATTTTGCACAGCATAAATGCATGTGAGTGAATATAAGTTTCTGTTATCAAATACCTTCTATATTATCCGCAGATTCTAAAACCGGGAAAAGGAAACAGTTCATTGTAGAACTACAAGGTGCTATTACGCCTTGATATTGTTGCTGATTTGAGATAGCTTTTGTGTTGTGCTTTGCTTCTGGCCTGAGAGGATAAAACATATTTGAGGCTCACTCTCTAAAGGAATAACAGATGGAATAGAATTTTTATCCTACCTTCCTTGATTTCTCTATACTGTTGGAGCTTGTTTTCAATAACGCCCATGTATTTCCCTGAGCCTTTTAGGCATGAAGGAGGGAAATGCTAACATTATTAACTCCGTTCCTCAGAGTGTACAACTTAGGAAGACTGCGGGTCAGTCATACTCTTGAAGAAAAATGTTATAAAGTATCTGATAAATTTGGCCATTTTATTGCTTTAATTATGCGTGGTCTATGCCCTTCAATCTGTAATTTTACATTCTAAACGCTGTATGGAGAGTTCACATTTCTATCTGGACTTCCAACTTGTATATCATTTTCAGTTTGATTCATCACCATACGTTCTCAAAGAGTGTGGTGCATTATCGTCACTTCTTCTGTGCTGTCCAGATGCACTGTCAACCAGGTCCTCTCCTACAGACGTATCTGTAGTTTGTAGGGCATAATTTTGGCTAGCTACTTTTTAGTTTCAAAGAGTGTTGAAGTCCAAACCTTTCTCGTCCTTCTTTACACTAACTACAGGTTTATGCCCTGCTTCACTTTTCTGGTTGGCATACTCTTAATTTCTGCTGTACTTGGTCCATCTACTACTTCCTGGCCTTTTACTTTCAGAGTCCTGGAAAAACCAGGAAGAACAGCTATCAAAATAATGATACCGATCCAGCTTTTTAATTTTGTCAAGGTTCCTCAAATTGTAACCACCTTAGCTGGACTCCTGGGTTGATGGAGATCCAGTCCTTTTCTTCTGTTTTACTCTGTTTCTTTTCAATTTCTGGCATAACTTTTCCCTTTCCAGTACCCTCAACCTCACTTTATTCTTTGAGATGCAGTTTGATGGCTTGTGATTCCAAGGTGTCACGGCCCACAGATGAAGAATTTTCAAAAATAAATTTGGTAGCTCCTGTTCATGTGTTTGAACAGGAACCACAGCAAGTCTATGGCATATGTTCACAGCAGCTGCTTTTCTACGAATGTTACACAGAATGACGGAGGAAACTGTTTGAAACTTTCCTATTAATTCCTATCTCTCGAGCTGATGTAGCTCTCTGCTCATTTTTGTACTTAGTTTAATACATCTATTAAAAAAGGGTGTGCCATACGTAGTAGTACATAGGCAAATACAAATATGCTAGCCCAGATGCTGCATTTCTCAAAGGCTGGCAAATCCCAAGGAGGAGACACATAGGGGGTCATTACAACATTGGCAGTAAATGCCGCTTACCGCCGTGCAGAAGACCGCCAACACACCGCCGCAGCAGTGGAATCCCGCCACAGCCATTACGACCCAAAGCTCGGAATCCGCCAAAATCCAGACACCCACACAAGTCCGCCACACCAAAGGTTAGTGATAACAAAACCTCCACCATCACGGCAACAGGAATACACCCACACTATCACAACCCATGAAGCGGTCTTTCAACCGCGGTATTCCATTTGCGGTACACACTGCCGCGCTCAAAATACACACACATTTACAAAACACTACCACATTGGACAATTCCAAATACACACACCTGATACACATACACACACCACTCCCACACACTCAATACAATATAAAACACACACCCACATCACCCACAAACCCTTACGATTAGAAATTTAGAAAAAGGCCAGAGAGACAGCACAGCAAAGACAACCCCACCATACAGAGGCACACAACAACATCACACATACACATCCAAGCACAAAACACAACACACCCCTAAACATCACCCCACACATCACAACACACACCATCTCACACATCACCCACACCACCCCATGGCACCGCAAAGACACCCCAGGTTTTCTGAGGAGGAGCTCAGGGTCATGGTGGAAGAAATCATCCGGGTAGAGCCACAGCTATTCGGATCACAGGTGCAGCACACCACCATAGCTAGGAAGATGGAGCTATGGCGCAGAATCGTGGACAGGGTCAACGCAGTGGGACAGCACCCAAGAACACGGGATGACATCAGGAAGAGGTGGAATGACCTACGGGGGAAGGTACGTTCCGTGGTCTCAAGACACCACATCGCGGTTCAGAGGACTGGCAGCGGACCCTCACCTCCTCCCCCACAACTAACAACATGGGAGGAGCAGGTCTTGGCTATACTGCATCCTGAGGGCCTCGCAGGAGTACCTGGAGGAATGGACTCTGGTAAGTCAAAGCTTTCACTACTTCATCCCCCACCCTACCTGCATGCTATCACATACCCCCACCCTCGCACTCACCCCCATCACTCCAACTCCTCACATATGTCCCTCTATCACAACCCACCCATCCGAACACCAAGCCCTGCATGCAACAACAAAGCTTGGACACCCATCACCAATGCATGGCTACTGCACATACCCACACACACCCCTAAACAATTATCACACAAGGTCCTACACAAGACTGCAAGCACTGGGGTACAGGGTCACCCACCCATTGCACACCATGGCACACACAGATGCAATAATCATGCTTTTACACCCCTGCAGGACCCCTACCCAACATCACCGGACAGGAGGTTCCAGACATGTCCACTCCCCCCACAGAAGATGCCCACAGTGATGACAGTAGCTCTGTCCAACTGGATCTAGATGACCAGCCCGGCCCATCTGGGACCTCGGGACAGTTGGTTCCCCTCACACTGGCACAAGCCACAACAGAGCCTCCACCCTCTGGAAACACCAGCACAGCACCCACCCAGCGGGCCCATCCCTCTGTCCCCAGGACACGTCAAGCAGCAGTGTGTCCACCACTACAGGGAACACAGACTAACCCACCACCCCAACAACAGCAGGGACCTGGGGGCAGTGGCAGTGGGCACACGGTTCAGGGGAAAGAGGACCAGGAACACAGGGGAACTGGGAGGGCTGCTGTGCGACAGGGGGAGGACAGGCCCAGGGAACCCACTCTCCACAAGGCCCTCTCCAACATCATGGGAGCCCAACACCATTCCCAGGAGACAATGGCAACGGTACGGGCCAAGTTTCAGGAGACCCAGCGGCTGCAGGAGGAACAGTACTTGGGGTTCAGTGAGGAACTCAAAGCCATCAGTTCCACCCTGGGCACCATTGTAGGGGTGCTGAAGGAACTAGTGAACACCAGGAGGGACACTGTGGCACAAGAAGGGGCCCCTGACACTAGCCTGAACGATGAACTGCCCACCACCTCCGCCGGCGCTAGTGGACAGGAAGCATCACCACAGGACCACGACAGGACCACGACACCAGCACCCCACCCCCTGCAGATGGAGAACCACCCCGCAAGCGGTCCCTGAGAACCAGGACAAAGACAGAGAACAATGCCAAGACCACCACCAAGAAATGAGACCACCCAGATTGTCATCTTTTTGTCCCACTTTGTCACCCTATCCATCCATCAACTGCCCCAGCTCCACTTCCCATGCCCCTTTGGACAATGCACCTGTAAGACTAATAGACTGGACTCTGCCATGGACATTCCTCCACCATCACCCCTGACCATTTTACAACCCCCTCCACTATTTAGCACTTAAACACCCTTAAATCACAAAACTATCTGGAGTCAGTCTGTGCTTTCGAAAATGTGTATTTGCAATAATTGAGGATAAATGATATATCCATTGTATTGTCAACATAACTATGTCACACAGCTCTAGTCCATGCGGAAACAAAGCAGATGTCACACAGTGGGACCCACATCTGTGAAATCGTAAGGGAAAGTGACAACTCAGTGACCATACACTGGGTGAAAATAACAGACAGATGAGAGGTAGTAGAATTAAATCAGATGTAGCAGGCAGTGTTGTCTTCTTACCTGTGTCTCACTGGAAGTATTGCAAGATCACTGTGTTCCTGTTGTCTATGTACTCTTCTTCTGCTTCCTCATCTTCACAGTCCACAGGCTCCACAGGTGCCACAACACCTCCATCTGGACCATCCTCCTGCAGAAAAGGCACCTGTCGTCGCAAAGCCAAGTTGTGAAGCATACAGCAGGCCACGATGATTTGGCATACCTTCTTTGGTGAGTAGAATAGGGAACCACCTGTCATATGGAGGCACCGGAACCTGGCCTTCAGGAGGCTGAAGGTCCGCTCTGTAATTCTCCTAGTTCACCCATGGGCCTAATTGTAGCGTTCCTCTGCCCTTATCCTGGGATTTCTCACTGGGGTCAGTAGCCATGACAGGTTGGGGTAGCCAGAGTCACCTGCAAATGTCGAGGGACAACTGTTAGACACACACTAACCCTTAGGGACAACCCCAGACCCAGACAACTATTCACAGGGTACAGGGTCCATGTCCTCACCTATTAGCCACACACAGTGCCTCTGGAGTTGCCCCATCACATAAGGGATGCTGCTATTCCTCAGAATGTAAGCGTCAGGCACTGAGCCAGAAAACTTGGCGTTCACATGGGAGATGTACTGGTCGGCTAAACACTCCATCTGCACATTCATTGAATGGTAGCTCTTCTGGTTTCTGTACACTTCTTCACTCCTACGGGGGGTACCAAGGCCACATGTGTCTCATCAATGGCACGTATGATGTTGGGGATATGTCCCAGGGCATAGAAGTCACCTTTCACTGTTGGCAAACCTTCCACCTGAGGGAAAACGATGTAGCTGCGCATGTGTTTCAGCAGGGCAGACAACAGTCTGGACAACACGTTGGAAAACATAGGCTGGGACATCCCTGATGCTATGGCCACTGTCGTCTGAAAAGACCCCCTTGCCAGGAAATGGAGTACTGACAGCACCTGTACTAGAGGGGGGATACCTGTGGGATGGCGGATAGCTGACATCAGGTCCGGCTCCAACTGGGCACACAGTTCCAGGATTGTGGCACGGTTCAGTCTGTAGGTGACAATTACATGTTGCTCTTCCATTGTCGACAGGTCCGCCAGCGGTCTGTACACCGGAGGATGCCGCCATCTCCTCACATGCCCCAGCGGACGTGCTCTTTGGAGGAGAACAGCGATGAGAGGGTCAGCCAACACTGAGGTACGAAAACACTACTTTATTGCACACATTTTTCAATCCGCTATGTCCCTGTCGTAATGTGTATGCAAGGCCTAGATATGTGTGACGCATTTAAAATTAATGCCATGTGGCCCCCTGAAATGGCGGCTGCCTGACCTGTAATGTGGGACAAGGGGATATGAGGTGACTGCGCTGGCGTTGTACACCGTTGCAGTAGGCAGTCGAAGACCGCGGCGCAATCCTGCATTGGTTAACATTGGACCCTATGGGTCCCAGGAGCCAATGACGATGAACGCCGGCGGTGACGGCACGCACCGCCGCGGACGTGACTGCCATTTTCTATCTGTTCACTCACTTGATACCTGATCTTTGACAGGAGAGGACCAACACTGCAAGTGCTGCTGTGACCTCAGTCTAGAAGAGACAATGGCTCATGTGTCTGGGGAAAGGGCCCCTGCCTTCACCACGGAGGAGTTGGAGAAACTAGTGGATGGGGTCCTCCCCCAGTACACGCTACTCTACGGTCCTCCAGACAAACAGGTAAGTACACTGTGAGCATGCTGTATGGGCAATGCCTGTGTCGAGTGGTGTGGATGGAAGGGGGGGGAGAATGAGGCGTACATGAAACGACGGTGAGTGCATGTGCGTCATGGGAAGGGTAGGAACACGGGCCAATGACTGTGACGGTCCACACGGTTATATCTTCTCCTTTTTCCCTGTACTATTCCTGTAGGTCAGCGCCCACCAGAAGAAGGATATTTGGCGTGCCATCGCCAAGGAAGTCCGGACCCTGGGGGTCCACCACAGACAGAGCACCCACTGCCGGAAAAGATGGGAGGACATTCGCCGATGGAGCAAGAAGATGGCAGAGGCCCAGCTGGGGATGGCCACCCAACGTGGGAGGGGTGCCAGTTGCACCATGACCCCCCTGATGTTCCAGATCCTGGCGGTGGCGTATCCGGAGTTGGATGGGCGCGGGAGAGCATCACAGCAGCCACAAGGGGGTGAGTACACTCTCATTCTGCTGATTCAGCACGCATTATGAGGTGTCTGGGTGGGGGAGGTGGGCTGTGGGTTCCCCTAGGCCAGGCTGAGTTTAGTTTGCAAGGTCCCTTCGTAAGGCAGGCCATATGGCACCCCACCAGTGTTCAGAGGCAACTACACCTAGTCAGGCTTGTGTGACTTCCATGTGTGCATCAATCGGGCATAGGCCTTGTACCCCATGCCCCTATGATGAATTAGGGAACTATAAGTGCATGGCGTAGTGCAGAGGTCTTTTGTGTCTGTAGTGTCCGCCAACGGTAGCGGTATTGCATGCACTCAACATGTCTTTCTTCTGTCTTCCCCCCCCTTTTTTTGGTCTCCCTGTTCTTGTGTGCAATAGCATCAGCAGGCGGAGGAGCAGTGGCACCGGAGCAGGAGGGAGCTGCATCCCACATGGCCCTGGAGGGCGACACAACGGAGTCGGAAGCCACCAGTGAGACGGAGGGCGTGGGGAGCTCCACGGCTGGGACAGGAGCTGAGACCAGCGGCACGGACTCCTCCTCTGATGTGAGCTCCCTTGCGGTGGCGGGCCCCTCGCATCTACAGGTATAGCCGTCACCCCCCCTACCAGCACCGTCCTCCGAGCAGCCCCTCAGCGTGTGACCTGTGGCCGCTCACCCAGGAGGTTGGGCATCTCCTTCGCCCCAGGCACCTCAGCCCCTGCCCCTGTCAGCCCTGCTGCCCTCAGTGAGGAGGCCATTGACCTCCTCAGATCCCGAACTATTGGGCAGTCTACCATTCCGAATGCCATCCAGGGTGTAGAGAGGCAGTTGCAACAGACAAATGCATATCTGGAGGCCATTCATTCTGGTCAGGCAGCCCAAAAGCGAGCTTTTCAGACTCTGGCCTCAGCACTGATGGCAGCCATTGTCCCTGTGTCCAGCCTCCCCCCTCCAACTTCCTCCACCCAGACCCAAACCCTTGTACTTCAGCCTATCCCAAGCACACCATCAGACCAGCATGCACACACCTCAACACACAAGGGAAGCTCTGGCAAACATAAGCACCACACATCCCACAGGCACTCACACAAGCATCATACCCATGCAGACTTACCAACATCCACTGCCTCCACTGTATCCCCCTCCTCCTCGTCTCCCTCCTCCCTCCCTGTCACGTCTCCACTCACACCTGCATGCACTACATCTTCAGCCACTACGTTCATCACCAGCACACCCATCACCACACACCGCTCACGTGCACTCACCAACCCCACTACCATTCACACGTCCCCATGTGTCCTCTCCCAGTGTGTCTGTGAGCCCACCTCCCAAGGTACACAAACGCAGTCACACACCCACCCAACAGCCATCCACCACACAACAGCCTCCAGCCCATGCACCTTCACCCAAAGTCAGCAGACGTACACCTCCTACAACCACTACCTCTTCCTCCACTCCCAAACCCCCTCCATTTACCCGTCCCAGTGTGTCTAAAAACTTTTACTGTCCAACCTTGACCTCTTCCCCTCACCTCCCCCACCCCTTCAGTCCCCTAGGGCACGCCTTTCCAGGTCCCAACCCAGCACCTCAGCCACCACATCAGCGGGAACAGTGGTGCCAGCAGTAACCGGCTTCTGGAGTGCGCCAAGCAGCAGGGCAGCCAGTGTGCCAAGGAGCCAGACCACGGACAGTCCCCCACCTCAGAAGCATAAGAAGTTGGCCACTGCCCGGAGGGAGAAGGGTTAAACACCTGCCACCAAGGGCCCTCCCAGGACTACAATTGGGAGTGGGGAGAAAGCTCCGCCACCAACCAAGGTGGGGAAGGGGCACAGAAAGAAGTCGCTGCCAACCTGTACGGCGGACAAGACCGCTACCGGCACCGCTGCCCAGGGCACTGCCGCCACCAGCACCACTGCCAAGGACACCGCCGCCAGCAGCACCGCTTCCCAGGACACCACTGCCACCAGCACCGCTGCCAAGGATACCACTGCCACCAGCACCGCTGCCCAGGACACCGCCGCCAGCAGCACCGCTTCCCAGGACACCGCCGCCACCAGTACCGCTGCCAAGGACATCGCCGCCACCAGCACCGCAGCCAAGGACACTGCCGCCACCAGCACCTCTGCCCAGGACACCACCGCCACCAGCATCGCTGCCCAGGACACCGCCGCCAGCAGCACCGCTTCCCAGGACACCGCAGCCACCAGCACGCTCACTGAGCCACCCACCAGCACCACAGGCCAATGAGCGCCGCAAGCACCGCCGCTACTGAGGCTGCCACGAGCAGGATGAAGCACTCTGGGCACCAAGCCTCCTCCAGAACCAGTGGAGAACAGCATCCACTACCCCAGTCCTTGGCAGGATGAAGCACTCTGGGCACAAAGCCCCCTCCAGAACCAGTGGATAATGACATCCACTACCTGAGTCCTTGGCAGGATGAAGCACTCTGGGCACAAAGCCCCCTCCAGAACCAGTGGAGTATCACATCCACTACCTCTGTCCTTGGCAGGATGAAGCACTCTGGGCACAAAGCCCCCTCCAGAACCAGTGGAGAAAGGCATCCACTTGAGAGACTGTGGCTTTGCACTCCCCAGGATAAAGCAGTGGGCAAACCACCCACTGGAGAGACTTGAGAGACTGTGGCTTTGCACTCCCCAAGATAAAGCAGTGGGCAAAAAACCCACTGGAGAGACTGTGGCTTTGCGCTCCCCAGGATAAAGCAGTGGGCAACCCACCCACTGGAGAGACTTAAGAGGCTGTGGATTTGCACTCCCCAGGATAAAGCAGTGGGCAACCCACCCACTGGAGAGACTTGAGAGACTGTGGCTTTGCACTCTCCAGGATAAAGCAGTGGGCATGGAGCCCCCTCGTGGATCTGGTGTTGTGCACTCATCCGACTGAGGTGCCCCCCCTTCCCTTCCCTCTGAGGTGCCTGTTGTGTTTCTATCTGATGCCCCTGCAGTGTTCTCTCTGTTTTGATTGGGTATCTTGTGTGGGCCTCGCCCATGCATTTTGGGCCCAGTGGTCCACAGACTTTAATGGTGCAATACCTGGACTTGTATTATTGGTGTATATATTTGTTTATTGTGTATATATATTTTGAGTACTGGATTTTAATAGATTACAATCGTTCAAATAATTTCCAATTGTCTTTGCATTCTTCCAGGGAGGGTTGGGGGTGTAACTATATTGTATCAACATGTATTAGTGTGTGGGTTGTTGTAGGTGGGGGGGGGGGTGGAGGTGTAGCGTGTGTGTGTCACTCTCTTTTCCCTCCCCCCCGTGTCGTAGGTGCAGTACTCATCGCGGTATTCCCTGCCGGCGTTCGTGCTCCTGGGAGAGGAGCAGGAAGACAAAGGCAGGGAGAATATGGAGTTCCGGCTCCATGGCGTCCTGGTTCCTCGTGGGGTGTGTAGAGGTGAGCGTTTTCCCTTCCAAGTCCTGTTTCTGCCGTGTTTTTGTTTGCGGTGAAACTGCCCCGGAAAAGGTGGCGGATTGGCCTGTTGTAATACTGTGGCGGTACATTGTCTTCCACCTGTCTGTTGGCGGTTACCTCCGCGGTGTTTGTTTGTACTGCCGTGGCAGTCGGAGTGTTAAAGTGGCTGTCTTTGTTGGTGATTTCAGCCATGGTCGTGATTCCATTTTTTTTTCCGCTGGCCTGTTGGCGGTTTTACTGCCGCTTTAACACCGACTGCCAGGGTTGTAATGACCACCATAGTCAGAATCCTATGCTTATCTTGGGGTGTTTTATTGGATAACCAGCTTCGAGAAATACAAAAGGCAATTTTATCACACTTCACTGGCACTATGCCCATAATAGCATTTATTATCTGTAGACTGATTGCCTGTATGGCAACCTATGCCTGTGCTGCATGTCCTGTTGGAACTATTCTTTCTGCGATTGTCAGTAATAGGTATTGTCTGAGCCACCTATATAAGGTTATGGTCTGATTTAATAAACCTACTACTTCTTTTGCCTGCAGGTTTCCTGGGTTAGGAAAATGCCTAAAGCTGGTAAATACAGGCTAGCTGTCCCCATCACAACTTATGGCACCCAGTTTGACATGCTGATGGATGTGTGGTAACAGAACACCAAATCAGTTTTGGTGTTGAGGGTAGGTATAAGGGACCTTCAAGTTAGGATATGCTTGATATTGTGCAGGACATGCTGTGGCTTTTTATGTGTGAACATGCCAGTATTTGCATCTATAGGGTCAAACTCCACCCATGATCAAAAAATGTCAAAGTGATATGCAGCATGTGCATGTATAACAATGCTTACCGCACCCCCTGCGTCAGGGGCACCTCTGTCTTTGAGATCTTGTCTACCCTCCGCCCTGTAATTAACTCCTATTTCAACAGGAGCTTTCATTTTAAAGAACAGGTTCAATTACATTCAATTAAAATGGGATCCAAAATGCAGAAACCACAGAATGAGAAATGTCCTTGTAAGAGTCAAGTTTAAGAAACCTATAGTAAACAGGGGGTTCCTATTTAGCTTGAAGGAGGTGACTAATATTACAACATATGTCTTCTTATGACTGTATAAATTATTTTTTTGAGTGTGTCATCAAAAACTACTAATGAACTCAGATAATCTGAGCACACGGCCTTGAACAGTAATTGTCATGATTTGGGCCCCACCCCCGCAGAATCGCAGAGGGCGGATTTCTAACCACCTAGTGCAACGACTCAATTCAATGCACATATAGAAATTCCAAATCCAGTTGGACTGCCACCATACACAATCCACTGAGCAGTACTGTGTAGTAAGCAATTTTGATCATGATCAGTCCCACTAGGTGAGCTCAGGGAAACAGTGGAACTCCAAACCCTTTTTCGTAAATCAATAACACATTCACAAATAGCACTGAGAACAGGTGGATAAACGTTAAAATGTTTATTTAATAAATCCAGGTCTTGTGCATAAATTATGAATGGCAACCAAAAAAAATGAGAAAATGAATGGAGCAATGCATGACATGGCCAGTGAAAAAATATCAACAGTGCTAACATAGTTAGCAAGTTCCTAGCAACCTAACACCCTAACGCTACTTCTCAGCACTGTGCTAACTTTTAGCAGAACCAGAAAACAACCAGCCTATAAATCGAGTTTCTTAAGAGGGATTTCACAGCATACCTTCTCTCAGTACAAAACTAGCTGGTTAGCTATTTTCTATCACGACTCTTGCCTGGTAATGATAAAAAAAAGCAAGGCTGAAGGTTACTTCTCTGCACCGCTCCCAAAGTAACTTCTATCCAAGATTGGTTTTAGTTGCAAAACAGCGTGACCTCTAGCTGAATAGTCCTGTCATGAAACCACTACCATTAATGGTCAGATACCAGGGTTTTTATTTTAGGTGATCGCAGATTTTATCTATTTATAAAATAAAACAGTGCTTGCAGACACTGAAGGATCAACAAGACTAATATGCTCCTATAACAAAAACAATAAAAAGTCAGTTTTCACTGTAAGTGTCCATGATGTTATGCCTGTGCCCATAACAAAAACAATAAACAAATGTCAGCCAGATAGGTGGCAGGCATAATACTGACATCTGTGGGAGTGTCTAAAACTTCACACTTTCTACTAAAAGAGATTGAAGAATCAGCAAAACAAGCACATGATAAGAAAATAAAAGAAAAAAATAAAATACTCTATGTTATATATTAAAGGATATTTGCTAGACACCTCAGAGTTCCCTGACATTATAAAGGAGCTCTGCCTTTGGCTTCTTTCCTCTATATGGTTAGGGAACTCCTCAGTGACTTGCAATATCCTTATACTTTGTGACAGAGCGTACTGTATCTCAAACACACAACAGTCGATGGGGGAATGCTTGCCATAATTCTAACCCCAGCAATCACTTGGGTACCATTCCAACTCATTGTTCTTTGGCTCACCATGACACCTCACTTTGAACCCAGCCATATGCAAATATAGCTTGACTATGCTCCAACAGGAACAGTCCGGCCTGAACTTCCATGTTCTCCCAGAATCGAACATAAACAACCAAAGATCAGTTTCACCCTAATTGGTGCTCTTCAGTCAGGAGTAGCTTGGTTTCAGAGGCACAGTGAACAGGGGACCCACATCTGGGCCTATCGATGGCCACTTAGGGCCAGGGTCAGATTGACAGGGCGGGCGATCGGCTGGTGCCCTACGGGCCTGTAGCAAAGGTCAGCCAGAGGGCTTGTTTTCATTTGTGGGTCAAGCAACTCCATATACCTAGTCTGATTTTTCCTGTAGACTGCCACAGTTTCAGGTGAGAGGTAGTCTGAGCAAGTCACATATTAGGCCAATTAATTATTATTTGCAGAATGACAATAGGGTAGCTGGAGAACACACAACATTTGGTTTACCTCCGTCTATCCAGAGTCTCAGAAGGTGACAGTGAGCCTTTGAGGGAGGGACGTATTTTAAAGCAGAGCAATTAACAAGCCTTCCATGTGGGGAGGAGGCTTTGTCCCCCACAGCAGGTCACAGCGATCAGGCAGACAAGCTGCAGGTGCCTGCTACCAGTATTCTCAGATTGAGATAAGGAGTTTCATTCAAATACTGTGCAATGTAATGAAGAAACAAAACACCAAGAACCACAAAAGTATTAAACAACTTTGCAAGTAAAAAAAAATCTCAATAGAAACAGATAAAAAGAAAACGTTTTTTTCGGCAGTGTCACTGTGAAAAAACATAGAAAAACTCACTCACCTTTCATCCTGTGGTGAAAGGGCAAAGAAGAGGCAAAAGGAGATGAGAGACAGGGAGATGGATGGAGAGACAAACAGAGGACGAGAGAGGAAATTTGGTTAAATGATACACTGGTATAAAGAGAGAGTTAAGGATGAGAAGCAAAAGTGGAGAGAAAGAAGATGACAAGAGAAAAAGAATGAACAGTAAATGTTGAAACTAAGTGGGGCTGGAGAAGAGGATTTTACAGGTTTCCTAGTCAGTGAGAATAAAGAGCAGGTAGATTAGTGCCTCATACATGCTCATCAGTTCTCTGACTGTTCAGTAGTTTATGGCTTGATTTATAAGTCGGTAAAGCACCTAGATGAACTGCTGAATGTACAGTGGAACCCACCTATGTCATTTCCATAAAAGAAACCAGATAGTATGGTAAAGGAAACTTCAGTTGATTCTCCTCTGGTTTTAACACGTACTTGAGAAATAGGTGGCGTTTCCATTACCACCCATCTCAAAATCAGGCTCTGGGTCTATCCACTACCAAAGCTTACACATGCTCCCTCCACTTCCCTGAATCACCTTTGGAAGACTGCAGAACTCAAAGGACTGAAATCCAATGGATTTATAGGGAGAACACTGGTATTCTGCAAACGTTGAGGTTTGCTAAAGCAGGTGGCTACTGACTGCAGCAAGTCAATAAGTAGAACACAACGGAATATAACATTAAGGCCCTCATTCTGACCCTGGCGGTTTGTAACCGCCAGGGCAGAGGGCAGAGGAAGCACCGCCAACAGGCTGGCGGTGCTTCCGGGCCAATTCTGACCGCGGTGGTAAAGCCGCGGTCAGAAAAGGGGAACCGGCGGTTTCCCGCCGGTTTTCCCCTGCCCAAGGGAATCCTCCATGGCGGCGCTGCATGCAGCGCCGCCATGGGGATTCCGACCCCCTTCCCGCCAGCCTGTTCCTGGCGGTGTAGGCTGGTGGGAACGGGTGTTGTGGGGCCCCTGGGGGCCCCTGCAGTGCCCATGCCACTGGCATGGGCACTGCAGGGGCCCCCTAACAGGGCCCCATTAAGATTTTCAGTGTCTGCAGAGCAGACACTGAAAATCGCGAAGGGTGCCACTGCACCCGTCGCACCCCAGCAAATCCGCCGGCTCCATTCGGAGCCGGCTTCATCTTTGCTGGGGCTTTCCCACTGGGCCGGCGGGCGAACTGCTTGAGATCGCCCGCCGGCCCAGCGGGAAAGTTGTGATCACCGCCGCGGTCATTTCACCACGGTGCGGTGTTTGGGCAGTGCCCGCCGGGGTCGGAATGACCCCCTAAGTGAAGTACAGACACATTGGAGTCCAAGGGACGGATGAAAATGAGTATGAGTGACACAGAAAAAGCACAGCAGAAGATAGGGATAATTTGTGAGAGTATGGAATAAAGAAATTGGAGTTAGAAAAAGAATTTAAAAAGCACACATTGCAGACAGAGGGGTGAGAGAGGGTAGATGTATATACAGAGAAAGAAAGTTATAGATGGAAAGAGATTTGGGGGGCAATAGGGACTTGAAAGGGAATAAGGGGGAGAGAGACAAGGAAAAAGAGGTGGAAAATGTGAGCCAGGGGACGAGTGGACAGGAGAATATTAAAATGGATCGAGGGAAATGAGAGTAAGGCTGTGGCAAGGAGACAGGAAATGAAAAGTTGGTGTTATAGCTGGAGAGACAGAGAAGCAGAAAATCCAATAGACGCACTGGGTGAGAATGAGAGAGTGGTGGTGAAATGAGGGAGTAAATAAAGGGAAGAGAGGGATTAGTGCCAGAAAAAGGAGAGAAAGTCTGTTTGTATGTATGGGTCAGCAGCAGTAAGCAAGGGTACAGACAATATATAGAAAATGACATGAAAGGCTTCGTGATTTTTTGTAGCATGTCAAGCAGATTCAGATCATGATTCTTCTTACAACATAGAAGTAATCAAGAACCAGTTGTTTTACACCCCCAAGATATGCTGAGAGGCCTCTCTGTATGACATCCAAATGGAGTATTGATAAAAACCTTAGATGTGTACAACTATTAATGCCTGACGTTTTGCAGGGAATTTTCTGACTACCTAAGGATTGGCAGTAGCCTAAGGGGAAATCAGTTTCCAGGAAAGTCAGTGCTCAGAAGGTAAACAAGAACTTTTAGATGTGGAAATAAGGAGGAGTTTTAATGGCCTGGAGATGGGCAGGAATCTCAAGGACCTACGGCTAGCCTGGGCTTCAATGATCAATATCCTCTGAGAAGGAATTTATGTGATAATGAGTAGGGCAAGGAGCCACAAGTAAATGTCAGTTAGGAGAATTGGGTAATGTTTGGTGGGCAGAAGCCATTGGTGCAATCAGGAGCCTTTAAGACCTGAGAGTGAGCAAGACTTTGGGTAAGTGAGAGTGAGCCCAAACCTCAGGAAGCTGAGGGAGAGCTGCAGACTCAGGCACCTAAAGGAAACAATACCCCTGAAGCAAATATTCACCTCCAATGCCCACTGAGAGTAAACAAGAGCATTAGAGACCTGGTGTTAACTATGCGCCAAGCAGGAAGGGAAGCACGTGGAAATCTAAACTTTGAAAAATCCCCTAGCGAACATGGTTTTCAGTGAACTGAGGGTATCCTGAAGCTTTTCGGTATGAGTGTGCAAGAGCTACTGAGCCAAAGGGTAAACAGGGAAATCAGGTGACCAGAAGATTAGCTGAAATCCAAATGCACCTGAGAGTGAGCTGGAGCTCCAGAGAGCTGAGTCTGAGCAGTATCGTCAGGGGACCAAAGTGTGGAAATGAGCTTACGGGTTTTATTGATAAGTTGGTAGTTTAGGCACCAACTAATAGGGAGTATGAACCTCAAGTCTTGAGTATGCGCAGAACCTATGGGTCCTTGAAGTGAGGGTGAGTGTCTGAGTCCATGTTAGTTAGAAGAATACCTAGGGATGACCAGGTGTAGTGGGTCCTGACAGGGGAGCCAGAGATCCGATGGTGAGCTAGGGCTTGGGTATCTGAGAGACAGCAATACATTCAGGGACCTGGCGGTGTGAGCTTTATTATCTTGAAGGTATGTGTCAGAAGACAGGCGGGTGATCTGTAATGGAATAATGGTGTTACCAGTCTTGGATGATGCTACTGGCCATTGAAACTTTGAAAAGGATAATTTATCGCACATTTCTCTGCTAAATAAGCTCCTGATGCTAACCACACAATGATTCATGAAAGGTTGCGATCTGCAAAAGTGGGCGACTTTTTTTGGGTGCATAGGCCAATTTTTCAGCCCAATCCGACCATGTTTATGGCATTACATAAAACATACAAACACACAAAAGGTGATGGGAGGAATACTTTTTAATAAGTCTAACCACTGACTTGTGGGCCCACACAAGATTTTACTTGGAAACACAGGGAATACTTTATCCCATATATTGTAAATGAGTGATGTTGAAGCCTTTCTGTGCTGGAGACACTATGCCTCAAAGTATTATAGACTATGGAGACTTTTATGTCGTATCAGATCCTCATAAAATAAAGGAAACTCACAAGACAATATATAGTAATTCACTGTGTACTCATTTTATTAGGTGCTGCACGCCACATTCAGTAATTTCAAGACGATGACATGGAGCGATGCCTACTAAAGGGAGCTGCTTAATGACTGCCTGATCTTAGCCATTTCTTAATTTATTGATCCATAAATTCAGATGGGATGGGTGACTGGAATTCCCAAGCCCGTGTAATTAGAAGATTTGGTTTTTCACAAGAGATTATCTCTTTCGATCTCTGTGGCAAGGAACCGGGGAAGACACCAAAGAATCGAAGCAGAAACACTCGTAATATTCCCAAAACATTGCAAACCCTGATATTTTCCAGTTGGAGGATTTTCCGCAACCACCAGTATTGGTAATTCCGAGGCGAGTATTGGCATGGCTCCTACCGGGATAGCGTTTTTACAGGGTGCTAACTTGTTTATAACCATTGACAAAGGACACTATAAATTCATTACGTAGACAGTAACTTCTTGCACTGAACTCGTCGCGCTGCTCGTCTTTTTTAGCACCAGCCAAACACTTCTACGGCTTCCTCTGCCGGCGTGTTCATGCCCATGAATAGAATCTAAACAGACAGTGACAGTCCCTTGGCCAGAATGCCAACTAGTGTCTGTTTATCAGAAAGATCGGGCCACAAGTGCGTGCCCATTTACCTTTTCCGGCAGCTTCTCCTGATTTGAAAGTCAGCAAATAGATATGGTACATTACCCACACACAGCTGTCTCTTCGGGCATGTGCTGGGCGGGATGGCTGGCATTGCTGAGCCCCTCTGTCACTGCCAGTGGAATGAAAGGCTCACATTTCATATCAATTCAAATATTCAGTGTGGTGAGGCTGGACGATCGTGTCATCTTTTTTTCTGCTGCCCCTCCCGCCCCCTGAACTCACTGTCTCCAGACGGGACATTAGATCTGGCAACTTAACATGTCTGGAATGAGCACACACCTACCGCAGAGGATGAGCCTGGCCGCGCGCTGTCCCTGGAAGGAATATTACCTCACTCTGCCAGGGGCCTCACAAATATATAAGTCCGCTAACTCGTAGACCCAACCAAGATCTGACT
Organism: Pleurodeles waltl; assembly: GCF_031143425.1. Lineage (NCBI taxonomy): Eukaryota > Metazoa > Chordata > Amphibia > Caudata > Salamandridae > Pleurodeles > Pleurodeles waltl. Next base: position 990,067,561 of record NC_090445.1, on the reverse strand, counting down.
TTGCCACTTAGGGGATTCATCTGCGCAGAGGAACACGGGCAGCAACTGGCAACCATGATGCTGAAAGTGGAAGAACTGGTAGGTTTCGCCTAATTTTATGGTAGAAAGAGTGCACTTTTAAGGAAGAAAACTAAATAGTTTAGCTCAGTCTTTTACCTTCATATTTAGAATTCTGAATTTTACAATTTTGTTACTAAAGTGTACATAACCAAACCTGTGTGTTTTTTTCTGAAACTGTACAATTTAGATTTGTAATATTGGTCAGATTATGAGATGCGTATTTTATGTCTTCCAAAATTAAAAACTAGGCGTAAGAGAAAAGATTTGCCTCAAAGAAAGTGGGAAACTGTAAACCGAACTGATATTGAATGTGCTTTGGGAACACTTCCTCGAGAAGTTTAAAATCTTCTCAAAGAAGTCATTCCCAATGTAGTGTGAAACAATGTGGTCTGGATTTGAAGCAACATTTTAAAATGGTAGCTGTGTAGAGTACCAAAATCAAATTTTGACTTCTTCCATTCTTCGGACAACAATTACTTAGTTGCTTATAATTTTAAAAAGAAAATCTGTGTGCAATGCATAGAGCATCTGCTGTATTAATTCAAGTTAACCACTGTGCTGCCCTCTTTAAATGTATGTATCACTCAAATGCACCTTTTAAATCCACTGGGCCTTGGAGATGGGCTGTTTTATGCATATTAAGTTACCGGACAGAGACACACTGCATTTCCATTTTAAAAAGTTATAGCTTTGAATAAAGGGCCAGGGTCTGGCTTTGTTTTCACTTCTGTGTACCTACAACTCATGATAACGTTTCCTATTTGAAGGTCACAGGAAAGAAGAATGAAAACTCAGCAACACAGGAGTTCCTCCCAGGTGGCCTTGAGAATGGGGAATACGAAAGTGCTGTAACTTTAGAGAAACAGGAGGATTTGAAACCCCTTCGCAAATCTTGGCCATCCCTGGAAAACACCAGTTCCAAAGACGAGAAGCAACTAAAGGCAGAGGTATGGTGGGACCATTGTGTTTGATTGTTGTAGGATCACCAAAACACCATGTAAAAGAGAAACATTTTGTTATTGCAGACACACACTCACAAACATTGTCTCACAATCTACATTTATTTTTGTCTCTAAAGAGAGATGATACATCAGGCTGTGGTGTGACATTATGCTGCCTGATAATTTATGAGACTACTTAATCAGGACCTTCTGCTTTTAAAGCTGTACATTGCATTTCCACAGATAATCAAAGCCCGTCCCAGGATGTTGGAGTTCTGAGTGGTTCATTTGCATTTTTATTTGCCTGCCTTCTAAATATGCTTCTCAAGTCCTCCCCCACCCCATATTACTGAGAGTAGAACTTTCACAGCTACCATAGCAGACTATTGAAGATGCAATAGACGCGATCTCTTCCAAAGGACCTTGCAGGACTTTGTATTTGGGTGTTTGCAATTGTAGTGTGCATTATTCCACACTACCAACATATGTTCTGTTAACATCAAGGGCAGGGAGAGCAATTCTGCTCTTTCACACTGTTCAAGAAAGTGTCCTAAAACACAGACTTTCTACCTGTTTATGTGAAACAAGTGTTTAAGCAGGAACATGTAACTTTCGACGGTCTTAAAAGGAATATATTTGGCTTAACAGTGAATGCAGGTAGTCTACTGACTATAAGCACCTCACTAGTGATCACAGGTCGTCTTTTGAGTGTCATAAACGAAATATATATTCCTTAAACGCAGTATCACTCCCACTATTAGAGTAGGTAATTGTACTGATATTTGTATACTGCATTGCTGCTGCTGGTTTGGTTCTAGTGTGCTGCACATACTTTGTCCAGTTTGGTGAAACCCGTAGCTTGAGTGCTCTGCTGTGTACACAAAGTGTCAAAAATGACCAACTCTGTTCCTGAGTTCTGATGTTCTAATCGCTACTGGAAAAGCAGGGCTTTTCTGATGACAGAAATATTGTGACATACTAAAGTGAGTCTGACCTTAAAAGAGGATGCTGCTTTTTCTGGTATGACAAATGACAAATAAATCAGACTGAGACAGAAATGACATAGTTAAAGCGAAATAACTCTAAACAAATTCAAGAGCAGAGAAATAATTATGACCAAGCTGTGAAATAGAGGAAAACAGAAGATAACTATATGTCTGAAATGGAGACTTTTGCTAGGTTTCCAGTATGGAAGGGAAGGTCTTTACTATACTTCTCTGTCAGACAACGAGCTGGTTGCAATGGAAATTATCTAGCACAGAGAATGAGCAAATCGAAATCAGTTCGGGGATTTGGAATATAGACATATATTTCGTTACCAAATTCCAGTAAATGGTAGGGCATTCTAGCTAGGTGAATATGGTGCACTTCATGCAATCTGGAAATATTTCCGAGTTGCTGGGCTTCAACTGCAGAAGAGGTTTTCTGAAAAAAATACAGTTTTGAAAAGCATTTTCTTGAAAAACTTTTTTGTGAGAGAATTCTCGCATTAAACATATTTTTTGTCCGCACTTTACATTTAACATAACTTTTATTCAGCATTTTTTTTTTACTTTGCAAACTTTGTGAGATTCCTAAACACTATGTGTTTTTTTTATTTTTTTTAATAAAACCTACCCCAGCTGTCCCGCAAAAACCTTTGTGCTTTTTCTTAATCCTAAAAAATACTTTACTAGTTGTATATTTTACCTCTGTGTCATAGCTGGAGTACCTACTGGCTGGTTGGTGTAATAAAAAAAGAAATCATAACTGTAAAAAACAAATCATAACTGATGACTCTTAAGATTGTATATAAATCCATAAATAGGTATGATGACTTAATAAAAGTAACATTTTAAAACTGGGCACTCTTGCATCATTGCAGCATATTGTAAAGCAGGCTTTCCACCAATATAAATTGAAGAAAGTAATTTTCAACGGAGACAGAATTCAGATGTATTTAAGGAATTTTATTGGTGTCTAACAGGCCATATTTCACCAACGCAAATGTGGGCATTATTATTAAATCCAACTGCCTAAGAAACTAAACATGTAAATCAAAGTACCACTGTTCCTAAATTTTAAATAATGCGTATGTGTGCTCTGTTCATCAGTCAAGCTTAGCCCAATCACTATTACAAGTTATCAGCTCTTCAGGACTTACCTAGTGTAATTTTAATACCCAGACACAAGATTGGAACAATGAACCCGACACAGACTGTATAAATGCACTTGAATGTCAACAGTCTGCATACCAAGCAGAAATAATTCCCAAATTGAGTAAATGGCCTAAGAAAAAAATCTCCTTTGCCTCTAATAATCAAAGTTTTTTTTTACTTCACTGTAAGATTTTGACATATGGAGGACTTATACTCATCATGACAAGGAGGATAAAAGGAAGGGATGCTTTACTGATACAACATGAAGGCTGGATGGTTAATGGGGACCTGTAAACAAAAGGAGGGAGGGAAGGTGTTGACCTAAAGCCAGATTATCATACATTGAGTGAGTATGTGTGCATGTAGATAGAATTAAACAGAGAAAGAGGGCCTAGGGCAGTCGGAAGAGGAATGCAGCTGCAAGTTTTTCTGTGAAAAGAAGAAATATCTGCAATTTTCTTTCACAAAGCAACAAGAAGAGTGTGCCACAAACACGCATGTCATATTGAATTAAATGGATGTGTCTTTCAGCTCATAAAGAAGAAACTCGAGCAGAGACCAAAACTTGAAAACTTAGATGATCTTCAAACTATTATTACACTCAAAAAACGGAAAAAATGCAAGAAGGTTATAGTGCCAGTGGAGAAAGAACCAGAGCCAGAAGTGATAGTAAGTGTTTTGTTTAAAGGAGCTTCTGTTCTGCTTTGCAGTGTTGACATTCCAAAAGACTATTTATGACTTGACATTCATTCACATATCCCATCCTTCCTTAGATTGAATCTGTGGACGTGGTCACATTTTTGAAAGCTGCCTTGGAAAATAAGGTGCCAGTAGTTGAAAAGTTCCTGTCAGATGGAGGGGATCCCAATGCATGTGACGAGGTATTTTTTACATTATACACAGCCGTCCTGTTCACGCTAATCCATGTGCTAAGTGAATAAAATGTACTTACCATGTATGTAATGATGTTCACTCGCTTTGCCTCAGTTTGGCAATAGTAATATAGTTTACGAGAGGAGCTGGCCAATCAGAGGATGTCACAGTCATCATGCAGTAATGTCTGAGAGAGAATACATCTAACCATTCACAGTGATGCTCCTCAACCTCCTATGAGCGAAATAAAATCCTCAGCAACCAATTGTGGGCTAGGTTAAATTGCCATTACTTAACAGTAACAAGCATTGGCAATGCCAATAGGTCAGCTAATGAATGCACTGTGAAGCCAGGCCAAACAAAAAACATGCACGTTAATGACTGCCTCCTTCTCATCTGTGCTTCTGCCAGAGAGAAACGCCATAAATTATCTAGTTATTTAAGACACCCTAATAGTATTGCAGTGGCATGTGTGTGTCCCTAAAGGTTCAAGCTCAGGGAGCTGGATAAATAAACAAATGACTACAGCTGTTTGGAGAGCAAGCACTATTTAATAGAAGCACACAACTTCTGCCCAATCAACACATGTACTCTTGGCTCCCAACATGTAGGTGGAGCCAAAGCTTCTTTCCTGGTGATACTCACATAATTATTGTCTGGCAACTGCTGTGCTGTCATGCCAGACCATAAAACAGACCCCGATGCCCAAAAGCTCACTACGGATAGGTGTAAATCTCAATGACCGATGCTGGTACCAAACCTAATGAAAGTGAATCACAAATACTTGGTTTACAGAAAGCATCAATCTTTTCCCAAAAGGTTTTCTGCAAACGATATATATGTGTATATATATATATATATATATATATATATATATAGATATATATTCTCACAAGCCACATACAAGACTTTTTCTAAGGTCACAGAAAAATACAGCATGAAAGCTATTGTTGACCTCAAACCCTCTGACTCGCAGATTATTATTATGTCAGCTAGTACAGACCTTGATCATTGTTCAGGGAAAGGTCACATTTTATCAAGATTTAACAATGAGACACAGCATTCTCTTCAAAGGATACTAGTGTGGAAGCTCCATGTGTCCATTGCTCACCCTTGTGGACCAGTTGTTAAATAAAGTCAACCAAAGTATATCTGGCACCAACTCTGTGTATTCAACATGTTTCCTTGCTTATCTTTCCTAGGGAGCAGTGTCCCTTTTCAGTGTGATTTGTTTCATTTATGGCTGTGTACACGTGACCTGAAAGTATCGCTGCTGGCCAGGTGTGAGTGTCTGACCACTTCAGCACATAACCTTAGAGGCAGAAATACCAGGAATGTGTGACCCTTTCAGTTCTTAACATGAATGAATAGAATCTCTCCTATGAATGTCACTGAGCTCACAGTGCTGAGGTGTGACTGCAATGCAAGTTCATGTTTTTTTCTCACTGTGCCACTCTAGACAGAGACTAGGCATTTTAAAACCAACTTAGGCTCTGTTCCATTAGGAACAGTCATCCCCACACTGGGAGGCAGGGTCTCTTCCAGCTAGGAACACCAGCAACCCAGACTGGTTTCAGCCTACTTAGGCTTCGTCAGTGAAGTACAGATTGAGCCCTAAGGCAAGTGAGGAAGGGGGCCCACATCTAGACATACCCATTGCACTTAGGGCATCTACCACAACAAGCAACAAAGTGATGGAAGGAATGCTTGAATTATTCTCAGCCACAGATGATTGGTCAAGCAGCATCTCAGTGCATTGTTTTTCACCCCCTGTTCCACTTTAGACAGATACATGTCATAAGCAAATCAGTTTTTAGCTTGCTGCTACAGCAAAAGTCGAGATTGAACTTTTGGGTTTCTGCTTTTATCACATATTTCAAAGACACACAAAGTAGACTGAATTCCTTTATGCATTTCTGAATTTTACCAGAGTATGACTAAACCCGAGGATGTCTGACAGGGGAATGTAGAAGGCAGAAGGCTTAACAATAGGCAAATGGAAATCCATAATTATTTCACATTGTCTCTGTGTGTAAAAATCACCTTTATTAAAGTTAACATCAATCCTTTGTCTTTATCCACTCCCTCTAAAAAAACAAAAAGGAAACAAGATAAACACCAGCAAATGCATTTGGCACATACGCGTTTTTCCTGCGAGAGATAGGACAATTAATTATGCATCCTGTTGCAAAAGATGTGAATAAAATTGCATCGAGAATAAAGTGCTGAAAAGATGAGCGTGCAAGATGCTTATCACATGATAATTCTTGCTATGACAATTAAATAGGCATTGTTGAGTTGCACAATTCTAATTCAGGTACATACAAATAAATCTCCATAGGGACTGCTGGCAAAACAAGAGTTTTTATGCATCTTTAATGTAAGTGCAGGAAATCAACTGTCCAATGGACAATGGACAGTCAGTGGTTAAAGCTGTTTTCGTAGAAGAGCACATTAAAGAATGGTGCAGCACCAAAAAGCCACAATTTAATTTGGAGAGCATCATCACAAGAATGTACATTTCTCACGCATTCAGGGCCTGATTTATACTTTTTTAGCGCCGCATTTGCGTCATTTTTTGACGCAAAAGCGGCGCAAACTTACAAAAAATAATTTAGGGCCTTATTTATACTTTTTGGTGCAAAACTGCATTAAGGCAGTTTTGCCCCAAAATGTTTTGCACCGGCTTGCACCATTTTTTAGCACCAGCTGGGCACCATATTTATGGAATGGTGCAAGCCGGTGCAAAGGGTAGGCTAGCTTAAAAAAAAATGACGTTAGGCAGTTTTGAGTCAAAATAAATGATTCTGACCAGATTAGCATAATTTTTTGACGCTAAGGGGCATATTTATACTCTGTTTGCACTGAATTAGCGTAATTTCTTTTTTACTCTAATTCAGTGCAAAACTAACTCCATATTTATACTTTGGTGCTAGACTCGTCTAGCACCAAATATATGGAGTTAAAGTCATTTTTTGGCAGTGGAAACCTACCTTGCCTTAATGAGATGCAAGGTAGGCGTTCCTGTGCAAAAAAATGACTATGGCCTTAACACCACATTTATACTCCCATGTAAAAATGGTGCAAGGGAGGGATCAAAAAATGGGGCAAAGCTTGCTTTGCCCCATTTTTTAAGACCAGGATCAGGACAGGTGTTAGGGGACCTGTGGCCCTATTTCCATGGTGGAACACCATGGAATAAGCACAGAGGTGCCCTCCCTAGGCCCTAGGGGCACCACCACCCACACTAGAGGGACTGCGAGGATGGGGGACACCATCCCAGGTAAGTACAGGTAAGTGCATTTTATTTTTGAAAGTGCCATAGGGGGCCCTGAAATGGGCCCCCATACATGGCACATGGTGCAATGGCAATGCCCAGGGGACCCCTGTCCTCTGTGCTGGCCACTGGGGTGGTGGGCATGGCTCCTGCCTTTTCTAAGGCAGGAGTCATGTGGCATGGTAGGTTTAGCACCATAAAATGACGCTAATCTGGTTAGAGTCATTTTTTTTTTACTCTAACCTGCCTAAAGCCATTTTTTGGTGCTAAACCCTCTTCTTCTATACTGCTAGCCCCACCTGACTAAAGTCATTTTTTTAAACTCTAGCCTACCCTTTGCACCGGCTTGCACCATTCCATAAATATGGTGCCCGGCTGGTGCACAGAAATGGTGCAAGCCGGTGCTAAACTTTTTGGTGCAAAACTGAGTTAGTGCAGTTTTGCAGCAAAAAGTATAAATAAGGGCCAATATTTTGTAAGTTTGCGGCACTTTTGCGTCATAAAATGACGTTAATGCGGTGCAAAAAAAGTTTAAATCAGGGCCTTGGTGCTAGATGGGTCTAGCACCAAAGTATAAATATGGAGATAGTTTTGCACCGAATTAGAGTAAAAAAAAATGACACTAATTCAGTGCAAACAGAGTATAAATATACCGCAGAGTATAAATATGCCCCTAAATATGGCGTTAAGGCCATAGAGTCATTCTTTGCACGGGAACGCCTACCTTGCATCTCATTAAGGCAAAGTAGGTCTTCACTTTCAAAATATGACTTTAACTCCATAGATTTGGTGCTAGAGGGGTCTAGCACCAAAGTATAAATATGGAGTTAGTTTTGCACCGAATTAGAGTAAAAAAAAATGACACTAATTTGGTGCAAACAGAGTATAAATACGCCCCTTAATTTTTTAAGTTTGCGTCCCTTTTGCGTCAAGAACTGACGCAAATGCGGCGCTATAAAAGTTTAAATCAGGCCCTTTGAGTCTGTGTAGTCAATACCACTCCCTTTCTCAGTTTCCATCACAGAGGGTTCAGCGTGTGCTACTAAGGTGCAACACACGGTCTAGTTCTCGGGTGCTCCGGTGGCACCATGTTTGTGAACTGCATAGATTTCACCTAGATTCCGTGTAGTAATGACACACCGAATGCCACGGATAGCTCCACGTTGATTACGGGGACTGGGCACTTTTTAGGTATTTTTGCATTTTTTCCGGGTCTTTACAGAACGCTGGGCAAGCCCCAGGGGCTGCAGCGGCTTTTTATTGGTTAGGGTTTAGGTGTAGTGCTATGACGCTCAAGTTACCTCGGCGGGAAAACACAATTACTAAGAACAGTGCAGCCAGAGGTACATGCAGAAGGGAGGTCATGGTGCTGCAAGGACATGGTAAAAGGAATAGTGAGCTAAAGGGAGAACAGGAAGGCTTGAGATCGTTCCTGGAATCCAGCAGTGTGTGCCATTATCGACTGCACTGAAAGGCTGTTTACCTGATAGCTGGTGACTAACCATGTTCCATGGATGTCTAGAAGATACCCACAATGCTGTGAGTGTCAGAGGAGATGAAAAATGCGCACGTTTTGTGCGTGTGGAGGTGGGGCCTCTAAGAAAAGGTCTAGTGAGATTTACTCAAGGTCAGAGAAGGTAAGGACACATGACAGTACCCATGATCATTGAAAAACTTCAGGTAAGCCTATACCCAATGTGTAAGGCACAATCTGATTCATATATGTTCATAACATCATTATTTACTTGGTATTACTTTTTAGACACAATATATTTTATTTGCATGGGGCATTTCCTGTTGTATGGGGTGAGACAGATAAAACTGGAAAATAGCCGATTCAACATCTATTTGACAAAGTTTCATATGTATGAGCTTTATTGTATTTTCCTGTTAAATGTGAAGTGGTTAGAGTTGTCTGATATGTAGCTCTACCAGAATAGATTTCCAGCTGTTTTTCTGACTGTAATGTAGTGTGGCACAGTACCCTGGTGATCAGGACAGAATTCACTTGGGCGTCACAGGTTTTAATTCTAGCAGGTTTGGCCTGAGAGTCTCTGTAGATAAAACACAAAGCATAAGACTTCTAGTAAATCACCCATCAGACAAGTAACAACATAATAGCCATAAAGGGGTCATCTTCAAAGCTCTCCATTTCCATAAAGTGATTGTCAGGCCTAAATATTGCTTATTTGATGTTTCTTGAACCTAATGCGCCTTAAAAATGGCACCCAAAATCATCATATGAAGAGATACAAATTATATATTGATGAAATGAAATATCCAGCTCACACCTTGTTAGAAAAACGATTGGGGCATATTAAACCTGTCAAGAACCAAGGGACATCTCGTACTTAGATTGGGGCTTATTAAACCTATCAAGAACTAAGGGACATCTCGTACTTATTTTGGGGTATGGTCTAACTCAGTAGTCACTTACAATAAAAGATCTTCAACCTGTTTCTGCTTGTCTGAGATCTACAGCTCTCTCTGTCTGACTGCCTGTCAGAGACTCCTGATGAGTGACGATGAATATAGAAATGATTGAGTTGTCCAGATTGAGTGGGCCCATGTCTGCAACCCTGGCAGTGAAGATGTCAGGCTAAGCAAATAAGCTAAAGATAGAACGAGCTTGGAAATCAGAATGCCATTCAGACAGTGGATGTGTGAAGTGAGGCAGAGATTTTATGTACTCTCAAACTAACACCTTATATGAGCAACATGGGGGTAGAGTAGGCTGTTTAAAACAGGTCAAAAGAAAATAATTTCTAGCCATGTCATTTGCATGTCAAGAATGGCAAATTTAAATTAGAATGCCTCACTGCAGGACAACATGGCCCTGAGAAGGAGGAGAGACATGTTGCTTATACAGGACGCCTCTTACTATTTATTCAAAGACTACAAACACACTCAAATATTTATATGTAATAATACTGGAGGCCTTAAATCCAACCAAACCATTATAAAACCTGTCCTGATCAAAGATTGCACATTCTGACTGCAGATCGAGGCATGGCCCAACAGCATGAACCACAATGAATTTCTACATTTCTTCACACCTCGTGGCAATACATTTGTTTTATGTCCACAATAATCTATTCTTCAAGAAAGAACCACATCATATCTCCCTGTTACCAAAGATCTCTCCATGCCCCACCCTCTTCTCCCAACATTGTGTTTGCACCACACCCAACAGTAGGTGTCTCAAGGTAATCACTTGGGTGGTACTCATGGTTCTATGAAAAGCATTAAGGGTGTAGAAACACACACACACACCCCTCAGATTTGCCTGCTTTGGTGGCATCACACAGTATTGTAACTGAGATCTCCTATTAATTCAATGTTTATATTATTACATCCAAATGTAAACTGTCAGCTTACTTAGTTCATTGTCAGTAAACCAAGACTGAAACACCCAGAAAGGCTGATGCACAAAGGCCCAATACTAAAAATCGTCCGAAGTGACATGAAATGAGGTACCCAGAGACTGGAAAAGTAAATATTAAAGAAGAAGTGTATGGATGGAAAACAGGAAATGGTTTGCTGTGGGAGGGTTAAGGTGGAAGAGTGGATGAAGTGGAGTGGAATTTGGGAAGGGGAAAAGAGGTGAGGAAGAAAAAGACACCAGACCAATGAGGCTGCAGAAGAGAACAGAAGATCCGAGAAGAGGTCCATTGAAGGAGGAAGCAGAGAATGGTATCAGAATAAAATTGGCAAAAGTAAAAGAGAAAGAGATGAAGGAGAAAGTAGAAAAAAGCAAAAAAACTAAAATAGCCGAGTGGTGCCTAGTAGATAGACAGCTGGAAGGCAAGATTACACAAATATGCACCAGTTCAGGGCAGCCTTACTGTGACACTTCCATCAGCCCCCTGACCGAGTGGCAAAAATTCAATTCCTGTACCCGTTCGTCGGTGGAGTAATTTTTACCCCAGTGGACTAGTGCAAATATTGGTGTAAAATTGCTTTTCAAAAGTGCAATTATTGTAACTTACCCGTGAGCACAAACAACATGTGGCACAGCAAACACTTATTACACCATCATCTGACCTTCTATGGATCTGATACTTGATGTTTCCAAGGTTGTTCTTACCACTGCCATTTGAGATGTTATATCCGATTGCAGCACACATTACCAGCACTGGCTTAAGTGTGGGTCCACATTTAAAAATGTGTGCGCATGCGTCCCCAATGCAGATTTTTTTAGAGATACACGTGGAAATATAGCATGCCTCCAAGGGGCTTATGAAGTAAAAATGCATCGTTTCTTCCATACATCTAAATTAAATACATCAATTAAGGACAACAGCGACTAATGTAAAATACAAAAAGTTAGATTTGAGCTATATATGCACCACATATTTTGTATTACTAGTAAATCATATACTACATAGTTTATTGTAAGATATTTCACATCAAAGCAGGATGCCTTCCCAATGTTAATAATATAATCATAATTGTTTTATATACATCTAAATTGTACATTAATACATTTCTTGCTCTCCAATTTTTTTTTCCAGTACAAGCGTACAGCACTGCACAGAGCATGCTCAGAAGGACACATGACCATTGTAGAAAAGTTAATAGAAGCCGGGGCAAAGATAGAATTCAGAGATATGGTACGTGATTTCGTATTTTTTTACTAAGAAAATGAAAATATACTAGATTTTATGACTCATTAGCCTAGGCGCATTGAAGTGATTCTGTCCATTGTGTGGCTGAAGGCAAAAATAAGGGACACCGAGGCCCATATTTATACTTTTTGATGCAAAACTGCGCTAACGCAGTTTTGCGCCAAAATAAGCGCCGGCGTTAGCCGACCGGCGCTGCCTGGTGTGCGTGAAAAAAAACCACGTACACCAGGCAGCGCCGGCGTAGGGAAAAATGGCGTTTGGGCGTCCAAAAATGGGGCAAGTCAGGCTGAGGCAAAAAAATCGTCTTAACCCGATTTGCGCCATTTTTTTGGGGCGCCCAGACGCCATTAACATGACTCCTGTCTTAGCAAAGACAGGAGTCATGCCCCCTTGCCCAATGGCAATGCCCAAGGGACTTCTGTCCCCTGGGCATGGTCATTGGGCATAGTGGCATGTGGGGGGCACAAATCAGGCCCCCCTATGCCAAAAAAAAAATTGAAAAAAATACTTACCACAACTTACCTTTTCTTCCCTGGGATGGGTCCCTCCATCCTTGGGTGTCCTCCTGGGGTGGGCAAGGGTGGCAGGGGGTGTCCCTGGGGGCTTGGGAGGGAACCTCTGGGCTCATTCTGAGCCCACAGGTCCCTTAACGCCTGCCCTGACCCAGGCGCTAAAATACGGCGCAAATGCGGGTTTTTTAGTCCCGCCCACTCCCGGGCGTCATTTTTGCCTGGGAGTATAAATACGACGCATATGCATCGCAGTAATTTTTTAAGACGGGAACGCCTACCTTGCATATCATTAACGCAAGGAAGGAGTTCACACAAAAAAATGACGCTAACTCCATGAACTTTGGCGCTAGACGGGTCTAACGCCAAAGTATAAATATGGAGTTAGTTTTGCTTCGAATTTGCGTCGAAAAAAACGACGCAAATTCGGCTCAAACGGAGTATAAATATGCCCCCTAGTATTCATCATTTTCAGAAGGGTGTGACAGAAAATTGTGTCAAATTCATCCAACAAGTCTGAAAGAATGCACACTGACAGGGAGCCTTCCCCTTCTACCATCACAAAATGTAAACCCAGAAAACAACAATGGTGGTTTTCATGACATATCTAGGTTAGATACCCAACTGCTATTTATTCAGGGTTTTGAGACCAGAGACCACCATATTGTAAAGCCTTTTGAGAATAAAGGGCAGTGTTTAATTTGGGCTGGTGGTTGCAGAGGGGGCCTATCAGCAGCCATTTTTGAGGACAGTCTTTTATCTAGAATAAGTAAGAAAAAAAACACAAAAGGGGGAAAGAATGAGAGAGCGAAAGAGTGCAAAACTGTGACAAAGGGAGAAAACAGGGATGAAAAGGAAGAGTGGGATAAAGGGTCTGAGTATCTGGTGGTGGATTAAAGAGGCATGAAGTGGGATCAAGAATATACAGTCTTGGTATTCAAAACCCTTATCTTTGATAGCGCTGATCGTGGGCACCATCAATCGGGTGATGAGAATTAGGTGGCTCAGAAGAAAGGTGGATTGTCAGGATGGATGTTTTTACAGTGGTGATAGTAAAGAATGCTTCAGAGAATAGGCCTTGACTACAAGAGCCTCGCTGGTGGCTGTGTTAATTAAAAAACCAATGCCTTGGGAGTTCAGAATTTACCTGATGCAATAAACATGTAGATTAAAAGTGTTGCCCTCAAATATGGGGTGAAATTTGCACCACCATCTGCATGTCATGGTACTCAGTGGTCCTTTTTCCGTGATAAATGTTGGCAAATTTATCTGAAATTTGATAGGAGAAAATTGCAAGTTGTGGCCTTTATTGCACCCAGTCACTAGTGGATGGCCTACCCACCACTTGTAGCTGTATTTGTGATCCATGTGCAAACAGGTGTTTCTGAATGGATCCCTAAATGCTGGGCGCTCATAACTGAGACCTTCAGATCAGTGCTACTAGTGTGGGACACGCTCATAGTTTTAGCCACTGGGTAGGAAGATGTTTGTACCTTGGCAGAAGCAGATTGTGGAGATGCTTTTAGTTTCTCAGCTTACAGCATCTGTGAATCAATCACAATAGTTGCTGTAGTGGTCAATGTCTAAGTAACCAAGGTAGTTCAATGTGATCCGCTGAATTTCCTTATGTGGTGCAATTTAATCTCTAAATATGGTCCCGCAGCAGGAATGAGCATTACAATCCAAAATATCAAATCCAGTTGGATGGAGAAGCAGATCTTCCATTGGCTTTAATTAAGTCGATGAGTGCAGTATTCACTTATTGATAAATAAATGATAATGCGTTTCTCAAACGTGGTTCACATATACTTGAATTGGCAAACTTAAAACTGGTAGGGAAAAATAAACTTTGTATTCAAAATAAACGTCATGAAGTGCCCATCTTAAATGGTGTAGATATAATGAAAACCAACTACATCTCTTTGCTAACTATTCTTAATTTTAATTTCAGCTGGAATCCACAGCTGTTCACTGGGCTTGCCGAGGTGGGAGCTTGGATGCTTTGAAGCTTCTATTGAACAAAGGAGCAAATATAAACGCCCGAGACAAGGTATGATGTGTGTCCTGAAGGCTAATATTTCGGAGACAGGTATTGAAAGGCACAGTGCATTGAAAGCAACATGCAAGTTGATATTTCCCAGGTCACTCATTCAATCTAACTTCATATACAATATTATTTCACATAAGTAATTTTTCTTTTTGTAGATTTTGACGGGAAGTTATGATTTTCTTTTAATTTACCAAACTCGGCAAACATTATACACTAATATAGATTTGTGAAATAGAACGCGTATAAATTCTCCGTCTACATATAAAATATGAAATATATTTTTGAAACAGTAAATTGTTAGTTTGGCTTGAGTACGAATGTTAGTAGTGAAGTGTTTTTATGTTTATTTTCCTTGCATGCATAACACTAATTTATTTGCATACTCTCTCCTAAAACGCAGTTGCTCAGTACTCCACTGCACGTGGCTGTGAGGACGGGGCAGTACGAGTGCGGCGAGCACCTCATTGCTTGCGAAGCAGATCTGAACGCCAAAGACAGGGTGAGTAAACCGAGTACACTTCACACTATCCTGTATCTCAATTACTCGAATGATAAAAATCTTCTGTACTTCTTTCTGTGTCTTTGCTTCACTCAAGTAAGACACTAGACACCCTCTTATTTTTAGTCATGGCTCCTGCACAAGATTGTTGCTTTAGGATATCATATTTATAGATTCATGTGCGTCACAATTCCAAGATGTCCTCAGTGGCATCTGGCACTGAACGGGGAGGTGTGTGGCTGGGTGGGGGGTGGGGGAGGGCAGTGGGGTACGGATTGAAAAAAACAAAAATAAAAATAAAAACAAACACCTGTTTCCTCCGGAGACGGGTGTGTCTCCTCTGTCCTTTTCTCTTGGGAAACGCACAGGCTCCCAGACTTCCCTCAGCCAATCACAAACCCGCAGTCACCAGCATGACAGCAGTGTCATGATTGGTGTGAGTCGCCTGCTCCGGCGCTCACAGAGGAAGTGAAGGCCTGTGCAATTTCTCCTCCCTGATGTGCAATACAGCCGGGAGGAGAAAGTCAAAGTGCGCATGTATGTTTGGCCGGCCGCACATGGCCAGCCAAACACACATGCGCACTTTTAGTGCATAAACCACTCCTTACTCCAGCCCGGCCCGGCCCTTCTCTAGCTCAGATGAAAAGTAAAATGATAATAACGCTCCGTTATTATCATTTTATTATTCCTTCTGCCTTTTAAAAGCAGTGGGGCGATGCTCCTTCGCCTTAGCGGAGGAGCCGCCCCTGAATGTCACCCTCATTTACCCAGCCCTAAATTTCATTAGCAAACGTGTTCAGTAGAGCCAGGTTTGACTGTGTGCTTTGTCCTTTCAGGAAGGAGACACGCCGATGCATGACGGGGTGAGGCTAAATCGCTACAAAATGATGAGGCTGCTGATTACTTACGGGGCTAACCTAACAATCAAAAATGACGTAAGTTTTACTTGTAAATATCGTCTGGTTGAAAGACTTATTTATCTAAAGGCAATGGCATTAACTTGAGTGCACAGGATAAAGCCTTAGGTAGATAAATGTTTTCAAATTACCCCTATGTTTATTTATCCATAGAAAAATCGAGTTTATTTGCATAAAAGGGATCATTACAGAAAAGGCCGCAATTTCATTGCCCATCTTAAATGGCAAGTACTGCCAGCAGTGAAAATCAGGAGCAGCTGCCACTGTCTGCAGTGCAGGCAAGGCATGGGCACTTCAGACCTGGTAATGGCAGACAAAGCTTTTGTTGCCATAAAGTTGGATTGGACCAGTGGTATTTCCCTTACATAGTGTATATATGTTACACTGATGATTAAAATGATTTACATATTTGCTGAAAAATTAGAAACTTGTGTATTGCCGACAGTAGTATGCAATGCTATATTTCTCATATTTTCAACTGCAGAATAGTAAACTCAATGGATTATTATAGCGCTTCACAAAATTTGATGGCAGATAAAGACAATCACATACTCATGATCATACTTATGATACTGCCTCCAGAAGCAGCTTCTCCACTATGGTGGAGGAGCATCTACCCCTGCCAGCAGCAGTAGCTGCAAAACTTTTACAGCAAAACCACAATAAACTATATTTATTATGGTTTTACTGTAAAAGGGGCAGGGCCATTAGCAGTTCCAGGGACAGAGGGGGAGTGCACAGCACTCCCCCTCAGTGTGCATGTATGTTTGGCCGGCTGTTTCAGGCTGGCAAAACATGCATGTGCACTAAGCTCTCTCTCTAACCCGGCACTGTGTTGCCTGGTGGGAAAGAGCAGGCAGAGGCTCTCACTGTGCCTCGGAGTGCCCTGGCTAGGAGCTCCATCCAATCCTAATGCTGCTTTCATGCTGCTAGCAGCATGAAAGCAGCATTAGGATTAAACGCAGGGCAGACTGGGAGCCTGTGCCTTTAGTGTAGGACCGGAGTGGATAGGAGAGACTCAGCGAGAAAGGTAAGTCTTTTTCATTATTACTATATTCCTTTTTTGTCGTTCCCCCCACTACATGCCCCCTCGCCCCTTTTCCCACCGACAAACCACAACTGACTGCCTCAGTCACATTTCATATACATGTCGACCCTCCGATACTCGTAATTTTGAATAATAAATATGATACCTTGATGTAAACCAGAGGGGTAGACACACAATATTGTATGCCTACCTCTCTCTGTCACACACACACAAACTAACACATGCAGTTAGATTCACAATCTCATTCTTAAATTCCTAACTGATTAAAACACTCACGGGTATTTGTGAAGATAGCATGACTTGACATTGCAACATGGTGATCGATGCAGGATTTCACATAATCACATCCTCATTGAAGATCCTATTTTTTTACTCCCTTTCCACACAGAAACACATCCACAGTACACTGCTTCAGATAATCTGTACATACATACACAATCAATCCTCAGACATCCTATACCATGAAACATTACACTTGCATGTAGAGAGGGTTGTTATACGAAATTACACAAACACCATATGGGCATTCAAACTTGTGACCAGAAGGATTTGGTAAATTCCTTCATTATCTACCAGCCACGCTCCCCCACTCACACAAAACATCCATCTTTCAGTCTAGATCTCCAGCTTGAACTCGTACTTGAGATAAACATACAGGAGTGTTGGGGAAAGTCCTCAATCTTGATCCTCCTTATGTCTTGCAACATTTTTGCAATAACCACAGTGCTATCCCAACATACAGGTGGAATATGGATCCCATATCCACGTACAGATGGTGGTGAAGGTCGCAATACGCGTCACACATATGTGGCTCCCAGTTCAGGTCATCTCACCAACAGCAAATTACACAGCTAATGAACTAGCACAGTTGTTCGTGTCCAGTCGATGTCCTAACCTTTTGCTCTAGAAGCACTTACTTTACAAATGACTGCCTCTTGCAATTAGCTAATTCTTGATAAATCTGAAAGTCACTAAGTTAACCACATTCCCTTTTCACCACAACTACAGTGTTAGCCCGAAAGGTCGACTTTCATGATTACAAGCTTCTTTAATACAGCACTGTATTTTTAAAGTAACAATTCACAATTCCTTCCAAAAACACAATATTACTTTCACTGATTTGAACTCTGAAGAAGAAAAGTTGAAACAATTAAATTCATCCACCGAACAGCAGCTAAGGTTCTCAAGAATGTTATTCCTCAAAATATATTCCTAATGAAAATATTGTATTAATATAGTTTATCTTCTTCGCTGCAAATGTGGTTCAAAGGCAGGAAATACATAAATATGCATAAGAAGGCATCAACAGATCAAACCATGATAAGGAATAATAGTTACATCAGTGCTGTGGAAAGGTGGCTAGGATTTCACACGGATTTCATCACTTGACAAGTACGGACGTCTTTTTTTGCCACGGTTATTTTTGTCACCTGGCAAGTGTCAGCAGTTAAAAGCGGTGCTTGCAAATGAAAGTAAGGCTTTTGAATGAGATGCTATGTACAGTCAGTAGTCCACCAGCAAGGCGCCTGCAACAAGATCTTTCTCTTTTTTAAACTCGATGACCTCATGCGGCCTTTGGTGCCTGAGAGAAGGTCTCCCTACTCTAGTTACCACAAAGCTGTGGAAAGGGTTTAAGCTGACGTTTAGGAACACAAAAGGAAAGTAAATTATATGGACATTCGAACATATGAATCTGAAAGTCTGGATAACGTTGCTTAATGTAGTCTGCTTGGACTCATAAACCTACAAATAGAGAAGACTCTGAGCTCATCCTCAACTTTCCTGAAGATCAAAACAAACAACTTGAGTAGGTTGAGTGAAGGGGGTGTTTTCGAGGACTGACTGAAGGACTGAGAGATTCAGGGGCATATTTATACTCCGTTTGCGCCGAATTTGCGTAGTTTTTTTCAACGCAAATTCGGCGCAAAACTAACGCCATATTTATACTTTGGCGTTAGACGCGTCTAGCGCCAAAGTATGAGGAATGAGCGTAATTTTTTTGTGTGAACGCCTTCCTTGCGTTAATGAGATGCAAGGTAGGCGTTCCCGTCTAAAAAAATGACTGCGACGCAAATGCGTCGTATTTATACTCCCGGGCAAAAATCACGCCCGGGAGTGGGCGGGGCAAAAAACCCCACATTTGTGCCTCTTTTTAACGCCTGGGTCAGGGCAGGCGTTAAGGGACCTGTGGGCTCAAAATGAGCCCACAGCTACCCTCCCATGCCCCCAGGGACCCCCCCTGCCACCCTTGCCCACCCAAGGATGGAGGGACCCATCCCAGGGACATTCAGGTAAGTTCAGGTAAGTATAATTATTATAATTATTTTTTTTTTTTTTGGCATAGGGGGGCCTGATTTGTGCCCCCCTACATGCCACAATGCCCAATGACCATGCCCAGGGGACATAAGTCCCCTGGGCATGGCCATTGGGCAAGGGGGCATGACTCCTGTCTTTACTAAGACAGGACTCATGTAAATGGCGTCTGGGCGTCGTTAAAAATGGCGCAAATCGGGTGGAGGCGATTTTTTTGCCTCAACCTGACTTGCCCCATTTTAAGACGCCCTAACGCAATTTTTCCCTACGCCGGCGCTGCCTGGTGTACGTGTTTTTTTTCCACGCACACCAGGCAGCGCCGGTCTGCTAGCGCCGGCTAACGCCATTCAATAAATACGGCACCCGCATGGCGCCTCAGAATGGCGTTAGCCGGCGCTAATCTTTTTGGCGCAAAACTGCGATAGCGCAGTTTTGCGTCAAAAAGTATAAATATGGCCCTCAGTTCTTGGGTACTGTGCCAGAACATGAAGAAAAACTTGGCTTCTTTTTTTTTCAATACAATTCATATATTTGGAAAATGCGCGGTATAATGAATCATTAAACCCCAACGATTTAGTCTAATTCGTTGCCATGATGGTCCAAAACTTTCAGTGGGGATTTTGCACCCTCTTGGTGCACTTGTGTGGTGCAATAAGGGAGTGGATTTAAACATTTTCCAGGCATGTTTTATAGCTCCAAGTCCAGCTCGGTTATATAATATATGAAAATACAATGTTATTCTCGCTTGCTCTCCCACTCCTTACGTCTTACTGTGAAGAAGAGACCCAGTAGTATTTACATTGCACTACACCTTTCCATCACAGGAAAGATAGTTTGACATTCTGATGGTTACAACTACCTGTGGATTCCTCACCTAATGAATTCTCCCCATGCGCAACATTCAATGGAAACTTCTTTCCAGCTCTGCACATCAGCGAGGACGTCACAATTGCCCGACTCCGCCTGACGTCATCGAGGCAATAAGAGGCCCTTGCCGGCGTGCTGACGTCAGTTCCCTTTTTTCCGTGCCTTTGATAATGGTTAATTTTACAGCTACATGTATTATTTGCTGTTCGGAGGGATACTTTGTGTTTTTGTCGAAATGTCGGCCCTGAAGAAGTCAGGCTTCAAGCCTTGCAGGGAATGTGGGGGTTGAATGTCGGTTACTGACCCCCATAACAACTGTTTATGGTGGGTGAGGGGGAGGTGGGGTAACACCCCACACAGGAGCTATGCTCCCGCTTGTGGCTTAGTGGAATGATATGTCCACTACGGAGCCTGTGTTTAACATTGTAGTCCCAGGCTCAAATTTCAATGGCTTCCCTCAGCTTTCGATCCTTCTGCATGCAATAAAATAAGTCCCACTGAGTTGGTGAGATCTGCCTGAGTCAAGAAGTCAGTTCTCTTCTGAGTGAGCACTTTACAGAATAGATTTATGTTATGCTTAGAAAGTAAGTTTCACAAAGTATCCTTATTTTGTACAGATCTTTTGCAATCATGACAAATGCTTGACCTGTATGCCTACAGCCAAGACCTCCTACCACATACCTTATGCGTTTGCTGCATACTTATACATTAGAACAATATTCAACCAATTCCAATATATGTATTCTATAATCTTCCCATATATCATTCAGCTTTTAGGGGTGTAATAAGAACTTTATAATTCTTTTTAAAAAACAATCATTACTTTCCAACTAGGACTCCTGTTAATTAGGTGTTCATGATGACAAATTTTGTTTATTTCACACCATATAGTGAATTAATACTTTTTAAGGCCACAAAGTGACCAAATATGCCATTTTCGTTGACTGTTACTCATACGATAAACCTTGGGCCTCTTTTAGAGCATGAAAATGATGCTAAACAAGCTTATTTTTGCTCCAGCAATGATGAGACAAAAGTCATATATAGTTTAAAGATGCAATATTTTAAAATAAACCACTTTCCGTTGTTTTGAGACGTTTCTTAAGGCCGGACATTTTTGCATGACTTTCACTGCAAGCTTTACTGCTCTGAAACCATATATTATCCCACATACTCTTGCTACATACGAATAAAACATAGAATATGAAACCTTGAAAATCGTGTAATCCTGCGTGATCTTCGCCATAATTGTTTCTCTCCATTTGTTCACAACAGGCAGAGAAAACTCCAATGGAGCTGGTTCTTCAGTGGCAGAATGGCACCAAGGAAATTCTCAATGGACTTCAAGACAAATCATACAAAAGCTCCCCTATCGACACCTTCTGAAGAAAGTCGCTCAAGCACTTTTAAAGTATCAATTCCACCTTGATTTTATGTTTTGCATCGGATCAACCACAAACATGAGAATACAACTACAACAAACATGAGAAAAAAAGAGAAACAACATTCAGTTTATAAATCTTACAGCAGTTGTCACCATTTATACTTTACAGTGTTTGGCAAAGACACGTGGTTGATTGTCCCGACTGAGACTGAACTTTTTGAGAACATTAAATATTCCACCACGTTCACCTAAAGTGGCTTAATTTATGAATTTTTATTTATTTATTTATTTCATGTTTTCTTTTAATTGATGATCTACAAAGATTTAACCAAAAATTCATTATAATTGCTTTATATTCATTTTCACATTTGTGTTTAATACTGATCAGCGAATAGCACTGCACGGCTTTTTCAATGAAAAAAATACTTTCGGAATCATGTTTTAATAACAATTTCTTGTAAGTCGATTTTAGCTGAATAACTTTTCAAATGCAGTGCTCCGAATGTGAGACCCTCGGTGTTACTGTAATTAGGTTTGAAGCTGACATTGGTAGTTGGGGTTTCTTTGTGTGATGCACAAATATAAAATACTATACATTTCAAGTACAGACGCAGTACCTGCCTTGCACTATGTGTTCAAGTAAGTGGCAAAAGAGACACGAAGAGAAGAGATATTTCACTAGAATCTGAAATCTTGGGAATCTTTGTGAGAAAGACTATTAGGTCCGGAATTTTAATGTTAAGTACCACGTGGGCAGATTACTAATGAAAGTCAAAGCAGGGCAGTGGGGAAAAGAACGACACTATCGCTGTGGTTGGCATTGCACCGAATCCTGCTGACAACGTAAGTCAAATCAGTGACGTATTTTTGTACAGTTTAACTGCAATTTCTGTACATTTTGTACTATTGATCTGTTTTTAAAAATTAAATAAATTGATTGGCTCTTTCTACATTGTGTTTTAGTGTGTCAAAATTATGCTGATACTAGAGATTAAAAGGGCACATTTATTACTGCCCACGGCACATGCAAATTGTAATCCAACATATACATTCTTTGTTGGAATTACATTTAGGTGCAAAAAGAGAAATATTTGTAAAGGTAATCCTGTATGGCAGTCTATTTTCTAATAGAGCCGGTCCTCTTATATGTTACATTTAGGTCTACTCAACCAGACAGCTCAGTTATCAGGTTGTGAAATATTTATTGTAGGCCCTCCAAGAACATAGAGAGGCTTGCAGTCTGTCCATTGCCTAACACTGGTTGGCTTTATTGTCACTCTCTTTTGTTTGCTTCTTATTCAGTGGCTTGCGTTGTCCATCTTGCGACGGTTCCTCCCATGGAGCACAAGTAATTTATTTGTGTGCTTCCAGTGCTCACTTTTAGGAAAATATTTTTGCCTTTTGTTTTAAATACTGCACAAGAGCCCATATGTTTTTCATTTGCCCTCCTATTGTACTTCTCTTCCCACCTCCATGCTCTGCATTGCTCTTTCTTTCCGGTGTGCTTCTAGCCTACCCCTTCTGTGATGCACTAGCACTCGTGTGCTTCTCCATTTTGTGTTTGTTCCTAACCAGCGTCCTTCTTCCCCTAGCTCCACATTGCTCCCTCCCTTTCTAGCCCCCTTGCTTTCCCCTTACGCTACAAATTGTTCTCTCTCACCTCTTTGGTTTTCTCCTCCTGCCACCCATGCCTTCTGTGTTGCTTCCCTCCTTGCAAGCCCCCTTGTTACTTCAGTCCCCCATGTTTCTTCCCCCCAACCCAGCTTGAACAAAATGGTTTCACCCATTTTTTTCTTTTTATTTACCGATCCATCCACATCACAGGCTTCTTTTTTTAAAAATTCTTCTTTAGCCATGTTGCATAGCATCAGGAATGCTATACAGTATGGCTAATACTACTGGTTGTGAGGTCCTCATCAACAAATGCAACTCTACACCAACTTCGTCCTGTGACTTCCTCCTTCTTTACATACCACCACCTAGCAATGCGATATTCCTGGACACATTTCTTGACAGAGTTTCAAACCCTATGACACTACTCTCCATCCTATGCATCCTTGGTGACCTAAACGTATGATTTGATGAACCAAATAAGCCCCATCAAAGACCTATCATCACTGACCTAAACATACTGAACCTACATCAGATTATGCACAAACCCACACACATGACCGGACACATCCTAGATGTAATTTTTGAAAATCCAGAACTAGTTGCTTTTCAAAGGATTATTCTAGTCACATGGTCCGACCACCATCTAGTAGCTTTCTAAAACAAAGCACCACAAATCACTACACCTATGGCCACCTTGCATGCAACCAGATATCAACCATGAAACAAACTCAATTTTAAATACTTAGAAACACAACTAACATCCAACACAGATCTTGACACAATAGATTCAGTTGAAAAACTTCATGAGTGGCTCCAGGACACTTTTGATATCCTCATACTGCTAAGACCAACAAAATAGGACAAAAGAAAATAAGCACCTTGGATGAATACAGACCTAAAAAAAGATAAAACACAAATTGCAAAGCTGCAACACACCTGGTTCAAAACACATAAAAAACAAGCAAACTCCACCTGCACAAACTTAACAGAACATAAAATTCAACAATCAAAAAGCTAAAAAAAAGGTACTATTCAAACAGAATTCAAAATGTTAAATATTGAAATAAAGAATTTTACAAAATTATTTCTGAATTTCGTAAACCCAATAAGGAGCTCATCCGTTTCTCAAGAAATTACTGACAAATCATTACTCAGCCAAAGCAGACATGTTGGACCCCTATTTACTTATATTTAAAAGAAGAGAAAACCAACAGCACCAACCTTTTTCCAACAATCCACTCCAAGGGGAGGCTAACCCAGCCTCTACATTCCTTCAAACAACTATCAGAAACTGAATTTATGGATCTTGTCAAAACAAGCAGGTCCTTCTGACCCATGTCCACCACAAATCTTCAAGAAAATTATTTTAGCTACCACTACTGCCACAACAGTTGAACAATCATTAATAATTCTTTAACTATATCAAGACTTACGCTCATTATTTAAGAAAACAATCCTGGACCCACATGACCTAAACAACTACAGACTAATTACAAATTGAGCTTTTCTGGGCAAACTGATAAAAAGAGCAGCATTCACCCAGATGTCACATTCATTGAAGGTAACTCCATACTTTCCTACTTAAAAATAGGATTCTGTCCAGAAAGAGGCACAGAATCTGCCCTCATCACCATCTGGGATGACCTTAAAACACAGTAGATTGGAACAGGGTCACTGCACTACTTCTCATGGACATTTCAGCTGTCTTTGACACAGTTCATCATGACATTATAATCCAAAGGCTGTACAGAGCTAGCATATAAGGGACTGTTCTTAACTGAATCACCTCCTACCTTCAAAACAGAACAAATTTCATCCACACTTCCCAGTTCCTATCCAAACCATACTTTACAAAAGAAAGGGTCCCTCAAGGCTCCATCATTTTACCCATACTTTTCAACACATACATTAAGGCCCTCATTACAACCGTGACGGTCGGTGATAAAGCGGTGGCAATACCGCCAACAGGCTGGCGGTAAATGGCGCCAAATTATGACCATGGCAGAAAAAGCCCAGACAGACATCCACTTTACCACACCGACCCCCAGGGTGGAATCAACAGGTACTACGGTGGTAGCCGCCAACAGCCAGGTGGAAGACAATGTTCCGCCCTCCATATTATGACAGACCAATCAGCCACCTTTTTCCGGGGCGGAACCAACGACATCAAAAGCTTGGCGGAAACACTGCACAGAAGGGAAATGACTCACCATTGGAGACTCAGGGAAGAACCATGCCTCCATGGAGCCTAAACTGCAGATCTTCCCCATGATATTCTACGTCCTGCTCCACCACGAACACCAATGATGGCGAAGATGGCCACGGTGAGTACAGCCACCTAGCACACTGGGGAGGGAGGGAGGAAAAGGAGAGTGACACACACACACGCACAACACCCTCCCCCCGACCCCCAACACCATACACTCAAGCAGATGCAGTGACATAACATATTTACCCTGTACCCCTCAGGAATAATGCAAGGACCACAGGACTAGATGAAAGTGAGTGTAATATTATAAATTCATCATGAATACGTACATCCAATCTAAAAGTATATGCATATGTACAAGTCAAGGGACGCTGCCCAGTCCTCAATCTGCGTGGGCCACAGGGCCACATTACAAAGTCCAAGGCCCTACTTGACTCCTGCAACAACACGGAGAGAACACTGCAGGGGCATCAGTTTGAAAATGGGCAGGCACCTTAGGGGGACGGGGAAAAGGGGGCACCTCAGCCGGCAGATGGAACAACACGCCTGGTCCTGGAGGGGGAAACATGCCCTGTGTTTGGTCCTGGGGAGTGCAAGGCCACAGTCTCTCAACTGGGTGATTTACCTACTGCTTTGTCCTGGGGAGTGCAAAGCCACAATCTCTCAAGTGGGTGAGTTGCCCACATGCCCTGTACTTGGTCCTGGGGAGTGCAAGGCCACAGTCTCTCAAGTGGGTGATTTGCCCACTCCTCTGTCATGGGGAGTGCAAGGCCACAGTCTCTCAGGTGCGTGACTTGCCCACAAGCTCTGGAGGGGGAAACATGCCCTGTGCTTGGTCCTGGGGAGTGCAAGGCCACAGTCTCTCAAGTGGGTGTCTTTACCACTGGTTCTGGAGGGGCATCGTGCCCTGTGATCATCATCCTGGAGAGGATGGGGTGAGTGGGTGCCATACCCACTGGTTTTGGAGGGGGCATTGTGCCCTGTGATCTTCATCCTGGAGAGGATGGGGTGAGTGGGTGCCATACTCACTGGGTCTGGAGGGGGCATCGTGCCCTGTGCTTCAGATCCTGGGGAGGATGGGGTGAGTGGGTGTCATACCCACTGGTTTTGGAGGGGGCATTGTGCCCTGTGCTTCAGATTCTGGGGAGGATGGGGTGAGTGGGTGTCTTACCCACTCATTCTGGAGGGAGCATCGGGCCCTGTGCTCTTGATCCTAGGGAGTGCAAAGTCGCAGTCGCTCAGGTGGGTGTCATAACCCCTGGATTTGCAGGGTGCAGGCCGCACAACAGCCCATGGAAGCAGGACTACAGAATGTTTGCCAGTGGTGACGCCTGCTCAGTGTTGGTGGTGCTGCTGCTGGTGGTGGTGGTTGAGGCTCCAGGCCATCCCCTGCAGCCTCGGATGGCTGCCACTGGTGGTGCTGCTTCAGGTGGTGGTGGTGGTAGGGGGAGGCTCCTGCCCATCCCCTGCAGCCTCGGACGGCTACCCACTGCTGGTGGTGGTGCTGCTGGTGGTGGTGCTGCTGGTGGTGGTGGTGGGGGGAGGCTCCTGCCTATCCCCTGTAGCCTCGGATAGCTGCCCACTGCTGGTGGTGGTGGTGGGGGCTCCTGCCCATCCCATGCAGCCTCGGATGGCTGCACCACCAAGGTTGGGGGTGGGGCTCCAACTGAGTCCCAGCACCAGGCCCCTTGCCCTTTCTGCCTGCTGGTGCAGGCCCCTTGCACTTCCTGGCAGCAGCTGGGGATTGCTCCTTGCCCTTCCTGGCAGAACTTGGGGCAGGCACCCTTTCTGTGTGGCTGCCTGGTGCCTGGGATCTTTTTCCACCACAAGTTTCTATGGACACTACTGGACTCCTGGACTGGGTGGCTGAGATGCTTGCCTGGGTTTTTGCCACCCTGGCCAAACGTGAAAGTCAGGGGGTAGGGATAGGGAAGAGGTCAATGGTGGAGAGGAAAAGCTTCTTAGGGACATTGAGGCGGATGAGGGAGAAGGTTTGGGAGTGGAGGAAGAGAGAGTGCTTGCATTTGTGTACTTTGGGGGAGAAGACACAGTGGGAGAGGACACAGAGGACGTGTGCATGGATGTTGGGGTGGTGACTGCCAGTGAGGTGTGTGTTCTGATAAGTGTGCTTGTGATGGAGGTAGTGGATGAGGACGTAGTGCATACAGGTGTGAGTGTAGATGCAACTGGAAGGGAGGTGGAGGAGGAGGAGGGGGCCACAGTGGAGGCAGTGGATGTTGGTATGTCTGTATCTGGATGGTGTTTGTGTGAATGCCTGTGGGATGATGTGTGGTGCTTGTGTTTGCCATGTCGACTCTTGTGTGTTGTCTTGTGTGCATGCTCGTGTGCCTGTGTGCTTGCAATAGGTTGGGGTTGAGGGGAATGGGATTGGGAAGAGAAAGCTGGAGGGTGGAAACAGGGACAATAGCTGCCATCAGAGAGGAGGCAGGAGACTGGATTGATCTCTGTTGGGCCGCCAAGCCAGTGTGAATGCACTCCAGAAATGCATTGGTCTGTTGCATTTGGGCTGCCAGCCCCTGGATGGCATTCACAATGGTTGACTATCCAACAGAGATGGATCTCAGGAGGTTAAGAGCCTCTTCACTCAGGGCAGCAAGGCTCACTGGGGCAGGGCCTGAGGTGCCTGAGGTGAAGGAGATGCCCACCCTCCTGAGGTATCCGTGTCTGAACTGTCCCCTCCAGTCTCTGCCGTGGTGCTCCCCTCGCCCTCCGCCCCACTGGTGCCTTCACTGTTGGTGGACTCTGCCTCCTGGGTCCTGTGGGATGCAGCTCCCTCCGTCACCAGTGCCTCGGCTCCTCTGCCAGATGATGCTAATGCACATAAGGACAGGGTGACAAAACAAAAAGGGGGGGAGACACAGGATACACTGGGTCAATGGCTGCAACATCACCACCATTGGCGTACATACCACCCTCACACACAAGGAACCGCCCTACGCACCATGCAATGCACTACCAGTAACAATGCTAGTCACAAGGGCCTGGGGAGGGACAAATACTGCCAACTGCAGCATACCTGGGATCCACACAGCCCTGCCCAGTAGTGGATGCCTACTAGCTAGGTTGGAGGAATTTCACATCAGATCCCTGCCCAACATGGGACCTACTCTGCAATTTCAGGCCTGGTCTAGGGGCACTCACAGACACACATCCCCCATCCGGATCCCTCATCCGGATACCACCCCACCAGGCTTCAGTTGCAATGATGGGCACTGTACTCACCCCCTTGTGGCTGCTGTGATGCCCTTAAGCGCCCATCCAGCTCCAGATAAGCCACCACCAGGATGCTGGCCATCAGGGGGGTCAGGGTTCGCCAGGCACCCCTTCCTCGTTGGGAGGCCATCCCCAGCTGGGCGTCCGCCGTCTTCCATGCCCAGCGTCTCAGGTCCTCCCATCGTTTCCGACAGTGGGTGCTCCTCCTGCCGTAGACCTCAGGGTCCGCACATATTTGGCGATGGCACTCCATATACCCTTCTTTTGATGGACAGAGGAAATATACACAGAGAAAGGTATTAGTTAGACTGTCCTGCCTGTTACACTCATGGCCCACCATAGCCCTTCCCATCCCCTTTCGCACAGACATGGCCCAGCATACAAACTGCACACTGCTCAGGGCCCATCCACCAACCTCCCCCTTCACACACACCACTTCATGCATTCATGCCCCATGCATCGTGCTCACAGTGTACTCACCTGTTGGTCTGGAGGCCCATACAGCATTCTGTTCTGGGGTAGGACCCTGTAGGAAGTTGGCTCTGTATGTACTATTTCAAAGTAAGAAATAGCATGCACAGAGTCCAAGGTTCCCCTTAGAGGTAAGATAGTGGCAAAAAGAGATAATTCTAATGCTCTATTTTGTGGTAGTGTGGTCGAGCAGTAGGCTTATCAGAGGGTAGTGTTAAGCATTTGTTGTACACACACAGGCAATAAATGAGGAACACACACTCAAAGACAATTCCAGGCCAATAGGTTTTTATATAGAAAAATATATTTTCTTAGTTTATTTTAAGAACCACAGGTTCAAGATTTACAAACAATACTTTAAATGAAAGGTATTTCACTTAGGAACTTTAGGAACTTTGAATTAGAAAAATAGCATATTCAGTTTTCACACAAATGGCATATAGCTATTTTAAAACTAGACACTGCAATTTTCAACAGTTCCTGGGGGAGGTAAGTGTTTGTTAGATTTGCAGGTAAGTAAACCACCTACAGGGTTCAAAGTTGGGTCCAAGGTAGCCCACCGTTGGGGGTTCAGAGCAACCCCAAAGTTACCACACCAGCAGCTCAGGGCCGGTCAGGTGCAGAGGTCAAAATGGTGCCCAAAACGCATAGGCTTCAATGGAGAAGGGGGTGCCCCGGTTCCGGTCTGCCAGCAGGTAAGTACCTGCGTCTTCGGAGGGCAGACCAGGGGGGTTTTGTAGGGCACCGGGGGGGACGCAAGTCAGCACAGAAAGTACACCCTCAGCGGCACGGGGGCGGCCGGGTGCAGTGTGCAAACAGGCGTCGGGTTCGCAATAAGTTTCAATGGGAGACCAAGGGGTCTCTTCAGCGATGCAGGAAGGAAAGGGGGGGCTCCTCGGGGTAGCCACCACCTGGGCAAGGGAGAGGGCCACCTGGGGGTCGCTTCTGCACTGGAGGTCCGATCCTTCAGGTCCTGGGGGCTGCGGGTGCAGTGTCCTTACCAGGCGTCGGGTCTTTGAAGCAGGCAGTCGTGGTCAGGGGGAGCCTCGGGATTCCCTCTGCAGGCGTCGCTGTGGGGGCTCCGGGGGCTCAACTCTGGCTACTCACGGGCTCGCAGTCCCCGGGGAGTCCTCCCTGTAGTGGTTGTTCTCCACAAGTCGAGCCGGGGGTTTCGGGTGCAAAGTGCAAAGTCTCTGGCTTCCGGCAGGAAACGTGTGTTGTTTCAAAGTTGCTTCTTTGTTGCAAAGTTGCAGTCTTTGTGGAGCAGAGCCGCTGTCCTCGGGAGTTCTTGGTCCTTCTAGATGCAGGGTAGTCCTCTGAGGCTTCAGAGGTCGCTGAACCCTGTGGAACACGTCGCTGGTGCAGGTTCTTTAGAAGTGGGGAGACAGGCCGGTAGAGCTGGGGCAAAAGCAGTTGGTGTCTTCGTCTTCTCTGCAGGTTTTTCAGCTCAGCAGTCCTTCTTCATCTTAGGTTGCAGGAATCTATCTTGCTGTGTACTGGGAGCCCCTAAATACTCAATTTAGGGGTGTGTTTAGGTCTGGGGGGTTAGTAGCCAATGGCTACTAGCCCTGAGGGTGGCTACACCCTCTTTGTGCCTCCTCCCTGAGGGGAGGGGGGCACATCCCTATCCCTATTGGGGGAATCCTCCATCTGCACGATGGAGGATTTCTAAAAGTCAGAGTCACCTCAGCTCAGGACACCTTAGGGGCTGTCCTGACTGGCCAGTGACTCCTCCTTGTTTTTCTCATTATCTCCTCCGGCCTTGCCGCCAAAAGTAGGGCCGTGGCCGGAGGGGGCGGGCATCTCCACTAGCTGGAGTGCCCTGGGGTGCTGTAACAAAGGGGGTGAGCCTTTGAGGCTCACCGGCAGGTGTTACAGTTCCTGCAGGGGGGAGGTGAGAAGCACCTCCACCCAGTACAGGCTTTGTTACTAGCCACAGAGAAGGGCACTCTCCCCATGTGGCCAGCAACATGTCTGGTGTGTGGCAGGCTGCTAAAACTATTCAGCCCACACTGGTAGTCGGTTAAGGTTTCAGGGGGCACCTCTAAGGTGCCCTCTGGGGTGTATGTTACAATAAAATGTACACTGGCATCAGTGTGCATTTATTGTGCTGAGAAGTTTGATACCAAACTTCACAGTTTTCAGTGTAGCCATTATGTTGCTGTGGAGTTCGTGCATGACAGACTCCCAGACCATATACTCTTATGGCTACCCTGCACTTACAATGTCTAAGGTTTTGCTTAGACACTGTAGGGGCATAGTGCTCATGCACTTATGCCCTCACCTATGGTATAGTGCACCCTGCCTTAGGGCTGTAAAGCCTGCTAGAGGGGTGACTTATCTATACCTCTAGGCAGTGTGAGGTTGGCATGGCACCCTGAGGGGAGTGCCATGTCGACTTAGTCATTTTATACCTACCAGCACACACAATCTGCAAGCAGTGTGTCTGTGCTGAGTGAGGGGTCCCCAGGGTGGCATAAGACATGCTGCGGCCCTTAGAGACCTTCCCTGGCATCAGGGCCCTTGGTACCAGGGGTACCAGTTACCAGGGACTTACCTGGATGCCAGGGTGTGCCAATTGTGGAAACAAAAGTACAGGTTAGGGAAAGAACACTGGTGCTGGGGCCTGGTTAGCAGGCCTCGGCACACTTTGAAATCATAACTTGGCATCAGCAAAGGCAAAAAGTCAGGGGGTAATCATGCCAAGGAAGCATTTCCTTACAGACCCCATCCACTAGACTCTCCAACTCTGCCGAGGTGAAGGCAGGGGCCCTTTCCCCAGTCACACGGACCATGGTAGGTTGCAGACACAGGTCACAGCAGCACATGCAGTGTAGGTCCTCTCCTGTTGAAGGTCAGGTAGCAAGTGAGTGAAAAGATAGAAAATGGTGTGACGTCCACGGCGGTGCATACTGTCACTGCCGGCGTACATCACCATTGGCCACTGTACCCTATAGGGCCCAATATTATCCAATGAGGCATTGCACAGCGGATCCCTCCCGCCTCCCGCAGTGGCGCACAACGTCAGCGGAATTACCTCACTGCCACCTCTCTCTCCATACAGGACAGGCGGATGGCATTTCGGGGGTGGGGGCAGAGCATGGAACATAACTGCGTCACAGATCACAATTGTACATACAGGACATATGCCACTAATACATTTAAAATTCACATCATGCATTGAACTGTAGTGGCTATAATGTACATTTTATGACTGGCTCCTCACTCCTTTGCCCCATAGATTGCAACCGCTGCAGATGAATAGGAGATGTAGACATCCCCTGTGTACAGACCCCTGGTGGACTTGGCAACAATGGAGGACAGGCACATTATTCTCACTTACAGACTTGACAGGGCCACAATCACACAGCCGTGTGCCCAATTGGAGCCTGACCTGATATCTGCTATCCGTCACCCTACTGGGATTCCCCCTCTTGTTCCTCCCCTCTTGTGCAAGACAAGTGTGGCACAATGATTAGAGCGGCAGACCCTGATGCAGAGATCTGGCAAGGGACCAGAGTTCAATCCCGCCTCGGCGGGTCTTGGGCTCAATTCCCTTGGACCAGATAATTCTCGCCTCAGTGCCTAATCTAATTAATGGGTCCCACTCTGTAACTCTGGGCAATAGCTTGCTTAATCTCAACAACGGCCCTGAGAGTGCTTGGATACCTGGCTTCACCCTGGGGGTTGCTCAGCAGTGGGCGCCTCACAAGGAAAAGCCAGGAGGGGTTCCACAATGGTATGCGTACAGTGCCTTGAGACTCTAATGGGTGAGCAGTGTGCTATACAAGTGCGAAGTTTACTGTGGGGATTTACCTGTGGGGATGTAAATTCAGTGTTATTGTTTCTGTGTGTGACATATTGTGCATGGGTGGGTTGCTCTCTATGGTTGTTTTTGCCCTGGCAGCTTTCGCTTGTGTACGTTGGTGTATGGTGGGATAGTTAATTCTCTATAGTGTGCATGCTTTAGTGATGAGTGTCCATGCAGGTCTGTGAGTGTTGTCCATGCATTGATAGAGCATGCAGGGCTTGGCATTTGGATGAGGGAGATGTGATGGTGGGGTGTGTGGGATGGAGTGGAGTGATGAGAGTAAGGGTGGGGGTATGTGATGGCATGCAGGTAGGGGGGTAGTAGTATTATAGAGTTGACTTACCAGAGTCAAGTCTTCCTGCTACTCATGCCAGGGCCTCAGGATGCAGTATTGCCAAGACTTGCTCCTCCCATGTTGTTAGTTGTGGTGGAGGAGGTGGGGATCCAGCACCAGTCCTCTGTACAGCGAGTTGGTATCTTGCTGCAATGAAACGTACCTTCCCCCATAGGTTGTTCCACCTCTTTCTGATGTCATCCCTTGTTCTGGGGTACTGTCCTACGGCGTTGACCCGGTCCACGATCCTTCGTCATAGCTCCATCTTCCTAGCAATGGATCTCTGCTGCACCTGTGATCCAAATAGCTGTGGCTCTACTCGGATGATTTCCTCCACCATGACCCTTAGCTCCTCCTGAGAGAATCTGGGTGTCGTTGTGGTGCCATGGGTGTTGTGTGAGTATTGTAGGTGAAGGTGTGTAGGGTGATTGTTGGGTTGTGTGTTGTGAGGTGCGTGGGTGGGTGGTGTATAGGTGATGGTGGTGTGTGGCTCTGGTTGTGTGAGTGCTCTTGCTGTCTCTCTCTGGTGGCAATTATTTGTAGTTGTGGGTACTGTGGGTGTGTGTTTTATAGTGGTGTGGGTGTGGTGTGTGTGTATGGGTTTCAGGTGTGTGTTGTTTGAATTGACCAATGTACTTTTGTTTTGTATGTGTGTGTGTATTTTGAGCGCGGCGGTATGCACCACCAATGGTTTACCACCATTGAATGTCCACTGTTATGATTCGTGGGTCATAATGTGATGGGCATTGTTCTGTTGGTGTAACGTTGTGGGTTTTGATACCGCCAGTTTATCACTTATCACTTATCACTTTGGTGTGGCGCATTTGTGTCTGTGGCTGAATAGTGACGGATTGGTGTGTGTGTGTGTGTCATAATATGGTGAACGAATATCTCCTGCGGCGGCGGTATGTTGTCAGCAGTCAGCATGGCAGTAAGTGGGATTTACCGCCAATGTCATAATGAGGGCCTAAGTCATTACAAGCAATAAGCAATGAATTTCAGCTCACATGCTATAAATACGCAGATAACAGACAATTACTTCTTAAAATGGAAAGCTCCTAGGACATCAGAAACTGAAATACCTTCAGTTGCCTCAGAGCCCTTGATCAGTGGATGACATGGAGCCATCTCAAATTGAATGCATCCAAAACTAAAATACTCACTTGTGGCGATTGAAAAAATTATGACCCACTCTGCGCCTGGCCTGACGACCTAGGACCACTTCCTAAAATATCCAAAGAAGTAAGAAACCTTGGAATTACTATGGACTCAAGCTATCAATGAATGCCCAAGTGGATAAGTTAGGAAGATGAAGCTCCATTACTATGAAAACCTTGTGACACATCTTCCCCCACCTAAGATTTCCACACAAGGTGCAAGCTATTAACTCTCTTGTACTATCTGAACTTGATTACACCAATGGCCTTTACAACAGATCGTCTTTATCAACTTTGTTATGAGTACAAAGAATTCAGAACTCTGCTGCCAGATTACCCCTATGTGTAAAGTCAAAAGCCCACATCTCCCTGTCTTGAGGGCCCTACGTTGTTTTCCAGTTGCCAGAAGATCCAACTTCAAGCTGCTTTTTATCACCCACAAAGCAATATATGGGACAGGGCCAATTTTCATCAGAAATGAAATCAGGAATAAAATCACCCTTCCCCTTCAAGAATGTAAAAAAACAATTAAGACCAGGTAGTGGTCCCACGCAAGATTGCCTACTCTTAAAAAATGAAACTGCAAAAGTTTTCTTTTTTCTTTTTAAATGCAACCCGTTTTCATGTAAGTAAAAAGCACTGCATTAAAAAAAATTATATCTTTATTAAAAAGCAATCACAGGCATGGTGGTCTGCTGACCTTAGCATGCCACCATCCCTGTGACATCTGAAGTTCCTAACTGGTCGCAAATTGCAACCTACCTAATTAATGTGTATTAGCTAGGTCTATATGCGACCCACTAGGAGTCGCTAATGAAACTCAAAAGATTTTCATACATTAGGAATACCGATTTCCTAATTGGGATTAGGAAATCAGTATTCCTATTGTTAGTGCATCTGGCCCTAAGTGAGCTGCTAGCGGTTGCAATTCTGATGACATCAGACAAGTGGTAGACGCAGAGTATAAGGGTAGAGCTTCAGACTCCTGGTATCAAGCTTATGCCTATGGCTTTTAGTAGGCCAGGTCCCTTCGGTTCCCAGACCCAATAGTAATTTAAAACAGACATAGAAACGGGTCCCTATCACACTCTATATTCTTTCCTTAACTTTACTGGCAAAAACACAGATCAATTTCTGAACCATGAATGTAAAAAATGTTATTGTAATCCATGACAATTTAGGTCCAGGTTATATTTCATGTTTTACTTATTCTCGCTCTCCCTAAGATTGTTTGCTATTTCCAGGATTTTGTGTTTCTGTATCTTTCTGTGAAGCATATTATTCTTGTATAGCGCACACTTTGAATTGAGTGGCATCTGAGGGGCATATATATGAGAGGCTTGCGCTACCGTTGCGTCACTTCTAGTGATGCAGCGGTGTCGTAAACTTCTCAACCGTATCTATAGGCCATGCAAAGCCACTTTGCATGGCTCTGAATAACCTTATAGACATCGAGTAAGGCAAGGCAGCGCAAATCACTGCGTTGACTCACTCTGCGCCAGGGAGGCAAGCTATGGGTGTTGTGGTGGATTTTCCCATGCAACTCTCATGGATTTTGATGCACCCACAAATTTATGAGAGCCTGTAAACCTGGGGACACTCTAAAACCTTATGCCTCCCGGGGGAGGCGCAACTAAGAGAAATATCTGTATTTATACTTGTTCTTTCCTCTTTCAATGTGTGCTGCATTTTTTTAATGCATGAAGGTGCCCCTTCGTGCACAAAAACCATCCTGCTGACAATGCAGACAGTGCCTCCGTTGGCGCTAGGAGCCAAAACGTCACCAGTGCAGTTAGAAGGGACAAGAATGCACCATATTGCATAGATACAGCACATTCCTGCCCTTTCCTTTTGACGCAGGGCAGTGCAGCAAGATGACTTGCTGTGCTGCCCTGCGCCAACTTTTCATAAATTTGGCCCTCAGTGTTTACAATGGGCCACGGTTGAGCACTCCGATGTTGATACTGAAGACAGTGCAAGTTTCTCAAAGTGCTTGCCAGTGAGTCAGAAAGATGTTTGTAATACATGGTCATCCAATTCTCAGCCCCTCTGCAGAGTGCATACAGCAATGGCCATGTATTCCAGTTGCAAATGTGTTTCTGTACAAATGTGTGTGAAAGAGGTACACAATTGTCAAAATTGTAACTAGACAAAATAAAATGCAGTGCTTACAGGTGAGTAGGTGTGTTGTGTCTTTGGGGGTGGTGAAGTGAAAAGATGAAGGTGTGCTTTAAATGGGCTGGTACCGCCAGGTACTGAGTACCTGTGCTTCTTTACTTAGAGAGGGAGAACACCTGCACTTCCCAGCAGAGGTACAAAACTTGTTATTAGAGAAAAAAGCAGGTACTGTGTTATAGGGTACCTGCACTTCTAATTTTCCATTTCAAGCTCTGGATGTGAGGAAATGTATTCAGGAGAAAGTGAAAAGATGGTACTAAAGAGAAAAGCGACGTGGTTAAAATATTCTGATGGAGATGTGGGGAGAAAAAGGGTGTACATGCCTAACATAGAGTGAACATAATAAGAGTAATGGAGACACTCTGAAGACAACTGCCCCTTTCACAGTAATACTGATTCACAGTCTCACAATTTCAGAATTTAAAGCTGATTAGTATAATTTAGAATAAAATCATTGTTGTTACTAATTTGTCTTATACAGATAACAACCATTGAAAAAAATCAAAAGTCCTGGGTGGTTTTAGGTGTTTGTCAGTTGTTATTTTATATATCCGGATGCAACAACAGGAAGCTCAGAATGGAACCAGAAACTGGGCAAGTGGCACACTATAAGAATCACTGACATTTAGTATACATATTCAACAAACGCTTTTAATGACAAAAGGCATTCCCCTTTTTAGAGACCACCATTGTTTTCATCCCACTTAATGCCCTACTGATGCCAATGGATGCAGCAAAAGGCTGTGCGTTGCTAGGAAACACTAGTGTCGTTAGGGAACGATCAAACTTAGAACAATGTGGACAGTAAAGGTCCTGGAGCAGCCTAAGACCTGGCAAGAAGTTCCACAGTGACAGTGCCAGAGGCTTTGGTCTGCCAGACTTAAGGCACAGGGCATAGCAAGGATGTAAAAATCTCAGACAAGTTAGAGGCCATTGTTTGTACTTCTTCAACCTCCGTGC
This sequence comes from Pleurodeles waltl, assembly GCF_031143425.1. NCBI lineage: Eukaryota > Metazoa > Chordata > Amphibia > Caudata > Salamandridae > Pleurodeles > Pleurodeles waltl. Next base: position 990,030,089 of record NC_090445.1, on the reverse strand, counting down.
ACTGAGGCATGCTGCTGAAAGGATACATATGAGCCTCAGGACAGGCTTTTGTTCTGGGCAGTTGCAGGTGAGGTGTGATAGGCACACCAAGAGGGGGGCTCAAGAGTGCATGGAGTCCGCTGGCAGTTTGCTTTGGGATGCACCACAAAGAGAGCATCTCAAAACAATGCACACATTTAGACATTTATCCACCAATGCATGTACTCTTCACCCATTCATCCCTATATGCCCTCACTCACTCATCCATTCATTCCTGGAATAATGTCCTTACTCATTCATCCATTCATCCACTCGAGCACTGGTTCATCAACTCAGTCATCCATTTGCCCATCTCACTAATTCAACACTCACTGATCCAGCCACACACTGCTCACCCTAATGTCAACCAAGCCTTCATCCACCCATTCATCTAGCCAGCCATCTACTCACACACCTATTCACATATCCAAAAATTCATCCATCCATCCATTCCTGCACTTATTCTTCTATTTGCTCACTGACCAATTCATCCAACAAAGCACTTACAAATCAGTCTATCAATTACACCCAATTATTTTTCCATACTCCTACTAATGTTTTATCAAAGTGTATTCTGCATCTAAACGTAATGTGATCCTTAATGTGATTGGACACGCCTGAATTATATCAAGTCGAAAAGTCATTTTGCACCTACATTTTTTGTCTCTTAATTTGATACCACAATCCTGCTTACATTGTGTAAAGGGCAATACTCCTCTGAAAAGTGAACTGTACTCCTAGAAGTTTCCACACTCATGTTGATGATGCATCAAGGATGATTTTGCACCTCAATGTGTAGTCAACATAATGAGTGGTCACAGTGATCAACACCTTTTACACTAATATGACATCATACTACCATATTTTCTCTCGGTGTTGAGGGTTAACCCTTTTTCACTTTCCATGATGAATCTGGTTCCTCAGATCAATAGCCTTCACATTTTCATGTGATTGTATTGTAGTTACTAGGCCTAATACAAAGAGAGCATCATATAGGACCGGGCTCCAGTATGCGTGTTACAAAACCTCAAAGATTGTATTGTATTGTATTGTAATAGTATTTATATAGCGCTTACTACCCCTGACGAGGCGTCAAAGCACTTTTTGGTGAGTAGCACGCTACTCTGGAACCCAACAAGAATTAGTGATAGATTAGTATCGGGAAATAATGAGTACAGTTTTAGTATTATTATGAGTTAATTTGAGCTGCGGATATTAGAGTTTGCTAGTTAGGTTGACTGGAGTAATGGAGGGGTGGAGGAGGAAAGAAATCCAGAAGTGTTAATTGGAAGTATATCCTTCATTTACTCAACCCAAAGGCTTGGAATGAGTAAAGGGGGATGGAGGAGGGAAGAGTCTGTGGAAGGGTTAGCGAGAGCATAGTAGCAGAGTAAGATAAATGAGGGAGAATTTAGTAGGGTTGTGTGGGAGGTCATGGTAGTAAAGTGAGGTTTGGTGAGTTAGATGTGGAAGCGGAGGAAAGAGCTGAGGCAGAGTTATTAAGGAGATGAAAGTAGTAGAAAGGAGACTTTCAGATGAATTAACCCATACTTGGTGCTGACCGATTTAAGGGTTCTAAAGATACTCAAGGATCACAAAAGACAGACAAGTCTCTTGTAAGAAAGTGTTAAATCAGAGCAGAAGAATTTATCAAACATTCTCTAATGAAGAAACATATGTCTCTGTGGCCTAAATAGCACAGTGTTACCAGAATCCAAATTCTGCATTTTAAGTCAATAACCTTGTATCTCTATTTATTTCCAGTGAGCTAGCAACTTCAAATGTATCTACTAACACGGCCTTCGATGTTATGTATTCTTACAGAGAGATCCTGAAAGCTATCAGGTGCCTTCTGTGCTTGCCTCAACACTTTTACTAATCTTTACATTCTGCAAGCTGGGGCTTCTCTTAGCACTGTTCCGGCCTAGTACCGATGCACCGGCCTACAAGCTCCCACTAACTACCACATCATGCACTCCAGCACACTCCAGTCATTCCACTCACTCGACTGCCACTAGTCAGAGCCTCACATTTTACAGCCCCACTTCACTTTCCTAGCCCTTTGGTGAAGGCCCAACATGTTCCCTCCATGTTCAATATCTTCTTTGAGTTTCTGAAGCATCTGCTTTAGTTGTAACCTTCATTGTCCCAACGTGAATTTAAAAAATGTTTAGGCTCACCTCACTCATCACTCAATGTTACTGCTGCCAATCCCCATCCTTGCTTCACAAAACACAACCAGGTGCTGCCTTTGCTCTGACTCTTCAATCTGAACACTGCCATAGAACATTGCTGGAGACCACATAATACTGCCCACTTCCATCTGCTTCTTTTCTTTGAACGCCATCAGAAGCGACAAGATTCCTTCTCGCCTCTAAATACAGCTACTGCCAGCATCAACCACCCTGCTCCACATAATAGCGCCAGAAGCTTAGTGACGGCACCCTCTCTTCTCTGAAGGAGCTGCTATTCTTAAATTGTTAAAGCTACTGAGGCACATTTTGGATGAGTATACATATATCTATCAGTATGCCATAGTACAAATGCTTCAGTGCGGCGTTCTTGGTATAACCTAGACACACCAATTAGCACATTTGAAACATCTCTGTTGAATGTCCTTTGTTATGTAAACTCTTTATCCATCCTTTGTTTGATAATGGATTTATTCGTATTTGTTAATGGATGTTAAAGATCACAATAAATTTCAACGTCAAAGAGTAAGCGATAGGTGGGGACAAATTTAGTCCTAAATTTTAAGAACAGTACTTAATTCTGTTACTCCTGAGTTCATTTCTTTCTCATATTTATTTCGAAACAATTTTTTAGCAAAAAAGGAGCTATGGTTGTTCAATACATAAATAAATAAACACCACATTAATAATAAATATAAACAATAGACAAAACATTACTCACATTACTAACAAATAAAACAAGTATATAAAGTTTAACAATATAAGAAAGCCACCAAGGGTGGTGCCCTACGCATTTAATTAGTGGTCACTATCGCGTAACTACACGTATGATCCATTCCTACTTGCTAAGGTAATGGGCTTTACATGCACTTAACTATCAATGCGTTGTGTATTTCTTTCACACAAGCGTGATATAGTGCATCTCAAGTCTTTGCAATATAGTCCATTGTTTAGCAAGCCCACGCAATTGCAATAAAACAAAGTCAACGCGTTTCGGCCTTCTGATTTAGGGCCTCATCAGGACTGGAAAAGGGCAATAGCATTTCTAGAAAAACAATCAAACAAACAAAAAATTCTTTCAGCTATACATTCAATGTCATACAGGTGGTGTAATAATATTGTCAACAGTAATAAATGGGTTATGTCAATGCCAACAGATTGCCTTATGTAACTTCTTTTCAATTATTTCATTATTTACCTAGTTAGCCTAACTTAGGACTGCTTTAAACATCGCAAACCATCACATTGTTAATATATATCTAGCTGTGATTAAATACTTAGCAGCGTTTGTTATTGCATCTATTAACACTCATATTGCGCACTATCCTTAAAGCCGCAAGATTTTACCTTAATTGTAGAAAAAGGAGCTAGTTGCTGCCTGCCTTCCTCAAATAATTCGATCTGTGAGCCTTACTACTTAGGTTGTTTTAAACGAAGTATGGCGTCAGGGCTCGCACCGATTACCTAGGAAGGGGGAAAAAACCAATAAACCATATTCCGAAATTACCACTCAAACTAGCACCCTATTATATAATCTAAAGTGTCAGGAATCAACGCCGTCCTACCGTGACCTGCGTTTGCTCGTGTCGTTCTCCGTACGGCAAACCTGCCTAAGGACGCGTCTTCCGGGTAAATTTAGTTGTTAGGAGACATCGCGCTCTCTGTATCGCGCTAACGTCTCATCTAGCAAGGCCCACCGACCGTCAAAATAATTTACTACGTTAGTCGCCTGCCGAATAATGGCACAAGGCGACAAAAAGGCGGCCATTTTAGTGGATTCATAATCCCCTACTCCTTCCTTGTTACGAGTGTATATTCATCTAAACCTGGCTGCCAAATATTATCGCCAGTGTAAATTAAAACTGTAGACTAACAGGCAGATTACAGTTATTGTTTTCGAATCGGGCCATCGACCATCTTACATGTACCATAATCGGATGTTGTGATTAAAATATCTGTTCTCAAACAAATGGCCATCTCATATTACCGCTTCGGCCACCTTGAATGTACCTTGATCATCCATAATTTATACCAAAACTCCCTATTCTAAAGTGAGTGATTTTGACCTCTAGTGGCATGCTGTATATATCTATATACCAGAGGGCTCTATTCTACACCTTTATCACTGATTCATCTTGTGGATATTGTAAACCAAAAAGAGCGTGCTCTTTCCTAAAAGATAGCTAGATAATGTAAATGACAGGACAACTCGCTCTATCTGGTATTATATTATGAATTGTTAAGAATAGTGCAGTGTTATTCTGTGAGTGCGCACATGTATAGCTTACACTTATACTTTAAAATTCCAATATGTACAGGATATATCACAGGGTGGAATGATTAAAGTTCAAAAAAGACCAAAATTGTTTTTAAAAATTAGAAATAATTTTTTTGAACTACTTAAAATGAATTGAAAGTCTCACTTAATTAGAGCCCACATCTCATCATCATCATTTAATCCAGTTTTGGCTGTGTGGAATCTCTCAATTAACCTTGCTTCCATTTTCAATAGTTTCTTTGTCATTGTGAATCCATCCGGTTTAGATTGTATTGCCGCTAGTACTGTCCACCAGATATCTTCTGCTGTATGCATGCAGTCTAGAAAATGCTCGACCAATGGTGCTCCTTTAACTGCACATTTGATTCTGGACCAGTGCTGAAGGATCCGGGTTTTTACTGGTTGCGAAGTCTGTCCAATATACGCTTTTCCACAAGGACACATAATGCAATAAATCAAATTTTTAGTGTTACAATTAGTGAAGTCATTTTGTGCATGTACTATACCATTTATTTTAACCTCTTTGGTATCTTGTGTATATTGGCATGCTATACATTTGCCACATCTGTAATGCCCTTGAATTGCTGGGAGCTGTAACAAAGTTCTCAGATCTTTCTTTCTTTCAGGTTGTTTCTGTGCCGCCTTAACCCATTGATCTTTTAGGCTACGTGCCTTTTTGAACAAAAAAAGTGGTTTGTCTATATTCAACTCACTGATAATTTTCCAGTTTCGTTCAATAATAGATCGTATTTTATTTGCCTTAGGGCTAAATGTAATAACACATGTCAGAGGGACATCTTTTGTTTTTTCTTTTGGGACCAGTAGTGTTTCTCTTGGCGTAAACCAAGCTCTTTTGGCTGCATTTTTAACCAATTTTTTGGGATGCCCTCTATCAATGAGTTTCTTAGTCAGTTCTTCCGCATTATCGAAATAATCTGTTTTTTCAGTACAATTCCTCCTAATACTTAAAAATTGGCCGTAAGGTAAATTTTGTTTAAGTGTAAGTGGATGTCCGCTTGCAAAATGTAACAGAGTGTTACGATCTGTGGGTTTTTTATATAAACTGACTGCTAGTTTACCGTTTTTATTCCAAATCCATAAGTCAAGGAAATTGATTTTGGTTTTATCTTTACTCATAGTAAATGTAAAATCAACTGTGCGATGATTGAGCCAGTCGCGGAACACTTCTAGAGTTTCTTCCGTCCCTTGCCAGATCATCAGAATATCATCGATATAACGGAACCAGTGATTAATGTGTTTCCTATAAGGATTGGTTTGTGGGTAGATCCATTTATGTTCAAAGTAATTCATCACCAAGTTGGCGATCTCTGGGGCAAAACTGCAACCCATTGCATCTCCTTTCACTTGGCGGTACAGCTGATCGTTATATTTAAAGAAGTTGTTTTTCAGACATAATGTAGCTAACTCCACTAAGAATTTTGTAGGGGGAGTGTGAGGTTGGATACTATTATTCAAAGTCTGTTTAATGATCTCGATTGCTTCGTCCTGCGGGATATTGGTGTAGAGTGACTCGATATCAAAAGTAACCAAAAGCTGGCTATTCTCACCAAATGTTAGATTTTCTAACTTATTGATAACGTCCATTGAGTCTTTTACATAAGCTGGTGTCTTAGCTACAGCAGGTTTTATAAAAACGTCAACAAATTGGGCAAGAGGTTCTAAAATAGAGCCACAAGCTGATACTATTGGTCTGCCCGGTGGATGCTCTAAGTTTTTATGAATCTTGGGTAGAATATAAAAACAAGGAATTCTTTCCTCGTTTTGGTTCAAAAAAATCATGTTCTTTTTTGCTTATCCATCCTTGTTCTTTCGCAATAGCCGTAAGTGTCTCAATTTTATTGCTGACCTGTTTAGGTATATCGTCTTGTATTTCTCGGTAATGAAGTGGGTTACTCAATTGCCTCATGACTTCTTGATTATACTGTTCTTTACCCCAGATCACAATCCCGCCTCCTTTGTCTGCCGGTTTTATTATGATTTCTTTATTTGCTGCCAAATTATTGATGGCTTCTTTTTCTATTCTGGAGCAATTGTCATTGTAATAGATTCTTTTAGAATTGAGTGAATCTAATTCTTTCAACACTAGATTTTCAAATACTTTTATTTCCTCAGGCAAGTCATTTCTCTCTGGTAGAAAAGTAGATTTAGGTCTAAGCCCACTGTCCTCGTTTCCCTCTTGTATTGGAATTGAGCTAAAAAAAAGCTCTCAGTCTGACCTTACGAAGAAATTTCAGTATTTCTATTTTACTTTCTACAGGGTCTTGGTTCCTGGTAGGGACAAACGACAATCCTTTACTAAGAACCTGTTTTTCTATTTGCGATAAGGGGTGTGACGACAGATTATAAATGGGAATTGGATCTTCTGGTCTCATTATTGTCGTCTGTAGGCTCTCCTTCTGGTTCGAAAAAAGTTTTGATCTTGGAATTGCCCTCTGGGATTGCTACCCCCTCTCGTCCCTCTGTGGCTGCCTCTGCCTAAAAAAGGTTGTGCCGTCGAGTAAGAACCTTGTGTCTCTGGCTCGGATTCAGAAGATGTATCTGAAAAAGTTATACATTTCTTGCGTGATCTTGTTTGAAATTGGAGGTTAAGAGTATTGGGATTGTTGTTTTTATGGAAGTCTTCTCTTAAATAGGGATATGTATTCAGAATATCAAAATTCTTTGTATCCCGAGCTAACTTAGTTGTTTTTTGATTCATCGTATTGACTTTGAATTCTGCTATAGTTTTATTAACTGAATCCAACAGCTGCTGAGCATTCTGTATGGTATTATCTGCAGCTATCTCTTGTTCAAGTTCGGCTATTTCTTTTAGTTCACTCTCGCTAATCCTTAAAGCTGTTTCAACCAACAAAGCTAGCCAATCTCGAGAACATTTGGTACCTACCCCACTAAATTGTCTCAGGTATTTAGGATCACCAGTGAAAATCACAGGAATATTTCTGACTTGTAAGCCTAGTGGGATTGTATTATTTTTTAAATGTTCAAGTAACACCTATGCATGTAATTGAGTTCTTGTATTTTTCTTCTTAAGCTGTTTTAATCTATCTACTTTATCTAGTTTAGGTGTCTCACTAGGTGGAGATTCCCCGCTTAAGAGTGAAGGTAGTTCCAGAAGCTTCGATATTTGTTCTTCTGTATAGCAAACTGTTTGGTGATCTGACATATTATTGTCTGTTTAATCTACAGATATCACCGTTTTGTACTTATTATTTATCTGTGACACGAAAGCCAGTTGGCAACCAATTGCATCCTCTTTACTAAATGTTGTGTATTATTAAACCTCCAGATAGTGGGGGTAAAACCTCTCTCTTATATCTCAATATCTCCCTCACACCTGACTAGGTGTACAAAGCAATTATCAAAAAACAGGGGGGACCCTATAACCCTAACCTGCCCAGGGTCAATATAACGTCAAAGAGTAAGCGACAGGTGAGGACAAATTTAGTCCTAAATTTTAAGAACAGTACTTAATTCTGTTACTCCTGAGTTCATTTCTTTCTCATATTTATTTCGAAACAATTTTTTAGCAAAAAAGGAGCTATGGTTGTTCAATACATAAATAAATAAACACCACATTAATAATAAATATAAACAATAGACAAAACATTACTCACATTACTAACAAATAAAACAAGTATATAAAGTTTAACAATATAAGAAACCCACCAAGGGTGGTGCCCTACGCATTTAATTAGTGGTCACTATTGCGTAACTACACGTATGATCCACTCCTACTTGCTAAGGTAATGGGCTTTACATGCACTTAACTATCAACGCGTTGTGTATTTCTTTCACACAAGCGTGATATAGTGCATCTCAATTCTTTCCAATATAGTCCATTGTTTAGCAAGCCCACACAATTGCAATAAAACAAAGTCAACGCGTTTCGGCCTTCTGATTTAGGGCCTCATCAGGACTGGAAAAGGGCAATAGCATTTCTAGAAAAACAATCAAACAAACAAAAAATTCTTTCAGCTATACATTCAATGTCATACAGGTGGTGTAATAATATTGTCAACAGTAATAAATGGGTTATGTCAATGCCAACAGATTGCCTTATGTAACTTCTTTTCAATTATTTCATTATTTACCTTGTTAGCCTAACTTAGGACTGCTTTAAACATCGCAATCCGTCACATTGTTAATATATATCTAGCTGTGATTAAATACTTAGCAGCGTTTGTTATTGCATCTATTAACACTCATATTGCGCACTATCCTTAAAGCCGCAAGATTTTACCTTAATTGTAGAAAAAGGAGCTAGTTGCTGCCTGCCTTCCTCTAATAATTCGATCTGTGAGCCTTACTACTTAGGTTGTTTTAAACAAAGTATGGCATCGGGGCTCGCACCGATTACCTAGGAAGGGGGAAAAAAACCAATAAACCATATTCCGAAATTACCACTCAAACTAGCACCCTATTATATAATCTAAAGTGTCAGGAATCGACGCCGTCCTACCATGACCGGCGTTTGCTCGTGTCGTTCTCCGTATGGCAAACCTGCCTAAGGACGCGTCTTCCGGGTAAATTTAGTTGCTAGGAGACATTGCGCTCTCTGTATCGCGCTAACGTCTCATCTAGCAAGGCCCACCGACCATCAAAATAATTGACTACGTTAGTCGCCTGCCGAATAACGGCACAAGGCGACAAAATGGCAGCCATCTTAGTGGATTTATAATCCCCTACTCCTTCCTTGTTACGAGTGTATATACATCTAAACCTGGCTGCCAAATATTATCGCCAGTGTAAATTAAAACTGTAGACTAACAGACAGATTACAGTTATTGTTTTTTCGAATCGGGCCATCGACCATCTTACATATACCATAATCGGATGTTGTGATTAAAATATCTGTTCTCAAACAAATGGACATCTCATATTACCACTTTGGCCATCTTGAATGTACCTTCATCATCCATAATTTATACCAAAACTCCCTATTCTAAAGTGAGTGATTTTGACCTCTAGTGGCATGCTGTATATATCTATATACCAGAGGGCTCTATTCTACACCTTTATCACTGATTCATCTTGTGGATATTGTAAACCAAAAAGAGCGTGCTCTTTCCTAAAAGATAGCTAGATAATGTAATTGACAGGACAACTCGCTCTATCTGGTATTATATTATGAATTGTTAAGAATAGTGCAGTGTTATTCTGTGAGTGCGCACATGTATAGCTTACACTTATACTTTAAAATTCCAATATGTACAGGATATATCACAGGGTGGAATGATTAAAGTTCAAAAAAGACCAAAATTGTTTTTAAAAATTAGAAATAATTTTTTTGAACTACTTAAAATGAATTGAAAGTCTCACTTAATTAGAGGCCACATCTCATCATCATCATTTAATCCAGTTTTGGTTGTGTGGAATCTCTCAATGAACCTTGCTTCCATTTTCAATAGTTTCTTTGTCATTGTGAATCCATCCGGTTTAGATTGTATTGCCGCTAGTACTGTCCACCAGATATCTTCTGCTGTATGCATGCAGTCTAGAAAATGCTCGACCAATGGTGCTCCTTTAACTGCACATTTGATTCTGGACCGGTGCTGAAGGATCCGGGTTTTTACTGGTTGCGAAGTCTGTCCAATATACGCTTTTCCACAAGGACACATAATGCAATAAATCACATTTTTAGTGTTACAATTAGTGAAGTCATTTTGTGCATGTACTATACCATTTATTTTAACCTCTTTGGTATCTTGTGTATATTGGCATGCTATACATTTGCCACATCTGTAATGCCCTTAAATTGCTGGGAGCTGTAACAAAGTTCTCAGATCTTTCTTTCTTTCTGGTTGTTTCTGTGCCGCCGTAACCCATTGATCTTTTAGGCTACGTGCCTTTTTGAACAAAAAAAGTGGTTTGTCTATATTCAACTCACTGATAATTTTCCAGTTTCGTTCAATAATAGATGGTATTTTATTTGCCTTAGGGCTAAATGTAATAACACATGTCAGAGGGACATCTTTTGTTTTTTCTTTTCGGACCAGTAGTGTTTCTCTTGGCGTAAACCAAGCTCTTTTGGCTGCATTTTTAACCAATTTTTTGGGATGCCCTCTATCAATGAGTTTCTTAGTCAGTTCTTCCACATTATCGAAATAATCTGTTTTTTCAGTACAATTCCTCCTAATTCTTAAAAATTGGCCGTAAGGTAAATTTTGTTTAAGTGTAAGTGGATGTCCGCTTGCAAAATGTAACAGAGTGTTACGATCTGTGGGTTTTTTATATAAACTGACTGCCAGTTTTCCGTTTTTATTCCAAATCCATAAATCAAGGAAATTGATTTTGGTTTTATCTTTACTCATAGTAAATGTAAAATCAACTGTGCGATGATTAAGCCAGTCGCGGAACACTTCTAGAGTTTCTTCCGTCCCTTGCCAGATCATCAGAATATCATCGATATAACGGAACCAGTGATTAATGTGTTTCCCATAAGGATTGGTTTGTGGGTAGATCCATTTATGTTCAAAGTAATCCATCACCAAGTTGGCGATCTCTGGGGCAAAACTGCAACCCATTGCAACTCCTTTCACTTGGCGGTATAGCTGATCGTTATATTTAAAGAAGTTGTTTTTCAGACATAATGTAGCTAACTCCACTAAGAATTTTGTAGGGGGAGTGTGAGGTTGGATATTATTATTCAAAGTCTGTTTAATGATCTCGATTGCTTCGTCCTGCGGGATATTGGTGTAGAGTGACTCGATATCAAAAGTAACCAAAAGCTGGCTATTCTCACCAAATTTTCTAACTTATTGATAATGTCCATTGAGTCTTTTACATAAGCTGGTGTCTTAGCTACAGCAGGTTTTATAAAAACGTCAACAAATTGGGCAAGAGGTTCTAAAATAGAGCCACAAGCTGATACTATTGGTCTGCCCGGTGGATGCTCTAAGTTTTTATGAATCTTGGGTAGAATATAAAAACAAGGAATTCTTTCCTCGTTTTGGTTCAAAAAAATCATGTTCTTTTTTGCTTATCCATCCTTGTTCTTTCGCTATAGCCGTAAGTGTCTCAATTTTATTGCTGACCTGTTTAGGTATATCGTCTTGTATTTCTCGGTAATGAAGTGGGTTACTCAATTGCCTCATGACTTCTTGATTATACTGTTCTTTACCCCAGATCACAATCCCGCCTCCTTTGTCTGTCGGTTTTATTATGATTTCTTTATTTGCGGCCAAATTCTTGATGGCTTCTTTTTCTATTCTGGAGCAATTGTCATTGTAATAGATTCTTTTAGAATTGAGTGAATCTAATTCTTTCAACACTAGATTTTCAAATACTTTTATTTCCTCAGGCAAGTCATTTCTCTCTGGTAGAAAAGTAGATTTAGGTCTAAGACCACTGTCCTCGTTTCCCTCTTGTATTGGAATTGAGCTAAAAAAAAAGCTCTCAGTCTGACCTTACGAAGAAATTTCAGTATTTCTATTTTACTTTCTACAGGGTCTTGGTTCCTGGTAGGGACAAACAACAATCCTTTACTAAGAACCTGTTTTTCTATTTGCGATAAGGGGTGTGACGACAGATTATAAATGGGAATTGGATCTTCTGGTCTCATTATTGTCGTCTGTAGGCTCTCCTTCTGGTTCGAAAAAAGTTTTGATCTTGGAATTGCCCTCTGGGATTGCTACCCCCTCACGTCCCTCTGTGGCTGCCTCTGCCTAAAAAAGGTTGTGCCGTCGAGTAAGAACCTTGTGTCTCTGGCTCGGATTCAGAAGATGTATCTGAAAAAGTTATACATTTCTTGCGTGATCTTGTTTGAAATTGGAGGTTAAGAGTATTGGGATTGTTGTTTTTATGGAAGTCTTCTCTTAAATAGGGATATGTATTCAGAATATCAAAATTCTTTATATCCCGAGCTAACTTAGTTGTTTTTTGATTCATCGTATTGACTTTGAATTCTGCTATAGTTTTATTAACTGAATCCAACAGCTGCTGAGCATTCTGTATGGTATTATCTGCAGCTATCTCTTGTTCAAGTTCGGCTATTTCTTTTAGTTCACTCTCGCTAATCCTTAAAGCTGTTTCAACCAACAAAGCTAGCCAATCTCGAGAACATTTGGTACCTATCCCACTAAATTGTCTCAGGTATTTAGGATCACCAGTGAAAATCACAGGAATATTTCTGACTTGTAAGCCTAGTGGGATTGTATTATTTTTTAAATGTTCAAGTAACACCTGTGCATGTAATTGAGTTCTTGTATTTTTCTTCTTAAGCTGTTTTAATCTATCTACTTTATCTAGTTTAGGTGTCTCACTAGGTGGAGATTCCCCGCTTAAGAGTGAAGGTAGTTCCAGAAGCTTCGATATTTGTTCTTCTGTATAGCAAACTGTTTGGTGATCTGACATATTATTGTCTGTTTAATCTACAGATATCACCGTTTTGTACTTATTATTTATCTGTGACACGAAAGCCTGTTGGCAACCAATTGCATCCTCTTTACTAAATGTTGTGTATTATTAAACCTCCAGATAGTGGGGGTAAAACCTCTCTCTTATATCTCAATATCTCCCTCACACCTGACTAGGTGTACAAAGCAATTATCAAAAAACAGGGGGGACCCTATAACCCTAACCTGCCCAGGGTCAATATAACGTCAAAGAGTAAGCGACAGGTGAGGACAAATTTAGTCCTAAATTTTAAGAACAGTACTTAATTCTGTTACTCCTGATTTCATTTCTTTCTCATATTTATTTCGAAACAATTTTTTAGCAAAAAAGGAGCTATGGTTGTTCAATACATAAATAAATAAACACCACATTAATAATAAATATAAACAATAGACAAAACATTACTCACATTACTAACAAATAAAACAAGTATATAAAGTTTAACAATATAAGAAACCCACCAAGGGTGGTGCCCTACGCATTTAATTAGTGGTCACTATTGCGTAACTACACGTATGATCCACTCCTACTTGCTAAGGTAATGGGCTTTACATGCACTTAACTATCAACGCGTTGTGTATTTCTTTCACACAAGCGTGATATAGTGCATCTCAAGTCTTTCCAATATAGTCCATTGTTTAGCAAGCCCACACAATTGCAATAAAACGAAGTAAACGCGTTTCGGCCTTCTGATTTAGGGCCTCATCAGGACTGTAAAAGGGCAATAGCATTTCTAGAAAAACAATCAAACAAACAAAAAATTATTTCAGCTATACATTCAATGTCATACAGGTGGTGTAATAATATTGTCAACAGTAATAAATGGGTTATGTCAATGCCAACAGATTGCCTTATGTAACTTCTTTTCAATTATTTCATTATTTACCTTGTTAGCCTAACTTAGGACTGCTTTAAACATCGCAATCCATCACATTGTTAATATATATCTAGCTGTGATTAAATACTTAGCAGCGTTTGTTATTGCATCTATTAACACTCATTTTATTGCGCACTATCCTTAAAGCCGCAAGATTTTACCTTAATTGTAGAAAAAGGAGCTAGTTGCTGCCTGCCTTCCTCTAATAATTCGATCTGTGAGCCTTACTACTTAGGTTGTTTTAAACAAAGTATGGCATCGGGTCTCGCACCGATTACCTAGGAAGGGGGAAAAAAACCAATAAACCATATTCCGAAATTACCACTCAAACTAGCACCCTATTATATAATCTAAAGTGTCAGGAATCGACGCCGTCCTACCATGACCGGCGTTTGCTCGTGTCGTTCTCCGTATGGCAAACCTGCCTAAGGACGCGTCTTCCGGGTAAATTTAGTTGCTAGGAGACATTGCGCTCTCTGTATCGCGCTAACGTCTCATCTAGCAAGGCCCACCGACCATCAAAATAATTGACTACGTTAGTCGCCTGCCGAATAACGGCACAAGGCGACAAAAAGGCAGCCATCTTAGTGGATTTATAAAACCCTACTCCTTCCTTGTTACGAGTGTATATACATCTAAACCTGGCTGCCAAATATTATCGCCAGTGTAAATTAAAACTGTAGACTAACAGACAGATTACAGTTATTGTTTTTTCGAATCGGGCCATCGACCATCTTACATATACCATAATCGGATGTTGTGATTAAAATATCTGTTCTCAAACAAATGGCCATCTCATATTACCGCTTCGGCCATCTTGAATGTACCTTCATCATCCATAATTTATACCAAAACTCCCTATTCTAAAGTGAGTGATTTTGACCTCTAGTGGCATGCTGTATATATCTATATACCAGAGGGCTCTATTCTACACCTTTATCACTGATTCATCTTGTGGATATTGTAAACCAAAAAGAGCGTGCTCTTTCCTAAAAGATAGCTAGATAATGTAATTGACAGGACAACTCGCTCTATCTGGTATTATATTATGAATTGTTAAGAATAGTGCAGTGTTATTCTGTGAGTGCGCACATGTATAGCTTACACTTATACTTTAAAATTCCAATATGTACAGGATATATCACAGGGTGGAATGATTAAAGTTCAAAAAAGACCAAAATTGTTTTTAAAAATTAGAAATAATTTTTTAGAACTACTTAAAATGAATTGAAAGTCTCACTTAATTAGAGCCCACATCTCATCATCATCATTTAATCCAGTTTTGGCTGTGTGGAATCTCTCAATGAACCTTGCTTCCATTTTCAATAGTTTCTTTGTCATTGTGAATCCATCCGGTTTAGATTGTATTGCCGCTAGTACTGTCCACCAGATATCTTCTGCTGTATGCATGCAGTCTAGAAAATGCTCGACCAATGGTGCTCCTTTAACTGCACATTTGATTCTGGACCGGTGCTGAAGGATCCGGGTTTTTACTGGTTGCGAAGTCTGTCCAATATACGCTTTTCCACAAGGACACATAATGCAATAAATCACATTTTTAGTGTTACAATTAGTGAAGTCATTTTGTGCATGTACTATACCATTTATTTTAACCTCTTTGGTATCTTGTGTATATTGGCATGCTATACATTTGCCACATCTGTAATGCCCTTGAATTGCTGGGAGCTGTAACAAAGTTCTCAGATCTTTCTTTCTTTCGGGTTGTTTCTGTGCCGCCTTAACCCATTGATCTTTTAGGCTACGTGCCTTTTTGAACAAAAAAAGTGGTTTGTCTATATTCAACTCACTGATAATTTTCCAGTTTCGTTCAATAATAGATTGTATTTTATTTGCCTTAGGGCTAAATGTAATAACACATGTCAGAGGGACATCTTTTGTTTTTTCTTTTGGGACCAGTAGTGTTTCTCTTGGCGTAAACCAAGCTCTTTTGGCTGCATTTTTAACCAATTTTTTGGGATGCCCTCTATCAATGAGTTTCTTAGTCAGTTCTTCCGCATTATCGAAATAATCTGTTTTTTCAGTACAATTCCTCCTAATTCTTAAAAATTGGCCGTAAGGTAAATTTTGTTTAAGTGTAAGTGGATGTCCGCTTGCAAAATGTAACAGAGTGTTACGATCTGTGGGTTTTTTATATAAACTGACTGCTAGTTTACCGTTTTTATTCCAAATCCATAAGTCAAGGAAATTGATTTTGGTTTTATCTTTACTCATAGTAAATGTAAAATCAACTGTGCGATGATTAAGCCAGTCGCGGAACACTTCTAGAGTTTCTTCCGTCCCTTGCCAGATCATCAGAATATCATCGATATAACGGAACCAGTGATTAATGTGTTTCCTATAAGGATTGGTTTGTGGGTAGATCCATTTATGTTCAAAGTAATCCATCACCAAGTTGGCGATCTCTGAGGCAAAACTGCAACCCATTGCAACTCCTTTCACTAGGCGGTATAGCTGATCGTTATATTTAAAGAAGTTGTTTTTCAGACATAATGTAGCTAACTCCACTAAGAATTTTGTAGGGGGAGTGTGAGGTTGGATATTATTATTCAAAGTCTGTTTAATGATCTCGATTGCTTCGTCCTGCGGGATATTGGTGTAGAGTGACTCGATATCAAAAGTAACCAAAAGCTAACTATTCTCACCAAATTTTCTAACTTATTGATAATGTCCATTGAGTCTTTTACATAAGCTGGTGTCTTAGCTACAGCAGGTTTTATAAAAAACGTCAACAAATTGGGCAAGAGGTTCTAAAATAGAGCCACAAGCTGATACTATTGGTCTGCCCGGTGGATGCTCTAAGTTTTTATGAATCTTGGGTAGAATATAAAAACAAGGAATTCTTTCCTCGTTTTGGTTAAAAAAAATCATGTTCTTTTTTGCTTATCCATCCTTGTTCTTTCGCTATAGCCGTAAGTGTCTCAATTTTATTGCTGACCTGTTTAGGTATATCGTCTTGTATTTCTCGGTAATGAAATGGGTTACTCAATTGCTTCATGACTTCTTGATTATACTGTTCTTTATCCCAGATCACAATCCCGCCTCCTTTGTCTGCCGGTTTTATTATGATTTCTTTATTTGCGGCCAAATTATTGATGGCTTCTTTTTCTATTCTGGAGCAATTGTCATTGTAATAGATTCTTTTAGAATTGAGTGAATCTAATTCTTTCAACACTAGATTTTCAAATACTTTTATTTCCTCAGGCAAGTCATTTCTCTCTGGTAGAAAAGTAGATTTAGGTCTAAGACCACTGTCCTCGTTTCCCTCTTGTATTGGAATTGAGCTAAAAAAAAGCTCTCAGTCTGACCTTACAAAGAAATTTCAGTATTTCTATTTTACTTTCTACAGGGTCTTGGTTCCTGGTAGGGACAAACAACAATCCTTTACTAAGAACCTGTTTTTCTATTTGCGATAAGGGGTGTGACGACAGATTATAAATGGGAATTGGATCTTCTGGTCTCATTATTGTCGTCTGTAGGCTCTCCTTCTGGTTCGAAAAAAGTTTTGATCTTGGAATTGCCCTCTGGGATTGCTACCCCCTCACGTCCCTCTGTGGCTGCCTCTGCCTAAAAAAGGTTGTGCCGTCGAGTAAGAACCTTGTGTCTCTGGCTCGGATTCAGAAGATGTATCTGAAAAAGTTATACATTTCTTGCGTGATCTTGTTTGAAATTGGAGGTTAAGAGTATTGGGATTGTTGTTTTTATGGAAATCTTCTCTTAAATAGGGATATGTATTCAGAATATCAAAATTCTTTATATCCCGAGCTAACTTAGTTGTTTTTTGATTCATCGTATTGACTTTGAATTCTGCTATAGTTTTATTAACTGAATCCAACAGCTGCTGAGCATTCTGTATGGTATTATCTGCAGCTATCTCTTGTTCAAGTTCGGCTATTTCTTTTAGTTCACTCTCGCTAATCCTTAAAGCTGTTTCAACCAACAAAGCTAGCCAATCTCGAGAACATTTGGTACCTATCCCACTAAATTGTCTCAGGTATTTAGGATCACCAGTGAAAATCACAGGAATATTTCTGACTTGTAAGCCTAGTGGGATTGTATTATTTTTTAAATGTTCAAGTAACACCTGTGCATGTAATTGAGTTCTTGTATTTTTCTTCTTAAGCTGTTTTAATCTATCTACTTTATCTAGTTTAGGTGTCTCACTAGGTGGAGATTCCCCGCTTAAGAGTGAAGGTAGTTCCAGAAGCTTCGATATTTGTTCTTCTGTATAGCAAACTGTTTGGTGATCTGACATATTATTGTCTGTTTAATCTACAGATATCACCGTTTTGTACTTATTATTTATCTGTGACACGAAAGCCTGTTGGCAACCAATTGCATCCTCTTTACTAAATGTTGTGTATTATTAAACCTCCAGATAGTGGGGGTAAAACCTCTCTCTTATATCTCAATATCTCCCTCACACCTGACTAGGTGTACAAAGCAATTATCAAAAAACAGGGGGGACCCTATAACCCTAACCTGCCCAGGGTCAATATAACGTCAAAGAGTAAGCGACAGGTGAGGACAAATTTAGTCCTAAATTTTAAGAACAGTACTTAATTCTGTTACTCCTGAGTTCATTTCTTTCTCATATTTATTTCGAAACAATTTTTTAGCAAAAAAGGAGCTATGGTTGTTCAATACATAAATAAATAAACACCACATTAATAATAAATATAAACAATAGACAAAACATTACTCACATTACTAACAAATAAAACAAGTATATAAAGTTTAACAATATAAGAAACCCACCAAGGGTGGTGCCCTATGCATTTAATTAGTGGTCACTATTGCGTAACTACACGTATGATCCACTCCTACTTGCTAAGGTAATGGGCTTTACATGCACTTAACTATCAACGCGTTGTGTATTTCTTTCACACAAGCGTGATATAGTGCATCTCAAGTCTTTCCAATATAGTCCATTGTTTAGCAAGCCCACACAATTGCAATAAAACGAAGTCAACGCGTTTCGGCCTTCTGATTTAGGGCCTCATCAGGACTGGAAAAGGGCAATAGCATTTCTAGAAAAACAATCAAACAAACAAAAAATTATTTCAGCTATACATTCAATGTCATACAGGTGGTGTAATAATATTGTCAACAGTAATAAATGGGTTATGTCAATGCCAACAGATTGCCTTATGTAACTTCTTTTCAATTATTTCATTATTTACCTTGTTAGCCTAACTTAGGGCTGCTTTAAACATCGCAATCCATCACATTGTTAATATATATCTAGCTGTGATTAAATACTTAGCAGCGTTTGTTATTGCATCTATTAACACTCATTTTATTGCGCACTATCCTTAAAGCCGCAAGATTTTACCTTAATTGTAGAAAAAGGAGCTAGTTGCTGCCTGCCTTCCTCTAATAATTCGATCTGTGAGCCTTACTACTTAGGTTGTTTTAAACAAAGTATGGCATCGGGGCTCGCACCGATTACCTAGGAAGGGGGAAAAAAACCAATAAACCATATTCCGAAATTACCACTCAAACTAGCACCCTATTATATAATCTAAAGTGTCAGGAATCGACGCCGTCCTACCATGACCGGCGTTTGCTCGTGTCGTTCTCCGTATGGCAAACCTGCCTAAGGACGCGTCTTCCGGGTAAATTTAGTTGCTAGGAGACATTGCGCTCTCTGTATCGCGCTAACGTCTCATCTAGCAAGGCCCACCGACCATCAAAATAATTGACTACGTTAGTCACCTGCCGAATAACGGCACAAGGCGACAAAAAGGCAGCCATCTTAGTGGATTTATAATCCCCTACTCCTTCCTTGTTACGAGTGTATATACATCTAAACCTGGCTGCCAAATATTATCGCCAGTGTAAATTAAAACTGTAGACTAACAGAAAGATTACAGTTATTGTTTTTTCGAATCGGGCCATCGACCATCTTACATATACCATAATCGGATGTTGTGATTAAAATATCTGTTCTCAAACAAATGGCCATCTCATATTACCGCTTCGGCCATCTTGAATGTACCTTCATCATCCATAATTTATACCAAAACTCCCTATTCTAAAGTGAGTGATTTTGACCTCTAGTGGCATGCTGTATATATCTATATACCAGAGGGCTCTATTCTACACCTTTATCACTGATTCATCTTGTGGATATTGTAAACCAAAAAGAGCGTGCTCTTTCCTAAAAGATAGCTAGATAATGTAAATGACAGGACAACTCGCTCTATCTGGTATTATATTATGAATTGTTAAGAATAGTGCAGTGTTATTCTGTGAGTGCGCACATGTATAGCTTACACTTATACTTTAAAATTCCAATATGTACAGGATATATCACAGGGTGGAATGATTAAAGTTCAAAAAAGACCAAAATTGTTTTTAAAAATTAGAAATAATTTTTTAGAACTACTTAAAATGAATTGAAAGTCTCACTTAATTAGAGCCCACATCTCATCATCATCATTTAATCCAGTTTTGGCTGTGTGGAATCTCTCAATGAACCTTGCTTCCATTTTCAATAGTTTCTTTGTCATTGTGAATCCATCCGGTTTAGATTGTATTGCCGCTAGTACTGTCCACCAGATATCTTCTGCTGTATGCATGCAGTCTAGAAAATGCTCGACCAATGGTGCTCCTTTAACTGCACATTTGATTCTGGACCGGTGCTGAAGGATCCGGGTTTTTACTGGTTGCGAAGTCTGTCCAATATACGCTTTTCCACAAGGACACATAATGCAATAAATCACATTTTTAGTGTTACAATTAGTGAAGTCATTTTGTGCATGTACTATACCATTTATTTTAACCTCTTTGGTATCTTGTGTATATTGGCATGCTATACATTTGCCACATCTGTAATGCCCTTGAATTGCTGGGAGCTGTAACAAAGTTCTCAGATCTTTCTTTCTTTCGGGTTGTTTCTGTGCCGCCTTAACCCATTGATCTTTTAGGCTACGTGCCTTTTTGAACAAAAAAAGTGGTTTGTCTATATTCAACTCACTGATAATTTTCCAGTTTCGTTCAATAATAGATTGTATTTTATTTGCCTTAGGGCTAAATGTAATAACACATGTCAGAGGGACATCTTTTGTTTTTTCTTTTGGGACCAGTAGTGTTTCTCTTGGCATAAACCAAGCTCTTTTGGCTGCATTTTTAACCCATTTTTTGGGATGCCCTCTATCAATGAGTTTCTTAGTCAGTTCTTCCGCATTATCGAAATAATCTGTTTTTTCAGTACAATTCCTCCTAATTCTTAAAAATTGGCCGTAAGGTAAATTTTGTTTAAGTGTAAGTGGATGTCCGCTTGCAAAATGTAACAGAGTGTTACGATCTGTGGGTTTTTTATATAAACTGACTGCTAGTTTACCGTTTTTATTCCAAATCCATAAGTCAAGGAAATTGATTTTGGTTTTATCTTTACTCATAGTAAATGTAAAATCAACTGTGCGATGATTAAGCCAGTCGCGGAACACTTCTAGAGTTTCTTCCGTCCCTTGCCAGATCATCAGAATATCATCGATATAACGGAACCAGTGATTAATGTGTTTCCTATAAGGATTGGTTTGTGGGTAGATCTATTTATGTTCAAAGTAATCCATCACCAAGTTGGCGATCTCTGGGGCAAAACTGCAACCCATTGCAACTCCTTTCACTTGGCGGTATAGCTGATCGTTATATTTAAAGAAGTTGTTTTTCAGACATAATGTAGCTAACTCCACTAAGAATTTTGTAGGGGGAGTGTGAGGTTGGATATTATTATTCAAAGTCTGTTTAATGATCTCGATTGCTTCGTCCTGCGGGATATTGGTGTAGAGTGACTCGATATCAAAAGTAACCAAAAGCTGGCTATTCTCACCAAATTTTCTAACTTATTGATAATGTCCATTGAGTCTTTTACATAAGCTGGTGTCTTAGCTACAGCAGGTTTTATAAAAACGTCAACAAATTGGGCAAGTGGTTCTAAAATAGAGCCACAAGCTGATACTATTGGTCTGCCCGGTGGATGCTCTAAGTTTTTATGAATCTTGGGTAGAATATAAAAACAAGGAATTCTTTCCTCGTTTTGGTTAAAAAAAATCATGTTCTTTTTTGCTTATCCATCCTTGTTCTTTCGCTATAGCCGTAAGTGTCTCAATTTTATTGCTGACCTGTTTAGGTATATCGTCTTGTATTTCTCGGTAATGAAGTGGGTTACTCAATTGCTTCATGACCTCTTGATTATACTGTTCTTTATCCCAGATCACAATCCCGCCTCCTTTGTCTGCCAGTTTTATTATGATTTCTTTATTTGCGGCCAAATTATTGATGGCTTCTTTTTCTATTCTGGAGCAATTGTCATTGTAATAGATTCTTTTAGAATTGAGTGAATCTAATTCTTTCAACACTAGATTTTCAAATACTTTTATTTCCTCAGGCAAGTCATTTCTCTCTGGTAGAAAAGTAGATTTAGGTCTAAGACCACTGTCCTCGATTCCCTCTTGTATTGGAATTGAGCTAAAAAAAAGCTCTCAGTCTGACCTTACGAAGAAATTTCAGTATTTCTATTTTACTTTCTACAGGGTCTTGGTTCCTGGTAGGGACAAACAACAATCCTTTACTAAGAACCTGTTTTTCTATTTGCGATAAGGGGTGTGACGACAGATTATAAATGGGAATTGGATCTTCTGGTCTCATTATTGTCGTCTGTAGGCTCTCCTTCTGGTTCGAAAAAAGTTTTGATCTTGGAATTGCCCTCTGGGATTGCTACCCCCTCTTGTCCCTCTGTGGCTGCCTCTGCCTAAAAAAGGTTGTGCCGTCGAGTAAGAACCTTGTGTCTCTGGCTCGGATTCAGAAGATGTATCTGAAAAAGTTATACATTTCTTGCGTGATCTTGTTTGAAATTGGAGGTTAAGAGTATTGGGATTGTTGTTTTTATGGAAGTCTTCTCTTAGATAGGGATATGTATTCAGAATATCAAAATTCTTTATATCCCGAGCTAACTTAGTTGTTTTTTGATTCATCGTATTGACTTTGAATTCTGCTATAGTTTTATTAACTGAATCCAACAGCTGCTGAGCATTCTGTATGGTATTATCTGCAGCTATCTCTTGTTCAAGTTCGGCTATTTCTTTTAGTTCACTCTCGCTAATCCTTAAAGCTGTTTCAACCAACAAAGCTAGCCAATCTCGAGAACATTTGGTACCTACCCCACTAAATTGTCTCAGGTATTTAGGATCACCAGTGAAAATCACAGGAATATTTCTGACTTGTAAGCCTAGTGGGATTGTATTATTTTTTAAATGTTCAAGTAACACCTGTGCATGTAATTGAGTTCTTGTATTTTTCTTCTTAAGCTGTTTTAATCTATCTACTTTATCTAGTTTAGGTGTCTCACTAGGTGGAGATTCCCCGCTTAAGAGTGAAGGTAGTTCCAGAAGCTTCGATATTTGTTCTTCTGTATAGCAAACTGTTTGGTGATCTGACATATTATTGTCTGTTTAATCTACAGATATCACCGTTTTGTACTTATTATTTATCTGTGACACGAAAGCCTGTTGGCAACCAATTGCATCCTCTTTACTAAATGTTGTGTATTATTAAACCTCCAGATAGTGGGGGTAAAACCTCTCTCTTATATCTCAATATCTCCCTCACACCTGACTAGGTGTACAAAGCAATTATCAAAAAACAGGGGGGACCCTATAACCCTAACCTGCCCAGGGTCAATATAACGTCAAAGAGTAAGCGACAGGTGAGGACAAATTTAGTCCTAAATTTTAAGAACAGTACTTAATTCTGTTACTCCTGAGTTCATTTCTTTCTCATATTTATTTCGAAACAATTTTTTAGCAAAAAAGGAGCTATGGTTGTTCAATACATAAATAAATAAACACCACATTAATAATAAATATAAACAATAGACAAAACATTACTCACATTACTAACAAATAAAACAAGTATATAAAGTTTAACAATATAAGAAACCCACCAAGGGTGGTGCCCTACGCATTTAATTAGTGGTCACTATTGCGTAACTACACGTATGATCCACTCCTACTAGCTAAGGTAATGGGCTTTACATGCACTTAACTATCAACGCGTTGTGTATTTCTTTCACACAAGCGTGATATAGAGCATCTCAAGTCTTTCCAATATAGTCCATTGTTTAGCAAGCCCACACAATTGCAATAAAACGAAGTCAACGCGTTTCGGCCTTCTGATTTAGGGCCTCATCAGGACTGGAAAAGGGCAATAGCATTTCTAGAAAAACAATCAAACAAACAAAAAATTCTTTCAGCTATACATTCAATGTCATACAGGTGGTGTAATAATATTGTCAACAGTAATAAATGGGTTATGTCAATGCCAACAGATTGCCTTATGTAACTTCTTTTCAATTATTTCATTATTTACCTTGTTAGCCTAACTTAGGGCTGCTTTCAACATCGCAATCCATCACATTGTTAATATATATCTAGCTGTGATTAAATACTTAGCAGCGTTTGTTATTGCATCTATTAACACTCATATTGCGCACTATCCTTAAAGCCGCAAGATTTTACCTTAATTGTAGAAAAAGGAGCTAGTTGCTGCCTGCCTTCCTCTAATAATTCGATCTGTGAGCCTTACTACTTAGGTTGTTTTAAACAAAGTATGGCATCGGGGCTCGCACCGATTACCTAGGAAGGGGGAAAAAAACCAATAAACCATATTCCGAAATTACCACTCAAACTAGCACCCTATTATATAATCTAAAGTGTCAGGAATCGACGCCGTCCTACCATGACCGGTGTTTGCTCGTGTCGTTCTCCGTATGGCAAACCTGCCTAAGGACGCGTCTTCCGGGTAAATTTAGTTGCTAGGAGACATTGCGCTCTCTGTATCGCGCTAACGTCTCATCTAGCAAGGCCCACCGACCATCAAAATAATTGACTACGTTAGTCGCCTGCCGAATAACGGCACAAGGCGACAAAATGGCAGCCATCTTAGTGGATTTATAATCCCCTACTCCTTCCTTGTTACGAGTGTATATACATCTAAACCTGGCTGCCAAATATTATCGCCAGTGTAAATTAAAACTGTAGACTAACAGACAGATTACAGTTATTGTTTTTTCGAATCGGGCCATCGACCATCTTACATATACCATAATCGGATGTTGTGATTAAAATATCTGTTCTCAAACAAATGGCCATCTCATATTACCGCTTCGGCCATCTTGAATGTACCTTCATCATCCATAATTTATACCAAAACTCCCTATTCTAAAGTGAGTGATTTTGACCTCTAGTGGCATGCTGTATATATCTATATACCAGAGGGCTCTATTCTACACCTTTATCACTGATTCATCTTGTGGATATTGTAAACCAAAAAGAGCGTGCTCTTTCCTAAAAGATAGCTAGATAATGTAAATGACAGGACAACTCGCTCTATCTGGTATTATATTATGAATTGTTAAGAATAGTGCAGTGTTATTCTGTGAGTGCGCACATGTATAGCTTACACTTATACTTTAAAATTCCAATATGTACAGGATATATCACAGGGTGGAATGATTAAAGTTCAAAAAAGACCAAAATTGTTTTTAAAAATTAGAAATAATTTTTTAGAACTACTTAAAATGAATTGAAAGTCTCACTTAATTAGAGCCCACATCTCATCATCATCATTTAATCCAGTTTTGGCTGTGTGGAATCTCTCAATGAACCTTGCTTCCATTTTCAATAGTTTCTTTGTCATTGTGAATCCATCCGGTTTAGATTGTATTGCCGCTAGTACTGTCCACCAGATATCTTCTGCTGTATGCATGCAGTCTAGAAAATGCTCGACCAATGGTGCTCCTTTAACTGCACATTTGATTCTGGACCGGTGCTGAAGGATCCGGGTTTTTACTGGTTGCGAAGTCTGTCCAATATACGCTTTTCCACAAGGACACATAATGCAATAAATCACATTTTTAGTGTTACAATTAGTGAAGTCATTTTGTGCATGTACTATACCATTTATTTTAACCTCTTTGGTATCTTGTGTATATTGGCATGCTATACATTTGCCACATCTGTAATGCCCTTGAATTGCTGGGAGCTGTAACAAAGTTCTCAGATCTTTCTTTCTTTCGGGTTGTTTCTGTGCCGCCTTAACCCATTGATCTTTTAGGCTACGTGCCTTTTTGAACAAAAAAAGTGGTTTGTCTATATTCAACTCACTGATAATTTTCCAGTTTCGTTCAATAATAGATTGTATTTTATTTGCCTTAGGGCTAAATGTAATAACACATGTCAGAGGGACATCTTTTGTTTTTTCTTTTGGGACCAGTAGTGTTTCTCTTGGCGTAAACTAAGCTCTTTTGGCTGCATTTTTAACCAATTTTTTGGGATGCCCTCTATCAATGAGTTTCTTAGTCAGTTCTTCCGCATTATCGAAATAATCTGTTTTTTCAGTACAATTCTTCCTAATTCTTAAAAATTGGCCGTAAGGTAAATTTTGTTTAAGTGTAAGTGGATGTCCGCTTGCAAAATGTAACAGAGTGTTACGATCTGTGGGTTTTTTATATAAACTGACTGCTAGTTTACCGTTTTTATTCCAAATCCATAAGTCAAGGAAATTGATTTTGGTTTTATCTTTACTCATAGTAAATGTAAAATCAACTGTGCGATGATTAAGCCAGTCGCGGAACACTTCTAGAGTTTCTTCCGTCCCTTGCCAGATCATCAGAATATCATCGATATAACGGAACCAGTGATTAATGTGTTTCCTATAAGGATTGGTTTGTGGGTAGATCCATTTATGTTCAAAGTAATCCATCACCAAGTTGGCGATCTCTGGGGCAAAACTGCAACCCATTGCAACTCCTTTCACTTGGCGGTATAGCTGATCGTTATATTTAAAGAAGTTGTTTTTCAGACATAATGTAGCTAACTCCACTAAGAATTTTGTAGGGGGAGTGTGAGGTTGGATATTATTATTCAAAGTCTGTTTAATGATCTCGATTGCTTCGTCCTGCGGGATATTGGTGTAGAGTGACTCAATATCAAAAGTAACCAAAAGCTGGCTATTCTCACCAAATTTTCTAACTTATTGATAATGTCCATTGAGTCTTTTACATAAGCTGGTGTCTTAGCTACAGCAGGTTTTATAAAAACGTCAACAAATTGGGCAAGAGGTTCTAAAATAGAGCCACAAGCTGATACTATTGGTCTGCCCGGTGGATGCTCTAAGTTTTTATGAATCTTGGGTAGAATATAAAAACAAGGAATTCTTTCCTCGTTTTGGTTCAAAAAAATCATGTTCTTTTTTGCTTATCCATCCTTGTTCTTTCGCTATAGCCGTAAGTGTCTCAATTTTATTGCTGACCTGTTTAGGTATATCGTCTTGTATTTCTCGGTAATGAAGTGGGTTACTCAATTGCCTCATGACTTCTTGATTATACTGTTCTTTACCCCAGATCACAATCCCGCCTCCTTTGTCTGCCGGTTTTATTATGATTTCTTTATTTGCGGCCAAATTATTGATGGCTTCTTTTTCTATTCTGGAGCAATTGTCATTGTAATAGATTCTTTTAGAATTGAGTGAATCTAATTCTTTCAACACTAGATTTTCAAATACTTTTATTTCCTCAGGCAAGTCATTTCTCTCTGGTAGAAAAGTAGATTTAGGTCTAAGACCACTGTCCTCGTTTCCCTCTTGTATTGGAATTGAGCTAAAAAAAAGCTCTCAGTCTGACCTTACGAAGAAATTTCAGTATTTCTATTTTACTTTCTACAGGGTCTTGGTTCCTGGTAGGGACAAACAACAATCCTTTACTAAGAACCTGTTTTTCTATTTGCGATAAGGGGTGTGACGACAGATTATAAATGGGAATTGGATCTTCTGGTCTCATTATTGTCGTCTGTAGGCTCTGCTTCTGGTTCGAAAAAAGTTTTGATCTTGGAATTGCCCTCTGGGATTGCTACCCCCTCTCGTCCCTCTGTGGCTGCCTCTGCCTAAAAAAGCTTGTGCCGTCGAGTAAGAACCTTGTGTCTCTGGCTCGGATTCAGAAGATGTATCTGAAAAAGTTATACATTTCTTGCGTGATCTTGTTTGAAATTGGAGGTTAAGAGTATTGGGATTGTTGTTTTTATGGAAGTCTTCTCTTAAATAGGGATATGTATTCAGAATATCAAAATTCTTTATATCCCGAGCTAACTTAGTTGTTTTTTGATTCATCGTATTGACTTTGAATTCTGCTATAGTTTTATTAACTGAATCCAACAGCTGCTGAGCATTCTGTATGGTATTATCTGCAGCTATCTCTTGTTCAAGTTCGGCTATTTCTTTTAGTTCACTCTCGCTAATCCTTAAAGCTGTTTCAACCAACAAAGCTAGCCAATCTCGAGAACATTTGGTACCTACCCCACTAAATTGTCTCAGGTATTTAGGATCACCAGTGAAAATCACAGGAATATTTCTGACTTGTAAGCCTAGTGGGATTGTATTATTTTTTAAATGTTCAAGTAACACCTGTGCATGTAATTGAGTTCTTGTATTTTTCTTCTTAAGCTGTTTTAATCTATCTACTTTATCTAGTTTAGGTGTCTCACTAGGTGGAGATTCCCCGCTTAAGAGTGAAGGTAGTTCCAGAAGCTTCGATATTTGTTCTTCTGTATAGCAAACTGTTTGGTGATCTGACATATTATTGTCTGTTTAATCTACAGATATCACCGTTTTGTACTTATTATTTATCTGTGACACGAAAGCCTGTTGGCAACCAATTGCATCCTCTTTACTAAATGTTGTGTATTATTAAACCTCCAGATAGTGGGGGTAAAACCTCTCTCTTATATCTCAATATCTCCCTCACACCTGACTAGGTGTACAAAGCAATTATCAAAAAACAGGGGGGACCCTATAACCCTAACCTGCCCAGGGTCAATATAACGTCAAAGAGTAAGCGACAGGTGAGGACAAATTTAGTCCTAAATTTTAAGAACAGTACTTAATTCTGTTACTCCTGATTTCATTTCTTTCTCATATTTATTTCGAAACAATTTTTTAGCAAAAAAGGAGCTATGGTTGTTCAATACATAAATAAATAAACACCACATTAATAATAAATATAAACAATAGACAAAACATTACTCACATTACTAACAAATAAAACAAGTATATAAAGTTTAACAATATAAGAAACCCACCAAGGGTGGTGCCCTACGCATTTAATTAGTGGTCACTATTGCGTAACTACACGTATGATCCACTCCTACTTGCTAAGGTAATGGGCTTTACATGCACTTAACTATCAACGCGTTGTGTATTTCTTTCACACAAGCGTGATATAGTGCATCTCAAGTCTTTCCAATATAGTCCATTGTTTAGCAAGCCCACACAATTGCAATAAAACGAAGTAAACGCGTTTCGGCCTTCTGATTTAGGGCCTCATCAGGACTGTAAAAGGGCAATAGCATTTCTAGAAAAACAATCAAACAAACAAAAAATTATTTCAGCTATACATTCAATGTCATACAGGTGGTGTAATAATATTGTCAACAGTAATAAATGGGTTATGTCAATGCCAACAGATTGCCTTATGTAACTTCTTTTCAATTATTTCATTATTTACCTTGTTAGCCTAACTTAGGACTGCTTTAAACATCGCAATCCATCACATTGTTAATATATATCTAGCTGTGATTAAATACTTAGCAGCGTTTGTTATTGCATCTATTAACACTCATTTTATTGCGCACTATCCTTAAAGCCGCAAGATTTTACCTTAATTGTAGAAAAAGGAGCTAGTTGCTGCCTGCCTTCCTCTAATAATTCGATCTGTGAGCCTTACTACTTAGGTTGTTTTAAACAAAGTATGGCATCGGGTCTCGCACCGATTACCTAGGAAGGGGGAAAAAAACCAATAAACCATATTCCGAAATTACCACTCAAACTAGCACCCTATTATATAATCTAAAGTGTCAGGAATCGACGCCGTCCTACCATGACCGGCGTT
The DNA here is from genome assembly GCF_031143425.1 of Pleurodeles waltl. Classification (NCBI taxonomy): domain Eukaryota; kingdom Metazoa; phylum Chordata; class Amphibia; order Caudata; family Salamandridae; genus Pleurodeles; species Pleurodeles waltl. The sequence goes on along the minus strand of NC_090445.1, from coordinate 990,000,345 downwards.
TGCTCGTGTCGTTCTCCGTATGGCAAACCTGCCTAAGGACGCGTCTTCCGGGTAAATTTAGTTGCTAGGAGACATTGCGCTCTCTGTATCGCGCTAACGTCTCATCTAGCAAGGCCCACCGACCATCAAAATAATTGACTACGTTAGTCGCCTGCCGAATAACGGCACAAGGCGACAAAAAGGCAGCCATCTTAGTGGATTTATAAAACCCTACTCCTTCCTTGTTACGAGTGTATATACATCTAAACCTGGCTGCCAAATATTATCGCCAGTGTAAATTAAAACTGTAGACTAACAGACAGATTACAGTTATTGTTTTTTCGAATCGGGCCATCGACCATCTTACATATACCATAATCGGATGTTGTGATTAAAATATCTGTTCTCAAACAAATGGCCATCTCATATTACCGCTTCGGCCATCTTGAATGTACCTTCATCATCCATAATTTATACCAAAACTCCCTATTCTAAAGTGAGTGATTTTGACCTCTAGTGGCATGCTGTATATATCTATATACCAGAGGGCTCTATTCTACACCTTTATCACTGATTCATCTTGTGGATATTGTAAACCAAAAAGAGCGTGCTCTTTCCTAAAAGATAGCTAGATAATGTAATTGACAGGACAACTCGCTCTATCTGGTATTATATTATGAATTGTTAAGAATAGTGCAGTGTTATTCTGTGAGTGCGCACATGTATAGCTTACACTTATACTTTAAAATTCCAATATGTACAGGATATATCACAGGGTGGAATGATTAAAGTTCAAAAAAGACCAAAATTGTTTTTAAAAATTAGAAATAATTTTTTAGAACTCCTTAAAATGAATTGAAAGTCTCACTTAATTAGAGCCCACATCTCATCATCATCATTTAATCCAGTTTTGGCTGTGTGGAATCTCTCAATGAACCTTGCTTCCATTTTCAATAGTTTCTTTGTCATTGTGAATCCATCCGGTTTAGATTGTATTGCCGCTAGTACTGTCCACCAGATATCTTCTGCTGTATGCATGCAGTCTAGAAAATGCTCGACCAATGGTGCTCCTTTAACTGCACATTTGATTCTGGACCGGTGCTGAAGGATCCGGGTTTTTACTGGTTGCGAAGTCTGTCCAATATACGCTTTTCCACAAGGACACATAATGCAATAAATCACATTTTTAGTGTTACAATTAGTGAAGTCATTTTGTGCATGTACTATACCATTTATTTTAACCTCTTTGGTATCTTGTGTATATTGGCATGCTATACATTTGCCACATCTGTAATGCCCTTGAATTGCTGGGAGCTGTAACAAAGTTCTCAGATCTTTCTTTCTTTCGGGTTGTTTCTGTGCCGCCTTAACCCATTGATCTTTTAGGCTACGTGCCTTTTTGAACAAAAAAAGTGGTTTGTCTATATTCAACTCACTGATAATTTTCCAGTTTCGTTCAATAATAGATTGTATTTTATTTGCCTTAGGGCTAAATGTAATAACACATGTCAGAGGGACATCTTTTGTTTTTTCTTTTGGGACCAGTAGTGTTTCTCTTGGCGTAAACCAAGCTCTTTTGGCTGCATTTTTAACCAATTTTTTGGGATGCCCTCTATCAATGAGTTTCTTAGTCAGTTCTTCCGCATTATCGAAATAATCTGTTTTTTCAGTACAATTCCTCCTAATTCTTAAAAATTGGCCGTAAGGTAAATTTTGTTTAAGTGTAAGTGGATGTCCGCTTGCAAAATGTAACAGAGTGTTACGATCTGTGGGTTTTTTATATAAACTGACTGCTAGTTTACCGTTTTTATTCCAAATCCATAAGTCAAGGAAATTGATTTTGGTTTTATCTTTACTCATAGTAAATGTAAAATCAACTGTGCGATGATTAAGCCAGTCGCGGAACACTTCTAGAGTTTCTTCCGTCCCTTGCCAGATCATCAGAATATCATCGATATAACGGAACCAGTGATTAATGTGTTTCCTATAAGGATTGGTTTGTGGGTAGATCCATTTATGTTCAAAGTAATCCATCACCAAGTTGGCGATCTCTGAGGCAAAACTGCAACCCATTGCAACTCCTTTCACTAGGCGGTATAGCTGATCGTTATATTTAAAGAAGTTGTTTTTCAGACATAATGTAGCTAACTCCACTAAGAATTTTGTAGGGGGAGTGTGAGGTTGGATATTATTATTCAAAGTCTGTTTAATGATCTCGATTGCTTCGTCCTGCGGGATATTGGTGTAGAGTGACTCGATATCAAAAGTAACCAAAAGCTAACTATTCTCACCAAATTTTCTAACTTATTGATAATGTCCATTGAGTCTTTTACATAAGCTGGTGTCTTAGCTACAGCAGGTTTTATAAAAAACGTCAACAAATTGGGCAAGAGGTTCTAAAATAGAGCCACAAGCTGATACTATTGGTCTGCCCGGTGGATGCTCTAAGTTTTTATGAATCTTGGGTAGAATATAAAAACAAGGAATTCTTTCCTCGTTTTGGTTAAAAAAAATCATGTTCTTTTTTGCTTATCCATCCTTGTTCTTTCGCTATAGCCGTAAGTGTCTCAATTTTATTGCTGACCTGTTTAGGTATATCGTCTTGTATTTCTCGGTAATGAAATGGGTTACTCAATTGCTTCATGACTTCTTGATTATACTGTTCTTTATCCCAGATCACAATCCCGCCTCCTTTGTCTGCCGGTTTTATTATGATTTCTTTATTTGCGGCCAAATTATTGATGGCTTCTTTTTCTATTCTGGAGCAATTGTCATTGTAATAGATTCTTTTAGAATTGAGTGAATCTAATTCTTTCAACACTAGATTTTCAAATACTTTTATTTCCTCAGGCAAGTCATTTCTCTCTGGTAGAAAAGTAGATTTAGGTCTAAGACCACTGTCCTCGTTTCCCTCTTGTATTGGAATTGAGCTAAAAAAAAGCTCTCAGTCTGACCTTACAAAGAAATTTCAGTATTTCTATTTTACTTTCTACAGGGTCTTGGTTCCTGGTAGGGACAAACAACAATCCTTTACTAAGAACCTGTTTTTCTATTTGCGATAAGGGGTGTGACGACAGATTATAAATGGGAATTGGATCTTCTGGTCTCATTATTGTCGTCTGTAGGCTCTCCTTCTGGTTCGAAAAAAGTTTTGATCTTGGAATTGCCCTCTGGGATTGCTACCCCCTCACGTCCCTCTGTGGCTGCCTCTGCCTAAAAAAGGTTGTGCCGTCGAGTAAGAACCTTGTGTCTCTGGCTCGGATTCAGAAGATGTATCTGAAAAAGTTATACATTTCTTGCGTGATCTTGTTTGAAATTGGAGGTTAAGAGTATTGGGATTGTTGTTTTTATGGAAATCTTCTCTTAAATAGGGATATGTATTCAGAATATCAAAATTCTTTATATCCCGAGCTAACTTAGTTGTTTTTTGATTCATCGTATTGACTTTGAATTCTGCTATAGTTTTATTAACTGAATCCAACAGCTGCTGAGCATTCTATATGGTATTATCTGCAGCTATCTCTTGTTCAAGTTCGGCTATTTCTTTTAGTTCACTCTCGCTAATCCTTAAAGCTGTTTCAACCAACAAAGCTAGCCAATCTCGAGAACATTTGGTACCTATCCCACTAAATTGTCTCAGGTATTTAGGATCACCAGTGAAAATCACAGGAATATTTCTGACTTGTAAGCCTAGTGGGATTGTATTATTTTTTAAATGTTCAAGTAACACCTGTGCATGTAATTGAGTTCTTGTATTTTTCTTCTTAAGCTGTTTTAATCTATCTACTTTATCTAGTTTAGGTGTCTCACTAGGTGGAGATTCCCCGCTTAAGAGTGAAGGTAGTTCCAGAAGCTTCGATATTTGTTCTTCTGTATAGCAAACTGTTTGGTGATCTGACATATTATTGTCTGTTTAATCTACAGATATCACCGTTTTGTACTTATTATTTATCTGTGACACGAAAGCCTGTTGGCAACCAATTGCATCCTCTTTACTAAATGTTGTGTATTATTAAACCTCCAGATAGTGGGGGTAAAACCTCTCTCTTATATCTCAATATCTCCCTCACACCTGACTAGGTGTACAAAGCAATTATCAAAAAACAGGGGGGACCCTATAACCCTAACCTGCCCAGGGTCAATATAACGTCAAAGAGTAAGCGACAGGTGAGGACAAATTTAGTCCTAAATTTTAAGAACAGTACTTAATTCTGTTACTCCTGAGTTCATTTCTTTCTCATATTTATTTCGAAACAATTTTTTAGCAAAAAAGGAGCTATGGTTGTTCAATACATAAATAAATAAACACCACATTAATAATAAATATAAACAATAGACAAAACATTACTCACATTACTAACAAATAAAACAAGTATATAAAGTTTAACAATATAAGAAACCCACCAAGGGTGGTGCCCTATGCATTTAATTAGTGGTCACTATTGCGTAACTACACGTATGATCCACTCCTACTTGCTAAGGTAATGGGCTTTACATGCACTTAACTATCAACGCGTTGTGTATTTCTTTCACACAAGCGTGATATAGTGCATCTCAAGTCTTTCCAATATAGTCCATTGTTTAGCAAGCCCACACAATTGCAATAAAACGAAGTCAACGCGTTTCGGCCTTCTGATTTAGGGCCTCATCAGGACTGGAAAAGGGCAATAGCATTTCTAGAAAAACAATCAAACAAACAAAAAATTATTTCAGCTATACATTCAATGTCATACAGGTGGTGTAATAATATTGTCAACAGTAATAAATGGGTTATGTCAATGCCAACAGATTGCCTTATGTAACTTCTTTTCAATTATTTCATTATTTACCTTGTTAGCCTAACTTAGGGCTGCTTTAAACATCGCAATCCATCACATTGTTAATATATATCTAGCTGTGATTAAATACTTAGCAGCGTTTGTTATTGCATCTATTAACACTCATTTTATTGCGCACTATCCTTAAAGCCGCAAGATTTTACCTTAATTGTAGAAAAAGGAGCTAGTTGCTGCCTGCCTTCCTCTAATAATTCGATCTGTGAGCCTTACTACTTAGGTTGTTTTAAACAAAGTATGGCATCGGGGCTCGCACCGATTACCTAGGAAGGGGGAAAAAAACCAATAAACCATATTCCGAAATTACCACTCAAACTAGCACCCTATTATATAATCTAAAGTGTCAGGAATCGACGCCGTCCTACCATGACCGGCGTTTGCTCGTGTCGTTCTCCGTATGGCAAACCTGCCTAAGGACGCGTCTTCCGGGTAAATTTAGTTGCTAGGAGACATTGCGCTCTCTGTATCGCGCTAACGTCTCATCTAGCAAGGCCCACCGACCATCAAAATAATTGACTACGTTAGTCACCTGCCGAATAACGGCACAAGGCGACAAAAAGGCAGCCATCTTAGTGGATTTATAATCCCCTACTCCTTCCTTGTTACGAGTGTATATACATCTAAACCTGGCTGCCAAATATTATCGCCAGTGTAAATTAAAACTGTAGACTAACAGAAAGATTACAGTTATTGTTTTTTCGAATCGGGCCATCGACCATCTTACATATACCATAATCGGATGTTGTGATTAAAATATCTGTTCTCAAACAAATGGCCATCTCATATTACCGCTTCGGCCATCTTGAATGTACCTTCATCATCCATAATTTATACCAAAACTCCCTATTCTAAAGTGAGTGATTTTGACCTCTAGTGGCATGCTGTATATATCTATATACCAGAGGGCTCTATTCTACACCTTTATCACTGATTCATCTTGTGGATATTGTAAACCAAAAAGAGCGTGCTCTTTCCTAAAAGATAGCTAGATAATGTAAATGACAGGACAACTCGCTCTATCTGGTATTATATTATGAATTGTTAAGAATAGTGCAGTGTTATTCTGTGAGTGCGCACATGTATAGCTTACACTTATACTTTAAAATTCCAATATGTACAGGATATATCACAGGGTGGAATGATTAAAGTTCAAAAAAGACCAAAATTGTTTTTAAAAATTAGAAATAATTTTTTAGAACTACTTAAAATGAATTGAAAGTCTCACTTAATTAGAGCCCACATCTCATCATCATCATTTAATCCAGTTTTGGCTGTGTGGAATCTCTCAATGAACCTTGCTTCCATTTTCAATAGTTTCTTTGTCATTGTGAATCCATCCGGTTTAGATTGTATTGCCGCTAGTACTGTCCACCAGATATCTTCTGCTGTATGCATGCAGTCTAGAAAATGCTCGACCAATGGTGCTCCTTTAACTGCACATTTGATTCTGGACCGGTGCTGAAGGATCCGGGTTTTTACTGGTTGCGAAGTCTGTCCAATATACGCTTTTCCACAAGGACACATAATGCAATAAATCACATTTTTAGTGTTACAATTAGTGAAGTCATTTTGTGCATGTACTATACCATTTATTTTAACCTCTTTGGTATCTTGTGTATATTGGCATGCTATACATTTGCCACATCTGTAATGCCCTTGAATTGCTGGGAGCTGTAACAAAGTTCTCAGATCTTTCTTTCTTTCGGGTTGTTTCTGTGCCGCCTTAACCCATTGATCTTTTAGGCTACGTGCCTTTTTGAACAAAAAAAGTGGTTTGTCTATATTCAACTCACTGATAATTTTCCAGTTTCGTTCAATAATAGATTGTATTTTATTTGCCTTAGGGCTAAATGTAATAACACATGTCAGAGGGACATCTTTTGTTTTTTCTTTTGGGACCAGTAGTGTTTCTCTTGGCATAAACCAAGCTCTTTTGGCTGCATTTTTAACCCATTTTTTGGGATGCCCTCTATCAATGAGTTTCTTAGTCAGTTCTTCCGCATTATCGAAATAATCTGTTTTTTCAGTACAATTCCTCCTAATTCTTAAAAATTGGCCGTAAGGTAAATTTTGTTTAAGTGTAAGTGGATGTCCGCTTGCAAAATGTAACAGAGTGTTACGATCTGTGGGTTTTTTATATAAACTGACTGCTAGTTTACCGTTTTTATTCCAAATCCATAAGTCAAGGAAATTGATTTTGGTTTTATCTTTACTCATAGTAAATGTAAAATCAACTGTGCGATGATTAAGCCAGTCGCGGAACACTTCTAGAGTTTCTTCCGTCCCTTGCCAGATCATCAGAATATCATCGATATAACGGAACCAGTGATTAATGTGTTTCCTATAAGGATTGGTTTGTGGGTAGATCTATTTATGTTCAAAGTAATCCATCACCAAGTTGGCGATCTCTGGGGCAAAACTGCAACCCATTGCAACTCCTTTCACTTGGCGGTATAGCTGATCGTTATATTTAAAGAAGTTGTTTTTCAGACATAATGTAGCTAACTCCACTAAGAATTTTGTAGGGGGAGTGTGAGGTTGGATATTATTATTCAAAGTCTGTTTAATGATCTCGATTGCTTCGTCCTGCGGGATATTGGTGTAGAGTGACTCGATATCAAAAGTAACCAAAAGCTGGCTATTCTCACCAAATTTTCTAACTTATTGATAATGTCCATTGAGTCTTTTACATAAGCTGGTGTCTTAGCTACAGCAGGTTTTATAAAAACGTCAACAAATTGGGCAAGTGGTTCTAAAATAGAGCCACAAGCTGATACTATTGGTCTGCCCGGTGGATGCTCTAAGTTTTTATGAATCTTGGGTAGAATATAAAAACAAGGAATTCTTTCCTCGTTTTGGTTAAAAAAAATCATGTTCTTTTTTGCTTATCCATCCTTGTTCTTTCGCTATAGCCGTAAGTGTCTCAATTTTATTGCTGACCTGTTTAGGTATATCGTCTTGTATTTCTCGGTAATGAAGTGGGTTACTCAATTGCTTCATGACCTCTTGATTATACTGTTCTTTATCCCAGATCACAATCCCGCCTCCTTTGTCTGCCAGTTTTATTATGATTTCTTTATTTGCGGCCAAATTATTGATGGCTTCTTTTTCTATTCTGGAGCAATTGTCATTGTAATAGATTCTTTTAGAATTGAGTGAATCTAATTCTTTCAACACTAGATTTTCAAATACTTTTATTTCCTCAGGCAAGTCATTTCTCTCTGGTAGAAAAGTAGATTTAGGTCTAAGACCACTGTCCTCGATTCCCTCTTGTATTGGAATTGAGCTAAAAAAAAGCTCTCAGTCTGACCTTACGAAGAAATTTCAGTATTTCTATTTTACTTTCTACAGGGTCTTGGTTCCTGGTAGGGACAAACAACAATCCTTTACTAAGAACCTGTTTTTCTATTTGCGATAAGGGGTGTGACGACAGATTATAAATGGGAATTGGATCTTCTGGTCTCATTATTGTCGTCTGTAGGCTCTCCTTCTGGTTCGAAAAAAGTTTTGATCTTGGAATTGCCCTCTGGGATTGCTACCCCCTCTTGTCCCTCTGTGGCTGCCTCTGCCTAAAAAAGGTTGTGCCGTCGAGTAAGAACCTTGTGTCTCTGGCTCGGATTCAGAAGATGTATCTGAAAAAGTTATACATTTCTTGCGTGATCTTGTTTGAAATTGGAGGTTAAGAGTATTGGGATTGTTGTTTTTATGGAAGTCTTCTCTTAGATAGGGATATGTATTCAGAATATCAAAATTCTTTATATCCCGAGCTAACTTAGTTGTTTTTTGATTCATCGTATTGACTTTGAATTCTGCTATAGTTTTATTAACTGAATCCAACAGCTGCTGAGCATTCTGTATGGTATTATCTGCAGCTATCTCTTGTTCAAGTTCGGCTATTTCTTTTAGTTCACTCTCGCTAATCCTTAAAGCTGTTTCAACCAACAAAGCTAGCCAATCTCGAGAACATTTGGTACCTACCCCACTAAATTGTCTCAGGTATTTAGGATCACCAGTGAAAATCACAGGAATATTTCTGACTTGTAAGCCTAGTGGGATTGTATTATTTTTTAAATGTTCAAGTAACACCTGTGCATGTAATTGAGTTCTTGTATTTTTCTTCTTAAGCTGTTTTAATCTATCTACTTTATCTAGTTTAGGTGTCTCACTAGGTGGAGATTCCCCGCTTAAGAGTGAAGGTAGTTCCAGAAGCTTCGATATTTGTTCTTCTGTATAGCAAACTGTTTGGTGATCTGACATATTATTGTCTGTTTAATCTACAGATATCACCGTTTTGTACTTATTATTTATCTGTGACACGAAAGCCTGTTGGCAACCAATTGCATCCTCTTTACTAAATGTTGTGTATTATTAAACCTCCAGATAGTGGGGGTAAAACCTCTCTCTTATATCTCAATATCTCCCTCACACCTGACTAGGTGTACAAAGCAATTTTCAAAAAACAGGGGGGACCCTATAACCCTAACCTGCCCAGGGTCAATATAACGTCAAAGAGTAAGCGACAGGTGAGGACAAATTTAGTCCTAAATTTTAAGAACAGTACTTAATTCTGTTACTCCTGAGTTCATTTCTTTCTCATATTTATTTCGAAACAATTTTTTAGCAAAAAAGGAGCTATGGTTGTTCAATACATAAATAAATAAACACCACATTAATAATAAATATAAACAATAGACAAAACATTACTCACATTACTAACAAATAAAACAAGTATATAAAGTTTAACAATATAAGAAACCCACCAAGGGTGGTGCCCTACGCATTTAATTAGTGGTCACTATTGCGTAACTACACGTATGATCCACTCCTACTAGCTAAGGTAATGGGCTTTACATGCACTTAACTATCAACGCGTTGTGTATTTCTTTCACACAAGCGTGATATAGAGCATCTCAAGTCTTTCCAATATAGTCCATTGTTTAGCAAGCCCACACAATTGCAATAAAACGAAGTCAACGCGTTTCGGCCTTCTGATTTAGGGCCTCATCAGGACTGGAAAAGGGCAATAGCATTTCTAGAAAAACAATCAAACAAACAAAAAATTCTTTCAGCTATACATTCAATGTCATACAGGTGGTGTAATAATATTGTCAACAGTAATAAATGGGTTATGTCAATGCCAACAGATTGCCTTATGTAACTTCTTTTCAATTATTTCATTATTTACCTTGTTAGCCTAACTTAGGGCTGCTTTCAACATCGCAATCCATCACATTGTTAATATATATCTAGCTGTGATTAAATACTTAGCAGCGTTTGTTATTGCATCTATTAACACTCATATTGCGCACTATCCTTAAAGCCGCAAGATTTTACCTTAATTGTAGAAAAAGGAGCTAGTTGCTGCCTGCCTTCCTCTAATAATTCGATCTGTGAGCCTTACTACTTAGGTTGTTTTAAACAAAGTATGGCATCGGGGCTCGCACCGATTACCTAGGAAGGGGGAAAAAAACCAATAAACCATATTCCGAAATTACCACTCAAACTAGCACCCTATTATATAATCTAAAGTGTCAGGAATCGACGCCGTCCTACCATGACCGGTGTTTGCTCGTGTCGTTCTCCGTATGGCAAACCTGCCTAAGGACGCGTCTTCCGGGTAAATTTAGTTGCTAGGAGACATTGCGCTCTCTGTATCGCGCTAACGTCTCATCTAGCAAGGCCCACCGACCATCAAAATAATTGACTACGTTAGTCGCCTGCCGAATAACGGCACAAGGCGACAAAATGGCAGCCATCTTAGTGGATTTATAATCCCCTACTCCTTCCTTGTTACGAGTGTATATACATCTAAACCTGGCTGCCAAATATTATCGCCAGTGTAAATTAAAACTGTAGACTAACAGACAGATTACAGTTATTGTTTTTTCGAATCGGGCCATCGACCATCTTACATATACCATAATCGGATGTTGTGATTAAAATATCTGTTCTCAAACAAATGGCCATCTCATATTACCGCTTCGGCCATCTTGAATGTACCTTCATCATCCATAATTTATACCAAAACTCCCTATTCTAAAGTGAGTGATTTTGACCTCTAGTGGCATGCTGTATATATCTATATACCAGAGGGCTCTATTCTACACCTTTATCACTGATTCATCTTGTGGATATTGTAAACCAAAAAGAGCGTGCTCTTTCCTAAAAGATAGCTAGATAATGTAAATGACAGGACAACTCGCTCTATCTGGTATTATATTATGAATTGTTAAGAATAGTGCAGTGTTATTCTGTGAGTGCGCACATGTATAGCTTACACTTATACTTTAAAATTCCAATATGTACAGGATATATCACAGGGTGGAATGATTAAAGTTCAAAAAAGACCAAAATTGTTTTTAAAAATTAGAAATAATTTTTTAGAACTACTTAAAATGAATTGAAAGTCTCACTTAATTAGAGCCCACATCTCATCATCATCATTTAATCCAGTTTTGGCTGTGTGGAATCTCTCAATGAACCTTGCTTCCATTTTCAATAGTTTCTTTGTCATTGTGAATCCATCCGGTTTAGATTGTATTGCCGCTAGTACTGTCCACCAGATATCTTCTGCTGTATGCATGCAGTCTAGAAAATGCTCGACCAATGGTGCTCCTTTAACTGCACATTTGATTCTGGACCGGTGCTGAAGGATCCGGGTTTTTACTGGTTGCGAAGTCTGTCCAATATACGCTTTTCCACAAGGACACATAATGCAATAAATCACATTTTTAGTGTTACAATTAGTGAAGTCATTTTGTGCATGTACTATACCATTTATTTTAACCTCTTTGGTATCTTGTGTATATTGGCATGCTATACATTTGCCACATCTGTAATGCCCTTGAATTGCTGGGAGCTGTAACAAAGTTCTCAGATCTTTCTTTCTTTCGGGTTGTTTCTGTGCCGCCTTAACCCATTGATCTTTTAGGCTACGTGCCTTTTTGAACAAAAAAAGTGGTTTGTCTATATTCAACTCACTGATAATTTTCCAGTTTCGTTCAATAATAGATTGTATTTTATTTGCCTTAGGGCTAAATGTAATAACACATGTCAGAGGGACATCTTTTGTTTTTTCTTTTGGGACCAGTAGTGTTTCTCTTGGCGTAAACTAAGCTCTTTTGGCTGCATTTTTAACCAATTTTTTGGGATGCCCTCTATCAATGAGTTTCTTAGTCAGTTCTTCCGCATTATCGAAATAATCTGTTTTTTCAGTACAATTCTTCCTAATTCTTAAAAATTGGCCGTAAGGTAAATTTTGTTTAAGTGTAAGTGGATGTCCGCTTGCAAAATGTAACAGAGTGTTACGATCTGTGGGTTTTTTATATAAACTGACTGCTAGTTTACCGTTTTTATTCCAAATCCATAAGTCAAGGAAATTGATTTTGGTTTTATCTTTACTCATAGTAAATGTAAAATCAACTGTGCGATGATTAAGCCAGTCGCGGAACACTTCTAGAGTTTCTTCCGTCCCTTGCCAGATCATCAGAATATCATCGATATAACGGAACCAGTGATTAATGTGTTTCCTATAAGGATTGGTTTGTGGGTAGATCCATTTATGTTCAAAGTAATCCATCACCAAGTTGGCGATCTCTGGGGCAAAACTGCAACCCATTGCAACTCCTTTCACTTGGCGGTATAGCTGATCGTTATATTTAAAGAAGTTGTTTTTCAGACATAATGTAGCTAACTCCACTAAGAATTTTGTAGGGGGAGTGTGAGGTTGGATATTATTATTCAAAGTCTGTTTAATGATCTCGATTGCTTCGTCCTGCGGGATATTGGTGTAGAGTGACTCAATATCAAAAGTAACCAAAAGCTGGCTATTCTCACCAAATTTTCTAACTTATTGATAATGTCCATTGAGTCTTTTACATAAGCTGGTGTCTTAGCTACAGCAGGTTTTATAAAAACGTCAACAAATTGGGCAAGAGGTTCTAAAATAGAGCCACAAGCTGATACTATTGGTCTGCCCGGTGGATGCTCTAAGTTTTTATGAATCTTGGGTAGAATATAAAAACAAGGAATTCTTTCCTCGTTTTGGTTCAAAAAAATCATGTTCTTTTTTGCTTATCCATCCTTGTTCTTTCGCTATAGCCGTAAGTGTCTCAATTTTATTGCTGACCTGTTTAGGTATATCGTCTTGTATTTCTCGGTAATGAAGTGGGTTACTCAATTGCCTCATGACTTCTTGATTATACTGTTCTTTACCCCAGATCACAATCCCGCCTCCTTTGTCTGCCGGTTTTATTATGATTTCTTTATTTGCGGCCAAATTATTGATGGCTTCTTTTTCTATTCTGGAGCAATTGTCATTGTAATAGATTCTTTTAGAATTGAGTGAATCTAATTCTTTCAACACTAGATTTTCAAATACTTTTATTTCCTCAGGCAAGTCATTTCTCTCTGGTAGAAAAGTAGATTTAGGTCTAAGACCACTGTCCTCGTTTCCCTCTTGTATTGGAATTGAGCTAAAAAAAAGCTCTCAGTCTGACCTTACGAAGAAATTTCAGTATTTCTATTTTACTTTCTACAGGGTCTTGGTTCCTGGTAGGGACAAACAACAATCCTTTACTAAGAACCTGTTTTTCTATTTGCGATAAGGGGTGTGACGACAGATTATAAATGGGAATTGGATCTTCTGGTCTCATTATTGTCGTCTGTAGGCTCTGCTTCTGGTTCGAAAAAAGTTTTGATCTTGGAATTGCCCTCTGGGATTGCTACCCCCTCTCGTCCCTCTGTGGCTGCCTCTGCCTAAAAAAGCTTGTGCCGTCGAGTAAGAACCTTGTGTCTCTGGCTCGGATTCAGAAGATGTATCTGAAAAAGTTATACATTTCTTGCGTGATCTTGTTTGAAATTGGAGGTTAAGAGTATTGGGATTGTTGTTTTTATGGAAGTCTTCTCTTAAATAGGGATATGTATTCAGAATATCAAAATTCTTTATATCCCGAGCTAACTTAGTTGTTTTTTGATTCATCGTATTGACTTTGAATTCTGCTATAGTTTTATTAACTGAATCCAACAGCTGCTGAGCATTCTGTATGGTATTATCTGCAGCTATCTCTTGTTCAAGTTCGGCTATTTCTTTTAGTTCACTCTCGCTAATCCTTAAAGCTGTTTCAACCAACAAAGCTAGCCAATCTCGAGAACATTTGGTACCTACCCCACTAAATTGTCTCAGGTATTTAGGATCACCAGTGAAAATCACAGGAATATTTCTGACTTGTAAGCCTAGTGGGATTGTATTATTTTTTAAATGTTCAAGTAACACCTGTGCATGTAATTGAGTTCTTGTATTTTTCTTCTTAAGCTGTTTTAATCTATCTACTTTATCTAGTTTAGGTGTCTCACTAGGTGGAGATTCCCCGCTTAAGAGTGAAGGTAGTTCCAGAAGCTTCGATATTTGTTCTTCTGTATAGCAAACTGTTTGGTGATCTGACATATTATTGTCTGTTTAATCTACAGATATCACCGTTTTGTACTTATTATTTATCTGTGACACGAAAGCCTGTTGGCAACCAATTGCATCCTCTTTACTAAATGTTGTGTATTATTAAACCTCCAGATAGTGGGGGTAAAACCTCTCTCTTATATCTCAATATCTCCCTCACACCTGACTAGGTGTACAAAGCAATTATCAAAAAACAGGGGGGACCCTATAACCCTAACCTGCCCAGGGTCAATATAACGTCAAAGAGTAAGCGACAGGTGAGGACAAATTTAGTCCTAAATTTTAAGAACAGTACTTAATTCTGTTACTCCTGAGTTCATTTCTTTCTCATATTTATTTCGAAACAATTTTTTAGCAAAAAAGGAGCTATGGTTGTTCAATACATAAATAAATAAACACCACATTAATAATAAATATAAACAATAGACAAAACATTACTCACATTACTAACAAATAAAACAAGTATATAAAGTTTAACAATATAAGAAACCCACCAAGGGTGGTGCCCTACGCATTTAATTAGTGGTCACTATTGCGTAACTACACGTATGATCCACTCCTACTTGCTAAGGTAATGGGCTTTACATGCACTTAACTATCAACGCGTTGTGTATTTCTTTCACACAAGCGTGATATAGTGCATCTCAAGTCTTTCCAATATAGTCCATTGTTTAGCAAGCCCACACAATTGCAATAAAACGAAGTCAACGCGTTTCGGCCTTCTGATTTAGGGCCTCATCAGGACTGGAAAAGGGCAATAGCATTTCTAGAAAAACAATCAAACAAACAAAAAATTATTTCAGCTATACATTCAATGTCATACAGGTGGTGTAATAATATTGTCAACAGTAATAAATGGGTTATGTCAATGCCAACAGATTGCCTTATGTAACTTCTTTTCAATTATTTCATTATTTACCTTGTTAGCCTAACTTAGGACTGCTTTAAACATCGCAATCCATCACATTGTTAATATATATCTAGCTGTGATTAAATACTTAGCAGCGTTTGTTATTGCATCTATTAACACTCATATTGCGCACTATCCTTAAAGCCGCAAGATTTTACCTTAATTGTAGAAAAAGGAGCTAGTTGCTGCCTGCCTTCCTCTAATAATTCGATCTGTGAGCCTTACTACTTAGGTTGTTTTAAACAAAGTATGGCATCGGGGCTCGCACCGATTACCTAGGAAGGGGGAAAAAAACCAATAAACCATATTCCGAAATTACCACTCAAACTAGCACCCTATTATATAATCTAAAGTGTCAGGAATCGACGCCGTCCTACCATGACCGGCGTTTGCTCGTGTCGTTCTCCGTATGGCAAACCTGCCTAAGGACGCGTCTTCCGGGTAAATTTAGTTGCTAGGAGACATTGCGCTCTCTGTATCGCGCTAACGTCTCATCTAGCAAGGCCCACCGACCATCAAAATAATTGACTACGTTAGTCGCCTGCCGAATAACGGCACAAGGCGACAAAATGGCAGCCATCTTAGTGGATTTATAATCCCCTACTCCTTCCTTGTTACGAGTGTATATACATCTAAACCTGGCTGCCAAATATTATCGCCAGTGTAAATTAAAACTGTAGACTAACAGACAGATTACAGTTATTGTTTTTTCGAATCGGGCCATCGACCATCTTACATATACCATAATCGGATGTTGTGATTAAAATATCTGTTCTCAAACAAATGGCCATCTCATATTACCGCTTCGGCCATCTTGAATGTACCTTCATCATCCATAATTTATACCAAAACTCCCTATTCTAAAGTGAGTGATTTTGACCTCTAGTGGCATGCTGTATATATCTATATACCAGAGGGCTCTATTCTACACCTTTATCACTGATTCATCTTGTGGATATTGTAAACCAAAAAGAGCGTGCTCTTTCCTAAAAGATAGCTAGATAATGTAAATGACAGGACAACTCGCTCTATCTGGTATTATATTATGAATTGTTAAGAATAGTGCAGTGTTATTCTGTGAGTGCGCACATGTATAGCTTACACTTTTACTTTAAAATTCCAATATGTACAGATATATCACAGGGTGGAATGATTAAAGTTAAAAAAAGACCAAAATTGTTTTTAAAAATTAGAAATAATTTTTTAGAACTACTTAAAATGAATTGAAAGTCTCACTTAATTAGAGCACACATCTCATCATCATCATTTAATCCAGTTTTGGCTGTGTGGAATCTCTCAATGAACCTTGCTTCCATTTTCAATAGTTTCTTTGTCATTGTGAATCCATCCGGTTTAGATTGTATTGCCGCTAGTACTGTCCACCAGATATCTTCTGCTGTATGCATGCAGTCTAGAAAATGCTCGACCAATGGTGCTCCTTTAACTGCACATTTGATTCTGGACCGGTGCTGAAGGATCCGGGTTTTTACTGGTTGCGAAGTCTGTCCAATATACGCTTTTCCACAAGGACACATAATGCAATAAATCACATTTTTAGTGTTACAATTAGTGAAGTCATTTTGTGCATGTACTATACCATTTATTTTAACCTCTTTGGTATCTTGTGTATATTGGCATGCTATACATTTGCCACATCTGTAATGCCCTTGAATTGCTGGGAGCTGTAACAAAGTTCTCAGATCTTTCTTTCTTTCGGGTTGTTTCTGTGCCGCCTTAACCCATTGATCTTTTAGGCTACGTGCCTTTTTGAACAAAAAAAGTGGTTTGTCTATATTCAACTCACTGATAATTTTCCAGTTTCGTTCAATAATAGATTGTATTTTATTTGCCTTAGGGCTAAATGTAATAACACATGTCAGAGGGACATCTTTTGTTTTTTCTTTTGGGACCAGTAGTGTTTCTCTTGGCGTAAACTAAGCTCTTTTGGCTGCATTTTTAACCAATTTTTTGGGATGCCCTCTATCAATGAGTTTCTTAGTCAGTTCTTCCGCATTATCGAAATAATCTGTTTTTTCAGTACAATTCCTCCTAATTCTTAAAAATTGGCCGTAAGGTAAATTTTGTTTAAGTGTAAGTGGATGTCCGCTTGCAAAATGTAACAGAGTGTTACGATCTGTGGGTTTTTTATATAAACTGACTGCTAGTTTACCGTTTTTATTCCAAATCCATAAGTCAAGGAAATTGATTTTGGTTTTATCTTTACTCATAGTAAATGTAAAATCAACTGTGCGATGATTAAGCCAGTCGCGGAACACTTCTAGAGTTTCTTCCGTCCCTTGCCAGATCATCAGAATATCATCGATATAACGGAACCAGTGATTAATGTGTTTCCTATAAGGATTGGTTTGTGGGTAGATCCATTTATGTTCAAAGTAATCCATCACCAAGTTGGCGATCTCTGGGGCAAAACTGCAACCCATTGCAACTCCTTTCACTTGGCGGTATAGCTGATCGTTATATTTAAAGAAGTTGTTTTTCAGACATAATGTAGCTAACTCCACTAAGAATTTTGTAGGGGGAGTGTGAGGTTGGATATTATTATTCAAAGTCTGTTTAATGATCTCGATTGCTTCGTCCTGCGGGATATTGGTGTAGAGTGACTCGATATCAAAAGTAACCAAAAGCTGGCTATTCTCACCAAATTTTCTAACTTATTGATAATGTCCATTGAGTCTTTTACATAAGCTGGTGTCTTAGCTACAGCAGGTTTTATAAAAACGTCAACAAATTGGGCAAGAGGTTCTAAAATAGAGCCACAAGCTGATACTATTGGTCTGCCCGGTGGATGCTCTAAGTTTTTATGAATCTTGGGTAGAATATAAAAACAAGGAATTCTTTCCTCGTTTTGGTTCAAAAAAATCATGTTCTTTTTTGCTTATCCATCCTTGTTCTTTCGCTATAGCCGTAAGTGTCTCAATTTGATTGCTGACCTGTTTAGGTATATCGTCTTGTATTTCTCGGTAATGAAATGGGTTACTCAATTGCTTCATGACTTCTTGATTATACTGTTCTTTATCCCAGATCACAATCCCGCCTCCTTTGTCTGCCGGTTTTATTATGATTTCTTTATTTGCGGCCAAATTATTGATGGCTTCTTTTTCTATTCTGGAGCAATTGTCATTGTAATAGATTCTTTTAGAATTGAGTGAATCTAATTCTTTCAACACTAGATTTTCAAATACTTTTATTTCCTCAGGCAAGTCATTTCTCTCTGGTAGAAAAGTAGATTTAGGTCTAAGACCACTGTCCTCGTTTCCCTCTTGTATTGGAATTGAGCTAAAAAAAAGCTCTCAGTCTGACCTTACGAAGAAATTTCAGTATTTCTATTTTACTTTCTACAGGGTCTTGGTTCCTGGTAGGGACAAACAACAATCCTTTACTAAGAACCTGTTTTTCTATTTGCGATAAGGGGTGTGACGACAGATTATAAATGGGAATTGGATCTTCTGGTCTCATTATTGTCGTCTGTAGGCTCTCCTTCTGGTTCGAAAAAAGTTTTGATCTTGGAATTGCCCTCTGGGATTGCTACCCCCTCTCATCCCTCTGTGGCTGCCTCTGCCTAAAAAAGGTTGTGCCGTCGAGTAAGAACCTTGTGTCCCTGGCTCGGATTCAGAAGATGTATCTGAAAAAGTTATACATTTCTTGCGTGATCTTGTTTGAAATTGGAGGTTAAGAGTATTGGGATTGTTGTTTTTATGGAAGTCTTCTCTTAAATAGGGATATGTATTCAGAATATCAAAATTCTTTATATCCCGAGCTAACTTAGTTGTTTTTTGATTCATCGTATTGACTTTGAATTCTGCTATAGTTTTATTAACTGAATCCAACAGCTGCTGAGCATTCTGTATGGTATTATCTGCAGCTATCTCTTGTTCAAGTTCAGCTATTTCTTTTAGTTCACTCTCGCTAATCCTTAAAGCTGTTTCAACCAACAAAGCTAGCCAATCTCGAGAACATTTGGTACCTACCCCACTAAATTGTCTCAGGTATTTAGGATCACCAGTGAAAATCACAGGAATATTTCTGACTTGTAAGCCTAGTGGGATTGTATTATTTTTTAAATGTTCAAGTAACACCTGTGCATGTAATTGAGTTCTTGTATTTTTCTTCTTAAGCTGTTTTAATCTATCTACTTTATCTAGTTTAGGTGTCTCACTAGGTGGAGATTCCCCGCTTAAGAGTGAAGGTAGTTCCAGAAGCTTCGATATTTGTTCTTCTGTATAGCAAACTGTTTGGTGATCTGACATATTATTGTCTGTTTAATCTACAGATATCACCGTTTTGTACTTATTATTTATCTGTGACACGAAAGCCTGTTGGCAACCAATTGCATCCTCTTTACTAAATGTTGTGTATTATTAAACCTCCAGATAGTGGGGGTAAAACCTCTCTCTTATATCTCAATATCTCCCTCACACCTGACTAGGTGTACAAAGCAATTATCAAAAAACAGGGGGGACCCTATAACCCTAACCTGCCCAGGGTCAATATAACGTCAAAGAGTAAGCGACAGGTGAGGACAAATTTAGTCCTAAATTTTAAGAACAGTACTTAATTCTGTTACTCCTGAGTTCATTTCTTTCTCATATTTATTTCGAAACAATTTTTTAGCAAAAAAGGAGCTATGGTTGTTCAATACATAAATAAATAAACACCACATTAATAATAAATATAAACAATAGACAAAACATTACTCACATTACTAACAAATAAAACAAGTATATAAAGTTTAACAATATAAGAAACCCACCAAGGGTGGTGCCCTACGCATTTAATTAGTGGTCACTATTGCGTAACTACACGTATGATCCACTCCTACTTGCTAAGGTAATGGGCTTTACATGCACTTAACTATCAACGCGTTGTGTATTTCTTTCACACAAGCGTGATATAGAGCATCTCAAGTCTTTCCAATATAGTCCATTGTTTAGCAAGCCCACACAATTGCAATAAAACGAAGTCAACGCGTTTCGGCCTTCTGATTTAGGGCCTCATCAGGACTGGAAAAGGGCAATAGCATTTCTAGAAAAACAATCAAACAAACAAAAAATTCTTTCAGCTATACATTCAATGTCATACAGGTGGTGTAATAATATTGTCAACAGTAATAAATGGGTTATGTCAATGCCAACAGATTGCCTTATGTAACTTCTTTTCAATTATTTCATTATTTACCTTGTTAGCCTAACTTAGGGCTGCTTTAAACATCGCAATCCATCACATTGTTAATATATATCTAGCTGTGATTAAATACTTAGCAGCGTTTGTTATTGCATCTATTAACACTCATATTGCGCACTATCCTTAAAGCCGCAAGATTTTACCTTAATTGTAGAAAAAGGAGCTAGTTGCTGCCTGCCTTCCTCTAATAATTCGATCTGTGAGCCTTACTACTTAGGTTGTTTTAAACAAAGTATGGCATCGGGGCTCGCACCGATTACCTAGGAAGGGGGAAAAAAACCAATAAACCATATTCCGAAATTACCACTCAAACTAGCACCCTATTATATAATCTAAAGTGTCAGGAATCGACGCCGTCCTACCATGACCGGTGTTTGCTCGTGTCGTTCTCCGTATGGCAAACCTGCCTAAGGACGCGTCTTCCGGGTAAATTTAGTTGCTAGGAGACATTGCGCTCTCTGTATCGCGCTAACGTCTCATCTAGCAAGGCCCACCGACCATCAAAATAATTGACTACGTTAGTCGCCTGCCGAATAACGGCACAAGGCGACAAAAAGGCAGCCATTTTAGTGGATTTATAATCCCCTACTCCTTCCTTGTTACGAGTGTATATACATCTAAACCTGGCTGCCAAATATTATCGCCAGTGTAAATTAAAACTGTAGACTAACAGAAAGATTACAGTTATTGTTTTTTCGAATCGGGCCATCGACCATCTTACATATACCATAATCGGATGTTGTGATTAAAATATCTGTTCTCAAACAAATGGCCATCTCATATTACCGCTTCGGCCATCTTGAATGTACCTTCATCATCCATAATTTATACCAAAACTCCCTATTCTAAAGTGAGTGATTTTGACCTCTAGTGGCATGCTGTATATATCTATATACCAGAGGGCTCTATTCTACACCTTTATCACTGATTCATCTTGTGGATATTGTAAACCAAAAAGAGCGTGCTCTTTCCTAAAAGATAGCTAGATAATGTAAATGACAGGACAACTCGCTCTATCTGGTATTATATTATGAATTGTTAAGAATAGTGCAGTGTTATTCTGTGAGTGCGCACATGTATAGCTTACACTTATACTTTAAAATTCCAATATGTACAGGATATATCACAGGGTGGAATGATTAAAGTTCAAAAAAGACCAAAATTGTTTTTAAAAATTAGAAATAATTTTTTAGAACTACTTAAAATGAATTGAAAGTCTCACTTAATTAGAGCCCACATCTCATCATCATCATTTAATCCAGTTTTGGCTGTGTGGAATCTCTCAATGAACCTTGCTTCCATTTTCAATAGTTTCTTTGTCATTGTGAATCCATCCGGTTTAGATTGTATTGCCGCTAGTACTGTCCACCAGATATCTTCTGCTGTATGCATGCAGTCTAGAAAATGCTCGACCAATGGTGCTCCTTTAACTGCACATTTGATTCTGGACCGGTGCTGAAGGATCCGGGTTTTTACTGGTTGCGAAGTCTGTCCAATATACGCTTTTCCACAAGGACACATAATGCAATAAATCACATTTTTAGTGTTACAATTAGTGAAGTCATTTTGTGCATGTACTATACCATTTATTTTAACCTCTTTGGTATCTTGTGTATATTGGCATGCTATACATTTGCCACATCTGTAATGCCCTTGAATTGCTGGGAGCTGTAACAAAGTTCTCAGATCTTTCTTTCTTTCGGGTTGTTTCTGTGCCGCCTTAACCCATTGATCTTTTAGGCTACGTGCCTTTTTGAACAAAAAAAGTGGTTTGTCTATATTCAACTCACTGATAATTTTCCAGTTTCGTTCAATAATAGATTGTATTTTATTTGCCTTAGGGCTAAATGTAATAACACATGTCAGAGGGACATCTTTTGTTTTTTCTTTTGGGACCAGTAGTGTTTCTCTTGGCGTAAACCAAGCTCTTTTGGCTGCATTTTTAACCAATTTTTTGGGATGCCCTCTATCAATGAGTTTCTTAGTCAGTTCTTCCGCATTATCGAAATAATCTATTTTTTCAGTACAATTCCTCCTAATTCTTAAAAATTGGCCGTAAGGTAAATTTTGTTTAAGTGTAAGTGGATGTCCGCTTGCAAAATGTAACAGAGTGTTACGATCTGTGGGTTTTTTATATAAACTGACTGCTAGTTTACCGTTTTTATTCCAAATCCATAAGTCAAGGAAATTGATTTTGGTTTTATCTTTACTCATAGTAAATGTAAAATCAACTGTGCGATGATTAAGCCAGTCGCGGAACACTTCTAGAGTTTCTTCCGTCCCTTGCCAGATCATCAGAATATCATCGATATAACGGAACCAGTGATTAATGTGTTTCCTATAAGGATTGGTTTGTGGGTAGATCCATTTATGTTCAAAGTAATCCATCACCAAGTTGGCGATCTCTGGGGCAAAACTGCAACCCATTGCAACTCCTTTCACTTGGCGGTATAGCTGATCGTTATATTTAAAGAAGTTGTTTTTCAGACATAATGTAGCTAACTCCACTAAGAATTTTGTAGAGGGAGTGTGAGGTTGGATATTATTATTCAAAGTCTGTTTAATGAACTCGATTGCTTCGTCCTGCGGGATATTGGTGTAGAGTGACTCGATATCAAAAGTAACCAAAAGCTGGCTATTCTCACCAAATTTTCTAACTTATTGATAATGTCCATTGAGTCTTTTACATAAGCTGGTGTCTTAGCTACAGCAGGTTTTATAAAAACGTCAACAAATTGGGCAAGAGGTTCTAAAATAGAGCCACAAGCTGATACTATTGGTCTGCCCGGTGGATGCTCTAAGTTTTTATGAATCTTGGGTAGAATATAAAAACAAGGAATTCTTTCCTCGTTTTGGTTAAAAAAAATCATGTTCTTTTTTGCTTATCCATCCTGGTTCTTTCGCTATAGCCGTAAGTGTCTCAATTTTATTGCTGACCTGTTTAGGTATATCGTCTTGTATTTCTCGGTAATGAAGTGGGTTACTCAATTGCTTCATGACTTCTTGATTATACTGTTCTTTATCCCAGATCACAATCCCGCCTCCTTTGTCTGCCGGTTTTATTATGATTTCTTTATTTGCGGCCAAATTATTGATGGCTTCTTTTTCTATTCTGGAGCAATTGTCATTGTAATAGATTCTTTTAGAATTGAGTGAATCTAATTCTTTCAACACTAGATTTTCAAATACTTTTATTTCCTCAGGCAAGTCATTTCTCTCTGGTAGAAAAGTAGATTTAGGTCTAAGACCACTGTCCTCGTTTCCCTCTTGTATTGGAATTGAGCTAAAAAAAAGCTCTCAGTCTGACCTTACGAAGAAATTTCAGTATTTCTATTTTACTTTCTACAGGGTCTTGGTTCCTGGTAGGGACAAACAACAATCCTTTACTAAGAACCTGTTTTTCTATTTGCGATAAGGGGTGTGACGACAGATTATAAATGGGAATTGGATCTTCTGGTCTCATTATTGTCGTCTGTAGGCTCTGCTTCTGGTTCGAAAAAAGTTTTTATCTTGGAATTGCCCTCTGGGATTGCTACCCCCTCTCGTCCCTCTGTCGCTGCCTCTGCCTAAAAAAGCTTGTGCCGTCGAGTAAGAACCTTGTGTCTCTGGCTCGGATTCAGAAGATGTATCTGAAAAAGTTATACATTTCTTGCGTGATCTTGTTTGAAATTGGAGGTTAAGAGTATTGGGATTGTTGTTTTTATGGAAGTCTTCTCTTAAATAGGGATATGTATTCAGAATATCAAAATTCTTTATATCCCGAGCTAACTTAGTTGTTTTTTGATTCATCGTATTGACTTTGAATTCTGCTATAGTTTTATTAACTGAATCCAACAGCTGCTGAGCATTCTGTATGGTATTATCTGCAGCTATCTCTTGTTCAAGTTCGGCTATTTCTTTTAGTTCACTCTCGCTAATCCTTAAAGCTGTTTCAACCAACAAAGCTAGCCAATCTCGAGAACATTTGGTACCTACCCCACTAAATTGTCTCAGGTATTTAGGATCACCAGTGAAAATCACAGGAATATTTCTGACTTGTAAGCCTAGTGGGATTGTATTATTTTTTAAATGTTCAAGTAACACCTGTGCATGTAATTGAGTTCTTGTATTTTTCTTCTTAAGCTGTTTTAATCTATCTACTTTATCTAGTTTAGGTGTCTCACTAGGTGGAGATTCCCCGCTTAAGAGTGAAGGTAGTTCCAGAAGCTTCGATATTTGTTCTTCTGTATAGCAAACTGTTTGGTGATCTGACATATTATTGTCTGTTTAATCTACAGATATCACCGTTTTGTACTTATTATTTATCTGTGACACGAAAGCCTGTTGGCAACCAATTGCATCCTCTTTACTAAATGTTGTGTATTATTAAACCTCCAGATAGTGGGGGTAAAACCTCTCTCTTATATCTCAATATCTCCCTCACACCTGACTAGGTGTACAAAGCAATTATCAAAAAACAGGGGGGACCCTATAACCCTAACCTGCCCAGGGTCAATATAACGTCAAAGAGTAAGCGACAGGTGAGGACAAATTTAGTCCTAAATTTTAAGAACAGTACTTAATTCTGTTACTCCTGAGTTCATTTCTTTCTCATATTTATTTCGAAACAATTTTTTAGCAGAAAAGGAGCTATGGTTGTTCAATACATAAATAAATAAACACCACATTAATAATAAATATAAACAATAGACAAAACATTACTCACATTACTAACAAATAAAACAAGTATATAAAGTTTAACAATATAAGAAACCCACCAAGGGTGGTGCCCTACGCATTTAATTAGTGGTCACTATTGCGTAACTACACGTATGATCCACTCCTACTTGCTAAGGTAATGGGCTTTACATGCACTTAACCATCAACGCGTTGTGTATTTCTTTCACCCAAGCGTGATATAGTGCATCTCAAGTCTTTCCAATATAGTCCATTGTTTAGCAAGCCCACACAATTGCAATAAAACGAAGTCAACGCGTTTCGGCCTTCTGATTTAGGGCCTCATCAGGACTGGAAAAGCGCAATAGCATTTCTAGAAAAACAATCAAACAAACAAAAAATTATTTCAGCTATACATTCAATGTCATACAGGTGGTGTAATAATATTGTCAACAGTAATAAATGGGTTATGTCAATGCCAACAGATTGCCTTATGTAACTTCTTTTCAATTATTTCATTATTTACCTTGTTAGCCTAACTTAGGACTGCTTTAAACATCGCAATCCATCACATTGTTAATATATATCTAGCTGTGATTAAATACTTAGCAGCGTTTGTTATTGCATCTATTAACACTCATATTGCGCACTATCCTTAAAGCCGCAAGATTTTACCTTAATTGTAGAAAAAGGAGCTAGTTGCTGCCTGCCTTCCTCTAATAATTCGATCTGTGAGCCTTACTACTTAGGTTGTTTTAAACAAAGTATGGCATCGGGGCTCGCACCGATTACCTAGGAAGGGGGAAAAAAACCAATAAACCATATTCCGAAATTACCACTCAAACTAGCACCCTATTAT
This sequence comes from Pleurodeles waltl, assembly GCF_031143425.1. NCBI lineage: Eukaryota > Metazoa > Chordata > Amphibia > Caudata > Salamandridae > Pleurodeles > Pleurodeles waltl. The sequence goes on along the minus strand of NC_090445.1, from coordinate 989,974,450 downwards.
ATAATCTAAAGTGTCAGGAATCGACGCCGTCCTACCATGACCGGCGTTTGCTCGTGTCGTTCTCCGTATGGCAAACCTGCCTAAGGACGCGTCTTCTGGGTAAATTTAGTTGCTAGGAGACATTGCGCTCTCTGTATCGCGCTAACGTCTCATCTAGCAAGGCCCACCGACCATCAAAATAATTGACTACGTTAGTCGCCTGCCGAATAACGGCACAAGGCGACAAAATGGCAGCCATCTTAGTGGATTTATAATCCCCTACTCCTTCCTTGTTACGAGTGTATATACATCTAAACCTGGCTGCCAAATATTATCGCCAGTGTAAATTAAAACTGTAGACTAACAGACAGATTACAGTTATTGTTTTTTCGAATCGGGCCATCGACCATCTTACATATACCATAATCGGATGTTGTGATTAAAATATCTGTTCTCAAACAAATGGCCATCTCATATTACCGCTTCGGCCATCTTGAATGTACCTTCATCATCCATAATTTATACCAAAACTCCCTATTCTAAAGTGAGTGAATTTGACCTCTAGTGGCATGCTGTATATATCTATATACCAGAGGGCTCTATTCTACACCTTTATCACTGATTCATCTTGTGGATATTGTAAACCAAAAAGAGCGTGCTCTTTCCTAAAAGATAGCTAGATAATGTAAATGACAGGACAACTCGCTCTATCTGGTATTATATTATGAATGGTTAAGAATAGTGCAGTGTTATTCTGTGAGTGCGCACATGTATAGCTTACACTTATACTTTAAAATTCCAATATGTACAGGATATATCACAGGGTGGAATGATTAAAGTTAAAAAAAGACCAAAATTGTTTTTAAAAATTAGAAATAATTTTTTAGAACTACTTAAAATGAATTGAAAGTCTCACTTAATTAGAGCCCACATCTCATCATCATCATTTAATCCAGTTTTGGCTGTGTGGAATCTCTCAATGAACCTTGCTTCCATTTTCAATAGTTTCTTTGTCATTGTGAATCCATCCGGTTTAGATTGTATTGCCGCTAGTACTGTCCACCAGATATCTTCTGCTGTATGCATGCAGTCTAGAAAATGCTCGACCAATGGTGCTCCTTTAACTGCACATTTGATTCTGGACCGGTGCTGAAGGATCCGGGTTTTTACTGGTTGCGAAGTCTGTCCAATATACGCTTTTCCACAAGGACACATAATGCAATAAATCACATTTTTAGTGTTACAATTAGTGAAGTCATTTTGTGCATGTACTATACCATTTATTTTAACCTCTTTGGTATCTTGTGTATATTGGCATGCTATACATTTGCCACATCTGTAATGCCCTTGAATTGCTGGGAGCTGTAACAAAGTTCTCAGATCTTTCTTTCTTTCGGGTTGTTTCTGTGCCGCCTTAACCCATTGATCTTTTAGGCTACGTGCCTTTTTGAACAAAAAAAGTGGTTTGTCTATATTCAACTCACTGATAATTTTCCAGTTTCGTTCAATAATAGATTGTATTTTATTTGCCTTAGGGCTAAATGTAATAACACATGTCAGAGGGACATCTTTTGTTTTTTCTTTTGGGACCAGTAGTGTTTCTCTTGGCGTAAACTAAGCTCTTTTGGCTGCATTTTTAACCAATTTTTTGGGATGCCCTCTATCAATGAGTTTCTTAGTCAGTTCTTCCGCATTATCGAAATAATCTGTTTTTTCAGTACAATTCCTCCTAATTCTTAAAAATTGGCCGTAAGGTAAATTTTGTTTAAGTGTAAGTGGATGTCCGCTTGCAAAATGTAACAGAGTGTTACGATCTGTGGGTTTTTTATATAAACTGACTGCTAGTTTACCGTTTTTATTCCAAATCCATAAATCAAGGAAATTGATTTTGGTTTTATCTTTACTCATAGTAAATGTAAAATCAACTGTGCGATGATTAAGCCAGTCGCGGAACACTTCTAGAGTTTCTTCCGTCCCTTGCCAGATCATCAGAATATCATCGATATAACGGAACCAGTGATTAATGTGTTTCCTATAAGGATTGGTTTGTGGGTAGATCCATTTATGTTCAAAGTAATCCATCACCAAGTTGGCGATCTCTGGGGCAAAACTGCAACCCATTGCAACTCCTTTCACTTGGCGGTATAGCTGATCGTTATATTTAAAGAAGTTGTTTTTCAGACAAAATGTAGCTAACTCCACTAATAATTTTGTAGGGGGAGTGTGAGGTTGGATATTATTATTCAAAGTCTGTTTAATGATCTCGATTGCTTCGTCCTGCGGGATATTGGTGTAGAGTGACTCGATATCAAAAGTAACCAAAAGCTGGCTATTCTCACCAAATTTTCTAACTTATTGATAATGTCCATTGAGTCTTTTACATAAGCTGGTGTCTTAGCTACAGCAGGTTTTATAAAAACGTCAACAAATTGGGCAAGAGGTTCTAAAATAGAGCCACAAGCTGATACTATTGGTCTGCCCGGTGGATGCTCTAAGTTTTTATGAATCTTGGGTAGAATATAAAAACAAGGAATTCTTTCCTCGTTTTTGTTCAAAAAAATCATGTTCTTTTTTGCTTATCCATCCTTGTTCTTTCGCTATAGCCGTAAGTGTCTCAATTTGATTGCTGACCTGTTTAGGTATATCGTCTTGTATTTCTCGGTAATGAAATGGGTTACTCAATTGCTTCATGACTTCTTGATTATACTGTTCTTTATCCCAGATCACAATCCCGCCTCCTTTGTCTGCCGGTTTTATTATGATTTCTTTATTTGCGGCCAAATTATTGATGGCTTCTTTTTCTATTCTGGAGCAATTGTCATTGTAATAGATTCTTTTAGAATTGAGTGAATCTAATTCTTTCAACACTAGATTTTCAAATACTTTTATTTCCTCAGGCAAGTCATTTCTCTCTGGTAGAAAAGTAGATTTAGGTCTAAGACCACTGTCCTCGTTTCCCTCTTGTATTGGAATTGAGCTAAAAAAAAGCTCTCAGTCTGACCTTACGAAGAAATTTCAGTATTTCTATTTTACTTTCTACAGGGTCTTGGTTCCTGGTAGGGACAAACAACAATCCTTTACTAAGAACCTGTTTTTCTATTTGCGATAAGGGGTGTGACGACAGATTATAAATGGGAATTGGATCTTCTGGTCTCATTATTGTCGTCTGTAGGCTCTCCTTCTGGTTCGAAAAAAGTTTTGATCTTGGAATTGCCCTCTGGGATTGCTACCCCCTCTCATCCCTCTGTGGCTGCCTCTGCCTAAAAAAGGTTGTGCCGTCGAGTAAGAACCTTGTGTCCCTGGCTCGGATTCAGAAGATGTATCTGAAAAAGTTATACATTTCTTGCGTGATCTTGTTTGAAATTGGAGGTTAAGAGTATTGGGATTGTTGTTTTTATGGAAGTCTTCTCTTAAATAGGGATATGTATTCAGAATATCAAAATTCTTTATATCCCGAGCTAACTTAGTTGTTTTTTGATTCATCGTATTGACTTTGAATTCTGCTATAGTTTTATTAACTGAATCCAACAGCTGCTGAGCATTCTGTATGGTATTATCTGCAGCTATCTCTTGTTCAAGTTCGGCTATTTCTTTTAGTTCACTCTCGCTAATCCTTAAAGCTGTTTCAACCAACAAAGCTAGCCAATCTCGAGAACATTTGGTACCTACCCCACTAAATTGTCTCAGGTATTTAGGATCACCAGTGAAAATCACAGGAATATTTCTGACTTGTAAGCCTAGTGGGATTGTATTATTTTTTAAATGTTCAAGTAACACCTGTGCATGTAATTGAGTTCTTGTATTTTTCTTCTTAAGCTGTTTTAATCTATCTACTTTATCTAGTTTAGGTGTCTCACTAGGTGGAGATTCCCCGCTTAAGAGTGAAGGTAGTTCCAGAAGCTTCGATATTTGTTCTTCTGTATAGCAAACTGTTTGGTGATCTGACATATTATTGTCTGTTTAATCTACAGATATCACCGTTTTGTACTTATTATTTATCTGTGACACGAAAGCCTGTTGGCAACCAATTGCATCCTCTTTACTAAATGTTGTGTATTATTAAACCTCCAGATAGTGGGGGTAAAACCTCTCTCTTATATCTCAATATCTCCCTCACACCTGACTAGGTGTACAAAGCAATTATCAAAAAACAGGGGGGACCCTATAACCCTAACCTGCCCAGGGTCAATATAACGTCAAAGAGTAAGCGACAGGTGAGGACAAATTTAGTCCTAAATTTTAAGAACAGTACTTAATTCTGTTACTCCTGAGTTCATTTCTTTCTCATATTTATTTCGAAACAATTTTTTAGCAAAAAAGGAGCTATGGTTGTTCAATACATAAATAAATAAACACCACATTAATAATAAATATAAACAATAGACAAAACATTACTCACATTACTAACAAATAAAACAAGTATATAAAGTTTAACAATATAAGAAACCCACCAAGGGTGGTGCCCTACGCATTTAATTAGTGGTCACTATTGCGTAACTACACGTATGATCCACTCCTACTTGCTAAGGTAATGGGCTTTACATGCACTTAACTATCAACGCGTTGTGTATTTCTTTCACACAAGCGTGATATAGAGCATCTCAAGTCTTTCCAATATAGTCCATTGTTTAGCAAGCCCACACAATTGCAATAAAACGAAGTCAACGCGTTTCGGCCTTCTGATTTAGGGCCTCATCTGGACTGGAAAAGGGCAATAGCATTTCTAGAAAAACAATCAAACAAACAAAAAATTCTTTCAGCTATACATTCAATGTCATACAGGTGGTGTAATAATATTGTCAACAGTAATAAATGGGTTATGTCAATGCCAACAGATTGCCTTATGTAACTTCTTTTCAATTATTTCATTATTTACCTTGTTAGCCTAACTTAGGGCTGCTTTAAACATCGCAATCCATCACATTGTTAATATATATCTAGCTGTGATTAAATACTTAGCAGCGTTTGTTATTGCATCTATTAACACTCATATTGCGCACTATCCTTAAAGCCGCAAGATTTTACCTTAATTGTAGAAAAAGGAGCTAGTTGCTGCCTGCCTTCCTCTAATAATTCGATCTGTGAGCCTTACTACTTAGGTTGTTTTAAACAAAGTATGGCATCGGGGCTCGCACTGATTACCTAGGAAGGGGGAAAAAAACCAATAAACCATATTCCGAAATTACCACTCAGCACCCTATATATAATCTAAAGTGTCAGGAATCGACGCCGTCCTACCATGACCGGTGTTTGCTCGTGTCGTTCTCCGTATGGCAAACCTGCCTAAGGACGCGTCTTCCGGGTAAATTTAGTTGCTAGGAGACATTGCGCTCTCTGTATCGCGCTAACGTCTCATCTAGCAAGGCCCACCGACCATCAAAATAATTGACTACGTTAGTCGCCTGCCGAATAACGGCACAAGGCGACAAAAAGGCAGCCATCTTAGTGGATTTATAATCCCCTACTCCTTCCTTGTTACGAGTGTATATACATCTAAACCTGGCTGCCAAATATTATCGCCAGTGTAAATTAAAACTGTAGACTAACAGAAAGATTACAGTTATTGTTTTTTCGAATCGGGCCATCGACCATCTTACATATACCATAATCGGATGTTGTGATTAAAATATCTGTTCTCAAACAAATGGCCATCTCATATTACCGCTTCGGCCATCTTGAATGTACCTTCATCATCCATAATTTATACCAAAACTCCCTATTCTAAAGTGAGTGATTTTGACCTCTAGTGGCATGCTGTATATATCTATATACCAGAGGGCTCTATTCTACACCTTTATCACTGATTCATCTTGTGGATATTGTAAACCAAAAAGAGCGTGCTCTTTCCTAAAAGATAGCTAGATAATGTAAATGACAGGACAACTCGCTCTATCTGGTATTATATTATGAATTGTTAAGAATAGTGCAGTGTTATTCTGTGAGTGCGCACATGTATAGCTTACACTTATACTTTAAAATTCCAATATGTACAGGATATATCACAGGGTGGAATGATTAAAGTTCAAAAAAGACCAAAATTGTTTTTAAAAATTAGAAATAATTTTTTAGAACTACTTAAAATGAATTGAAAGTCTCACTTAATTAGTGCCCACATCTCATCATCATCATTTAATCCAGTTTTGGCTGTGTGGAATCTCTCAATGAACCTTGCTTCCATTTTCAATAGTTTCTTTGTCATTGTGAATCCATCCGGTTTAGATTGTATTGCCGCTAGTACTGTCCACCAGATATCTTCTGCTGTATGCATGCAGTCTAGAAAATGCTCGACCAATGGTGCTCCATTAACTGCACATTTGATTCTGGACCGGTGCTGAAGGATCCGGGTTTTTACTGGTTGCGAAGTCTGTCCAATATACGCTTTTCCACAAGGACACATAATGCAATAAATCACATTTTTAGTGTTACAATTAGTGAAGTCATTTTGTGCATGTACTATACCATTTATTTTAACCTCTTTGGTATCTTGTGTATATTGGCATGCTATACATTTGCCACATCTGTAATGCCCTTGAATTGCTGGGAGCTGTAACAAAGTTCTCAGATCTTTCTTTCTTTCGGGTTGTTTCTGTGCCGCCTTAACCCATTGATCTTTTAGGCTACGTGCCTTATTGAACAAAAAAAGTGGTTTGTCTATATTCAACTCACTGATAATTTTCCAGTTTCGTTCAATAATAGATTGTATTTTATTTGCCTTAGGGCTAAATGTAATAACACATGTCAGAGGGACATCTTTTGTTTTTTCTTTTGGGACCAGTAGTGTTTCTCTTGGCGTAAACCAAGCTCTTTTGGCTGCATTTTTAACCAATTTTTTGGGATGCCCTCTATCAATGAGTTTCTTAGTCAGTTCTTCCGCATTATCGAAATAATCTATTTTTTCAGTACAATTCCTCCTAATTCTTAAAAATTGGCCGTAAGGTAAATTTTGTTTAAGTGTAAGTGGATGTCCGCTTGCAAAATGTAACAGAGTGTTACGATCTGTGGGTTTTTTATATAAACTGACTGCTAGTTTACCGTTTTTATTCCAAATCCATAAGTCAAGGAAATTGATTTTGGTTTTATCTTTACTCATAGTAAATGTAAAATCAACTGTGCGATGATTAAGCCAGTCGCGGAACACTTCTAGAGTTTCTTCCGTCCCTTGCCAGATCATCAGAATATCATCGATATAACGGAACCAGTGATTAATGTGTTTCCTATAAGGATTGGTTTGTGGGTAGATCCATTTATGTTCAAAGTAATCCATCACCAAGTTGGCGATCTCTGGGGCAAAACTGCAACCCATTGCAACTCCTTTCACTTGGCGGTATAGCTGATCGTTATATTTAAAGAAGTTGTTTTTCAGACATAATGTAGCTAACTCCACTAAGAATTTTGTAGAGGGAGTGTGAGGTTGGATATTATTATTCAAAGTCTGTTTAATGATCTCGATTGCTTCGTCCTGCGGGATATTGGTGTAGAGTGACTCGATATCAAAAGTAACCAAAAGCTGGCTATTCTCACCAAATTTTCTAACTTATTGATAATGTCCATTGAGTCTTTTACATAAGCTGGTGTCTTAGCTACAGCAGGTTTTATAAAAACGTCAACAAATTGGGCAAGAGGTTCTAAAATAGAGCCACAAGCTGATACTATTGGTCTGCCCGGTGGATGCTCTAAGTTTTTATGAATCTTGGGTAGAATATAAAAACAAGGAATTCTTTCCTCGTTTTGGTTCAAAAAAATCATGTTCTTTTTTGCTTATCCATCCTGGTTCTTTCGCTATAGCCGTAAGTGTCTCAATTTTATTGCTGACCTGTTTAGGTATATCGTCTTGTATTTCTCGGTAATGAAGTGGGTTACTCAATTGCTTCATGACTTCTTGATTATACTGTTCTTTATCCCAGATCACAATCCCGCCTCCTTTGTCTGCCGGTTTTATTATGATTTCTTTATTTGCGGCCAAATTATTGATGGCTTCTTTTTCTATTCTGGAGCAATTGTCATTGTAATAGATTCTTTTAGAATTGAGTGAATCTAATTCTTTCAACACTAGATTTTCAAATACTTTTATTTCCTCAGGCAAGTCATTTCTCTCTGGTAGAAAAGTAGATTTAGGTCTAAGACCACTGTCCTCGTTTCCCTCTTGTATTGGAATTGAGCTAAAAAAAAGCTCTCAGTCTGACCTTACGAAGAAATTTCAGTATTTCTATTTTACTTTCTACAGGGTCTTGGTTCCTGGTAGGGACAAACAACAATCCTTTACTAAGAACCTGTTTTTCTATTTGCGATAAGGGGTGTGACGACAGATTATAAATGGGAATTGGATCTTCTGGTCTCATTATTGTCGTCTGTAGGCTCTCCTTCTGGTTCGAAAAAAGTTTTGATCTTGGAATTGCCCTCTGGGATTGCTACCCCCTCTTGTCCCTCTGTGGCTGCCTCTGCCTAAAAAAGGTTGTGCCGTCGAGTAAGAACCTTGTGTCTCTGGCTCGGATTCAGAAGATGTATCTGAAAAAGTTATACATTTCTTGCGTGATCTTGTTTGAAATTGGAGGTTAAGAGTATTGGGTTTGTTGTTTTTATGGAAGTCTTCTCTTAAATAGGGATATGTATTCAGAATATCAAAATTCTTTATATCCCGAGCTAACTTAGTTGTTTTTTGATTCATCGTATTGACTTTGAATTCTGCTATAGTTTTATTAACTGAATCCAACAGCTGCTGAGCATTCTGTATGGTATTATCTGCAGCTATCTCTTGTTCAAGTTCGGCTATTTCTTTTAGTTCACTCTCGCTAATCCTTAAAGCTGTTTCAACCAACAAAGCTAGCCAATCTCAAGAATATTTGGTACCTACCCCACTAAATTGTCTCAGGTATTTAGGATCACCAGTGAAAATCACAGGAATATTTCTGACTTGTAAGCCTAGTGGGATTGTATTATTTTTTAAATGTTCAAGTAACACCTGTGCATGTAATTGAGTTCTTGTATTTTTCTTCTTAAGCTGTTTTAATCTATCTACTTTATCTAGTTTAGGTGTCTCACTAGGTGGAGATTCCCCGCTTAAGAGTGAAGGTAGTTCCAGAAGCTTCGATATTTGTTCTTCTGTATAGCAAACTGTTTGGTGATCTGACATATTATTGTCTGTTTAATCTACAGATATCACCGTTTTGTACTTATTATTTATCTGTGACACGAAAGCCTGTTGGCAACCAATTGCATCCTCTTTACTAAATGTTGTGTATTATTAAACCTCCAGATAGTGGGGGTAAAACCTCTCTCTTATATCTCAATATCTCCCTCACACCTGACTAGGTGTACAAAGCAATTATCAAAAAACAGGGGGGACCCTATAACCCTAACCTGCCCAGGGTCAATATAACGTCAAAGAGTAAGCGACAGGTGAGGACAAATTTAGTCCTAAATTTTAAGAACAGTACTTAATTCTGTTACTCCTGAGTTCATTTCTTTCTCATATTTATTTCGAAACAATTTTTTAGCAAAAAAGGAGCTATGGTTGTTCAATACATAAATAAATAAACACCACATTAATAATAAATATAAACAATAGACAGAACATTACTCACATTACTAACAAATAAAACAAGTACATAAAGTTTAACAACATGGGGTGGTGCCCTACGCATTTAATTAGTGGTCACTATTGCGTAACTACACGTATGATCCACTCCTACTTGCTAAGGTAATGGGCTTTACATGCACTTAACTATCAACGCGTTGTGTATTTCTTTCACACAAGCGTGATATAGTGCATCTCAAGTCTTTCCAATATAGTCCATTGTTTAGCAAGCCCACACAATTGCAATAAAACGAAGTCAACGCGTATCGGCCTTCTGATTTAGGGCCTCATCAGGACTGGAAAAGGGCAATAGCATTTCTAGAAAAACAATCAAACAAACAAAAAATTCTTTCAGCTATACATTCAATGTCATACAGGTGGTGTAATAATATTGTCAACAGTAATAAATGGGTTATGTCAATGCCAACAGATTGCCTTATGTAACTTCTTTTCAATTATTTCATTATTTACCTTGTTAGCCTAACTTAGGACTGCTTTAAACATCGCAATCCATCACATTGTTAATATATATCTAGCTGTGATTAAATACTTAGCAGCGTTTGTTATTGCATCTATTAACACTCATATTGCGCACTATCCTTAAAGCCGCAAGATTTTACCTTAATTGTAGAAAAAGGAGCTAGTTGCTGCCTGCCTTCCTCTAATAATTCGATCTGTGAGCCTTACTACTTAGGTTGTTTTAAACAAAGTATGGCATCGGGGCTCGCACTGATTACCTAGGAAGGGGGAAAAAAACCAATAAACCATATTCCGAAATTACCACTCAAACTAGCACCCTATTATATAATCTAAAGTGTCAGGAATCGACGCCGTCCTACCATGACCGGCGTTTGCTCGTGTCGTTCTCCGTATGGCAAACCTGCCTAAGGACGCGTCTTCCGGGTAAATTTAGTTGCTAGGAGACATTGCGCTCTCTGTATCGCGCTAACGTCTCATCTAGCAAGGCCCACCGACCATCAAAATAATTGACTACGTTAGTCGCCTGCCGAATAACGGCACAAGGCGACAAAAAGGCAGCCATCTTAGTGGATTTATAATCCCCTACTCCTTCCTTGTTACGAGTGTATATACATCTAAACCTGGCTGCCAAATATTATCGCCAGTGTAAATTAAAACTGTAGACTAACAGACAGATTACAGTTATTGTTTTTTCGAATCGGGCCATCGACCATCTTACATATACCATAATCGGATGTTGTGATTAAAATATCTGTTCTCAAACAAATGGCCATCTCATATTACCGCTTCGGCCATCTTGAATGTACCTTCATCATCCATAATTTATACCAAAACTCCCTATTCTAAAGTGAGTGATTTTGACCTCTAGTGGCATGCTGTATATATCTATATACCAGAGGGCTCTATTCTACACCTTTATCACTGATTCATCTTGTGGATATTGTAAACCAAAAAGAGCGTGCTCTTTCCTAAAAGATAGCTAGATAATGTAATTGACAGGACAACTCGCTCTATCTGGTATTATATTATGAATTGTTAAGAATAGTGCAGTGTTATTCTGTGAGTGCGCACATGTATAGCTTACACTTATACTTTAAAATTCCAATATGTACAGGATATATCACAGGGTGGAATGATTAAAGTTAAAAAAAGACCAAAATTGTTTTTAAAAATTAGAAATAATTTTTTAGAACTACTTAAAATGAATTGAAAGTCTCACTTAATTAGAGCCCACATCTCATCATCATCATTTAATCCAGTTTTGGCTGTGTGGAATCTCTCAATGAACCTTGCTTCCATTTTCAATAGTTTCTTTGTCATTGTGAATCCATCCGGTTTAGATTGTATTGCCGCTAGTACTGTCCACCAGATATCTTCTGCTGTATGCATGCAGTCTAGAAAATGCTCGACCAATGGTGCTCCTTTAACTGCACATTTGATTCTGGACCGGTGCTGAAGGATCCGGGTTTTTGCTGGTTGCGAAGTCTGTCCAATATACGCTTTTCCACAAGGACACATAATGCAATAAATCACATTTTTAGTGTTACAATTAGTGAAGTCATTTTGTGCATGTACTATACCATTTATTTTAACCTCTTTGGTATCTTGTGTATATTGGCATGCTATACATTTGCCACACCTGAATGCCCTTGAATTGCTGGGAGCTGTAACAAAGTTCTCAGATCTTTCTTTCTTTCGGGTTGTTTCTGTGTCGCCTTAACCCATTGATCTTTTAGGCTACGTGCCTTTTTGAACAAAAAAAGTGGTTTGTCTATATTCAACTCACTGATAATTTTCCAGTTTCGTTCAATAATAGATTGTATTTTATTTGCCTTAGGGCTAAATGTAATAACACATGTCAGAGAGACATCTTTTGTTTTTTCTTTTGGGACCAGTAGTGTTTCTCTTGGTGTAAACCAAGCTCTTTTGGCTGCATTTTTAACCAATTTTTTGGGATGCCCTCTATCAATGAGTTTCTTAGTCAGTTCTTCCGCATTATCGAAATAATCTGTTTTTTCAGTACAATTCCTCCTAATTCTTAAAAATTGGCCGTAAGGTAAATTTTGTTTAAGTGTAAGTGGATGTCCGCTTGCAAAATGTAACAGAGTGTTACGATCTGTGGGTTTTTTATATAAACTGACTGCCAGTTTACCGTTTTTATTCCAAATCCATAAATCAAGGAAATTGATTTTGGTTTTATCTTTACTCATAGTAAATGTAAAATCAACTGTGCGATGATTAAGCCAGTCGCGGAACACTTCTAGAGTTTCTTCCGTCCCTTGCCAGATCATCAGAATATCATCGATATAACGGAACCAGTGATTAATGTGTTTCCTATAAGGATTGGTTTGTGGGTAGATCCATTTATGTTCAAAGTAATCCATCACCAAGTTGGCGATCTCAGCGGCAAAACTGCAACCCATTGCAACTCCTTTCACTTGGCGGTATAGCTGATCGTTATATTTAAAGAAGTTGTTTTTCAGACATAATGTAGCTAACTCCACTAAGAATTTTGTAGGGGGAGTGTGAGGTTGGATATTATTATTCAAAGTCTGTTTAATGATCTCGATTGCTTCGTCCTGCGGGATATTGGTGTAGAGTGACTCGATATCAAAAGTAACCAAAAGCTGGCTATTCTCACCAAATTTTCTAACTTATTGATAATGTCCATTGAGTCTTTTACATAAGCTGGTGTCTTAGCTACAGCAGGTTTTATAAAAACGTCAACAAATTGGGCAAGAGGTTCTAAAATAGAGCCACAAGCTGATACTATTGGTCTGCCCGGTGGATGCTCTAAGTTTTTATGAATCTTGGGTAGAATATAAAAACAAGGAATTCTTTCCTCGTTTTGGTTAAAAAAAATCATGTTCTTTTTTGCTTATCCATCCTTGTTCTTTCGCAATAGCTGTAAGTGTCTCAATTTTATTGCTGACCTGTTTAGGTATATCGTCTTGTATTTCTCGGTAATGAAGTGGGTTACTCAATTGCCTCATGACTTCTTGATTATACTGTTCTTTACCCCAGATCACAATCCCGCCTCCTTTGTCTGCCGGTTTTATTATGATTTCTTTATTTGCGGCCAAATTATTGATGGCTTCTTTTTCTATTCTGGAGCAATTGTCATTGTAATAGATTCTTTTAGAATTGAGTGAATCTAATTCTTTCAACACTAGATTTTCAAATACTTTTATTTCCTCAGGCAAGTCATTTCTCTCTGGTAGAAAAGTAGATTTAGGTCTAAGACCACTGTCCTCGTTTCCCTCTTGTATTGGAATTGAGCTAAAAAAAAGCTCTCAGTCTGACCTTACGAAGAAATTTCAGTATTTCTATTTTACTTTCTACAGGGTCTTGGTTCCTGGTAGGGACAAACAACAATCCTTTACTAAGAACCTGTTTTTCTATTTGCGATAAGGGGTGTGACGACAGATTATAAATGGGAATTGGATCTTCTGGTCTCATTATTGTCGTCTGTAGGCTCTCCTTCTGGTTCGAAAAAAGTTTTGATCTTGGAATTGCCCTCTGGGATTGCTACCCCCTCTCGTCCCTCTGTGGCTGCCTCTGCCTAAAAAAGGTTGTGCCGTCGAGTAAGAACCTTGTGTCTCTGGCTCGGATTCAGAAGATGTATCTGAAAAAGTTATACATTTCTTGCGTGATCTTGTTTGAAATTGGAGGTTAAGAGTATTGGGATTGTTGTTTTTATGGAAGTCTTCTCTTAAATAGGGATATGTATTCAGAATATCAAAATTCTTTATATCCCGAGCTAACTTAGTTGTTTTTTGATTCATCGTATTGACTTTGAATTCTGCTATAGTTTTATTAACTGAATCCAACAGCTGCTGAGCATTCTGTATGGTATTATCTGCAGCTATCTCTTGTTCAAGTTCGGCTATTTCTTTTAGTTCACTCTCGCTAATCCTTAAAGCTGTTTCAACCAACAAAGCTAGCCAATCTCGAGAACATTTGGTACCTACCCCACTAAATTGTCTCAGGTATTTAGGGTCACCAGTGAAAATCACAGGAATATTTCTGACTTGTAAGCCTAGTGGGATTGTATTATTTTTTAAATGTTCAAGTAACACCTGTGCATGTAATTGAGTTCTTGTATTTTTCTTCTTAAGCTGTTTTAATCTATCTACTTTATCTAGTTTAGGTGTCTCACTAGGTGGAGATTCCCCGCTTAAGAGTGAAGGTAGTTCCAGAAGCTTCGATATTTGTTCTTCTGTATATCAAACTGTTTGGTGATCTGACATATTATTGTCTGTTTAATCTACAGATATCACCGTTTTGTACTTATTATTTATCTGTGACACGAAAGCCTGTTGGCAACCAATTGCATCCTCTTTACTAAATGTTGTGTATTATTAAACCTCCAGATAGTGGGGGTAAAACCTCTCTCTTATATCTCAATATCTCCCTCACACCTGACTAGGTGTACAAAGCCATTATCAAAAAACAGGGGGGACCCTATAACCCTAACCTGCCCAGGGTCAATATAACGTCAAAGAGTAAGCGACAGGTGAGGACAAATTTAGTCCTAAATTTTAAGAACAGTACTTAATTCTGTTACTCCTGAGTTCATTTCTTTCTCATATTTATTTCGAAACAATTTTTTAGCAAAAAAGGAGCTATGGTTGTTCAATACATAAATAAATAAACACCACATTAATAATAAATATAAACAATAGACAAAACATTACTCACATTACTAACAAATAAAACAAGTATATAAAGTTTAACAATATAAGAAACCCACCAAGGGTGGTGCCCTACGCATTTAATTAGTGGTCACTATTGCGTAACTACACGTATGATCCACTCCTACTTGCTAAGGTAATGGGCTTTACATGCACTTAACTATCAACGCGTTGTGTATTTCTTTCACACAAGCGTGATATAGTGCATCTCAAGTCTTTCCAATATAGTCCATTGTTTAGCAAGCCCACACAATTGCAATAAAACGAAGTCAACGCGTTTCGGCCTTCTGATTTAGGGCCTCATCAGGACTGGAAAAGGGCAATAGCATTTCTAGAAAAACAATCAAACAAACAAAAAATTCTTTCAGCTATACATTCAATGTCATACAGGTGGTGTAATAATATTGTCAACAGTAATAAATGGGTTATGTCAATGCCAACAGATTGCCTTATGTAACTTCTTTTCAATTATTTCATTATTTACCTTGTTAGCCTAACTTAGTACTGCTTTAAACATCGCAATCCATCACATTGTTAATATATATCTAGCTGTGATTAAATACTTAGCAGCGTTTGTTATTGCATCTATTAACACTCATATTGCGCACTATCCTTAAAGCCGCAAGATTTTACCTTAATTGTAGAAAAAGGAGCTAGTTGCTGCCTGCCTTCCTCTAATAATTCGATCTGTGAGCCTTACTACTTAGGTTGTTTTAAACAAAGTATGGCATCGGGGCTCGCACCGATTACCTAGGAAGGGGGAAAAAAACCAATAAACCATATTCCGAAATTACCACTCAAACTAGCACCCTATTATATAATCTAAAGTGTCAGGAATCGACGCCGTCCTACCATGACCGGCGTTTGCTCGTGTCGTTCTCCGTATGGCAAACCTGCCTAAGGACGCGTCTTCCGGGTAAATTTAGTTGCTAGGAGACATTGCGCTCTCTGTATCGCGCTAACGTCTCATCTAGCAAGGCCCACCGACCATCAAAATAATTGACTACGTTAGTCGCCTGCCGAATAACGGCACAAGGCGACAAAATGGCAGCCATCTTAGTGGATTTATAATCCCCTACTCCTTCCTTGTTACGAGTGTATATACATCTAAACCTGGCTGCCAAATATTATCGCCAGTGTAAATTAAAACTGTAGAGTAACAGACAGATTACAGTTATTGTTTTTTCGAATCGGGCCATCGACCATCTTACATATACCATAATCGGATGTTGTGATTAAAATATCTGTTCTCAAACAAATGGCCATCTCATATTACCGCTTCGGCCATCTTGAATGTACCTTCATCATCCATAATTTATACCAAAACTCCCTATTCTAAAGTGAGTGATTTTGACCTCTAGTGGCATGCTGTATATATCTATATACCAGAGGGCTTTATTCTACACCTTTATCACTGATTCATCTTGTGGATATTGTAAACCAAGAAGAGCGTGCTCTTTCCTAAAAGATAGCTAGATAATGTAATTGACAGGACAACTCGCTCTATCTGGTATTATATTATGAATTGTTAAGAATAGTGCAGTGTTATTCTGTGAGTGCGCACATGTATAGCTTACACTTATACTTTAAAATTCCAATATGTACAGGATATATCACAGGGTGGAATGATTAAAGTTCAAAAAAGACCAAAATTGTTTCTAAAAATTAGAAATAATTTTTTAGAACTGTTGGAAAATGGGTTACTGGTAGGGCAGGTAGGTACCTACACCTAGCAACAAGCCACAAACCTCCACAAAAGTACAGTTAGGTCTCAGTAAATTAATCCCAGCTCTACCCTTGGTAGCTTGGCATCGAGCGTCAAGGCTTAACTTAGGAGACAAAGTGTAAAGCATTCAAATATCACACAACAGTAATTAAATAAAACACAGGAAACAGTTTAAAAATCCAAAACCAATTTATAAAAATAGCTTATATTTTTATCTTTAAAATGACACAAAAACGATTAAAATCGGTTCAGGGGAACCGGAGATATGAATTTTTAAAGTATTATTATTTTCTAGCGCATAGAAACAAAAAGCGCCAATCGGGTCATCTGGTTGCACCAGGACCGGGACAAAGTCAAACTTTCAGGCCGACCGCGATGGAGCCCTGCTCGGATACAGGTCGCGGGAAGCCTCGGTTAAAAAGTTACCTTCTGACTTAGTCTTTATTTTGAAGTTTTTCTTCACCGGGACGAACCTGCCAGTTGGATCCGACCTCCTGGAGCCCTTGTCCGGATACGCGAAGTCGGTTTCCTCGGTGGTGATTTCTACCTTCGGACTTAGTCGTTTTTTTTAGATGAAAATCCTTCGACCGGGGTAAACCTGGATCTTGATCCGACGTCCGTGGAGCCCTTCTCGGATACGATGGCTGGAAGGTCCCGGTCAACTTTTTACGTTCGGACTTAGTCTCTTTTTCGGATGTTTTTCTTGACCGGGACGAACCACGAAGTCAGGCCGGGTCGCGGTTGAGGCAAGCCGGCTAGAATTTCCGCGTCGAGTCGGTCACTTTATGGAGCTTTTTTCTAAAATTTCTCCAATCTTTTCCAAACTTCTGGGGCTTCACCCAGATGTTCTTTTAAGGTTCTTTTGGGGTCCACAGCTCACCCCAAGGGTCCAGAAGTTCTGTGATGGTCCTTGGGAAGTGCGGACTTCAACTCCCAGAGTGCACCTGGCGCAAACTCCTTTTTGGCCACTGGGCAGTGGTCAGCTGGTCACTTTTTCAGGAGTTGGTGCAGGGGACTCTGGTTAGCAATTTTTCACCTGTAGCAAACAGGGAGTCCCTCCTTGAACCAGTTGAAGCCAGGCAAAGTCCTTCTTGTGGTGAAGCCCAAGTGTGCAGCTGGTGCAGTCTTTCTGAGTGCAGGGTCCAGGTGCAGGCCAGGGGTCCAGCAGGGCAGTCCTTCTTCTCCTTGTAGTTCCTTCTTCTTGAATTCTGGAGGGGATCTGAGGCGTGGGTGCAGGTCTGCCAGTTTTATCCTTGCTCCTGGGTGAAAAGCAGGGGGGCCCTGGTCCTCCAATCAGGGACAGGGTCGTCCCCCTGTGATGACCACTTCCTGGGAAGTGTGGCAAAAATCCATCCCAGAAGGCAACAGTCTCTAAAAATCCAAAATGGATGAATCTGATTTTTGGAGGAGAGATCTGGCTGAGCCCACCCACTGGTGTGGCTAAAAATCATAAACACACCCCTCTCCTGCCCTCTCCTAATCTAATCAAGGGGGCACCTAGCTGTCTGGGGTTGCAGGATGTGGGGGTGTTGCTGGGTGCTCCAGATGTCCTTCTCTGCCTTTGAAGACCAGTTTGGCAGCCCTCCCCCTTCCTGCCTCACCATCTGCTGAGGGGAGATTCTCTCCCCCAAGCACATTCCTTTGTGTGAAGCCAGGCCACTTCACACCTCATTAAAGTGGCCTGGCAGAAGCTGCTGCAGGCTGGCCAATCAGAGCACAGGAGCAAAAACAATGCAGAGCTGAAATTGGCAACTTTTTACTTAAAATGAATTGAAAGTCTCACTTAATTAGAGCCCACATCTCATCATCATCATTTAATCCAGTTTTGGCTGTGTGGAATCTCTCAATGAACCTTGCTTCCATTTTCAATAGTTTCTTTGTCATTGTGAATCCATCCGGTTTAGATTGTATTGCCGCTAGTACTGTCCACCAGATATCTTCTGCTGTATGCATGCAGTCTAGAAAATGCTCGACCAATGGTGCTCCTTTAACTGCACATTTGATTCTGGACCGGTGCTGAAGGATCCGGGTTTTTACTGGTTGCGAAGTCTGTCCAATATACGCTTTTCCACAAGGACACATAATGCAATAAATCACATTTTTAGTGTTACAATTAGTGAAGTCATTTTGTGCATGTACTATACCATTTATTTTAACCTCTTTGGTATCTTGTGTATATTGGCATGCTATACATTTGCCACATCTGTAATGCCCTTGAATTGCTGGGAGCTGTAACAAAGTTCTCAGATCTTTCTTTCTTTCGGGTTGTTTCTGTGCCGCCTTAACCCATTGATCTTTTAGGCTACGTGCCTTTTTGAACAAAAAAAGTGGTTTGTCTATATTCAACTCACTGATAATTTTCCAGTTTCGTTCAATAATAGATTGTATTTTATTTGCCTTAGGGCTAAATGTAATAACACATGTCAGAGGGACATCTTTTGTTTTTTCTTTTGGGACCAGTAGTGTTTCTCTTGGCGTAAACCAAGCTCTTTTGGCTGCATTTTTAACCAATTTTTTGGGATGCCCTCTATCAATGAGTTTCTTAGTCAGTTCTTCCGCATTATCGAAATAATCTGTTTTTTCAGTACAATTCCTCCTAATTCTTAAAAATTGGCCGTAAGGTAAATTTTGTTTAAGTGTAAGTGGATGTCCGCTTGCAAAATGTAACAGAGTGTTACGATCTGTGGGTTTTTTATATAAACTGACTGCTAGTTTACCGTTTTTATTCCAAATCCATAAATCAAGGAAATTGATTTTGGTTTTATCTTTACTCATAGTAAATGTAAAATCAACTGTGCGATGATTAAGCCAGTCGCGGAACACTTCTAGAGTTTCTTCCGTCCCTTGCCAGATCATCAGAATATCATCGATATAACGGAACCAGTGATTAATGTGTTTCCTATAAGGATTGGTTTGTGGGTAGATCCATTTATGTTCAAAGTAATCCATCACCAAGTTGGCGATCTCTGGGGCAAAACTGCAACCCATTGCAACTCCTTTCACTTGGCGGTATAGCTGATCGTTATATTTAAAGAAGTTGTTTTTCAGACATAATGTAGCTAACTCCACTAAGAATTTTGTAGGGGGAGTGTGAGGTTGGATATTATTATTCAAAGTCTGTTTAATGATCTCGATTGCTTCGTCCTGCGGGATATTGGTGTAGAGTGACTCGATATCAAAAGTAACCAAAAGCTGGCTATTCTCACCAAATTTTCTAACTTATTGATAATGTCCATTGAGTCTTTTACATAAGCTGGTGTCTTAGCTACAGCAGGTTTTATAAAAACGTCAACAAATTGGGCAAGAGGTTCTAAAATAGAGCCACAAGCTGATACTATTGGTCTGCCCGGTGGATGCTCTAAGTTTTTATGAATCTTGGGTAGAATATAAAAACAAGGAATTCTTTCCTCGTTTTGGTTAAAAAAAATCATGTTCTTTTTTGCTTATCCATCCTTGTTCTTTCGCAATAGCCGTAAGTGTCTCAATTTTATTGCTGACCTGTTTAGGTATATCGTCTTGTATTTCTCGGTAATGAAGTGGGTTACTCAATTGCCTCATGACTTCTTGATTATACTGTTCTTTACCCCAGATCACAATCCCGCCTCCTTTGTCTGCCGGTTTTATTATGATTTCTTTATTTGCGGCCAAATTATTGATGGCTTCTTCTTCTATTCTGGAGCAATTGTCATTGTAATAGATTCTTTTAGAATTGAGTGAATCTAATTCTTTCAACACTAGATTTTCAAATACTTTTATTTCCTCAGGCAAGTCATTTCTCTCTGGTAGAAAAGTAGATTTAGGTCTAAGACCACTGTCCTCGTTTCCCTCTTGTATTGGAATTGAGCTAAAAAAAAGCTCTCAGTCTGACCTTACGAAGAAATTTCAGTATTTCTATTTTACTTTCTACAGGGTCTTGGTTCCTGGTAGGGACAAACAACAATCCTTTACTAAGAACCTGTTTTTCTATTTGCGATAAGGGGTGTGACGACAGATTATAAATGGGAATTGGATCTTCTGGTCTCATTATTGTCGTCTGTAGGCTCTCCTTCTGGTTCGAAAAAAGTTTTGATCTTGGAATTGCCCTCTGGGATTGCTACCCCCTCTCGTCCCTCTGTGGCTGCCTCTGCCTAAAAAAGGTTGTGCCGTCGAGTAAGAACCTTGTGTCTCTGGCTCGGATTCAGAAGATGTATCTGAAAAAGTTATACATTTCTTGCGTGATCTTGTTTGAAATTGGAGGTTAAGAGTATTGGGATTGTTGTTTTTATGGAAGTCTTCTCTTAAATAGGGATATGTATTCAGAATATCAAAATTCTTTATATCCCGAGCTAACTTAGTTGTTTTTTGATTCATCGTATTGACTTTGAATTCTGCTATAGTTTTATTAACTGAATCCAACAGCTGCTGAGCATTCTGTATGGTATTATCTGCAGCTATCTCTTGTTCAAGTTCGGCTATTTCTTTTAGTTCACTCTCGCTAATCCTTAAAGCTGTTTCAACCAACAAAGCTAGCCAATCTCGAGAACATTTGGTACCTACCCCACTAAATTGTCTCAGGTATTTAGGATCACCAGTGAAAATCACAGGAATATTTCTGACTTGTAAGCCTAGTGGGATTGTATTATTTTTTAAATGTTCAAGTAACACCTGTGCATGTAATTGAGTTCTTGTATTTTTCTTCTTAAGCTGTTTTAATCTATCTACTTTATCTAGTTTAGGTGTCTCACTAGGTGGAGATTCCCCGCTTAAGAGTGAAGGTAGTTCCAGAAGCTTCGATATTTGTTCTTCTGTATATCAAACTGTTTGGTGATCTGACATATTATTGTCTGTTTAATCTACAGATATCACCGTTTTGTACTTATTATTTATCTGTGACACGAAAGCCTGTTGGCAACCAATTGCATCCTCTTTACTAAATGTTGTGTATTATTAAACCTCCAGATAGTGGGGGTAAAACCTCTCTCTTATATCTCAATATCTCCCTCACACCTGACTAGGTGTACAAAGCAATTATCAAAAAACAGGGGGGACCCTATAACCCTAACCTGCCCAGGGTCAATATAACGTCAAAGAGTAAGCGACAGGTGAGGACAAATTTAGTCCTAAATTTTAAGAACAGTACTTAATTCTGTTACTCCTGAGTTCATTTCTTTCTCATATTTATTTCGAAACAATTTTTTAGCAAAAAAGGAGCTATGGTTGTTCAATACATAAATAAATAAACACCACATTAATAATAAATATAAACAATAGACAAAACATTACTCACATTACTAACAAATAAAACAAGTATATAAAGTTTAACAATATAAGAAACCCACCAAGGGTGGTGCCCTACGCATTTAATTAGTGGTCACTATTGCGTAACTACACGTATGATCCACTCCTACTTGCTAAGGTAATGGGCTTTACATGCACTTAACTATCAACGCGTTGTGTATTTCTTTCACACAAGCGTGATATAGTGCATCTCAAGTCTTTCCAATATAGTCCATTGTTTAGCAAGCCCACACAATTGCAATAAAACGAAGTCAACGCGTTTCGGCCTTCTGATTTAGGGCCTCATCAGGACTGGAAAAGGGCAATAGCATTTCTAGAAAAACAATCAAACAAACAAAAAATTCTTTCAGCTATACATTCAATGTCATACAGGTGGTGTAATAATATTGTCAACAGTAATAAATGGGTTATGTCAATGCCAACAGATTGCCTTATGTAACTTCTTTTCAATTATTTCATTATTTACCTTGTTAGCCTAACTTAGGACTGCTTTAAACATCGCAATCCATCACATTGTTAATATATATCTAGCTGTGATTAAATACTTAGCAGTGTTTGTTATTGCATCTATTAACACTCATATTGCGCACTATCCTTAAAGCCGCAAGATTTTACCTTAATTGTAGAAAAAGGAGCTAGTTGCTGCCTGCCTTCCTCTAATAATTCGATCTGTGAGCCTTACTACTTAGGTTGTTTTAAACAAAGTATGGCATCGGGGCTCGCACCGATTACCTAGGAAGGGGGAAAAAAACCAATAAACCATATTCCGAAATTACCACTCAAACTAGCACCCTATTATATAATCTAAAGTGTCAGGAATCGACGCCGTCCTACCATGACCGGCGTTTGCTTGTGTCGTTCTCCGTATGGCAAACCTGCCTAAGGACGCGTCTTCCGGGTAAATTTAGTTGCTAGGAGACATTGCGCTCTCTGTATCGCGCTAACGTCTCATCTAGCAAGGCCCACCGACCATCAAAATAATTGACTACGTTAGTCGCCTGCCGAATAACGGCACAAGGCGACAAAATGGCAGCCATCTTAGTGGATTTATAATCCCCTACTCCTTCCTTGTTACGAGTGTATATACATCTAAACCTGGCTGCCAAATATTATCGCCAGTGTAAATTAAAACTGTAGACTAACAGACAGATTACAGTTATTGTTTTTTCGAATCGGGCCATCGACCATCTTACATATACCATAATCGGATGTTGTGATTAAAATATCTGTTCTCAAACAAATGGCCATCTCATATTACCGCTTCGGCCATCTTGAATGTACCTTCATCATCCATAATTTATACCAAAACTCCCTATTCTAAAGTGAGTGATTTTGACCTCTAGTGGCATGCTGTATATATCTATATACCAGAGGGCTCTATTCTACACCTTTATCACTGATTCATCTTGTGGATATTGTAAACCAAAAAGAGCGTACTCTTTCCTAAAAGATAGCTAGATAATGTAATTGACAGGACAACTCGCTCTATCTGGTATTATATTATGAATTGTTAAGAATAGTGCAGTGTTATTCTGTGAGTGCGCACATGTATAGCTTAAACTTATACTTTAAAATTCCAATATGTACAGGATATATCACAGGGTGGAATGATTAAAGTTCAAAAAAGACCAAAATTGTTTCTAAAAATTAGAAATAATTTTTTAGAACTACTTAAAATGAATTGAAAGTCTCACTTAATTAGAGCCCACATCTCATCATCATCATTTAATCCAGTTTTGGCTGTGTGGAATCTCTCAATGAACCTTGCTTCCATTTTCAATAGTTTCTTTGTCATTGTGAATCCATCCGGTTTAGATTGTATTGCCGCTAGTACAGTCCACCAGATATCTTCTGCTGTATGCATGCAGTCTAGAAAATGCTCGACCAATGGTGCTCCTTTAACTGCACATTTGATTCTGGACCGGTGCTGAAGGATCCGGGTTTTTACTGGTTGCGAAGTCTGTCCAATATACGCTTTTCCACAAGGACACATAATGCAATAAATCACATTTTTAGTGTTACAATTATTGAAGTCATTTTGTGCATGTACTATACCATTTATTTTAACCTCTTTGGTATCTTGTGTATATTGGCATGCTATACATTTGCCACATCTGTAATGCCCTTGAATTGCTGGGAGCTGTAACAAAGTTCTCAGATCTTTCTTTCTTTCGGGTTGTTTCTGTGCCGCCTTAACCCATTGATCTTTTAGGCTACGTGCCTTTTTGAACAAAAAAAGTGGTTTGTCTATATTCAACTCACTGATAATTTTCCAGTTTCGTTCAATAATAGATTGTATTTTATTTGCCTTAGGGCTAAATGTAATAATACATGTCAGAGGGACATCTTTTGTTTTTTCTTTTGGGACCAGTAGTGTTTCTCTTGGCGTAAACCAAGCTCTTTTGGCTGCATTTTTAACCAATTTTTTGGGATGCCCTCTATCAATGAGTTTCTTAGTCAGTTCTTCCGCATTATCGAAATAATCTGTTTTTTCAGTACAATTCCTCCTAATTCTTAAAAATTGGCCGTAAGGTAAATTTTGTTTAAGTGTAAGTGGATGTCCGCTTGCAAAATGTAACAGAGTGTTACGATCTGTGGGTTTTTTATATAAACTGACTGCTAGTTTACCATTTTTATTCCAAATCCATAAGTCAAGGAAATTGATTTTGGTTTTATCTTTACTCATAGTAAATGTAAAATCAACTGTGCGATGATTAAGCCAGTCGCGGAACACTTCTAGAGTTTCTTCCGTCCCTTGCCAGATCATCAGAATATCATCGATATAACGGAACCAGTGATTAATGTGTTTCCTATAAGGATTGGTTTGTGGGTAGATCCATTTATGTTCAAAGTAATCCATCACCAAGTTGGCGATCTCTGGGGCAAAACTGCAACCCATTGCAACTCCTTTCACTTGGCGGTATAGCTGATCGTTATATTTAAAGAAGTTGTTTTTCAGACATAATGTAGCTAACTCCACTAAGAATTTTGTAGGGGGAGTGTGAGGTTGGATATTATTATTCAAAGTCTGTTTAATGATCTCGATTGCTTCGTCCTGCGGGATATTGGTGTAGAGTGACTCGATATCAAAAGTAACCAAAAGCTGGCTATTCTCACCAAATTTTCTAACTTATTGATAATGTCCATTGAGTCTTTTACATAAGCTGGTGTCTTAGCTACAGCAGGTTTTATAAAAACGTCAACAAATTGGGCAAGAGGTTCTAAAATAGAGCCACAAGCTGATACTATTGGTCTGCCCGGTGGATGCTCTAAGTTTTTATGAATCTTGGGTAGAATATAAAAACAAGGAATTCTTTCCTCGTTTTGGTTGAAAAAAATCATGTTCTTTTTTGCTTATCCATCCTTGTTCTTTCGCTATAGCCGTAAGTGTCTCAATTTTATTGCTGACCTGTTTATGTATATCGTATTGTATTTCTCGGTAATGAAGTGGGTTACTCAATTGCTTCATGACTTCTTGATTATACTGCTCTTTATCCCAGATCACAATCCCGCCTCCTTTGTCTGCCGGTTTTATTATGATTTCTTTATTTGCGGCCAAATTATTGATGGCTTCTTTTTCTATTCTGGAGCAATTGTCATTGTAATAGATTCTTTTAGAATTGAGTGAATCTAATTCTTTCAACACTAGATTTTCAAATACTTTTATTTCCTCAGGCAAGTCATTTCTCTCTGGTAGAAAAGTAGATTTAGGTCTAAGACCACTGTCCTCGTTTCCCTCTTGTATTGGAATTGAGCTAAAAAAAAGCTCTCAGTCTGACCTTACGAAGAAATTTCAGTATTTCTATTTTACTTTCTACAGGGTCTTGGTTCCTGGTAGGGACAAACAACAATCCTTTACTAAGAACCTGTTTTTCTATTTGCGATAAGGGGTGTGACGACAGATTATAAATGGGAATTGGATCTTCTGGTCTCATTATTGTCGTCTGTTGGCTCTCCTTCTGGTTCGAAAAAAGTTTTGATCTTGGAATTGCCCTCTGGGATTGCTACCCCCTCTCGTCCCTCTGTGGCTGCCTCTGCCTAAAAAAGGTTGTGCCGTCGAGTAAGAACCTTGTGTCTCTGGCTCGGATTCAGAAGATGTATCTGAAAAAGTTATACATTTCTTGCGTGATCTTGTTTGAAATTGGAGGTTAAGAGTATTGGGATTGTTGTTTTTATGGAAGTCTTCTCTTAAATAGGGATATGTATTCAGAATATCAAAATTCTTTATATCCCGAGCTAACTTAGTTGTTTTTTGATTCATCGTATTGACTTTGAATTCTGCTATAGTTTTATTAACTGAATCCAACAGCTGCTGAGCATTCTGTATGGTATTATCTGCAGCTATCTCTTGTTCAAGTTCGGCTATTTCTTTTAGTTCACTCTCGCTAATCCTTAAAGCTGTTTCAACCAACAAAGCTAGCCAATCTCGAGAACATTTGGTACCTACCCCACTAAATTGTCTCAGGTATTTAGGATCACCAGTGAAAATCACAGGAATATTTCTGACTTGTAAGCCTAGTGGGATTGTATTATTTTTTAAATGTTCAAGTAACACCTGTGCATGTAATTGAGTTCTTGTATTTTTCTTCTTAAGCTGTTTTAATCTACCTACTTTATCTAGTTTAGGTGTCTCACTAGGTGGAGATTCCCCGCTTAAGAGTGAAGGTAGTTCCAGAAGCTTCGATATTTGTTCTTCTGTATAGCAAACTGTTTGGTGATCTGACATATTATTGTCTGTTTAATCTACAGATATCACCGTTTTGTACTTATTATTTATCTGTGACACGAAAGCCCGTTGGCAACCAATTGCATCCTCTTTACTAAATGTTGTGTATTATTAAACCTCCAGATAGTGGGGGTAAAACCTCTCTCTTATATCTCAATATCTCCCTCACACCTGACTAGGTGTACAAAGCAATTATCAAAAAACAGGGGGCACCCTATAACCCTAACCTACCCAGGGTCAATATAACGTCAAAGAGTAAGCGACAGGTGGGGACAAATTTAGTCCTAAATTTTAAGAACAGTACTTAATTCTGTTACTCCTGAGTTCATTTCTTTCTCATATTTATTTCGAAACAATTTTTTAGCAAAAAAGGAGCTATGGTTGTTCAATACATAAATAAATAAACACCACATTAATAATAAATATAAACAATAGATAAAACATTACTCACATTACTAACAAATAAAACAAGTATATAAAGTTTAACAATATAAGAAACCCACCAAGGGTGGTGCCCTACACATTTAATTAGTGGTCACTATTGCGTAACTACACGTATGATCCACTCCTACTTGCTAAGGTAATGGGCTTTACATGCACTTAACTATCAACGCGTTGTGTATTTCTTTCACACAAGCGTGATATAGTGCATCTCAAGTCTTTCCAATATAGTCCATTGTTTAGCAAGCCCACACAATTGCAATAAAACGAAGTCAACGCGTTTCGGCCTTCTGATTTAGGGCCTCATCAGGACTGGAAAAGGGCAATAGCATTTCTAGAAAAACAATCAAACAAACAAAAAATTCTTTCAGCTATACATTCAATGTCATACAGGTGGTGTAATAATATTGTCAACAGTAATAAATGGGGTATGTCAATGCCAACAGATTGCCTTATGTAACTTCTTTTCAATTATTTCATTATTTACCTTGTTAGCCTAACTTAGGACTGCTTTAAACATCGCAATCCATCACATTGTTAATAGATATCTAGCTGTGATTAAATACTTAGCAGCGTTTGTTATTGCATCTATTAACACTCATATTGCGCACTATCCTTAAAGCCGCAAGATTTTACCTTAATTGTAGAAAAAGGAGCTAGTTGCTGCCTGCCTTCCTCTAATAATTCGATCTGTGAGCCTTACTACTTAGGTTGTTTTAAACGAAGTATGGCATCGGGGCTCGCACCAATTACCTAGGAAGGGGGAAAAAAAACAATAAAC
Source organism: Pleurodeles waltl (assembly GCF_031143425.1). NCBI lineage: Eukaryota > Metazoa > Chordata > Amphibia > Caudata > Salamandridae > Pleurodeles > Pleurodeles waltl. The sequence continues at coordinate 989,946,772 of NC_090445.1, read as the reverse complement.
CATATTCCGAAATTACACTCAAACTAGCACCCTATTATATAATCTAAAGTGTCAGGAATCAACGCCGTCCTACCATGACCGGCGTTTGCTCGTGTCGTTCTCCGTACGGCAAACCTGCCTAAGGACGCGTCTTCCGGGTAAATTTAGTTGCTAGGAGACATTGCGCTCTCTGTATCGCACTAACGTCTCATCTAGCAAGGCCCACCGACCATCAATATAATTGACTACGTTAGTCGCCTGCCGAATAACGGCACAAGGCGACAAAAAGGCAGCCATCTTAGTGGATTCATAATCCCCTACTCCTTCCTTGTTACGAGTGTATATACATCTAAACCTGGCTGCCAAATATTATCGCCAGTGTAAATTAAAACTGTAGACTAACAGACAGATTACAGTTATTGTTTTTTAGAATCGGGCCATCGACCAGCTTACATATACCATAATCGGATGTTGTGATTAAAATATCTGTTCTCAAACAAATGGCCATCTCATATTACCGCTTCGGCCATCTTGAATGTACCTTCATCATCCATAATTTATACCAAAATTCCCTATTCTAAAGTGAGTGATTTTGACCTCTAGTGGCATGCTGTATATATCTATATACCAGAGGGCTCTATTTCAAAGCATACCAAACTTGTCTTGGCTCCATCTAGTGTTAATTTATACGTGTGGTGTTTTTTTTAATTAAAAGTGTATATTTAGAGATTCGAAATCCTGGATCCTGCCTTGTAATGCCTTTGTGAGCAGCGTTAAAATTCAGCAAACATTTGTAAAAATATTGTTAGACCAAAGCAACAATTTGCTTTGTTGAAAAGAATGCTAAAACGTAAGCTAGCCTTAGGTGTGTGTGGTGCTCTCCAAGTGCATAATACATCAATAATAGATGCTGCAATTCAGTTCATACAAATTCACAATTATAAAACCCTTGCTTCTTTCTGTACAGTACTTACAAGCCGAAGGATTTTCATTTATTCACAAATCAATATGGTGTTGAGCTTTCATCACCGCAGGAGATGGTTAGAATGCAGAACTATCTAAAAAAAACGTGCTGCATAAAAATTAACCGAATAACAAAACAAAGATTGGCAATGCCAATAGGCTTAGCTTCAAAGCAATATTGTATGGCAATGTGGAGCATTAAGAGTAAATAGCATGAGAAGGGATTTGTATCTATGTTGAAACAAAGAACTGTAGAGTAATATTAGTGTAGATGAAAAGGTCAGTTACGCTGTCAAGCTTGGCCTAAAATTCCATGTAGGCAAATGACTGCCCTCTGCTGTCAGAGAAAAACACAATAAATTAACTACTTACCTAAGACACTTTAAAAGCATTGCAATTTCATCAGTATGCCCCTGAAAGTTCAAGCTCCGACAAATGGATAAACAAAATGATTACAGCTGCGCCGAGGGCAAGATTTTTTTTTTTGGCAGCCCACAACGTTTACTCAATCAAAACATGTAATACTGACTCCCAACATGTGGGTGGAACCAACGTTCCTTTATAGTGATGCGCACATAATTCTCTGGCAAAAGCTGCTCTGTCAAGCCAGACCATAATAAAGAGGGTAGCCCCTACTGTGGCTTCTCCAACGTATATCTATTACTTCAGATGCATGATTGTTCTCTGGCATAGCAAGCTCAAGGTTCTCTGCAACAATTGTGCTGTGCAAACCACTGCCCAATAGCTGAATACAGGGTTCGGAACCTATCCTATTCAGGAGGGCCTGCAATTTTCACACACTGTATTATCAAGGCAAAATGCCTCAAATTTACCTCTGCTACTAACAGATTGCATGACCCTCTCCTTCTGAGAGGAGCACTCCTTTTTTGACCCAGCACAGGAGGGTGTAGTACCCATCCCTCTGAAGCGGAGCTCTATTCTTTCTACACCCTGTCTCAGCAAAGGACAGCACCCTGCTCCCTGTATACCTAGTCTTAGCACAACATAAGACCAGCTTCCTCGAAGGAAATCTGTGCCCATTTTATATTCGCTATTAACAGGGCACAGCACCAGGCACTTCTGAGGAGCAATCCGATATGTTTTCATGTCCAGAACGGTTTGAATCAATTTCTTCTCTAGGAAAAGCTTTTTTTTTTATGTAAAACTCCCAGTACCACAAGGGAATAACCCTGGCCATTTTGCTACTCCTAGAACTTGGCATATACGTATGTCCGGAGCTAGCAAAGTTCAGTACCCTATCTTTAAAGTCAGGCCTCCCTTTTAGATTCATCAATCAATGGTACAGTGCATGGCCTTTCAAACGAGACCTCAGCCTTTTTAAGCATAAGGTGAGCAAAAATGGGATTCGCTTTTACGAAAGTAGGTCTTGTGCTATTAAAAGGGCTACGCTTTAGAAAATTGTGATGTGACTGTGGTGTTACTGCACCGTGGTACGAAACACAATGAAACACACACAAATGTACAGCAATTGGTTCTGGCTCCATTCAAGAAATTATTTACATGCCCAATCATGGTCATGTATGTCCATTGGGTTTTTGCCATTTTTATATGTCGAGTACATGCTATTCTAAGGTCACATAGAGTTATATTTTTTCATAACGGCATTCACTTTAATAACTTTCAGAGTGAAATAACATATTAGTGGGATGCAGGCCAGGGACTGCCTTATCATTCTGAGCTGCAATGTGAAGATATGAGTTCAAGAGTTGGAATATGTACCAACCAGAAGACATTCACATGACCAAAAGTGTTCTTAAACAGCTACCCAAATAATATTGTACTTCAACTAATGCACAGTGGTGAGTTAAATGACCCTAGTGTATTCGACTGGCCTCATTATTAGGAGAGGATTAAACACAGGATTGCTATACCTAACACACAATAAATACCTGCCCCAGTAGCAAATCAAGCTCTGAAAAAGGCTAATAATTATAAACAATTGTGAGTTGTTTGCAAAAGTATATTTCCTAGCTCCGCAACTATAATAAATCAAAACCACCTTGTACCTTGGTGCAAAACTGGCCAGACGTTTACTAAACAAGGGTTGTGAAGGGCATCAGAAGGGCTGATCAATCAATCACAATGAGAGGGATCAGGGGTAAGGAGGCTGGCAACTAAAGGCCAGTTTGTCAGACTAGGGCCGCCTAGACGGCCTCCTATCATGCCCCAAAGGGTCTGAATTGGTATTTCAACCACAAGCATTTTGCACTTCGCAGATGCTGACTATCAGAAATGTAGAAATTCCCTGCTCTGCAAGGAAGGTCACAAAACAATCCAAATACAAGAGGTGATCTGCAGTGTTTAAGATTTGAAAACCTGCCAAAAGAGGGTGCAGGAATATGATTAAGGCACAAATATTCCTAATGTAAATACATACACTACAAGAGGGAAGTGATATTCACACCGAGCAGTCCTAGGAATAGTTGTCAGAAAACAACAGAAGTAATAATGATGCAATGATAAGACTAACAGATTGGCAAAGACCTACTTGACAGTACACTGCGGAGACTTCTGAAGATGCTCCTCATTTACATCTTCCTTTAAATCTCTGCGGCTCGCTCAGGTCGCATGCTCTCTGTATGTGTACACTCACCTCAGACACCGGCTGCAGGTTCCTTGTTTGGTGAAAGATGGTACTATCCACTAGATTACCCTCAAACAACATAAACTCTGAGCCCTGACAAATGACCCAGAAACCTTAGTGAGAGATAAAAATGAAAGTCCGATGAGCTACCATAACTATACCGTTTGATAGCCAACTGCCCCTAAAAACTACTCCCATGGCGACTGGAAGTGAGAATACCATGTCTACCATCCCAGCTGACTAGTAAATCAGTAGCACACCCTGCCTCATTACCTCATTATCGCCAACACAACCATAGGGGAATGACACCAGAAAGGATATTGCTAGTGTAAATCATGATAGACTGTACCACAACCTGAAACAAAGCTACTGACAACAAAACTGCCAAGGAAGGACTAAACCCACTGCCCTCAAAATGGCCACCACTGATCCACAATATATTCTCTGGGAACAAATCTTCTGGTAAAGTCCAGCTACACCAAAACAACAGCACACAAACAGACTCTTTACAAAAAACTCAAAAGCCCATAGGAATGGTTTACTTCAGAGGGGTGACTACTTGCCTCATAAATCCTGGCAGCCAATCAATAATGACCAAAGCACAAATCTATTATCAACTTACCAAAAATGAACTGCCTGATATCAAACTGAATTTGTATCTTCTGTACGATATGACAAAGAGTCTCCCAGACACACACTACCAGAATGTTAAACAAGCACTCTAAACCCAGGACTGCTCTTATACCCTTATTTTATACCTTTCTCAACACCTCTAATTCTGAAGAGTCCAAGACACGCACCAGCTCCAGTGCTTCAGGACATTCCTCTGCGCATATTACTTTTAATGCACACTATCAGGAGAAATACACTGCAATCACAAATCCCTCAAAACATATTACCACAATATCCAGAATTGGACATCCTGAGCACAAAGATCAAACTGCCCTAGCAACCTCAGAAGAATCTGCTCCACTCAACTGAGTGACCCATCTTCTACCTGTTAGACTTTTCATACTTGGTGTGGTCTCCCTTAACGTTTTCCCTCTGTTTCCCAGGTTGTTGATGTGTGCTGGACTTTGATTTTGCTGTTTTTGTTACTCTGGGCACTTTACCACTGCTAACCATTGCTAATGTGCAAGTGCTCCTTTACAAAATGTGTATGTAATTGGTTTATCGATGGATGGCATATTTGATTTATTAGTAAGTCCCTAGAACTGTGCACTAGAGGTGCCCAGGGCCTGTAAATCAAATGATACGAGTGGGCCTGCAGCACTGGCTGTGCCACCCACATAAGTAGCTCTGTAATCATGTCTCAGACCTGCCACTGCAGTGTCTGTGTGTGCAGTTCTAACTGTAAATTCGACTTGGCAAGTGTACCCACTTGCCAGGCCTAAACCTTCCCTTTTCTTACATGTCAGACACCCCTAAGGTAGGCCCTAGGTAGCCCCAAGGGCAGGGTGCAGTGTATGGTTAAGGTAGGACATATAGTAATGTGTTTTATATGTCCTGACAGTGAAATATTGCTAAATTGGTTTTTCACTGTTGCAAGGCCAGTCCCTCTCATAGGTTACCATGGGGGATACCTTTAAATCTGATTAAAGTTTAGATTCCCTTTGGGAGCGGATAGCCATGTGGAGTTTGGGGTCTCTGAGCTCACAGTTGAGTGAAGTTGATTTTAAGATTGTGTGTTTGAAAATGCCACTTTTCAAAAGTGGGCATTTTCCTGCTTATACCATTTCCGTGACTCTGCCTCTTTGTGGATTCCCTGTCTGGGTCAGTTTGACAGTTGGGCTGGTTGCACCTCACACTAGACAGTGACACAAAGGGAGCTGGGGGTGTAGTCTGCATTTCCTCATGACCCATCTGTGCTAGGACAGAGTGAAGGAGTGGTCACTCACACCTGAAAGGGCTTTGCCTATCCTCACACAATGCAGTCTCCAACCACCTGGTGAGTGTCTGGGGCCTGGCCTGGGCAAGGCAGGATTTCACATTCAAGAGAGACTTTGCTTTGAAGTGGGCCTACTTCAAAGGAGAAATTGGGTATAAGAAGGGCACCCAAAACAACAGATTTTAGAACACTTCTGTAAACCAAGAGGAACCTCTTCCTGGAGAAGAGCTGAAGAGCTGAAGAGCTGAGGAAGAAGAGCTGCCCTGCCTATGACTGTGCTTTGTGGAGCTATCCTGTAGTTGCTGCTTCTGCCAGAGTAAGAGGACAAAGACTGGACTTTGTGTTGCCTTCCTTCTTGTGAAGATCTCCAAGGGCTTGATTTAGAGCTTGCCTCCTGTTGTCTAAAGTCTCAGGGACAGCAAAGACTTCTCTCTGCCAGCACCTGGAGTCTCTGGAGAGACTCGTACTCTGCCAAGTGGTGACCATCCAGTTTCTGAGACCCTGAAAGGAGAAGCTGGCAGCCTAAGAGGAAGAAATCCAAGCACAGAACTCTGTGCGGGGAAAAGATCGTCACGACTCCCTCTGCGGCTGAAAAATTGACGCACCGCCAGCTTCGTGGCTGAAAATCGATGCTCGCCTGCAACACAACCGAAGCATCGATGCATGGAGCTGGAGAAACGATGCGCAGCATCACTGACGGAGGCTGGTGAGATTGCAACCCACGAAGTGTGGTTTTCGGATCATCGTGGGGCTGGATTGCCGATGCAAACACCGCTGGGCGTGTAAAAACAATGCAAGGCCTGCCCGGACCCGAGAGTGCTGACCGGATTGACGCATCACTCTCCTGTGGAGAGAAGAAACAACGCGCCACGACCCGACGAAAGGAGAAACGATGCAAGGTCTCACTCATTGACGCACCCAAGGTACATTTTCACGCTAACAGTGTTAGTGTGTGTTTTAAGCTGCATAAAGACTCTTTTTGTTTTTAATTGATAACTTGACTTGTGGATTTTTGTAATTTTCATCTTCTTTGTTTAGATAAATATTTCCTATTTTTCTAAACCTGTGCTGTGTCATTTTGTAGTGTTTTCATTAAGTTACTACATTTGTAGTGTTGGTACAAACACTTTACACCTAGCACTCTGAAGTTAAGCTTACTGCTCTGCCAAGCTACCCAGGGGGTAAGCAGGGGTTAGCTGAGGGTGACTACCCTGACTAGAGTGAGGGTCCTTGCTTGAACAGGGGGTAACCTGACTGTCAACCAAAGACCACATTTCTAACACTACCTATTACATCAAAGCTGCACTCCTGAATGGTGTGTCCGCAGTCTCTATTGTAACATCCATAACTGCCACAATTCAATACTATTGGTCTCCTTTTGAGTTTGGTGGTCCCAACGCGGGACCACCAAACTCATGGGGAGGATGCCACTGTCATGGCAGTGACATCCCCCTGAGCATATTACAATGTTCCCGCCAGGGTGGCTGGCGGGAACATTGTAATACGCGTTCGCACTGTTGAGTCTGGCGAGAACAGTGTTACAATATAGGACTCGGCTCCCTCAAGGGAGCCAAGTCCTATATCGTAGCGCAGAGGGGGCTGACAAGCACTCTCAGAATACAATGGTACTGGGGAGTGGGGCCCTGCGCTGGCCATGCCATTGGCATGGGCAGTGCAGGAGCCCCCCTGATGCCCCCGCACTGACTTTCCACCTGCCTTTTCATGGCAGGGTCCCCACCTTGAAAAGGCTGGCAGAAAGTGGGGTTGTAATCAGCCAGGTGGTGCCGAGTTCAGCGCCACCCTGGGCTGGTTACAGCCCTGACCGCCGCTGCCACCACCACGTCAGGAACGACACGGTCTTTCATAATTTGGCAGTCGGACTGTCTGGAATGTGGCGGTCTGACTGCCAGCCTTGCAATGAGGCCGTTTGTCTTGATGCAATTGCTCTTACCGAAGCAAAGTTTTGCTAATTTTGCCTACCACTATCTTAGGAACATGAAATAGACAGTTTACATATAAAGGACTCCTTGTGGCTAAAACCTGCCTGCGCCATTTTTATGTCCCATTAAGGAAGAGGGTGATATATCCCAGTGATGAGTGGTTGCAAAATCTTTCTGTGGAGCTAACAAACACAACTCCCAAACTACTTAACATCTTATACTGCCCACCAGCAAAGATTTGTATTAATGGTTTCCTTCACTATAGCGCTGATTAACTCACCCTCTCCTCTTATTTTATTTTCCTAGGAGATTCCTTCCTTCACTTGGAAAAAATCACAGACACCAACACATTCTGCCTCAATTGCTCCTATAGATTCCTACAGGGCAACAACCTCCTATAAGATTGCACCTCCCCTGCTCACAATACAGATTATTTCCTGGACTTTACTTTCATAAATGCCACATTCAAGCCTTTAATGTGTCAGATGCTGATTGATCAAACCACTTTTTCATTCTTTTTAAAATCATGACCTTATGCACATTCCCCATGCTAAAACTGAGAAGAAAATGGTAAAAGCTAAAGCCCTTAAACCCAATGACAATGAGCACTGTAATGCCAACAGGTCTGGCTTTACTGTAGCACGCACAAATGCACAGATAGTATCTGTTCCATGTATCTTTGAAACATGTCTCTTTCTTTGCCACCTATGTCAAAGCCACTATTTTGTATTTTCTAAACTTGCACAGCTGTTGTTTTTCATTACCAAAGCTTGAGGTGCTGGTGCATGCAGTACCACTAGCTTTGGAAAAAAAAGAAAATAAGGCACATACACAGGAGACAAAATGATACAGGTTGCACAGAGACGTGACAAATATTCTGTGTGTATTTATGCAATAGGGCAGTGGTTCTCAAACGTTTGACTACTGTGGACTCCCATATTATCATTATTGGACCCCCACCAAATCATTATTGGAATTCGGGGACCCCTCCTCCACCCTCCACTGAGTTATTATTGGAAGCCAGAAACCCAAGCCTAAACATTGTTGATGATTTGAACAATACTCAGAAAATACAGAAAGAAACATTCAAACATATACACAAATAACACATTTTATTTAATTTGCAAACTAATATACATAAAACACTTAACAGTAGGATTGGAGATTCTCTAAATGTAATAATTGTCCATACTATATTCTGTTTAATGCATCCACACTGCTCTTACCTGCACTACTCCCATAAATCAATCTGAGGACACTAATTTAATTTTTAGTTTCCATTTTCAGATACATTGACATTTACAGTACGTTTTAACATTTTCAGTTGTACATCTAGCCACTTTATTTATATATATTTTAGTAACCTGTTAATATTATTTATTTTTCTAAGCAGTCGTGGATCCCCTGAGGAGGCTTTGTGGACCCCCAGGGGTCCCAAGACCACAAGTTGGGAACCACTGCAATAGGGTGTTTGTAGGCCTAAGAACATTGGAACAAGGCCTACTGGCTTGGCCAGTGGTTGTCCATGGAGTTAGCCATAACTTCTCAACACATTTATTCAGGACAGCCATTTCGTTAACAAAGGACAGCACCTTTCTATAGCCTAGTTGTATGGTACACTACAATAGAAAAATGGCAGCAAATAAAAATATATACACGCACAAATTCCTTATATGTAGACCACCACACTGTCAGATCTGTACGGCGTGTGCTTTAGTATAACACACTTTACATGTAGCTATATCAGGTGAGGCATTGCTTGACTCCATGCTAGTCTATGGTTTCGCTTGTTGTCAGTTCGTGCAGAGAAATTACTACTTTAGTAGTACTTTAGTAGCTCTGGCTTTGCATTAAAAACTATGTTTTTGTACTTTCCTTCCCAAAACATGCCCCTTTTGTATAAATTAAAAGGGGGCTACAGCAAAGCCGTTTTAGCATTGAATGAAGGTATACTTTTGGCCCAAAGCAGCTTATACCTGTGAAAGTTAATTGATGCTGTTGCATGTATCCATGCAAGAACACCAGCGCAATTGTTTAGTAATCTGGGACAAAGCACATACTAAAGTATTGGTAATAATAGGTCTCCTTCACACCTAAAGTCGTTTGATGAAGACCTAAAACCCATGACGTGCTGTGCAAGTGCTTCAGGGGGCTGCAAATTCATTCAATATTTGAGTAGTCAAATTAAGTATCTGCTGACGAAAAACACATGAACAGTACAGGCAGATACACAGTTACTATATTTCAGCACTACATTGAAGCGGTCACTTTCAGTCTTCTGCTGATGAAAACAACTTTGTTGCAAATGCTATAAAACATTCTTCTGAAAGACAAGTTCGGAATTTCAGCCACTGTCCAAATCCAATCTACGCTAAAGACATCAGTGTTCCAGAGAACGGGAAGAATGAAATTAGAACTCTCCCAATGACGAGAAGAATCTTGGCACCTTTGAGCTGACTTCATCGTTCATTGAGTATTCATGCCAAAACTTACAGTAATAGCAGATGTTTTCATTGACACCATACTTTTCAGGAATAGACATGGCAGCTACGGTTTTAAAGGTGAGAAACTGTAACTGATGTCGTTAAGAGCAACATCATCACTGAGATACAGAACGATTCAATGTTTATTTAAAGTTGATTCTTCTGCCTGCTGTCACAGTACTTTTTTTGCTCAGCTCCAGGCAACTTTAGGTGTTTTTTGGCCAGAACTACTATTTCTAATATACAAAGAAGAACTATAGATAAGCCCCTTTCTCTTTAATGCTGGGCTTTGTTGCCTTTTTCGCTTCTGAGCCCTTGGGTCATTTTTTTCTTCTCCAGATTCTTGTGGTTGTCCTGCCAATGAGCTTATCAGGCTCACACTGTTCTGATTGCTTGAATTGTATCCCTCCGCTGCAAATGTTCTTTGTATTCAGGAAACTACTTTTTCTCTTATTTTTAGCACTCCATGGAAGTACACCAGTTATATTGCTTTCTTCCTCTTCTGCTGTTTCCCTCTTAAAATTCCCTTAAAGTCCTCACTAGCTTGAATGTTGCTTCCCCACCCCTAATTGATTTTAATTTTTTAAATTATATATATTTTTAAAATTATGTCACCTCCGTCGTACCCTACATGCTCTTGCTGTTCAGTGGTGTTTACTTCCCAATTCTTTGTCTGCCCTGCCATTCCTCCCCTGGAATATCAGTTGTTACAATACTTCCCTTTATAATGCATGTGTTTATCAAGCATATATTACAACATGTAGATCTTCACATCACATTGTTTTACATCTTTGCATTTTACAATGCATGATCTGTTGTAAGAACTTATATGATATATATTTATGTGTGTGTGTTTATGTAGATATTCTATATCCACATATGTATATATATATATATACATATATATATATATATATAGTTTCATTGAAATACACAAAGGTTAAAGTTGAATTACACGCATGTCTAGTAATAACAAAAAAGCTACTATTTAAAAACCAAAAAAAAGATTGAAATTCACTAGTTATACACAATTGACATAAGTATAACTTGCACCACCGCAGATATCCCTACTATACCTCCTGTCATACCTTTTTTTTTTTTTATCTGTTTATTAACTTTTGTTATATATAGTGCAGTGTTTACAAGTATGATCATGATAGTACAGCAGGCTACATTATTGGCTTTAGTCATTCTGTGTACATCTTAATACTTTGGTAGGTTAATCGCCTTATCAGATTCCAGACGAGTACGAGTAAACATTTTGTTTCTGCACTGCAATAACGACTAGAGGGGAAAAACAGAGAAGGAAGAAAAGGGTCACCTTGAAGATATTTTTGAGGCTCTTTTGGGCATCGGAATGCTAGTCAGCACAGGGAGAGGGGCTGTTGGAGAGAGGTGAAGTATTGATCATTGCTCCTATTGTCCAATAGAGAATGTTAGTGTGGAGTATGGGGGGTCTGTGTAGTTCTGTGCGTTGCAGCTACGGTATTTGTGCATGTTTCGCGCATTTTCCATGTCTGGGTAGGTTTTCTGTTTTTGGTATAATTGTGCTGTTGCTCTTATTAGGTAAGAATCATGCCGTTTAATTTAATGTGTGTGTGTGTAGTTCAGGGGGGCGGGTATCATCTTTCTCTTCCAGTTGTTCTATGAATGCTTCCCATGTTTCCACTCCCTTTACTATTATTCCCCTGTCACAGAGCGCGCAGCGTTTGTATCTCCGCCACCGCCCATCGTAGTAAGTCCGATGCCCAATGGCATACGCTGGGAGCACTCGGCAATTTCCAATGCGTCGCAATAAGTCGTTTTAATATAATGAACGTCAGGTCTGCGCATCTCTGTTTCTGTTTATCTTTTCTGCGTCTTTTGCGTATCCCTAGGATGCAGGACTCGGGGTTGGGGATAGGGGCAGTCCGGTCAGGAGTGCGGATTGTTTGGTTACATCTTGCTATACATGTAGTATTGGTGAGCAATCCCATATCATGTGGTAGAAATCAGCTGGTGAGTGACCGCACCTTGGACAGTCAGACCCTGCTTGCGGAAACATGCATTGTATTCTGGCTGGTGTTAAGTACGTTTGAATTTTGTATAACGGAAGCGGGCATTGCGTGACACCTCGCGTGTAGTTGTGAGAGCCATGGTCCATGCTTGTGTGCTCAGAGGTGTACGTATTGCCTCTTCCCATTTCATCTTGGCCTGTGATTGTGGTACCTCTGGGTTGGCTTGTAGGGTCTTGTATAACCAAAAAATATCTGATTGTGTTCCCAATCCCTGGAGTAGGACTGGTGATGTTTGTGGTTCATTATTACTGCTTCTCCATGTCCTCCTGTCATACTTTTTTTTTTTTTTTTTTCATGACTCACAACTCCCATAATGGCAGCAACAACATTTTTCTTTATGGCAACCAGCCAATAACATCACTCAGTACCATGGATATTCCACAGGATCAGACACTCTTTTTTATCATTTTTTCTGGGAGCGATGCAGCAACGTAAATCACTATTTTTTAAACCATAATTTCTCTAAGAAAAGTTGGGCAGATTCACATCAAATTCCATAAAGTACGCCTTCTGAGTATTTCTATTCAACTGTTTACTTTGTATCACTGTTCAATTTTCACTATGGGAATTGCATGCAGGAAAAAAGGTTTTGAGACCAACCCTCATTTTTCTTTGCCCCGACTTGATGGATTACATGAAGTTTTTGAGGAAGGAGCTGAGGTGGATGAACTTTTGTTCGGAATGTTTTGTGAAGATTTGTCAAACAGTGCCACAGTTATTAGCAAAAAGAAATGTTCTTCCCATTGATATGGAAGCTCTGACTCCCCTATAAGATTTTCAAAACTAGTTTGCCACTCACTTCAGCTGCTGTCTGGAAAGGTTTAGGTCTGGGGAGGGGGGCTGCGTGCCCCACTCCCCCATAAATCCACCAGTGGGGCCCGGAGGATGGGGTCCTTAGGGTAAAAAATGACCAGTGTATCACCCTTCTCTAAAAACAAAAAACGTGCCAGGTCCCAGAGAATGGGGTCCCTAGGGCTGAAATCAGCTGCATGCCTCCCTCCCAGGTTTGCTGTCTTTGGAAGGGGCTGGCCACAGACCAGGCCTTGTGAATAACCCACTACTGTGTACAGGTGAGGGCCATGGGTGGTGTGGGGTTGGCTGCATGCAGGGTGTTGGCCAGGCCCTAAGGCCAAGCCCTCATAGAAGGCCATGTGTGGCGGCGGTTGGATTAACGTGTGGTAACTAAATATTACTTAAAGTTTTTTAAAAACCTAGAACTTCACTGAAAACAAAACAAAGGTTACAGGGACGTTATAGTTATGAAATAGCATTAAAAACATAGAAATTCACTGGAAAAAACAAAGGTTACAGGTATGTTATAGTTAAGAAATAGAATAAAAAAATCTTAAAAATTAATCACAAAAAAATGGGAAATTCAGCAGTTATAGTTATACTTATCTCGAGAAACTATAACTCATGTCCTAAAGTAACTATAACTTGTGCCCTCGCCTTGCACTGTTAATTTTCCCACTTTACATCAGTTCTGACATCTTCTATGACATCTTTGATACTATCAAAATTACTGATGAGAAAACTGTGCATGGTGGGGGCGCAAGTTACAGTTACCTTAGAGCTCTAGACTGCTGAATACTTGAACCTAACTATAACGTCTTTATAACCTATGTTTTTTTAATGAACCTCTACGTTTTTTTTATTTCTATATCCCAACTATAACATCCTTTTAACCTTAGTTTTTTTTTCAGTGAATTTCTACATTTTTTAATGCTATTTCATAACTACAACGTCCTTCAGCCATGTGCGCCGGGGGTTGGCAGCAAGGCCTGGTCTGCGGCCAACCCCTTACCATCTCCTAACACCAGCGCTGTGCACACCCTTTGCCTGTGTGAGGCGGGAATGCAAACACCTTCATCAAGGTTTACAGATAACTTTTAAAGCTCAAAATGGAGAGGAAAAAAACATGGTTTGCCTTCACCATGTGCAAGAAATATGGACGATTAGTACTTTACAGAAGTGGAGCTTTAACCTGAGCACCTGCTGTGTGTAAATAGTTCCCAGTGAGCTTTTTTTCTGTGAAATGAACATTGTGCCACAATGAATCCTGCCCTGCACATTTCTCCAAGAAGAGGCCAGCATTTGTGGAGAATGCCTATCCAACTGCCTACCCAAATGGAGTACTTTCTACTGGCTAATAATAAGCGCTACCTCATTGAGAAAATGTATAGTACATCTCCTACACTACAGCTCAGTAAAAGAAGCAGAGGTAATGTCTCCAGTGAAGCTGTGTGTATGTAAATCTGGCACTGTGATTGTTACTCGAGTGTCTTCATCAGACATGTTTACAGGGCTGAATCACAAGGAAAACATACTTGGAAGATCTGTACTTTACAGAAGCAGATGCTTCCATTTTTCTTTTTAATGGAAGGACCGCAGGGTGAGCCTCAAGGGCCCCACGGTCCCCCTGGATTCCGTCACCTGCGGAAGTCGGCACTGCTCCCACATATAGGGTGCTACTGTAAATAGCAGGTGTGCGAGAGCAAAAATCTCATCTCTTTCCCTGCCCGCATGACAGCAGGCAGGGAAAGAGATGAACCAGTCCACACCTTAGCACTGGTTAACTTTATTGTCACTCTCATATGCTTGCTTCTTGTTTGATGGCTTTCATTCATTCCTTCTTGTGTTTGCCCTTCCATCAGTTCATAGCTTTTTTACTATCGTTTTGTTTTTTTAAAGCATTCGATATGAGTGGAACTGTTTTCCTACTCTCTCCCTTGTGTGCTTCTTCCCCTCTCATAGAATCAATCAATTAGTTTTTTTAAAGTACGGCTACACACCTGTGAGGGTCTCAAGGCGCTCTCCATTACCCTCTTGCGTGGTCTTTTTGCTCCCTCTTCCTCATCCTTTGCTGCTCCCACCCAGTCTAATTTTGTTTTTTGTTTTTGTTTTTCTTTCCCCGCCTCAGGCTTCCTCATTGTTCCCCCACTGACCTCATCACCCATTTCTCAGTTGCTCTAGATCAGTGGTTCCTAACCTTTTGACTTCTGTAGACCCCCACTTTACAATACGGGACCCCGGGTACCCCCTACTGAATCATTATTGGAATCCGGAGACTCCTCTATTGAGTCATTACTGGAGGCCAGGGACCCAGGCCTAAACATTGTTGATGATTTGAAACGCTAAACAATACACAAAAAATACAGAAACAAGTGTTCATCAAAGACATGCACAAATAATAACATATTTTAGTTTTCAAGCAAATATAAATGAAAAACAAAATTCAACAGGAAGGTTGGAGCTTTTCAAAATGCAATTGAAGCCACACATCATACATAATATACTCTGTTTGATGCCCCCATGAATCATTGAGGATACGAATTTCATTTTTGTATCCAATTTTAAAACCTTGAGATTTACAGTACTTTTTAAAATTAGTTGTTCATTTAGCCACTTTATTTATATACACTTTATTAATCTGTTACTATTATTTAATTTTCTAAGCAGTCACGGACCCCCTGAGGAGGCTTTGAGGACCCCAGGGGTGCCTGGACCACAGGTTGGGAACCACTGCTCTAGATGCCCCCTGTCGCTTATAGAAACGTTTTTTAACAGTTTTTTTTATGTCCTGGTAGCAGCTATATACTGCCGGGCCTCTCCATTTTTTAAAAGAACGCCTATTTAATTTTATGTTTTTTAATTTATCACTCCAAGTAGGTCTCGCTGTCTTGGACCAGTAAATAATAAAAGAAACATAAAGGTGGCTGCGCGGACTGTACGTCCGAACCTCCATGGTGACATTGCGCACGTACGCCATCCTGCTATGCTGATAAAGCGTTATAATGCCTCCATGCACTTGAGTGAAAGAGAACACTTCACCAGAACATTTTTTTCTTTTTTGCTGATGCTGTAAAGCAAAAAGCTTTTCTGTTTTTCCCGGTGTTGCACAAGTTCGGCAAACTCAATCAGTTAAAAAGGCGAGACCTATTGGTTATTTTATGCTGGTTTATTTTGACTCATCTATCCACATATTTTTATGTATTCCCTCAAAGGCAGTCCAAGCGTTCCCTTAACAGAGCACTACCAACATTCACTTAGATGCCCTTTAGGTGATGGGGTGAAAGAGGCAGTAGGAGATAATATGTTTTTAGGAGATTTAGACAGAATTGTGGTAGTTGGTAGTACACAATAAAGCATTCATTTGAATCAGGAGAATGGATAGCGTTTGTGAGACCTGGCATGTTTTGTCAGTTGAAAGGCACATTTGGAGAGGGTGGCCGATGTACATTTGTTGGGGAATGAGAAGCAAAGATGTGGGCCACTTTATGTTAGTTAGAGGGAAGCTGGGATGTGGGGTATTAAGCGGGAATGGTGAGGGGGAGAGACAAACATTGTCAGAAAACATGGAATGACCATATATCTATTTTTAAAATAGAATACAAGTACGGTGGGGCGGACAGCCACAGAGCAGAAACTAAAATGGTGCCATGGCAAGTGAATAAATGTTTTTTTCGGATAAAGTAAGTGAGATGTGGCAGGGGAAATTACTTTTCTTCTGACAGCTCAAGAGAAGGCCCCTTTTCATCAGAAGCTTTAGAAGCTGATGAAGATGTGATAATGTAAACGAATTCAACGTTTTTTATACGGCACTTATCTTTTTCGTTTTGTGACGTTGGTTGAATCAGTTCTTACTACAATAATCTCATTCAGATCACATCACAATGATTCATTTTATGTTGCAATGATTTGCATTCCAACTTAAATATTTACCTCATGTTGAAAACACCATCTGTGAAAATATCATTTGACAACCAAAAACAAAAACTCGTGCAGCTCGCTAGGATCCAGGCAGCTGAATATAGAAAGGAAGCAGAGCAGGTTAAGTGGACACTATTCACTCTCTGGTGGGATAAGGGGAGGAGATTTTTAGAGGCTAACTTTGATTTGTTAACCCACGACCCTGCTGACACTCAAAGGTGCCTTCAGATGGCTCTGTCACCAGTCAGCCCATGCCTGAGAGAATAGCTTTGTGGGCCAGAACCCTACCATGAGCTAGAGTCCCAGTCTGGACTCCTGATGGTTTACGGAGCTGAAAGCAATACTACGCGATCTTGATTCAGTCGACATAGAGTGAACCTGGCTATCTTGAGGGCTCCCGTTACTGAGGGAGGGCTAGGAGCCCTCGACTTTGAGGCTTTATATTTAAGTTCTCACCTACAATGGCTGTCTAGGATTTTGTAGCAGCAGGAGCTTCCTGATATAGTTTTAATGTTGGGTAGTTATTACTTTAGAGTATTGTTACCTTTCCTGCTCAAGCACACAATTAAATACTCTCAACGCCATAGGCTTGCCAAGGTGGCAATTAGGTGTTGTAAAAGAGGTGTTTTTAAAACTAAATGTGCCCACCCCTTTCCCCCAGCTATCCTGTAATGTGAGCAGCTAGAAAGAGGTTTCCTTATTTTGAATCTGAGCATGGCACCTGTAAAGGATAAAACTACCAAGAGCACATTGACATAATCGCTTAAAAAACATACAGACAATGGGGCTCTGAGTGGGATTACCAGTTCCAGAAGAAGGTACTGATAGAAATGAAAAATTATTTACAACCAGTGTGGCAAAAGAGACACCTGCTTCTGGTGAAGGAGAGAGCAGTGACAGGAACTGCTAGGCGAAAGACACCCCTCCATCTTCTGCATTACCTCCAGCAAGAAGCCCCACAACTTCTTTAATCTGACTTTCAGGTGATAATTTTAATGATCAGGGAATATGGGTCTCTGAGACAAGAAGGAAAACGAAAAAGACGTTTCCTGAAAGCCCTTTGGTCATAATTGATGCTGCTGGTGGTTTGCTTTGCACAAAAACTCCTCTTGTGAAGCCAAAGAAAAGAAAAGCAAGGCACCCTGACTAGCAAAATATGCTGGGAGATATCTGCACATTGAGCACCATTAAGAGGTGGCATTGAAACGACCCTTGCGTCCCAAGATGCTACTGTGTCCATAGTGGATTCTTCTGGCACGCCTAACACCTAGCAACACACTCATTTCAATCTCTAGTCACAGTATCAGAAAAACATTACTAGTTAAGGATCAGTTTCTTGCTCCTCACAATTTCAGGAAGATCATAGTTGCATTGCAATCTGCATCATTCGCAACAAAAACTGCACTGCAGTAAGCTAGGGTGGTCTTGGCACCATAGGCTAACATGAAAGCTAAACATTGATACAAATATGAAATCCACTTAAAGAAATGGCAAGCTGGGGAAGCTGCTGGTTTAACTTCTTCAGAATTCACAGTACAGATGGTTGGAAATGTTGGCTAAGAAGAAGATAAAGATGGTGCACATGCTGTAACATCACTTTCAGTTATTGGGGCACACACTTTGTGCCAATGGGAGGTACTGGTGGGTATCCCCAATCCATCATGAGCAAACCTTCTCTATTATCTTTTAACTTAAGATCAATGCAGTCCCTAATAGGTCTTCCCTGATCTGTGTCTAATGCCCCTCACACAGCCATCAGATATCCGGCAACCTCATCAACAGTGTTGACCTCTGTCAACTAACCTTTGCAACCAAAAATCCTGAACTATCGACTTAGTAGCATATTGGACTATGATTGCCCATTGAGACATTTGTCCTTGCACGATTGGCCACTGAGTCACCTGTTTCTCAAACTAAACTTGATGCTGTTTAATCCTATGTGGTATCTTTACCCTATTAACTGAAAGTTGTAAACACACTCTTTACGAAAACAGGAGATGCAAACCCTGGCACTGACAATATTGAGCAGTTCTTCCAGTGCACTTACCAAACTCCACTGAATTACTTGTCAGTTTGGGGTCAGTGCCAGAAGGAAGAGTTCTGATGTGATACTGGAACTGTAAAATATTGAATATGAAGGAGAGGGTCCATGAATGGCTTTCCAAATGATCACAGAACTTTAAACGATATGTAGTTTTGCTCTGTCTGTGCTGTTAATTTAGCTCTATATTTTGAAATATGCTCACATATTTTAAGTCCAAATTCGATCCAAAAGGCTCGGTTTTGCAATGCCTGTATCATGATAATATCTTTCTGTGGGACATTCAGATACGTTGCAGCACAATAAACACATTGAAAAGACCACTGTGTGAATCAGCAAGTTAAGGGATCATTTGGCTCAGAAAGGGGCCATTATTTGGATAAATTAATGCTGGAAAAAGGGCACTTCAGTACCAGTGAAAGTACATGCAGGTCAAAGCGAACCTTCGAATTAAAAACAACACACAGACTTGTCACCGATTGAACTGGCATAGGGGGAGTTTCCCACATTGATGGGCTCTCAAATCCTAACGATGTTCTATGATCTATCTCCAAAAGTAGAATTTCTATTTTATGGAGTAGTGTAACAAAGGCCCACGTGGTGCGGGGAGAGGGGGCGAGCTCCAGCGGGCCCCCTCAGCGCAGAACCCTGGCCTGAGAGCTCCTGAGTGAGTTCAGAGGGGGTCCATGTTCTTTGCAGGAGGGTGGAGGGCTCCAGTTTCATTAAGCCACTGATTTTATGCAGTCAGTGAAAGATCATAAGAGGTCACCCAGATCTTCACAACTTGTAAACGGTAAGTAAATAATCCAGTGGTCACATGAAGACTCACTTATATTAACCAGGATCTGGGTATTTTAAAGGTAAATTTAAAAATACAGACAAGGGCTACCATCAACGGAGCCGGGGGGGAGGAGGGGTGGCAAGAAAATGTTATATAGCAAGGGGATAGGACTGATCTCTGAAGGATGCTGCACGTTAAGACTGGAGAGCCAGAAGCAAAAGTACCAATGAGAGCTTTTAGGAAACACACTGCCAAAAAAGACTGAATCCAGTGTCCTATTACCTGACCTTCTTCCACCAATTACACAACAACCCGTGATTCTCATGACAGTAACCGCAGCATACTGTTCAGTGAACCATGATTGCTCCAGGACCCGAAACAAATGCAGCTGTATGTTTGCCATTTAGATTCCATGTGCATTATGTCACTGCTGACCTTTTACCCTGGAAAGCTGTGATCATTGCCAGGCAGCTGTGTTTAACTAGTACCAAAACACGTTCACCAGAAATCATTTTTTTTTAAATGCTACATTTCTAATATATCACGCAGTCTCTTTATCATCACAGTCCTTTCTTCATGATCGTAATCACCTCAATGTGAGAACTTTTCATTTAGATGGAATTAGGCAACAGGTTTTGAAGACCATGGAAATGGGGATTCAGCGATCTATCGAAAAACACAGCAGTGCGAAAAACAAAATCACAATGCTCTATCTGACAGGAAGCTCCTAAAGAAGGCGCAAGATAAAACAGCATAGCACGCGGAACCTCGCCAAAAGTTGTACGAAGCAATAATTCCACTTTTTTGTGTGAAGTGACCACACTTCATGATTAGTAATTTTACAAAGTGTGGAACTGCACACAATAGTATCACCTGCTGGTCACATTGTCTATCTGCTAGAAGCAGACCGTGGGGAAACCATGCGGCAAACGGCAGTAATTATGGAGCCCAGGTGTTATTAATCATTCTATGCCGCAAAGTTGCCAGCAAATAGGATGGGAATAGGTCCTGGTGACGTTAATAAAAGGCTCGGTATGACTACCCTATTTTACAGGGCAAAACCTAATGGCGCCAATAATAGTAGGCCAGGTGAATGGCATAGTAAACTCTTGCATTGCATTTCCAAATGGACGACAACGCACAATGTGTGTGGAGATAAAGACACTACTTTATGCGGGCTGGGTTCTGACCTTCTGATGTCTTTAACATGGTAGCTATGAAATGCCACTGGTGTAGTCTTACGCTTTACAGTTAGGGTCATGGTGCCCTAACTTGTCAACATGCATGCTTCTGCCGCTGATGTAACCTCTTACCGTTAAATAGTAACAAACCAGATGCCCGATTTAGAAGAGAGAGAGCAGAAGCGTGTGGCATACACACGTAGCGAATAATTTTCTTAAATTAGATACTTGCCTTGAAGGGCTGATTTCGTCAAAACAGTACTAACAGTTAAACAACAAACGCAGATCTGTGTTATTCTGAAAATACGTTTTACAGTGCGTGTCAGATTCCGACTGCTGTTTCCCCCGCGTCAGCCATGAAACATACAGTGTAAGCGCCGTTTAACTAAACGTTCCCACTTTGCGCCATGCCTGCAAGGATAAGAATTTCTGTCTAGTTCAAAGGTACAAACGTGGCACGGTGCACAATCATCTTCAAGAGTTGTTTGCTTTTCCGAAGGATCCCCTTTGCCACTAAATTACATAAAGAAAGTACTTCGGCAATGCTCAATATGGTGGAATTTCCACACTCACCAACCAGTTCAAGGTAGAAAGATAGGTGAAAAAAGACAAAACTGTATATCTGTGGGCAGTGGCGCCCTCATGAGACAGAACATGCGGCGTGTGCTGCGCTTGTTTAATGCACAGCCCATTTCATGCGCTCCACCTACGTCTGGGCTCAGAGAGAGGGGGCCAGCACTTTTTCAGTATCTTCATACACATCAGCTGCTAGTGTTGTTCTGATAAATATCTTTTTAACAAGTCCGTTTATTTTTTCTAATTAGTGTTAAAGTTAGCCCATTTGCAGTCATTCGCTAATCTGCATTTCAATTCAATTCAATTCAATGAAGTCTTTATTCGATATTTCATCATAAAAGACATGCTACACATCATAATACTTATAAAATTATCAGTGCTAATGATTATAACAATAAATACAATATTTCATAAAAGCTACTAAAAACGTATTAAAACTATCTAATGCATCATTTGTTAAATATTATGACAAATTAAAAAAAAAGAGAGTACATTACTTTAAAAACTCAGTTCTAAAATTCAAGATAGTTTACTTATCTAAAACATGTAGCTGTTTTAGTAATTCGGAACGGATTATCCATGCCCACCCCAGGAATTTGGCCACCCCTATAGATGTAGTAGGGGAAAGATCAGTTTTAAGGATCCTACAAGCAGTCTCGGCCGATTGTGTGCCCAGACTTTTGCATAGGGGTACCAACCACTTCTTCCTTGGGGCAGCATATAATGGACAGACAAAAAACAAATGGCTCACATTTTCCCGCATTTCTGTACACAATGGGCATTTATCTGGGCCTCCAGTGCCCCAGGTTGAGGTTAAACACCTTAATGGTATTGAGCCCACTCTAACTTGGTGATATAATTTGCGGTCCATAGGTTTTGTGATAACATCCCAGTACTTTTCAATTGCAGAGGCATCTTTCACGTGTACAAATGTTGTTGTAAGGGAACTACCTATAAGGGATGAGTGTCTTATGCCTACCACCCATTCCCAATATAGTTGTTTCAGCTCTTTTTTTGAAGGAAAAGTAACTGAGTCTGGGTTGAGCCAAAGGGCACCTAGACCCATGGCACAAAGGGTGGTTCTAACACCCTTGACCCAACCAATCTTATCGGATCCTAGGGTGTCCCTTACCTCGAGGCATGCTTTTGCATATGATAACAGCTCTGGGGTAGACCACAACCTCCGCCAGAAGGCCAAGGGCCGAAATCTGGCTTGATCTTCCACCGGTTGGAGCCCAAGGTCATAAAGGAGCGGGATACGTGGGGATGATCTCGGAAGACCAACCGCCCCTCTTGTAAATCTGTTTTGGGCCAACGTCAGTCGGTCCAGATTGCTATAACCCCAAAGCTCTGCCCCATACAAGACTGAGGGAAGAATTTTTGACCCATAGATTTCCATGAGTGGGGACATCGGGCGGGTAAATGATCTTTTATGTTCCTTAAGAAGGGCACCGCCTAGTTGAACATGTTTGAGTGCTTGGATATCAATCTGGGGTTTCCAACTAAAATTATCACTAAAATGCACACCCAGATATGTAAATTCATTAGTTTGCTCAAGAATAGCACCACCCATTTTGACCCTTGCCACAGTTTGTGTTCGACCTCTTAGTACCATAAATTTTGTTTTAGAGACATTTATTTCTAGCTCATGCTCGTCACAATCTGCATTTCAAAGGCTCTCAGTGCTCTGTCATGGGGCAGCCTACAAGGAAATTCCGAAAATCAGGGGCTAACGCTGAGTTGCATTTCAGAAGACTGATAATTGGCACCTTGAATTACGCTTTTCTGTTGCTGCAATGTTTTCGGCCTAATTATGGATTTTCCTGTTGTGCCTCATTAACTACTATGTTGCATGATTATTAGATTTCACGAAAATGGACATGTTTTTAAAGTTATTACACAAAAAACACTACATGTAACTCTGAGCAGTGGCAAATCCCTTGCAAAGTTTATCTGGTGACCTTTCAGTTGGTGATTGCTGTATTTTAGGTGGTAAAGTGATACTAATGTTGTGCAGCTTTGCTCACATGCTTTAAATAATTGCAAATTGTCAAAATAAATACAGAAGCAGCTAATGATTGAGTAAGGTTTTGCAGCATAATTTGCCTTTCCTAGCTGTATAATTTAGTCGACCCCAATAATTTGGCTCGCCACTGCTGCATAATCCCAGTTGCCCTGTGTACAAAATTGGGTTACTAGTTGAGAGGTTTGAGAGCGCCCCTCAAATAATAAACATAATCCTTGTCAGGATGAACCACAAAAGTCACTAAATAAATCCATGCAGAACTCTGCTAGTGTGTCTGCAAAGAAGTCAAGATTAATTGAGAGGCATTGTGTAAAGTATCTATGCAGTACTCAAACAGTAATACAGTGAAAGTACAACACAAGAATAATCCCAAGCCAATGCAGACCAATAGAGTACATGTTACTAAAGAAAATGACACAAAAACCACAAAAATCCAATCAGTAGAACTGGATTTAGCAGTTATTCAAATTTTAGGTAAAAATAGCTCAAAAAGGTGCCAAGCGCTAACTGCGAGTAGCTGGTTGTGCTAGATTGGGTCAAAGTCAAAAGTTCCGACCAGCCACAGTGGAGTGGTGGGTCAGATGAAGGGACCAGGTTAGTCCTGGTGGCAGGCTTACCTTCCGACTTGTGGAGGTCATAGATTGCCAGCGATCCCAAGCAGCAGACTGGGTCTGAAAAGGGGCTTGCTGGCGACAGAGAGCTGCTGCACGAGGTCCCAAAGTCACTCAGGGGCTGCTCAGAAGGGTTTGGAGTTGAAGCTGGGGAAGCCAGTGATCAGGTATCAATCAGTGTCAGAGATGATGCAAAAGTTGATCAGGTGCTGCTCAATGTTAGAGTTGGTGAGGCTGTTGATTGGGTGCTGCTCAGCATTGTCTGGTGAAAACCTTCAGGTGGGCAGAATGGAGTACACTGACTCTAGCCAAGGACCCGGGAACTTGGGGGCCAGGACTCCCTTCCTCAGAGGCCACCAGAGGGGGCCCGGTCAGGTCAAATGGGGTCTGGTCAGCTGGAAGCAGGAAAGGCTTCTTGAAGCTCGAGTCTCCACGTGTTCAACAGTGGTCTGCTAAGAGGTTCTAAGCCTGTCACTTTTATACTCATCACACTATGGAAGAGCCATTAACAGTCAATTTACCCTGGAAACCGCCACAGTACATATGTCCTCCGTTTTAAGTACCATTCACCCTGCCCTATTAGCCTTTAGCCCCTTCTTTGGGGGTGGCTTATAAGTATTAAAAGGGTAGATTTAGGCCTGGCAAAAGATTATTTTTTTTACCTGGTCAAAATGGCAACTCAAAACTGCACTACAGGCTGCAGTGGCAGGCCTGAGACATGTTTTACAGTGCTACTTTAGTGAGTGGCACAGTGTGTGCTGCAGCCGTCTTGTAGCATGTAATTTACAGGTCCTGGGAATAAGTAGTACAATTTACTAGGTAAAGTATGAAAATTAAACATGCCAATTAATAAATTGAACATGCAGATTTGGCATATTCAAATTTTACCATGTTTGAAAGGAAGAGTACATGCACTTCACCACTGGTTAGCAGCAGTATAGTGTGCAGAGTCCTAATGTCAACAACAACAGGTTCAGCAAAAATAGGACGAGGGCACAAATATGGGGTAATACCACACAAAAGAAGGCCATTTCCAACACTTTGCATATAACGCCATCTGCCATTCCTGGATTTTCAACCAACAGGATGGTCCATTCTGGTGCTTATAATTTTGCTTTTAATTCTGTCATTATGGGCACAGATCCTCAGCATGCAAAGCGCTATTGACTACAAAATCTGAAATGCCCCAAGATGTCATGCATTGCATTAAACCACTATCAGCTATGTTTTAAATTTTTACAAAGTTATCTGGTCCATTAAAAAAATAATGCTTGTTTCACACATAAGTGATAGCAAACTCTGTTCACTCTTTCATGCATTACCACAAGCATTTTCAAAGCAAATCAGTTTGTCTGTTGTATAATGGAAAGTTTAACGGTGTGCTTCACATCACAACAAAGGTAAACCATGGTCAGCAGCAGAGCTACCTTCCCTAACACACATAATAAGCAAAAACAGATTTCAGGAAGGATTTCACATGGCTTTCTCGCACGTACAGAGGAAGTACAATACAGTTAGCTAGCACACTAAAGGTGGAGTGAGAAGTGTTAAATGACTGTTGTATGCTCTCATAAACAGACAAACCTACTAGTACAGCAATCCTGAAGCAACAGCAAAACCTTTAAAACTACTGTAAGAAATTGGGTTACTGGTTGAGGAGTTCAAACCTTTCTAAAGCAGCAACCACGATTCTTCTCAGGACGAAGTCACAAGCAAACCCTAAATTAACATGCGCTCAACCCTCTGAAAGCTTGGCACAGAGCAGTCAGGCTGAACTCAGAGGCAATGTGTAAATTATGTGTGCAACATTTCCAACAGAAAAACAGTGATAGATGTGGGGAAAATCATTTCTCTGCTGTTCTGGGCTTCCCCCACCTTGTCCCTTCTGTCTCTAAATGTCCTTGTTGTTGCTAGATATTTCTTTCTTTGTTTCACTTTCTATCTTTTATCTCCTTTCCTATCTTTTTTCCAGAACATGGTGCATGGAAATAGCTTCACAACTTACAAAAAAAGCAATAAAAGTAGTTAAAAACTATGATCTTCACTGGAAATGCTCGGAGCCCAGAGGAGGAACAACAGAGGTTGTTGTTAAGACAGTCTACAAATGAAAACAAATGATCGTTACTCTAGAGGGTTCTGCAGTATCCTCACCAGAACAGGCCCAGGTCAAATGCCTCCGACATGGAAAAGCGGAGCTGTTCTCACCCTTAAGCCAGATGAGCAGTATGATGACTGCCCTATCCATTCAATTATGCCCTCCAATATTTTATTAATATAGGTACTGCCCACGCACGCCCACCCATCATCGAAGGATGAAAGTTTGAGCCAGTGGAGAGATGGATGACAATGTATCTTTTGCTCTAAAAGGTTTGCATTGCTAGTTGTACATCACATACATTTTTCGTTCTACTTTTACTTCCCGTACCACCCTCTAATATTAGGTTCTCAGTATAGTGAGAGTAAGAGGGGGACCTGTCCTGGCAAATACCCCTGGCCTAGCTGAGCCTTCACTGCGGGCAGAAACATTTTACTGACTGAAAGCATTCCACAGAACTTTTAGGAAACTTGCTTTAACCATGCAAAGATATGGTGAACTATAAAGTGAATCTTATGAATTATCTCCTCCAGTGCGTTTTTTAAAATCTCAGTTTTTTTTTGTTTGTGGAGTAACACCGTGATGTAGTCTTACCTCACAAAAAAGAATACAATAAATCCTCTACCCCACTAAATAGCCCATACTCACCTGTGCCGTTGGTAGTAGCGAGGAGATGTCGGCGATTTAGGATGCCACCGGAAGTAGGAGAGTAACTGTCCCTTTTAAAGAAATGTCTCGACATGAGGTTTTGTGCGTAACCATCACCATTTAATAATCATCTTTATGTCTATTTGTTTTGGTGGAAGTGAAGACTGTAAGAACCAAGACAATTTGGACTCCCCAATATATTTTTTGTAGTATATAAATATTGGCAGGTAGGATGGGATTATTCACCCAATATTCCCTCTTCCCCCTCTAAATCCGGCTAGAATATGTAACTGTAAATCATTGTCCCACTCACCACAAACCATGCTCTTTTGCTCCCTTTCCCTGGCTCTCTGTTCGTCATCATACCCTAAGCATGCAGTACCCCTAAAAGTGACGTGCACGTCATGTTATGTCCATGTACCTCCACAGATGCAGTGCGTGACAGTTCTCTATCACATATTACACTGGCGTATGCGGTGGACGGCTGTGGT